>NC_135817.1:46309345-47679055 GCF_964213995.1 Mustelus asterias
CCTGTTTCATCCTCTGAGGTTTTGATACCGGGAGGGAGGGTTTCCTATGTTAGTAATTTGTACCAATATCATAAACTTGAATATAATCACTTAACGTTTATTACAAGTAACAAGCACAGAGAAATTGCAAAGTAAAGGTTAGAATTTCTCATCAGGTCTCTCAATCTTCCATTGTAACTTCAAGGGAAACCCGAGGAAAGGTTATAAATAGTCATTTGCACCTTTGAGGTTGTGAAAGGCACCACATAAATTATTTTTAAAATTTACTTTTATTTATTCCTTTTTAACTTTGCAGCTTTCTCCATTTTTCTGCTGAAGTTACAAGGGGTGATAGAACCCTCATAGACATTCTAACCCATAATATTCTTATTTGTGCCATTGGTACTTGATTATTAGTGTATTTTTAAAAAGGTTGGTGTGGTGTCTTCTCCTCCATAGGCACTCCCTGGTACATTGTACAGTAAGAAGTCTCACAACACCAGGTTAAAGTCCAACAGGTTTATTTGGTATCATGAGCTTTTGGAGCGCTGCTCCTTCATCAGGTGAGTCACCTGATGTGTCACTCTTTCCTTCAGGTGCTCCAGTTTCTTCCCCCGCAGTCCAAAGATGTGCAGGTTAGATGGATTGGCCATGATAAATTGTCCCTTAGTGGCTCAAGATATACACAGGTTAGGGGGATTAGCAGGGTTACGGGAATAAGGCCTGGGTAAGAATTGGTGCAGACTTGATGGGCTGAATGGCCATCTTCTGCACTCTACGGATTCTATGTTCTATGATCAACTGAACCCTATTTAATATGCCAGCTCATTATTATGCTGTGCTGGCATTTTTTTTTAAAGTTTATTTTTTAGACACCAGGAGGCTCACATTAACACTGTAATCAAGTTGCTGTGAAAATCCCCTAGTTGCCACACTCCGGCGCCTGTTCGGATACACTGAGGGAGAATTTAGCATGGTCAATGCACCTAACCAGCACGTCTTTCAGACTATGGGAGGAAACCAGAGTACCCGGAGAAACGCACGCAGATACGGGGAGAGCTTGCAGACTCCTCACAGACAGTGTCCCAAGCTGGGAATCGAACCCGGGTCCCTGACACTGTGAGGTAGCAGTGCTAACCACTGTGCATTTGAGTGCATTTAAGACAATTTTAAAATATTTCCTTCAAATCTTTATTCAGTTATTTTCTCTTTATTTCCTTTTTATCTGCTATAATATTTGCTTTGGTGTTTGTTTTATGATGGTTTTGCTCTAGTCTTAAGGATGGTCAGACTGCAGTCAATCCGAAGGATGGTTATACAGATGAACAACCATTGCCTGGATCTGCAAATAAACTGTTCACAAAGGTAATTAGACATTTTAATTCCTGGAATGTGTTTTCAAATTACTGCTTAAATCAAAGACAAACCAGATTTAGAACTTGGAGCTGCACTGACCTCTTCTCCTTTCTTCCTGCATTCTGAAAGGTTTTTCACGGCTCCACGGATCAAGAGAAGTCTCCAGCCCAAGAAAGACCAACAGCCAGTGAAGCCATTGCTGTAATCCCGTTAAATAATGTGAACCAACCTGAGGATGCAATTCAACCAAAATGGGGACGTTTTTTCAGACGAGCTCCAAAATCTAGACCAGGTGAACCATTCACCCAGTGCCAAAAGGAGAGTGTCAACAGCCTCGATTTGAATGCTGAAAATCAAGACAGAGCTCATATACCAAACTGGAACAATGGTGCAGAAAAGGATCCTCTCCGTAAGCACATCGTGCCGGTCCTTGACAGTGATGCCAGAGAAAATGGCAAGGAAACACTGGTGATATGTCGTCCTGCCACAGAGCAGACGTTTACACAAACAGAATTAGTTGAGCGGAATAAATCTGAGATTGCACATCCTAAAGCAATAGGAATTAATTCAAGCACTTCGGGACAATACAAGGGAATTGGAAAATCAGAAGAAAGGCTTAATGATTCAGTTTGTCTCACAGATTATGTAGCCCATCAGTAAGTTACTTTGAAATCATTACAACTTTTCATGGAGTATTTAAAGAAATGTTTCAGAGAAATTCAATGAACAGTGATTTTATAGTCGCATTTTAAAATACCCTTTCCCCTATTTCTTTCCTATCCTGTTGTCTGCACTGTTTTTTTCATTCACTGTGACAATAGGGCATTCTAACCCATAGGCACCCTTAATGCTGTTTCCTGAAGAATGTTGAAGGAGTTATGCTTCAGTGGTGTTGGAAGTATCTTGTTCCATTTAGTTCCCTTTCTCTCATCCCAGAAATCCAGTCATGATCGCAAGAGTGCCCTGATTTCACAGTGCACAGGGAGATCCCTCCCTCCCCCCACCGACAATCCCACTCTACACCCACCCCTTCCCAACACGGGTTGCCAGCATTGAGACCTTCCATCATGGGTCCCTATCATGACCTCCTGTGTATAACCCCCCATCGTTGCCCCCACTAAGGCCCCACCCCTTTGGCATTGCCCAACTGGCACACTGACAGTGCCCAACTAGCACTGCCAGCATATCCGGTGGCAACTGCCAGAGTATCTGGTGGCAACTGTTGGAGTACCCGGTTGAAATTGCCAGGGTGTCTGTGCCAGGGTGTCCGCTGGACACTGCCGGTGTGCAAGATGGACCTCATCAGGTGAGCATTGCCCAGCCAGGCTCCCATTCACCCAAGGGCTTCAATACCCTCCAAGCCCCCGGTGTGACCATCGCGCCAGGTCTCAGCTGGTGAAGACCAGTAGTGTTTCTCACCATTATCGCGCCATGCCCAAAGGCTGGAGAATCCTGTGCGCTGGGAGTCGAATAGGGGCGGCACGGTAGCACAGTGGTTAGCACTGCTGCTTCACAGCTCCAGGGACCTGGGTTCGATTCCCGGCTTGGGTCACTGTCTGTGTGGAGTTTGCACATTCTCCTCGGGTCTGCGTGGGTTTCCTCCGGGTGCTCCGGTTTCCTCCCACAGTCCAAAGATGTGCGGGTTAGGTTGATTGGCTATGCTAAAATTGCCCCTTAGTGTCTTAAGATGCGTAGGTTAGTGGGATTAGCGGGTAAATATGTAGGGATATGGGGGTAGGGCCTGGGTGGGATTGTGGTCGGTGTAGACTCGATGGGCCGAATGGCCTCTTTCTACACTGTAGGGTTTCTATGAGGGGCTATGCATATTTACTTCTACATTAAATATGCTAATCGGCCTCGTGCCCTCTCTGGGCATGATCCGGTTTGCGCCATTAGAAAGGGGCCGGGAGAATCGCAAACTGTTTAGCGGCGGGTGCGAAGTCAATTTTGTAGGTCTGCACACGATTCTCTGGGATCAGTGCGATCTGTGCCAGGCGTGTCAAGGTCGGAGAATCGCCCCCTTTATCTCACTACATAATCTGTTGATTTCTATTGGGTTAATATGACTATTGGTGCCTGGTTGTCTAAAAATCTCTTCACAAAGCCATGAACCCCTCCCCATCTCTAAGCAAGTGCAGTTAGAGGAAACTGCCTTTCAGTGCTGGGGATTTGACCAGGTTTGTAGGTGAGGCTCGGGGGATCAATGTAAACATTGAAAAAATTACAGATACTTGCTTTATTGTAGTTACGAGCATAACTCATTTATATCCCAAATTCCGTAATCTTTTACACTTTTTGACTTCTTTGTGCCCAGATTACACAGGCATCTAGATGCAAATCAGGAAGGAACTCTAACCCTTAACTCTAATCTTAAAGTATGACATAGCTATCAGTGTGGACCTCTTGTTTTAAAGTTTATTTAGTGGTGTCACAAGTAGGTTTACATTAACACTGTAATGAAGTTACTGTGACAATCCCTGAGTCGTCACACTCTGGCTCCTGCCCGGGTACACCGAGGGAGAATTTCGGACAGTGGGAGGAAACTGGAGCACCCGGAGGAAACCCATGCAGACACGGAGATAATGTGCAGACTCCGCACAGACAGTGAGTGACCCAAGCTGGGAATTGAACCTGGGTCCCTGGCGCTGTGAGGCAGCAGTGCTAACCACTGTGCGACTCCATCACCCTAGTTGCACCCAATGTTACATGAGCAACACTGTTTAAACCAAGGGGTCCAATGATTATTGAAAATTGAACCTCATTAGTGTAATGTGCCCATGTTATCAGGGCACACCTTCACAGGCAACATGCCTGAGTGAAGACACCACTAAGCTGCCTGTCCACCTTAAAAAAAGGCCTAAACATTATCATTGGGATCAATGCTTGTGCAAATTGGGTGCAGGGGCATCTCATTGTGAAATCAATTTATTTTGCATTGATTTTACATTCAAATAATGGGCATAACTCATGTCAATTTCCATCCCTATGTTTTCTTACTCCGTATCCCTTCACTAGAAGAAAGAGTCTGCCATTATCTAGTCAATGCCTTCTTTATTTTAAATACCTCAATCAGATGACTTCTTAATGTCCCCTTCTCCAAGAATTAGAACCCAAGTTTAATAAGAATTCAGCCACTCTGTCCTTTCTTAGATGGATTGCCCATAACTAAAAACAATATTCTATATGAGGTCTGGTTGCAATTGTACTTCCTTGAACTTGCATATATTGTGATATAATCCACGTCCAAATGACCTGTAGAGGGTGCCCATCATTTACAAGGCCTACTGACAGCAACTGGTTATGAAAAAGCCCAGAGAAAGTCTACGGGCAAGTCACTGCTCCCAGCACATTTTAACCTCTTGTGGAACATCTCAATAATCTTTTGACCAATTTATACATCTATTCAGTTCCATAACATTATCACAAGAAGATCTGAGGATTATTTTTTAAAAAGGGAATTTGTTAACATGTTCTCAGATCGCAGGAGGAAACACAAATGTTTTAAGAAGTGATTAATAAGTTCAAAAACCTGTCGGGTGGCATTCCTTGGATTTCTTTCAAATCATTTCTGTTTACTGTGGGAAAAGATTTTTAATTTTGGTATGTCCATCCAAAGTCAACAACCTGCAGTTGATTCATACATTTTTAGTAGAAAAAGATTCCACAGAAATGAAATCCGACAAAAGTGGAGTTGAGACCACAAACAGATCAGTCATAATCTTATTGAATGCTGGAGCAGCCTCCAAGGGCTGAATGGCCTACTCATGCTCCTTACTCCTATGTACTTAACAGACACTGAGCCAAAGTAAGAGATATTTGAGAGTTAACTAAAAGCTTGGTCAAAGAGATAGGTATTAATGAGAATTTTAAAGGTGGAGACAGAGAGAATGGTGAGTAAAGAGAAGGAATTCCAGCATTTACGGCCTAGATGGCTGAATATATGGCCATCAATAGTAGGGCGAAGGGAATGGGAAATGCAGAAGAGGACCGAGTTCTAGGAAAGAGGAGATGTCAGGAAGCATGAAGCCATGAAAGGATTTAAACACAATAATTTTAACTGTGAGATGGTGAGAGACTAGAAGCTAAAATGAGTCAATTAGGGTTGATAGATAGTTGCGTTAGGATACGTGTAAATTATTTTTGAAAGAGCATAAGTCTTAGTCACTCTCTTTCACTTAACATATTTGTAAAAAGCTTTCGTATGGTCCTCGATATCCCTCAAGTTTTTTCTCACTTTTCCTTTTTACAACTCTTGCTACTTTCTTTATATCTCTTTGCTGCTCTTTCTATTTGTTAAATTTGCGTAAGGGTTTATAACATCTCTTGCCTTTTTTGACTAAGGTTATTTAATTATACAAGTCGGGCTTTAGGCTTTATATTGTACTAAACATCTCTTTGAACACCTCCAACTGTTCATTTGTAGTATTATCCATTACCAGTTCTGCTCAGCTTGGTGTGGTCATTTTAGCTGAAGAAAGAGTGAGAAAAATGTTGAAAAACTTTGTGTACTGTGCTCCTTTAGTTTTGCTTTGTTTACCACACAAAACCACGTGACTATTGAGATCATGGTCTTGATGACAAATCATGGAGGGATTATCATACATACCTTTGCTTAACCTCCTGTTTGTGGCTGGTTAGGTAAAATTGACAGATAATTTATAATGGATTGCAAACATTTTAAAGCATTGGCCTATAGAAATTGGGCACATGTTGTACATATACTGCGGTTGCTATGTGGCTTCCGAAGGCACAGAAATAGTGACTATTGTTACGATCCCAGTTGATGTTATAATTGGATGGAAGATTCCAGAATGGGATCCTAGCTCAAAAGACTAACATTTACTTTTTTTAATAAAACGTAGAGCAACGGAATCAAGGGACCGCTAATTAGTTTATAACAGCAAGGAAAAAACATTTATTAAGCGTAAAAAGTCAGATTATGATACAATAATCCTTTACCTCTCCCTTAGCTTAACAAATACACCCAGATTTTAAGATTAAAATAGATTGCCAAATACATCTTAAGCTACAGTGGTCTCAGTACACAAACTCCCTTTAAGCACAAAGATTGGCTGTGGTCAAACACACTCTCCACTCTGAGCCCAAGTGAATGTCTGTGGATTTCTCCTCAACCCCACCCCCACCCCCCACCCTGATAATGGTCACTTGAGAGTTTACAAACTGCACTCCCAAAAAGACACACTTTAAAATCTTTCACAACACTGCTTCCATCAGCGGTTTGCATTCTGAAATCCAATCCAGGTTCTCCAAATTACTCTTTTTAAATAAAACTTCCACTCCATTTTTAATAATGAATCCAGTACCCAAATTTCCAACTTCTCCTTTAGGATTTCTTTGTCTGAACTGCTGTATAAACTGTTCATAATTGTTTCAACTCTCAATTTCCAGACTCTATTAAAATAGCATCAAACTTTTGATTGACCTCTGAAGTCCGCTTCCCCACTTTAATTCTAGCTGCTGCAGCTGTCTCTTTCACTTACAACTCTGTGTCTGCTTCTCCCTTTGAATTCATCTCTGAACAACACCTTGGTCTCTGTTCTCTTAACTTCGGTCTTAAGAGGTTCTATAAATTCCCTAGTTATTTATACTGTATCTGGTTCTTTGATTTTGATTTGATTTATTATTCTCACTGTATTAGTATAGTGAGTATTCTTGCGCGCTATACAGATAAAGCATACCATAAATAGAGAAGGAAACGAGAGAGTGCAGAATGTAGTGTTACAGTCATAGCTGATGTCTGCCTCTTTGCAGCTCCCTTGTCCAGGCCAGTTTCTCTTGGCAGAGTTAGTAGATGTTCATTCCTTGGTGTCCTCCTTCAACTGCAATATATCCAGCTGAAACTTAAAAGCCTCCCTACCTTAAAAGGCCCCCAGATATTAAGCAACCCACTGCTACTTCCATTTACTTTTCATTCCATGACCCTCTCTAAGCACAATAGAAACACAGTTGGAATTGAAACCAAACCACCACTGCACCCCCCCCCCGACATACGAACACCTTTGTCCAGCATGAATCTAACCACAGGTTTCACACTTCCAGGCACAGAAGTAAAATTATAACTTAGATAAAAATATAAATCCTTTAAAACTACCTTTGTTTTCTGAACACTAAGGGAACAATTCTCCGACCTCGCCCCGCCTGGCGCAGTTCGCACCAATCCCAGTGGATATGCGTGTGGGCTAAAAATCAGCTTTGCACCCAGCGCCAAACAATTTGCGATCTGCTCAGCCCCTTCCTAATGGTGCAAACTGGATCACCCCCCGAAAGGGCGTGAGGCTGATTAGCATATTTAAAGTAGCATTTAAATCATAATCATAATGATCATTCGACTCTCCAGCCTTCAGGCACGACATGAGAACGCCAAGAATGTAGCAGATACCTGACGTGATGGCTACGCCGGGAGGCTCGGAGGCCATTGAAGCCCCTGGATGGTTGGGGACATGGCCTGGCAGTGCCCAGCGGACATCCTGGCAGTGGCTACCAGGCACCCAACAGTGCTGGTTGTGCATCACCAGTGTGCCAGAGGCAGTGCCAAGAGGTGGGGCCTGAATGGGGCCTATGACAGGGGTGTCTGTGACAGGGTGGGCTATGACAGGGGGACTATGACAGGGGGGCTAGGATAGGAGGCCATGCAGGAGGGGGTCATGCAGGGAGAGTCATGCAGGGGGTTTCATGCTAGGGGTAATGATGGGGGGGTGGGGGCATGTCTGGGCTCAGGTAGCGGGATCCATCGGGAGGGCCCCGATGCTGGCAACTGTGTGGAGGGAACCGGTTGGAGGAACATGCCGCCGCCGATGAGGGGAGGTCCCGATGTCCATTGAGGGAGGGAGGGGGTCTCCCAGCGCAGTGAGATCACAGAATTCTGCCCCGTGAATGTGCACTTCTGACCCAAAGTGCGTAGCCATTCGTATCAAATAAGAACAGGCAAGGGTTATTGAAATGGGTTTTAGTAGAAATAAGTGGTTTAATGCCTGCTACTCATGTTCACCATTTGGAACCTTCGAAAGCCACAGAATGAATGCTATCAGCTCATTTTCTAGGCCATTGTCTTAAAATATTTGCCTTCCACAATAAATGCTCTGTCAACATTGCAACATTGCTTTGTCCGTTGCCAGTTGCTGCACTCAGCATACCCCACCCTAGATTTGCCTCCAAATGAAATAAGTTACTTATTTGTGAAACACCATTTCCAATCACTATCGCTGCTCCCCTCCTCACCCTTTATGCCTCCGATCTCAATGTTTGCAATCCCCGATCTCCATACTCTGACACTGGACTTTGATCTCATCCCTCCACCTCCTTCCCGGTCACTTCCACTTCTAGCCATCAATCCCTTCCCCCCTATATAAAACATAAAATGCTGGATAAACTCAGCAGATCTGGCAGCATCTGAGAGTTAATGTTTTGAATCTAAATGACTCTCCACTGGAACTGTTTCATTTCTGGTCACCAATCGCTTCTCCCTGCCGCCCCACCATCGCCCACCACCCCCGCCCCCAACAACTTCCACTGGCCGCCAGTTGCTCACATAGCTTGCGATCCCCCCCCAAGGCCTTCAATTCTTCCCCCTATCCTGAGACCTTCAGTCCCACCCCCAGCCACTGATCACCTACATATGGGCCACTTGGAAATGAGCAGCAGCCTGAACTCCCGGCACTTATCTGGGTGGCGCTCTCCCGCAGAGGTGAATGAGATCCGAAGTTCCAGCATGTTGTATTATTGTATTTAGAAAGAAGGTTTTAAAGAAAGAAGCTACATTGATCTGAATTACTGTGACCTTCTAAATTAAAAACAATGCTGAAATGGGAGGCAGTTATCATTGACAGCTAATTTATAAGACTGATGTCCCATGATGAATATACAACAAACTGTAACGATCTTCACTGATAGTTTTTCTCCCACAAACCTTTTAATTTTAATGTGAGGTGGAATTGATCAACGTTTCTAAGGTCATGACTCAGATAACAATTGACTATAAAAATGGAATAGTTATTTGAAAATAATCCATGTTTATTGGCTTCAGCTGCATCACAGAAAACCTTGACAACAGAAAGATGCGAGTATTAGGAGAAATGTTTTGATTTGCCAAATAATCTCATGTAATAGTTGATCTTGCGTAAAGTCGACCCCCAACTTTCCAAGGGCATTCCACTTGATTCAGCTCACTGCCCTCCTCTGTGTTCAGAGTAACACATCAGAGACCAGGGGGCAGGAGATGAGGGTAGTCGGTGCGGTTGAATCCCACCCTGGTTGGCCATTCCATTCCAGCCCACCCCACATAATACTCTGCGGCCGGGTTAAAATGGGATAGTTTAGGACTTCTACCCCTGACTGTGGAGGAAGTCTGGCCCTTGGGACTTGCAGCCAGATTAGCTGGCAACTTCATCAGTCCCAATACCATATTAGCGGACACTTCTGGGACTGCAACCAGGAACAATAATAGATCCTGACGCCAGGTAAGTCCAGAGTCTTGAGCATGAAAGGTTTGGGCAGCTTAGGGAGGAGGGGGGGAGTATACGGGTGTGTTTAATGGAGCAGGTGGGTAGGAAGAAAAAGGGGGTATTGTCTTGGGGGGATTTGCCCCCAGAACCACAAAGAGCACCCCCTAAAGAGAGTTCCCCTTTTCTTCCTGCCCTCAGAGAATCATAGGATCCCTACAGTGCAGAAAGAGGCCTTTCGGCCCATTGAATCTGCACTGACCACAATACCACCCAGGCCCTAGTCCCATAACCCCACGTATTTACCCTGCTAATCCCCTGACACTAGGGCCAATTTAGCATGGCCAATCAACCTAATCTGCACATCTTTAGACTGTGGGAGGAAACCGGAGCACCCGGAGGAGACCCACGCGGACATGGGGAGAATGTGCAGACTCCACACTGACAATGACCCGAGGCCGGAATTGAACCTGGGTCCCTGGCATTGTGAGGCAGCAGTGCTAACCACTATGCCACCATGCCGCCCCTGTGCCACCATGCCACCCCTTGCCCTATGATAAAGTTTTTTTTAAATTGGGCTGCCCACTGCCATGTTATGGTGCAGCAGCTTATTATCGAGCTCAATTGGCTTGATTATTTATTTAAATATGGCACGTGTGCTGCCAATTCCAGCAGCCCCACTTAGCTCGGAGCTAAGTGAGAAAGTGGCATCCCTCCAATTTCAACTGCCTCCTGCAGGAAACATATCCAGCAGGGGCATATAAAATGCAGCCCCAGGATTTGAAGCAGGAGTTTTCTGATTGGTCGGTATTAGTGCAAGATCACAAAGTGCAATTTGCCCACTGAGATATCGGGAAATGTTAGTGCAAGTTTAATTCCACATAGAAATGATGGAGGTTAAGGTTAGAACAAGCTAGAGTATCAGTGTGCACAGTGTGTGTGAGCCACAAGCTCTCACAAATGTTCACTGAGCTGTCATGAACAGTCCCATGGCCCAGTAGCAAAAGAAAAAGGATTATTTAAAAACTCACCTTTTTAGGCTGGCTTTATGCTCCAATCCAACCCGAAACTGGGAGACTAAAAACCCAGCATGGTTCCTCTGCTGCCTCTGTGAGCTATGGGTGTTGGTAGCTGAAAGTCAGCCCCTGGAAAACATTAGTCATGCAAAAGTCAATCCCTTAACCTTTTGACTAAAAATAGTTTCATAAGTTCAACTTTTACATGAGTATATATGGTAATTGGACTCCACTCAAACTGTTATTTTATGAGGAAAAACATCATGGGTGGGAATTTACAGCCTCGCTCGAGCGAGACTGGAAATTCCCACCCCAGGTCAACGGACATTTCCGTTGTTTGCCCCTTGCCCGCACTGATTCAGTGGCGGGTGAGGTGTTGGTATTCCGGCGCATGTCATTAAGTATTCCTTATCAGGATGGCCTTCATGTTTTATACATTTGCAGCCTTTCCTAGGTTGTACAGTTGGGTGAACTAATGCTCTAAAGTCCTGTATGACAATTATATTTTTATTCTGTTGTCTTATGTATTTTATTATATATTTTTGTCAGCCACGGCTCAGTTGGTTGTGCACTCATCTTCGAACCACAGAACTTGAGCACAAAAATCAAAGGTGACGCTCCAGTGCAGCACTCAGGGAGCACTGCATTGTCAGACGTGCTGTCTTTTGCATGAAACATTTAAATCAGGGCCCCATCTGCCTGCTCAGCTGGGTGTAAAAGATCCTGTGGCACTATTTTTAAGAAGAGCCTGGGAGTTATCCCCAGTGTCCCGGGCAACATTTATCCCTCAATCAACATCATCAGATTAGCTGGTCATTATCACATTTCTGTCTGTGGGAGTTTACTGAATGCAAATTGGTTGCTATATTTCCTACACCTTGACTACACTTCACAATATACTTAATTGGCTGTAAAGAGCTTTGAGACATCCCAGTGCTCATGAAATTTATACATCAACTTTTTTTTCAAATCAAAAGATTAATGTTTTTTGGGGTTCTTTTATCTTCCTCTGGATTAACTCCAGCATTATGATTGAGATGGTGGCTGTTGTTAAGTGATGCATCACTGAAGAGTGTTATAGTTTTCTTTCATTTACTTAAAACAACATTCTAAACGATATATAAGATAATGGTTTTTTATACTTGTTCTTGGGTTTAACCAAGGCCAAAGAAGTGACATTTATTTGCATAAATTAGTTGACTATGTGATGTGGGACTGGAATCAAGTAGTCCAAAGCAGTCACGTTGCCCACCCTGAAGCACATTAATGAACCAGTTGGGCTTTAAAAAAAATTACCATGCTTTCTGGTGTTAGTTCACAAATTATTGCATTTGTTGAATTCCATTTCAAACATTACGGGATTTGAACTCTAGATTTCTATGTTACTAGTCCTCTACCGTAAACACTAGGTTACTCTGCCCAAGAGTGAAAGTAAAAAAAATTAAATAGTTTTTCTTTTAATTTTCAGGAAATTAAGGAAGTTCAGTGGAGGTATTCCATTGGGGAAGGATGTTGGTGCATTACGCAGTGACAAGGATGCTACTTATCAGAAAACCCTAATGCTGCTACAAGCTGTAGCAGGCGAACGCAAAGAAATGAATAGCCAAGGTTTAGAGGACGGAGCCAATGAATCAGCTGGTTCTGAGCATGAACAAGACATGCCTGTTCCACCAACCGTCACTTATTCAACTTACCGAGGAGCGAAGAGAATCAGAAGGAGGAGATCGCAGAGAAAACCATTCCAACCACTAAGTCCCATAATTTCGGAAGTAGATGAAAAGAGTGTGATTTCATCGGTTGATCAACCGC
This sequence comes from Mustelus asterias, assembly GCF_964213995.1. NCBI lineage: Eukaryota > Metazoa > Chordata > Chondrichthyes > Carcharhiniformes > Triakidae > Mustelus > Mustelus asterias. The sequence goes on from NC_135817.1 coordinate 46,321,965, forward strand.
TCGTAAATCAAACAAAAGAAGAAACTAACCCTTGTGTCCTTTTGCAAGACCCAACAATGACTGAGGTCCAAACACCATCAGAAGATAAAGTGTCCCTAATTGATCATGGCAAGGCAAATGCTGAATTGCAGCCCAGAATTGACACAGCAAAGTTTCCATCAAACAAACCTGCGCTGGCCCAAGATGCCAAAACAGAAAATGAACAATTGATGCAGCATAGTTTTTTCAGTGGAGTCAGCAGGGAGATAGAATTAACTGGACCACACCACCAAAAGGTAACAAAGGTAGGAAGGGAATGCAGCCCAGTGACAACAAGCACCATAGATAGCACCAAGGAGCAAGTATTACAGTCTGATATATCAGTATCAAATACAACTAGTATACAAAAGATAACTGCTGTCAATCCAGATGACATATCTGTCCCAGATAGAACAATGACACCTGAAGACTTACATTCAAAAGGAAATGGTGTACCGGAGAGGGACACACAATGTTTCATTCAGAAAGATAAGCTACTCGCTGATCACAATGATCAGAGCCACAAGAACGAAGACTATGCTGACATAACAACAAGCCAAATGACTACCCAAACTGACAGCTCATCCAAAACAACTATTCTGATGGACCACCAGCAAAAGCTCCATGTTCCCTCTGCCTCAAAGACAATCCATATAAAAGGAAATGAAACAGATGTACCAAAGGCACCCTGCTCCACAGTAGATACAGTGGAAGCAGCAACAGCTCAAAATTTGAAACCTGCCAGTTCAAATAATTTTACTCCCTCAACAGAGGCTGGCCAACAAGCTGATAATACAGACAGGAAAAGACAAAGTATCTTTGCTAATTCAGAAGATGGGGCTCTAGCAGTTCCTGTGGTTATTGCTTCAAAGCAAGATGATGTGGCAAAAGAGACTGAGGAAGCAGAACCTGGGAGCAAGAATGAAAAGCAAGGGCTGACGCTGGAAATTTTGGACAATGCTAATGCTCCAACAAAAGATGTCTCTTTTACAATGAACGCAATCCACCTGAATGCCAAGTTAGATGCACCAAAAGTAATACTTAATGATAACTATGATGCACAATCGGAAATTGCCAGCAGGACTCAAACAAATGGACGCACAACAGTATCAGGTACTTTCGCAATGTTCAGTAATGAAGCGGGTATTCCTGATGCCTCTACCAATGGCATGCCAAAAGAGTATAAAGACAAAGACAATGTAACAGGGCTATCCACTGAGAGTCTCACAGCTGGATATGCAATTGAGGAACCATTAGAGGAGTACAGTCAAACAACACAATGGAAATCCGAATCTGACATAATATATGGAAATGAGAAGTCGTTTTCTGAAGTATTGAAGAAGCAAATGAGTAAGGACCCATCCACGGTGACAACTGTTGAACCAGGATCTGAAGATACAGCCGCAAGTGCTAATGTTACCAATACATCAACAGTTGAAATTGATAATGATAAGTATCTCAAAATATCAAATGCTACTGTCTCTAAAATTGCTGCAGACACAGCCCCAAGTGCACCGCAGTCATATGAGTTTAGCAATTCTGAATCTACTATAACTACTGAATCCCGAGAGATTGCAGATGCCAGCTATCTTGAGACTGAGGGATCATTGTACACCCAAAAACCAGATCAATTATTTAAAATTTCTTCTGAAATGGAACATGACCATACATCAGAATCATTACCAGGTACTCCTTCCTTTTCACTTGAACACCAGGTTTCTAGTGTAGTCAAGCCTTCCTTGGCTAATGAAAGTATATTCTACAGGTACTATCAAGAATCAACATGTTTATCATTGGATTCAGACAAAAATGCACATTCAATTGCAGATAGTGAAATTGTAACTGTGCCAGCCGTTAAACAAAATCAGTTGCTTGAAGAAATGCAGGATAACAAAACAGCATCTAACTTTGCAGCAATGCTGGAAGATGCCAATGAATCATCCATGGGAACAAGCAAGTGTAGCCCATTGGAAACCAGTTTGTGGTACAGATGTTTTCAACAAAGTACTGGCATGTTGAATATGTGGGAAAGTAGGCAGCCTAATATAATGAGTGAATCAAATTTGGGAAGTACACAGGCCGATGAAACTGCAGAGTTAACAAAACCAATTGCTCCTGTCGTAGACTGTTCCAGGGAAGCAATTCCAAGTACCTTGCAGGGAGATTCACTGAATAACTCCAGAATGACCCATTCTAATGAACAAACTGAAGAAATGGCAAAGAAAATCAGAAGCTATGACAACCAGGATGCAAATGCATCAAATTCAGGTAAACCGGAAGATGAAGAGACTGCCTTAAAAATCAAAGAAAAGAAGGAAGAATTAATCACCTTACAACCAAGAGCACAATTAATCACAGAGACATGTACAGTTGATGCATCAGAGGCACATCCAGTAGAAAGAGCAATAGCTACAGATAGTCTTAACATTTTGGAAGGAAAAACAAAAGGAGTAGAAGAGGAAATAATATCTTCAGCGATGCAGGTAACACCACATATCCAACTGAGTACCACACTTATTGAAGATGATGTTACTAGCACACAAACAGAGTTAGATGCGATAGAAACTGCCAGGCTCATTGATATAAAAGATGATGACTTAAATAAGATTAGAAATAATGTTACAATTATGTACACAATTAAAGAAGAACCTGAGGAATTAGTGACGACAGCAGAAGTTAATGATGAGCGACTTAAGGGGATGGTACATGCAGAAATACCAGGGGAATCTGAAAATAAGTCCAGACATGTTTTTGGAGGAGTGAGTCAAGACAAACCTCTGATGACAAACAAAAACATTTCTGAGTGTGTTCCTCCAATCCCCAGAGCTGATAAGAAAGACGAGTCAATAATGATGGAGCTACATGAGAAAAGCATCAGTGCAGCACCTTTATTGCCAATAGACACTGACATTACACTGCTACATGCTGTTAAAGATGGAAGAAACCAGGAGGCAGGGTCAGGCTTCTTAAATCTCACCTCAACAAGTCTGGCATCTGGCAGCACAGAATCTGCATCTCAAACAATTGAAGTCAAAGTGAATGATGTTGAAATAGAAGCTCAGGATCCTGCAAAAGAAACAGAACAGAGAACTGAGCTGAGCAATCCTGTAATTGCTACAGAAGATTCATTGTCAAAACCACCTTCAGAAATAATGAAAACAGGCAATAACTCTGATCACACGGTCCAGGAATTTCCCACCATAGTATCAGAGCAGTGTAATATTCTTGATCCAACACAGAGTACTGCTGAACTAAAAACTGATTCTGTAAAATCAAGCCAATCTAATGACACCCAGGATGATGCTATGTCTGATTTTGGTAAAAGTCCACCAAACTCCGAAGCAAATAATTTTCAGTCAGGTTTTGTCCAGTCAAAAATAAGTCAGCCGTGTTTGCCAACTGACCAAGAAGACTCCGCTAATCTAACCACAAAAGCTGGAGAAGATGGAACGTGCCTGTTTTCTGAAACAACAAAGAGCTCCAACATCTTATTATCAGATTCAGTTAAACCAGTGAATGAAGTAGCAAAAAGAATGATTCAAAAAATTATGCTTTCCACCCAGGAGGCCAATACAAACACTCAGGTACCTGATGCAGCACAAGTGTCGTTATCAGACACAGGAGCAGCTACAGAAAGCAACATGACCTTCCCATCAGCACCAACATCTGCTGTCGGACTGGTGGCTTTCACAGAACCAGTAAGACCACAGACCCAAACGAGTAACATTGTAAACAAAGAGGATGTTACTGCTCCAGAAACAATTTCAAAAATAAAAAAAACAGCCAGGTTAACAGAGAGACTGGGAGCCGTTGACTTAAATGAGAGCACACATAATTTACCAATAGACAAAACCATTGATAAAGCTGAGGAATTAGTGAAGACAGAAATTAATGGTGAGAGAGTGGTACACTCAGAGAAACTAGAGAAGTCTGAAATTAATTCCAGACATGTTTCTGGAGGAGAGAGTCAAGACAAACCTCTGGTAGCAAACCAAAATACTTCTGAACGTGTTCCTCCAATCCCCAGAGCTGATAAGAAAGACGAGTCAATAACGATGGAGCTACATGAGAAAAGCATCAGTGCAGCACCTTTATTGCCAATAGACACTGAAATTACACTGCTACATGCTGTTAAAGATGGAAGAAACCAGGAGGCAGGGTCAGGCTTCTTAAATCTCACCTCAACAAGTCTGGCATCTGGCAGCACAGAATCTGCATCTCAAACAATTGAAGTCAAAGTGAATGATGTTGAAATAGAAGCTCAGGATCCTGCAAAAGAAACAGAACAGAGAACTGAGCTGAGCAATCCTGTAATTGCTACAGAAGATTCATTGTCAAAACCACCTTCAGAAATAATGAAAACAGGCAATAACTCTGATCACACGGTCCAGGAATTTCCCACCATAGTATCAGAGCAGTGTAATATTCTTGATCCAACACAGAGTACTGCTGAACTAAAAACTGATTCTGTAAAATCAAGCCAATCTAATGACACCCAGGATGATGCTACGTCTGATTTTGGTAAAAGTCCACCAAACTCCGAAGCAAATAATTTTCAGTCAGGTTTTGTCCAGTCAAAAATAAGTCAGCCGTGTTTGCCAACTGACCAAGAAGACTCCGCTAATCTAACCACAAAAGCTGGAAAAGATGGAACGTGCCTGTTTTCTGAAACATCAAAGAACTCCAACATCTTATTATCAGATTCAGTTAAACCAGTGAATGAAGTAGCAAAAAGAATGATTCAAAAAATTATGCTTTCCACCCAGGAGGCCAATACAAACACTCAGGTACCTGATGCAGCACAAGTGTCGTTATCAGACACAGGAGCAGCTACAGAAAGCAACATGACCTTCCCATCAGCACCAACATCTGCTGTCGGACTGGTGGCTTTCACAGAACCAGTAAGACCACAGACCCAAACGAGTAACATTGTAAACAAAGAGGATGTTACTGCTCCAGAAACAATTTCAGGAATAATAAAAACGGCCAGGTTAACAGAGAGACTGGGAGCCGTTGACTTAAATGAGAGCACACATAATTTACCAATAGACAAAACCATTGATAAAGCTGAGGAATTAGTGAAGACAGAAATTAATGGTGAGAGAGTGGTACACTCAGAGAAACTAGGGAAGTCTGAAATTAATTCTAGACATGTTTCTGGAGGAGAGAGTCAAGACAAACCTCTGGTAGCAAACCAAAATACTTCTGAGTGTGTTCCTCCAATCCCCAGAGCTGATAAGAAAGACGAGTCAATAACAATGGAACTACATGAGAAAAGCATCAGTGCAGCACCTTTATTGCCAATAGACACTGACATTACACTGCTACATGCTGTTAAAGATGGAAGAGACCAGGAGGCAGGGTCAGGCTTCTTAAATCTCACCTCAACAAGTCTGGCATCTGGTAGCACAGAATCTGCATTTCAAACAATTGAAGTCAAAGTGAATGATGTTGAAATAGAAGCTCAGGATCCTGCAAAAGAAACTGAACAGAGAACTGAGCTGAGCAATCCAGTAATTGCTGCAGAAGATTCATTGTCAAAACCACCTTCAGACATAATGAAAACAGGCAATAACTCTGATCACACGGTCCAGGAATTTCCCACCATAGTATCAGAGCAGTGTAATATTCTTGATCCAACACAGAGTACTGCTGAACTAAAAACTGATTCTGTAAAATCAAGCCAATCTAATGATATCCAAGGAAATTTAATTGCTGTTTATGGGGAAAGTGAGTTAGCTGAGCCAGGTGGTTTTACAAATGTAAGTATGAAAAATGTGGAGGAGGCTGAAACGGGGAGAATTGCTGAACCACGGGAAAGCTTTGACATCTTTGCACGTTTAGCTAACCTTCTAAAAGATCACGTAACAGAGAGCACAGGAATAACTGACCATATTGAGAAGGAAATGGAATCTCATCTTTTAGAACAGGAAGCATTGATTCTCGACACACCTTTGAGTCATAACATCAACAGGAGGAAAATTTATCCTTTTGCTTTACCACCAATATATGAAGAGCAGGAGTTTGAAAATGATGTACAGGAGGACATGTATAATGTTGCACATTCTCCAACTTCAGCAACAGAAAACATTTCCAACAAACTTGTTACATCGGTGCTCGAACCGACAGCAGCATCTTTACAGTTTAAGGAAATAGTAAATACAGTTCAAAAGATTGAGGAGGAAGAAGAACATCCAACTGGTCCTGCTCTTGCATTAGAAGCGAGCACAAGCCTCTCCAGCGACCAATTGAAAAATGCAACTATGATTTCTCTGGAGATAAATGAGGAACAAGACTTGTCTTCACAGTTACAAACAGAAACTTCCCTGGCTGATTCCAAAGTCTCCCCAGAACCTACGCCTTCTGCAGCAGAAAATAGTGCTTTCTACAGATATTTTCGGTCGTCTAAGGATTATTTATCAAAGGATAAGATAGCATTACCTGAAAGTGTGCCTAAAGCGTTAACTGATTTGCAACAGAAACCAGTTGAAGACTCAAACCTGTTAAAATGTTCATCAGATTCAAAGGTATGATATTTTATTTTCAACTTTACATTCAGGATAAGATTCACTCGAATTAATGTTTCTACTGCAATGTTTGACCTTCACATAACGTGTACTATCGGTAGCAAAGAGAGAAAGAGCATTAATTATTCCCTGGCCTTTGCCAACCCTACACTAAGAGGTGCTACTGAGAGCTAACTAAAGGTAGCAGAAGGAGGCATTTTTTTCTTCCTGATGTGATGTTTCCTCTTTTCCTTAAAGGGAAACATCTGATCACCATTTTGGGTATTTTGCACAGCAACCCAATGCAATGATAGGTGGAAAGCCATGCACCATCAATTTAAATGCACTGGGTTCACACATGCAGGACAATGCCACCAAAAAAAATAAGCATTTTGTAACATCACAGTTTGTTTCTGATATTTTACTGTTAACACTCTAACAATTTGAATATTTATTCCTTTGATATGTAGCCTGTTGATACTGGAATTTTCTTAGCTTCCTTTAACACCCCCCCCCCCCCCCCCGCCCCTCCATCCCCTCATCCCTACACCCTCATCCCCACACCCTCATCCCCACACCTTTGGTAACCTTGTCCCCAGTGTCGTCTATTATTCCTTTTGAAAATGCAGACCTTAAGGCTTTACCAGTTTTGTATTGCTGATCACCATAAGGAACTGCACAAATGTTCTTGAAGATGATGCATATTTTGCATTCCATGGAACAGCAAGAGTTAGATACTTTTGGAACATTAAGTACAAATCATTCATCGTTTGGTGAATCCATTAAATTCTATTCAACCAACATTCTATGGGGAAGAAAATGATCATGGCTTCAAACAGGTGTAAGGATCATGATGCCAATTACTCCATAGCCATTGCTTCTAATGCAGACAGCTTGCAAACTTCATACTATCTGCTGATTGAAATGATAGCAACATGAAGCTTGTTGTTAAACATTCTATGCCCATAACATGAAAGCTAAAAAGCTAAACTGAAGCAAAGACTAAAAAGCCAAATATTGTAGCTTCTGTCCTTGTGGCTATGTTTTGTTTTAGTTCTCTTATCTCACATTTACCCCATGTGGATAGATGTAACAGTAAAAGGTCTTGAGTCATTATCCACTATCATTGCCAGAGTCAACCTGTGGCTGGCAAGTAAATCCGGTGCATGTGGATCAGTTACTTTCCTTCTTTCTAAGATGGACTATCGAGGGTGGAATTGTTTGCTCCTGCCAGCAGTGAGAATCATGGTGGGAGGGGGAAGAAGATATGTTTCCTGATGTTAGGAAGTTAATTTGGAAACTTGTTCCCCTGACTTTCATGGTGGCCTAAAGGCAGACCAAGTGTCCTATGGAGCAATGTCGAGAACCTCATTTGCATCCTATGAATGCTCATTAAATGACAACACACAGGGATCTTGTTTTCCCAACAAATTTGGACCCCTGCCTGTGGGAATTTAGAACATTATTTTTCATAATCGAACATAAGTGGCATGTGTCTGGCAAGGGAGACCACTTCCTGAATGTAGCAGGCAGTCAGTGCTGCCTTCCCTATTCTTTCAGACCATGCTTGGGTTTCAGGAGCCAAACCTGTGCCAAGGCCAGAGATGATATACAGGGGAAGAGGGGTGGAAGGCTGGAGTGAATGCTGGTAGAGGACTGGAAGGCAAGAAGTTGGGTGCAAGGGACAAAGGATGGAAAGGAGGGTGGTTGGAAGGGGCAAAAGCTGGAAGGGAGTTGGAGGGGGCAAAGGCTGGAGGTTGGGTGGATGGAGCTAAGGCTGGAAGGGGGATTGAAGGCTGGATGGGGGGTAGAGTGCCCAGGCTTGGGGGTCATTGTGTTTAAGAGTGCAGCGTCTGTGGAGTCAATGTGTGATCCTGAGCGAAAATTCAAGGTACCAATGAAAAGAATGACAGTTAGAAGGGGAAATGGGATGAGGTAGGGTGAGAGGTTCAGGAAATGTGTCTGACAGGTGAAGGTATCATCGGGTGGGTCATGATGGGGGACAAGAAAGGTGGCACAAATTATGGCAGTGGGCAGGGTTAGGGTGGGCGTTGGCATGGTAATGTGTGAGCTCCGAGGGGTGGAAAGGCGTGTCGAGATGGATGGTGACACGGCCTGAGGTAACGGGAGAAGTTCAAGGGTGACAGAGGGGAGAGTAAAGTCTAACTTGGTGGGTTAATGGTGATGGAGGGAAGTTGGTTGGTGACAGAGGGAGTGTAGATAAGGGGAGCGGGCATCAAAGAGGACATGCACCATCTCTGCCACAGCAAGACAACGCCATCATTATCAAACTGCAGTGGGAGCAGGGTCTTTTCGGGCAGGTGGAACTGAAGGTCAGAACAATTGCTGACTAAAGGACTAAAAGCGTAAGAGAACTATAGTCAGTTGTGATGCATATTCTAAGGTGAAGCCCAAACAGCAGTAGATCCAAGATAATCAGAGCGTGGCAACCTCTTGCAAGCTGTGCCCAGCATATCCTCTAATTCTATCTTTTACTCTTGTTCTATGCTTTTAAATTTTTCTCTACACCTTAGCTATGACTGTAACACTACATTCTGTACCCTCTCCTTTCCTTCTCTATAAAAGGTATGCTTTGTCTGTATAGCACACAAGAAACAATAGTTTTCACTGTATATTAATACATATAACAATAATAAATCAAATCAAAAGTCTGTACCAGAATCATAACACCGTGGTCCCAGCAAGATGTAGAGCTGCTGTTCATTCTCTACCATTTGCATTTGGCTGCAGTCTGAGGCAGGGAGGTGAATGTTTACAAAGGGTACAACCAGTGGAAAGCTGCCAACTTGTGACTCCAAATCTCCATCACCCTGGGTAAATGGTCATGGCTGATAAGGGATCACGCTGTTTATCCTTCTCTTTCTATGTTGCTGAGACAATGGTCTCTCTATAGAGTTTCAAGGGTGGCGGAGACAAGTGTCCATGTCAGGCTTCTTCCACATGGCACTCATCAAATTGGTCATACACATTCATGTGTGAACGGGAGGAACACCCATCTTTGGTCTTCCAGCATGTTCTTTACATGGAAAGGACGACAGCAGCAGGATGGACACCAGATCTGATGAACAATTCTCCTGTGCCCTCATGATGTCTGCCTGAGATTGAAGGGTAATAGGTGCCTTGTCCAGCCATCAGGCTCACAGATTCTGTGCCTTTGCTGATGGCACGGATGTGGATAGAAAGTCTACTCACTGTGGTGAAATTGTGTGAGAATCAATGGATCTGAAGATCTAGATGGGAGTTCTTTGTGGAGGTGGGAGACATGTTCTACCCCTGAAAGCATGTAGATCGTAGTATCACTGGAATATCCATTTAATTCCTGAGACTTGGAAAAGTGCAAATTATATACAATGAGTGAGCTCCCATGGCACCTGTGTGCATTCAAAACTTTTAAATTTTCTTTACCTTACTATTTTATCTATGTGCAGCTCTCCCATCCGCAGCAGAGGTGGAGGCAGCTTGCTGACTGCTATGCCCTGTTGCCTGAGATGATTTATGTGGGCTTACTCTGGAAGTCCGAGGCCTGGAGGGCCTAGCCAGCTAAGGACTGCCTGCTCTGTTGCAGATGTGCCCTCTTCAACCTGACTTGCTGGTGGTGGAGTGACCCTTGGGAAAGGGGAGGTGGAGTGGCATGGCACCCTTGGAATGTCCTGGGTTTATACCCCTGAGGTACCTGACTGGTGCTCCTCCACTCTGTGAGTGTCCAAGGACCCCTCCCTGACTCCTTGAGGAGAAGGAGCACTTGGAAGCTTGAGGTTCGCCATTCCCCTCTCGCTGAACCATTTCTGGATCCCAGCCATGGCTAGGGTGATAGAGTGCAGATCCCAACGTAAATCCAGCACAAACTGTTAGACCTGGGTCTCCAAAGTGGCCATTATCTTTCTTGTGGAGACTTCAATGCACATGCACGCCAAATATCAACATCAGACAGAACGTAAACTGAATCCTCCATCCCTCATCCCAGTCTCTTCACAGCCTCCAACAACTCTGCCCTGATACTCCCTGCATTCCCTGCATCTCTTTGCAAAGCCAACATTTGTCCCAGGGCTGATTAAGAACATAAGAAATAGGAGCAAGATTGTTAAACCAAACCTACTGCAGATCTGTAACCCACTGTGATGTGAGCCTCTATGCCGGTAGTGGATGCATGTTAAGGCAGTGACAGCTCAAAAGGTGAGGGACCCGCTGTGTCCTCCTCTGTGGTGGCCTAGGACAGAGGCCTCTTTCTGAGGAGGATGCTGCCCTCCTCCTCTTTCTGCTCGTACCTGGAATGGAAATAAAATAGAGAATGAGTGATTGCCTTGGCTGGCTCAAACATTGCACATGACTCACCGTCACTATCCGAATATTGTACCTGTATTATAGATGCTTCCGCACTGGGTTGCTCGGGAGGTTGATGTCACCCTTTGCGCACGTCCTATGAAAAAAATAATAGAAAATTAGTGCTGATGTCCCATTTGCTGATCATGTGTGACATCCCTGTGGACTCCAATCTAGGTGTCCTTATGAGCTTTCAGTGAGTAGAAGTTCGACTTGCCTCAATAGAGTGGATGAAATTATTCATCGGTTTTCTGCAGTGCGGGGTGGTCTTCCTTTGAACCCCATGAGTGCTCACCACCCTGCTGACCTCCTCCCAGGCTGGCATGGTCAGACAGATTGGCCTCCTGCTGCCATCCCCCAGAAAGAGGACATCTCTCCTTTCCTCGACTACCTGGTGGGGAGTTTGCAGGGGGTATTGCTGAACAGGAGATTGCTGCCTTCTCCTGAACATTGTCTTTACAGAATCCAGAGGTCCTGACCTGCAACGAGTGAATGGCTGCCTGGGTGCTGTTTAAATATGGCACCCAGACATTGGAAGCTGGAAAGTGATAGCGGAGCAGGCCACTTCCTGCCCGTGGCACCATGAGATTTGATGTGCTCATCGTGGCAGTGAAATTAATAGGATGAACAGTGCACCAATCTCACATGTGTCGTCCTGCTCTCCAGCACAAGTCACTTCAACATCCGTTGCCGCCAATGGACTTAGTCTCCGGAATAGAGACCATCATGAGGTACTTCATCCAGCATCCCAGTGAAGAAATGAATAATAAAACATCCAATGAGTAATAATATATCAGAAAATTAAACATTAAAATTAATTATTTAGGCTTATTTTAAAAAGTGGGTGATGCAAAGATGCAAATGTAACACTGATAATTATGTCAACTGTAAGACTGAGGCATCCAATTGGTTAACTTCAGGACTATAATTTATTGCACTGTTTCGTTGCAGTATCTTGTTGAGAACAAAAATTTGAAAATCAACCCAAGGCCAGGGAAGGTAAGTCACCTTTGTCAGAAACACTTTAAATCTGCAGTCACTGTTTTGTTCTGTGATCTAAAAACACTTTCTTGTGATTTAGATGGTTATTTATGACCAATTAAACTTCCGTGGTAACAAACGTGAAATCTTCACTGATGTACCTGATGCAGCAAACTGGACTTTTTCTGAAGGAATCTCATTTAAAATTGTCAGAGGATGGTAAGAAACTATATTTTGGCCTAATAGCAAAACTGTATATAGCATTCAATTATATAATCGATTAAATAATTTTGTGTAATTTGAATTTGTACATTTGTTTATAACTGCTATATTTAAGCCTTTTGTTCTGAATCATAGTTAAGTTTATTTTGCAGAAAATGGTTTTGATAGTAAGTTATGTGCTGAGCTTCTGAAGGATTTTGTTGGCTGTGATGGATCTTGTTTTGTGCAACGGTGTCGTTTGGTGATGGTGAATTGGCAGACCATTTTTCATCTCTCCTAATTTTCATTTCCACTGAGGTTTGAGACAACCTCTTTAGTATTTCTGCCATTCTTACACCCCCATCCAAATTCGTCTCTTTCATCTTTGTGGCCCTTTGAAATTAAAATGCCCTTCCATTCAGACCATTATTAATATGGAGCACTTTAGTTTGTCAACAAATGTCATCTTCACTTTCTCTGCCTCTGTTTGCCAGTTCATGACATAGTCTCAGTATATTCTTAGCATTCTTCAACTCAATTAAAGGAATTCTGTTTGCAATATTTCTCTATTTAAATTCTTACATTCCAATACAGTTATATTTATTTAATATTGTGTTTTTTTTATTCATCTTAAAACTTTCATATCTCAAACCTTGTCCCAGCTGGAGCCATGTTTCAATTATTGGTATTATGATTTTTCTGTTTATTCAGTTTAATGATGATACAAAGTTGATAGATGAATAAGTTGTGAAGAGGGCATAAGGAGGTTACAAAATGATATAGATAGATTAAGTGAGTGAGCAAAGATCTGGCAAATAGAGTATAATGTGGGAAAATGTGAAATTGTCCATTTTGGCAGGAAGAATAGAAAATAAGCTTATTATTTAAATGGTGAGAGGTTGCAAAGCTCTGAGACGCAGAGGAATCTGGGTATCCTACTGCATGGATCGCTAAAGGTTAGTGTACACATTCAGCAAGTAATTAGGAAAGCTAATGGAATATTATCATTTATTGCTAGGGGAATTGAATACAAAAGTAGGAAGGTTATGTTTTATTTATACGGGGCATTGGTGAGACCACATCTGGAGTACTGTGTACAGTATTGGTCTCCTTATTTGAGGAAGGGTGTAAATGCATTAGAAGCAGATCAGAGAAGGTTTACTAGACTGATACCAGGTATGGGCAGGTTCGCTAATGAGGAAAGGTTACAGGCTTGGCTTGTATCTGCTGACTTGGTTGAAACATATCAGATCCTCAGGGGTCTTGACAGAGTGGATATGGAAAGGATGTGTCTTTTAATCTAGAATTAGGAGTCACTTTAAAAGTGAAGGGTTTCTTATTTAAAACGGAGATGAAGAGAATTTGTTTATTCTCCGAGGATAGTGAATCTTTGTAACTCTCTTCCTCAAAAGGTAATGGAAGCAGAACCTTTGAATATTTTCAAGGCTGAGCTAGATAGATTCTTGATAAGCAAGTGGGTGAAAGGTGATTGGGGGGCAGATAGGAAGATGGAGTTGAGGTTACAATTAGACCAACCATGATATTAAATGGCAGAGCAGGCTCGAGGGGCCAAGTGGCCTTCTCCTGCTCCTAATTTGAATGTTCATATCTTTGAATTGGTTGAGCCTCAGGACTGTCTGGAGCTGATAATGTCAATGCAGCAGCCTGTATTTGATACAGGCTTAACAGCCTGTTTTTGATCAAAATGCTAACATATAGTCTAATAGTTCATATTATACTGGAACATGACACTACGCTGTGTGTTGACTTACACATATGCATTTATTATTTGATCTTATTTACACAATCTTTTGCTTCACATATTTTGTTTATCCCCACCTTCATTAATCTGTAGGCTGGTCCTCAGAGAGATCCACAGTTTCTCCAAGCAAAGAGCTAATTGTCCCCAGGATACTGAGAGTGAGTCACAGCAATGTCACTCCATCTCTTAGTTTCAATCTAGCAGGTTAAAATCAAATTCTCATCCCTCTGGTAGCTCTAGAGACAAAGTGAAATAAGAATCTGTCATCTCAATCCAGTTCCAATCAAACATGGATCTCTGGCACAGCTGTACCAGTTGAAGACACTATCACTAGGGAAAGCTGTACCAATTGAAGACAATATCATTAGAGAAATGACACAAACAGACCCACCCATTTTATGCCAAAAGACACTGAATTGGCAAATTCATCGAATGTATCAACAAAAGTGATTACAGTGGGAAATCTGCTTTTGCAATCTGGCATATCTAATTTGTTTTATCTTTCCTCCTTCCAGTTGGATACTGTATGAAAAGCCTGAATTTCAAGGTCACACATGTGTCTTGGAAGAGGGACGTGGGGAGTTTTATGGATTCTGGGTTGATAAGAACTTGCGGATGGAATCCACACCTACGAAAATCGTGATTGGTTCTATTAAAAGGATTGTAAAGGTGAGCAAAACTCCATCAATAAGAAATAGTACAATAAATGAACAGTCAAATCAAAGATGAAAGAGTACATTTTCCCCTCCACATCATTTACGGGGATGGATTGAAGAATCAAAGATGAAATGAAAGATTCCAATGTTATTTAAGAAGTTTTGGTACTTTTAATTACATTTGAAAAGGAATCTGTTTTGTCAAGTGAAACAAGACTGATCTTTTAAACAATGCAGTTGAAGGTATAGGCGATTGAGTTTGTCTCAATTGATTTTCTCAAAAATTACAAATGTAAGTGACATTTAATTATTCAATTTTAAAAAGGTCAAGACAACAGTCAATGTTTCTGTGCTAACTCAAAGAGAACCTTAAAACCTTAATTAAAAGGAATGTGGCATTTTCTTGCTAAGTGTTTCCCATTTAGAGCAATGGATTAAAGGCAAAACAATATCAGCCCTTATTAGCAAAGGTTTTATCCCAATCTCAAATGTATAATATTTCATGTAGACCTGAGACACCATACCAGCTTCTGAAAGTAAAAATAGTTTCCATGCAAATTTGAAGAACTCCCGGTATGTCCCCTGGTTCCTGATCTCTTTCTCAGCCAATCTCAGCCTCCATTCTTCTTTCATCCAACTGTGCTCTTGTCTTAGGCAAGAGAAACATTATTTAATCCATGGGGAGATGGTTGTCATCAAAATTGCTCAAAGCTGGGTAAATTAGACTACAAAAAGTATGCATGGCCACCATCTCGCATAGCGAACGTAACTCACACTTGTTAAGAAGCTTAAATGAAAATTACGTGTGAGTCATGTGTAGAGTGAATGTGAAAGTAATAATAGGAAGGTATAACCCAGCACAGGAAAGGATATGTAGTACAGATGGTGGCTTTGTATTATTAGGTCAGTCAATTTTACTTCGAAGAAAGTTTTCTGAAATCCAAGAAGAGATCCATTCAGGTAGACTTCAGTATGGGAATAATAAGTTTCATTTGCATAGTATTGGATGTTATTTCCTGTACACATGTTTAATGCTTTCATATCAAGTTCTAGTTTCTTCTGTATAATGGAGGCATTTCAAATAAACAAATTAAAGTAGTGAGCAGTGACATTTGATAACAATGCACAAAAATTTCAAACAACTGTATCAGCTAGTGCATTTTCAGGGTTATATGTTTGGGATTGGGCTCCCCAAATTGAAACCCTGTGCCAATTTGAAGAAATTACTGACTCGGGATTGATGACTCACAATCAATGGCTTCAGCTATGCAAAATCTGACCTTTCAGCTACAATAGTGAATTAACTGGATTGCATGAGCATTATCACCATTAACTAAATATTCACAACTACAAAGGGGATTGTGTAATGGGCAACCATTGTATTGGCCCACTCACCTGTTCCTTGTGTCAATAGCTCAAAGTCGCTACTGTCACCTGGAACTACAGATAATGGCAATGAAACCTTTGGCTTCCAAAACAGCAAATCCTTCCCAAAGTATTCTCTTTGGTATGTGGAGATATATTGGTGGAGGACGGGATGGAAATGTGAATGAAATGGGTGGTAGGTCAGTTAAGCAACAGAGGCACCTGCCCCAAGCTGGCATCAGGAGGTCCAAACCTTATTAAGTTTTGAGCTTCATTTAAACTCTCCTGCTGAGCTGTAGATGGACTTTACGCTGGGGCCCCACCACAGAGAAAATCCCGACCTCAGTTTCTGACAGAAGGATAGGATGCCCACATCTTGCTAACCTGTCTTGGGGGAAATGTAAAATTATGGTCCCAGAGTTGGAAGTTCACAATCCTCCTCCCCCCGCCCCCATACCATCCAGCACTGCCTCAGCACTACAGCTAATTCCAAATTACAACTCAGTGTGAACAAACAGCCTGGTTTTATTTTCTTTCCAGAATCACTGCATTCCAGAGATTGCAATCTTCCAAGAACCTCAGCAAGATAACATTAAAACTTACCTGCACAGTGAGGTCACCTGCTTAGAGGAATGTGGAATGACACGCAGTGGATCCTCAATAGTTGTCAATTCAGGAATGTGAGTGAGATAAGTATGGTTTGCAAAGTCTGTGTTGCATCCCACACAATTTTCTATTCCTAAACATTTGAAAGCTGATTTGCTTTGGACGTGATGTTCACACTATGAATCCTTCCACTGCATGAACACTTTAGGAACAAAAGTTCAAACATATTGCTGTGTTTATTGATCAAAAATTAGGTCAGAATTACACCAGTTTCACTTCCTGATCAGTATTTTAACTCTAAGATTTCTGGCCAATCTTATTAGAATAAGAAGTCTCACAACACCAGGTTAAAGTCCAACAGGCTTATTTGGTAGCACAAGCCACTAGCTTTTGGAGCGCTCGCTGCTCCTTCATCAGGTAAGTGGGAGTTCTGTTCACAAACAGGGCATATAAAGACACAAATTCAATTTACAAAATAAAAACAAAAACATTATGTTGTAAATTGAGTTTGTGGCTTTATATGCCCTGTTAGTGAACAGAACTACCACTTACCTGATGAAGGAGCAGTGCTCCGAAAGCTAGTGGCTTGTCCTAGCAAATAAACCTGTTGGACTTTAACCTGGTGTTGTGAGACTTCTTATTGTGTTTACCCCAGTTCAACACCGGCATCTCCACATCAATCTTATTAGTGCATGATGGAATGTAAAGAATGTTGTAAACAAGCAGCTAGCAGGATGCTATAGACTTTGAATGATGACAAACTGTGTGAACAGGGTGTCAGACAACTGGATCATCTCATCTACATCAGCGAAGACTTTGCTTGAAATAAACTGAGTTAGAAGGAATAAGATGAGAGATTATCCACCACAGTTCTGAAAAAAAGAACAATAAAGGAGGCATGGCCATTTTCTGAAACATCTAACTTCAGTTGTTCACCGCTACTGCTGATTTTCAATCATTATTGTTCCCTATAATTCTTCGGTCACTATTAGCCACTCTGCTGAATTTAGATCATAGTTCCCTTTACAAGGGTAAAGGTGACTTGTCAGTTTCCTTCAGTACTCAGTATTAGTTGCAATGTTACCAGAAAGAAATACATTACATGCCAATGAGTTCATCAACATTCACAAAGTAGCACAGAAGGAGACCATTCTGCCTTGTTAAAATCCTTTCATGGGACCTGGCCGCTGCTGCCAAGACTGGCATTTATGCCTTTCTCTAATTCCCTGGAAGTGAGAGAGCAGTTATTGTGCCTGCGTGACTTTTTGCAATAGTTATCCAATTAGTCCCACTTCCCTGTTCTTTCCCAATAGCTGTGCAATTTTTCTGTATTTATGTATTCATCCAATTCCTTTTGAAATTTATGATCTAATTCCATCATCCTTTTATGCAGGACATTAAAAAGGATAGGGATCTGGAAAATTTCATTTAAATATACTGAGTCAGTTTAAAGCCCAGTTCTCCCAACTTCCTGAATTCTCTGACCTTTGGGTGCATAAGCCATAGGAGCAGAATTAGGCCACTCGGCTCATCGAATCTGCTCCACCATTCAATCATGGCTGATATTTTTCTCATCCCCATTCTCCTGCCTTTTCCCCATAACCCCTGACCCCCTTATTAATCAAGAACCTATCTATCTCAGTCTTAAAGACACTCATTGACCTGGCCTCCACAGCCTTCTGCGGCAAAGAGTTCCACAGATTCACCACTCTCTGGCTGAAGAAATTCCTTCTCATCTCCATTTTATAGGATCGTCCCTTTAGCAGCGCTAAAGGATGCAGTGCCGCATATCACTACTGGTCTCCACAAATGACCTGATGTGAGGCCATTGAAGCCCCCGAGTGGTCGGGGACATGGCTGGGCAGTGCCCAGTCACTACCCCCTGCATCCTGGCAATGCCAACCTGCCATCAATGGAGGGTGGTTGTCTTTGATTTCACTTTGTGATCGGGATGCCTCTTAAAAACAGCACCCGATGTCTGTGAAGCCAGGCTTGTCAGCGTGTTTAGGCCTCATCCCTCTCCGAACCAGTGCAAAACTTGCCCCCCCTCCCAAAAATTGACTAATTGTGGGAAGATTGCAATCAGATTCACACTAGATATGCTGGCACGAATCACGCCAGTATTCTTGCCCAAAATGACACTTAGACTGAAATATTCTGATCTCGTCTGCGGCTGTGATTATCCGCTGTGAATGGAGATTTTGCTGGGCACTAAATTCTCCGTTCTTGGTGGCAGTGCTAGCAGGGCGTGGGACGCTGGAGAATTCCAGTCTTCGTCATTTTTTGGGAAAATTCCATCCATTAGCTCTATTTCTTTATCCACAGACCTGTGTATTTCCAGCATTTTCTGTTTTTATTTCAGGTTTCCAGCATCTGCAGTATTTTATGTCTAGTCCTTTGCGAAGAGTCAGTCTTCTCTTTGGTTTCAGATGGAGTGAATTACATAACATTTTATATCATCTGGTTGTCTCAGCTAAGTTAAATGTTAATTGGTTTGGAACCTCACTGTAAATTTCCAGCTGGAATTCAATTACTAGGATTTATAGGGCTGATTTTTTATGGATATTCTAATTTTTGAACAACATTAGAAGTTTCTAACCTGTAGTGCCAGATATAGTTTAAACTAGTGACGATTGATGAGTATATGTTAGTATGGTGCATTTGCTCTTTTGTGTTTATTCTCTCCATTAGTATAGAATAATAAATTATCTACTACAGTATTATTAAGGATAATCAATAATATTTACTAAATAAAGCCTTTTGCTAATCTCCAGTTAACCTTGTTCAAAATATTTGTTGTTTTACTAGTTGGCTTGCTTATTATGAGGAAAATTTTAGTGGCCGATGTATTGTGCTAGAAACTGGGAACAGTCCAGTTCCACTAACAAGTGAAGTAAAGTCGAACAATATCAAATCATTACAGCCTCTGGAAATGGTGAGGAAAAAAATCATGTTTCATTAAGATGTAAGCTTTAGAGACTTTTTTTGTGAAATGTATTTCAGTGTTCTCACCTTTGGATTAGAAGATGGCGGTTTGAACCTGTATCAGTTGTTTGAGTTCATAATCGAAACTGTCGGTCTCGATCAGTGTTAAAGGATTGTTTCTCAGTCAGAGGTGCAATTCTTTGAAAACAAAATTAAACAGAGCCACTGGACTGATTGGGTGATTTAATCGGACATTCAAAGTCCCTTGAGACAATTTGAAGAAGAGTTCAGCTTCCTGAGTGTCAAGGCTGCCATCACTCCCAAAAAGCAAGCCAATTTATCATTCGTCCCATATCTGCTTGTGTGATGAAAGCTGAAAGGTTATCTGATGTGCTCACATAACAACAATCACTGTCCTTCAAAGTAATTCATTGTGTAAGGGTGGAATGTAAATTAGAGTCATTGTATTAAGCATAAGCTGTAGTTTATGTTAATTGTGGTACACAGATGTGGAGAGCACACAGTCTAGATTCAATTATTTCTGTTCATGAAATTCAGACAGGGAATTCAGTATGATATGTTAAGGAATATGCTAATGTGGGAAATTCCCGGGTTACTGTTTTAACAAAAGCATTGACGTGACTGTCACAAACATCACAGAACACAATTTCGTTCCCAAATAATACTGTTTCCAGTTAAATATAAATGGAGGAAGACAGTAAAAGAACAGTTGATTCAAAATGCATATGGTATCACAGAATCCTACAGTGCAGAAGGAGGCCATTCGGCCCATCGAGTCTGCACCGACGACAATCCCACCCAGCCCTATCTCCATAATCCCATCCATTTACCCTAGCTCGTCCCCCTGACACGAAGGGGCAATTTAGCATGGCCAATCCACCTAACCTGCACATCTTTGGACTGTGGCTGGAAACCGGAGCACCCGGAGGAAACCCACGCAGACACGGGGAGAATGTGCAAACTCCACAAAGACAGTGTCCCAAGCCAGGAATCGAACCCAGATCCCTGGTGCTGTGAGGCAGCAGTGCTAACCACTATGCCACCGTGTCGCCCCAAATAATGATAAGCACATGCTATTGCTCGGGATGTGGCATTGAAATTTATTTTAAGAAATAAAGATGAACCTTTGGGAAATTATCATTAACAAATTACCATTGGTACATCAATCTCACCTCTTCACAATATTTGTTTGGCACATCTTTAAAACCTTATATCCTTAACATATCAAATAATATTGGTAGTAGCTTACAAAGTATCATAATAGTATTTATTGTAACCTCATCACTTTGGAGCTAGATTGTTCTGCAGTAATACTGAAAAATTGTAGATGTATGCCATTGTGAGCTTGTACAGGGCACATTTCAGGACCAGATAAGTTGCATCCAAGGGTGATGAGAATGATGACACAGAAAAGTACGGAAGTGCTGGCATTCCAATTCATTTCAGATACAGAGTAATGCCAGAGGACTGGAGATTTACAAATGTTATAATCATGTTCAAAAAAAGGTGTAAGGATAAACCCAACATGGCAGTCAGTTTAACCTCAGTGGTGGAAAATCTGTTACAAATGATAACCCTGGATAAAATTAACAGTCACTTGAACAAGCGTAAGTTGGCTATAACCAAGACAGATCTTGTTTACTTCATTTGATGGAGCTTTTTGACCAGGTAACAGAGAGGGTTGATTAGGGTAATGCAATTGACATAGTGTATATGGACTTCCAAAAGGCATTTGATAAAGTGCCACGTGATAGGTTTGTCAGCAAAATTAAAGCCCATGAAATAAAATAGACAGTGACAGTGACAAAGGTGGCTCAGTGACAAAAAACTGATGATAGTGGTAACTTTTTTTTGGGTTGGAGAAAGGTATAGAGCTGAGTACAAGGACTAGGGACAAGGACCACAACTTTTCTGATCTATATTAGTGATTTGGATGTACAGGGCACATTTCAGAATTTGCAGATGACACAAAACTGAACTGTGAGGAGGAGGATGGTGATAGACTTCTAGAGGGCATAGGCTGGTGGAATTGGTAGATATGTAGGAATTAAATTTAAAATGAAATTTAATACAAAGAAGAGTAAAGAAATAGATTTAGAAGAATAAGGAGATTCAATAGAAACTAAAGGGTACAATGCTAAAGGGAGTCCAAGGGTAAGACTTGGGGGTAAATGTGCCTAAATCTTTGAAGGTGACAGGGCAGGTTGAAAAAGTGGTTAAAAGGACAAATAGGACTTTGGGCTTTACAAGCAAAGGCATTGAATACAAAAGTAAGGAAATAAAGATAAAACATTGATTCAGCCTCATTTGAAATATTCTGTCCAATTTGAAACATAGTACGTTAACAAAGATGAGAAGGTTTTAGAGAGGGTGCAGAAAAGATTTATGAGAATGGTTCAAAGAATGAGGGACTTCAGTCCCATTGATAGATTGGGGAAAGTGGGATTGGTCTCCTTAAAGGAGAAGGTTGAGGAGAGATTTGATAGACCGAGAGCCACAGATTTAAGGTGATTGGCAAAAGAGCCATAAATCAGAAGTAATTAGGATCTAGAATGCCTGCCTGAGTATCCTGGAGACAGATTTCATCATAGTTTTCAAAAAGGATTTGGATTTGAAGAGAAAATGTTTGCAGGGCTATGGGAAAAGGGCAGGGAAATGGGCCTGGTTAAATTGGTCCTGCAAAGAACCAACACATAATTGGTGGGCTGAATGGTCTTTTCCTGTGCTGTAACCATGCTATTCTTTGATGAACCAATGGCAAAGAGATATTCCTGCTTATTCATGCTTTCTAAATATAAACAACTTTTATTCCATTGAAATTAATAAAGTACAATTATTTTTCCTGATTTTTATGCAGGGTGGGCTAAAAGTGGAAAGACCTATGGCGCCTCAGGTATGTAATGACCCATTAATTTCAAAGCAGAGAATAGCAGTAAGAAGATGCTTGTTTTAACAGGTAGTTGGCAATTATTGACACCGAACAGAAACAGATTACTCCAGAAATCAATTTTCAAATATTTAGTTCTTTCCGACACATCTTTTAATGTGGTGGGTCTATACAGATTTAGATAAAGTCTGTTGCTATGTTAGCTTTGCAAAATCAAATAATCCTCATGTGCTTTGCAGGCCACTGCTGATTTAGAAATAGCAAACACCTGAAAATGAAACCTGCCCTATTCCTTTTCATTCTGCACAAACTAGCATTAGTGTGGCAGACAGCACTCAGACTTCAATATGGGCTCAATTTATTTATATTCAGCTGCATCTTCTGGAATTGAACTTGGTTGGCAGACACTCATATTGACCATATCTGAGGTTGACTCTATTTGCCAGTATAATTACACAGCAGTAATAATGTCCTTCAGAATCCGTGGGAGTGAGCGTTAAAATAAATCTAGAGCTCTGCCTCAAGGCAAAACTTGACCACAGAACAAGGTGTTTGGGTTCAAAGTGGTTCTGGTAGATTTAGAACCAATATCAAGAAGTACTTGTTTAAGGCACAATCAACACTTGGAAATAATTTGCACATAGATTAATGGAGGCAAAACACTTTGCAATCATTAATAAAAAACAGTTGGCTGATGTGATTAAGTTATTGTTTTCTAGATGGAAGCAGTGAGCTGGGACAAGTGGTTTTTCTCATCTACATTTTTTCCTGATTTTAATAACGGTGACCCCAGAGATCAATAAGGCAAATAAAAACATCAGGTTTTGATATTCGTTATCATCCAATTGACTAGTATCTTTGCTAGGTATTCAGTCTCTAAAGGACAGTGGTATTTATTGTGTTTTGGTTAGAATTACAGTGTAATTTCACTGCAGAGCTTTCACATTTCCAATTATCGGAATCAAAAAGAGGAATCAGAAAGATGACATTCATCAGACCCCTTCAAAGTTGAGAATTTAAATTTTTTGTAATGCCACTCAAATTGATCTTCACTCTATCTGCCAAATATTGCTTCTTACTTTAGATTGTAATATTTGAAAAAACGTTCTTTAATGGACGCTTCAAGGAAATTTGTGAAGATGCATCAGATTTGAAGAATCTTTGGGAGGATGGTTCTAGAGGAGTAGGCTCAATACGAGTAATTGGTGGAGTGTGAGTATTGTCAAATTGTTATAAAACAATTTTAATGGAAAGCTGCAATACCTTGAGATATGTAAAATATAGATAATATATAGATATACATGCAACATTTAATTATCTGTTTTAAAAAGCTGTGAAATACTATCATGAATTTTGGTGATTGAGTTTTTACTCTGCTTGTTAATATTTTGGAAGTAATTTGACCTGTATGAATAGAGCCAATGGCAGCATTAATAGGAAATGGTTTGGAAGATGTATTGAGCTTGACACATGTAAATGTCT
Organism: Mustelus asterias; assembly: GCF_964213995.1. NCBI lineage: Eukaryota > Metazoa > Chordata > Chondrichthyes > Carcharhiniformes > Triakidae > Mustelus > Mustelus asterias. The sequence goes on from NC_135817.1 coordinate 46,345,716, forward strand.
CAAATGATCATAAATTTGACATGATATAAACACTAAATCCACAGATAATTTAGTTGTTTAACACTGTTAAAGTCAATAAATTATCCTGCCTGTATCTATTATTGGTACCATCAGCCCTTAATAATTAAAAGCCAATGTTCAAAATTCAATTGAGTTATTATAAAATTAGATGTTACATCTAATCATAGCTCAAAGATGAGAATGAATACTTTGTAAATCCCTTCTGTCAACAGATTAGCACAAAATCTGAGCAAGTGGATCCATTTTTACGAAGCTTAATTCTATCCACAACCAGCATATCCTGTTAAACTGCCTGTAACTCCTAATCATATGGAATTCATAGAGTCACACAGTGCAGAAGAGACCCTTCAGCCCATTGAGTCTGCACTGACACGTGAGAAACACCTGACCTCCCACTTATCCCATTTACCAGCACTTGGCCCACAGCCTTGAATGTTATGACGTACCAAGTGCTCATGCAAATACTTTTTAAAAGACATGAGGCAACTTGCCTCCACCACCCTCCCAGGCACTGCATTCCAGACCATCACTGCCCTCCGGGTAAAAAGGTTTTTCCTCACATCCCCCCTAGACCTCCTGCCCCTCACCTTGAATTTGTGTCCCTTTGTGATTGACTCTTCAACTAAGGGGAACAGCTGCACTCTATCTATGCCCCTCATAATCTTGTACACCTCAAAATGGTCAGCCCTCAGTCTTTACTGCTGAAATGAAAACAACCCAAGCCTACACAACCTCTCTTCATAACTTAAATGTTCCATCCCAGGCAGCATCCTGGTGAATCTCCTCTGCACCCCCTCCAATGTAATCACATTGTTAAGCCTCCCAGTTGCAGTCCAGTAATAAAAGATGATGCAAGTCCAGCTTCTCCACAAACTCACTTTATTCTCTTTTACAACTCCACATAAACACGCGCAACACCCAGTGCCACCTGCAACTCCTTTAAATACTATTAAACAATTAACATACAAATTAGGTGTAAAGTGGAAGGTTGCAGTTAATCCATTCCTAACAATATCCTTCCTATAATGTGGCAACCAGAACCGCACCCAGTAGTCCAGCTGTGGCCTCACCAAAGTTCTATACAACTCCAACATGACTTCCCTGCTTTTGTAATCTATGTCTCGATTGATAAAGGCAAATGTTCCATATGCCTTTTTCACCATCCCATCAACATGCCTTTCCGCCTGCAGGGATCTACGGCCAAACACACCAAGGTCCCTTTGTTCCTCAGAACTTCCTAGTGTCATGCTGTTCATTGAATATTTCCTTGTCAAATTACTCATTTCAAAGTGCATCACCTCACACTTTTCAGGGATAAATTCCATTTGCCACTTATCTGCTATTTGACCATCCCGTCTATATCTTCCTGTAGCCCAAGACACTCAACCTCACTGTTAACCACCCGGACAATCTTTGTGTCATCTGTAAACTTTCTAATCCTACTCCCCACATTGGGAGATGGTAGAATTTGATTTCTTTTTGAATAGTTTTAGATTGTCTAATTCATAAAAGCAAAGTTTCAATGATAAATGACTGCACACGTTTACTCCATGTTTTAATCTGTCACAGGACAGAAAAATATCGCTAGTGTACTTAAATATAATGCATACATTGAGAACGATTAATACACAGCTGTTTTGTTTGTGGGTTTGTCTTTGAGTGTCCCAAGCATTTCCGAGAGTAATAATCAAACAGTGTTCTAATTCAGTTATATAAACACACCTATTGTCTATTAGCAAGTATTATTCTATATTTATACCAGTATTTCTGACAGTAAAAGTAGAAGTTTAAGGAAAAGCAGGGTGAATATTGGGCTGTGTAAGTAAATTAAAAAATAATTTTTGACTAAACTGAGAAAGTTTATAATAACATTTCTTTGTACACTGATTAAGGAGCATTCGCTCTGGTTATGTAGGACAATTTACACTTTTGACGCGATATAAGTCTGGCAGTATTGAATGGGCATCCATCATGCACCTTCACCTGAGCTTCCCTTCCAACATCAATAAAAAGGAAAACTAGGGGTGTATATAACAGACTACTCATCTGCAGCTTCTAGTTTTACAGCTGTGCTGAGAGTCCATAATATATTAAAGGAGAGCTATCTGTTTTTAAACAGTGAAATATCAAAGAATATTTCTTTTAAATAGATGCTTGGTAGGACAGGGTTTGAGTATTGCTGAAAAAAAAGACATTTGTTGCTGAGACTTTTCATCTTGCACTCATCAGGACATTTGCAAGAATACAATGTAAAGGAAATCATCAAATTTATACTGTTTAATTGATTGTTTGACAAGTGGACTCTGGTAGAAGTGTCGCCTTGGAGAATGCAGCGGTCGATGGTGAATTGGCAGTTAACAGCCAAGCATTATTGGAAATTTAAACCAGGGAGCTTGACTCTGATTGGTCAAGGCATTGCACTGAGGAATGAACCAACAAATGGTTGTCATTTATTTTGTTTAGCTGAAACAGGCGCAATGTGTGTACATGTTCTTTCTGTCTTCAAAGAACAGGGCCATGTGTATTAGTACATGTAGCTTCTAGTACATGCAAATATGTCACACTGCGAGCCCGACTGACTATCTTAAATTTGGTCGTCAGCATAATTCTTAGCACACTGAGGATTATTTAGCATTTGTTGTCCAATCGCAGAATCATATCTAATGTTAGACGCTGTGTTTGGGATTTTGCAAGCACAGTCTGGTTGGGTGCAAAATGTACCTTGCCCATTGCAAACAGCGGAAGGGACATGCTGTTTCAATATTTTTTTTCTGCTGACAACATTGTTTTGATCAATATTGTAAATGAATTCTTTGCTTTCCAGGTGGGTTTGTTATGAAAAAGAATGTTACAGAGGACACCAATACCTCCTGGAAGAAGGAGAGCATGAGGATTGGCAGGCGTGGGGTGGATTTGACAGTACAGTAAAATCCATGCGATACATTCAGGCTGTGAGTTACTGTCAATATTAGACTGTTTTACTAAGTGATATGGATACCAATGTTTCCCTTCTTTAGGAAACCCTTCCCATCCTGACATCTCATCCCTAAGTTGGGAGAAACAGCTGTCGGAGCTATAGCTTTTACCCTAGCTCCTCCATAGACACTGGTATTTTTGCAATGCTTGGCCAATTTGGATAGTATGATCAGCTTTTGCTCTTCTTTAAGGTAAATGTTTTACCTGTAAACACAGCTTCAATTGGCAAAGTGCATCAAATGGCAATTGAATTGGGAACCCTGTCACAGGAGGAATTGAAACTCATGATTCTGAGATTATAGAATCATACAGAACCATAGAATCATATAGTGCAGAAGGAGGCCATTCGGCCCATCGAGTCTGCACTGACCACAATCCCACCCAGGCCCTCTCCCCATAACCCGATACATTTGCCCTAGCTAGTCCCCCTGACACTAAGGGGCAATTTGGAATGGCCAATCTGCCTAACCCGCACATCTTTGAACTGTGGGAGGAAACCGGAGCACCCAGAGGAAACCCACACAGACATGGGGAGAATGTGCAAATTCCACACAGACAGTGACCCAAACCGGTAACCGTGAGGCAGCAGTGCTAACCACTGTGCCACTGTTCCAAGATTTATGGGGGTCACACTTTCCAGGAGTTTCTAAACATATATTTTGAAAGAGGACATCGTGTAATAGCATTGTGATGTTTGTTTCTAGATCTCTTAATCTATACAACAGCTAATTAAGAGAGCTAGTAATCACTACAAAGGGGGTATAGGACCACAAAAATAATTCAAAGTAAGGCCCACAAGTATTCATCTCTTTTATGACCAATGAAGATTAATTCTGCTGGAATCTGGTAAAATTATGCAAGACAGTTGGGTGTTGGCAATCACAGTTAAACACACAAGATACAGCTTTACCGAAAAATACAATTGTGCAAAACTGTTCCCTGTTATTAAAACTGATGAGCTTTAAAATATATAGCAATTTCTTATTGCCATTCTAAATAATTCATAATTACATGTGAAACATATGACTGCTGAATGGAATAGATTGTATTTCAAAACTTCTGACCAAATGAAACAATTATTAATTATTGGCAGTGTATCTGTGGTTTGTCTTTTCGATCCCAAATAGTAAAAGACACAGATGTGAAGCTTTCTATTAATGATACCTTTGATTATATTGGTGTGATAAAGAAAACTATTAACATTAAAAGCACAATTTAATCTAAAGCACTCACCAGGAATTGGCAAGCTAGTCTTGGATGCACATTTATACTCAACCCATTTTATGTTCTACTGACTTCAAGCCAGCTGATAACTAAGGGATGCAATTCAGTTATCAGACCCAAATGTATCCCATCATAGCTGGGATCAGGGCTTAAATTTGATGACACCTAACACTGAGAAATAAGTAACACTTTATTCAAAAATTAATGATCATGCTGTGGATTAAGTTCATATATTGGAACTGACATCACAATAAAATTCTGTGCACAGAATAAGCACTCGCTGAGGAGTCAGGCATGTTTTACCAAGGACTGACATTAGTCTCTGCTAGTGCACACATAACTATTACGTCTTGTGCTTTCTCCTAAAAAGCATATGAGTGTGTTGTTCTGCACAACAACTATACAGTAATATATATAGCACCTTTAATGCAATGAAACATCCCCACAACATTTCACAGGAGCACTATAAAGTCGAGTATGACACCTGACTATATTAGGAGCTGTAGGTCAAAGTTTTCCAGCCATTCCTGCCGGTGGAATGTTCCGATCCCACCAAAGCCTTGGTCAAAGGGGTAGGTTTTAAGGAGTGCCTTAAATGAGGTAGAGAGGCAGAGAGTGAGCAAAACGGAACTCCAAAGCTTGAGGCCAGGCAACTAGAGGCATGGCCACCAATGGTGGAGCAATTATAATTGGGAAGACAGAAGAGGCCTGAATTAGAGGAACGCAGATATCTAAAAGGATTGTATGGTGGGAGAAGATTACAGAGATAGGGAGGGCAAGGCTATGGAGAGGTTTGCAAATGTGATTAAGAACTTTAAAGTCCAAGAAAAATACAGTAAAGTAAGCAAATACAATATCTTATAAACTAAAATCTGCACCCTTTATACCATGGTGTGTGTAACAGAGCAGGTTGATTTTATGAACGTACATTCCTACCAATCATTTTGTTTAGCAAAAGCAGAGTGTGTACTTGAACTACTTAACACATACCCTGAGGCTGGAGCTATGGTATTTTGAACTTGTGAAGAGTCACCTGCCCTGGGTAAGGAGCATGTACAACAGGCAGAGTGAGTTATCAGCTCAGGGTAAGGAGCCTGCACAACAGGCAGAGTGAGTTACTAGCTCAGGGTAAGGAGCCTGCACAACAGGCAGAGTGAGTTACTAGCTCAGGGTAAGGAGCCTATACAACAGCAGACAAGTGAAGTCACCAGCCCAGGATAAGGAGCCTGTATAACAGGCAGAGAGAGTCAGCAGCTCAGAGTAAGGAGCCTCTACAACAGGTGGACAAGTGGAGTCACCAGCCCAGGAGAAGGAGGCTGTACAATAAGCAGACATGAGCAGAAACATGGTCAGGTTTGAAACTGCTTTTTACCTTACTGGAAAAACAAAAAGAGTGGCTAAGTTAATCATTGGTCCCTTAGAGGATGAGAAGGGGGATGTAATAATTGGAAATGAGGAAATGGCTGAGGCATTGAACAGGTATTTTGCATCAGTCTTCATAGTGGAAGGCATAAGTAACATGCCAAAAATTGATGATAAGTAGGCTATGGCAGGTGAGGACCTAGAAACTATCATTATCATGAATGAGGTAGTGTTGGGCAAGCTAATGGGGCTAAAGATAGACAAGTCTCCTGGTCCTGATGGAATGCATCCCAGGTACTAAAAGAAATAACAGGGAAAAAGCAAATGCACTAGTGGTAATTTATCAAAATTCGCTGGACTCTTGGGTGGTTCCCACAGATTGGAAAACAGCAAATGTGACGCCACTGTTTAAAAAAAAAGGAGGTAGACAAAAGGCAGAGAACTATAGACCAATTAGCTTAACTTCTGTAGTAGGGAAAATGCTTGAAACTATCAAGAAGGAAGAAATAACGAGACATCTGGATATAAATTATTCCATTGGTAAGACGCAGCATGGGTTCATGAAGGGCAGGTCATGTTTGACTAATTTGGTGGAATTCTTTGAGAACATTACATGCGCAGTGGACAATGGGGAACCTGTGGATGTGGTGTATCTGGATTTCCAGAAGACATTTGATAAGATGCCACACCAAAGGCTGCTGCATAAGATAAAGGTGCATGGTGTTACTGGTAATGTATTAGCATGGATAGGGGATTGGTTAACTAACAGAAAGCAAAGAGTAGGGGTAAATGGGTGTTTTTCTGGTTGACGATCAGTGACTAGTGGTGCGCCTCAGGGATCAGTGTTGGGACCGCAATTGTTTACGATTTACAAAGATGATTTGGAGTTGGGGACCAAGTGTAGTGTGTCAAAATTCACAGGTGACACTAAGGTGAATGGCAGAGCAAAGTGTGCAGAGGACGCTGAAAGTCTGCAAAGGAATGTAGATAGTCTAAGTGAGTGGGCAAGGGTCTGGCAGATGGAGTACAATGTTGGTGAATGTGAGGTCATCCATTTTGGTAGAAATAACAGCAAAATTGACTATTATTTAAATAGTAAAAAATTGCAGCATGCTGCTGTGCAGAAGGACCTGGGTGTCCTTGTGCATAAATCACAAGGAATGGGTTTGCAGGTGCATCAGGTAATGAAGAAGGCAAATGGAATTTTGTCCTTTATTGCTAGAGGGATGGAGTTTAAAAACAGCGAGATTATGTTGCAGCTGTATAAGGTGCTGGTGAGGCCACACCTGGAGTAGTGTACAGTTTTGGACTCCTTACTTGAGAAAGGATATACTGGCACTGGAGGGGGTGCAGAGGAGATTCACTAAGTTGATTCCGGAGTTGAGAGGGTTGGCTTATGAGGAGAGACTGAGTAGACTGGGGCTATACTCATTGGAATTCAGAAGAATGAGGGGAGATCTTATAGAAACATATAAGATTATGAAGGGAATAGATAAGATAGAAGCAGGGAAGTTGTTTCCACTGGCAGGTGAAATTAGAACTAGGGGGCATGACCTCAAAATAAGGGGGCCCAGGTTTAGGACTGAGTTGAGGAGGAACTTCTTCGCGCAAAGGGTTTCTGAATCTGTGACATTCCGTGCCCAGTGACGCGGCTACATCATTGAATGTTTTTAAGGCAAGGATGGATAAAATTTTGAACAGCAAAGGAATTAAGGGCTATGGTGAGCGGGAGGATAAGTGGAGTTGAGTCCATGAAAAAATCAGCCACGATCTTATTGAATGGTGAAGCAGGCTCGAAGGGCCAGATGACCTACTCCTGCTCCTAGTTCTTATGTCCTTATGTTCTTATATTCTTCTTATGTATGGCTGTGTAGCTTCTCCTGCATTCACTCAGTCACTGAGTTACATTTGCCTACTACTGCCTGCACCAAGTCAACACACAAACATCCCGGTCCTGCTCAGCCCTTTGCTCTAGAAATGCTTCCAAAGGTTAAGGGGCACTTTGGGCTCACCATCCATCCCTTTGCTATTTGACTACATTGATATAGTGAGCCCATAGCTATCCTACCAGAGTCGTCTCCTCATTGCTGCTATTGGTGCCTCAGAAGAGGGGTGACTTGTGATCCCAAATGCTGTTTCTGTGACCTCCATTGGGTGTCATGTCCCACAATTTGGGAATCACTGGTCTAACATCGAGCCTAATTGACGCTTAATTGCTCATTTAAGATGACAGGCAGGCCGCCAATCTCAGGACTTACCTACCCTGTATTATGGGGGTGAGCCTGAGGGTGGGTGGGAAGGAGGTGGGATGGCGTCCACCCTATTTTATAGGCCCCCCCACCCCTCCACAGGAAAGACATCCACCGGGGGCAGATAAAACTCAGCCCTTTGTGTGGAATGTGTTTGTTAGTGGTAACATTTTAACTATTTTATTCTCCAGGATTATATGAAACCTGGAATCACTTTATTCACGGAAGCAGACTTAAAGAAAGGCAATGACATTTTTGTTACTCATGCCATTCCAAACCTGGAAAATATGGGATACGGATCAGTGACTCGGTTGATAGAAGTAAAAAGTGGAGTGTAAGTATTTTTACAATTTGTCTAGAATTTTAGGGGCCGGAATTCTCCCAAAAACATTCTAAGTGTTGAATTTGTGTGAAAACTGGAGTAATTCATGCTGTTTTTTTCAGTGGGAGTTCAGAGAAGAATCTCCCACAGTCTGTGCATTCACTGGCATGAATATCATTACATTTCAAGGGGCGGGGGGCCTATTCCCACTGGGGAGGCTGAAATCAGCACACTGAGCGGGCCATTGCATACACGCCAATCTATCAGTGCCTAGTTTGGCGCATGCGCAGTGGCCCCGCACCGCTGGTCTCCCGATTGCTGGCCAGCTCGATCGCTGGGCAGCCCCGCAACCCCTGCAATGCTGACTCTCTGTTGCCCACTCCCGATTCTTGGCCACCTGGCCATGCCCAGGCCAGCCTCGAGCCCCCCTCCCCCCCAGCACAGAGCAAACTCCAGCCCTCCCCCCACCGTTAGTTACCCGTCTAGCAGGCTTACCCCCCCCCTCACCCCCCCCCTCACCCCCCCCCCTCACCCCCCTCACCCCCCCCCCTCACCCCCCTCACCCCCCCCCTCACCCCCCCCCCCCCTCACACACCCCCCCCCCCCCCCCCCCCACCACCACCACAGCCCACCAGGATTGCTGGCCTCCCTCCTTTCCCCACCGATCCCTATGCAGAGTGGCAGTGGGACCCCCACCCCCCATATACCCCCAGGCATTGACACTTTGCCCCTTGGATAATGCTAGGGGCACAGGCTGGCACTGCCAAGGTGCCAGTACCCAGGGGCATCACACCCCTCCAGGGTGCCATCGATTGTCCCCCTTCACTCCAGTAGGGTCAGGCCATTAGTTCCCCATTAGTGGGAAGCTACTCCAAACCCCGCTGGAGTGAACCACTCTGGCGGGTGGGAGGGGGGGGAAGGAGAGGCCAGCGGGCCCGGAGTCTTCAGTCCTGGGCCTAGGAATCACCTTTAAAATATATTTAAATAAATATTTAAATTACTTCCATGCCTCCCTGCTGATTTCCAGCGCTGGGAGACGCTAAAAAATTACTGCAGCGGGATAGGGGAATCGCGGCCTAGATGTTGCAAGTGTCATTTCACAATGAACTAACCCTGAAAATGTATGTCTGTATTAGGTGGGTGGCGTATCATGAAGAACATTACTCTGGAGAGCAGTACATTCTGGAAAAAGGAGTGTACAGAAACTCTACTGGCTGGGGAGGAAGCGATTGCACAATCATGTCAATACGCCCAATACAACTGGTAACTTATTTTGCCTTCAGTAAAAGAGTGTATGTACCCATTCGACATAAAGTGCAGGCTGCATTTGATTAATTGAAGTAAATTCCTCAGGAACATTTTCATTTTTATAAACAAAGCAAAGGTAGTAAATGATGTAACCTCTCAGTTCTATATGCATTAGGAAGGATGGAAAAGGCTGAGGCTCCTTTCTCTCAGAAAGAGAAGACAATGTGAGGGCCTGATAGATTATGAAAGGGATTGTTAAGGGAGAAGATGTTTCCACTTGCAGGCAAGATCAGAACTAGGGCCATAAATATCAGTCACTCAGAAGTCCAATATGGAATTCAGGAGAAACTTCATTACCCAGAGAGCGGTAAGAGGTTGGAACTCACCACCATAAGGAATAGTTGAGCCAAATAGCACTGATGCATTCAAGGAACATCTTTATAATTACATGGGGGGGGGGGATAGAAAGATATGTTGATGGGTTAGGTGAAGAAAAGTGGGGCAAGCACAGGCCTGGATCTATTGCGCAAAATGGCCTGTTTCATTATTAAGTAAATTAAATATTATGCAATGTGTTGCATTGACATTTCAAATCACCCCAATAATACAGGGTAGGTGGGTGCTGAAATTGGCCACCTGTCTGTCATCTTTAAATGAGCAATTAAGGGTCAATTAGGTTTGATGTTAAACCAGTGATTCCCAAGCTGTGCGACATGACACCCAATGGAGGTGAGGTGAGAGTGACAGCCCTTGACATCAAGGCCGCATTCGACCAAGGAGCCCTAGCAAAACTAGAATCAATGAGTATCAGGGAGCAAACTCTCCACTGTTTGGAGTCATACCGGGTACATAGGAAGATGGTTGTGGTTGTGGAGGGCCAGTCATCTCAGCTCCAGGACATCTCTGCAGGAGTCCCTCAGGGTAGTGTCCTAGGCCCAACCATCTTCAGCTGCTTCATCAATGACCTTCCCTCTGTCATAAGGTCAGAAGTGGGGATGTTCGCTGATGATTGCACAACGTTCAACACCATTCACAACTCCTCAGATACTGAAGCAATCCATGTTTAAATGCAACAAGATCTGGACAATATCCAGGCTTGGGCTGATAAGTGCCAAGTAACATTCGCGCCACACAAATGCCAGGCAATGACCATCACCAATAAGAGACACTCTAACCACCGCTCCTTGACATTCAATGGTGTTACCATCACTGAATCCCCCACTGTCAACATCTTTTGGGTTACCATTAACCAGAAACTCAATTGGACTCACCACATAAACACAGTGGCTACAAAAGCAGGTCAGAGGCTAGGAATACTGCAGCGAGTAACTCACTTCCTGATTCCCCAAAGCTTATCCACCATCTACGAGGCACAAGTCAGGAGTGTGATGGAATACTCCCCACTTGCCTGGATGGGTGCAGCTCCAACAACACTCAAAAAGCTTGACACCATCCAGGACAAAGCAGCCCGCTTGATTGGTACCACAGCTACAAACATCCATCCCTCCACCACCGATGCTCAGTAGCAGCAGTGTGTACTATCTACAAGATGCACTGCAGCAATTCACCAAAGATCCTTAGACAGCACCTTCCAAACCCATAACCACTTCCATCTAGAAAGACAAGGGCAGCAGATACATGGGAACACCACCATCTGCAAGTTCCCCTCCAAGCCACTCATCATCCTGACTTGGAAATATATCGCCGTTCCTTCGCAGTCGCTGGGTCAAAATTCTGGAATTCCCTCCCTAAGGCATTGTGGGTCAACCCACAGCATATGGACTACAGCAATTCAAGGAGGCAGCTCACCACCACCTTCTCAAGGGCAACTAGGGATGGGCAATAAATGCTGATGTGGAGATGCCGGCGTTGGACTGGGGTGGCCAAATACTGGCCAGCCAGCGGCGCCCATGTCCCACGAATGAATAAAAAAATCATTCTATAAAACAGTCACACAAAGATATTGTGGCAAAGATTAAGGTCAATGGGATCAAAGGTTAAGTGCTGATATAGGTGAAAGATTGATGAAGAATAAAAAGCAGACAATTGGGTGAACATATTAATGGATACAGGAATAGAAACAATGGAAGTTGTGTTCCAAGTAGCCAACTAGTGGTAAATTTTGCCTTATGAATAAGAGGATCCCAGTGAGTAGCCAGTTCCAAGTTGTTTAGTACTTTGAATAAACCCAAGAATTTTAAAGTTTAATATTGAACTTTCTTTTTAACACAAAATGTGTCCACAATAATGAAGGTTATTATTAACAGACACAAGATACTCACAGGCATGGTGGCTCTGTACTTTTACGCAGTGCTGCACACTGTGATAAGTTTGCAGAGACAGTTTCCATTATAAATATGGGCATAGAATTTTACAATGCATCTTTCAAACGGGGATTGAATTGTGTCCTTGCATGCCGTCCCACCTTCTAAACCTACTTCAACTGCAGACTACAATTATTTAATCTTGATTCCATGTAGCACCATTGGAGATCAACTAGTGCTATTAGACTGTTCCTTTTACAGCAAAGCGTTCCTATTGAGCAAACACATATTTCATATCAGTGAAACAAAATGCCTGGTGTTTATTTTGAACTTTAAAACAAACCTATTCTGTTTTAAAATTCAGTGAATTTTGTATTAATAGCGAACCGTTTCAAGTATTGAAATAATGAAATAAATATATTTTAGACTGGCTGACCAAATATTCTGTGAATTGTATTGCAGGAACCTGCTGGAAGGGATGAAGTACAGTTTCAGGTACTAGCTTTAATTGTATACAGTTATTGTTTTATTTTGTAAATGTTTATAATCCAATAATCTTCACTTATATTGTCGTTACTAGCACTAATTTTGTTGTAAAGGGAATGAGGCAAGTTGGTCCTGTGTCATTTTTTACATGTACACAAAAGTCTCATGATAAATATATTATTTCAAATAAGAAAGAATGCCCCATTAAGCAGGATGGACGATAACTGAAATGGTGAATCATATTCATTGTGATCAAATGGTATTAAACAAAATAATGGACTTGCTCTTGATTCTTGAAGTTGTTGCTTGCTCTACCATTGTACCTTTTTACAGCCAAGAAATTACTTTTTGTGTTCATTTTGCATGGCATTCCTTAGTTCACTATTTAAACAGAAAGGTTAAACAATTTATTTTAAATCTGCTAATGCTTCCATTAAAATAATAGACAAAATAATGTCACATGTACGCCTTCAATTCAGCTGATAATATCACCAGCTATAGGCTTTGCTACAAAAATTAATCACTAATAATATAACAGTCTTGTATCAAAATAGCTTCTCATTACAGTAACTGTCACATAGCCTTACGATCTTCATCACATGGCTGCACACATCACCTTGACCTTTTACTGTCATTTGCTGTCCTCTGCTCTCTGAGCTAGTTTCTGATGTGCTTCTTTGTATTGCAAAGTGAAGAGGTGATCCATTTAGGTCCACAGCATAATATGTGCCATGTTTGAGAGGAGCAGTGGTGTTCTATTGTCACTTCCTTTTATGCTTCTGTGCCTTCATTAATATGCAACTCTTCAAAATTGCATTTCAATCAAAATTCTACATAAATTAAACTGAATCCTTTTTCATCCAAGAGCCTTGGCTTTCAAGGAGATCTGATACAGCCAAGGATAAAATAAGCCTATCATTAATCAAGTGCCTAGTTTGAGGAATAAGTGAACACAATCAATTTAGAGGTCAGAAACATTCCTATTCATTCATTTATCAGTAACTTGGGATTTCTTATCAGCCTGTTTTAACATTACTTAAGTTTATGAAAAGATGTTTTATGTCATGACAGTATGAAGCATATATGAACACCATACAACATGTAAGGATATTTTAGATTATACTTATTCAAAATATCAAGGTGCACTATATCAATTCACCAAGGCCCTTGAGACAGCACCTTCCAAACCTATGGCCTTTATCATCGAGAAGGACAAAGGCAGCAGATACATGGAAACACCAGCACCTGGAAGTTCCCCTTCAAGTTACTCACCATCCTGACTTGGAAATATATCACCGTTCCTTCATTGTCACTGTGGTGTAGGGAGTTCCAGGACATTAATCTGGCAACAGTGAAGAAATGGCAATGTGTTTCCAAGACAGGATGGTGGGTGGCTTAGATGGCAACTTGCAGTGGTTGTGTTCCCTGCAGCTACTGCCCTTGACCTTCTAGGTGTAGAAATCATGGGTTTTAAAGTTGCTGATAAAGGAATATTGGTGAGTTGCTGCTATAAATCTTGTGGATGGTACATACTGCTGCCACTGTGCATTGGTGGTGGAGAGAGTAGATATTTATGTTGGGAGATGGGATGTCAATCAAGCAATCTGGTTTGTCCGAGATGCTGTTGAACTTCTTGTTAGAGCTGTAATTATCCAGACAATTGAGGCTTATTCCATCACACTCCTGTATTATGTTTTGTACTTGGTGGACAGCCTTTGGGGAGTCAAGAGGCAAGTTACTCACCACAGAATGTTCAGCCTCTGACCTACCCTTGGAGCCACAGTAGCTATATGACTGGCCCAGTTCACTTTCTTGTCAATGGCAGCTCCCGGAATGTTGGTAGTTGGGCGTCTGTGATGGTATTGTCATTGAATGTCAAGGGGCAATGGTTAGATTCTGTCTTGTTGAAGAGGGTCATTCACTGGCACTTTTCTAACCTAGATGTTACTTGCCACGTTTCAGCCCAAGCTTGCAAGCTATCTAGGTCTTGGTGCATATAGGCACAGACTGCTTCAGGATCTGAGGAGTCACAAATGGTGTTAAACATTGTGCAATCATCAGCAAACATTCTGACTTCTGATCTTATGATGGAAGGAAGATGTTTTATGAAGCAGCTGAAGATGGTTGGGGATAAGACACTCCCCTGAGGAACTCCTGCAGTGATGTCCTGGGAGTAAGATGATTGAGCTCCAACAAGGACAACTGTCTTCCTTTGTGCTAGGTATGAGTTCAACCAGAGGAGAATTTTCCCCTGATTCCCATTGATTCCAGTTTTGCTTTTCCTTGATGCTGTGTCAAGATCCTTGAGCTCCCTCCCTAACAACACAATGGATGTACCTAAACCATGTGAACTGCAGTGGTTCAAGAAGGCAGCTCACCACCATCTTGTAAAGGGCAATTAAGTCTAGCCAGTGATGCCCACATCCATGAATGAATGAAGATTCGGTAAGGGCAGTCACTCTCACCTCACCTCTTGAGTTTAGCTCTTTTGTCCATGTTTGGAACAAGGTTGTAATGAGATTAGGAGCTGAGTGGCCCTGGTGGGATTCAAACTGAGCATTTGTGAGTAGGTTATTGCTAAACAAGTGCTGCTTGATAACACTGTTGATGACCTCTTCCATCACTTTGTTAATGTTTGAGAGTGGTGGCAATTGACCAGGTTGGATTTATCCTGCTTTTTGTGTACAGGATATACCTGGACAATTTTCCACGTTGCCGGGTAGATGCCCGCATTGCAGCTGTACTGGGACAGCTTGGCTTGAGACACGACAAGTTTTGGAGCATAAGTCTTCAGTTTTATTGCTGGAATATTGTCAAGACCTGTAGCCTTTGCAGTGTTCATTGCCTTCAGCTGTTTATTGCTATCACATGGAATGAACTGAATTAGGTGAAGACTGGACTGTGATGCTGGGGGACCTCAGGAGGATGCCAAGATGGATTATCTCCTTGGGACTTCTAGGTGAAGATGATTGCAAATGCTTCAGTCTTGTCTTTTGCATTGATGTGCTGGGCTTCCCCATCATTGTGGATGGGATAATTATGAAACATTCGCCAACTTGCATACCTGACCCCAACCACCCCCAACTGACCTCTCACCCCCAACCGACGACATACAACCTGACCCCCTGACATCATCAGGCAGGCAGAATGGATGCCCCAATTGTTGCCAGCCTAGTGAGTGCCACAAGGAAAAATTGCTGCCAATGTCATTATAGAAACACCAACTGGTAGCAACCAAAATGAACCAATAGAAAACTGGATCATTTTTTGCAATATAAATCAAAATAAAAACCACCAATTTACATTGTTATGACTACCAGCTACTGATGGCCAGCACCAGAACAGCTACAAGTGAGAAATCAATATAAATTGGCTTGGGAAGCCCTTTCAATTAAGTGTCTAAGCAGGAGATGCATTGGCACATATTAAATAAAAACAGAAAATGCTGGAAAAACTCAGCAGGTCTGTGGAGAGAGAAATTGAGTTAATGTTTTGAGTCTGTCTGACTCTTCTTCACAGCATAGACACAACTTGTTGAATTTCCAACTTGCTATACGGTAGGATATGGTGCTTTCATAATTTTGCATACACTGAGTTCCCAATAACAGCTGAGGCATCTGCTTCTTCAACCAGCCAACTTATATATGTGATGAGCATTTAGAACTAGGTTTTCCTCCAGTTTATTTTCCAGAAGGTGTAGGTGAGGGAAAATATATCAAAATGTATAAATGTTTTACTGTGTACTATTGTGTTGAAGGCTGTAGAAGAAAGTTTTTCTGTGCTGTTTCCATTTCTAAAGATATGGGCCTAGATTTTGTTATAATAATAACAGTGAGGCTATCAGTGCTTATTGCCAATATTACAGGATAAATCTGATAGTAGCCTCTGGAATCTGCACATATAATAAATACAGGAATCCAGAAGTTGCCATCAGGGATTTGCTGCAGGGCACATTATTGAAGACCTCACTGATAGACTCAGCATTGAAATCACTATAATGGTATGAACTTGCGGTATTTGTTCCACATTAAAGACAATTTAAAAACATTAGGGTTAATGCATTTAGAAGTTACATTTTATAAGACAATTAGTGCTGAAGAATCTCCTGGTTTTGAAATAAATGTTTATTTTACAAGGTAGGAGTGTCATTGAAAATTAATTCTGCAGATTTAAAAAAAGGATACACTTATTGTTTATCTGTTTACCTATTTTATCTATCTTTCTTATCCCATTCTTGAAGATGTAACTAGTAAGGTAGATAAAGAGGTGCCGATAGATGTATTGTATCTGGATTTCCAAAAGGCATTCGATAAGGTGCCACAGAAAAGGTAAATGGACAAGATAAGGAGTTGAAATTGGAGTTGATGATAACATGGATAGAGGTTTGTTTAATGGACAAGAAGCTGACAGTGGGCAAAAATTGAATATTTTCAAGTTGGGGAGCAGTGAATAATGGAATACCAAAGCGATCTGTGCTGGGGCCTCAACTATTTACAATCTATATTAATGACTTGGGCAAAGAGACAGGGAGTAATCTAAGTTTGCTGATGATACAAACTAGGTGGAAAGGTAAGCTGTGGGGAGGACACAGAGAGGCTGCAGAGAAATATAGACAGGTTAGGTGAGTGGACAATAAGATGGCAAATGGAGCATAATGTAGGGAAGTGAGAAGTTATTCATTTTAGCCTAAGAATAGAAAAACAGAATATTGTTTAAAAGGTGAGAAAGTTGTAAGTGTTGATGTTCAAAGAGACTTGGGTGTGCTTGTACAAGGAACACAGGAAGTTAGCATGCAAGTATAGCAAGTAATTAGGAAGGCAAATGGTATGTTGGCCTTTATTGCAAGGGACTTGTACAGGAATAAAGAAGTCTTGCTAAAATTGTATAAGATTTTGGTGAGACCTGACCTGGAGTGCTGTGTGCAGTTTTGGCCACCAAATTTAAGAAATTATATACTTAGATTGGAGGCGGTACAGTGAAGGTTCATTAGGGATTGGTCCCTATGATGAGAAGCTAAGTAAATTGGGCTTATTACATTCTCTGGAATTTGGGAGGATGAGAGGCAGTCTCATTGATACCTACAAAATTCTGAAGGAGCTGTCAGAGTGGATGCTGAAAGATTTGTTTCCACTGGTTGGAGAATCTAAAAAATGTGGACACAATCTCAGGATAAGGGGCCAATCATTCATAACTCAGATGAGGAGAAATTAATTCATTCAAAGAGTTGTGGATCTTTGGAATTTTGTACCTCTGAGAGTTATGGATGCTCCCTCATTGAATACATTTAAGGCTGGGATAGGCAGATTTTTGATCTTTCAGGGAATCAAGGGATATCAAGAATGGGCAGTGTTATGACCAGCCCTGGGCAGGTTCCTTAAAAGTTATTGATCTGAGCGAGACCCTCAATTTGTCACCATCTGGCTGGGATACACTCAAAATGTCACAAACATGGGTGAGGGGCGATGACTGGTATTTATTGACCCCAGCCTCTGCTGGTAGCAACAAAGGCTTAATCTAACAAGGTTCCTTTTCCCTTAGATACTTTTTCCAGACCCAATAGTTAAGTCTAACAAGGCATTAATTCAACCAGACTTTCCTGAGTTAAGGTAGAGTAAGTTTCTTAACTACTAAAAGATAGTGAGAAATGGTAAAACACGTGCATCAACAGGCACGGGGTTTAGAGATAAGAATTGAGTCCAATAGTTAGCAAACATTAAAAAACTTATACGGAATAGTTCTTGAGTTGCGAAATATAAATGATGACAATTGCGGTAATTACAATTGTTTTCCGTATAGTTGGCTTTTGCTGGTGTACAATTGATCCTTCGGTTCAGGTGTCCTGTTGCTTGGTAGAGATTTCAGTTATTTTCTGGCTGTGATATTTCCACTCCATCTGACGAAGGAGCAGCGCTCCGAAAGCTTATGGTATTTGCTACCAAATAAACCTGTTGGACTTTAACCTGGTGTTGTGAGACTTCTTACTGTGTTCACCCCAGTCCAACGCCGGCATTTCCACATTGTGATATTTC
The DNA here is from genome assembly GCF_964213995.1 of Mustelus asterias. NCBI lineage: Eukaryota > Metazoa > Chordata > Chondrichthyes > Carcharhiniformes > Triakidae > Mustelus > Mustelus asterias. Next base: position 46,363,897 of record NC_135817.1, read on the forward strand.
TGCCAGCTTATCAACTTTTACAGAAAGAGAGAGAGTTTTAGATGTTCCTGCAAAAGCTGGTGATCTTTGCAGGGGCCCTGCCTCAGTTGTTGAATTCTCTTTAGTGTGGAAAACTTTCAGCTGCTTTCTGCACAATACACACACACACACACACACATTCACACACAATCACACAGACCAACAGACAGACAGGCTGATAGCAAGCAGGCTTTAACTCATGGATGTGTGTACTCCAAGAGAATCCGAATGTACTAGCCAGTCTAGGCCATTATACCCAGGGTATTGGAGATAAGAGGGACGTTATGTCCCATTGTCCTTACCGGAGATAGTGATCAGTCTTTGGATGGTTTTCCAAGTCTAAAAACACAGGGAACAGTTCCATTGTTCCTTAGAGAACCCCTCTGCAGTCATTCCTGTCAGTGGCTAGTTGTATATCCTCAGCCATCATCCGTGTCCGTGTCCACTTTTTAAAATGTACAACACAGGTCTTTTTTCAAGTCTAACATTTTCTTGTATAATTCCAGAGTGTTTCTCCATTGTCTTAACAGCAAGTGGAGTGGAAGCCCATGATCAGCCATGATTATATTGAATGATGGAGCAACCTCAATGGGCCATATGGTCTACTCTTGCTTCTATTTCTTATTCATATGTCCAAATCTTTATTTTGCTTTCTACACATGATTTAAATATAATGTATACTTCATGTTCTTCCTGGTTTGCAGTCTGTGTGACTCAAAGGATTCTTCAATCCAACTAGGTTTGCTGTTGTTTGCCCGGCTCACAGATGCTCTGGAGAGGGAGCACTCCAGGTCCGACACCCAATTCGTGAAAATCCTCACTCACAAGCCCACAAAAAGTCTCTGAGCAACAATTATGAGATGAACAGCAAAGGCTGTACTTTCACCACTGAGATTAAAGTCTGGGCAGTGATGTTAACATATTAATAAGTTTATATCTATTATAGAAAAGATTTTGGAAAGTTACAAACCTATTGTTATGCATCTGTTTTACAGCTCCAAGCTTACAAAGGAATTGACTTTCAGGGAGAAAGTGCTGAATTTATAACAGAAACACCCAGTTTACCATCTTTACAACCAAATTCGTTTAAAGTTTCTCATGGATGGTATGAATGCAAAAACATTTTCTTCTTTCTAATTTGTCTGAATAGATCCTTAAAATTAGGAAGTTGCGATATCTTTTGTTTCCTGAAATTAAGTAATTTTCCACTTGACTAACAAATTTATGCTGAACATTTTTGGTGAAACTGGTCTCTTCGACTGTGTTTATGGAGAATCAAAAAGATACCCTGTTAAAGAACAGGTTGGTGGTACTGTTACACGTAACAGAATATGTCCTCCCCAGGGCTATTTTCTACAGATTATGGCAGGGATTCTCCGATCTCCACTGCAGCTGGAATTCTCCAGTCCCAATACAGTGAATGGAGATTTGGCCGAGCATCAAATTCTCCGATCTGGCTGGCAGGGAGAATGACATCGGAGAATCCCAGCCAAAATCTGGCCTTTAGTACTAGTACTTCGAAAGTGATTTAATCTATAATTTAAAATGTGTATTAAATATAAAATGCAACACATCCATAATTGAAATCATTTTTGCATCATAGGACGTACGTAGTACACTGAAAACACCTTATGATATTTATGTAAATATGCCTTTAATTTTCTTTCTTTTCTCACCTCCCCAGCTGGGTCTTGTATGATGAAAGAGATTACAATGGCTGCCAGTATGTGCTGGAGGAAGGACAATACCCAAACCTCGATTCCCTGGGATGCTTGTCAATCAAACCAATCCAATCTCTGAAGCCCATCAGAAATGTAAGTGTTTTTTGTAACTCTGCAATACAAATCAACATTTGCATTTTTGGATGTATTTTACAACCGGCGAAACTGCCCATTGTTAGTTCTGCCTTGACTCACTCAAATGACATCACCACTTTTTTTTTGTGTAGCCGAAATCACCTACTGCTTCAGAGTCGTTCTCGAAAGCAGTTCAAGCCCTTTTTCACCGCCACAAATCCTTGCTTTCAACTTCCCACCCCTATCCCTTCTGTCGCCCTACCCCTTCTGTCGTTAGCTTTGAAATCAGAGCATGGACTCATGGATTTTGCCCTTCAAGACTGGGGCCTACTGTTATGCTGCTTCTGCTTGGTTCAGTGCGATTGCCACTCCCGATCTCTCCCCGCCACCACCTTTCCCAATCCGCAACCCTCTGCAGTTTCTCTGCTATTTTGTGCTGAGCAAACTCGTCAGACTGCTTCCCTTTATGTGTCATACACCACTCCATTAGGTGGTTCAATTCCATCAAACACCTGAGGCAAAATGCATAAGACGTTCTCTCCTCAAGGCTATTTTCTGTGCGTAGCCCATAATTCCTCTTTCAGGTGATTAGCACTTGTAAATTAGTGTAATGAGGTTCACCAAGTATGATTCCTTTTAGTGTAATCTGTCTCCTTAGAGACAGTTCAATGTTAACAACTTGAGCTAAGCGTCAAAGAGACTTTCTGTACAGTGCCTTTCCTGTTAACTGTACTATACTTTCAGAACCACAGAATATTCACTGTTCTATGGTTTACCAGCAGAAATAAATTTAGAGGTATCACAAGCTATTGAATCATAGAATCCTACAGTGCAGAAGCAGACCATTCGGCCCATCGAGTTTGCACCGACCACAATCCCACCCAGGCCCTATCCCCATACCCCAATACATTTTCCCTAGCCAGTCCCCCGACACTAAGGGGCAATTTAGCATGGCCAATCCACCTAATCCCCATATCTTGGACTGTGGGAGGAAACTGGAGCACCCGGAGGAAACCCATGCAGACATTGTGAGAATGTGCAGACTCCACACAGACAGTGACCCAAGCTGGGAATCGAACCCAGGTCCCTGGTGCTGTGAAGCAGCACTGCTAACCACTGTGCCACCGTGCCGCCCATATTGAGATCCTAGCTTTTCTTAAGCATTTAATATATAAACTTGGAGCTCGTTTTTCGACACTAACCTCCAGGAGTTTAAAATTTTAAGTTTAACTCTTGACTTTAAAAACTTTAAGCATTTAATGTACAAATTGTGAGTTCATTTTTCTTCACGAACCTCCAGGATCCCACGATGTAACAAAACTGACCCATGAACATTTAAAATTTGTGAAAATTGACAGAATAGGGCTCATGATTACATATTCTTGGCATGAGTCTGGAATCATTTTTGCCTATCACGCTATCCCTTGTCATTTATTCTGCAAGCTTCTACAGTAGCAAGCCAAAAATGGCACTTCAATTGTTCCATGTGGTCTACGGCCAATTCTGAAAGGCCATTTTACCATTTTAAACAGCATTTTCCCTTAATGAGTCAGTCTGTGAGATATTCATCACTGACTTGTGAAAAGTTCTGCTGGTACTGTACTTTCGGTGTTGTGGAGTTAGTGGGAACAGCAGCAACAGCATTGACTCAATTGAATGGAGTTCTGGCAAGTGTAAAGTTCCACCTAGTGGTCATGGATGAGTAAAACATTGTACATCTGACAAATCCGAGTACACATTTTGAATTCATTAATATTTGCAGCAAGAATAAAATTAGGAAACTAAGCAACAATTTGCATTCCATAACTCAGTTGAGAACCGCCGGGACAATGGAAAAAAAGATTTAATAATGTTCCTTAGGGCAAACTGATATTGTTACCTCTTCAGGGTGGCACGGTGGCACAGTGGTTTGCACTGCTGCTTCACAGCGCCAAGAGCCCAAATTTGATTCCAGCCTGAGGTGGAGTTTGCGCGTTCTCCCAGTATCTGCGTGGATCTCCTCCAGGTGCTCCGGTTTCCTCCCACAATCCAAAGATATGAACAAAGGACAAAGAACAGTACAGCACAAGAACAGGCCCTTTGGCCACCAAGCCTGCACCGGTCACGTTGTCCTATCTAGATCAACTGCCTGTATTCCTCTATTCCCCGTCTGTTCATGTGTCTATCCAGATAAGTCTTGAATGTCACTAATGTGTCCGCCTCAACCATCTCACTTGGCAGGACATTCCAGGCCCCCACCACCCTCTATGTAGAAAACTTCCCCTGCACATCTCTACTGAACCTTTCCCCTCTTACCTTGAACTTGTGACTCCTTGTGATTGTCATTTCTGCCCTGGGAAAAAGCTTCCAATTGTTCACCTTATCTCTGCCCCTCACAATTTTATAAACTTTTATCAGGTGCCGGTTGAGCGCGCTGGTCATGCAAAATTGTCCCTTAGCATCAGGGGGACTAGCAGGGTGAACATGTTGGGCTACGGGAATAGGGCCTGGGTGGGATTGTTGTCAGTGCAGGCTCGATGGGCCGCAAGGCCTCCTTCTGCACTGTAAGGATTCTATGATTCTATGTTTCTTGAAATCCTGCCTAAAGGCTGATATATTCATTAATAGTGCATCAACCATGACAATATGATGTTTATGTTTTATACAGTATTCAAAATCTTTCTTAATTCTGCCATGGGCAATACAACAAATAGCCTGGATTTCCCATTTCACAATGTGGTGAGGATCTACTTCCCTTCTTCCAACAATAGCACCTCTCAGACACTGAGCATCAGTCATGATCATATGAAATGGGAGTACTGTGAGGCATTAAAGAACAGGTGGAATTTGATCCATTCCTTTAACAACATTCACATTTAGCTGGGTTACCCATTGAGAATACCTGAGCTTTCCATTGAGAATACTTGGGTTTGTACTCTGTGGCAGAAGGTGAAACAAATGATATCAGATAGGCTGACCACACAGTAGGTGCACAACACCCCCACACCAGAATATAGGCCCTGAAATTCCCTGCGGATCCTGCAGGAAACCAGCAGCGAAAGAGCAACTTGTATTTGTCCAGGGCTTTGACATAGCGAACATCTCAAGTTCCATTATCAGATTGTAATCAGACACACCTTAATACCAAGCCAAAGAAGGAAATATCAGGAGAGATGAAAGTGGGTTTTACAGAAAATCTAAATGGAGGAAAGCAAAGAGCAAGCCCTTGGAAGATGGTAAAAACATGCTTGTGTTGTACTTGCACTGCTTCCAAGAGATTTCTGCTTGTCTTTATAGAATCTTAGAATCCCTACAGTACAAATGGAGGCCATTCAGCCCATCGAGCCCACCCAGGCCCTATCCCTATAACCCCTTGTATTTATCCTACTAGTCCCCCTGACACTAAGGGGCAATTTAGGATGGCCAATCAACCTAACCTGCACATCTTTGGATTGTGGGAGGAAACCGGAGCACCTGGAGGAAACTCACACAGACACGGGGAGAATGTGCAGATTCCACACAGACAGTGACCCGAAGCAGGAATTGAACCTGGGTCTCTGGTGCTGTGAGGCAGCAGTGTTAGCCACTGTGCTGCCCACAATGATGTAACCTCTGTCTGCTCTTACAAAGAGAGTGACAACCTACTCCAAGAGCTCCCGCTGTTAAAAATGCAAAGTGAGAATATCTACCGGTCATCATGAAATACAGTCAAACTCAGTTATCATTGGGCAGACAATATAGAGATAAGAACATGTGCACAAACCAAGCAAATACCATGTTAAATTTTCAGTGTGCTATGTGCAGTTAAAGCTGGGGCCCAGGATGAAAGTTGAGGTTGTAAGCAGTGTTGTGTTACGTCCTGAATGTTGATAGCGAGCTCTTGAAGCTTTTTAACAGTGAGGTTGTTGTATATGGCAAACATGAATTATTCTCTGAATTCTGAGCAGGCACATCCCATGGTACTTTTTGCCTCACCTGCCCTGGTAGTACAATGAAACTTACAACAATTGACTGTTGTACGTGAGGTATGGAGTTAGCATTCCCTGACTGGAACCCAAAGCAAATATTTATTTCATTCAGTCTCAAACAAAGCCTTTACAAACTTTGGCAGGGCCAGTTCTTAAGGGACCTACTGAACACTGGGAACATATCTCAAGGAATATTTGCCCCAAATAATTCAGCACAGTTTTTGTTTCCTGTATTGCTTTATAGAGAAATGGTATAAATCTAACTATTTTTGAAGCAGGTGAAATGGAACAAACCGAAGTTGGGTGGCTAAAATATCAGCTCTACATGTAGATTGATGTCATTTTGAAGTATTTTGATTAGGTCCTTATATTGAAAAATAGCAATAATAGGCAATGGCTTTTCAGTGCAACCATTTAACGAAGATAACATTTAAAACAATAATTATTTCCGGTTGAGTCTCAAATCCTTCTTGATAATGGATTTTAAATTGGTTAAGTAATCACAAACTGTGATATTTGAATAAAGAAACTTTTTTAATTTTTCTCTTGTGTTGACGAGAGTAAAGCAATGCAAATATATTCCACAGGATGACAATAATGTGTATTTAATCGGAACTTATTTATTTGAGTGCTGCAAGCTATCAGATGCTGGTACTTACGGTCCAACCCCAATGCAAATTAGTTATTTTACATCAAATAATTCATTATTAAGCAAAACAACTGGAAACATCACAAAATGACATTTATACATTTATTTATTAAGTCGGTGCTTCTCTCGTTTAAAAAAAAGTATAAAAAGAGCTGGGCCTGGCAATACTCTACATTTAAAACTTCCTTATTTTTATTTTTCAATAGCTCATTCAAGCTGATCCATTTATATTAATATCAAAGGAATGTAAGAGGACGTAGATGATTTTGAAAATGATTACTTCTAGTTTAACACTGGATAATTGAAGTAAAATCAAACATTTTTTCCAGCAAGAAAACCTTTAATACCACAAAAAGAGTGTGATATTATCATATAGAAATCTCAGACACTTGTATCAAATTTCCTTGTCTGCTATTTTAAAAAAGAACATTCACACTCGCAAGAACACAAGAAATAGGAGCAGGAGTAGACCACTGAGCTTCTCCCCTATTCAGAGCAATCATAGCAGATCCTGGGCTCCAATTCCAAGGGCAAAATTTAATGTTTGAGATGGGGGTCTCACCCACCAGCTGGAGAACTGGCAGGAGCCCCTTGTAGCCAACACTGATGAAGACAGGATGGGGGTTTTGGGGTGGGGGGTTGCAGGAGAGGGATGGTAAGGGTGCCACAGGCAGGGGCAGGGAAGTAGCTCTCAGCAGACCCCATCCCTTCACCCCCTTCCCTTGAGCAGGAAATGTTTTGAATGAGAGACTGCTCCCCCCTTCACCCCAGCCACAAGCCCACAAACGCCCACATGGTGACTCCCCTGCCCGCAAATGGTTATGCCAGTTGTGATGGAATAATGCCGGAAGTTGGCCTAGGTAGGAAGGGCATCCACGCGTCTTCCCACCCCAGACTTAATCAGGTGGAGGCAGAAGGGAGATGGGGACCCCACGCACTCCTGACTGGGTAGATGTGACCCATGCCTCCAAAAGCATCAAAAGTACCATTAAATTCCACCTTGCTTTCACACCAGCTTCCCATATTCCCTGATTCCATGAGAAGTCTGTCTACCCAGTCTTGCATATAGTCAACAATGACAAACACAGATGCCTCTGGGACAGAGAATTCCAAAGATTCATAACCTCTGAGCAAAGAAATTTCCCTTCAGCTCAGTCCTAAATGATCAACCACATATCCTGAGACTGTGCCCATGTGCTCTGGGTTCCCCAGCCAGCAGCAAAAAACAGGTTGGAATTTACATTTCCCTGCCATTGTGTTTGAATGTGGGGGAGCTCATAAAATGTAGCATGTGGCCAGCTACTGCGTCCCCGCCCACCCCTACCTGTCTCCATTCTACAAGGGGCAATGCAGGGCCCACCCTAGGACTGCACAGGGATCTGTGCTAGGACTCCAACTATTCACATTGTATATTAATGCTTTGGAAGAGGGAAACTAAATGCATTATCTCCAAATTTGCAGATAATACAAAGTTGGGTGGGAGGGTGAGCTGTGAGGAAGATGCAGAGATGCTTCAGTGTGATTTGGACAGGCTGAGTGCGTGGGCATCTGCATGGCAGATGCAGTATAATGTGGATAAATGTGAGATTATCCACTTTGGTAGCAATAATAGGAAAACAGATTATTACTTGAATGAGTATAAATTGAGAAAGATGGATACTCAACAAGACCTTGGAATCCTCGTGCATCAGTCGCTGAAAGTAAGCACGCAGGTACAGCAGGTAGTAAAGAAAGAAAATGATATGTTGGCCTTCATAGCGAGAGGATTTGAATATAGGGATAGGGATGTTTTGTTGCAATTGTCTTGGGCGTTGGTGATGCCACATCTGGAATATTGTGTGCAGTTTTGGTGTCCTTATCTGAGGAAGGATGTCCTTGCTATAGAGGGAGTATAGCGAAGGTTTATCAGGCTTATTCCTGGGATGGCAGGTCTGTCATATGAGGAGAGACTAAGTCGGTTAGGATTATATTCACTGGAGTTTAGAAGAGTGAGAGGGGATCTCATAGAAACTTATAAAATTCTAACAGGATTAGACATGGTAGATTCAGAAAGAATATTCCCAATGGTGGGGGGTGTCCAGAACCAGGGGATCATAGTTTGAGGATAAGGGGTAAATCTTTTAGAACTGAAGTGAGGAGAAATTTCTTCATCCAGAGGGTGAATGTGTGGAATTCACTACCACAGCATGTAGTTGAGGCAAAAATGTTATCTGATTTCAAGATGAAATTAGGGCCAGAATTCTCCCAAAAAAATTCTAAGTGCCGAATTCGCGGGGAAAACTGGAGTAATTCACGCTGTTTTTTTCAGTGGGAGTTCAGACTAGAATCTCCCACACTCTGTGCACTGCAGAGGCCACCAGCGTAAATATCATTAAATTTCAGTGGGCCGGGAGGCTGCGCATGCACAGTGGCCCTGAATTGTCAGCCTCCCATTTACTGGCCCGCTCGATCGCTGCCCAGCCCGGGAGTCCCGCTGCCCCCCCAGTCTTCCATGGCTCAATCATAACCCCCCGCCGAGGCAATGCCGAACCCCCCCAGCAAGCAGACGTCCCCAGGCCACCCCGATCTCCAGCACCCCCCCAGTGATGATTCCCCCTACCCGCGCCCCCCCCCGGCAGACTCCCCCCTGGCTGACTCCTCCCAGACCGTTCCGATCGTTGGCCTCTTTCCTGCCCTGACCAATCCCAATACAGTGGCAGCGGGATCCCCCCCCACCCCACCGATCGTCCCCAATAGGCTTTGCCCCTTGGCACTGCCCTGTGCCTAGTGAGCAGGGCCCAGTGGGCAGTGCCAATGTGTCCCCTGGGCATGGGCACTTTGCCCCTTGGGCAGTGCCAGGCGGCACAGGCTGGCACTGCCAGGGTGCCCATGCCCTGGGGGCATCCCCCCCCCCACAGCACGACCCCCAAGGGGGGGGCCACACCTGCCTGCTTCATTCCAGTGGGCCACGCCTGCCCCTTTCATTCCAGTGGGGTCGTCCCGAAAGTGGGGACCTACTGTAACCCTCGCGAGAGTGAAATACTCTGGCAGGGTGGGAGAGGCTAGTGGGCCCGGAATTACATTAAAAACAGATTTAAAATATATTAAAATGACTTATCTGGTCTTCCCGCCAGTTTCCAGTGCAGATCTGACAATGCCAGAAAACCGGCGCTGGGAGATGCGCTCATGGTGGGAACGCATGCACAAATCATGCGCATGCGCGACCGTGATATTCTCTCACCCCACTGCACTAGAAAATTAGTGCGGCAGGGTGGGAGAATCACCCCTAGATATAGATAAAGCTCTTGGGGTTAAAGATTCTTTCTCCACAGATGCTATCAGACCTGCTGAGATTTTCCAGCATTTTCTGTTTTTGTTTCAGATTCCAGCATCCTCAGTAATTTGTTTTTAGTTGTCAGGGACAGATGTGTCTGCAACAGGGGAAGCGATGGTGTAGTGGTATTGTCACTGGAATAGTAATGCACCATGGTAAAATTTGAATTCAATAAAGAAACTGGAATTAAGAATCTACTGATGACCATGAATCCATTGTCAAATGTCATAAAAATCCATCTAGGCAACGAATGCACTTTAGGGAAGGAAATTTGCCATCCTTACCTGGTCTGCCCTACATGTGACTCCAAACCCACAGCATTGCAGTTGACTCTTAATTGCCTTCTGGAATGGCCAAGTAAGCCACTCAGTTCAAAGGCAATTTGGGACGGGCAATAAATGCTGTCCCAGCCAGCAACGCTCAAATCCCATGAATAAATATTTTTTTAAAAGGTGGTTTGCTGAGGATGTGGTCCAGTTGTTTTTCTCTCTTGTTGGTTCTTTAACCACCTGCCAAAAGTCCATTTTGGCAGATATATCCTTCAGGATATGGCTAACTCAAACGGTAAAGATGTGTAAATCAGGCAACCATTGAATACTTGGAGAATCACTAGCTTTGTTAAAAATAATTAAGCCAGGACACTAAATTTGTGACAAGGATTTTCATTATTCTGATGATATAAAATGTTAAGATGTATAAATATGTAGTGATGTTGGGTGTGGTTGCTTTAACAATGTTAATAGCATAGCCCATTAAAGCGTAAAACATACTTTTTGTCATAAAGCGATTCCTTATCATGTCACTTAGATAGATAGATAGATAGAACAGTACAACACAGAACAGGCCCTTCGGCCCACGATGTTGTGCCGAGCTTTATCTGAAACCAAGATCAAGCTATCCCACTCCCTATCATCCTGGTGTGCTCCATGTGCCTATCCAATAACCGCTTAAATGTTCCGAAAATGTCTGACTCCACTATCACTGCAGGCAGTCCATTCCACACCCCAACCACTCTCTGCGTAAAGAACCTACCTCTGATATCCTTCCTATATCTCCCACCATGAACTCTATAGTTATGCCCCCTTGTAATAGCTCCATCCACCCAAAGAAATAATCTTTGAATGTTCACTCTATCTATCCCCTTCATCATTTTATAAACCTCTATTAAGTCTCCCCTCAGCCTCCTCCGCTCCAGAGAGAACAGCCCTAGCTCCCTCAACCTTTCCTCATAAGACCTACCCTCCAAACCAGGCAGCATCCTGGTAAATCACCTCTGCACTCTTTCCAGTGCTTCCACATCCTTCTTATAGTGAGGTGACCAGAACTGCACACAATATTCCAAATGTGGTCTCACCAAGGTCCTGTACAGTTGCAGCATAACCCCATGGCTCTTAAACTCCAACCCCCTGTTAATAAAAGCTAACACACTATCGGCCTTCTTCACAGCTCTATCCACTTGAGTGGCAACCTTTAGAGATCTGTGGGTATGGACCCCAAGATCTCTCTGTTCCTCTACAGTCTTCAGAACCCTACCTTTGACCCTGTAATCCACATTTAAATTAGTCCTACCAAAATGAATCACCTCACATTTATCAGGGTTAAACTCCATTTGCCATTTTTCAGCCCAGCTTTGCATCCTATCTATGTCTCTTTGCAGCCTACAACAACCCTCCACCTCATCCACTACTCCACCAATTTTGGTGTCATCAGCAAATTTACTGATCCACCCTTCAGCCCCCTCCTCTAAGTCGTTAATAAAAATCACAAAGAGCAGAGGACCAAGCACTGATCCCTGTGGCACTCCGCTAGCAACCTGCCTCCAGTCCGAAAATTTTCCATCCACCTCTGTCTTCGATCAGACAACCAGTTACCTATCCAATCGGCCAACTTTCCCTCTATCCCACACCTCCTCACTTTCATCATAAGCCGACCATGGGGGACCTTATCAAATGCCTTACTAAAATCCATGTATATGACATCAACTGCCCTACCTTCATCAACACACTTAGTTACCTCCTCAAAAAATTCAATCAAATTTGTGAGGAACGACTTGCCCTTCACGAATCCGTGCTATCCCGGATTAATCCGCATCTTTCTAAATGGTCGTAAATCATTACTTAACCATTTCTTACCAGTATGAAGGGTATCTGCTCAATCTGACCCTATTGTTATTTCTTTTTATAGGATTTTTCTATGCCTTCTATCAGCTTATTCAGCCTTTATTCATTTGAAGGTCAAGAGCTGATTCTTACAGAAGGCATCAGTTGCTGGAAGGATAAGGATTACTACCAAACTCCAAAGTCAGTCAAGGTGAACAGTGGAATGTAAGTAGGCAGAAATCACCTATTCTCTGTTGTTCTAATGTTTAGAAGGCATATTTATTTCTGTACTAGGAATGAGAAAGCCCATTGAAGGCGATTGATTCTGGGTCAATTAAACTGTTAAAAAGGAGCTGCAATGAAATTGGGTGAGTGGGAGGATTTGAAAGTGGGAGAGACATTGGGATACTTTCATTGAGACCATTCCCCCAAAATAGAGCCTGATCCTTTGAGTGGTTTTCAAATCAAGGAAGGCTCTACAGCAGTAGCATAGTCTCTCTGCATTGAACATGTTAACAGCGTTGCTTCATTCCTTTTAACAGGGGGGGATAAAGAAAGGAATTAGTGCTCCTCAAAATAAGAGATATCAGCATGAGGTTGCACAAAGACTGTGAAAGAATAATGAGAGAGATTCTGAATGAAGTGGGCTTGACAGTCAAATTATCATTTCTTGTTCCTGATGTCTCAACTTTCTTATCCAACCTTGACCTAAACCAAGGTGAAATGGGATTGTACAGATAAAAGAATGGATCTCATAGCCCCAGAACACAGCTCTGCATGGACCAAGCAAAACTCAGTGATAGGGCAACATTACTTCTCAGCCTTTTAGCTAAGAATAAGCGTAGGATCAAGCCTGAGATCAGGTGTAATGTCTGCTCTTGTCAGCCTGGATCTAGCATGTCTCTCTTGTGGGGACCATGAATTGGATTTATTCTGAATTTGAATTGGTTTTTAAAGCAAGCAAAGAGATGGATTAAGGTCCACTCTGCACATTGGCTTTGTAATTCTGAGAACAGAGTAACATTTTAAAAAAATACTATAAAAACAATTCTCAGGTTCACACTCTTACACCTCCCTCCTAATTTGAACCGGTAAGTAGTTCATGGTTAATATTCTCCAGTGAAAGCAGCATTCTTTTTTAAAAATGTATAATTGTAAAACAAAATTGCAAACTCCTATTACATGATCACTTTTCTGTGGAAACATTTCTGTGGAAGCATTTTTACCATTGTTTCAGTCAGGTACAATTGAATAACCTCAAAACTGTTAATGAGGTGAATAATTAATGTAACTGAGCTTTCCTATCTGATCGGCCAGCCAAATATAAGACAATAAGATCATAATGAGTGGGTTTAATTATTAAACTGTCATCTTTGATATAAAGATCAATGATGAAGAGTAGAAATGGAACAGAAAATGAAATAAGAGCAATAGTGAAAGGTGCAGATTTTATAAAGAGGTAAAATACAGCAGTGAAAATAAAAGTTAAGGGAGTGAGACAAAAAGAGGGTCAAGGAAAAGACAACCATCATTACTGAAAAGCTGAAATCAGAACAGTTGTGTCAGCCTTGGCTCAGTGGGAGCACTGACAGGAATCAGAAAGTGCTGAATTCTAGAGATTTGAACACATCCGAGCTGAAATTCCAGTCCAATACTGGGGGGTACAGCACCGCAGAAATGCTGTCTTCTGGAGATCCCATCTGCCTTGAATTGCTTTGAAAGATCACATGGCACTATATGAATAACATATGATAAGAAAAGACAAGAAAAAAAAACAGCTGATCTATTGACTCTGCCTTATACGGTCATGCTGCAACTTTGGTACATCATAATCCACATCTGCCCCCAACAGCGCAGCCTTGCAATCTCCTGGATGGGTGAAAGAATCTGAGTTACTTTAGGGAAATACCCCTTTCATTTGCCGAAGACAATCAAACAAATTGCAAGAGACCACGGTGACTTGGGATGAATGGGATCAAAGGTTATGGGGAGAAAGCAAGATTATGCAATGGAGTTGGACAATCAGCCATGATCGTGATGAATGGCGGAGCATGCTCGAAGGGCCGAATGGCCTCCTCCTGCTCCTGTCTTCTATGACTTAGACACATTTCCCCCAGTACTAAAACACTCTCTGTACATAACTAATGCACTGAGAAACTTGTCCAGTCCCCTTTAAGTACCTACAACTAATCCGCATTCACTGCAAGTGAAGGCAGTTTATTGCAGAGATTGTTCAATCTTCATAAAAAGAAATACCTCCGAACATTTAACTTATTTCAATATTTGTGTTAATTTATATTCATGTCCCTGATCCTCTCTCGATTAACCAGAATCAAATCTTCAATGCCCAACTCTTATCCCTACCAGATGCAGGCTGATTGAGTCTAGGGCTGCCTATAATCTATTTTTTTTACACGAGAAGGCCTTGGCAGGTAAGGTTAAGGAGAACCCGAAGGCGTTCTATAAATATGTGAAGAGTAAAAGGATGAGATGTGAAGGAATAGGACCTATAAAAGGTGAAGGTGAGAAAGTCTGTACAGAACCGGAAGAAATAGCAGAGGTGCTTAATGAATATTTAACCTCGGTATTCACGGTGGAAAAAGACCTGGGTGGTTGTACTACAGGATTGAGGTGGACTGAAAAGATTGAGTATGTGGACATTAAGAAAGAGGATGTGTTGGAAATTTTGAATAGCATCAAGATAGATAAGTCACTGGGACCAGATGGGATGTACCCCAGGTTACTGTGGGAGGTGAGGGAAGAGATTGCAGAGCCTCTGGCAATGATCTTTGCATCGTCGATGGAGATGTGAGAGGTTCCGGAGGATTGGAGGATTGCGGATGTGGTTCCTATATTCAAGAAAGGGAATAGGGATAGCCCAGGAAATTACCGACCGGTGAGTCTAACCTCAGTGGTTGGTAAGTTGATGGAGAAGATCCTGAGGGACAGGATTTATGAACATTTAGAGAAGTTTAGTATGCTCAAAAGTAGTCAGCACGGCTTTGTCAAAGGCAAATCATGCCTTACGAGCCTGGTGGAGTTCTTTGAAAATGTGACTAAACACATTGACGAAGGAAAAGCGGTAGATGTGGTTTACATGGACTTCAGCAAGGCGTTCGATAAGGTCCCCCATGCAAGACTTCTCGAGAAAGTGAGAGGGCATGGGATCCAAAGGGCTGTTGCCTTGTGGATCCAGAAGTGGCTTGCCTGCAGAAGGCAGAGAGTGGTTGTAGATGGGTCTTCTTCTGAATAGAGGTCGGTCACCAGTGGAGTGCCCCAGGGATCTGTTCTGGGACCCTTGCTGTTTGTCATTTTCATAAATGACCTGGATGAGGAAGTGGAGGGATGGGTTGGTAAGTTTGCCGACGACACGAAGGTTGGTGGTGTTGTGGATAGGTTGGAGGGATGTCAGAAGCTGCAGCATGACATAGATAGGATGCAAGACTGGGCGGAGAAGTGGCAGATGGACTTCAACCCGGATAAATGTGTAGTGGTCAAATGGGATGAAGGCGTATAATATCAAGGGTAAGACTCTTAGCAGTGTAGAGGATCAGAAGGACCTTGGGGTCCGGGTCCATAGGACTCTTAAATCGGCCTCGCAGGTAGAGGAGGTGGTTAAGCAGGCGTATGGTGTGCTTCCTCAATCGAGGGATTGAGTTTAGGAGTTGGGAGATAATGATGCAGCTTTATAAGACTCTCGTCAGACCCCACTTGGAGTACTGTGCTCAGTTCTGGTCGCCTCATTACAGGAGGGATGTGGAAATGATCAAAAGGGTGCAGAGAAGATTTACAAGGATGTTGCCTGGATTGGTTGGCATGCCTTATGAGGATAGGCTGAGGGAGCTCGGTCTTTTCTCCTTGGAGAGACGAAGGATGAGAGGTGACCTGATAGAGGTGTACAAGATGTTGAGAGATATAGATCGGGTGGATTCTCGGAGGCTTTTTCCCAGGGCTGAAATGGCTGCTACGAGAGGACACAGGTTTAAGGTGCTGGGGAGTAGGTACAGAGGAGATGTCAGGGGTAAGTTTTTCACTCAGAGGGTGGTGAGTGAGTGGAATCGGCTGCCGTCAGTGGTGGTGGAGGCAAACTCGATAGGGTCTTTTAAGAGACTTCTGGATGAGTACATGGGACTTAATAGGATTGAGGGTTATAGGTAAGCCTATATATAAACCTAGGTAGGTAGGGACATGACCAACGCAACTTGTGGGCCGAAGGGCCTGTTTGTGCTGTATTTTTTCTATGTTCTATAATATCTTTACATCCACATTTATATTTGCATCATTTGCAAATTTAGGGGTGGTTCGTGATGCCTTCATCTATATCCTTGATATAGAGAGTAAAAGCACAAGTCTGGGTACTAACTATAGGGCACCGCCATCAACCCAGTCTCTCACCCACAACCAGCACCTTTAGTAACTATTTTTGTTTGTGCGAATGCAACCCATATCCTTATTCAACTTAAACTCTTTTTATAGTCCAGCAAAGGTCAAACTTATTTAGCCTTTTAGAGTCATTGTGGCACTGAAGAAAGCCATTTGGCCCATCAGGTTCATGACAGCTTCACTACAGCTTTTTCCTGCTTTATCCTTGTTGTCCTGCAAGTTTATTTCCCTCAAGTGCCTATCCCATTTCATTTGAAATCCACCACCCTCATAGACATTACCATTCACTGTGTAAAAAAGCTCTTCCTTTCACCTTCGCATCACATGACCAAATCCTTTATCTGTGTCTCCTATCCTTGTACCATCCGCTAAAGACAATCACTTATCTTTGGCTACCTCAGCTAAACCTGTCATAATCTTGTAGACTTCTACCATATGTCCCCTCAATCTTCTGTTCTTCAAGAGAACAACCCAACTTCTCCAGCCCAACTTTGTAGCTAAAATTCCTCATCTCTGGAATTATTATGGAAATTTTCCTCTGAACCCTCTCAAGGGTTTTCACGCCTTACGGTGCAGTGATCAGAACTGGTTAGTGGCCCTTCACCGAAGGTCTTTTGGAAATTCAAGGTACTATGAGATTATGAATCCCAGAATTTACAAAGCAAGAGGCCATTTGCCCATTATGGTGATAGTTTCGTAAGTAGAAGTGTTAAGTCCCATTCCCTGCTTTGTATCCATTTTATATTCTTACTTATATCTCTGCTCCGATAGGTGATTGTTTCACTCTTCAAAATTGGTACAGAAACAGGAAAAAAGGCAATGAAAGGATTAAATATTGTTATAAGATATATTGACAATAACAGATTGAGTTAACTGATAAGTTGTTCATAAAGACATTCCTAGGGTTTTTTCTTACATGACTAATATCTGAATTTACAAAAAGAACTGGGAAATTTCAGAAAACATTTAGCAATAATCTTTATTGATATAATTTTTGTTTTATCCGTGTCCTATATTTAAAATTAGGATTTGATGATATTTTAGTAGCTTAATGCTTCTCATTCCTATAATCAAACTGTTGCACTGTAAGGAAAACATTTAACTCATCTGGTCTGGCCACCAGTGAACTAGAGAATCTGTCCGAATTGTATTTATGTGAAATCAGTTCCAAATTAGTATATTTACAATGAGCACCTTTGGATAAACATTCTTGAGAAGTAAATTCACATTGCTCAGTCGGCAATAATGCAAGTGAATATGTGACGTGAAATGAAGTGAATTCAACATCATCCTTACAAAATGATCAATACATTAAGTAAATTTTTGCTATGTTCCCACACCAAATAATTCAAAATTGTTTATTAGACATAGATATTATTGAATCAGCTTGTGTAAACCAACAAAAATAATAATTCAGCTCTCATTTTACAATTCCTCCTGATGTATTATCTGCGTATAATCAGATGGATCGCCTATGAATATGCCAACTTTAGAGGAAAGCAGTTACTTTTGGAATGTAGTGAAATTACTAACTGGAATAAATTCAGCGGATGGAAGACAATTGGCTCAGCGCATCCACTCAAACAGGTAACTCAAACTCTTGCTGCAGTTGTATTGAGCCTTGGTGAGACCACACCTGGAGTATTGTGTGTCGTTTTGGCCTCTTCACCTAAGGAAAGATATACTGGCCTATAGAGGGAGTGCAATTCACCAGACTGATCCCTGGGGTGACGGGATTGTCCTATGTGGAGAGATTAAGGAGACTGAGCTTGTATTTTATAGAGGTTAGAAGAATGAGAGGTGATCTCATTGAAGTTTTTGCAGGGCTCAAGAGGTTAGTTACAGGAAGGATGTTTCCCCTGTTTGAGGAGTCTAGACACCCTCAAACACCCTCTCGGCACCAAGAACAGGAAACTTGAAAAACTTGGCATTTATATGCCCTCTTTGTGAACACAAGTTGTCACTCACCTGATGAAGAAGCTTGAGGCTCCGAAAGCTAGTGCTGCCAAATAAACCTGTTGGACTTTAACCTGGTGTTGTGAGATTTCTTACTGTGCTTACCCCAGTCCAACGCCGGCATCTCCACATGAGGGGTCTAGAACCAGAGGACACCGTCTCAGAATAAGAGGTAGGACATTTTTGGTTCCAATATAAGGATGAATTTCTTCACTCGGCGAGTGCTAAATCTTTGGAATTCTCTGCCCCAGATGGCTGTGGAGGCTCAGTCATTGAGCATGTTCAAAGCAGAGATCGATAGATTTCTAGATACCAATGATATTAAGGGATACAGGGATAGCACAGCAAGATGGTGTGGAGTAAGAAGATCAGCCATGATTATTGTTGGATGGTGGAGCAAGCTCGAGGGGCCGAATGGCCTACTTCTGTTCCTGTGCTGTCTAGCTTGTACAATTAAAAGTTTTACAAGGAACTTCAATATCACGTCTCTGTATCCTCCATCAGTTTGTTTCACACTTGGGGTGGCACAGTGGTTAGCATTGCTGCCTCAGCTCCAGGGACCTGGGTTTGATTCCCAACTTGTGTCACTGTCTGTGTGAAGTTTGCACATTCTCCCCATGTCTGCATGGGGTTCCTTCGGGTGCTCTGATTTCCTCCCACACTCCAAAGATGTGCGGGATAGGTTGATTGGCCATGTTAAATTGCCCCTTAGTGTCCCGGGATGTGTAGGTTAGATGGATTAGTGGGGTAAATATGTGAGGTGACAGGCATAGGGCCTGGGTGGGATTGTTGTTGGTGCGGACTCACTGGGCCAAATGGCCCCCTTCTACACTGTAGGGTTTCTATGATTCTTTCTATGTTTCTACGTTTTTTGAATCTCACCTCAAACTTTTGTGCTTCAAATTCTTCATCTCTATCAACCAGGATGCTTCTGAAAAGAGGGTTTCTGTCTTTTGCTTTTAATGTTGAAGGAGGGACGAACACCCCTGAGAAGTAGGACTTGCCCAGTCTTTTACATTTAAGATTGATTTGTTAACAGTGCATTTCACAGAGTAATGTGAACATAGGAAACATAAGACTCTCTGAGGCATTCTCTTGAATCTCTCATCTTAAGCATAGCTTGTACTAATGAAGCTGTCCTTTCGATTCTCCTCTCATGCATAGAGATACATGAGACAGACAAAGCACATGCTTACCTTTTTGGCTGTTTTACAAGCACATCTGTGGCCATCGAGTCCGGGAGTAGGTTTTTTTAATGTTGAAGCAGGGGACGAACACCACTGAGAAGTAGGACTTGACCAGTCTTTTACATTTAAGACTGCCCTATTAACAGTGCATTTCACAGAGACAGGAACGCTACAGACTATGTATGCCACAGTCCTTCGAATAAAACTACTGGAGTGAAAATTTGGTTCATATTGTATCAGAAGAAGAATGCAGTGACATTTTGGTAGTGTGGGTTTCAAATCTTCATCAGGTTGGCAAGTGGAGAAAATCTGGGCCGCATTTTAGATGCGAATTGGGTTGTTTACAAATTCAATCAGTTTCATAAGTTTCATAAGTATGCCACTATTATTTATCCTTCCCAGCTTTGCCATTGGAAGTTCGTCGTCAGGTTTTGTCTCTTCTTTGAATATTACTAAAGTCATGTTTTTGTCAACCAGGCTGAGAAGGGATGAAAATGTTCCGGCCTGGTTTTAAGTCCCATTGGGACAGGAACATCAGTGGGCACCAGTTTGCCATTGCCATCCCTGCCGCTCGCAAGTTTCATCTGAGCAGGGTAGGCCAGTCCTAAGAACCCATCCAATTCACAAATAAATCCAAGTAAAGCAGTTGAAGAAGTCTCTGAGATCCCTCAGAGGGCCAACTTGAGATCTTATGAGGACACAGGGGCTGCATGCTGGGTCAGGAGAAAACTAGGTACATGGAGCTGGCAACACACCAGTCATGGAGGTTCCAAGAAATTAGGTGGGTCACATGATAGGAAGGGGCACTCTGCTATCAACACACAAGTGCCATTGGGTGTGCATAGGTTGTGTATGCATTCAGGCACTATAGGACATCACCACCCCCCACCCCTCCCTCTTGGCATCATAGGGACATAAGAGGATTGGGCAAGGCTTCCAGAAATCATTGGAAGTCCACCTGAGTGAAAGGAAGGCAGCAGCACTTAGCAATGGGATCACAATTCTCAAATTGTGAATGTATCTAGCTCTGTCTTAAAAATATTCAAAGACTCTGCTTCAATCACCTCTTGAGGAAAGAATTTCCAAAGAGATTGCCGATGATTCACTTCAGTTTGTACCAGAAAAAAAGTCCTCTAATGTAATAATCCAGCACATGATTCACTTGCTGTGTCAGAACCATCAGCTTATTTGACCCACTCTCTGGAATCTCTCCCCACCTTTAACTGTTGTCTCTATTCCTTCCATTACAAATCTGAAAACCTACCTTTAGATCGCCGTGTTTCTTTTCATTTCTGATAGAAAAAGAGAGGGTATATCTGCACTGAAAAATACATTTGTTCTAATTTGGAGAAGGGGAGGGGGTGAAGTCGTGGATCTATAATGGCAACGGAAGAAGGAAGGTACCGGGGAAGGGAAGAGGGGTAAAGAAGTGGGTCTACAAAGTGGAGCAGCAAAGAAGTGGTTCTGTGAAGGAGGAAGAGCTGTCTCGATGAAACGCAAGGAAGGAAAACGCACATTCGAAAAGGAGAAAGGTTTCATGAATGCAAAATGAGCTTTGCTTCGTCAATTTTTATGTAGATTGAATGAATTTATTTGATACATTCTTCAAACTTTGCTCCTGGATCACACAATGGATTAAATTGTAATCACCATTGTCTGATTGATATCATTACAAAGTTACATATATATAATATACATATATATATATATACCAGCCAAAATTCTCAATTAAAATTTCAGAACAATAACAATACAAACAGTTACTAACAACTACAACCTTCTGTTCTTGTTCCATCAGCCTGGAGTCTACTTCCGAATCAAAAACAAAGGCACAGGAGGGTTTGTGACAGTTGTTGGAGATTCCAAAGACCCCAGGGAATCTAAGTTATCCGTCTGTCCTTACAATGGTAAACCTACACAGATATGGTTTTATTGTGATGGACTTATTAAATCCAAGGTAATGTAATTGTAGTTCTCTGAAAACACAATGGTTTGAGATGAATTGTGCATTAGAGAAATATTTCTGATCTAGTAAAAAATAAAATTGATTGGCTGATAAAATAGTTACTCAAGCCAATAAAATCTTGTATTTGTTAGCAGCTGAAAACTACCTACAGCCATGGAAAGATTCTGATATGTTAAAATAAATAAAGTGGCAGTATACTCTAAATACATGCAGGTACCCACCAATTAATTTGGTAATTTTTTTTATTCATTCGTGGGACATGGCTGGCCAACATTTATTGCCCATCCCCAGTTGCCCAAGGGCAGTTGAGAGTCAACTACATTGCTGTGCCTCTGGAGTCACAAACAGGGTAGGGACAGCAGATTTCCTTCCCTAAAGGACATTAGTGAACCAGATGGGTTTTTCCAACAATCGATAATGGTTTCATGGTCATCTGTAGATACTTAATTCCAGATTTTTGTTTTATTGAGTTCAAATTCCACTATCTGCCGTGGCAGGATTCGAACCCGGGTCCCCAGAACATTAGCTGAGTTGGTGGATTAATGTTTTAGCGATAATACCACTAGGCCATCGCCTCCCCAATAATAATTCTATTGGTTACTTAAATGATTTAAACTGACTATTCAAGCAATATTAAATTACAAAGCAGCAAAATATAATGATTAAATTTAAATTCAATGTTCATGCAGCAATATTAACCTGTTTTTGTTGCCCTGAATGTTGTCCAGCTGGTTTGGACTGGATATTTTATCCGTTACACATGATAATCACCAATCTAATACCCACAGTGTACTTCAGGATTTTGTTTTGCTGAAAATCATAAAAAAACTGATGTTAAATATGCATTGGCTACCTTACCAAATTCTTGTTAACTTGATTCAAAACAATTGTATTCATTTTATGGCCATTTACTTTATACTTACTGCAAACATTTTTTCATTACTTTTACATTTTCATGAAGCACTAGGCAATCATTCCTTTGATGTAGTGACCCACTCTCCCTGTTACTGATTAATTATTGATGGTCATTATACTGAACCCTCTTTGTCATAGAACTAAGAAGCAGACACTAGTGCGGGAGGATGCACCCCCTATATATCATAAAAATGGTTCATGACATTATTAAGTAACCATGTTCGTGACTAACGTAAAGGGGATTTGCAGGATTCAGAAAGCTCTGGGTGAATTAAGTGGATCGGCTAAGGACTGCCAGATGGATTTTAATCTGTATAAATAACAAATACAAGAGCTGCTTGTATTTATATAGTATCTTTAATATAATAGAAAATTCTAATAAACTTTCTGTGTTACAAAGCAAATTTGACACTAACAAAGCTTGGCGAAAGGTAAATTTTGAGGACTTTTTCTTAGTGAGAGAGTTCCCGAGCTTAAGGCTTTGGCAGTTAAATGGTAGAACAATTAAAATCAGTGATTCTCAAGAAGCCAGAAAAGTAGATATTTGGTAGTGTTGTGGATCTGGAGATTAGGATAGGGAAGGGCAAGGTCATTGAGGGATTTGAAACCATGAATGAGATTTTTTAAATTGAGATGTTTCTTAACCAGGAAACAATAGGTCAGCAAGGCTCGGAGTGATGGGTGAACAACTCCCATGCAGGTTAGGACATGGACAGTAGAGTTTTCGATTAACTCAAATTGACGAAGGGTAGAATTTGGGAAGCTGGCCAGAATTGCATTGAACAGTCAAGCTTAGAGGTCACAAAGTCACGCAAGAGGCACAAAATGTAAAATATTGCACACTAAAAAAGGAAATATGAACAATGGATACATTATGACTTGTTACTAATTTGGGTTTACTGTTACTAAATTTGAAAAATGAAGAGATTGGATCTGTTTATTAACTACTCACTTAGTATCAATGTGAATTAGATAACAATATGAGTGGTCAAATGCAAGAAAGCTCCTTGAGGGTATCTAAATAAAAATTGAACAGGTTACAGTATAACTCATTGGTTAAAAAAAAATTTTGTTCGAAATTTTGAGTACTGCACTTTTTAATAAGATATTGATGCACCACAAAGAGGTCCCGGAATACTCGAGGGTCAGCCTAGATTTTGGCCGGAATTTTCTGGCCGTTTACGCTGGCGGGATTCTCTGGTTCCGCTGAGCACCAAATTTTCCATCGTCGCTTGTAGTGCTGATGGGGTATAAATGGCTGGAAAATTTCGGCCCTTGTCTCTAAGTCAGAGGGTGGGTTCAAGCCCCACTCCCGAGGTGAGAATGCTACCATTGAGCTACACCTGACACCAGTTATGGTTTTGGATTAGCAAGTTGGAGGTTATAAATTCAAATCGAATTGAGGGAAGTTGTGATACTGAATTCAATGAATCCAGGAATTTGTTTCCAGCACTAGAAAGGTGATCATAAGAGGTGTCAGACAAACCCATTATTTTTTCATGTTCTTAAAGAGGAGAAACAGTTCCTCCAGCCAGCCTACAGGTGACTCAAAACCCATAATACAGGATTTATGCTTAATACTCTCTAAAGTGGCCTACCAAACCATGCAAGAGTAAAACCATTACAAAACAGAATGCCAAGAAAAATGGACAATGTTTGGTGTCATGCCTGAGTCAATGTCGATCCTGCAAAGTCTTTTTTAACAGCTTCTGAGAACTGTTGGGGGAGCTGTCTGATAGGTTAGTCAAGCAACAATTTATTCCAAGAACAACATTTTAAAATGCCAAATGAAACAATGCAATCATATGCACAGACTATGTATGGGGTGGTATTTAATTCCCCCACAGCAACAGGTTTGGAGCTGGGGCAGAGCCTTGTGTTCTAGCACAAAGGTTCAACATGGAGATCCCACTGTTCTCCTGCCACCCTTCAATTAAGTCCGTAGCAGGAAAGCCTTCCCACCTGGAGGTCAAATGATGGACCTCATTGCGCCACTGCCGGCAGTAAACTAGCGATCAGACCGGGACCAGAAATACACTGCCAGGTAAGTCAAGGACCTTGTGGGAGAAGTTCTTCCTTGCTGGGCACTCTGTCAGTGGGATCTGGAGAAAGTGCCCCCAATCTCCCCCCCCCCCCCCCCCCCACTACCGCCTTTGATCTTCAAATCAGCTGCTCTCCCCCTCCTCACCTGCCTGACCTTCAGCAAACCCACCCCACTCACTTTCTCACTCACAGTTGGCCGCACTGCATTACAGACAGTGCTCTTTGCTCCTGGAGGACTTCTGGCTTCCAGCTGGCAGCTCTCGGAGGCATGATACTCACCTCACACCAGGATTTATTTGGGAAATTCCTCAGGCAGCAGCTGGGAATCCCAATGGCAGGGCTCCCGAAAGTGGCCACATCAGCGTTGCCACCAATTTTCCAGTTGTTGATGCCCCCTCCCCGCCCCCATTGCAACCATCTATTCCACCCATGAATATAGTTGGAATATAATATACAAAATCTACTAATCAGAATTACTTAAAATGAAGCAAGCTGATTTTTTCCCTCATAACCAAGATTAGCTTGGTCTTAATGAACTAACAAAAACACTACTCCATTCTTCTTACAGGCTAACTCTGCGTGCATAGATGCCATTGGTGGTCAAGAAAAGGCTGGAGCCAAAGTAAATCTTTGGACAGAGCATGGGCGTACTCATCAGAAATGGAACATTAATAGGGATGGAACTATTTCTTCTCTTCTCGATTCCAATCTGCGACTAGATATTAAAGGTAGCACACTTGTTCATTTAAAGAAGCAGGAATTTAATTTTCCAACTCATCTGATTTTAAAAATTGTAAATCTGAAGAAAATACTGGATAATTTCCATAATTCACTACTTGATATGGTTTACTGAAAATCCAGGCTGCAGTTATTAATGTTGTTCTCATATCAATGGAAAACAATGTCAAGTACATATTGAAACCAGAATGCCAGCATAACTTGAATGGATTCCTAAGCACAGTAAAGGCTAAGCAATGCACAATGCTTTCCAAGGATCCACTTCACACTGCTTAACTCCAGTACTTGTGAAGTCAGATTCACTGAGTCTTTTAGAAAATTCATAAATTTGGTGTGGGCGATTCTCAGCGGGCCAGGAGACTCATTCGGCAACCTAATAGCAGACTTCCCGCTGGCGCCTTGGCCTACACGTGTCTCTGGCCACAGGATTTCTGGTGTCGTTCGCTCCGCGCCAGAAATCGGCACAGAACCGAATAAATTATTTAAATGAGGATTTGCCTATCATTAGCAGCCCCGGGACTGAAATACTGAAGACTCCAGGCCCGCTAGCCTCTCTCTCTCTAACACCACCCCCCACCCCACCCCTGCCAGGGGGGTTTACAACAGCTCCAGCGGGGAGCTGACGGTCTGACCCCGCTGGAATGAAGGGAGGCCATGCAGGCCCCCTGGAGGGTCGGGGGTTAGGAGGGGTGTCCCCAAGGCATTGCCAGCTTGGCAGTGCCAGCCTGGCTCCCTTGGCACTGCCCAAGGGGCAAAGTGGGTAGACAAGGGGGCAGGGCCTATAGGGGTCAGAATGGCCTCTAGGGGAGAGATTGGTGGAGGTGGGGGGTCCCGTTGCCACTCTGCACTCAGACTTGGTGACAGAGGGAGGGAGGCCAGCGATTCGGGCTAGGCATCGGTCGGTGGGTGGGGGGGATCAGCCTGCTGAGGGGCTCGGGGTTGCCGGTGGGGGCTGTGGGAGGGAAATCAGGAGAGCAGGACGGGGATTGAGGTGGGCGGTGAGGCTGAGGCTGGACCGGACATGTCTGGGAGGCCAGCATTCGGGCCATGGAGCAGGATCGGGAGGGCAGCGTTGGAGCTGGCCAGCGATTGGGAGTGTGAGCTGCTGCACATGAGCTGTTCTCTGCACTGACAGATCGGCGCATGTGCAGTAGCCCGCTCAGCGCTATGCTGCCGGCCAATCCAGTGGGAACAGACCCCTCCCACTGCTTTTTAATGATATTCATGCTAGTGACCTTTGCAGTGCACAGTGTGGGGGAGATTCATTTTGAAAATCCCATTGAAAAAAACCAGCGGGATTTACTCCAGTTTTAACGCAAGTTTGGCACTTAGAATTTTTTTGGGAGAATCCCACCCAATATCTTAATACTGCAGAAAATCAAACACTACAACCTGCATTTTCCTAATTTAGAAAAAAAGTCTAAAATTTGATCACTTTTGACTTTCTTTTGTGAGACCAAAATGGAAACAGCTTATTAGATTATCTTAGCAATGGCCCCAGAAACACAGGGCTGAGCGAGGGTTGATGTGGTGATTAACTCTTTAGGGGGCACACAGCAGAGTAAGGGTTACAAGAAGGCCAACAGCCAATTTGCAAACTGAAAGACTAAATTAGGGGCCATTTTACTGTGTCATTGGCTTCTTGCACATGATGGGTGGACACCCGCACCCCACCATGTGAGGGACCCAGCAGTAAAATAGAGCTTTTTTAAAAAAAACATTTTTAGCGCAAGTGTTGCTGGTTGGGCCAGCATTTATTGCCCACCCCTAATCCCATGAGCTGAGTGATTTGCTTGGCCGCTTTAAAGAGCATTTACGAGTCACAGGGAAGAATGTTTCACTGAAGAAAAGGGGACCACGGGCAGAGAAGGCAGCCCCCTTCTCGCACCATGGATCTCTCCTTCAACGTGCAGCCCTTTAATTATTTAAGTACATTCTTGCTGTAAATACCTGCTGCAGGCCCCAGGTCACTTGCCTTCCTCAGCAGTGGCCATCTCTCCCGGTGACGCTGGTGGCATTGCTGGGCTGCCAGTCCTCTGATTAGGCTGGCAGTACCCACTTAATTAGCTGCCAGAAGAAAAATGCAGCCCTGGGTCCCACTGCCTGCTGAGATAGGATTGCAACATCGCTTTCAGAATTGTCAGTAGAACATCTGTCGCCTCCACAAAATTCCGGCCACAATTTTAAGCTTGGGCTTGTACTCGCTGGCCTGCAAAAGAATGAGGGGGGATTTGATTGAAGTATATAAAGTACTCAATGGGATTGATGAAGTAAATGTTAACCAAATGTTCCTCCTCCTAGAACAGTCCAGGACAAGAGGTCATTGCAGTAGAGTAAGAGGGGAGAGGTTCAAGACAGGGATCAGGAGAAGCTACTTCTCACAGAGAAGTAAATCTATGGAACTCACTGCCCCAGAGTGCAGTGGATGCAGAATCAATCAATCAATGGATTCAAGAAAGAGTTAGATAAATATTTGATCAAAAGCGGAATAAAGGGCTATGGCGGAAAGGCAGGGAAGTGGAGTTTAGAAAAGATGGAGATCAACCATGATCATATAGAATAACGGAGGGGGCTGGGAGGGCTGAATTGCCTACTGTATGTTCCTATGTTCCGTCCTGGCTGATAAATTGGTGGTATGCCATAAAAGGCTTTTTTAAAAGTGTTGGGAAGCTTACAAAGCAACTACAAGATGGAATTTTTCACCTTCACAATTCAGAAGCCATCAGCTATCCCAGCATTGTATTTTGTTATGCACCAGCACAATTTTAATACTTTTAATTTCTGCTTCATTTTTCAGGCGGTGATTTCTATGACAAGGACCACATCATCTTAAACTTCCCAGAAAAGCAAGAGACACAGTTCTGGGATATTGACGTGCTGAGTTGAGAAAGACAAATGTTAAAAGGAAAAAACTGAACTATTATTTGGACAGATCAATCAAATCAATGTAACAATTGCCACGTAAAGCAAAACAAGACTCCTGATTCCTCTCGGGCAATTATGATCTGTACAAGTTGTCTTCAATCCAAATAGTCACAATTCGAGCAGCATTGTTCTGTTTGTAAGTCGATTCTGGGCAATTGAGAGAAAACAATCACATTTATACTTGTTCACTCTATTAGGAGCCTCGCAGTTAGAAATTACAGTTTTAGTCAATGCTCTCCATGTTGCAAGCTGGCAAAACTATCTAAGGGGAAGTTTCACAGAAGTTCCCTCAAGTCTACTGTAATTTAGAACCTCATTTCTGTGAAACCCATTCATGGAAGTCAATGTAATCAAAAGCCCTGAAACAAAAAAAGAGTATTAAAAGTACACAACTCATTGTATAAGCACTAAAAACATATTACACTGGCAACTGACCTGTGCGCACTTTGCTATTTAACATTATGCTCAAGATGATGGTTGTTATTTTTAAAAATATAATCATGACTACAGATATTGAAGCATACCGATGTTTAAAATTATTGTAAATAAGTAAATGTATATTTGCATTTTTATTGGATTAACGCAATAGAAAAATAAATTACATAAATCAAGTTGAGCATCACATATAATACAAAGCAACATTTTTGGTGCACCAACTTTGAACTAATTCTCCAGGAAACGTGTCTGTAGTTTCTTTATACTTTTAGAACTGAATAACTTAGAATCATTTTTGTAGCTGCTTTATTACTTTTTTTCAAAACTGGTTTAAATCCATAGTTAGTGACTTAGTGATCAAAATTTTTTTTAAATGGACCTCTTGGGTTGTTGTTACCAAGCTAGAGCTAATATTTTCACAGAATCAGCCAGCCAAAAAGGGCTGCTATTTGGAATATGAATCTCTTTAGCAATATAAATAAAGTTCCCTGAATCATCAGTAAATAGTTCGAACTTATAGTAGAATTAACTGGTCACCCAAAGCACATTGTCATTGACTGCTCTCTGTAAAATTCTATTTTATTTGGTGCGTGATTATATTATTGAGATTGTAGAACTCTAGAGGTGCAGAGGAATCTGGGCATCCTAGTGCATGAATCACAAAATGCTAGTATACAGCTACAGCAAGTAATTAGAAAATCAGGTGGGGTATTGATTACAAAAGTAGGGAAGCTATGCTTCAGTTGCACAGGGCATTGGTGCGACCACATCTGGAGTATTGTGTACAGTATTGGTCTCATAAATATGTTAGAAACAGTTCAGAGAACGTTTGCTCAACTAATACCAGGAATGGGCAGGGTTATCTTATGAGGAAAGATTGGAAGGTTAGGTTGTATCCACTAAAGTTTAGAAGAGTAAGAGGTGGCTTGATCAAAACCTTCAAGATTCTGAGGGGTATTGAGAGAGTGGACGTGGAGCAGATGTTTCCCGTTGTAAGAGAATCTAGAACTAGGGGTTTCAAAATAGGGGGTCACACATGCAAAATGGAGATTAGGTGAATTTTCTTTCACTAGGGGTTGAGCCTCTGGAATTCTCTTTCTCAAAAGGCAGTGGAAGTAAAATCTTTGAATATTGTTAAGGCAGAGCTAGATAAATTCTACATTAACAAGGGGCTGAAAGGTTATCAGGGGTAGGCAGGAATATGGGGTTGAGGTTACACTCAGATCAGCCGTGATCTTATTGAATGGCGGAGCAGACTTGAGAGGCTGAGTCGCCTACTCCTTCTCCGAATTCGTATGTATCCATATCTCAAGCTAACCCCTGCCTATATATAGCAACATGTTGCAAGTTACAACTAGGCTTTTATTACGGTGAGGCAGCAGTTCTTCTAATAGCTGCAATGCAAGTGAATCATGCAAGCTCCTCCCAGCAAATCCTGCAAATATGGAATTTAATTCCTCTTGCTGGAGTTCATGCCAATTCTTTCAATGGAAAGAAAACTCGTTCCGTGACTGATCCCTACACTGCAGCAGGATGAATACTGCTTTAAATAGTGTATTGCAGAGACAAAAAAGAGACAGGTGAGAAAAGGCTAATAAAAATGTGAAAATTGGAGAAAACAAACAGAAATGGATAGATAAAAGCCACAAAAAAGTGGTTGGAGGAGGGAAGAACAAATCAAGAAGTGGAGAGAAAAAGAGACATGCACACAGGTGTTTCACTGGGGTTATCAAAACTCAATGGGTGTTCGATGAATGTGAAATGGATCCCAATGACTTTGGATAAAGGACCCTCACAATACAAACACAAAGGTCTTGGTTATCTCAAACTCTCAAAACGTGAAAAGTCACAACATAAGATGTGGACTTTGCACTTGTAATAGGTCACATGGATAAGACCGCAGAGCTGATTCTTGCTGCCTAAAAATAGGCAATAACTATGGCCATCAGAAAGCCACTGAACTGGCTGAAGTCAACTAAACAACCATGGTAATAAACAGTAACACCATTAAAGCAGGGATTGGACTGTCTACAACCTGTCCCAACTTAAGTTCACATTTAAATGGAGACAACCATTCTTGTGGGTAGGAAAACACAGACACTTCAGATACGAACAATTTGATCACGGACAATAAGAAAAAACATTCTTTCCTTGATGCTTTACAACAGTCAATGTCAGCTATGAGAAAAACAGATCATATTGTAGTAAATTATTTTATTAAAAGACAGAAACAGAATGACATCGACAAATGCAGAAAATTAGAGTACATAACTCTTAGTATACAGTGCCTATGATGTGATATGCCTGGCTACAGATTGAAATAATCTGATAACCTCTCGGTCTCTACTCCGCCTCCTTACCTCACCCTGAACCTATTTGGAGAAACCATGTGACACACAGACGAGTTTAAAAATCAATAATTAAAACTGGGAGAGAAGAAATTTCGTCA
This sequence comes from Mustelus asterias, assembly GCF_964213995.1. Classification (NCBI taxonomy): domain Eukaryota; kingdom Metazoa; phylum Chordata; class Chondrichthyes; order Carcharhiniformes; family Triakidae; genus Mustelus; species Mustelus asterias. The sequence continues at coordinate 46,394,716 of NC_135817.1, forward strand.
AAGCTGAGGAAAGTGGTCATCCACCTTGAAAAGCACTAGTGAATTGGATCATCTTGTGTAAGGAAGCTTTGAGCAAAGGCAGGTTTCAATTTTGTTTTAAATATTACTTGCTCTAGTGTTTCAAGATTCTTCTCTAGTAAAACTAGGTGTGTCCACCCCGAGAAACAGGTTCTCTAAAGATTCAATCATTTCTAAGACATTCACATATTCCAAGCATGTCAAAGGTATGAAACATTGTTAGGTTTCAAACAAATATTGTTGCAGCATGAGTCAGCTAGATTAAGCATCTAGATAAATACCAGCACAGATTAACAGTGTGCACTATTTTACAGCTACAAACTAGATTTTGGCAGTATCAATGCAACATTATGAACTCGATGGGAACTATCTAAGATGCTTTAAGTTTGTGATCAGAGTGGAGCAGTTTTGAAGGGATAGAGGAAAATTTGTTGGTGCTACAACTTCATCTTTTTAATTGTTAAAATTTCTATCCAATTACCTTTTAGTTGCTTCTGCTTATTAATTAAATGCCGTATAAAACAGGTAGCTAAAAATGATTTTTGTTCTAAAGAGGATCCAACAGAAATTATTGGCAAAACATGTGTGTATGTGTTTTATATATATATATAAATATAAACACACACACATAAATGTTTTCCTTTAAAATAAAAGGTAAACATGCATGTGGAGGGATTTTTACAGAGAAAGGACATATTCTTTGTGGAGAGTGGAAAGGGTATCATTGAAGAATCATATTTGCTCAGTATTACATGATAGATTGCATAATAATGACACTGAAAAAAATCACTGAACCTGCACATCAGCAGAAACAAATATGTAAATCTGATACATTTCCTATACATGCCAGAAAACTTTTGGATTTTTTTTTGCAAATACTGTACATCTTTGTAGTAATATGAATACTCCATAAATCAGACTTTTTTTTCAGTTCCATGTTTTTATTGGAAAATAGAACAGTAAAAGGCACTCAAACAACAATGAGCCAAGTCAAATGATAGTTCATTTTACTTAGGTCACTTCAATTAAATTTTCTGTCCACAGACACAATGCAAGATTTTCTTTAGCTTTGTCCGAGTCCAGTTTGAGATTACTCACAGGGACAGTGTCATCTGTCCAAAGTTGTTTCAATGCTTCCAAATGGGACCAAGAAAATCTCAAGCCATGAGCCTGTATAGAGGATGACAAAAGTTAATAATTTTTGAATAACAATTTCAAGTAAATGAAGCAGCTTCTTTACTCAGTGTACAGTTTGAGTAATAAACTATATATAGTAGTTCTAAAATGTAAATTATGAAATGCAATAAAATTCAAAGAAAGCACCAGTGATTGAAAGAGGAAATGCTGTAATAATCAGCATTTATACTACAATCACAATCTAATGTAAAAAGTATACAAAATTTCACACAAGACAAATGTATTTTTAAATAATGAAATGTGTTTTACAGATAATTAACATGTAATGAGGCAGTTGAATGCTATTAAGATTTAATTTCCTCTATTAGAATGATGGCATATCTATATCATGAAAATTCATGTCAGATTAGCTATATTGATTTATTTCAAAGAATGACAATGACCAAACAACCATCAATGTGATGCAAAAAACTAAGGCGTCACCACCAGTTTAAATGTTAGATACCATACAGGGTGCAAGGCATTGTTCTTTTCTCATCCCATTTTACAACTATTCCCCTAAGATCTTGAAATTATTTTAAAAGGAGATAGCAGTAGCTTATTGTTGTCCTAATTGTAAAACACATACAAAAATGATGCTAAAATTAGGTGTCACTCAAAGATTGAGGCAGAATGAAAACATCAGCAGTCTGGTCCAGGTACAATCTTTTATAGGACTGTCTCCATGACCACATTGAAGACCCGAAGTAGATAGAATCTAGCATACTCTACGCCATCCTTCAATTACGTTTCCATAGAATCTTAGAACTCCTATAGTGCAGAAGGTGGCCATTCGGCCCAACGACTCTCTGACAGAGTATCTTACCCAGGCCCTCTGCCTGCCCTATCCCCGTAACCTCATGCATTTACCATGGCTAATCCATCTAACCTATGGGGTAACTTAGCATGGCCAATCGACCGAACCTGCACATCTTTGGACTGTGGAAGGAAACCGGAGCACCTGGAGGAAACCCACGCAGACATGGGGAGAATGTGCAAACTCCACACTGACTAGATAGTCACCCGAGGCCAGAATTGAAGCCGGGTCCCTGGCACTGTGTCACTGTGAAGCATCTATATCAATTCAGAGTTTTGTACTTTTGGATTGACACAACAATTTTCACTCCCAATGGATTTGTACAATTCAAGACTCTTAATTCCCTATAATCTGGAAACTGTCTTTCAGAGATGGATGATCTGAGGATTACAGAACTCTGAATTGATAAAGACCAAACTTAATTAGGGAGTGCATACGGCATGCTAGATTCTATCTACTTCGAGTCTTAAAGAGATGGGGCCACGGAGATAGTCTTGGAGGCTTGGGCAGAGAGATGGCAGATGGAGTTTAATCCGGACAAATGTGAGGTAATGCATTTTGGAAGGTCTAATAAAGATAGGAAATATACAGTAAATGGCAGAACCCTTAAGAGTATTGATAGGCAGAGGGATCTAGGCGTACAAGTACACAGGTCACTGAACGTGCAACGCAGGTGGAGAAGGTAGTCAAGAATATCATGTTCAATTCTGGTCGCTACACTACCAGAAGAATGTGGAGGCTTTGGAGAGGGTACAGAAAAGATTTACCAGGATGTTGCCTGGCATGGAGGGCATTAGCTATGAGGAGAGGTTGGAGAAACTTGGTTTGTTCTCACTGGAACGACGGAGGTTAAGGGGCGACCTAATAGAAGTCTACAAGATTATGAGAAGCATGGACAGAGTGGATCGTCAGAAGCTTTTTCCCAGGGTGGAAGAGTCAATTACTAGGAGGCATAGGTTTAAGGTGCAAGGGGCAAGGTTTAAAGGCGATGTACGAGACAAGTTTTTTTACACAGAGGGTGGTGGGTACCTGGAACACGCTGTCGGGGGAGGTAGTGAAAGCAAATACGATAGTGAGTTTTAAGGGGTGTCTGGACAAATACATGAATAGGATGGGAATAGAGGGGTATGGTCCCCGGAAGGGTAGGGGGTTTTAGTTCAGTCGAGCAGCATGGTTGGTGCAGGTTTGGAGGGCTGAAGGGCCTGTTCCTGTGCTGTAACTTTCTTTGTCCTTTGTCTTGTAAACAAGTGTGCAAACAACATTTGATAGTGCCTAGGCCAGAGCTCTGATATTTTCATTCTGCCTCATTCCTTGAGTGACACCTAACCTACTTACAATAACCTGTTTATAAGACTAAATGCAATTTTATGCTACTTTGAAGTGCCTGATACTAAACTCCTATGGACTGCAATACTTTAAATAGATTTAAATAGAGACATAAAGTACAAATCATAGGCACACTGAACATTGCAATATACAGAAATATAATGGTCAATAATTAGGATCTATATTCTTCCCTAGATATAGCTCTGGAGATAAACATAGCCGTATCATTCTATTCCATCTTTTGTATCAATGTCTCTTTTAGTGCGTTATCCCTTATACGAAGAAACTCGTATGAGTTTCCTGTTGCCAGATTTTCAGAGGAATCACTGCATCTTTCCAATATCCTTAATTTTTTTTCTTAATTTGTCAGGATGTGGGTGATGCTCAATTCTTATAGTCAGTTTCTCAGAAATTATTGGATTTCATAAATATAGTGACACATCAAAAATAGAAATATATAGTCAATGGTACACATGCAACTCCCAGGAAATTCCAAATATTTATATTGGTGCAATCGTCAGAAATTAAAATATACAAACCATTCTCATCTAGCATAGAATATTTCTTAATTAGCAACCATCATTGCAGCACGGCAACACAGTGGTTAGCACTGCTGCCTCACAGCGCCAGGGACCTGGGTTCAATTCCGGCCTTGGGTCCTTGCCTGTGTGGATTTTGCACGTTCTCCCCGCGTCTGCACGGGTTTCCTATGGGTGCTCCAGTTTCCTCCCACAGTCCAAAGATGTGCAGGCAAGGTTGATTGGACATGCTAAATTGCCTCTTAGTGTCCCAATATGTTAGGTTAGGGGGATTTGTTGGGTAAATACATGGGGTTACGGGGATAGGGCATGGATAAGATGCTCCGTAGGAGAGTCGGTGCACACTCGATGGGCTGAATAGCCTGCTGCACTGTAGGGAACTGTGATTTGAATTCTGTCTAATAACGAAACAAACATAATCCACATACTTAGAACAAGCAGGGGTTCAAATAATCCAGCAATAGATTAATGAAGGCTTTGTAGAAGACCAAAACTGCTAACAATGATAAATAGAGCTGCAGTTTCTTCAGAATTCCCACATTCTACCAGTTTTCAAACTACTTTGTAAATCAGCTGAATGCAACCTTGCAGGGAATTGATGCAAAACCTTACTAAGTGAATAATTTTGAATTATATTGACATCCATCAACTACCCTCAATGCACAAGTGCAAAATACTAGATTGAAGTGTTGACAAGTGTTTGCCAGAAGTGCTGATTCACTTTGGCCGCCTCCTACAGTTCCCACTGCCGCAGAAGCCAATCTTCTACCAATTTTATATAAAGATGGAGGTTTTGTGGTGCATCCTTATCTGAGCCAAAACTCTGGGTTCGACCCAACTCCAAGGCTTGATGGCTAAGGAAGGTGCATTCATAACATATCCAAACAGGTTTATTATCAACCTGCAAATCTTTCCTACAGCAGGTTGTAAGAGTGGGAACGTCTCCTGGTCAGCAATCTTCAGAAGGCAACGGCGAACCACTGCAATACCTAGCCAAGAATAAACATGGACCAACACAGATGTCCATGGTCACCAATCTCCTTTCAGGACATGGTACCCAAGAGAGAGAGAGCGCGCTATCAAGAAATGGCTCAGCACATTTGATATAGCAAAGACCAGGGGCCCTGAGAACATCCCAGCTGCAGCACTCTAGAACTAGCCACATTAAGTCTATCTAGTGCAGCTACAACACTGGCATCTATCCGTGAAAGCAGAAAATTGCTTGGTTATGTCCTGTCCACAAAAAGTGGGACAAATACAACTTGGCTAATTATGACCCCATGAGTCTACTTCTAATCATCAGCAAAGTAACAGAAGGGTTTGTCAACTGTGCTGTGAAGAAGCACCTACACAGCAAAAACAAATTAAATGTTAAAGACCAGGCCCGGAATTCTCCCATCCTGCAAAGTCATGGAGGTTTACAGCATGGAAACAGGCCCTTCGGCCCAACTTGTCCATGTCACCTTCTTATAACCCCTAAGCTAGTCCCAATTGCCCGCGTTTGGCCCATATCCCTCTATACCCATCTTGCCCTGTAACTGTCTAAGACGCTTTATAAAAGAGAAAATTGTATCCGCCTCTACAACTACCTTTGGCAGCTTATTCCAGACACTCACCACCTTCTGGACCCTTTTGTATCTCTCCCCTCTCACCTTAAATGCCCTTCAGTTTTAGACTCCCCTACCTTTGGGAAAGGATAAGAACATAAGAAATAGGAGAAGGAGTAGGCCATCTAGCCCCTCAAGCCTGCTCCGCCATTCAATAAGATCATGGCTGATCTGATAGTGGGTTCAGTTCCACTTACCCGCCCGCTCCCCATAACCCTTAATTCCCTTAATGGTTAAAAATCTATACGTGACTTAAACACATTTAATGAGGTAACCTCTACTGCTTCATTGGACAAAGAATTCCAAAGATTCACTACCCTCTGGGAGAAGAAGTTCCTCCTCAACTCAATTCTAAATTGACTCCCCCGTATTTTAAGGCTATGCCCCCTAGTTCTTGTTTCCATTGTAAGTGGAAATAACCTCGCTGCTTCTACCCTGTCTAGCCCCTTCATTATCTTATATGTCTCTATAAGATCTCCCCTCAACCTTCTAAACTCCAATAAGTACAGGCCCAGTCTACTCAATCTCTCCTCACAAGCCAAGCCCCTCATCTCTGGAATCAACCTGGTGAACCTTCTCTGTACCCCCTCCAAAGCTAATATATCCTTTCTTAAATAAGGGGACCAAAATTGTACACAGTACTCTAGGTGTGGCCTCACCAGTACCCTGTACAGTTGCAGCATGACCTCCCTGCTTTTATACTCCATCCCTCTCATGATGAAGGCCAACATTCCATTTGTCTTCTTGATTACCTGCTGCACCTGCAAACTGAGTTTACATTAGCCAACTCCGCCCTCATCCTATTGTAATCCCCCTTGTTCAAGCAGAGGACACTGGTTTGGGACCCTACTTTCTCACCCTCCATCTGTATTAGAAATTCAACCATATTGTGATCACTCATTCCAAGAGGATCCCTCACAAGGAGATCATTAATTTTACCTGTCTCATTGAACAGGACCAGATCCAAGAAAGCTTGCTCCCTCGTAGGTTCTGTAACATACTGTTCGAGAAAACTATCGCAACAGCATTCTAAGAACTCTTCCTCAAGTCCACCGCGTCCGACTTGAGTTGACCAATCAATATGGAGGTTAAAATCCCCCATGATTATTGCTGTTCCATTTTTACATGCATCTGTTATTTGTTTGTTTATAGCCCGATATTGACTATCTAGCTAATCGTGCCCCTCATTATTTTATAGACCGCTATAAGATCATCCCTAAGATCCCTATAAGATCAATCCCTATAAGATCATCCCTAAGCCTCCTATGCTCCAGCGAAAATAAGTCCCAGTCTATCCAACTTCTCCTTATAACTCAAACCATCAAGTCCCGGTAGCATCCTAGTAAATCTTTTCTGCACCCTTTGTTCTATAACTCTCCCCAACGCCCTACCATTAACTGAGTAAGTCCAGCCCTAGTTCAATCTACCAAAATGCATCAACTCGCATTTATCCAAATTAAACTCCATCTGCCATTCATCAGCTCACTGGCCCAATTGATCAAATCTCGTTGCAATCCCAGATTACTTTCTTCACTGTCCACTATGCCAATCTTGGTGTCATCTGCAAACTTACTAATCATGCCTACTAAATTCTCATCCAAATCATTAATATAAATGACAAATAACAGTGAACCCAGCACCGATCCCTGAGGCACACCGCTGGTCACAGGCCTCCAGTTTGAAAAACAACCCTCTACAACATTCCTCTGTCTTCTGTCATCAAGCCAATTTTGTATTTAATTGGCTACCTCACCCTGAATCCTGTGAGATTTAACCTTATGCAACAATCTACCATGTGGTACCTTGCCAAAGGCCTTGATAAAGTCCATATAGACAACATTGACTGCACTGCCCTCATCTAGCTTCTTGGTTACCCCTTCAAAAAACTCAATCAAATTTGAGAGACATGATTTTCCACACACAAATCCATGCTGACTGTCCCTAATCACTCCTTGCATCTCGAAATGCCTGTAGATCCTGTCTCTCAAAATACCTTCTAACAACTTACCCACCACAGATGTGAGGCTCACCAGCCTGTAGTTCCCAGGTTTTTCCCTGCAGCCCTTCTTAAACGAAGGCACAACATTTGTCATCCTCCAATCTTCAGGCACCTCACCTGTGACTATCGATGATTCAAATATCTCTGCTAAGGGACCTGCAATTTCCTCCCTAGCCTCCCACAACGTCTTGGGATACACTTCATCAGGTCCCGGGGATTTATCTACCTTGATGCACTTTAAAACTTCCAGACCTCATTCTCTGTTATATGTACACTCCTCAAGACATCACTATTTATTTCCCCAAGTTCCCTAACATCCATGCTTTTCTCAACTGTACATACTGATGAGAAATATTCATTTAGGATCTCACCCATCTCTAGTGGATCTGCGCATAGATGACCTTGTTGATCCTCAAGAGGCCCTACTCTCTCCCAAGTTACTCTTTTGCCCTTTATGTATTTGTAGAAGCTCCTTGGATTTTCCTTTGCCTTATCTGCCAAAACAATCTCGTGCCCCCTTTTTGTCTTCCTGATTTCTCTCTTAACTTTACTCCTACACCCTCTATACTCTTCAAGGGATCCACTTGATCCCAGCTGCCTTTGCATGTCATATGCCTCCTTCTTCTTTTTGACCAGGGCCTCAATATCCTGAGTCGTCCAGGGTTCCCTACTTCTACCAGCCTTGCCCTTCACTCTAAGAGGAACGTGCTTACCCTGAACCCTGGTTAACACATTTTTGAAAGCTTCCCACTTACCAGACATCCCTTTGCCTTCCCACAGACTCCCCCAATTAACTGTTGAAAGTTCCTGCCTGATACCATCAAAATTGGCCTTCCCCAATTTTTAGAATTTTAACTTTTGGACCAGACCTATCATTCTCCATAGCTATCTTAAAACTAATGGAATTATGGTCACTGGTCCCAAAGTGATCCTTCACTAACACTTCTGTCACCTGCCCTTCCTTATTTCCCAAGAGGAGATCAAGTTTTGCCCACTCTCTAGTCGAGCCATCCACATACTGAAATGAGAATACACTCTACAAATGTCTCTCCATCCAAGCCTCTAATAAGAACATAAGAACATAAGAAATAGGAGCAGGAGTAGGCCATCTAGCCCCTCGAGCCTGCCCCGCCATTCAATAAGATCATGGCTGATCTGAAGTGGATCAGTTCCACTTACCCGCCTGATCCCCATAACCCCTAATTCCCTTACCGATCAGGAATCCATCTATCCGTGATTTAAACATATTCAACGAGGTAGCCTCCACCACTTCAGTGGGCAGAGAATCCCAGAGATTCACCACCCTCTGAGAGAAGAAGTTCCTCCTCAACTCTGTCCTAAACTGACCCCCCTTTATTTTGAGGCTGTGCCCTCTAGTTCTAGCTTCCTTTCTAAGTGGAAAGAATCTCTCCACCTCTACCCTATCCAGCCCCTTCATTGTCTTATAGGTCTCTATAAGATCCCCCCTCAGCCTTCTAAATTCCAACGAGTACAAACCCAATCTGCTCAGTCTCTCCTCATAATCAACACCCCTCATCTCTAGTATCAACCTGCTGAACCTTCTCTGCACTCCCTCCAAGGTCAATATATCCTTCCGCAAATAAGGGGACCAATACTGCACACAGTATTCCAGCTGCGGCTTCACCAATGCCCTGTACAGATGCAGCAAGACATCTCTGCTTTTATATTCTATCCCCCTTGCGATATAGGCCAACATCCCATTTGCCTTCTTGATCACCTGTTGCACCTGCAGACTGGGTTTTTGCGTCTCATGCACAAGGACCCCCAGGTCCCTTTGCACAGTAGCATGTTGTAATTTTTTTCCATTTAGATAATAATCCAATTTGCTATTATTTCCTCCAAAGTGAATAACCTCGCATTTGTCAACGTTATACTCCATCTGCCAGATCCTCGCCCACTCACTCAGCCTGTCCAAATCTCTCTGCAGACCTTCTACGCCCTCCACACGATTCACTTTTCCACTTTGTGACGTCTGCAAACTTTGTTACCCTACATTCAGTCCCCTCCTCCAGATCGTCTATATAAATGGTAAATAGTTGAGGCCCCAGTACCGATCCCTGCGGCACACCACTAGTTACCATCTGCCAACCAGAAAAGCACCCATTTATTCCGACTCTCTGCTTCTTGTCGGATAGTCAATCCCCAATCCACGCTAACACCCTACCCCCAACTCCGTGTGACCCAATCTTCTTCAGCAACCTTTTGTGAGGCACCTTATCAAACGCCTTTTGGAAATCCAAAAACACCGCATCCACCGGTTCCCCTCCGTCAACCGCACTAGTCACATCTTCATAAAAATCCAACAAGTTCATCAAGCACGACTTTCCCCTCATGAATCCATGCTGCGTCTGCTTAATCAAACCATTCTTATCCAGATGGCTTGCTATTTCTTCTTTAATGATGGATTCCAGCATTTTCCCAACTACAGACGTTAAGCTAACCGGCCTGTGTTACCCGCCTTTTGTCTATTTCCTTTTTAAAACAGCGGCGTAACATTAGCCGTTTTCCAATCCGCCGGCACTACCCCAGAATCCAATGAATTTTGATAAATAACCACTAACGCATCCGCTATTACCTCTGACATTTCTTTCAGTACCCTGGGATGCATTCCATCCTATGCCTGTCCCAGTCAATGTTGGGAAAGTTAAAATCTCCTGCTATTACCACCCTATTTTTCTTGGAACTTGCTCACCGATGTTCCGCTCCTGACCTCATGATAGCCTTGGTTCAAACACAGGTAAATGAGTTGAATTCTGAGGGTGAGGTGAGAGTATCTGCCTTGAACCAAAGTCAATATTTGACCAAATGTGGCATCAAGCAACCCTAATAAATTGAAGTCAATGGGTATTAGGAGAAGGATGGTATGGTTTTTGAAAATCTATCATCTCGGTCCCACAACATTGCTGCAAGAATTCCTCAAGGTATTGTCCGAGGCCTAAAGATTTCCAGCAATTTCATCAATGGCCTTCTCTCTATCATAAGGTCAGGATCAAATTCTCTGGCATGTCTCAAGTTCAATATTCAAGACAATGTTCAATATGGACTGATGTGCAATTTCGCAGGACAATTTCAGATGTGTATACACCAAGCAGGGATGTCATCAATTATCATTTTGTTTATGTTAAAAAGCTATAATGAATGGTCATCAGCATGAAATGCTAATTCTGTTCCTCTCTCCACAATTATTGCCTGATCTGTCGAGTAATTCAGCATTTTCTGTTTCAGAATTCCAGCCTCTGTAGTATTTTGTTTTTGTTTAAATAGGACAGCATTGAACAAAGAACAGTACAGCACAGGAAACAGGCCCTTCGGCCCTCCAAGCCTGTGCCGCTCCTTGGTCCAACTAGACCAATCGTTTGTATCCCTCCATTCCCAGGCTGCTCATGTGACTATCCAGGTAAGTCTTAAACAATGTCAGCGTGCCTGCCTCCACCACCCTACTTGGCAGCGCATTCCAGGCCCCCACCACCCTCTGTGTAAAAAAACGTCCCTCTGATATCTGAGTTATACTTCGCCCCTCTCACCTTGAGCCCGTGACCCCTCGTGATCGTCACCTCCGACCTGGGAAAAAGCTTCCCACTGTTCACCCTATCTATACCCTTCATAATCTTGTACACGTCTATTAGATCTCCCCTCATTCTCCGTCTTTCCAAGGAGAACAACCCCAGTCTACCCAATCTCTCCTCATAGCTAAGACCCTCCATACCAGGCAACAACCTGGTAAACCTTCTCTGCAGTCTCTCTAATGCCTCCACGTCCTTCTGGTAGTGCGGCGACCAGAACTGGACGCAGTACTCCAAATGTGGCCTAACCAGCGTTCTATACAGCTGCATCATCAGACTCCAGCTTTTATACTCTATACCCCGTCCTATAAAGGCAAGCATACCATATGCCTTCTTCACCACCTTCTCCACCTGTGTTGCCACCTTCAAGGATTTGTGGACTTGCACACCTAGGTCCCTCTGTGTTTCTATACTCCTGATGACTCTGCCATTTATTGTATAACTCCTCCCTACATTATTTCTTCCAAAATGCATCACTTCGCATTTATCCGGATTAAACTCCATCTGCCACCTCTCCGCCCAATTTTCCAGCCTATCTACATCCTGCTGTATTGCCCGACAATGCTCTTTGCTATCCGCAAGTCCAGCCATCTTCGTGTCATCCGCAAACTTGCTGATTACACCAGTTACACCTTCTTCCAAATCATTTATATATATTACAAATAGCAGAGGTCCCAGTACAGAGCCCTGCGGAACACCACTGGTCACAGACCTCCAGCCGGAAAAAGACCCTTCGACCACTACCCTCTGTCTCCTATGGCCAACCCAGTTCTCCACCCATCTAGCCACTTCTCCTTGTATCCCATGAGCCTTAACCTTCTTAACCAACCTGCCATGTGAGACTTTGTCAAATGCCTTACTGAAATCCATATAGACGACATCCACGGCCCTTCCTTCATCAACCGTTTTTGTCACTTCCTCAAAAAACTCCACCAAATTTGTAAGGCACGACCTCCCTCTTACAAAACCATGCTGTCTGTCACTAATGAGATTGTTCCATTCTAAATGCACATACATCCTGTCTCTAAGAATCCTCTCCAACAACTTCCCTACCATGGACGTCAAGCTCACCGGCCTATAATTTCCTGGGTTATCCCTGCTACCCTTCTTAAACAACGGGACCACATTCGCTATCCTCCAATCCTCAGAGACCTCACCCGTGTCCAAAGAAGCGACAAAGATTTCCCTCAGAGGCCCAGCAATTTCATCTCTCGTCTCCCTGAGCAGTCGAGGATAGATGCCATCAGGCCCTGGGGCTTTGTCAGTTTTAATGTTCCCTAAAAAACCTAAGACTTCCTCTATTGTAATGGAGATTTTCTCTAACGGGTCAACACCTCCCTCCGAGACACTCCCGGTTAACACGCCCCTCTCCTTCGTGAATACCGATGCAAAGTATTCATTTAGGATCTCCCCTATTCCCTTGGGTTCTAAGCATAATTCCCCTCCTTTGTCCCTGAGAGGTCCGATTTTCTCCCTGACAACTCTTTTGTTCCTAACGTATGAATAGAATGCCTTAGGATTCTCCTTAATCCTGCCTGCCAAGAACATCTCGTGACCTCTTTTTGCCCTTCTAACTCCCCGTTTGAGTTCTTTCCTACTCTCTCTGTATTCCTCCAGAGCTCCATTGCTCTGTTGCACAACATTGCACAACATTGGTTGTGGAACAGTCCCCAAATTTACTGGTAACAAGCTATGCGAAGGAATTAGGGCCTTGGATGAAATAAAAAGTCTATTGGCAGATCATAGAAATCATAGAAACCCTACAGTACAGAAAGAGGCCATTCGGCCCATCGAGTCTGCACCGACCACAATCCCACCCAGGCCCTACCCCCATATCCCTACATATTTTACCCACTAATCCCTTTAATCTACGCATCCCAGGACACTAAGGGGCAATTTTAGCATGGCCAATCAACCTAACCCGCACATCTTTGGACTGTGGGCGGAAACCGGAGCACCCGGGAGGAAACCCACGCAGACATGAGGAGAATGTGCAAACTCCACACAGACAGTGACCCAAGCCGGGAATCGAACCCAGGTCCCTGGAGCTGTGAAGCAGCAGTGCTAACCACTGTGCTACCGTGCCGCCCTAGATCTAGAAGGATTGGTGAAAAAGATTCATGTGGAATATTGATTGGTGCAGAGTTACACAAACAGGCAGAGGTAATTTTACTTGTTCATTCACAGGATGCGGGGATGACTGGTGAGGCCAGCATTTATCATCCATCCCTAATTGCCCTCAAGAAGGTGGTGGTGAGCCACCTTCTTGAACATTGCAATCCACATGGTGCAGGCATACCGACACTGTTATTAGGCTAGCGACAGAGAAGGAATAGTGATACAGTTCTGAGTCAGGATGGTGTATGATTTGGAGAAGTTTCCCATGCAACTTCTGCCCTTGCCCTTCTAGATGGTAGTGGTCGCAGGTTTGGAAGGTGCTGTCAAAGGAGCTTTGGTGAATTACTAATGATACACACTGCTGCCACTGTGCGTCAGTAGTAGAGGGAGTGGATATTTAAGTTGGTAGATGGGGTGTCAATCAAGTGATCTGCTTTGCCTTTGATGGTGTCGAGTTGTTTTTTTGAGTGTTGTTGGAGCTGCACTCATCCAGGCAAGTGGAGAGAATTCCATCACACGCCTGACTTGTGCCTTGTAGGTGGACCGACTTTGAGGAATCAGGTGAGTTACTCACCGCAGAATTCCAAACAAGTTCTTTAAATACTAATATAACACATGCAAACTTGTTTCACCTTCTCTATCACATGCAAGAAAACAATTCAATTTTAATAAAAATCATGGTTAAATTATGCCCACTAGCTGAAATTTAATCTGCTGTCACCTTTAAAGCAGTTTCCCTTTGTGAAAGCATTCTGCATGAAGATGTGTCTAGAAAGCACTGATGTCTACCACATAATTAATTAGAAACACTGAACAGACTACTATTAACATTTGCTAAAGCGTAAGCAGCCACATGCAGTATTAACTTGCTGTGACTGTCTTAAGACACTTCTGTTAAACAAAGCTCACTTGCAGCCCCCAGTGGCAAGAAGGCAGTATGTCAGGAGCTTCAAATTCCCAAATATTTGGGGTAAAAAACCTGATGTTTTGGTCGATTCATTGGTGTTGGTCCATATCTAAATGGCTTTCCTATGAATATTCAGATAACAGATTGCAACAAAAGGGAAATTACATTTTTATCAGATCTAAATTAAAATTTGTTTCTGGTTTCTGATATTTCTACGTAATGTTAATATTGCAAAAAGTAGCTGGACTACTGTTAATATTTAATGTAAAACAGCACAGTTTTGATACTGTCACAATAAAATCTGACCTATTTCAATTAACAGTGATTATGGTTTGCAGTAATATCAAAAGGATATTGAGACAACTGAAAATGTAACATTCTTTTCAGTGCTGCCCTCTCCTTTTGTCTCCTTTTTTCAAGGTTACACGAGAGCAGCATTTCCCAAACTGGATTCTGCAGAACTCTGGCGTTTATTAGGATACACCCAGAGGGATCTGTGACAGGTCTAGCCACTTTAAATCTGAAAAAAGCTGTTTCCAGCTTGTCCAATCTATGGTGGTTTTCACACTGTGTTGGTTACAGATAGGCCTAGCAGCAGCCAATGCACGGAGAAGCTGGCCTATGACTGGACATAGGAAATAGCAGCAAAGTCAGTATTCGAGGTCCCAGGCAAGGGCATGACAAGACAATGGGGTGTGAGGGGTAGCAGCCTCAGAGGACAGGAGGGCAAACAGCCATGGAGCAATGGAGAGAGATAGGTGAGAGAGTGTGTGCGCGCGCGTGTGTGTGAGCAAGAGAGAGGTGTATGAAGTGTGAGAGAGAGCAGGAGGTGGGTGTGTGAGTGTTTATGTGACAGAGGTAGGAGCGTGAGTATGTATGTGTGCCTTTGTGTGAGGGAGAGAGGTGGAAGTGCGAGTGTGAATGTCTGAGAGAGAGAGAGAGGTGGGAGTGTGTGCATGAGAGAGAGAAAGGTGGGTACGTATGAGAGAGGTCGGAGCACGAGTGTGAATGCATGTGTTTGAGAGAGAGAGAGAGAGAGGTGGGAGTGACTGTGTGTGTGAGAGAGAGGGAGAAATGACTGAGTGAGTGAGCGAGCGAGAGGGAAAGGCCAGACTGTGAATTATGTATGCACGGTTTGTGAGAGGTGGGAGTGTGTGTATGTGAATGTGTGTTTTTGAGAGAGTTTGAGAGAGGTGAAGGTGGGAGTACGTGTGTGTTTGTGAGTGTGAGAGAGAGGTGGGAGTGCAACTGTGAATGCATACATTTGTTTGAGAAAGAGAAGTGTGAGTGTGTGTGTGTGTGTGTGAGAGAGAGAAAGGTGAGTGTGAGAGAGAGCTGGGAGTTAGTTTGAATGTGTGTGTTTGAGAGAGGGGTGAGAGTGTGCGAGAGAGAGCTGACAACGTGAGTGTGTGTGACAGAAAGGGAAAGGTGGGAGTGTGAATGTGTTTGTGCGTGAGAGAGAGAGAGAGAGAGAAGCAAGCAAGCGAGTTTTGTGGGTGTGTCTGATATGAAAATCCAGCTCTCCAGCAGCACTCCTAACATTGAACAAATCTGTGAGCAAAAGAAGCAGCATCACTCCTCCCAATAAAAATGACAAAGATAAGACTCAAGTACATAGAGTTAGGCTATAAATCAGCCATGATCTAACAGTATGGTTGAACATGCTCAACGAACTGAATAGCCTATTCCTGTTCCTTTGTTCATTGTGGGTTATTTGGCTTTGTACCGTACTTGGCTGGACACAACCATTAAACTATAAACAACACACTCTTACTTTAAAGAAAACTCTCATCATAACTCCTTTAAAAATCATGAATCATTAAAAAATTGTAGTAGTTTTCCTGTAAATGTGAGAAATACAACACTGGGACAGAAAGGCAGCTCAAACATGTTGTTCATAAAAACATGAAGCTTAAGGAACAAGTTGAAGGAACTGCAGACACACATTTAATTGAGAGGGTACAACATGGTAGTTATTACTGAAACATGGCACAAGGTGGTCATCAATGGGAAAATGAATATACCAGGTTATAAGAGGAGGATAGGGAATCTCGTAAAAGGGGTAGAGAAGCACTTAAAAAAAAAATAGTTCTACATGAGATGATATAAATAGGTAGGCAGTGGATTATTTATGGGGAGAATTTAGAAACAGAAAAGGATACAAAACTAGCAGGAATTTTCACAGGTCCTCTTGCAGCAGCTATGCTGCAGCAGCAGCAGCATAATGTATAAATGCAGAGATTAGATAAACATGTGGTGTAGGCAGTGGTTTTAGTGTGCGATTTTAATTGACAGAGTTTGGGATAACTACACGAGCTCATATCAGAAACATAGCAAATTTATTCAGGTTAGTTTTCTGCAACAATGAGTTCCAGAACCAAGAAGGGGAGTGAGTTAGAGACTACCTAGTTTTTTTTTTCTCAAACAGATGCATTCACACTCACACTCCTACCTCTCTCATATGTACACACTCATAGCCATCTTTCTCTCTCGCACGCAACTTTTGAAGACCTTGCTGGCCAGGTCAGCATTTATTGCTCATCTAATCACCCTTGAGACAACTTGGCTTGTTAGACCATTTCAGAGAGCAATTAAGAGACAACCTCATTGCTGCAGGTCTGGAATTACATATAGGCCAGATCAGGCAAGTTGAGCAGATTTCCTTCCCAAAAGGACATTAGCAAAGCAGTTGGATTGTTACAACAATACGGTAATTTCATGGTCACCATTACTAGCTTTTTATTTCAGATTTATTAACTGAATTTATATACCTCAGCTGTCAAAGTGGGATATGAATTCATTGCCCAGTAACAACCATTATGCTACCATACTGAGTAAACAGGACAAATTTGTTAGAGTAGAACAGCAGGAGATCAGTTGGGGGCGTTCAATGAGTTGAATGCAATACAAAACTAGTTTAAGGTTCTAAGGGGGAAAAGATCTAGCCAAAAAAGGCAAACATGAATGACTTAGAGGTAAAGAACAACAAGAAATTAAAAGTAGATAAGACTACAAAAAGGGAGCATGAAAACAAATTTAAAGGTCATCAAAATCTGCACAAAACAATGTAACAGGACTCCTTACAAACTAGCAATGACAATATTAAAAATAAAAATAAGGAAATGGTGGACATGTTAAATAATTACCACCTGTCAGTATTTACAGTTGAGGACATATCAAGGAAACTAATATGGAGTTAGGGGCAGAGACACGCCAAAGTTAAGGTGAACAAATTAACAGAAAATAATGGTAATAAACAACAACAAACTCTCAGGATGAGATGGTTTTAATCTGAGAATTTTGCAAGAAACGATTGAGAACATTGCAGATGTCCTAACTATGATCTTCCAAAGTGTTCTCAACTCAGAAATGTTCCTTTAGATTGGAAACCTGCATATCTCAGTCTGCTATATTAGAAAGGTAAAATGGAAAATAAGGGTATTTTTAGGCCATTTAATCTAGCATCTGTTTTTGGGAAATTACTGGTCCATACTTCAGCATGGAGTGACTGAACATCTTGGAAATGTTCAGCTGGTCAGAGCAAGCCAACATGGATTTATACAGCATAGGTCATACCTGATAAAATTCAACTGAAGTTTAGAAGAGGTAACTCCAAGTGGTGCACTGGTTGTTCATATGGACTATCAGAAAGCAGTCAATAAAGTCCCACCAAAGATACTGCAGATGAAATGGAAGCTCATGCAACTGATGGCAAATTAGTAACCAGGTTAGGGGATTGGATGAACAGCTAGAAGAAGTGAGTAGGGATAATGGACAGGTACACTGCTCAGGGAGACGAGAGATGAAATCGCTGGGCCTCTGACGCAAATCTTTGTCTTGTCACTGGACACAAGCGAGGTCCCAGAGGACTGGAGGATAGCTAATGTGGTCCCGTTATTTAAAAAGGGTAGGAAGGATAACCCGGGAAATTATAGGCCGGTGAGCTTGACGTCCGTGGTCGGGAAGTTGTTGGAGAGGATTCTTAGAGATAGGATGTATGCGCATTTAGAAAGGAATAAACTCATTAACGATAGTCAGCATGGTTTTGTGAGAAGGAGGTCATGCCTCACTAACCTGGTGGAATTTTTTGAAGAAGTGACTAGAATGGTTGACGAGGGAAGGGCCATGGATGTCGTCCAAATGGACTTTAGTAAAGCGTTTGACAAAGTCCCTCATGGTAGGTTGGTGCAAAAGGTTGGATCTCATGGGATAAAGGGGGAGGTGGCTAGATGGGTGGAGAACTGGCTTGGTCACAGAAGACAGAGGGTGGTAATGGAAGGGTCTTTTTCCGGCTGGATGCCTGTGACTAGTGGTGTTCTGCAGGGCTCTGTATTGGGACCTCTGCTGTTCGTGATTTATATAAACGATCTGGAAGAAGGTGTAACTGGGGTGATCAGTAAGTTTGCGGACGACACGAAAATGGCTGGACTTGCAGATAGTGAGGAACATTGTCAGAGGCTACAGAAGGATATAGATAGGCTGGAAATTTGGGCAAAGAAATGGCAGATGGAGTTCAATCCAGATAAATGCGAAGTGATGCATGTTGGTAGAACTAACGTAGGGGAGAGCTATACGATAAATGGCAGAACCATAAAGGGTGTAGATACTCAGAGGGACCTGGGTGTGCAAGTCCACAGATCCTTGAAGGTGACGTCACAGGTGGAGAAGGTAGTGAATAAGGCATATGGCATGCTTGCCTTTATAGGACAGGGCATAGAGTATAAAAGTTGGGGTCTGATGTTGCGGTTGTATAGAACGTTGGTTCGGCCGCATTTGGAATACTGCGCCCAGTTCTGGTCGCCACACTACCGGAAGGACGTGGAGGCTTTAGAGAGAGTGCAGAGGAGGTTTACCAGGATGTTGCCTGGTATGGAAGGGCTTAGTTATGAGGAGGGATTGGGTAAACTGGGGTTGTTCTCACTGGAAAGACGGAGGATGAGGGGTGACCTAATAGAGGTGTATAAAAGGGTGGTGGGGGCCTGGAATGCGCTGCCGGGCAAGGTGGTGGAGGCGGACACACTGGGAACGTTTAAGACTTATCTAGATAGCCACATGAACAGAGTGGGAATGGAGGGATACAAAAGAATGGTCTAGTTTGGACCAGGGAGCGGCACGGACTTGGAGGGCCAAAGGGCCTGTTCCTGTGCTGTATTGTTCTTTGTTCTTTATCATAGAATCCTACAGTGCAGGAGGAGGCCATTCGGTCCGTCGAGTCCGCACTGACCACAATCCTACTCAGGCCCTATCCCCACAACGCCCATGCATTTACCCTAGCTAGTCCCCCTGACACTAAGGGGCAATTTCAGCATGGCCAATCCATCTAACCTGCACATCTTTGGAGTGTGGGAGGAAACCGGAGCTAGGTCCCTGGCGCTGTGAGGTAGCAGTGCTAACCACCAATTGACAGGATGTGACTAACCACTCCACACAGGAATTTAAGGCAGGATCATAGCGGGGAACCATTACAGAGATCAGCAGCACCAAATTACATACCCACCCTTCTCCAATCTGACCCCACTTGTTCTAAAAATCCAGCCCCACACCTAAGGAATGATATAACATTGACCCTGGAGGGAATGCAGCATAGAACATTACAGCGCAGTACAGGCCCTTCGGCCCTCAATGTTGCGCCGACCAGTGGTACCAATCTAAAGCCCTCTAATCTACACTATTCCAATATCATCCATATGTTTATCCAATAACCACTTGAACGCTCTCAATGTTGAGGAGTCCACCACTGCTGCAGGCAGGGCATTCCACGCCCTTACTACTCTCTGAGTAAAGAACCTACCTCTAACATCTGTCCTATATCTCTCACCCCTCAATTTAAAGCTATGTCCCCTCGTGCTAGCCAACACCATCCGAGGAAAAAGGCTCTCACTATCCACCCTATCTAATCCTCTGATCATCTTGTATGCCTCTATTAAGTCACCTCTTAACCTTCTTCTCTCTAACGAAAACAACCTCAAGCCCCTCAGCCTTTCCTCATACGATTTTCCCACCATACCAGGCAACATCCTGGTAAATCTCCTCTGCACCCTTTCCAACACTTCCACATCTTTCCTATAATACGGCGACCAGAACTGTACGCAATACTCCAAATGCGGCCGCACCAGAGTTTTGTACAGTTGCAGCATGACCTCCTGGCTCCGAAACTCAATCCCTCTACCAATAAAAGCTTAACACACCGTACGCCTTCTTAACAACCCTATCAACCTGGGTGCCAAGTTTCAGGGATCTATGCACATGGACACCCAGATCCCTCTGTTCATCCACACTACCAAGTATCTTGCCATTAGCCCAGTACTCTGTATTCCTGTTACTCCTTCCAAAGTGAATCACCTCACACTTTTCCGCATTAAACTCCATTTGCCTTTCCGCATTAAACTCCATTTGCCTTTCCGCATTAAACTCCATTTGCCAGATGTGGCACGATGGCACAGTGCTTAGCAATGCTGCCTCACAGCACCGGGGCCTGGGTTCAATTCCTGGCTTGGGTCACTGTCTGTGCCAAGTCTGCACGTTCTCCCAGTGTCTGCGTGGGTTTCCTCCGGATGCTCCGGTTTCCTCCCACAGACTGAAAGACGTGCTGGTTAGGTGCATTGGCCATGCTAAATTCTCCCTCAGTGTACCAGAACAGGCGCCGGAGTGTGGCGACTAGGGGATTTTCACAGTAACTTCATTGCAGTGTTCATGTAGGCCTACTTGTGACACTAATAAATTTAAACTTATTTACTAGAATGATACCCAGAATCCAAGGGTTCAATTATGAATAGATTACATAAACTAGATTGTATTTCCTAAAATTTAGTTTAAGGATGATCTGTTTGAGGTTTTCAAGATATTATGGAGCAGATAGTTTTTTCTCTATCTGCACTATTCCATTGGTTGAGGAATCTAGAACTAGGCAACACTGCCTGAAAATTAGAGCCATTAGTCAGGACCATCAAGGGTGAAATTAGGAAACCATTTTAAAAAGTGTGATTTAAGTCTGAAATTCTCAGTTAATTCTGGTTCAATTGTCAACTTCAAATCTGAAATTGATATGTTGATGTTAACCAAAGGTATTAAAGGATATAGGGCAAAGACAGGTACTTAGAATTAGGTCACAGCTCAACCTTGAACAGGCTTGAGGGCTAAACAGTTAATTACTTTTCTTATGTTCCCATATTTCTGTGATTGGATTGAATATCTTAAAATCATGCTGGTCTTGCCTCCTTCCCAAGTTGAAATACATGGGAGTTTAAGTAAATCTTACCATATTAATAGAAAAAAACAAAAGTATTGTCACCTGAAAACTTTCTTCTTCTTCATTGTCCTCAGCCCCCATCATGTGGTTTTCTCTGCTATTTTTCAGAGAATGATATACATACACCATCATTTCTCGAGATTCATCCTGAGAAAACATTACAGTAACCCTAAAATTACGTACAACAATAATTCAACCCAACCAGTCCATATTAATTTCCATCCTCCATATTCGCAGTAGTCCTAAATCCAGGCGTCTACCCTGTTCTCCTGTCCCTTCCCCTTCTATTATTTACTGTACTTATTAAAATGTTGACACGATCTTTGCTCCAGTTACTAACACTGGTAACATATTCCACAACCCTTGTTTCTCCTTCTTTTGGTCCAAAATACATTTCATTTATCTCACCCCTATGTCTCCTTATTCTCGATCCTTCAAGTCGCTGGAACAGACTCTTTCAATCTATTCTATCGTATCCCGTTTCATACATCTCTATCAAATTACTGCTTAATCACCACTTTTAATGAAAATGGTCAAAAATTTTAGTATTTCTTTGTATTTACACTTGAAACTGATATTACTAAAGTTTAAGTAAATTCACTGTTACATCTCATTTTTCATATTCTGTTGGCATAATATGTCAGTATTTCATTCACTTCTTTATGGCCTTATCCTATTTAGGTATGTTTTTAATGTCTATTAAGTTGAACCCACAAATCTCTGTTTCTTTCCATCATCCAATTTTCCCCCAAAGTTTCATCATTAACTTTTATTTTTTGACCATTATTTACTTAATAAACATTTCTTGAAATTATGTCACCAGGCTATCTTATTGCCTGAATGGTAAAAGATTCAAAAGGAAAAATTAACATTGGGTGAGTAAGGACTCGAGTTAGAGTTTAAATACCCACATAAACCACACCCCTCAAGCTTGTTCTCCCTTTCAGTGAGATCATGGCAGGTCTGTGACCTAACATCTTATTCAGCCCTTTGTCCCATTTCCCTTAATACTTTTAGTTAACAATAACTTATCAATTTCAGACCTAAAATTGACATTTGATCTAGCATCTATTGCCATCACAAAAGAGTTCAAAAGTTTTAGCACCTCAGCCTCGGGCCTCACTCTTTACAATCTAAATTAATGACTTGAATGAGTATACAGTAGCCAAATTTGTCTCTGTATTATCTCTCTACCTGTGCTACTAGTTCGTCTATCTCATTCTGGATGCTCCATGCATTCCACTAAAGCAACTTCAATTTTATATTTTGCGACTATTTCCTTCCTCTATGGACCTTATTCCCTGATGCACTATTACAATTAAACTTTGTCCTTTCTGTTCCATTCAGTCAATCTTTACCCACCTCAATATACTTCTCTGTTGCCTCAACTTTTACTTTTGGATTTCTCCCTTCACCCGAACCCCGCCTCCCCCGAGGTTATTTAAAGCCATTTTCCCTTAAACTGAGCTACACCCTCTGCCCTTTCTTCTGATCCGCTCTACCCACCTCCTAGCCAGCGACCCCTCTCTACATTCCCCATCCCACACTCACTCACCTGTGGTTTGGGTCTCTCATTGATGCTAGGCCTCTGGTGAGTGCATGACTGGCAGCAATCACTACACTTGGTATTGACCACAGTTTGGTGTATCCACAAACTTTGAAAATTGTATTTCCGATTCCCAAGTTGAAATCATTTTTGTAAAAGATGAACAACTGTGGTCCCAACACCAATCCTAATGGAACACCACATTCTACATTTTGACAATCTGAGTAAATACCCCTATTCTCTGTTTTGAAGCCAACCTGATCCATTCTGCTATTTGTCACTAGATCCAATATTCAAACCTTACTCATAATTCTATTATATGGGTCCCTTCTCAAAACCTCTTGGAAATCTAAATATATAATGTCTACTTTTTGGTTACTTCTTCAAAGAATTCAACAAGGTTAGTTATGAGTGGCTTTACATTTTGGAATTGTGCTGACTTTTTTATTATATGGATGTTTCTCTATTCATCTTTGAGTAATGGATCAATGATCTTTTCTACATGTGACACTAAGCTAAATGGTCTACAGTTCCCTGGATATGTTCTTTTTAAATATAGACATCACATTAGCACACCAAAGATTCAGGATATGGATAGGGCCACTAAGGTAGACACACAATAATCACATAGGTACTGACAGCAATATCGTAGAAATATTAAATATTATGATTATTTGTTTCAGTATTTATCAGAAGGACATGATATTAGAAGGATCAAAAGATCTGGCACTAATCCTTCTTCTCATGATTTTTTAATATATATATATATATATATATGGTGATGGTGATGGCTAGCACGAGGGGACATAGCTTTAAATTGAGGGGTGAGAGATATAGGACAGATGTTAGAGGTAGGTTCTTTACTCAGAGAGTAGCAAGGGTGTGGAATGCCCTGCCTGCAGCAGTAGTGGACTCATCAACATTAAGAGCATTCAAATGGTTATTGGATAAACATATGGATGATATTGGAATAGTGTAGATTAGAGGGGCTTTAGATTGGTTCCACTGGTCGGCGCAACATCGATGGCCGAAGGGCCTGTACTGCACTGTAATGTTCTATATGTAGTTCTCCCACTAAATCTTGCCAATGTCTTTTAATATGCCTGGATGCAATCCATCCAGACCAGGGGTTTTATCCTCTAAGTTTGATTAGCTTTTCAACTGTCCACCCCACCTTCCCGTCTTAAATGTCTTCGTATATTTTTTGATCTCTTCTTTTTATGCCCACCACATTAGTTTCCCTGGTAAATACCAAGGCAAAGTAATCATTTAATACTTTTTCTACTTTCCTGTCAACGTGTGTGAGATTATCATGTGTATACCTTGGGGCCCTGTCCCTATCTGATACTTTTTCTTTTGCTATTCTTGCCCGCACAGTGGTTCAGTATTCATTTTCATATTCCTTGATAATTTAGTTGTGTAGTATCTGCCTTAATTGTTTCTCTGACATCTTTCACAATTTTTTAATGTTCTTTTTTCTAATTCTCACCTTTGTCTATACATTTTATACTTTTCTTTTTACTTTAAATTTCTTCCTATTTCTCTTTACATCCATGGTGTGACATTACTAACCAGTTTGTTTTTGTTCTTTTCCAAATGGGAAAAAAACAGAGATGAGGAGAAATTACTTCTCTCAAAGGGTTATGAGTCTGTGGAATTCACTACCCCAAAGCATGGTGGATGCTGGGATTTTGAGTAAATTTAAGGAAGGGGTGGACAGAACCAGTAAGGGTTTAAAGAGCTATGGTGAACGGCAGGTACATGAAATTGAAGCCAAGATAAGATCAGCCATGATCGTATTAAATGGCGAAGCAGGCTCGAGGGGCTAAATTGCCTACTCCTGCTCCTAGTTCTTATGATTAGTTTCTCCTAGACTCTATTGAACATAATTTTAAATGTTTCCCATTGCTGCTCTATTTCTTTCTTTGTCAATAAAATTGTCCACATTATTTTCTCCAGTTCCATTCTCACCCATTAAAATCAGCTTTTTGCCAAATTTATTAACTGTCTCTTTGTTTTAGTTAACATCCTTCTTGGTTTTCAGCTTAAATATTGTTATGTTGTGTCCCATCAGGATCAGACACTTCATCCTTCTTTAGCTTATTACATTTTATAATATTTCTCATCCCACTTTAAGCCAATTCCCACAGTCCCCTTTTGTAAACATTAAAGTACAGTACTTGTCAAGTATCTCTACGAATTTCCATTTATCCATTATTCCCTGATTTCCAGATTCAACTTCATATTTGTAATAGGAGTATTCGGCTGCTAATAATCAAGGGTCCGTAATTCTCACTACTTTTACAAACACAATACCCTGAGATATTTCCCAATGATCTCATTCAGAAGTATTCAACCACTCCATAGAACATTAATGCAACAATCAATTAAACGGTGAACGTACATTTTAGTTATTATAGAAATAATACAATTACTTTTGCGAAGAAATTATTTGAATTAAAATTCTATAGAAAATAATTTTTAATTTAAAGATATCATTTGACAACTGTCAAAGCAGTAGCCTTAATTCAGGCTATGACATGACCAGATATCAAATGAATTTACAATTGAATAATTGTGACACACAAATAAATCAATATCTATTGAAGCACATTGATGAATACTCTCGCCATTTTAAAATTAGTTTTAAAAAAGTAACATTTTTCCTCTGCTACCCAAATAGAACATGTCAAATTTATAAAATTCATTCACAAAGGTAAAATATTTGCCAAACTAACTTCTGAATAATATTAAAAGTCCCACTGGTATTTCTACTTCTCTATACTAGGAAGTACATCTAGAAATCTGGAATAATTTCCAGTTATCAAACTCACTCTAAAGAGAAGACTGTTTAAACAATTAAATTCTTGTCTATACTAACCGTCCTTTCTTGATCGTGTTCAACTAAAATCATGGTATGGTCTTTAAATCTTAACTTGATCTGATCATTGAGTTTGGGCAGTTTCCCAGCTAGAGAAGAAAATAAAACTAGTTAGCATGTACACACACTAATTATGTCTAATCAGCAGACAGATGACATAGTCAAGATCACCTTATCCAAAGACATTGCTGTAGGAGTTCCTCAGGTAGCACAGAACTAAAAGCGAATTACGTTACTGGGTCTTGACAATCCTGATGCGAGAGTGTTCAAAGAAATTAGGAAAGATAGCAAGGTTGCCCCCAAAATTACTCAATCTTGGAAAATTCTTGCCTATAGATTTACAGATAGTGTTTGACAAGAATACTCCTTCATTATGAACATCTATTTCACTATCCAATGTGAAAAGATACACACATTTTCACATTAAAATGTACTTGTCATGTTTGTTTTAAGATAGTAAGAGTTTTAACAACACCAGGTTAAAGTCCAACAGGTTTATTTGGTGGCAAATACCATTAGCTTTCGGAGCGCTGCTCCTTCGTCAGATGGAGTGGAACCATCTGACGAAGGTGCAGCGCTCCGAAAGCTAATGGTATTTGCTACCAAATAAACCTGTTGGACTTTAACCTGGTGTTGTTAAAACTCTTACTGTGTTCACCCCAGTCCAACGCCGGCATCGCCACATCATGTTTTAACATAAGCATTGATTGATGACTGCTATCATTTCAATATTCAAATTTCTGAGGTGTATCCAAAGCACATGAAGTTTAATGAAGAGTTGATTTCAGTTTTTGCAGTGATCACAAACATTTACAAAAAGAGTTTAAATAAATCCCTCAACCTCACCTTGTGTTAAACAATCTGAAGTGTTGCTCATGTATGGAGGTAATCTGTTTAAAATAAAATCTTTTTTCATCTCAGATGATCTTGTTTCTTTTCCATTCTCTACCTGATCTGCCAACCCTCGCAGGAATTCACTCAGTTTCCTTGCTGAATCGGTTGACGAACCCATCTGCTATAAAACCCACAGAATGAAAGAACAAATGTAAAATGTATATAGTTCCTTTCACATCTTTAGGACATCTCAAAGCATTTCACAACCAATTTAAGTACTTTTGAAGAGGAATTTTTTTATTTTATAGGGAACAACAGCAGCATATAAAGAGGTGTCATAAATAATGAACATTAATTGAGTTGATTGTGCTACTGGAAGGATGAATACTAGCAGGACACAGGGAGAACTCTGTTCTTCCTTACATACTGCCACTGTATCTTTCACAGCTCCCTACAGACAGAATAGGTGTCAATTTAACATCTCATCTGAAAAGGTAGATCTTCTGACAGTGCTGGTGCCTTAATATTGAAGCACTAGCAATTCAGTTAGCCAATATCAGATGAGCCTAGATTATGTGCTCAACTCATAAGGAATCTTAAGCATAAACTGATTTACACAAATTTTATGCTGCAACATTGCTATGCACAAATTTCCTAGACTGCATCCACTGTGTCTAAGATACTTCTCCAAAAGCACGTTCCGCTCATTTACACTGCTGCGTCCTTGAGAATGACGAGCTCAAATGAATTACCTGGATTTGTGCAAATACTTCGCTGTGGATGTATCTTCAGCACAGCCTGAAATAACCTAATGTAAGTACAAATTAGATATCTGAATATTTAATTGCAATTTTCCTGAATGAGATCTGCACTATATTTAATCAAAGTGCTATCAGTCACAATAAAACTGAAACTTTTGGACCGCACACTGTTGTGAAGTTGTTAATCGATCATTGGCCGTCCCTTGAAATTGAGGATGATGTCCGCCAGGCTTGGTGAGTCTACAGATGACCGAGGAGCCTGATTCCAGATCCACAAGTTCTTCCACAGTGGAGGACATGTTGTTGGGCAGGAGAGTGGAATTTGCAGCCCTTGGGTTGGCTTCCCTATCCTTTCTTTGCTGCCGCCATTCTACCTCACCGAGCCTCGAAGCAGCTTGCACATTGACAACTAGGTGCAGCCATGCCAAGCGGTCCATAGCTTTCTCCTCCCAGTCAATGGTGTAATGTCTCTGTGCTTTAGGACATCCCTGAGTGTATCCATATACCTTTTCCTTTAGCCACTTTCAACAGAGTTGACCATCAGAAAGCTGGGAGAAGAGAACTTGCCAGAGAGGCTGTTTCCGAGCATCCAGACGCAATGGTCCGTCTATTGGAGTTGGTTCTGCAGGAGCAGAGCTTCTATGCTGGCAAATGCTGCCTCATGGAGGACGCTAGCATTATTCTAGCAGTTCTCCCATTGGATCCCCAGAACCGCTGTTAGTGCAAACACCACTGATGGAAAGCTCTCAAGGATCTTAACATGACATAAACAGACAGTCCAGATTTCACTAGTTGTGAGAGTGGTCAACACGCCTTATATCCCAAGACCCTTTGTTGGCTTCCAAAGACATGCTGTCAAAGACATGTTGATGCAGCTTGAGAAGTGCTAGACAGCTGAAAGGTTTTTCCAATGGACATATTCCCCTTATGCATAAAAACAGAAGGGGAAGAAGAGGAGCAGAGGCAAAATGCTCTGAGAATGAGGCACTATAGTAGAAGAGAACAGCTTACCCCGTTTACTATTTACCCCGTTAGTGGCACTGTATTTACACTCATTCTATGTTGATGCTTACATTCATGCATAGATAAATGAACTCCATAAGAAACTGACACAAGTTTAATGCAGACACAGGTAGGGTGGCACTGCTGCCTCACAGCTCCAGGGACCTGGGTTCGATTCCCGGCTTGGGCACCTCTGTGCAGAGTCTGCATGTTCTCTCCGTGTCTGCGTGGGTTTCCTCCGGGTGCTCCAGTTTCCTCCCACAGTCCGAAAGACATGCTGGTTAGGTGGATTGGCCATGGTAAATTCTCCCTCAGTGTACCCGAACAGGTGCCGGAGTGTGACGTCTAGGGGATTTTTACAGTAACTTCATTGCAGTGTGAATGTAAGCTACTTGTGACACTAATAAACTTTAAAAACTTTACCTTTTGGTTTAATTTTGTTCCAAGTGCAATCCAGAAAATCCGAGATCATTGTAAAGACAATTTAATTATGTCAAAAATATCTATAACTGCATATGGAGAAGTAATTTAAAGCAAACCATCAACCTCTGGATTAATGACTTTCATTTTCAGAGTTGGGAGATATATCTTTTTTATCCCTTCTGGATTAATCACTACTATAATGAAGCAGCTTGAAGTAAGGATACCCTTCCTACGCTTACTGTTCTCATTTGATTATCAAAAGAATTGGTAGTTCCCTCCACTCCACTGGGACGCCTTTTTACCATGTTATTCTTGAGGTGGCAGATTGGTTAAGAAGTGATAAAAACTCAGCCAATTCATGATGATGTTTTGTTTTGGCAGTGATACTTAAACTTAGTGTTGTTCATTTTGCAACTCACAGGTAGTTTAGGCCTCCAAATTGCATACCAAAAGCTCGAAACGAAATGTACCAGACACCATAATGGCACCATTGACCATCAGTTTAATGCTGCAACATAACAAGGTGCCCATTTGGGCTTGCAGCTTAGGTATGAAGCCAAATTTGTTTTAAACTTCTGGCCAATATAGGATGATGTGCAAAAAGATTATTCCACCAGTTCTGGGCGCAAGTTCAATTTTCTCCCCCATTATCTTTTTTAGACTCAGCTTATGCTCCCACCTCAAAAATGCAGATTTCCACTTCTCTTGTAAGCCATCCAGATGAAAAGATAGAGATAGAGAATTTTTAAAAATTCAAACATGCACTGTCTTCTAAAGTTGCAGGAGAATATCAGATTGAGAAAAAAAAATCATTGAATCCAAAAAAAGAAAAATTAAAGATCCATACCATAAGATATTGCCTAGGTAGACCTCTGGATAATTCAATGTCTTCTTTCATTGTATCATAAACAAGCCAAGGAATCACATCGAGTAGATAATCTCCCCAGGTACTACAATGAAAAACATCTTTATTTAAAACAATAAATGCGGTACTGGACAAATGTTACTGCCAATTAACAGTGCCTTCTGTAGAGATAGAGGAATATATTCCCAAATATCTTTGAACAGGAGTGAAATGAGTTTACATTATTTCTATTTTATCTCTTTAGAACAGTTACAGTGCAAGTAATCTTATGATTAGTTCCTTAAATTGTTCTCAAGCTTTTTTCCCCAACTTCTGTCATTTTTACACTTATCACTACTGGCTCTTGGCTTCTACACAAACATAATTAGTTTTTAAAATCCTGCTTACCTTTTAAAAAAATCTGTAAAAGTTGCTTATTTGCTCTTTGCCTTTGACTATTACTTTGGGATGAACACAAAGGATGGAACTTTACCGCCACGGGAATCGGAGTGGGTAAGGGGCGGAACATGGGAAGGTCCATTGACCTCTGACAGAATTTTAGAGTTTCGGGATGAGCGAGGCCATAAAATCCCGCCCCAGATGAATAAATACAAAGTACTTACAGGAAATGTGTGCACAATAAATGGATACTATTTTGATCATACTTTGGATTGCAAGGCTTGGTGTAGAGCATTGAACCTAGAGGTTTGAGTTGATTGCAAAAATAACCGTGGCCATCATATCTAATACAAAGTGGCTAGATGGATAATGACATTAGAATTACATAATCTACAGTCTTACCCCATTTCCCACATATCAATCTCATTCATAAATAGACTGAGCTTAAGATGCGTGGGGGACTTTAGCTTGCATTTTGATTAGTCATTGAACTGCTAAATTTTGAAGTGGGGTCAGAAAGTAAGGAAGGTCATAGAAAAAAATTAATTGCTGCTAAAAGTTACTAATTCCAAGTGCAAAATTCATATAAAACATAAACCAACATAAAGAGCTCTTACTTGTTCTGGTAAGTGCTTATGGTAATATGGGTAGAATGTGAGCCTCCAGTTGGGGTATCTGCTTGGTGGATTGTTCCTCTAGGAAAATATAACAGATCACCTGGCTGGAAAAAAAAAGGAAGCAAATGGACCTTTCCATTATTAGTTTATTACATTTTGTCATGTTGTGCAGGTCAATGGATAGAATAGGGGAACATTTCTGACTTTGCTCATGCAGTATTTCTTTTTAAAATATTGATACATAGTTTCTATTTTCTTTTCACACCCACTATTTACTGTGTTCTATGACAGCTTTAATAGCCATTTACATTTATTTTGCGCTTCTGACATCGTAAAATGTCTCAAGGTTCTGATCAAAACTACAAGAGGAGGAATATGGAAAAAATGCCACATATGTAACAACTTAAGTTATTAAACCTTATATTATTTAACGATGTTTTCTGATTCCTTAATTTAACATTCACTCAAATGTTCATTAAAGTTAAACTCATGCACTTCAAATGTAGGAAAGCCAGTTACATATATACCTTCTTTATTTCAGATAGACAAAGTTAAGAGTGACCATCTTACAGAATGAGAATGAAGTGATGGTATTATTTATACCAAAAGGTATGATGTACCTGCGCTCCTGCCTCCCCAAACCCACGCCATCTTGTGTCTAAATGGTGGACAACTATGAACACGCTTTAAAATTAAGGAGGAATGCACTCCAAAGCAGTTCCATTAATTGAAATGAGAATTGGTGGATCACTGTGCTGCTAACCAATCTGGAACGTCCCCAAGCCAGAAATCAGCTGCAATTGCATATGCAGTGGCATAGAAAGTACTTCCCTAGCCTTATACTCCCCTATTAAGTGTTATTTTCTCGAGAAGTTGACGTAGCAAACAATAAATTATTATTAACTAACGATTTAGGCAGTTAATTATCATAGTTTAATAATTATTGTGTTGGTTTACAACAATAAGTGTGTAAATAAAACAGTGCTGTGGTACTGGACCCAAAGGTCACAAGTTCGCATCCCACCATGGCAAGTTTTGAAATTGAACTCAAAATATCTGGCAATTTATGGACTAGTGCCAGAAAAACTCAACTGGTTCACAGTAATTTTTCACGAAAAGCAGCCTGTCACCCCTATGTACTCTGGTCTACATGTGATTAGTTTCACATTGCATTCTGATGAAAGCTCACAAAACCTAAAATGCTCACTCTGTTTCTCTCACCATAGATATTGTCAGATCTTTTCTGTTTTTATCCCACACAATGTGATTGGCTTTCAATAGGCTCAGAATAGTGGAATGGGTAATACATACTACCTTAACGCTGGTCACCCAGATCCTCAGAATAATCGCTTTAAAAGTCAACATTTCTGGAGAGTCCACTGAAAATGTTATTGAGGCAGGCGTCTAACCGAACATGCAGTTGGATTCATTTGGGACATTCTGTTTTAGTGGCAGTGTGTAATATGCATTCACGCTCTAGATGTTTAGTATTAGTTTGAGCCTGAAATTGCTTTACACTGATGCTAAGCTTTAAGCATAAATTCAGTGTGAAAACCTGATCTTCATGGCAGACTGCCTTCCAAAGATAGCCTCAAGTATGACTGTTACATGATCTTCCTTTAAGAAGCCACAAAAAAGACTAATTACTTACAGGTAAACTATACCAGAAAATAAGAGAATGTTCCAGAAAAGTACAAAATACGTGAAATGCTCTGTAATAATTTGTCACAGATAAGTAAAAACTTAGTACAAAAAATTAAAAACAAAATGGCAAATCTAATTAAGTACACACTAATAATATTAATTCATTACCTTTAACGTAAATTCATGGGTTGGATTTCCAATCCGGTCTTCAGGTTCTATGCTATATTCACGAGCTAAGGGTTTTGTGGGTTTGTAGAGACGCCAGTGCTTCTCTCCCTCCAGCTGCAGAATAAACACCTACCAGTGCAAAGAAAAAAAAAATCAGAAGAAATTAAACGAGCAGGATGTCTGTCATTGCTCTGAATACTGTGCTCGAATAAGCAATGCTTGAAAAGGAATAAAGATATCTCTCTCTCTTCCATTTCTCTTTTCCAGGCTCATAACGGAATTGTTGCTGCAGTACATATGCATAAATGTTTTATTATAAAATTAGAGAAATATAAACACCACATGTACATATATACACTATGTTTAAATACATGAACAAAGGTTGATGTTAGTTGCAGCAAGTAATAACATTCATTATGAGCTACCAACCTAATACAAGAAAATCAAAATAAAAACAAATGAAATGAACTCGGTTAATACAACTCTGCCTGCATTGTACAGTTAAACTCACTTAATAACCTTATTAATAAAATACTGCAAACTGTCACTTGACAGCAGACATCATTCCTCAAATTTCTTCTTTTATTTTATTTAAGTCCGGACATTTTATTTTGCAGCATTTTATTAATAAGGTTAATAAGAAAATTAGAGAACATAGACACCCTGACTTTTGCCATGGAATATAAACTGAAGCAGATTTTTTCTCCAAACAAAATATAGCGTGCCTTTTATTCACTCCAAATCCCGAAATGAGAGCAGCAGGGGAAATTTTTAAATCATACCTCAACATCATCATAATGGGGTGGTAGACCCTGAGAACCTGGAGGTGTGATGTAAACATTGGATCCAACTAATGAGCCAAAGAAACATTCCAATTTTTCCTGGATCTTCCACAATTCATCCTTGAAAAAGAGTAAAGAAAAAGTGTGCTTTGCGCCAAAATTAAAATCAAAAGATATTTCTACTATAAATCACACCTGAAAACAGATATCATTCAGATACTGTACCTTAAACCTCTGTGGTTGGTGAAACTGTATTGTAGCCTTCTTCTGCTCAAAGTCTTTCTTTAGTTGTGTGTAATTAACCTTCCCATCTTTATTTAAAACCTTCTTCTTCCCGCTTACACATCGACAAAAATTAACATCTCTTCCATAAAACACATCATCTTTGCAGATTTCCTTTAAATCATCAAACTTAAATAATGATTGGTAGTAAGAAGCTACTGAAGGATCATTCTTCTGAATGAGGAGAGGTTTCTGCTCCCAATATTCATTGAAGAACTCTTTGCTTCCGATGGGAGAGATCAGACTTTCAAACAAGCTGGCTGGGCTTTTGAAGTCAAGAACTATGCTGGAAACACCTGGATCTAACTTGACTCTTTTGCAGATGTCAGCATCTTCTCTCTCAGAATCGGGTTCTGGTTTCCTGCCAACCTTCTTCAGCATTTCTTTACAGGAAAGAAAAAAGTTGTGTTTTATTATCGAATGGCTCATCATACATTCACATTACAAACATCTCTGCGTCATAACCCACCCTAACTCTAAAAGCCATGCCAGAAGCGATTTTAAACTCTAAGTCAGGTTTAGCCAAAACAGAACAGCCAAAAGAAGTAACTACATTCTTAGAAAGAACCATTTGTTTTGGTACGATCCCCCCAAAGACAATTACATTTATTTTTAAAAATTAACTTCCAGTTAATAGCTAAAAGAATTACATGTCAAGATTTTATGTTTTAAGACATTTTCTGTAATAACTGACAAAAAACACTTTTAACTAAACACTATCTTTATTGGCAATGTCTACTTTAAATCACAGAGCAAGATATCTCCTCCCTTCTTATTCTCAGACCAACCAAAAAAAACTTCCCGGGTATACTTTGCAGTGTCTTTCAAGCAACTACTCAACCAGAATCAACCCAAAGTGATTCTTAGCTTGGAAGAGTTTATTCAAGATCTTCTCCTTTCTCAGCATGGTAACTTGCAATCTTAGATCAGTCTTTACAAAGAACAATACAGCACAGGAACAAGCCCGCACCGCTCCCTGGTCCAAACTAGACCATTCTTTTGTGTCCCTCCATTCCCACTTTGTTCATGTGGCTAGCTAGATAAGTCTTAAACGTTCCCAGTGTGTCCGCCTCCACCACCTTGCCCGGCAGCGCATTCCAGGCCCCCACCACCCTCTGTGTAAAATACGTCCTTCTGATATCCGTGTTAAACCTCCCCCCCCTCAACTTGAACCTATGACCCCTCGTGAACATCACCACCGACCTGGGAAAAAGCTTCCCACCGTTCACCCTATCTATGCCTTTCATAATTTTACACACCTCTATTAGGTCACCCCTCATCCTCCGTCTTTCCAGTGAGAACAACCCCAGTTTACCCAATCTCTCCTCATAACTAAGCCCTTCCATACCAGGCAACATCCTGGTAAACCTCCTCTGCACTCTCTCTAAAGCCTCCACGTCCTTCTGGTAGTGTGGCGACCAGAACTGGGCGCAGTATTCCAAATGCGGCCGAACCAACGTTCTATACAACCGCAACATCAGACCCCAACTTTTATACTCTATGTCCCGTCCTATAAAGGCAAGCATGCCATATGCCTTCTTCACTACCTTCTCCAACTGTGCCGTCACCTGGGTGGACTTGCACACCCAGGTCCCTCTGCATATCTACACCCTTTATGGTTCTGCCATTTATCGTATAGCTCCCCCCTACCTTAGTTCTACCAAAATGCATCACTTCGCATTTATCTGGATTGAACTCCATCTGCCATTTCTTTGCCCAAATTTCCAGCCTATCTATATCCTTCTGTAGCCTCTGACAATGTTCCTCACTATCTGCAAGTCCAGCCATTTTCGTGTCGTCCGCAAAATTATTGATCACCCCAGTTACACCTTCTTCCAGATCGTTTATATAAATCACAAACAGCAGAGGTCCCAATACAGAGCCCTGCGGAACACCACTAGTCACAGGCATCCAGCCGGAAAAAGACCCTTCCATTACCACCCTCTGTCTTCTGTGACCAAGCCAGTTCTCCACCCATCTAGCCACCTCCCCCTTTACCCCATGAGATCCAACCTTTTGCACCAACCTACCATGAGGGACTTTGTCAAACGCTTTACTAAAGTCCATATAGACGACATCCACGGCCCTTCCCTCGTCAACCATTCTAGTCACTTCTTCAAAAAACTCCACCAGGTTAGTGAGGCATGACCTCCCTCTCACAAAACCATGCTGACTATCGTTAATGAGTTTATTCCTTTCTAAATGCACATACATCCTATCTCTAAGAATCCTCTCCAACAACTTCCCGACCACGGACGTCAAGCTCACCGGCCTATAATTTCCCGGGTTATCCTTCCTACCCTTCTTAAATAACGGGACCACATTAGCTATCCTCCAATCCTCTTTCACAGTGCGGTTTTCCCAGGGACTCCTTCTCTCGCCCAGGATGGTGACTCTTCTAGCCTTGTTTTAAATCCCCATGAATTTGGCCTTTTCAATCTGAATGCAAGCTTCCAGCCCATTCGTGTGCAGTGAACCATAAAGATTTTTATCTCGCTGCCTCCTCTCTCCAAGATCCAGGCAGACTCCAAACATTGATATTCAGTGACATTCTAGGAAAGCCTGTATTCTGATCTTTACAATGGCTTTATCTACACCTTTCTCCATGGCAATATGATTCACATGGGCCTTGTATCTAGGTAGAAATGCCATCCTTGAGAACTAAATTCTCTTTCACCTTGGGACGAAATGGACAGTTTAAAGCACACCTGTTTACAGCCAGACATTCTCACCACTTCTCTAGGACTATGGAGGTTGCTGCCATTGTCGCCAAGCATAAATACCTTGCTCCTTCTTCCCAACAAAACAATCTGAACCTTCCTTTAATCTCTAACAAATAAACCAACCAGGCTTATCGCAGGCAGACTTCAGAACAGGTCGCATGTCCACCTTCATTTTACTTAAAATTTTAAGACACAATCCCAAAATGTAACAATCTTAGAAACCTCGTAATTGTAACAATGTGAACAATCTAAAATATATACTGATAGAAAAAGTTACTTCAGTCTCCTTCCTGCTTCATTCATTGTCCCTAAGTAGGGAAACATTGGGCTTTTGGACTGAATAGCAAAAGTACGTCATTGCCTATTACGAAGTGCATTTTCAATGCCAGGGAAGGCCAGCAAAATACATCATGTCCAGTTATGTGGCCAATCACTCACCCATGACCTAATGCCAAAATACCTTGGCATCACTCTTGACTATGCATTGACCTACCGGCAAAACCTCCAGAACAGCTGAGCCAAGGTCAAAACGTGAGTGAATCTAATACAGAAACTGGCAAGTACTAGTGCCAACATACTATGCACTGCTTCACTTCCTCTGGTCTACCCAACAGCAGAGTACTGCTGCTCAAACTAGCTCAGAAGCCACCACACAAATGTGATAAATACCCACCTTCGAGAAGTCAGTGTTTTTTCTGGAACGCGAAACCAACACAGCTCAAGTGGCTTCCCATGCTAGTGCATATTGAACCTTCTGATTTCCATAGAGAAATCATCCTCCTCAAGCAACAATGCCAACAGCTAACAGCTAGTAAAGCACTGCCATTGACAGAGGACCTCAAAAGAAAAACCTGCCACACTTGTCTGACATTCTGCAAAACTATTGGAACACATTCCACATGCTACAAACTTACAACAGCCCTACTTCTTGATGGCATACATTCTATTTGACTGCAAACATCACCAACCACAACCTGGTTACTGATCCAAATAGTAAAGTCCCTGGTTTGAACCTTCCACAGAAAATTTGGAAAACCCTCAACTGGAACCCACAGGTGGAACACAAGGAACAGATTAAATTGTGATTGTGGCCATCACCTATATACTGAACTTCTGACCAGAAAGACCCATTCCTGGTGGCATCACAGCCATTCACATGCCTCACATGTAGCCAGAGAATGCATTATTAACCTCAGCACCAAATTGTAACTGCTTCCCCAGTCATACAAATGAAAACATTAAGTACATACAACATGTTTTTAATCCACATTAAAAACAATGTACTTACTGGCCATATGCAAAAAATAAAATCATAAAGTGATAAGTGGTTAACACTGTTGCCTCTCAGCTCCACGGACCCAGGTTCAATTCCAGCCTTGGGTCACTGTCTGTGTGGAATTTGTGCATTTTCCCCGTGTCTGCATGGGTTTCCTCCGGGTGCTCCAGTTTCCTCCCACAGTCCAAAGATACGCAGGTTAGATTGATTGGCTATGCTAAACTGTCCCTTAGTGTCAGGGGGAGTAGCAGGGTAAATATGTGGAGTTGTGGGTGGGATTGTTGTCAGTTCAGGCTCAATGGGCCGAATGGCCTCCATCTGCACTGTAGGGATTCTATGATTTTTTAAAATCCTGCAGAGGCAATCTGTCTTATACCAGAGCAACTATTCCATCTTGATCTCTTATCCATAAGAAATATAGTGGGAGCATGAGGGAGAAGTAGGAATGAAAGGTCAGAGAGAGAAAATGAGTGAGGAGAGACATAAATATTAAGGACAGGAGATCAGAGGTGCAGGGGGTAACATATTAGCATAAAGATTAGTTAGCGACCAGGGAAAAGAGGCATAAGGCTTTGTAACTTGTAAGAATGGAGTAAAAAGTATTTCAAAAAACTTGATGAAGTGGGTGAATTTGATGAAGTGGGTGAATTTGGTGAAGAGGGCGATTTACTGTGGGCTGGATTGAGAGACAGTTTGAGTTAGAGAGGAGGGGGTGGGTGGTGTCGGGGGTGGGAGGAGTGGCTGGTGTACAGGGACCAGTAAACGCTTTGTAGCTCTCGCCACACACCGCCCTACTCCAGCCACAGTCGGGGGGAGGGTGGGAAGGGGGAAGCGTTAAGATCCCTGGCAGCACCGGATCACTCACACGGATAATTGGACATTTCCCCTGCGCCCCGGCTGCCGTTACCTGGAGACGCTGGTGCTCGGGTCGCCGTTACCTGGAGGCGCTCGGGCTGGAGCTCGGGCCGCCGTTACCTGGAGGCGCTCGGGCTGGAGCTGGAGCTCGAGCCGCCGTTACCTGGAGATGCTCGAGCCGCCGCGTGCCTGAGGCATTCCAGTATTTCCAAACAGGCCCAGCAACCGGCACCACCCGCTACAGCTTCCGACAGAAAACCAGCCCTGGAAATAGGTTCCGGCCGCTGCCAGAGTTTCCTACTCGTCCTGTTATTTATTTTGGTGTCTGTTGAGCGCCAGGCATCGAATGCCACAAATCAAATGGGCTTGGTAACTCTTTAAAACCCTTTTATTTATTCACTTTTCAATCGTGAATCTGGACAAAACTGTATCATAGTTAAAGCCATTTCAAAATTAAAACTTGAAGGTGACCTGTCCTCGGTTTGACGTTTAAATATATTTTAATTTTATTGATTATTATTCAACTTGGTGGCCCTCGGACATAAGAATTCACATTAGCAGCTGAGCCTGTGGCATCGCCAAATCACATTTTCAACCCAGCCCCATAAATAAACTCTCTGAGACAAAGATTTGCTTAAATGTTATACTATCTTCCACCTCTGGATGATTGTCCAATCTGAAATTTTATATTGTTCATGATATATAATCATCACTCTGCAGTCTCTGAGTTGTAAGTACACTGTAAAGACTGCATTCCAATCATTATTCTGTAAATTGAGTTTGTGTCTCTGTATCACATTATCAGTAACCCCCACAGCTTGCCTCCTGGACTTGCAGGCTGTCCTGTCTGGAGACAATACACATCTCTTTAACCTGTGCTTAATGCTCCCTCCACCCACATTGTATCTTTAAGATCTGGCTGGTTGTAGGGATTCACATTCTAATCAGTCTTCTGTAACTTGATTTTTGTGTCTCTGTGCCCTGTTTGAGAGCACATTTCCACTCCATCTGACGAAGGAGCAGCACTCCGAAAGCTAATGGTGTTTGCTACCAAATAAACCTGTTGGACTTTAACCTGGTGTTGTTAAAACTCTTGCCCTGTTTGTGAGCAGATCTCCACTTCACCTGACGAAGGGGCAGCGCTCCGAAAGCTAGTGGCATTTGCTACCAAATAAACCTGTTGGACTTTAACCTGGTGTTGTTAAACTTCTTATTGTAAGTACACCCACTGTGCTGTTAGGGAGTTCCAGCATCTTGACCCAATGACAGTGAAGACGACATATTTCCAAGTCAGGAAGGTGAGTAGCTTGGAAGGGAACTTACAGGTGATGGTTATTCTTAATCATCTGGTGCCCTTGGTAGCTGTCAAAGGAGCCTTGGTGAGTTGCTGCTCATGTACAGCCATCTGTAATGACAAGATCAGTGGTGGAGTGCTGCTCCGGCACTTTCTATTTAAAGCAGACTTGTCAAATTTGTTGGACATTCAGGTAGCTTATATTTGAAAAATGGTGTAAAGCTACTCATCGAATCATAGGCTGGTCCCTCCATTCATTTGCCGAAGGTGGGCTCATAGATCTGGTGTTTCAGAAAAACCTTGACATGGTTCCATAAAGGAGGCCTTTTCAAAACGTTGATGGATATAGAAAGAGGGAATCAGGCAAATCGGATAAAAAATTGGTTGAAAGTATGAGAATATTCTCAGTCACCGGGGCACTGTCTGCTATATGGAAATACAAATGCAGAAATGAATTAGAAAAGTTGAAGCTTATTATAGCACCCACTTGTAGCCATTTTGATATGTATGCATATAGTGTAACCAGAATAAACTAAGTTTTAAGTTGGGTACTTGACTTTACATGTGGCACAATGTCTCCTTTCTGTCCTGCAAAGATAATACAATCCAGCAATTAAGTAGAATTGTGGATTCCGTGGCTGAACAAATTTGGTTGGAGAAGCTTCTAGCAAATCAGTAGAGGAACTGTGAATTGTAATTTTGCTGAGAAATAATTTTAAAAATAAAGTCTTAGTGAAAAGGCTGTTTATATACGAATGGACTGACCTTCAAAGATACCTGCATCCACAGATATTGGGCGACTGGGTATAGATGTGACCGAGAGTCTTTTGGTACGTATTTGGAATGACTAGAGATATATTTCATTGCTAATTATATCCTCCTGTTCCCCATAATCCAGCTGTTATCCAGGTAGTGAGGGAAAGGAAAATGGTGATATTTCAGACTTGGCAGTCCGGGGAATGTATGAAATGCTTGAGTATTTGCTTGACCCTGTTAAGCCAACAGATATGGCACTGTCAGACATTTTGTATAAGCTTGAGCAGCGTTACAATCCCAAACCACTGTAGTTTGCAGAAAGCTATAGATTTTGGAACCAGGTATAAGTTGCCCAATGAGAGAACTAGGGACTTTGTGATTTGAGAAATCTGTCCATTCACTGTAATTTTGGAGAATTTCAAGCGAGAATTTCAAGAGAGAACCACAGATCTGTGGTTTAAAAGTGAATGCATTTGTAGTAAGTTGCTGATGTTGCCAAAGTTAACTTTGAGCATAACTCACCAAACAACAATGTCCATGGACATAGTAGAACATGACTTGAAAGAAGTCAGAATTAACAACTATCAGTTATCTGCTGATGTAAATAAGTTGAAACTGAGTAAGCAGAAGGCTTCAACGACAGTAGTTAGTGTTCGCAGAAGTACTAAAAAGTCCTGTTACCGGTGCTTAGGCCAACACTGGGCAGAATGCTATAGCTGCAAGAAGCAGGGTCACCTTGCCAAGACATGTTGTAAGAAGGTTAACAGGCACCACTCTCTGGAGGTAATGGCAGTTATTTCATAGAGTTGTTGAACAGCACTAAGTCAACCTGGAGTCAGTTCATACCATCTGAATTGCAAAGATGTCCAGTGGAAATTTGTAGGATATTGTAGGCCAAGTAGCGTTGGATGGAACTCTGGTAAACATGGAGGTTGACAAGGGTGCATCCATTAGTGTGATTCCTGAATCGCTATACTGTCAAAAGTTCAGTCGGCAGCTGGAGCAATTACACTTAGAATGAGAAGATTATGGAGAG
The DNA here is from genome assembly GCF_964213995.1 of Mustelus asterias. Classification (NCBI taxonomy): domain Eukaryota; kingdom Metazoa; phylum Chordata; class Chondrichthyes; order Carcharhiniformes; family Triakidae; genus Mustelus; species Mustelus asterias. Next base: position 46,436,179 of record NC_135817.1, read on the forward strand.
AAGATTCCCATAATAGGGAGCATGTTGGTTCCAGTCACGTGCATGCAGTAATATGCAAAATTGCCCATCATGTGGTGAAGGGTGAAAAACTAGTTTTGTTAGGAAAAGCTGGTTAATAGCATTTCAGTTCAATTGGAACGAGCATCTTTCACAGAAGTGAAATTTGCGACACAAGATGGCGTGATGGTGCCAAGTACCCTCAGATGTTTAGTGAAGCTGGCAAAACCAATTCAAGGATATAAGACCAATATACTGAACATTTCAACCTGTAGAAAATAAGCCACCATCAGTTCCTTTGCAATCATGAAAATGGCCAGCAGGATTGTACAGTAAAAAGTCTCACAACACCAGGTTAAAGTCCAACAGGTTTATTTGGTTGCACAAGCCACAAGTTTTCGGAGCACTGCTCCTTCATCAGGTGAGTGGGAGTTCTGATCACAAACAGGGCATATAAAGACACAAACTCAATTTACAAAATAATGGTTGGAATGCGAGTCTTTACAGGTAATCAAGTCTTAAAGGAACAGACAATGTGAGTGGAGAGAGGGGTAATCCTCTCATTATTAACCCCAACCATTATTTTGCCCCCCCTCCCCCAAAAGATCTGGAAATTTAGAAAGAAGCTGTCCTCTTAGGAATTGGAAACAAGTGGGTAGGTTGGATTTGTAAATAAATGAAAAAGAAGAAATGTATATAACTTGTATGGAATTTGAACTTTTGCATAATTTCTTCATTCAGGAGGAAGGAATGTAATTGCACCCTCAAGGCAACTTGCACAGTCAAACTGGTGTAACCTTGTTTTTCAGTTGGGTACTTGACTTTACATGTGGCACATGCTCTCTTTTCTGTCCTGCAAAGATATTACAAAGCTGTTTTCATCAGAGAAAATACAATTTCATGGAAGTGTTTAAAATTCTGAAAGAATGGGCAAAGTAACTAAAAACAGGATGAAAATTTTAGAATAAGTGGAGGTTAGATTTAGGTGGAGGATTTTTAAGAGGATTGTGAGGGTATGGAATGCATGACAGACTGAAGCAGAGATGTCTAATAATAGGTGGTTGAAGAAAAAGGGAATAAACATGGCAGCTTAGCAGGCAATTAAGAGTACTGCTTGAATGGAGGATAAATACGAACATAAACCGGTATAATTAAATATTAAAATAAGCAAAATACTGTGGATGCTGGAGTCTGAAACAAGAACAAGAGGACCCTAGAAAAATTCAGCAGGTGTGCCAACATCTATTAGGAGAAAAAGAGGGTTAATATTTCGAGTCCTTTGACTTTTTGTCAGAACTGATGTGTTAGAGCTGTAGAAACTGCAACAAAAAGTAGCAACTTTAAGAACAAAAGACAGATGGTCTGATGTGAGAGGGGGATTGGGGTGTTTGCATTAAGGCAATACATGGATGGGATATTTTTTAAAAAGCAGATTTAAGATGGAGTTAAAGGGTCAAAATCTAAAGCTGCCAAACTCAACATTGAGCCTATTTGAGCAACATTGAGCAACATGTCCAACTGGAAGATGAGATGCTGCTCCTCCAGCTTTAGCCAGGCTTCACTGGGTATTGGAACAGACCAAGGATAGAGTGGACATTAGAGCAAGGTGCTGAGTTAAAATGGCAAGCAACAGGGTCATGTTTGCTGACTGAGTGGAAGTGTTTCACAAAGCAGTCACCCAGTCTGAATTTAGTCTCCCCAATATAGAGGAGACTGCATTGGTAATAGTGAACACAATAGACCAAACTGAAGGAATTGCAAATGAAAAGCTGCTTAATCTAAAGGAGTGTTTGAGGCCTTGAACAATGAGGAGGGAGAAATAAAGAGGCAGAAGTGTTGCACCTTCTGCGATTGCATGGGGAGGTGCAGTGGGAAGGGGATGGGAAGTTGGGTGTGATGGAGTGGACCGACTGTCATAAAGGGAATGTTCCCTGCAAAATGCTGACTGTGGGGAGGGGGAGGGTGGTGGTGAGAGGGAAATGTGTTTTATGGCAGCATTGTACTGGAGCTGGCGGAAATGGCGGAGGGATGATTCTTTAAATGTGGAAGCTAGTGGGGTGAAAAAAGAGGACAAGGGGGACTCTATCATGGTTCTTAGAGGGAGGGGAAGGGGTGAGGGCAGACATGTGGGAAATAGGTCAAACCCAGTTGAGTGCACTGTTAAACCACAGGTGGGGAGAAACCTCAGTTTAGGAAAAAAGCAGATACGTCAGAAGCACCATGTCAAAGGTGACATCATAAGAACAGATGCGACAGAGGCAGAGAAACTGGGAGAATGGGTTGGGTTCCTTACAGGGAGTGGTGTGTGAGGAGCTGTAGTTGAAGTAACTGTGGGAGTCGGTGGGTTTGTAATGAATATTGATGGTCAGTCTATCACTGGAAATGGAGACAGAGAAGTGAAGGAAGGGAAGTGGCAAGAGATGGACCATGTGAAGGTGAGAGGGAGTGGAAATTGGAAGCAAAATTGAAAACTTTTTCCAGGTCCAGATGAGAGCATGAAGTGGCACCGATTGTTTCAGATTTCTTTACAGAATACTATCCAGGATTTATAGATAATTGAGATGAAATTAAACTTCAATTCAACAATGTCACCAACAAGTTTACTAAAACTCTGCTTAATATGAAAAATGTTTTCCTGCTTCCTACCTCCAATCCAAAATAAGATGTTCCAATATTAGATGTACAAAAATCTTACCAAAAGATGTAAAAAGTTTAAAATATTGAAAATGTACAACTGATCAATGATCATCTGAGAATACAGGTTGCTACTTTATTTGGGAAGTCCTTTACTCAGAATTCAGAAACTTCACTCGCTCTTGCAAATGACCTCCTTTGAAAATGTTAACATATCTTCAGATCCCTTTCTCAATCCCAATGAATCTAGTTTAATTCCAGCATTTGTTTTTAAAACTAAAGATAAATTCATAAATTTTACAAGTACAAATCATCAAAAGATACAGAATAGTGTCTTTCAGCCCATTGTGGAAAAGATAGGATAGATTGAGATAAACTATTTCCTCCAGTTGGAGTACAGGAATATGGAACCGTGTCAAAACATTATATCCTGATCATTCATGAGTGAAATTAGGAAAGACTTCTTCATACAAAGGTGGTATAAATTGGGATTTATATTCTGTAAATGACAATTGATGTTAGATCAATTGTTAATTTTAAATCTGAGAGATTTTTATTAGCGAAAGGTATCAAAAGATCATAGAATCCCCACAGTGCAGAAGGAGGGCATTCGGCCCATCAAGCCTGCACTGACAACAATCTCACTCAGGCCCATAACCCAACGTATTTACCCTGCTAATCTCTCTGACACTAAGGGACAATTTAGCATGGCCAATCAACCTACCCTGCACATCTTTGGAGCGGGCACGGTAAGAAGTCTCACAACTCCAGGTTAAATTCCAACAGGTTTATTTGGAATCGCAAGCTTTCAGAGCGCTGCTCCTTCATCAGGTGAGTGGAGAGGTGGGTTCACAAACACAGCATATATAGGCAGAGACACAATTGCAAGATAATGGTTGGAATGCGAGTCTTCACAGGGAATCAAGTCTTTGCAGGTACAGAGAATGCGGGTGGAGAGAGGGATAGTCACAGGTTAAAGAGGTGTGAATTGTCTCAAGCCAGGACAGTTAGTAGGATTTTGCAAGCTCAGACCAAATGGTGGGGGTTACATGTAGTGTGACTTGAACCCAAGATCCCGGTTGAGGCCGACCTCGTGTGTGCAGAACTTAGCTATCAGTTTCTGCTCTTTTGGAGTGGGATATGGGACAAAACTGGCTATATAGAGTTAGGTTGCAGATCAGCCCTGATCTCAGTGAGTGATGGCAGACTGGCCTGTTCCTTCATGTCTGCGCTAGCTCTTTGGTCAGTCTATCCCATTAATCGCACTGCCCTGCTCTTTTCCCCCATAGCTATTTAAATGTTTCCCTTTCAAGTGTTTAGATAATTTGGTTTTAAATTATTTCTATCAAATCTACTTCCATCATCTTTTCACACAATGCATTTCAGATAAGAAATGTGCAAGAAGAAATGTTTCTTCATTTTGCCTCTGGTTCATCTTAAATCTGTCTCTTCTGGTTACCAACCCTTTTTTCTGCCACTGGAAATAGTTTCCCATTTTTAACTCTAGTGAAAATATTCATGATTTTGAACACCTCAGTCAAAGTTCATCTCATCACTCTCTGCTCTAGGGAGAACAGCCCCAACTTCTGTGTCTCCACATAACTGAAGTCCCTGATAACATTTTAGTCTCAATGATTCACTGTGACATACACCATCTTGAGATTGGTTTTATATTTTTAAAGATAAATCTTGATCAGAGAGTATTCCATACATCAGTTATACATACAGTTAGTCATACATCATAATTTCCTTAGAAATTATTCAGACCATAATGGAAGATTGAGATAACTTTAACTCCAACAGGAGGAAATAGTTTAAGTGCTAATTTCTATCCTAATAGATTTTAAAATCTTGTTCTAGAATTGTCATGTACACTAAAGCATTTGTTTCTTGAAAAGCTGAAATACTGTGGATGCTGGAAATCTGAAATAAAATGCCAGAAATACCAGGTCAAGCAGCATCTGTGAAGACAGAGAGTTAATGTCAAAGGATCCGTCCTAAAAACATTAAAGCTGTTTCTCTCTCCACAGCTGCTGTCTGCAAAGTGTTTCCAGCATTTTGTTTTTATTTGTTTCTCCCACTTTATTCACTTACCGAAAGATTAACGTTTCGATCTAAAGTAAATTTTGCCATTTTGTCAATCTTAGATGTAAGACAAACAAATTCAAATTTTTCAAGAGTGGACCGATTCAGAGATCAATCTTTATTTAGATTTATAGTTTACACAGTTCCACAGTTTTAAAGATATCCATTATTGGCTTACGTTGACTGGTCATCAATACAAAACTGCACAAAAGTAACTTGCAGTAAATGGCTGCCTGTGATATTGGCTTATGTGGACAAATGCTGTAATTTACTGATATGCAAGAGGATTGTGTTTATGACAGACAAGTACAAATGTTGTGGTACAGTTCCAAGCATATTCCAGTGCTACCAGCACATTATGAACAGTGCTACCAGCACATTATGAACAGTGCTATTTCAATCTACCTGTTGTACATCTACTAATTTTCACCTTAATTACAAATAACCAGTTAAAAATTCCATCCATCGTTTCAGAACTTGAATAGATTCAAGATTTCATTAGCAAAAAAATAGAAACACCAAAAACTTGCACATAAAAATCAGATTGAAAGCAGCACTGCTCACAATACTTTGGCTTCTACTGTAACAACGAAGCTTGAATCCTTAAGTCAAGCTAGATAATAAATTGTGTTTTTGATAATAGTCCTTTGCAACTGTTCGAATGTTAGCTGTTGCTGTTACAAGACAAATTTCACTGCAGTAGTCCTTTGGAGGTATACTGGCAGCTACTAAAATAAATCAAAAAGGATTATACTAGTCTATCACTTTTCAAGAGCACAGAACTCTTTACTCATTCTGTAGCAGAATGTCACGTCTGTCTTGATTCTCTGCCTGCAACACAGATCTGCATATTTTCAAATGTTGTGTTGTTGTCCACACCCTCAGGGAATTCCAACTTCTCACAGATTAATTTTTTCAGGGGTAAATACTTTGAGATCTCATTCGGATCAGTAAAAAGATACTGCGGAACGTTCTGAAACAAAAGTGAATTTGATTAGGTCCGGGACAGTATGCGCATACTTCCCCACCCCACTCTCCCAACAGCCCCCCCCAGTCCAGGATCCGGAACATGCACTATGGGATGCTAACACCTGACTAGCTTAAATTAATTGGGTTAACACATCAACTAAAATAGCAAAAAATGAATTATGGACAAGGGATTAAGAATTCATTTCCTAGTATCCAACAATTTAATTTCAGAGACCATTTATTTTTAGCTGTAAATTGGCCCAAGCTATAACATGCAGCAAAATGTTCAGATCATAAAATAGTCAGTTCTTAACTATATATAGAGAACTCGACCAACTGCTGCTAGTAGTTGTTCTCCATGGTGCTCTCTCACAAAGTGGCATTGTCTCTACAACTAATCTGCAAATGGATCCTTTGCAGAAGGATTACCCTCCCAAACTGGGACACTAAAATGAGCACACAAAGTAATTCCCACAAAGCTTCCTTTGCTTTAAATGGTGAAATTAACAACCTCAACCCATCATTTCATCAGTATTACCAAAACAGAACAGGTGTTAGGAAAAAATATGTCTTGCAATTTACTGTTGCAACCTATTTACAAGTGTTGCATTTCCAAAATGCCTAATAATCTTTTAATTCTTACGTTTCAAATCCCAGACACTTAAAAATTGTTACCTGAAGAGCTGATACATTACTTTCTCGGGAGCTGTATTCAGAGAGAAGGTAGTTTTTGTCAGCCTTTGAAAATAAAAGGAAAATGTGTTTTTTCAACAACATGAATTTTTATGGTTCTTTACTTTTAAGTTTCTATGCTATTTTTCCAGTTCTGTAACGTGCCAGAGTGTAGAGTCTAGATTTTGGGGGAACACATTCTGATGCTTCAACTTATGTTTTTGTACTATCCAATTTTTTTTCTTCAACACATTCTCTTCAGTTCCTATAAGGGCCATGGTACAGGGGTTCTGATAAAGGATCATGACTGAAATGCCAACTTTTTTTGACTTTACAGATACTGCTCAACATACAGCGTGTTCCCAGTATTTTCTGCTTTGTTCCAGATTTCCAGCATCTGCAGTACTTTTATTTCTTATCGAGTTCAGGGATGAGAAGGGGAGTGCACAGCAAAGTCTCCAGTGGAGCAATGAATGACTGATTGCAACTACAGGGTGTCCAAGTTAATCTGACAGGTGACAGTTTGCTATTAAAACGCCTGTAAATTCCAGGGTCTTTCTGTCAGCAACACTTAGAAACTATTGCTTGCGAGGCTGAAAATTGGGGACTTTAAGCAAAGAATAGAAGGAAAGGTAGAAAAACAAATTGTAATTATTCTGTTGTCCTTTAATGCAGTATTGGACTGGTAATAATCATCAAACTAGAGTCTCAATGTCCTAGCGATCTTTATCCAATGTAAAATCCAAAAAGTAAATGGAGGATAATTAAGAATGGATGATAACTATGCATAGTACAAACACAAAATTGCAGTTTACTTGTGTGTATCTGAGTCAACGAATGATACCATAAATCGTTTAGTTTATTACCACAATAATAATTCAATGCATAAGTAAATGGCTATTATCCATTATTACCTCATGATAAACTCTAGTGTCATTTGTCCGTATGAGTACACCATCAACTCTCAAGAAAAATCGCAACAACACAAAGAAACTGGATGGCATCACTCTCTTGGACAAAAAGATAGATGAATTAGTTATTCAAATATACTGTCCAGCAGCTTTGAATTTCCTAGCCAAAATAAGTTAACTTTAAACAATCTTCAATTTGTTTCAAAAAGTTGAGCTGCAATATTAAGAAACATGAAAAATCACAACAATTTCTTTTGTGATAAAATTAAAATGGATGCAACTCATCAAAAATCTTTCACAAAGAAGACAACGAAATATCATTCTAAACATGAACTGTACACCTAGTTATCATTTTGAATTATGCAGAATAAAGGCAACATGTCCTGTATTTTCTTAAAAATATAATCCTCATTTAAAATATCACTTTAGGAAAAAATCACTCCCTGATCAGGCTATTCATTACACTCAAATTATTTTGATTTCATTTATGACAAGAACATCTTAAGAACACTCAGTGAGAAACACATCAGACACAAATCTTTAAAGTGACAGGGTAGCTTGACAAAGCTTTTTTTTTAAAAAAAGCACATTTGTTTTTATTTTGTTCAAGGAATGGAGACGTCACTGTCAGCCCAGTTTTTGTTGCCCACCCCTAATTTCCCTTGAACTCAGTGGTTTCCTGGGCCATTTCAGAGGGCAGTTAAAAGCCAACCACACTGCTGAGTCTGGAGACATGTGCAGGTCAGACCAGGTAAGAATGGCAGATTTCTTTCCCTAAAGGACATTAATGAACCAGGTGAGTTTTTACAATTGATGATAGTTTCTTGGTCACCATTACTGGGACTTCAATTCCAATTTCACCTGCGGCCCTGGTGGGACTTGAATTCATGTCCCCCAAATGTTAGCCTGGGTCTCCGGATTACTAGTTCAATGACATTACCACTAAATCACCATCTCCCTTTATAAATAAAGAATTACAATATTACATTAATTGTGCTAAACCTTTATAAAATCACTGAATAGACTTCTGCATACTGTGTCCAATTATGGGCACATACTTTAAGAAAACTATCAAGGCCTTTGAGGGGTGAAGTGGAGATTTGCCAAAATGGTACCAAGATGAGGGACAAAAATAAAATTCGTGGGTGCTGCAATTCTAAAGTAGGAAAGAAGTGCTGAAAATGCTCAGCATATGGGGGGAGAGAAACAGAATTAATATTTCAGGTTGTTAGAAAAGGAAATATTTAGAGTTCTGATGCTTCCACTCTTGATCTCAATTCCAATTTCACCAGCCAATTGTTCCAATGAAGTTCAACATAAGATTGAGGAACAGAAACAAATTTTTTGATTAGGAATTTGACAACCTTTGAATAGTTTCCTCAGGTTGTCTTTGCTTCTTTTGCCATCCACCTCAAATGTGTCTTCTGGTTCCTGCCCCTTCCACCAATGGGAACAGTTTTGTCCTTTTTTTTCTGTCCAGATCCTTCATGATTTGAGCAACTCCTACCAAATCTCATCTCTAAGGATGTTCATGTAACTGAAGTCCCTCATCCCTGGGACCATTCTCATAATTTGTTTTGCACCCTCTCCCATGCCTTCACATCCTTAGTCATAGAGTCATAGAGGTTTACAGCATGGAAACAAGCCCTTCGGCCCAACTTATCCATGCCTCCCAGCTTTTACCATTACGCTAGTCCCAATTGCCTGCTTGGGCCATATCCCTCTATACCAACCTTACCCATGTAACTGTCTAAATGCTTTTTAAATGATAAAATTGTACCCGCCTTTACTACTATCGTTGGCAGCTCGTTCCAGACACACTCAATCCTGTGTGAAAAACATGCCCCTCTGGACCCTTTTGTATCTCTCCCCTCTCACCTTAAACCTATCCCCTCTAGTTTTAGACTCCACTATGGTTGAAAAAAGATGTTAACTATCTACCTTATCTATGCCCCTCATTATTCTATAGAGCTCTACAAGATCACCCCTAAGTCTCTTACACTCCAGGGGAAAAGAGTCCCAGTCTATCCAGCCTCTCCTTACAACTCAAATCATCAAGTCCTGGTAGCATCCTAATAAATCTTTTCTGCACTCTTTCTAGTTTAATATCATCCTTTCTATAGTAGGGTGACCAGAATTGTACACAGTATTCTAAGTGTGGCTGTACTAATGTCTTGCACAATTTCAGCAAGACGTCCCAACTCCTGTAGTCAATGTTCTGACCAATGAAACCAAGCATGCCGAATGCCTTCTTCACCACTCTATCTACCTATGACTCCACTTTCAAAGAACTATGAACCTGTACCCTTAGATCTCTTTGTTCTGTAACTCTCCCCAACGCCCTACCATTAACTGAGTAAGTCCTGCCCTGGTTCGATCTATCAAAATGCATCACCTCGCATTTATCTAAATTAAACTCCATCTGCCATTCATCAGCCCACTGGCCCAATTGATCAAAATCCCGTTGCAATCCTAGATAACCTTCTTCATTGTTCACTGTGCCACCAATCTTGGTATCATTTGCAAACTTACTAACCATGTCTCCTAAATTCCCATCCAAATCATTGATATAAATGACAAATAACAGTGGACCCAGCACCAATCCCTGAGGCACAATTTCCTTCCTGAGGTGTGATACCTTGAATTGGACACAATATTCCAGGTGAGGCCAGACAGCATTTTATAAAAGGTTCACTCTAACTTCTTTACTCTAAGCCACTATTTCTAAGGCCCAGGATCCCATACGCCTTATTAACCACTTTTTCAACCTGCCATACCAACTTCAACAATTAGTGGACATACACTCCCACGTCCCTCCACTCAGACTCAGTTTAGAATTGTATTTTTGTTCTACATTGCCTCTCCTTGTTCTTCCTACCAAAACATATCACTTCTTCATTATCCCCATTAAATTTCATCTGCCAGATGTCTACCCATTCCACAACCCAGTCTAATGTCCTCTTGAAATCTATCACAATCTTCATCACAGTTAACTTCCAATGTTTGTGTCATCAGCAAATTTTGAAATTCTGCCCTGAACACCCAAGTCCAGGTCATTAATATTGATCAAAAAAAGCAATGATCCTAGTACTGACCCCTGGGAACCCATTGTAAACTTTCTATTTTCAGCTGGTATTATTAACAACTTTTCTATGTGAGCTTCCAGATAATCTATCTTACCACTTTTACACTGAGCATGGAAACTCCATGATCATGAAGTTCATCTTCAAACAATAAAACTTCTTCAAAGTACATGATCTGCTCTCTCGTTTTCAATTTCTCCAAATCTATACGTTCGGTTGTGGGAGTAACCTACAAAAGAGATTAATGTATATTATTCAGCCAGCTAAGAAATGACTATATCATATTGAATAAAGGAACAAAGCTGTCATTAAATTGATATGATTATTCTTGTATCACATTAGAATGTCAGTGGTAAGGAAATAATGAGTCCATACATTGAATGACATTTTGATGATTCGCATCATTACTATGTTTGCAATCATTGCATATAGCCACCTATCAATAAAACTGTCTTAAACATTAAGATTAGAACAACTGAGTTGATTGAAATTAGTGTCTTGACAAATTACCTTCAACTTTAACTCATCACCAAGTAACGTTCCTTTATAGTCTGTCGTAAACGTCCAATCATAGGGTTTAACAACTTCTTTTGAGTGTTCAGAATCAGCCCTATGGTTAAAATAAATGCCTAATTTTAATTGTATTACATTATGCCAAACTTGCACTCTCAGGCAAAACTCACCCCACAATTAGGACAACCCCAGCAAGAACATGATGCAATTTAACTAGGAAATTATTCAATTAATAAAGTGTAAATCAAATATAATAATATTTGCAGTATCTGAAAATTAATTTGAATGTCATAGAGTCATAGAGGTTTACAGCATGGAAACAGGCCCTTCGGCCCAACTTGTCCATGCCGCCCTTTTTTTTTTAAACCCCTAAACTAATCCCAATTGCCCGCATTTGGCCCATCTCCCTCTATACCCATCATACCCAAGTAACTATCTAAATGCTTTTTAAAAGATAAAATTGTACTCGCCCCCACTACTACCTCTGGCAGCTTGTGAGAGACAAAATTGCCCCTCTGGACACTTTTATATCTCTCCCCTCTCACCTTAAACCTATGCCCTCTAGTTTTAGACTCCCCTACCTTTGGGAAAAGATATTGACTATCTACCTTGTCTATACCCCTCATTATTTTATAGACCTCTATAAGGTCACCCCTCAGCCTCCTACGCTCCAGAGTAAAAAGTCCCAGTCTATTCAGCCTCTCCTTATAACTCAATCGATCAAGTCCCGGTAGCATCCTAGTAAATCTTTTCTGCACTCTTTCTAGTTTAATAATATCCTTTCTGTAATAGGGTGACCAGAACTGCACACAGTATTCCAAGTGTGGCATTACCAATGTCTTGTACAACTTTAACAAGACATCCCAACTCCTGTATTCAATGTTCTGACCGATGAAACCAAGTATGTCGAATGCCTTCTTCACCACTCTGTCCACCTGTGACTCCACTTTCAAGGAGCTATGAACATGTACCCCTAGATCTCTTTGTTCTGTAACTCTCCCCAACGCCCTACCATTAACTGAGTAAGTCATGTCCTGGTTCAATCTACCAGAATGCATTACCTCGCATTTGTCTAAATTAAACTCCATCTGCCATTCGTCAACCCACTGGCCCAATTGATCAAGATCCCGCTGCAATTGGAGATAATCTTCCTCACAGTCCACCATGCCACCAATCTTGGTGTCATCTGCAAACTTACTAACCATGCCCCCTATATTCTCATCCAATGTCTGTGAAAAACAGTAACTAGAAGGCTGAGGCCAGTTATATTTAATACAAGTTTGAAACAAGTGGCACACCCCAATAGCATACAGAAACATTAGATCTTATCTATGGATATTAACATTAGGTATTTGACCTCACCTGCTCTCTTGCCATGCCTCTGCACATGCCACTTTCACTGTGCCATGCCCATTATCTACTGTCCTTAAGGCATCTGTAGCATGAAATGAAATTCCAAATCCTCCAGCATGTTGCACCTTTAAGACGTTATCACCAAACAACATCTCTGGAAGGGAATGCATCTTCATTTCCTCAGCTAACCTGAATGGTTAATCAACCAGAGAAAAGTTGAAATCATTAGGAAAGACTTCCTCCATTTAGGTACTTCAACCTATGTTGAACGATCAGCAACAAGCTCACCAATCGACTGGAGGATCTAGTTTTACATTCAAATGTAAACTTAAAAAATATATGGTTCCAATAGAATTTGTTGCAATATGAATTCCATTTTCTGAGATTAAGATCTACTAAATTCATCAAAAATTATGGCTAAACTTCTAGAAAAATGTGTTTTCATACTGTATTCTAAGTCCTAAGAAATTGAAGATCATTTGTATCAAATTTAGGCAATTTTGATCCAAGCTAACAGCAAGTAAACTTCAAATTCTAGCTTTGTTCATCAAGAAGTGAAAGTATCCAAGAGAAAATTAATAATTAGGAGTTGAAAAGTTCCAGTTGCCTGAAACTTGAATTCAGATTTTAGCAGACTGAAGAACCATCAATAACATCACGGCAACAGAAGATCAGAACCATTTTGTCCAGTATTGCAGACAAGCTTATAGGTTACTTAAACATTGAAGATGATAAGGCATCACATTTTAAAATTACTTTTTAATTGATAATTTTTGAATTATCGTGGTCAGTAATTTAATATTTCTATTTTTTGCACATTTAAGATATTACAAGACACCAAATAAATTCAGTTTAAAAAGCAAATAAACTAATTTCATACTTTTCAATGTCCTTTGATTTCATAATATGGCTTTTGTTGGCAGTGAGCTTCCATGGTCCAAAGTTAAATTCCTGTTTGCTGTTTTTGAAACTGTGTGTTGTCATAGCGGTCAAATGTCACCTAAGAGAAAATATTCAATTAATTCTATAAATCACCTCAGTTATAATGTAAATGAAGTGTTATTGATAATTATATCTTTGACCCCATAAATCCTTCAGATTGAAGATTATAAACAAATTCTGTGTTACAGAAATCTCTTTTATATTCAGTTAGTTATGGCGAAGTGATCTAATTATTGACTACTAGAAACTGTAGGCATCAAGATGTCCCAAGGGGCATTTCTATAAACATTCTGTAATAGCTTTGAAGTCCGTAAATTAATGATAGCCGAAATATTAATAGTTACATCATAAAACACAACTTTGTTGGGCTTTACTGTGTTTCTACACAATCAACCAAATCAAACAAGAAACTACAACTTCCAGAATACACTGGTGTCACTCTTTGTAAGCACTCTGCATGACAACTCTTAGTATGTTTCATAAAGCTGGCCTCTGCGACATTCTGGAACTAGGCCAGAACAAGAGACTGACTGACTTTTCACAGAATATTTTACAAGTTAATACTCATAAATACTGCCTCTCTTATTCCTCTTCACCTTAGACCAGCAATGAAAAAGGCAGAGAAAACTGAATGCAAAGAAGCCAATATTAGGACCACAGAGCATAATTCCATTGTTTGAATAATAAAACTGTGAATTGTCTGAAAATATCAAAGCACAATAAAACATGACCTTTTTAACTTTAATTGAAGTATCTTTTGGTTTGAAGTTTTTCCTTTCAATGTTTCTAACTATATTCAAGAAGTTATTTACATAACTACATCTCCCTTCATGTGCAGCTTTATTTATATACAGTACACATAAAGGCAACAACTTTAATTTCCCTACCCAACAGTTGTGGATTTAAAAAATGTTATGTAAATCAAGTTTCAAAAAACAATTTTTGCTCATTACACAAGCAGTCTCCATCACAAAAAATTCTGATCAAGTTTTGGTAAGTTTGAACAAATGAAAACATTACTTATTTTATTGTCCAAGTACAGGGGAATTTCACAGTAACTTAATTGCAGTGTTAATGTAAACCTTATTTGTGACTAATAAATAAACTTTACATCTCTTTTAAACATGTTTCCAAATCCATTCAGCAACAATGGGCACCCTTCCTTTCACCTTGGCATCAGCTCTTTCAACCACCAACTTGTTGTGAACAGTGTTACAATTTGTTTGCTAGTGAAAAATAAACTTTGAATTTCTTGTTCTTTCCTCATAGGCCAGCCTGGCACCTTAACCAAAAACTGCCCGTGTCCCAGAATAATCCACTTCAAAACTCTGCTGCCTACATCCTAAGACACACTAAATCAAATTCACCCATGAACTCGGTCCTCAGTAACCTACAATGGCATCATGCCCCCCAGTGTCTCCCATTTAAAATTCCGATCCTCATGTTTAAATTTCTTCTTCTGATCTAGTATATTTCCCCCTGTCCTTCCTGCAACCATTGTCAATTATACCTCTGCTGCCTCAGCTCCATCTCCTGCATTTCCTCCATAAAACCCTTTGCTTCCCTAGGCCATTTCGTTCCTTTAAGGCCCTTCTTAAACCTCTCCTCTTTAGCCAAACCTATGGTTATTCACGCTAATATTTTCACCTTTGGCTCAACAGATTATTTTCGTATTATCACAGTCTTCAGGCATTTTTCCACATTAAAGGCACAACAGAACAGCAAGCTACTGCATGTTGTAGTGGAAAATGTGTGGGATGCCCACTACATTGTCCTGCCTACTTAAAGGAATTAAAAATAACAATGTTACATTCACACTAAAACTGATAGATATATTTCCAAGATATTACATATACGAAAGTGGAAATACACAGCTAGAAATGAGTAAACACGATGTCATGAACCACACAGATGTTATCTGCGAGGGCATCTCAACGAAACATCGGTTCATGGTGGTGTATAATTTTGTTTTGAAATGGTGTGCGGAGTCATACAGTTCCTTTAGGTGGAGCTGATGCTCTTCCCAACTCTGGCTGAACACTATTAAGACATCAATGTATACGGAATAGTGACTCAATCCTCAAATCACCCTCCTGTAGTCCATACAGTCTCTGGCCATGACAATAGAGAAGCTCCAATTACAAGAACTCAATTCGATCATGTCATTCTGGAGCATATGCTCAACTTCCTTCCGTACCTGCGATAACTTAGCTGGACTTAACCTATATGGGTGTCATTTGATGGGAACGGTGTCCCTCACATCTACATCATTCATCACTAACCCCGTTCTCCCTAGCTTATTCTCACAAATACATTTATAGGACTGCAGTATCTGTCAGTTAGCTCTGCCTCTCATCAGGGAGATGCCTTAACCTCTGGTTTAACTTCTCCAGTACTCCCTAATTGCTCAAATGAATTATAGGAAAGTCACTGTCATAATTTGACCCCTTGTCTTACGCCTGCTTCATTACTAACAAGACCTCCTACTTGTTCCCATCTCCCCTAACCCAATATTTAGAGTCGTAGAGGTTTACAGCATGGAAACAGGCCCTTCGGCCCAACTTGTCCATGCCGCCCTTTTTTTTAAATCCTGAAGTTCGTCCCAATTGCCCGCATTTGGCCCATATACCTTTATACCCATCTTACCCATGTAACTGTCTAAATGCTTTTTAAAAGACACAAAATCGTACCCGCCTCTACTACTACCTCTGGTAGCTTGTTCCAGACATTCACCGCCATGTGTGTGAAAACATTGCCCCTCTGGACACTTTTGTATCGCTCCCCTCTCACCTACACCTATGCCCTCTAGTTTTAGACTCCCTCACCTTTGGGAAAAGATATTGACTATCTAGCTGATCTATGCCCCTCATTATTTTATAGACCTCTAAGATCACCTCTCAGCCTCCTCGCTCCAGAGAAAAAAGTCCCAGTCTATCCAGCCTCTCCTTATAACTCAAACCATCAAGTCCCAGTAGCATCCTAGTAAATCTTTTCTGCACTCTTTCTAGTTTAATAATATCCTTTCTATAATAGGGTGACCAGTACTGTACACAGTATTCTAAGTGTGGCCGTACCAAGGTCATGTACAACTTCAACAAGAGGTGATGAAACCAAGTATGCTGAATGCCTTTTTCACCACTGTCCACCTGTGACTCCACTTTCAAGGAGCTATGAACATGTACCCCTAGATCTCTTTGTTCTGTAACTCTCCCCAATGCCCTTCCATTAACTGAGTAAGTCCTGCCCTGGTTCAATCTACCAAAATGCATCACCTCGCATTTATCTAAATTAAACTCCATCTGCCATTCGTCAGCCCACTAGCCCAATTGATCAAAATCCCATTGCAATCCAAAATAACCTTCTTCACTGAGCTCTGTGCCACCAATCTTGGTGTCATCTGTAAACTTACTAACCATGCCTCCTATATTCTCATCTAATTCATTAATATAAATGACAAATAACAGCCATATTTCTTTAATATGTATACATGACACACCCAGTGTGATTTGAATCTGTCTAGGGCATGTACCAAATAGTTTACTTCACTCAATTTCCTTTCTATGTGATGCAGCCCAGTGAATCTAGCTTTCAGGTGTTCGCCTGACACAGATAATAGCACGAGCATTCTCTCTCCTATTGTAAAACTACAGAAATCATAGAAACCCTACAGTGCAGAAGGAGGCCATTCGGCCCATCGAGTCTGCACCAACCACAATCCCACCCAGGCCCTACCCCCACATATTTTACCCGCTAATCCCTCTAACCTACACATCCCAGGACTCTAAGGGGCAATTTTTTTAACCTAGCCAATCAACCTAACCCGCACATCTTTGGACTGTGGGAGGAAACCGGAGCACCCGGAGGAAACCCACGCAGACACGAGGAGAATGTGCAAACTCCACACAGACAGTGACCCGAGCCGGGAATCGAACCCGGGACCCTGGAGCTGTGAAGCAGCAGTGCTAACCACTGTGCTACCGTGCCGCCCTCGAGGTCTGGGCCTTCCTGCAAACCCTGGCTTTAATTTCCTGCTGGGCTGTCTTTAAATGTTTACTCGCAACTTCACAGGCCCGATTCAGTCGTTCCCTTAAATTTGGAACTTAGTCTCAAAGGATAGTCTCTGACTTCATACTTAGCAACTTTTCACAAATTAATTTCAATGGTCCTCTAACCTCATACCCGTAGACCAATTCAAAAGGACTAAGTTTGGTCGATTCATTTGGTAGCATCTCTAATCGCAAACAATGAAAATGAAATCCGTTTGTCCCACTCATGAGAGTAGTCTTGGCTCTCATCATGGTTTTCAAAGTCTGGTGCCACCTCTCTTGTGCTCCCCGAGACTCTGGATGGTAGGCTGATGATTTTTCACAATACAATTCGGAGGTACCACATGATGATCTGTTTGCAATTTCTCTGTGGCTGGATTCTCTCTCGGCTGTTTGACTACAGAAGACATTACTATCATCTGTGATCCTGCTAAGTCATTCCCTAGACTGAATTGAATGCCTGAAATGGGCAAGGTTTATATCATGCCTACCACTACCTCCCGTCTTCAAACTATTCTTTACACTACATTTAACTTAAGGGGTTTCTCTCATTTCACCGTGAATGCTGTTGATCAAAAACTTATCCTTCAATATCCCTTCTGGACCACATATATCTTGATCCCACAATATCAGGGATTGACTCGCACTTGTATATCATAAGATCTTTTCTCATTCTATTCTGTCCACATGGAAATACTTTACCAGTGCACACAAAATCTTTAAACACATCTGCCACCTGCTGGTCCCTCTGTCCCTGTACAAGTGGTGCACACATTTTTGTCCCAAGTGTCTGCTCTTTCTCTTTGTGCACCAATCCGACTGGCTTCTTTTGCTCTCCACTGTCAACGTTTATTTTTTCCTGTTTAAGATTGATAACCCCCAACTGATTGCCTATTTAATTTCCAGCATCGTGATTTTGTATGGCTCAATTTATTGCAGTGAAAACATCTAACTTATTTCATATCTCTCACCCCTCCAGGAGATTCTGTTTTATTTTGAGGTGAAGCCGCCTTGGAGTTTCTGACTACTCCCTCTCTTGCTGGCCTGTCCCCTCTCATATCTTCCCAACTGCTTTCTGGCTTTCTCCGACTGAAAAGTGGGCCTACGTAAAGGCTTTGGTCTATGAATCAGCTTATAGTTGGCCACAAGCTCCGTGGCTTGTCTGTCAGTTTTAACTTTCTGCTCCTCAACATGAGTTCTAATCATTGTAGACTACAAATCTTCAAATTCTTCCAAAATAATTATCTTTCTATGGGCATAATATGTTTCTTCTTCTATTTTAATGCTTGCACCCATCTAGCAAAAGGTTTAACCTTTTTGAATTCAATGCAAGTTCGTCCAGACTGTTTCCTTTCAGCTCACAACTTTTGCCTGTAAGCCTCCGGTGCCAGCTTGAAAGCTGGCAAAATAGTTTTCTTCACTGTCTCATAGTCCCCAGACCTATCCTTTGCCAAAAGCGCATGGACCTCACTAGGCCTATCTATAAGTTTAGTCTGTAAGAGCAGGGTCCAAATGTCTTGTAGCCAATTCAGCTGTTCAACTATTTTCTCAAAAACACAGAAAAATGTCTCTGCATCTCATTCACTGAATATGGGAAGAGCTTGTACATATCTGAACATCTCCCCACTAGTTTCACATCTCAAACCACCCTCCTCTGCTGTTTGCTCTAACCTTTTGGTTTGTGCTGCCTGTGTGCAACTTTGGAAGTCGCTCTATGTCTATTTCTTCCCTTGCAGCTTGCTCCATTGTCATTTTAAACTCTCTCTCTTCTTAGACCATAAGACATAGGAGCAGAAATTTGGCCACTTGGCCCATCGAGTCTGCTCCGCTATTCAATCATGGCTGATATTTTTCTCATCCCCATTCTCCTGTCTTTTCCCCATAACCCCTGATCCCCTTATTAATCAAGAACCTATCCATCCCTGTCTTAAAGACACTCAGTGACCTGGCTCCACAGCCTTCTGTGGCAAAGAATTCCACAGATTCACTACTCTCTGGCTGAAGAAATTCCTCCTCATCTCTGTTTTAAAGGATCATCCCTTTAGCCTGAGGTTGTGCCATCTGGTTCTAGTTTATCCTACTATAGAAACATCCTCTCCATGTCCACTCTATACAGGCCTCGCAGTATCCTGTAAGTTTCAATAAGATCCCCCCCTCATCCTTCTAAACTCCAACGAGTACAGACCCAGAGTCCTCAACCGTTCCTCATACATTAAGCTCTTCATGCCAGGGATCATTCTTGTGAACCTCCTCTGGACCCTTTCCAAGACCAGCACATCCTTCCTTAGATACGGGGCCCAAAACCGCTCACAATGCTCCAAATGGGGTCTGACTAGAGCCTTATACAGACTGAGAAGTACATCCCTGCTCTTATCTTCTAGCCCTCTCAACATGAAAGCTAACATTGCATTTGCTTTCCTAACTGCCAAGTGAACCTTGAACAAGGACTCCCAAGTCCCTTTGTGTTTCTGATTTCCTAAGCATTTCCTCATTTAGAAAATAGTCTATGCTTTCGTTCCTCTTGCTCCTATTGAAAAGTTCTCTCCCTTTCCTCTCTCCTTCCTGCATCTCTAACTTCTTAATTTCTATGTTTCTTTGTAATTGAAGCCTAACTAATTCAATTTCTTCACTTCTTGAAATATTGGGTCTGGCTAACACACCTCATATATTTAAATACTTTGACATGCTTAAAATTAGCCTTCTTAGACGCTGTAGCTAAGACTACTTCCAATTTATCTGCCAATTCTATTTATTTGGTTTTAGGCACATCTTTGCTGTAGTTATATCATTTTCTTCCAGGTAAGATCGTGCTAGATCAAGAGCCATTCTGCTGCCTTCTTACTTTAAATAACACGTTCTCACTTGGTTCCACATGGTCCTCACTCTTGTTACATTCGAAAAGTCAAAAATCCCTTCACCGAAGGAATTAAGCTTTTTTAAGATGCCGGTCAAGAGCCCCCAATTTTCTGTCATGAACCACACGGATATTATCTGCAAAGGCATCTCAACTTGAAACACCGGTTCTTGGTGGTGTAGAGTTTTGTTTGGAATGGTGAGGAATCATGTGAAATCCCAGTGAAAATAACTAGCCCAGCCGTCGTGTAACAATTACCAAAGACTATTTATTAAACTAAAGAAAAAATAAATACACATGACTAGGACTATAACACTCTAAGACAATTAAATATATGAACTACTAAACGCACACACGGTTTAAAAAGCAGTTACTCCTTGACTATCTTAGCTCTAAGACTTCTTAGATGTTAAAATGGCCTCTCAGACTCTGAGCTGTAAAACTGGCCTCTCCAGCTCTTAGATGTTGCAATGCCTTCTTGGCTGTGAGATGTTAAACTAGCCTGACTGCTTTTGCAGGTGCTGGCAATTATGCCGTGCTTCCTCTGTGAATCCTCCCTCTGTGTATTTGGGCTGCCTGCATCTCTCACTTTCTGTGACTCTCAACATTAGCATCTGTATACCCCCACTGATCTCTTCGTTGTCTAAGTAAGTTGTTTCCTGGTAATAGCTATTTATACCTGATTTTGTTTGCTAATCTCATTGCTGGGAAAGGCTGCATCTCATCATCCCCTTTGAATGCTGGCTACTGCTGTCGCTAGGCAGGTCTTTTTACCTGTTGCTGGACAGATCCTCGACATCTAAAATGCACTGATCAGTTCTTCAAAATGTATTCTTTACACAGTCTGATAAGTGGAAGATTAGTGAAAAGAGTTTTATATAAAATTTCTGATGTGCCTCCTGTTGCTTTACTGCTGTCCAGGATGAGTTGTGGCAGCCTTTATCATGGTACACAACAGTCAGATTCCAACGCTGGGCCTCCATCTTCAGACTCCTATCCACCAATCTTTGCTATTCTCTCCTTACCTGGCATAATCTATTTATACATAAAGGTTCAAGTGATTCCTCAGCATTATATGCAAGGGGATGTATCCAACACATCAACTACATGTTCACTTTTTTCAAAATAGATCTTAGGATATTCACTTAAAATGCTACAGGGATAAGCACCTTCCGTTCTACGTTTTGACGAATATGATGTATCCCAAAGTGAGGCTATATGTTCCACAAGCCAGATGCAAACTGTTAATTCACAACTGCAATGAGAGAGAACCTCAGTGTCTTTTTGTAGCTTTTTGCATCTTGCAGTATTTCCAGATCTTGCAAAGATATTCCATCTCCCCAAACGTGCAAGTCCAACCTAGATAAATATTTATTTTGTATTCTACTTTGCCACATATGGAATATTAAATGCCCAAATCACTCCTGGAAATGTATTCAATGAATTAGCTCTTGACTTTCAGTGTTGCAGTCAAAATCATGGTTCAGCAAACCCTTCATCTAACTGGTTTTCTTGGGGGCTCTGTTAGCCCATCTGTTCTCATGCTTCCTTGCGCCACAAAATGAGCAGCTTGCTTGACATTATGTCATTTAAATCCTGGTGTCAATCAAGAAACTATATCTTTTAAACTTTGGACCTGCTTTCAGAAAATTATTCATTAACTTTTACTCAGACATTTCCTCATTAGTCTTTACAATTTCTCTCTTTATCCACAGTTTAAATACATTCTCCATTTCTATCACCAGTTCTGTTACTGTTGTTCTAAGTTTGACATAACATTATGAATTAATACATCTGTTAATATCAAAGGCAATGACAATTGTACACTACTTTTATTGTAAGAACAAACAAGAATTTTATTAGCATCTCACTTATATTTGTCCTATCCCACATAACAATTTGGCAACAATTCAAAAGTCCGTAACAGTCCAAAATGTCATCCTCCTCTTTATCATTTGTAATAAATATAAGATTTGATAAAAGTTTTGTAAAGAATTAATAGCTGAATGAACTCACTGGTCTGTAATTTAAGCTGTCTGGCCGAAATTGAAGATATGTTATTTCTGTTTCTCATCCATACATTTACGGTTAATAGTGACTTCAGACTCATGCTTGTGCTGTGAACTTTTGCTTAACCTTAGTTTAGTTGCTCACACCAAAGTCAGATGGTCAAGGATTCAAAACCCACTCCGGAAACTTGAGTACAGAAGCTGGATTGACACTTCAGTGCAATGCTGAATGAATGCTGCACTGTTGTAAGTGCTTTTGACATTAAAAATAGTCATTTTTGACATCAAAAATTTGACATTAAATTTTCCCGATGGCATTATTCCAGCAAGAGCAAGATAGCTCTCCTAATATCCGAGTCAAAATTAATCCTTCAATCAACAGTACTGAAACAGATCTTGAAATTTAACATTACTGTTTGTGGGACTTTGCTGAACACAAACCGGCTGCTGTGCTTTCCAACATTCAGTGCAGTAACTATATTTTGAAATCAACTTATTATTTGTGATGCCTTTTGAAATAGCCTGACATTGTAAAATGCACTGTAAGTACCAGCTCTTTTTTACTTATGCTGCCACTGTGCCTCCTTGCATTGCTGCTATTTGTCTTCAACTTTGCGCCTGCTTCTCTCTTTTCAAGTCTTCAGGTTAAGCATTTTTAACCGGTGTGCATGGGCCATAACATCCCCTTCCTGCTCCCACTGCTTAACCAATTCCAACTGTGATTCAGCTTCTAGTTTCATAGCCATATTGAGTTCATTTTTGTTCTCCTGTATGTGATTTTTCCTTCAGATCATTTTTTGAATTTTGACTTAAATTCTGTTCTCACATCTAATGGGAATGCCCAAGTATATTACTCAGCTAAATTCATAAAAATCCATAGAATCCCTACAGTGCAGAAAGAGGCCATTCAGTCCACTGAGCTTGCACCGATTCTCCAAAAGATCATCTAACCCAGGTCCGCCCTCCATATCTCCATCATCCTGCACATTTACCATGGCTAATTCACCTAACCCACACATCTTTGGACACTAAATCCACCTAACCTGTACATTTGTGAACTGTGGGAGGAAACCAGAACACCCGGAGAAAACCCACACAGACACAGGGAGAATGTGCAAACTCCACAGTCACCCAAGGCTGGAATTGAACCCAGGTCCCTGGTGCTTGCTAACCACTGTGTCGCCACTAATTAGATTGAATTGAGGAGGGAACAATGGATCAATCATCCAAATATATTCTACACAAAGCAACAGTTAATTGTAATTTCTATAAAACAAAACAGTTTTATCCATGAATCTTAGTTATCAGGCTGTGTAAAAATATTTTAAAGAATAAAGAATAATCCCTTCTGAGCTGAGCACTTTCAGATATTTATTCATTTCTGGGTATGCATTTCCATTTTGGTGTAATATCTTAGAAATATATCTACTGTTTCATTCTGAATGGAACAATATGGCAGTTTCACTGCCTTTTGAGTAGACAATGGAACCTGAAATTATTCATTTACGAAGAACACCAAAATTTTTGGGCAGCAGCTGCAATGAAATCATAAGACCATAAGACATAGGAGCAGAATTAGGCCACTCAGCCCATCGGGTCTGCTCCGCCATTCAATCATGGCTGATATTTTCCTCATCCCCATAATCAGCATAATCCACCCCTCTAATGCATTTACACTACCAGTTTTCAATTAGCTTGACACAAGACATTAAGCAACTGACCAGTCAGTGAACATCCCACTAAAGCCACTGATAAAAACCAGAGACAATGGCCTAAATTTTCCGATCGGGATTAGAACCCCTATTTCCAAACTGATCAGAGAAAAGAAACTGACATTCCTCCTATTTTTCTGGCAGGAAAATCGCAGCTTGGTATGGCTCCTGCTCTGTCCAAGACCGCAATTTGTAAATTTGCAGATGAAACAAAAATTGGGGGAGTAGCAGATAGTGGGGAGGATTGTTAGAGGATACAGCAGGATATAAATCGGCTGGAGACCTGGGCTGAAAGACGGTGGATGAAATTTAACCCAGACAAACGTGAGGTGGTGCGATTTGGAAAGTCCACTGCAGAAAGTATACAGTAAATGGTAGAGCCCTTAGAAATATTAGCATACAGAGGGATCTAGGCATGCAAATCCACAGCTCCCAGAAGGTGGCAATTCAGGTGGAGAAGGTGGTCAAGAAGACATATGGCATGTTGGCATTTATTGGTCAGAGCGTTGAGTATAGGAATTGGAAAATCATGTTGCAGCTGTATAAGACTTAGGTTAGGCTACATTTGGAGTACTGTGCACAATTCTGGTTGCCACATTACCAGAAAGATATTGATGCATTGGAAAAGGTGCAGAAGAGATTTACCAGGATGTTACCTGGTTTGGAGGATACGGACCATGGAGAAGGTTCAACAAATTTGGATTGTGTTCATTGGAGCATCGGAGGATGAGGGGAGACCTGACAGAGGTTTACAAGATTATGACCGGATTGGATAGGGTGGATAGTCAGAGTCTTTTCCCAGGATTGAAGGGTCAATTACTCGGGGGCATAGGTTGAAAGTGAGAGGGGGCAAGTTTAAAAGAGATGTATGGGGCACGTTTTTCACACACAAGGTGGTGAATGCCTGGAACGTGCTGCAAGAGGAGGTGGTGAAAGCAGATTCTAAAATAATGATCAAGAGGCATCTGGATAGATAGATGAATAGGCAGGGACAAGAGGGATATGGACCAAGTAGAGGCAAGAAAATATTAGAATAACCTGTGCAGGTGTCGGCAAAGACGTGATGGGCCGAAGGGCCTGTTCCTGTGCTGCACTGTTCTTTGTTTTTCTTTTAAAGAAACTACAAAGAGTCGTGCACCCAGTCCATCACTCAGACCAGCCTCCCATTCATTGACAATGTCTACATTTCCCGCAGCTTTGGGGAAGAGAGGGGGGGGGGGGGGGGGGGGGGGGGAGAGAGAGAGACGGGGGGGGGGGGGGGGAGAGAGAGACGGGGGGGGGGGGGGAGAGAGAGAGACGGGGGGGGGGGAGAGAGAGACGGGGGGGGAGGAGAGAGAGACGGGGGGGGAGGAGAGAGAGACGGGGGGGGAGGAGAGAGAGACGGGGGGGGAGGAGAGAGAGACGGGGGGGGAGGAGAGAGAGACGGGGGGGAGGAGAGAGAGACGGGGGGGGAGGAGAGAGAGACGGGGGGGGAGAGAGAGAGACGGGGGGGGAGAGAGAGAGACGGGGGGGGAGAGAGAGACGGGGGGGGAGAGAGAGACGGGGGGGGAGAGAGAGACGGGGGGGGAGAGAGAGACGGGGGGGGAGAGAGAGACGGGGGGGGAGAGAGAGACGGGGGGGGAGAGAGAGACGGGGGGGGAGAGAGAGACGGGGGGGGAGAGAGAGACGGGGGGGGAGAGAGAGACGGGGGGGGGAGAGAGAGACGGGGGGGGAGAGAGAGACGGGGGGGGAGAGAGAGACGGGGGGGGAGAGAGAGACGGGGGGGGAGAGAGAGACGGGGGGGGAGAGAGAGACGGGGGGGGAGAGAGAGACGGGGGGGGAGAGAGAGACGGGGGGGGAGAGAGAGACGGGGGGGGAGAGAGAGACGGGGGGGGAGAGAGAGACGGGGGGGGAGAGAGAGACGGGGGGGGAGAGAGAGACGGGGGGGGAGAGAGAGACGGGGGGGGAGAGAGAGACGGGGGGGGAGAGAGAGACGGGGGGGAGAGAGAGACGGGGGGGGAGAGAGAGACGGGGGGGGAGAGAGAGACGGGGGGGGAGAGAGAGACGGGGGGGGAGAGAGAGACGGGGGGGGAGAGAGAGACGGGGGGGGAGAGAGAGACGGGGGGGGAGAGAGAGACGGGGGGGGAGAGAGAGACGGGGGGGGAGAGAGAGACGGGGGGGGAGAGAGAGACGGGGGGGGAGAGAGAGACGGGGGGGGAGAGAGAGACGGGGGGGGAGAGAGAGACGGGGGGGGAGAGAGAGACGGGGGGGGAGAGAGAGACGGGGGGGGAGAGAGAGACGGGGGGGGAGAGAGAGACGGGGGGGGAGAGAGAGACGGGGGGGGAGAGAGAGACGGGGGGGGAGAGAGAGACGGGGGGGGAGAGAGAGACGGGGGGGGAGAGAGAGACGGGGGGGGAGAGAGAGACGGGGGGGAGAGAGAGACGGGGGGGGAGAGAGAGACGGGGGGGGAGAGAGAGACGGGGGGGGAGAGAGAGACGGGGGGGGAGAGAGAGACGGGGGGGAGAGAGAGACGGGGGGGGAGAGAGAGACGGGGGGGGAGAGAGAGACGGGGGGGGAGAGAGAGACGGGGGGGAGAGAGAGAGACGGGGGGGGAGAGAGAGACGGGGGGGGAGAGAGAGACGGGGGGGGAGAGAGAGACGGGGGGGGAGAGAGAGACGGGGGGGGAGAGAGAGACGGGGGGGGAGAGAGAGACGGGGGGGGAGAGAGAGACGGGGGGGGAGAGAGAGACGGGGGGGGAGAGAGAGACGGGGGGGGAGAGAGAGACGGGGGGGGAGAGAGAGACGGGGGGGGAGAGAGAGACGGGGGGGAGAGAGAGACGGGGGGGGAGAGAGAGACGGGGGGGAGAGAGAGACGGGGGGGAGAGAGAGACGGGGGGGGAGAGAGAGACGGGGGGGGAGAGAGAGACGGGGGGGGAGAGAGAGACGGGGGGGAGAGAGAGACGGGGGGGGAGAGAGAGACGGGGGGGGAGAGAGAGACGGGGGGGGAGAGAGAGACGGGGGGGGAGAGAGAGACGGGGGGGGAGAAAGTCGGGGGGGGAGAGAGTCGGGGGGGGCAAGAGAGTCGGGGGAACTGGGGGAGCAGCTTGACAAGTCGGGTGAGGGAGTGGGTGGTACGTTGTGGAGAAAGGGGTCTTCAGAGATGGTGCAGGTGGTATATCTGTTGTAACGTTACCGAGGGGTTAGACTCGGATTTTCCTGTTTAACATTTCTATTCAGTGGCAGCACAGTGGTTAGCATTGCTGCCTCACTGCACCGGGGACACAGGTTCAATTCCTGGCTTGGGTCACTGTTTGTGCAGAGTCCATATGTTCTCCCCGTGTCTGCCTGGGTTTCCTCCCACAGTCTGAAAGATGTGCAGGTTAGGTGTGTTGGCTATGCTAAATGTCCCTCAGTGTACCTCAACAGGCGCCGGAATGTGGGGACTAGGGGATTTTCACAGTAACTTCACTGCAATGTTAATGTAAGCCTACTTGCAATAAATAAATAAGCAAGTCTGAACCGTTTCCGAACTCAGTTGGTGACTTTCTCGCCTAGACTCGAGGAATTGCCGATCAGATGTTCAAATTTCCTGGGCAATTCCCACAGAGCCAGTGCTCGGTCCCGCAGCGCTCCTTGGGGATTCGGTGTCTGACGATCCGGAGTTCAGATTGAATAATTGCTGCACCTTTCTCTAATGTACTGGCTGAGCAGGGAGCGGGTCAGTCGCTGCTGTTTATTTCGAGCCCTGCACCAAAAGCTGCTTGGTGGCAGCGTTTCTAATTGCAGGGACACTTCACTCTCATCAGTTTAAACCCCACACTTGGACCCGGTTTAAAATCTGAGGGGGGCAGTTGAAAGGAGGAGTGTCGCTCGGGGCTCCGGTTCACTGTTCCAGACAGGCGGCGGCACAGTGTGTCCATGCCGCAGCTTTCAGTTATCTCCGTCTCTGCTTCAGCTTCGTATCCAAACTGGAGAAACCCTAACCCTTCCCCCTCCTCCCAGCCCCGCTCTCCTCCCAGCCCCGCTCTCCTCCCAGCCCCGCTCTCCCATTCCCCCACCCCCGGATCCCTCTCCTCCCTCCCCCCCTCACCGGGCCACCTCCCCTCACCGGTCTCCGCTGGCGACTCCGACCCCGATCCGCCGCCGTTGCCGTGGGTTTCCTAGGCCCCAGTCCGTCGCGATTCCGCTCCCCGGGCCGCCCGGACCCGCCGATCGTTCCGCGCTCTCGGTGTCCCAGTGAGGGGAGGACGGGCAGGAGAGAGTGGAACACCGCCTCCCCCGAAACCACACAGGAGGGAAGGTATCCAAACTCTTACTCACCCTCTGGTGTGTCCCGGCTTGTCAGGGAATTCTGCCACACGCCTGTTCGGTAATGTCGCTGCGGTCCCGCTGCTAAAAGTGTCCCGGGAGCCCCCAAGCTGGAGGAAGAAACCGTCAACCGCTTCATCTCCCTAATGGAGGACTCTACTCCACAGTTTATAATGTTTATTTATTAGTCACAAGTAGGCTTACATTAACACTGCAATTAAGTTACAGTGAAAATCTCCTAGTCGCCACACTTCGGCGCCTGTTCAGGCACACTGAGGAAGAATTTAGCAGGGCCAATGCACCTAACCAGCACATCCTTCGGGCGGTGGGAGGAAACCGGAGGAAACCCACGCAGACAAGGGAGAACATGCAGACTCCACACAGACAGTGACCCAAGCTGTAAATCGAACCCAGGTCCCTGGCACTGTGCTAATCATTGTGCCACACCATTACCCCCCCCCCCCCCAGTGCACCAAGATAAACATCAATTGTTACCAGAGGACCGTCAACTCTGTGAAAGATGCTCTTTTTAGTCTGCTCAAAACTTTCTGCTCTTTTAAAACAGCTAGGAACTGTGGATGATCAATGTTGCAGAGGCCCATTCAAAGTTTAAGACTATGTGCTGCGGCGCACACTGAAGTTTGGGACAACTCTGGAAAGTCTCAGTGGGGAAAAGCCACTGTTAAGTAAGGTACTCCTGCCATAATATACCGAGCAGCTGGAAACCATCTAAATCCCTTGTGCTGTCTGCACCAGAGAATGTTTGGGCTGATAAAAGGCAAGTACCATTCGCGCCACACAAGTGCCAGGCAATGACCATCTCCAACATGGCCTCTGGTCACTGTCTGTGTGGAGTTTGCACATTTTCATGGGTTTCCTCCAGGTGCTCTGGTTCCTCCCACACCCCAAAGATGTGCAAATTAGGTTGATTGCCCAGGATCAATTGTCACTTAGTGTCCCAAGTTGTAAAGGTTGGGGGAATTAGCAGGGTAAATATGTGAGATTATGGGGATAGGGTCTGGTTAAGATGCACTGTCAGAGACACACTAGATGGACTGAATGGCCTCTTTCTGCACTGTAGGGATTCTATTCTATGATGAGAGAATCTGGCATTTAAGTCCATTACCATTGCCGAATCCTCATTATCAAGATCCTAGGGATTACCATTGATCAGAAACTGAACTCAACCGGCCATATAAATACTGTGTCTCCAAGAGCTGGTCAGAGGCTGGGAATTCTGAAGCATATAACTCACCTCCTGACTCCCCAAAGCCAGGCCACCATCCTCAAGGCACAAGTCAGGAGTGTGATGGAATATTCCACTTGCGTGGATGAATGCAGCTCCAACAACACTCAAGAAGCTCAACACCACCAAGGACAAAACAGCCACTGGATCGCCAACCCATCCTTCACCTTCAACATTCACTCTCTCTATCATTGATATACAGTAGCACCAGTGCGTAACATCTACAAAATGCACCACAGCAATTCACCAAGGCTCCTTCAACAGCACCTTTTAAACCCGCAACCTATGCTACCTAATAGTATAAGGTAGCGCATACCACCTGCAAATTCCTGTCCAAACCACACAACATTCTGACTGAGAATTATTCTTTCACTGTCACAGGATTCAAATCCTGGAACTCCCCAGCAGCACTGTAGGTGTACCTGCACCAGATGAATAGCAGTTCTAGAAGGCAACTCACCACCACCCTCTCAAGGGCCATTAGACTTTGGAAACAAATGCTGACCATGCCAGGAATGGCCACATCCCATGATAGAATGAAGCAAAGTGTAAAAGTAGGTGGTAAATATAGTCTGTAACAGCAAGTGTAGTGGGGCACCTCATATTGTATTGAAATAAACTGATCTATATTGCATTTTATGTGATGTTAAATTTGAACTTTATGTAATATACTTGTAAATATTTTATTAATAAAGTATGTTTTGGGGAAAAAATCTTGGCATGCGCTTATTACAATGATCCCGGAAACTTCCACAGTACTGCAATGCTGCACAGAAATTATACAGGCACCTGGAACAAGACTACAGAAATCCTGTACTCTGCTTGATTTTACTTAGGATTTCATGTTACCGTTATTATATCCTTTCTCCATCTTTACCTGTGGAAGACTCGCTGGAGTGATTTGCTATGAATGGAGGGGATAGTTCTGGTTATCAAATAATCCCACTGATACATAGGCTGGAATAGTGGATTTTTACATGATGAAAATGTCACTTGCATTTGTCATTGGCTGGGGTTTTACCAGCTCACCCCGCCTGTCGACCAGTGGAACAAGCCGGTAAAATCGCAGGAGAGCCGAGAAATCAGGATCACGCTTGATTTCTCGGGTCTCACAATTTTACAATAGCTGAATTTCTGGGGAGATCAGCCTCTCGCAGGAAATGTGTGAGAGGCTGAATAAATTATTCAAATTTATTATAATGTTTATTAACATGTGAATTGCGAGCCCGGCGCTGAATCGTCAAGGCTCGCTTGCCTTTCTGGCCTCACCGGGAGAGGTTCTCTCCAGCTAGGGAGACAAGTGCTCCCCATGAACGGGGAACAGTCATGTTGGCCTCACTGGTAGAACCGGAGGTCATTGAGGCCCCCAGGGAGACCTTGGCACTGCCAGACTGGCACCTCGGTAATGCCCACTTGGCACTGCCCACTAGGCAATGTCATGGGGATGGGACCTATGGGTGGGTGGGGCCTATAGGGGCGGGGCCTGAAAAGGCAGCCCGATCGTGAGGGGGAGGGCCCGCTGCCATTTTGCAGACGTTTGTTTCAGGGGCCCGCTGCCATTCTGCAGCGATTGGTGGGGGGAGGGAAAGGGGGCCCACTCCGCATTGCGAGCGTTGCGGGAGGCAATTGCAAGGCAATTGGTCTGGGGGGCGGTGGGGACTGCATTTCAAGTGGTGTGGGGCTCACAATCAACTGCGGGCCCCCACAATCGCAGAGGGGAGGGGGAGTTTGTTCAGGTTGCCTGTAGCAGCAGGGGCCTGACAGCTCTTTCTCTGTCAGACCCCAGCTGTTGGAATTGTGCATGTGCAGAATCAGAGGTCTGCACATGTGCAATAACTCCCTTTGCAAATGTTATTGCATGTGTGCAGACATAGAGGTCTGCACATGCGCAATAGATCTCTCTGCAGGCTGGCAGGTGAATTAAGCCCAGCCCACTGCCTGCAGCAGCTAGAAACATCTGAGCCCATATTTTCAATGTCCAAGTCCGTAAGATTGAGAGTGAAAACTCGCCCAAAAAACAGACCAGGAATTTTCTCATTTTCACACTTAGAAAAAATCTTGTAAAATTCCACCCATTGGGTCAGATGATTGACAATGTACACCAGATGTAGATTGATGGAAAGGAACCTTTTTGTTCATAAACAAAGGACGATTTCAAATAGGCCTTTAAGATGCAAATGATTTCCTTTAGCTGCTTTCTGCTCCTAGAGGAATCCAACAAGCCTATAAAACTGCAAAACTCTCACGCACACACACTCTCTCGCTCTTGTTTCCATCAAGAAAGAAATGAATTGTGTAACCATCCTGAAGAAAACACTAGTGATCTTACTTATTGCTATTTATTGGTCCTATGAGGTGCCTTGAAATGTTTTACCATGTTGATGGTGCTTTATAAATTAAAGTTGTTGTTGCACATTGAATGTAGAAGCCACAGGGAAAGCGAACATAGGTCTCTTGAATGGAAAAATGTCATCCTTAAAATATGCTTTAATGGTTTACAACATAACAGCACAATAATTTTTGTTCCATGTACCTTTTAAAAATATTCCCATAGTATTTTTATATCTGTCCCTTTATGTATTCGATTCTTTTGTTATTTTGGATAATTCTGCCACATGATGTATTTTCTATAAATGCCCTGTCCCACTGTTCAGTTGGATAGAGGTTTTGTGATGCTTTTCAAAGAAGATTATGGCGTTTTCTCAGTGTCCTTACCTGAAATTCTTCCCTCATGGACTGCAGAGGTTGAAGAAAGCGGCTCATCTTCTCGAGGGGAATTAAGGTTGGGCAATAAAAATGCTGGCTTAGCCAACCCATGTCCCGTGAAAGAATAATAAAAAAACCACCCAAAACAGATTAATTGGTCTTCCATCTGACTTGTAGTTTGTGAGGGTATGCCTGCTTGACAACTACACTTCAAGAGTAACAATTTGACCGTGAAGTCTTTGTGATGTCCATCATAAGATGCTTTATAAATCCAAGTTCCTTATTAAAACTTTTGAAATAATCAATTGTTAAAACTTAGCAGGAAAGACAATGAGAAGTCTACACTTAAAAATTAATTGATGTTTTCCTGTATTTTAAGATAATTTCCAGCAAATTTGGTATCATAATATATATGGTACAATACAGTTTGGCTGGCATTGCATTCAGTTGGAGGACGTCAGTTAAACTCTTTAACAGATTCAAAAATTGGTAAGGTTTAAATTGTCTGTTTCACTTGCACTCCAGTATGTGCTCAGGTTTCTTGCATTTGGCTATACTTTATCTTTGTTGTGTTCTCCAATATTCAGTCTCAGATCTTTTTGAAAATGTAATCTTACTAAAAATGTTAGTAAAATGATATCAGTATCCTACGAGTTATGAAATCTCCCCAGACTGGACCAAACGACTGTGTGGAATCGCACGTTGATTCCTGCTCAATGAAATCTATCATTAGTTCAAGATAACATTCCATGGCTGCCCATTTTTGAGCTGTGACAAACCGCGTAGCCCCTGAAAATGGGCACTACATAACCCAATTTCTAGCGTTCAGCTTACAACAAGTTTGGAATGGCAAATGTTTATGAAAATAAGCACCAGTAAATGAAATTAAAAAGAATAAATGCTGCAGGAAATAAAACCCTTGAGTAGGTATCAATAGCATGATTGTTCTTTATAATAACTGCAGTAACATTCCCCTTGGCAGATTTCTTCCTTCTTAACTGTTGACCATCTGGATTTGAACATGATGCACGTTCCCTGGCTTCAGTAGTTGTTACACTTAAGCGACCTTCAGCGTAGTCTGACAGGTCCAGCTGGCTATCATGGTAGCAGCCATCAAAAGCCATGTTTTGTGTCTGATTCAACCTAAAGGAATCTGAAAACTAAAAAATAGAAGTGCTTTTGTGATTATCACTAACTAGTACTGAGATACCTGCATAAGATTAGGTTGACTGTTGGGCCCAATTTTAACTCCGTGTTAGTGGATGGGTTGTGAATGGGTTAAAATTGGACCCTGTACAAAATTCAATAGTTCTTAAAAGCAATCTTCACATTTGCAAAAGTATTTACTGCAATGTAATTTATTAAATGAATCTTCAACAATGTAAAATCAAGTTAATATACTTTAAAATCAATGCAGTTTTAAAAAAAATCTGCTCCTTTCTTCCTATCAGTGTAACAATGGACTAATGCCTCCTGTGAGATGATATTTCTCCTCACCTCTACTTTTAATGGAAGACATTAAGCTTTGAACCCCTGTTTTGGATTCCCCATGAGAATAGCATCTACACTGTCAAGCCCCATCAGAATCTTATGCACTGCGATAAATTCATCTCATACTTCCAAATTCCAATGAGTATAGGCCCAACCTGCTCAACCTTTCCTCATAAGGAAATCTAGTGAACCTTCTCGAAACTGCTTCATGCCTCCACATTTATATCAAATGTCTTTTGATGCTGCCAGCCATTTCTTTTGCCCCAAAAAATCTTCAGGAAGGCTCAAATATGTCTTAGAAATAGCTATAGCCTTTTAAAGACCCACAGCTTTTAGCCTCCGCACCCCAACATATGTATCTTTTATGTTTGTGTAATCCATTGCCCATAGCCAGTCCAGTGCAATGTGGAAGTGAGAGACTACTTATAATTGAACTGACCATGGACATTTCTGTGGGATAAGCATTTTGCCAATCTGGCTAATTGGTTGCAACGAACTGCTGTCAGTTCCACTCACAGAGCTGTAGAATCAATGCTCGTTTCTCTAATTGGAGCAGACAAATGCAGTTTCTGAAGTAATCTATGTATGCCATTAAATGGCGGTGAATGTCACGTTTCTAACAATTCTCTCTTAAAATTACAGATGGAATGTCACAGGAATCAATTGTGACTCACTAAAGCTACACTGTTACAGTGGGAGAATCCTGCATAAATTCACCCCACAACGAATTTCATGTGCTGTATAGCTCATAAACAGTAAAACGTTCTTAATTTTATAATCCACATCTAATGGCAGAAAGTCATAAATTAATTTTTTAAAGTTGCTAACATAAATTATGTCCAACTTAAGGCTACTTTTCCTTGGAAAACTGCTGCACAGTTGCTTTGGAGTACAGTGGAATCTTTACAGACCATTTCAAATCAGATCGTTTTGCTCCAAAACCAAACTTTGAGACATGTTAGCATGCAATTTCCCTGACAAAATAGTTTTCCTAACCATAGAACCATAGAAAATTACAGCTCAGAAACAGGCCTTTTGGCCCTTCTTGTCTGTGCCGAACCATTTTATGCCTCGTCCCACTGACCTGCACTTGGACCATATCCCTCCACACCCCTCTCATCCATGAACCCATCCAAGTTTTTCTTAAATGTTAAAAGTGACTCCGCATTTACCACTTTATCCGGCAGCTCATTCCACACTCCCACCACTCTCTGCGTGAAGAAGCCCCCCCTAATATTCCCTTTAAACTTTTCTCCTTTCACCCTTAACCCATGCCCTCTGGTTTTTTTCTCCCCTCGCCTCAGCGGAAAAAGCCTGCTTGCATTCATTCTATCTATACCCATCAAAATCTTATACACCTCTATCAAATCTCCCCTCAATCTTCTACGCTCCAGGGAATAAAGTCCCAACCTATTCAATCTCTCTCTGTAACTCAGCTTCTCAAGTCCCGGCAACATCCTTGTGAACCTTCTCTGCACTCTTTCAATCTTATTTACATCCTTCGTGTAACTAGGTGACCACAATTGTACACAATACTCCAAATTCGGCCTCACCAATGCCTTATATAACCTTACCATAACACTCCAACTTTTATACTCGATACTCCGATTTATAAAGGCCAATGTACCAAAGGCACTCTTTACGACCCTATCCACCTGTGACGTCACTTTTAGGGAATTCTGTACCTGTATTCCCAGATCCCTCTGTTCAACTGCACTCTTCAGAGTCCTACCATTTACCCTGTACGTTCTTCTTTGGTTTGTCCTTCCAAAGTGCAATATCTCACACTTGTCTGCGTTAAATTCCATTTGCCATTTTTCAGCCCATTTTTCTAGTTGGTCCAAATCCCTCTGCAAGCTTTGAAAACCTTCCTCACTGTCCACTACACCTCCAATCTTTGTATCATCAGCAAACTTGCTGATCCAATTTACCACATTATCATCCAGATCATTGATATAGATGACAAACAACAATGGACCCAACACCGATCCCTGCGGCACACCACTAGTCACAGGCCTCCACTCAGAGAAGCAATCCTCCACAACCACTCTCTGGCTTCTTCCATTGAGCCAGTGTCTTATCCAATTTACTACCTCCCCATGTATACCTAGCGACTGAACCTTCCTAACTAACCTCCCATGAGGGACCTTGTCAAAGGCCTTGCTGAAATCCAGGTAGACAACATCCACCGCCTTCCCTTCATCCACTTTCCTGGTAACCTCCTCGAAAAACTCTAATAGATTGGTCAAACATGACCTACCACGCACAAAGCCATGTTGACTCTCCCTAATAAGTCCCTGTCTATCCAAATATTTGTAGATCCTATCCCTTATCACACCTTCCAATAACTTGCCCACCACCGACGTCAAACTTACTGGCCAATAATTTCCCAGATTTCTTTTGGAACCTTTTTTAAACAACGGAACAACATGAGCCACCCTCCAATCATCCGGCACCTCCCCCGTGAATACTGACATTTTAAATATGTCTGCCAGGGCCCCTGCAAGTTCAACACTAGCTTCCCTCAAGGTCCGTGGGAATACCCTGTCCGGTCCTGGGGATTTATCCACTCTGATTTGCCTCAAGACAGCGAGCACCTCCTCCCCTTTAATCTGTAAAGGTTCCATGGCCTCCCTACCAGTTTGCCCTATTTCCGTAGACTCCATGCCCGTTTCCTCAGTAAATACGGATGCAAAAAAACCATTTAGTATCTCCCCCATCTCTTTTGGTTCCATACACAGTCTACCACTCTGGTCTTCAAGAGGACCAATTTTATCCCTCACTATCCTTTTGCTCCTAACATACCTATAGAAGCTCTTTGGATTTTCCTTCACTCTGTCTGCCAAAGCAACCTCATGTCTTCTTTTAGCCCTCCTGATTTCCCTCTTAAGTAGCTTCTTGCACTTTTTATACTCCTCGAGCATCTGATGTGTTGCTTGCTGCCTGTACATTTCATACAACTCTCTCTTCCTCTTAATCAGTGTTAACATTGTGTGTATCAATTCTCCTTGGATGAGTTGGACATTTCTAGATCTGTGCTGCTACAACCTGCTGACCTGCCATCCTATATGATGCAGGTCTACTCTAGATCCACATTCCTCCGTGATGATGATTATTCCAGATGCAGATTTAACCATAAAATGGAGCAAACTGCCCTATCCTCACTACTGCACTTTAACTAATTCCTTCCAAGTTCCAAAAAGCAAAGTCCCATTCTCCTTGGCTCCCACACTGCTGGATTTCCAAGTCATTTTACGTAACTCGACTGATATTTGTCACCTCTCTTTTCTAGGTTCAGTCTCACTGCCTCTCTTTTGTGGACCCAATGTTTCATCATGGTACTCTCATTGCTTTTCTTTCCTGTTCTCATGTGACACTGACTAATCTTCATTGATTCAATTCTGCAGCTTTAAAAATTCTGCATTTAGCGTTGCTTTTGGCTGGTTTATCCACTAATACTAAAACTGAGTGCAGCCCATTCTGAGAGGACAAGGTGAAATGTGTTAAAGAAAAAATAAGTTACGTTAGTTGTCTTAAGTTATGATAGCTGTTTGTGAGCTGATGCATTAATAATGTTTTTCATTTGAATCCAGATGAGGTCTTAATTAACAAGGGTGGGGAAATTGATTGAATTTTATAGGAGAAAATTAGTTTCAGGTGTAAATATTAATATTGAATGGAACGTACAGAACTTTATTTGTTTTTGCATTTTGTTGAGAATGTAGATTGTAATGAGTACGCAGTTTATCTAGTCCCACTACTCTGCAGGTCCCCCCAGTAGTTTAAAAGTTTAATTCACTCACCAAAATAGCCAATTGTTTACTTTCACTACTGTTAGACCCAGAATAAAAGAGACTTTAACCAAGCCTCTTTCAACAAACTCAGCATGACTGATTTGTTACAAAATGAAACTTTAAAAAAAAACAAGTTGCAAGAACTGGTTAACACATAATTGGGCTCTGGAAGTATAACTAAATATCCCTTTTTAAAAATGCCCCAACACGTGCACTCACACACACACACACAAACAAACAAACAAACAACAAACAGATAGGGCCTCTGCAGTGATGGGTTTTGGAAGATAGGTTTTATAAAGTAAAGGGTAAGTTTTGCAGGGTTTCGCTGCTGTTGATCTGGAGCTCCTTTGTGTGAAGTAGATGTGCTCCAGTAGATGTCTGGTGGTTCTCACCATCATAGCTTCAGCATGGAGGAGAATATAGAGCTGGATCAGCTTTGCAGGTTTCCAAATGCAGAAAAGTTATAGTCAGCTGAGGATTCTCTGACTGCAGATTGATAATCACATGGAATTTTAGACAAGGTAGGGAGAGACCAAGTTAGAGGAGCCTTCCTTCTCGGTCTATTCCCCAAAACTGAGTTCAAAAGAATAGGTTGGAAACTTAAAGCTCCTCTGTCAGGTGATTTCTAGTAAATCACTAGCTTTCGCCTTTAAATCCATTTGCGGGGATGGGATATCCTCTGGGTTCCCACCCGCCTGAGCACACAATGTTTTAATGCTGAGGCAGACAAGGTCTCGGGTAGAAAGCCTGGCCTTGCCCCAATTGAGGTCGTTAAGTGTCCAATTAATGGCCCCTCAAGGACCATTCCCAACCAGCCGTAATTTTTAGACTGGTGGGAACATTGAACCTCTGTGGGGGAAGGCCAGAAAGAATCAAAGTTAGACCTTGGCTGGGAAGTGGGGGCAGAGGATGTGTCTGCATCAGAAGCTCCCTTCCAATGAGGAGGCACCCTTACCTTAAGGCCTGGTGACCTCCAGACCTCTTTCCCCACTGACTTCTCCCCGAAGATCCAGATCACCCCCTGGCGACCCCCAGCACGTCCCTACCTACCCGGCCTGGAACCCTTGCAATTACCTTGTCCTCCAGCTCTGGCACTTAGACTAAGGTAGGTTCGTATAGTTCCTCTTCTGTCCATTGCAGCGCTGTCACTACAGGAACTGGAGAGCTGCCAGCTTGGTCGGCAGCTCTCTAAGGCAGGACTTCCTCTCGAATAAAGGGCAGAAGTCCTGCCTGCACCTAAACAACGCTCATTGGAGCATACCTTGGAATTTAACTGTAGGGCAGTCAGGCGAACACATTCACGCTGAATCTCCCAGTGGCGGGAGGTGAGCCCTTGTCAACCAAAAAATTCAGGCCATGGTTTTCTGAACAGAATGTTGCCATTGTGAGAAAGATACTGTCATATTATTTGTCGAAACTATTAACGATTGTAATATCAGTATATTGAAATGCGCATACTGTATAAGGAAAAGCTCTTTACATAATTTGTGAAGTGAACATTCAAACATCTCTCCCAATCTCTCCCAGTCTCTATTTTGTATCCACATTTTTTGAAATTAATAATGTTCAATAATAATGTCATCTTACCTTCTCTCTCTGCTTCAATTTTTTTCTCTCTTCAATAGTGGTTAGATAGTTCACAGCCGCGTATTCAATTATAGAAAGGAATACAAAGAGAAAGCTGACCCAGAGGTAGATATCCACAGCTTTAACATAAGATACTCGAGGCATGGATGCATTCACTCCAGTTATAATTGTTGACATTGTCAGAACAATTGTTATTCCTTTCAATGGAAAAGAAAGAAATAGATGTAAGTATTGTTGATGGTATGAGACAGACCACAGTTAAAAGAACTTAAGCCCTTCATTCCAATCTGGATCAAGAGGAGAGAATGGATTGGTCACCCATCTGTGGCCAGAATCCCCAATTCTATTGGGATTTTGCTGCTTTTTTGACAATCCATGATGTTAGCAGATAAACAATTCTAAGCACTGCCACCAGCAGTAGCTCAGAAGGAATGCAGCCCTGAATCCTGAGTTACCAGAACTAGTGCTATTGGAAATATAAAACCTCAACAAGTTCAAGATTACACTGTCAGGAATCAACATAAAGTATTATGGGAGACACGGTAGCACAGCGGTGGCACTGCTGCCTCACAGCGCCAGGGACCCAGGTTCAATTCTGGCCTCGGGTCACTGTCTGTGTGGAGTCTGCACATTCTCCCCATGTCTGCGCGGGTTTCTTTCGGGTGCTCCAGTTTCCTCCCACAGTCCAAAGATACGCAAGTTAGGTTGATTGGCCATGCTAAATTGCCCCTTAGTATCATGGGGATTAGCGGGGTAAATGCGTAGGATTACGGGAATAGGGCCTGGGTAGGATTGTGGTCGGTACAGACTCGATGGGCTGAATGGCCTCTTTCTGTACTGTAGTGGTTCTATGATTCTATGATAACATTTTCGGAAAACATTTTAACGGGCTTTTTCAGAAGAAGTGCAATGAACCAAGCTAAATGTATAACATGGAGTTAACTTAAATTCAGAATTATGCACTAACATCAAAAGTTAGATAATTTGGTTTGGGTAAAAAAACACATGGAACTTCCTCAATGCCACTTACACCAAAATGGCACAAGTTTTTGTGTTGACGTTGCCAATGGGAACTTACACCTAAATTTCCAGCAGTGCATATGTATTTGATTAAGTGACACTAGAACAGTGTCATCAGTAAAGATAATTGTGAGTGGGCTGCTTACTTCTGTTTTGAGGCCTCACTCTCACAGAGCTGTTGCCTCCCTCCATTGTTCCTCTTCCTCTCCATTACTATGCAGTACAGGGGTATGGCCATTGGGAAAACCATTCCAGTTGCTTGGTCCTTCTCAGCATGGGGGAGCACAAATCCAAAAAGGTTTTGTGTCACTGAGACTGACAGCACTTTGATTAAACCTGGTGCAGGTCTCAACAATACAAAATTAAATCACAAATAAAATGGTCATCAAACTCCAGAAATATCAGGTGCACCGATATCCAGTGACCAGGCATTTTGCAACTAAACGTACACATTTAAATCAACACCAGCACATTACTTGCATAAATGCACGGAACAGAGCTAAATAAACGAGCAAAGAGTTCCAGGGAATGTGTCACAAAAGTAGCACAAAAGATTGAGGGAACACATGTATAGCTCTTCTTTATCTCGAAGACCCCCTAAATATATCATGATCCGTATTCGAGAGGCAAACCTCCAACAGTAAACTGATTTCCATTCTCTCACTCTTGAACTAATGTCAAGAAATAGTCATAAATGGTGAAACAATTCCAATTATTTGAACCCAGCTGAATTAAGGGAGTAAAATCTATCCAGTTTCTGGTGTAAGCATACAGCACAAAATAGTGATAATTTGGTACTGACTCGCACTAAATTGTCCATCCCATTAATTGTGATAGTGGAAAAATTGGCACCAACACTGCAGAAAGTTCCCCTGTGAGGTTTAAGTCTAAGCAAAATGTTGTGCTTTTCATCAATCTAAGAGTACTTCAATCTGACATTGGCCATTTTTCTATTCCCCACTTTGATGTCCACAAGAAAAAACACAGAGAAAATAAAAGTAATTTACCCAGTGAAACCCGAGCTGGGACTGCTCTTCTGTCAATCCAGAAGGAAACCCAAGATAGCATGACCATTAACATGGTTGGAAAGTAGGTTTGTAAAAGAAAAAAGAAAATGTGCCTCCTTAGGATGAAATTAATGAACAATCTGTTGTACCAACCTGAGGAGAAAACAAAAGTTACAATTTGGGTAAAACTTCCTCTCATGGTTTATCATGAATAATCTTCTACCTCAACCGCACTTTACACCCAATCACAAATCTCTCAATTCTCTTAGTGCCCAAAAATCTATTGATATCAGCTTTCAGTTTGCACAACAGGTGAGCAGCCAGGGCCCTCAGAGGTGGAGAATTCCAAAGATTCTCAACCCTCTGAATGAAGAAATATCTCTTTGTCTCAATCTAAAATGGTTGCCCCTTGGCTGGAGACACCAGGGGAAACAATGGGCCCGATTCTCCCATTGCGACCCGCAACTTTTCTGGCAGGTCCAGTCGGGAGAATCGCGTGTCGGCCATTTTGTGGGATTCGCACATGCACCGGGAACGCATGCGCGTCTCCCAGAGACGAAAAACAGTCAGTCGAGACCATGCTGGAAACCGGCGGGAAGAGAGGTAAGTCATTTGAATCTTTTTTTAATGTAATTTAAATATATTTTGCATGTGATTATTGGGCCCGGTACGGAACTTGCCGGGCCCGACAGCATCTCCCACCCCACCAGGAGTACTTCATTACGCGGGGTTTAGAGTATCTCCCTACGTTCATGGAACTAGACGAAGACTCCGCCAGAATGAAGGGGAGGTAATTGGGGCTCCCCAGGGAGTTGGGCGGTGGGGGATGGTGCCTCCTGGGCATGGGCACTCTGACAGTGCCAGCCTGTGCCCCTGGCACTGCACAGGTGGCACCTTGGCACTGCCCACTGGGAATCGGGCAGTGCCAAGGGAGTGGAGCTTATTATAGGCGGGGCATAGGGGTGATCGGTGGAGGTGGGGGGCCCCGCTGCCACTCATTGGGATCAGTCTGGGCTGGAGGAAAGGCAGCGATTGGGGCAGGCTGGGAGGGTGGTCTGCTGGGGGATGGGGTCTGACCCCAGGGGGAGGTTAGCGGGGGGGGCTCTGCCGGGATGAGCGGGGTGGGGAGATCCCCACTGCTGGGAGGGTGGGGGTGTGGGCTGGACATCAGGGCGCTCCGGGGCAGGAGAGGTTAGGGCTGGCCCAGGAATTGTTTTGGGAGCCATGATTGGGCCATGGGGGGTGCTGGAGGGGCAGCACTGCTGGGGTCCTTAGCTGGCTAGTGACCAAGCTGGCCAGCAAATGGGGAGACTGACAGATCGGGACCACTACGCGTGCGCAGAGTTCCAGAACTGTCAGACTCTGGCGCGAATAGGCCCCGCCCCCCACTGGGTTTTTAATGAGATTCACAATTGTGACCTCTGCATTGCACAGAGTGGGGAGATTCAGGTCTAAAGCTGCACTGAAAAAACAGTCGTGATCTAGAACAGTTTTCCCACCAATTCAACACTTTTTGGAGAATCGTCCCCAATTTGTGAGCTGTCAAGTCCTCTTCAGGATTTTTAAAAAATTTCAATTAGTTCACTTTTCATTCTTGTAAATTTCAGAGAATATAGGGCCATTCTATCCAATCTTTCCTCAAAGGATAGCGCTCCCATCCCAGGAATCACTCCAGTGAACCTTTGTTGCACCCCTTCTAAGGCAAGTTTTTTTTTTAGGTAAGGAGACCAAAACCACACACACAGAAACCACCAGATATCCTATATAATTGTAGCATGACTTTCTTACTTTCAAACTCTACCTCC
The DNA here is from genome assembly GCF_964213995.1 of Mustelus asterias. Taxonomy (NCBI): domain Eukaryota; kingdom Metazoa; phylum Chordata; class Chondrichthyes; order Carcharhiniformes; family Triakidae; genus Mustelus; species Mustelus asterias. The sequence continues at coordinate 46,478,904 of NC_135817.1, forward strand.
CTGCAATGAAAACTAACAGAGCATTCACCTTCATAATGCTTGTTATCTCTGCACGTTAAGTTTCTGTTATTTGTGTTTGAGGATTCACATATCTCTCTGAATATCCGTGCTTACTAGTCTCTCATCTTTAAAACACATTCCGCTTTCTGCTTTTCCCATCAAAGTGAATAATTCCACATATCCCCATTATATGGGTGGCATGGTGGCACAGTGGTTAGCACTACTGCCTCACAGTGTCAGGGACCCAGGTTTGATTCCCGGCTTGGGTCACTGCCTTTGTGGAGTCTGCACGTTCTCCTTGTGTCTGCGTGGGTTTCCTCCCGGTTCTCCATTTTCCTCCCACAGTCCGAAAGATGCGCTGGTTAGGTGTGTTGGCCATGTTAAGTTCTCCCTCAGTGTACCCAAACAGGCGTTGGAGTGTGGCGACTGGGGGGGATTTTCACAGTAACTTCATTGCAGTGTTAATTTTTTTTTATTCATTCATGGGATATGAGTGTCACTGGCTGGCCAGCATTTATTGTGTATTCCTCGTTGCCCTTGAGAAGGTGGTGGTGAGCTGCCTTCTTGAATCGCTGCAGTCCACGTGCTGTGGGTTGACCCACAATGCCGTTAGGGAGAGAATTCCAGGAAGCCTACTTGTGACACTAATAAAAAAACTTACCCCATCTGCCACCCTCTTGTTCAATCAGTTCCTTTGCAGCCTCTTTGCATTCTGTTTTCCCACTTAATTTTGTATCATCAGCCAGCTTAATGCATTACACGTGATCTCATCATCTAAACTATTCTTATCAGATTGTAAATAGCTACTACCCAACTACAGACCCTGGCGACACTTCACTGGTTACATCCTGGTTTCTCAAAAATTAGTTCTTTATTCCTACTCTTTGTTGTGTATTTATAGTAATTTCTTACCTGCTTTATTCACCAAAGATCCTTAGACAGCATCTTCCAAACCCACGACCAGTTCCATCTAGAAGGACAAGGGCAGCAGACACATGGGAGCACCACCACGTGCAAGTTCCTCTTCAAGCCGCTCACCATCCTGACTTGGGAATATATCGGCGTTCGTTCGCAGTCGCTGGGTCAAAATCCTGGAATTCCCTCCCTAATGGCATTGTGGGTCAACCCACAGCTTGTGGACTGCAGCGATTCAAAAAAGCAGCTCACCACCACCTTCTCAAGGGTAACTAAGGTTAAGCAATAAATGCTGGCCAGCCAGCGACGCCCATGCCCCACGAATGAATAGAAAAAAGCATTGAAGCTGAACGGAGCACTTTAGGATAATGCATGCGTGACGACATCAGAGGTGATGTCATCGACCGTTTGCACGGGTAACTGGGCAGAGAAAGTCACGGCCTATGGTGTGATCTCTAGCTTGTTGAATCTCTGTGGCTTCCTAGCCTCAATCCTGTGACACCACCCACAAAAACTGGCAACAAGGGAGTCGAACTTGTAGCTACCCGGAGTAAAAAATATCATTAAAAAAATTCGAAGAAAAAAACTCAGTCGCCATGAATAGCAATTACTCTGCAACGGCAAATCTAAAGCTGGGGGTGTTTTAAAACAAAGAAAAAACAGACTGAAGTTCGGGTTGTGTCTTGTTTTAGGTGAAATGAAGCAAGGTGGTGCCTAAAACAATTATGGCATACTGTGCACACGCAGGTCCTTCCATAGAGAGGAAATGGCGATAGTTTATGGCACCGTGGGACCATTTGATGAGAATACAGAGTGATGGAGCTTGTATAAGGAGCCGTTTGACCGTCTTGTACAAGCTAACAAGATAGCAGAGGATATAAAAGTTCCCACATTCCTGAGCATAATGGGGCAAGGGGAAACATTTAACCTCCTCCAGAGTCTGTGCAGCCAGCAAAGTCAGGCACAAAAACGAATGAAGAAATCGTGGAAATATTGCAGGGCCATTGTTCACCAAAACCTTTAGTCATTTCAGGAAGGTATAGATTTCATAAACGCAATCAAGAGGGGGCACCGATTGCACAATTTGTGGCTACGCTGAAAAGGTTGGCACACCCCTGTCAATTGGGGTGTATTAAATGATATAATCTGAGATCGACTGGTCTGTGGTTTGAGAAGTGTGGCAATTCAAAAGTGGCTGTTAACCAAAAGCAATCCGATTTTAAAGAAAGCCATGGAAGTTGCCAAAGGAGCTAACAGCCGAAGAAGCTTGTTCAAACATGAGGATTCACAAGATGTCGGCTGAAACTCGAACACAAGCACAGACTTGTACTTGCCATAGGTGTGCGCAAACCAGACACTGAGCAGCAGATTGTTGGTGCAAGGATATCGGCAGTGATTTTACTGACTCGCCTCGCCCATCGATGGGCAGAGTGAACCGGTAGAACAGAGAAGTTCACACCTGATTTCTCGCCTCTCACGATCTTACCAACACCGGATATCTGGCGCATTCAGCCTCCCATCCATTTCCAGCGAGAGGCTGAATAATTTATTTAAAGATATTTAAATTCTAATTTTCATGTAATTAGCGAGCCCGGGACGCAATCATCCTGGCTCACTTGCCTTTGTGGCCTCGCCAGGAGAGCTTCTCTCCAGCAAGGAATGGGGAACAGTCATGTTGGCCTCGCCAGTGGAACCAGAGGCCACTTAGGCCCACCCTCAAGGTGGTCAAGGGCAAAGGATGGGTGCCTTGTGGGGTGGGACCTGAAGAGGTCAGGGCCTAGAGGGGCAGGGCCTTGAGAGGACATCCCAGTCGGGTGGGGACGGGGGCGCACTGCCACTCTGCAGTTGTGATCGGTGAGGGGAGGGGGCGCAATTGGTCTAGTCATGGGGGGTGCGGCAGGGGTGATATTTCCATGCAGTATAGGGCTTGCGACCGGTTGCGGGCCCCTGCGATAGCTGGGAGAGTCGGGGGGAGTGGGGGGGGGGGGGGGGGGGGAGCGGGGACAGGGAGTGGAGCGCTGGGCTGAGGCCAGCTACAGCAGCAATTGGCCGGGAGAACCAATACACCAGAGACAGAATCTGCAGAATTCAAATCCAACTGTCCCGAGAGATGACATGGACCTCCCAGAAAACCTGACACAAACAGAACAGACTGGGGATAATAGCAGCTTAATTGTAAATCAAGCACTGAGTTAACCTCATATAACGTCGATTCTGGTCAAAACAACCATTGATGATGTTCACATCAAGCCAAAGACACCAGAGGTTACAGCAGGTGCCAAGAAGCAGGCAGCTGAGGTTCGCTGATAACCATTCAGAGAGCGACGACCTCCAAGTCATCTGAATTATTGACTGTTGTTGATTGTTCATGGTACACTTGTTTAATGTGTTGGGGGATGTTTGGTTTAAAGGGGAGGAAATGTTGTGTATTTAAGTATTTATAGTGATTCCTTATCAGCAGTATTGAAGATGAACGGGGCACTTTAACATAATGCAAACATGACACCATCGGAGGTGACATCATTGACTGTGCAGGTAACTGGGCAGAGAATGATCGCAGCCTGTAGTGTACACATCTTCTTAATATAGCACTCTAATTTGCTAAATCTCCGTGGCCTCCTCGCCCACACTCTCTGTTTTCTGCAGTCAGGAAACAGAGGTAGTTTCAAGTAATCTACGTTTGCATTGTTGGATATCAGAAATAAGGTATAGATTTGAGTGAGTTTAATTTAGTATTTCTGTGGAAGAAAGGGTTAAAACGCAAATTAGATTCATGTTAAACAAAGGTGTTTGCATGTACGGAGGTTTTGGTTTCATTTCAAAACGTATCTATTGTGCGTAGAGAATTTACGACATGAAAAGCAAACATGACTTAAAGAAGGACTGAGCTGTTGCTTAGCAATCGGGTCACCTTTAATTTGCAAAAATGTTTTGAGGTTAATTTTAACTGAACCCAATGTAGCTGGAGCTTAGCAGCCGAAGAGGAAACAACCCCCACAGCTCTGCCAGAGCAGAAACAGGACAATGCAATAATGGGTAGAAAGCAAGTCTCAGAAACTAAAGAACAGATAGTTCTAGAAACCAGAGAATTAAAAAAGAAGTCCCAGGAAGATTGAAGTCAAAGGGACAAAAGGAACTAGAATTTGAATAAGGTACTGTTCATTGAAGTTAAAGATAGAGCTGAAAAATGCAGAAGTTGGCTAGTGAGAAGCCACTATCTGATATAATCTTAAGGTTGGTGACCTTAGTACAGCCTGTGACACAATAGTGTTCTTTCAGCAATTAATCTATTGAGTTTATACTGACAAGTGCAGTTTATGGGGAGGCGATGGCCTAGTAGCATTATCGCTAGATTATTAATCCAGAAACTCAGCTAATGTTCTGGGGACCCGGGTTCGAATCCCATCATGGCAGATGGTGGACTTTGAATTCAATAAAAAAAGTCTGGAATTAAGAATCTACTGATGACAGTGAAACCAATGGAGCATTGTTGATTGTCAGAAAAACCCATCTGGCTCACTAATATCCTTTAGGGAAGGAAATCCACCATCCTTATCTGGTCTGACTCCAGAGCCACAGCAATGTGGTTGACTCTCAACTGCCCTCCAAGGGCAACTACGGACGGGCACTAAATGCTGGCCAGCCAGCAACGCCCCTATCCCACGATTGAATTAAAAAACCAACCTAGTTTATGGGCAGTAACTCTTTCCCCACCATCAAAACTTTTTGACTAGTTATATTTCCCATTACCTGCACTGCCCAAACAGCTGCAGCAGTGTTGAAATGCTTGTTGCTCTGTACTATGAGTATCCAGCAAGTATGAAGCTGTTCTTAGTGGGCATAGTTCTGATAATTTGCTGTCACATTGTACAATGTCAATGAACTCCTACTATCTTGTCCATTCCTTTCTACTATCCATTAAATCTGTTATAGTAAGAGAAACATACCAGTACTGCTATAAAACGCAAGTCCACTTGATGCACGGAATTCTTGTATGAAAAACTGAGCAAGTAAAATCTGCTCATCTGTCTTAAGTGGTTCCTTTTCATTTGCCCAATGGAGCATTAGATCTTTCTCATTGTAAGCATCTGGAGGAAAACATTAAAGCATTAATAGATATGGCCAAGCATGATTACAAACTGACTATACTGGGGATTACAGAAAGCAATTATTTTGTCTATTCATGTGCATCATGTGCCACTAGTAACATACACATATGTATGTACATGAAATAAATGCAACAGTTAGATTTTTGTTTGTACATCACTCACAAAATGTAGATCAATTATGAAGAGCACTCATTAGATTTTCATAAACAGTTTACAAACATAATAGATTATCCACTATTATCCTCTTCTTTCGTACAAATACATGTTGCCTTTGAAACTCAATTAACTAGTTAATCTGATTAAAAATTGTGATTGCAGAATGAATTTGCTGCATTAATTTGTGAACATTGTCACAAAACACTTGTCAATTCACATGCAATTTGACAAAAAGATCATTTTGCTTTAAACAAACAAAAGTCAATTAAGGGACTTTTGCAATAAATATTCTGGGGTGGCATTCCAGAATAAATTACAATTGCGGATACATTCGGCTTTAAAAAAAATTGACATCTGAACTGGGCTAAATTTGAACATTCACTAAATGCTTCGTTTTGGTTCCTGTTGATTGTAAACACGGTTCAGCATTCAAACCGAGCATGAACATTAAACAGAAGACATGAGTATATTGCCTATTAACATGGGAATCAATTAGTGCAATTGTTAAACCTCAAAATAAATAGCCCTGACAAGACTAACAGGAAGCTGAACTGGATATTTTAAGAGTTTTAACAACACCAGGTTAAAGTCCAACAGGTTTATTTGGTAGCAAATACCATAAGCTTTCGGAGCCCTGCTCCTTCGTCAGATGGAGTGGAAATTCCATCTGACGAAGGAGCAGCGCTCCGAAAGCTTATGGTATTTGCTACCAAATAAACCTGTTGGACTTTAACCTGGTGTTGTTAAAACTCTTACTGTGTTCACCCCAGTCCAACGCCGGCATCTCCACATCCTGGATATTTTAAGCAATGTATTTCCAGAAATGTTCTTTTTTGCTGTCCTTCTATGGGTATGGGTCCATGCTGGCACTTTTCCTTTGATAACTTGCCCATTAACTTATTATTCATGTGTGACCTTTGATATTGAATGCCAAGAGACAATTATTTGCCAGTTGAATTTCAGATCTTAAAATGTTGGGCCTCATAAGATAAAGAGCGAAATCTTACCCAAAAATGGCGGTGTGTTGGTTCTGGCGCGAAAAACGGAGTGTTTCCCATCAATGGCACCAGTGTGAGTTTGGACTGAATCTTATGTCTCATTAGTAATCATTTTTATGCCCACGAGAATCATGTCGCACCTGCAGCGTGTTCCCTCTGATTCGCCCGCCTCGCAACAACTTAACTGCTGCAATCACTGGGGGAGCTCCATATCAATAACTCCCCAGCACTTGTTCCAGAATGACTGCAGACGATGGCAGCCAAGAAGTCTGCACCTCGCTTTTCAGAGGGGGCCCTGAGAAAACTGCTAGATGGAGTGGGACAGAGGTGGGACACACTCTTCCCCTGCTCCAGGAGAAGGTCTTCCAGCAGGGTCACCATCCCTGCCTGAGATGCGGTGGCAGCTCTGGTGAGTGAAAATGCACTCTAAAGAGAATGGGGTAACAATATCGGAAGAAGATGGAAAATCTTCGCTCAGGGAGGGAAAGTGAACCATACCCAGTCTCCCAAGGGACCACCTTACACACCCCACGCACCCCCAACTCCATCTTTCACCCAGCCACCTCGGGATTTGCTAATATCAGGAACCAGGTGCCACATCTCATCACCATCTTCAATCTCACCATTCCCACCTACGGTCTGGCTATCTGTTTCAATGCAGGACACACTCAACCACAACATGCATGAGCAGGCGCAGCCAGTTGGAGTCATGCCCGAGCTCAGAACACTCACACGTTTTGAGGAGCGAGCCTCAGCTGGCCGGGGAGGAGGAAGACTGTGCCTGTGTTGATAGTGAAGTGGGAGCAGCAGACAAACATGAGAGTCCTCAAGACACCCTGTTATTCCTCAAGTTCCAAGTGAGTAATCAATGTTTTCTCCTTTATCCCCTGTAATGCACTGATGCCATGTCTCTTCTCTTGAAGGCTAATCAGCTGAACAGGACAGACTATCCTTGGGTCCCCTGGACCCACTGGACATGAGCAGCTCTGAGGGAGACTTCTCCAACCCCACCACTGAAGAGACATCACACCTGTCAGCTGTACCTGGCACCACCACAGATACTGTCACCTCGACGGGATCATTAAGTAGACAGGCTTCTGGGTCACTCACTGGTGAGCACCTCACAGCTGAAGATCCACAGCAGGTGGAGGCAAGAACATCTCAAGGAACTGGCACATGGAGGAATTCCGGAGCCAGGACTCTATTGAGCCCCTGGCTGATAATGTGCCCCTACTCCCTGTCGTCCCACAGCTGCTGGAGTTACAGAGCCAGAGTTGTGAGCAACAGGAAGGGATGACAGCATCCCTGTTTGGACTGCAAGGATGACTGGAGGAGTCCCTTGATTTCTATCAAGGAGATGGTGCCATCATTGCAGCGCAACAAGGCCAACACTGCGAGGGTGGTGACCGCAGTGGAGACATAGGTGCAGGATGTGCAATCCATGGCAGGGGTTGTCCACACCATGGCTCAGCTCATGACTTGAATGTCTGGGGACGTGAGCTCCATGGTGCAGGGCTTCGAATGCATGGTGCAAGCACTGAGGGAAATCCACGAGTGTCAGCACCAGAGAACCGCGGAGCATCTGGATGTCACTCCAGCTGCCCCTCAATTCCATGGAGGAGCACAGGCACCCTCGGGAACCCGAAGGGAAGAGGAACGGCAGGACCTGGGCTTCTCCAGCTCATCTGATATCCTCCTCCCTATGAGTGACACACCTCTAGCCCCTGACACCGAGGAGGGTAGCAGTCAACCATCCATGCTGCCTGAAAGCAGGCCTGTACTCTCCAGATCCCAGTCCCCCAGGGTGCTTGTACACTGACATTTTGGCGGAGTGTGGAGCGGCAAAACACAAGTTAAGCACACATTTGACCTGAGACAGTCTGCACTCAACTTTGGGGGAGGCACCAAAAATATGAGATAGGGAAAGTAAACCCAGGCCTCAGACACTTAGATTATAGAGCTGTAAATGGAAACAATTCCCCATTTACCTGTTGGATGGGACAAGTTGTTTAAAAGGGGGAATAAGTTACAGTTCAGTCAATGATTCAACTAAAATTCATTTTGCTGAAAGACCTCATTACAGTATGCAATAAACATTTATGAAGATGTTTATGGAATTCCTATTTTCCAGATCGAGTCTGTATATGATTATTATTTTCTTTATTTATTAGTGTCACAAGTAGGCTTACATTAACACTGCAATGAAATTACTGTGAAAATCCCCTAATCACCACACTCCGGCGCCTGTTCGGGTACACTGAGGGAGAATTCAGCATGGCCAATGCACCTAACCAGCACGTCTTTCAGACAGTGAAAGGAAACCGAAGCACCTGGAGGAAACCTACGCAGACACACAGACTGCACACAGACAGTGACCCAAGCTAGGAATCAAACCCGGGTGCTGTGAGACAGCAATGCTAACCACTGTGCCACCATGCTGCCCTATCGGTTCAACACAAATAATTACACATATCAATGGCACATAATATTTACAGGAGTCAGATCTTTTGCTACTGATTTGAAAAATACACAAGTGAGCATTTTGATAAGATTGGTTAAAATAAGCAAAATACTGCGGATATTGAAATCTGAAACCAAGACAATGAATGCTGGAAAAACTCAGCAGGTCTGGCAGCATCTGTAAGGAGATAGAACAGAGCTAACATTTTAAGTCGAACCATTAACTTTGATAACTAGGTCAATTTGAGCAGAGGGTCACAATTCGGTGCATTATGAAGAAGTATTACTAAATCTTTTTATTGATTTGACAAACATAAGCTGGTCAAAACATGAATAATTTATTAATGTCATATACAACTATGTGTTTTGGTGCGATTTGGTATTATAGTTAATACTGATAAAATATTATAAAGATTGCAAAACATTGCCATGCCCTTTGACTGTTCTAGTAATTGATTGTTCCATCCCGAACTTTAGTTTTAGGCGGCACGGTGGCACAGTGGTAAGCACTGCTGCCTCACAGCGCCAGGGAGTCAGGTTCGATTCCCAGCTTCGGTCACTGTCTGTGCGGAGTCTGCACGTTCTCCCCATGTTTGCGTGGGTTTCCTCTGGGTGCTCCAGTTTCCCCCACAGACGTGCTGGTTAGTTGCATTGGCCATGTCAAATTCTCTCTCAGTGTACCCGAACGGGCACTGGAGTGTGGCGACTGGGGGATTTTCACAGTAACTTAATTGCAGTATTAATGAAAGCCTACTCGTGACTAATAAATAAGTAAAATAAACTTTTTAGCTGACTTAAATTCTCATAGAACATAGAACATAGAACAGTACAGCACAGAACAGGCCCTTCGGCCCACGATGTTGTGCCGACCTTCATCTGAAACCAAGATCAAGCTATCCCACTCCCTACCATCCTGGTGTGCTCCATGTGCCTATCCAATAACCGCTTAAATGTTCCTAAAGTGTCTGACTCCACTATCACTGCAGGCAGTCCATTCCACACCCCAACCACTCTCTGCGTGAAGAACCTACCTCTGATATCCTTCCTATATCTCCCACCACGAACCCTATAGTTATGCCCCCTTGTAATAGCTCCATCCACCCGAGGAAATAGTCTTTGAACGTTCACTCGATCTATCCCCTTCATCATTTTATAAACCTCTATTAAGTCTCCCCTCAATCTCCTCCGCTCCAGAGAGAACAGCCCCAGCTCCCTCAACCTTTCCTCATAAGGCCGACACTCCAAACCAGGCAGCATCCTGGTAAATCTCCTCTGCACTCTTTCCAGCGCTTCCACATCCTTCTTATAGTGAGGTGACCAGAACTGCACGCAATATTCCAAATGCGGTCTCACCAAGGTCCTGTACAGTTGCAGCATAACCCCACGGCTCTTAAACTCCAACCCCCTGTTAATAAAAGCTAACACACTATATGCCTTCTTCACAGCTCTATCCACTTGAGTGGCAACCTTTAGAGATCTGTGGATATGGACCCCAAGATCTCTCTGTTCCTCCACAGTCTTCAGAACCCTACCTTTGACCCTGTAATCCACATTTAAATTAGTCCTACCAAAATGAATCACCTCACATTTATCAGGGTTAAACTCCATTTGCCATTTTTCAGCCCAGCTTTGCATCCTATCTATGTCTCTTTGCAGCCTACAACAGCCCTCCACCTCATCCACTACTCCACCAATCTTGGTGTCATCAGCAAATTTACTGATCCACCCTTCAGCCCCCTCCTCTAAGTCATTAATAAAAATCACAAAGAGCAGAGGACCAAGCACCGATCCCTGCGGCACTCCGCTAGCAACCTGCCTCCAGTCCGAAAATTTTCCATCCACCGCCACCCTCTGTCTTCGATCAGATAGCCAGTTACCTATCTAATCGGCCAACTTTCCTGTTGAATCTGTTAATGAAATTAATAGTATGGACCATGACTGAAACAAAAATAAATGCTGCCAATGATAGTCACATCATATCGCATAAAGCTATACAGAAACTTTATAACTCATGACTGGTTATGTGCATTGAGGAATAACCAAGTATAGCCATTCAAATTCAGCAAACAAAATAATAGATACTTACAGCTTTCAAGTTCTAGTGAGCAATTCTGAGTATCAAGGGGAAAGTTGCTAAAATCCATTGAACACATGGCAGTGACTGTTGTCCTACAAAAAACATTCGTAATAATCTATGAATTATGCTTTAATCGCAGCCACATAAACACCAAAACACTTTGAACGATATATTTAATACTATAACAGGAATGGTAACATGGTGGGAATGTTCCCAGAATATCAGAGTTAAAGCAAAATACTGCGAATGCTGGAATCTCTCCACAGATGCTGTCAGACCTGCCAAGGTTTTCCAGCATTTTCTGTTTTTGTCATAGTAATCCAGAGACCTGGACTAATGCTCCAGAGACATGTTCAAATCCCACTTTGGCAGCTGGAGGAATTTAAATTTAATTTATAAATCCGGAATGAATTGCTAGTCTCAGTGGTGATTATCCATGAAGCTACTGGATAATCGCAAAAACCTATTTGGTTCACCAATGCCCTATAGGAATGGAAATTTGCCATCCAACCGGTCTGGCCTACATGCGACTACAAACTTAACATGGTTGGCTCTTAGCTGCTATATAAATGTCTTAAAAAGCCACTCAGTTGTATCAAACCACTACAGAAATGTTGAACTAGGATAAAACCAGAACATAATCTGTAGTCTCATGGTCCAGCATATTGCCCACTCTATCATTACCATCATGCCAGGGAACCAACCCAGATTCAATGAGGATTGCAGGAGAGCATGCCAGGAGCAGCATCAAACATACCTGAAAATTAGATGCCAACCTAGTAAAGCTACACCATGGCACTATGTGTGTGCAGGACATGCATAAAGCACCCTGCAAGGGCAGAACCAAGTGATTCTACAACCAACTGATCAGATCAATGTTCCACAGTCCTGCCACATCCAATCATGAATCATGGTGAAGGAGGAGGCTCCACAAATATGTCCATCCCCAAGATGGGAAGCTCAGCATGTCAACAAAAGACAAGGTTGAAACATTTACTACCTGCTTCAACCAGAAGTGCCAAGTGGATGATTAATCTTGACCTCCTTCTGCAGGCACCAAATGTCAGTCTTCAACCAATTCAATTCACTCCATGCAATATTAAAGAAATGCCAAAAGCCACTGGATTCAGCAAAGGCTGCGGGCCCTGACACCATCCTGGATCTAGAACTGAACACTTACACTCCAGAACTAGTTGCATCCTGAGCCCAGCTGTTCCCATACTGCTGCAACACTGGCATTACCCAAAAATGTGGAAAATTACCCAGGTATGTCAGAATACAAAATGCAGAACAAATCTAATCTAGCCCCATTAATCCATTTTCAATCATCAACAAAGTAATGGAAGTCAGTGACCCCACTATCAAGCAGCACTTACTCAGTAACAACCTGCTCACCAATGCAGTTTAGAAACCATAGAAACCCTACAGTGCAGAAGGAGGCCATTCAGCCCACTGAGTCTGCACCGACAACACTCCCACCTAGGCCCTATCCCCGTAACCCCACATACTTACCCCACTAATCCCTCTAACCTACGCACCCCGGAACACTAAGGGGCAATTTACCATGGCCAATACACCTAACCCACACATCTTTGGACTGTGGGAGGAAACCGAAGCACCGAGAGGAAACCCATGCAGACATGGGGAGAATGTGCAAACTCCACACAGACAGTGACCCAAGCCAGGAATTGAACCCAGGTCTCTGGAGCTGTGAGGCAGCAGTGCTAACCACTGTGCCACCATGCCACCCATGGTGATGAAGCAGCTAAAGATGGTTGGGTGTAGGGCATTACCTGTGGAACACCTGCAGTGATTTTGTTTTGGGGCAGTGATAGTTGACCTCTCATACCTGGACATACCTGGGTAATTTTGCACATTTCTGGGTAGGTGCCGTGTTGCAACTGTATGGGAACAGCTTGGCTAGATAGTTCTGGAGCGTAAGTGTTCAGTTCTACATCCAAGATGTTGTCAATGTTAACCACTGTGCCACCATGGAGTCCAGTGGCCCTGGTTCTGCCAGGGCCAAAGAGCTCCAGATTTCATTCCAACCTTTGTATAAACATGGTTGAAGGAGCTAAATTCCAAAAGCAGCATTTGAGCAAAATCAGAAAGCCCAAGCAAGACTGGAGTCAATAGGAATCAGGGGGAAAAATCTGCTGATCGCAGTTATACCGAGCAGAAAGCAGAAAGCAAAATACTGCGGATGCTGAAATCTGAAACAAAGACAATAAATGCTGGAAAATCTCAGCATCTGTAGAGAGAGAATAGAGCCAATGTTTTAAGTCTGGATGGGGTCATCAAGTTTTATGTCATCCTGACTTGCTGAAATATACCACCGTTCTTTCACTGCCGCTGAGTCAAAATTCTGAAACTCCCTCCCTACCAGCACCGTCAGTGCGCAAACGCCACATGGACTGCAGAGATTGAAGAAGGTGATTCACCATCACCTCCTGAAATGAAAAACAAATGCTGGCCCAGCACTGCTCACTCCCCATTATAAATAAATAAAAATAAACAATGTTTAGTATACTTGATGTAAGGTTGGAGATACATCAGCCCTGAAAAATTATCCTATATTGTTATCCATGTTGCCAAACATGAAAGAGAATCGATAATATCACAGAATTGTACACATTTTCACATTTACAATGCAATTAACTTGTCACCCAATAGATTTTGACTGTTAAGAGCTCTGGCTTCAAGCTGCCAAAGAAAGCTAAAGGGTCATTTTGTTCAAATGAAAAAAATGAAAATACATGATTTCAAATGATGCAAAGATTGATTTTGGAATCATTGCAATTTCTAGTTCATGACTGATAAATTTATAATATGGTTTTAATTAGATTCATGGTTATAATACCCAATCACAGCAACACTGCCTAAGAATTCTTTGAACCATAACTAAATTTGAACATCAGCAAGTTCAAAGCAAAGCTAGGTTACTACCCAGGATCCTGATGGTGCTGAAGGATTCTTTACAATGCCAAAGAAACAACTTGAGACCACTACACAAAGGGTCTTAAGGCAACTTAAAATAGGTGTGCGTTCCAATCAGAAGTCTGTGCCATGCTTTAAAAAAGTGCATAAGGAATGGAGGAAAACTTTCACCTTCATCTTCCTCCTGCTCATTTCCTCCACTTTTGGAACCAGGTCTGAAGGAACTAGGTGACTGCACTCCCTCCATGCAGATTGACTCCAATTTACTTCAGGGAGTCATTCAGATCTGATGGAGCACATCCTGTAATGGGGTCCCCAACCTCAATATGTTGCCCGCATGTCATTAATGTCCCATGATGAATAATTAGTTCACTTTCCTTCACCACCAAAATATCATTCCTTTGTGAAGAGCTTTGGCACATTAAGAGCTGTTCCCACTTGGAATTTTGCAATCCCCAAACAAGAATACTGCAGCCAAGCTCTCTGGGAAGACTTTACTTTAGTTCCTAGTCAACTGAGAGAGTGGGGCCTATTCTACAAAATTTCGCAGAACACTTTGGGCCAGTATTATCTTCTCTTTCTTGAATCAAAAACAGGAACTTATGTATTTCCAAAATTTGACCACCAACTAATGATGCAAATAAAGCAACGCCCAACTTCAACTCAGTCTGACATTAGGTAAATTCATTTCATGGATATGGTAATAAAGTATTGGTGAAAGCATTTTACACAATTATTACTTATACTTTTCTGTTGTTTAAAAGATTGGAGCAATAATAGGAATCATGGAATATAATTTTTATGAGGTGACAGTTTGGTCTCTGAGAATGGGTGATATGTTGTCTACCCATAAAGTAGTATGAGAGAGGATAGTATATGCAATAAAAAAATAGATTATCAGTTTCTATTGACATCAAGCGATTATCCACTGACAAGGGATATAGGGAGGAAAACCCAACTGAATATTAATGTGGAAAAATGGTACTCAGCAAGACAAAAGCATTTTTAATTAGCAAAGTTTCACCTTAGACTGTACAGGATGTTGCCATCTGGATATACCCTTAGCATGATATTCTCCATGGTTGTGTCATGTATGAAAGATCTTTTGGAGTGAACAAAAAACACATCTGGAACCCAAATTTTCTTGACCAATCTTCCATCAAATGTCATACTTCTGTTGTTGGAACTTGGGAAAGCGAGTCTGCTATCTTTCCAGTAGTGTCTTAGGTATAAAGTCATTGTAAAGTCCTAAGGATATGAACAAAACATTATCAGTTGGATTGTAAATCAAAAGAAGGATGATTGTAAAAATAAAGAATGTTAATGCTGGTAATTTTTTACATGACAAGCCATTGTTTTCGGCCCTCACTCCAACCTCATTCTCTCACTACGTGTTCCATTCTTCCCCCCAACAACAATCTGAGACAAACCAGCCTGATCACAACGTAGCTGTCATATTTGACCTCCAGATGAGCTTCCGACCATATATTCACACCATCACCATAATATCACCCACCTTCACCCATCTCAGTTCATTTGCTGCTGAAAGCCTCACCCATGCCTCTAGACATGACTATTCTAATGCATTCCTGGCTGATCTCCCATATTCTACCCTCCATAAACTGGAGGTTATCCAAAACTCTGCTGTCCATGTCTCAAAGCATACCAAATCCCATTCAACCATCACCTCAGTGCTCATTGATTGATATTAGTGCTAAGTCAAGCAATGTCAATGGTTTAAATTCCTCTTCCTTGTTTCCAAATCCCCCCATGACCTCATGCCTCTGTTTCTCGATATTATTTTCTAGTCCCACAACCCTGTAAGATATCTATTCATCAAATTCCGGCTTCTTAAGCATCCACGATTTTATTCACTCTCACCAATTTTTGCAGGTGCACCATAGAAAACATCCTTTCCGTCTGTATCACAGCTTGGTATGGCTCCTGCTCCGACCAAGACCTCAAGAAACTACAAAGGGTTGTGAACAGCAGATGGTAACTAGTGGCGTGCCGCAGGGATCGGTACTGGGGCCTCAACTATTTACCATTTATATAGACAATCTGGAGGAGGGGACTGAGTGTAGGGTAACAAAGTTTGCAGACGACATAAAGATAAGTGGAAAAGTGAATAGTGTGCAGGGTGTAGAAGGTCTGCAGAGAGATTTGGACAGGCTGAGTGAGTGGGCGAGGATCTGGCAGATGGAGTATAATGTTAACAAATGCGAGGTTATTCACTTTGAAAGAAATAATAGCAAATTGGATTATTATCTAAATGAAAAGAAATTACAACATGCTGCTGTGCAGAGGGACCTGGGGGTCCTTGTGCATGACACGCAAAAACCCAGTCGGCAGGTGCAACAGGTGATCAAAAAGGCAAATGGGATGTTGGCCTATATCGCAAGGGGGATAGAATATAAAAGCAGAGATGTCTTGCTGCGTCTGTACAGGGCATTGGTGAGGCCGCAGCTGGAATACTGTGTGCAGTATTGGTCCCCTTATTTGCGGAAGGATATATTGGCCTTGGAGGGAGTGCAGAGAAGGTTCACCAGGTTGATACCAGAGATGAGGGGTGTTGATTATGAGGAGAGACTGAGCAGATTGGGTTTGTACTCATTGGAATTTAGAAGGCTGAGGGGGGATCTTATAGAGACCTATAAGATAATGAAGGGGCTGGATAGGGTAGAGGTGGAGAGATTCTTTCCACTTAGAAAGGAAGCTAGAACTAGAGGGCACAGTCTCAAAATAAAGGGGGGTCAGTTTAGGACAGAGTTGAGGAGGAACTTCTTCTCTCAGAGGGTGGTGAATCTCTGGAATTCTCTGCCCACTGAAGTAGTGGAGGCTACCTCATTGAATATGTTTAAATCACGGATAGATGGATTCCTGATCGGTCAGGGAATTAGGGGTTATAGGGATCAGGCGGGTAAGTGGAACTGATCCACTTCAGATCAGCCATGATCTTATTGAATGGCGGGGCAGGCTCGAGGGGCTAGATGGCCTACTCCTGCTCCTATTTCTTATGTTCTTATAACGTAGCCCAGTCCATTGCGCAAACTAACCTCCCATTAAATAACCCCATCTACACTTCCCACTGCCTTGGAAAAGCAGGCAGCATAATCAAGAGCCCCACACACCCCAGACATATTCTCTTCCACCTTCTTCTGTTGGGAAAAAGATACAAAAGTCTGAGATCATGTACCAACCGACTCAAAAATAGCTGATTCCATTAGACATTTGGATGGACTGACCATATATTAAGCTGATCTTTCTCTACACCCTAGCTATGACTGTATTCTGTATTCTGCACTCTCTCCTTTCCTTCTCCCCTATGTATTCAGTGAACGGTATGTTTTGTCTGTTCAGCACGCAAGAAACAATACTTTTCCCTGTATCCCAATACATGTGACAATAATAAATTATTCAATCAAAATCCTTAAAACCTACCTTTGTAACCAAGCATTTGGTCGTCTAACTTAATATCTCCTTATTTGGCTCAGTGACATCTTTTGAAAATGCACTTACGAACCTCCCAGTCCTGGGGCTTCTTATTACATTAAAGATGTGATACAAATATAGGTTGTTGATGATGTATGCAAGCTGAATAAACTGATGGAGGATAGAAAGCTAAGGCGCATAATCTTAAACTTCTTCATAGTACTAAAAAAGCCAAGCCTCCTAACACCACTTAATCAAATTCAAATAAAATGATAATAAAGATAATGAAATGCATGGTGCTATACCACACAATTATGTTGTTTGTCGTGTTATAGTTCAGGTCAGAAACTCCAAAGTGTTTTACGGAGTCCACCCAGACCATAGGCTTTGCCTCTTGAATTTGGCTAGGATAAGCAGGATATGTTTCACCTCAGGTATGATTCAAATAACCCACTAGAGAGCTTTTATCAAACAAAGTTTTCTTAAGAATATAGTTAACATGTATAGTAAGAAAATTAGCAAAACTCTTATCAATTATAAACAAGAAACAAAACAACCACTATAATGTATAAATAATCCCTAACAAATATATCTAATGTGTTCCAATCAAACCAATCCCATAGACAAAAGACCTTTTTTACAGGTTTAACACAGCAAGACTAATGCTCACGTGATACTGGACTTGAGACCTTTGGGTGAAGTCTGCAGTTCTCTGGATAGACTTGAAACAGTTTGAAGTCAGGACAGCTTCCCAAAACACCAGGGACTTTAGGCAAGCCACCAACAGTCAATTCCCCCCTTCAGAAAGGCAAGACCTTGTTTTCAGCTAACCAGCAGAATTTCTAAAACCGGGGAGAGAGAGACTTCTTTTCAACTTGATGCCCCTTCTAAAACTAAAACTCAAACCTCCAGCACCAAACTGAAAATGAAAGAACTCCTGTCACCTGACCTGCCAACCAATTTTTCCCCTAACGATGCAGAATCATAAACATTCCAATAAAAATAAAGAAACCCTTGTTTAAGCAGCAATAAAAATACACTCGTAAACAGCCCGGTAACAATGAGAAAAACAAACTGAGAAAG
Organism: Mustelus asterias; assembly: GCF_964213995.1. Lineage (NCBI taxonomy): Eukaryota > Metazoa > Chordata > Chondrichthyes > Carcharhiniformes > Triakidae > Mustelus > Mustelus asterias. The sequence continues at coordinate 46,497,071 of NC_135817.1, forward strand.
TTTGCTTACAACTGCAGAGTACATGAGTAAAAATAACACTTCTTAAAGATACACTAACATCACAATACCCTATCAGCAATACCACTTGATTAACTTCTGCCCACTTTTCATCCACCTGAATATGTAAAGATCTCCATTTCCTCATTAAGACATTTTTAAGGTAATAACATTCTGCTATACTCTCAGATTCCTCTTCCGTGTATGCTTTCTGATACAACTGTTTTACTTCTATATCTTTCTGTTGTAATTCTGCCAACTTTCCCAAACTAAAAATATCCACCTCATCCTCCACCTGTTCTTGTTCTTTTCCAACCATCCGATCAAAAATTGTTTCTGAAAATTGAACTTTAACTTTCTCACCTTCACTCTTTGATTTCTCCTCTCATCTTAACCTGTGACTTTGTGACCTTGTTACTGCACAATCAGGAAAAATCACAGGATATGCATCCTTCAACAGCTCAGTTGTTTGATTCTCCACTGGCTTTTTAACCACAGTAGGCATCATTCCCACCTGTGATTCAGCTATATCATTAGCCAAGATAAATCGTATTCCTGAACAAGATCATTTCTCTATTTACTCCTACTACCACCTTACTATTCTTCGTAGGATTCTCCAACCTCACCTTATATAATGGAACACAACTCTTCTCACCCTGAATTCCACATATTGCCATCTTTTCTGGCATTACTCCTCCCAAACTACACAACGCCTCATCTCTTACCATCAAAGATTGACTTGCTCCTGCATCTCTTAAAATTTTAACTTCTTTACCTACTCCTCCTGGTACACATGAGTAAACTTTACCCACACAAGTAAATTCTTTAAAGAGATCTGGCACCTTCTTATCAATCAACTCCTGACCAGGCTGTACATTCTTTTGCACCTCTTTCACTTCAACTGGGCTTTCCTTTACCACTTTAACAAACCCCACTGGCTTATCCTGTTTTTCCACTTCAGTCTTCCCAGTGCTTTTCTTAAACCACCAACACTGTGACTTTGCATGGCCCAATTTATTACAATGAAAACATCTGAGGCTTTTCATTTCTCTTCCACCCTCCTGTATTTCCTTTTTAACCCGAGGTACACTGTCTTTATTATCTCCCACAAGATATCCTTTACCTTTTCCACCTGAGGATTTCTCTTTTCCCTGTTTCTATCCCCTCATAGGCTAAAACTGATGTCAGAAACCAAACTTTGATTTATGAACTAATTCATAATCATCTACTCTTTTTGCTGCTACTCTTGCAGTTCTATGCATTTGCACTTCTAACATTTCAAGTTTAAATTGTCTTTCCAGTTTCTGAAGTTCTAATGCTCTCTCCTTTTCTGTTTCCCTTGCCTGCAATTCAAGCAGTCTAATTTCTGGTACTTTTTGTTCCTCCCTTTCTCTGGCTTTCTCTGCTGCAATTGCATCCCATTCTTTGGCTTTTTGTTTTGCCAGGGCTATCCTTTCTTTTTCTTTCACTACTCTCTCTCTTTCCTTTATTTCAAATTCAAGCTGCTTCAATTACATATTCCAGCTGTTTCATTTGTAATTAAATTCTAACCATTTCCATTGACTCTGACTGTGTTTCTGGCTATTTTAAGTGCTGAGCTATCGCCACAATTATCTCCCCTTTCCTTACGGAGTCAGGTAATGTCAACTGCAATGTTTTTTGCCAATTCCGAAAGTTTTGTTTTAGTCACCTTTGCAAACCACCTTGCATGACTTCCTCCACTCCCAGGAACTTCTTAGCCTCTGATAGAGCCATTATTCCACAAGGCAGTCCCTATTTAAACCTGAATACAACACTTGAAAAGAAATCACTAATATGCTCACTACTCACTATCTTTGAGTTCAATAATCTCAAATCAATCAAGAGATACAAATTTTAATCCCAGATGAGCCCCCAATTGTTATAGTTCAGGTCAGAAGCTCCAAAGTGTTTTATGGAGCCTGCCTGGATCATAAGTTTTGCATCTTGAATTTGGCTAGGATAAGCATGATATGTTTCACTTCAGGTATGATTCAAATGACCCACTAGGGAGCTTTTATCAAACAAAGTTTATTTAAGAATATAGTTAACATGCATAGTAAGAAAATTAGCAAAACTCTTATCAATTACAAACAAGAAACAAAACAACCACTATAATGTATAAACCTTAACAAATATATCTAATGTGTTCCAATCAAACCAATCCCATAGACAAAAGACCCTTTTTACAGGTTTAACACAGCAAAGGCTAATGCTCACATGATACTGGACTTGAGAGCTTTGGATGAAGTCTGCAGTTCTCCGGATAGACTCAGAATAGTTTGAAGTCAGAACAGTTTCCCAAAACACCAGGGACTCTAGTCAAGCCACCAACAGCAGATTTCCTCCCTTCATAAAAGCAAGATCTTGCTTTCAGCTAACCATCAGAATTTCTAAAACCAGGGAGAGAAAGACTTCTTTTCAGCTTATTGTCCCTTCTAAAACTCAACTCTAACCGCAGGCAAACAGAAAATGAAGAAAACTCCTGTCATCTGACCTGCCAACCAGTTTTTCTCCGAACAATGCAGAGTCATAAACATCCCAGTAAAAATAAACAAACTCCATATAAGCAGCAATAAAAATCTCCTTCAGACAAATCGGTTTCATAATGACACCAGCTAAGGCTGTGAGCTGAGAAACACTGACGCTGTGAGAGCTGCAGAGATCATGATTTTAAAAAAACTTTCTTAAAGGTACACTAACGTCACAGTTGTTGTTTCTCTTTCTGCACCTAGTGGTGCACAAGGCAGACTTTCACCACGTTTTATGCTTTGTTTCCTGGAACAAGTCACTAGTCTGTCACCAGAGGCTTATAGCTTTAGAGGCACCAATCCACACCAAGCATAGTTGACTAGGAGTCTCTCCTGTTCTTACCTCCTGCTATTGGCTTATTGGAAGGATTTCACAGATCGATACTCCATCCTGGGCTTTCAGGTCCTGGGGTTGGGACACAATCCCAGAGCTTTTAGCTCAGAGGTAACATGCTACCCATTGCCCACAATACCTCCACATATACAATTATGTCATGCAGTTTTATTGTAGATAATTACCTGTCCACAAACAACTAAAGTTCAGACTTACCATATCAACCTCAGAAATACTGTCAATGCTTTCAATCTGGACATCTATACCAACAGATACTGCAGCTCCTTGAAAAACAAGTAAGAAACAAGACATTTTAATTTTACCTTTTTAACAAAGAATGTTCCACATATTCTACAAAAAGACAAATGTAGCTTGGACTGTTATGGGTTAGCACAGCAACACCCTATATTTGGAAGAGTAAGTGAGTGGTGTCAAAGGCAAAGATGTTCAATGTTGGAACAAGCTCAGCCAGGTGGAGGAGGGTGATGGGCTGGTGACTGGTTTCGCTTCTGTTTAAGGAACAAGGGCAGACCATCCTGATGAGAGGATGGAGGTAATGAGGAATTGACCATACGGTGGAAAGCAGACATTTAGGGCTAGGAACTTGGAAAATGTTAAAGTGACAGAGGACATTGGAAGAGTCACAGATATAGGTCAGAAGAAAGTGACGTTTAGTTGACTGAAATTACCTTCAAAGCAGATGTAGGGAAGAAAACATTTAAAATATAAAAGGAGCAATAACTTATGAATGCTAAGGCAGTGGTAACTAAATAAGTGGTAACTAAAATTGGAACAGGAAAAGGTAGTAGAGTGAAATCCAATTGTCTAAGAAGAAAAAAAAATGCTTTCTGCTACATGAAAGTTATGATCTGACAGAGTCCTCAGCTTAATTACATCATCATCGGGGCCTGCATCTCCGAGTGTTGGGTCACGAGAAGGCAGCACTTTGGAAAACGTGTTTGCCCCTGCGCTCATTTGTCAGTACCACGAGGAGCCAGGCAGAGTATGATGGATGTCACTTCACTGTGAATCCCGGTCCAAGACCCAATTGCCTTAAGGATGGCTCTTCCTGCCATTCCTTCAAAATGTCCAGCTATCTTCAGGGGAAGAACCCACTATTACATTTCTCTCAATCTGAGTTCCTAGGCTGCCTCAGCCAGCTTAGAGCTTTGTGTAAATTGAAGCTCTTGCTTACTAAAGTCCCAATTGCAGCATTCATTAGAGAAATTTCCTCTGGGTATCTGTCCTCAGACAGCTATGGTGTTGCCATAGTGCTAAGCATACCTTCAAAGCCTTGCTTCGCCACTGCAACAATGTCACACCCACATCTCTCAACAATGTACAACAGCCCTTGCACGCTTCTGTGAAAATTCTATAAGGACTAAAAGAAGCATGTCTATTGATCAGCCATCTTACTGAGTCTACAGCATGAAGAATTTTGCCATGTACCAACTAGAACTGCTTCTTCAGCTGCCAACTCATCATGCTCCTCATTCTTAATGGTTTCTGCATCATTCAATATTTCATCCTGACTCTCAATCTCCAAGTACCCCTTGAAAGACATCTTGGAGCTGGAACCGACGTGAGACAGACTGATGATAATTATTGCTGTGATACAGCGTGGCATTATGTAGCACTGGGCTGCCTACTTCATCTTTGCAGGCATAAAGAAAAATTTGTTATAATAGTTGCTGATAATATGCTTAGACAATGTGTGCCATGCTACTGATCTGCAAAGTGTGCAGAGAGTCAATGGATGACTTGTGGTGGTAACAATTAAAATACTTGAAGGAAAATACTAGCCATAAAATCACCCAGAATCTCCTATCTTTCCATCAATAAACTCAGCTTTCACTACCCATAGGCTATAATCTCCATGACAATCCCCTTTTAAACCCTACTCTTAATCTGAGTGTGTGCCAATGTCTCTTGAAAAATCCAGATGTTAGAATTTGGAAAAGTCCCACCCCAGTATCCAGCCTTATTAAAATTAGAGACTCAAAGACTGGTGTGAGAGAAGAGGGCTCTGGTTCGTAGGGCACTGACACCAGTAATGGGGAAAGCAGGGGCTGTACTGTTGTGACATTCTGCACCTGAACTAGTGTTCTTGCGAACCATATAAGTAGGGAAGTAGAGAGGGTTTTAAACAAAGTAGTGGAGGCAAGGGATCAAATGTGGAAAGATGTGGGGCTGGATTTTCCCACCTCGCCTGCAGCTGGGATTCTCCGGTCCCGCGGAAATGAATGGAAACTTGGCTGAGCGCCAAATTCTCCCTTCTCGTTGGCAGCAGTGATGGCTCATGAACGGCCGGCAAATTCCGGCTGTGGTATATCAAAGAGTAGAGAAAGGGGGTGGGATCCTCCAGCCTTCCAGCCACGTATTCCCCAGGGGTGAGGCACGCTGTTCGCTGGCAGGGAGATTCCCTGGTCCTGCCGCTGTCAGTGGGGATTTCCCATTGAAGCCATCCCATGCCGTGAAACCAACAGGCGGGGATGTGCTACTGGCCAGAGAATCTCACCACCAGCGGCACGGTAGCATAGTGGTTAGTACTGCTGCTTCACAGCTCCAGGGACCTGGGTTCGATTCCCGGCTTGGGTCACTGTCTGTGTGGAGTTTGCACATTCTCCTCGTGTCTGCGTGTGTTTCCTCAGGGTGCTCTGGTTTCCTCCCACAGTCCAAAGATGTGCGGGTTAGGTTGATCGGCCATGCTAAAAATTGCCCCTTAGAGTCCTGAATTGCGTAGGTTAGAGGGGTTAGCGGGTAAATATGGAGAAATATGGGGCTGGGGCCTGAGTGGGATTGTGATCGGTGGGCCAAATGGCCTCTTTCTGCACTGTAGGGTTTCTATGATTCTATGACCAGTGAAGAGCCAGAGAATCCCGCCCAAGGTAAGAGAGGAAAATACTAATATGGGACATGAGGATCAGAAAATGACAGGAAGGCATGGAGAGAATAAAAACCTAAGAATGTACAAACAATCAAGACTAGATGTTACAAAGATAATAAAAATCTGAATGCCATAGCATTTATAACAAAGTAAATCAATTAATAGCACACATTGAAGTAAATAAATATGATCTGATAGCCATTTCAGAGGTGTAGCTGCAGGATGACAAGGATCGGGTCCTGAATATTGAGGGGTATATGACATTCAAGAGGAATAGGAAGCTAGGTAATGGTGGAGGGGTAGCACTGTGAATCAAGAATGGTATTGGCGTAATGGTTAGAGATGACCTCGGTTCTGGAGATCAGGATGTGGAATCGGCTTGGATGGAGGTGAGGAATAATAGGGGAAAGAAGCCACTAGTGAGAGCGTTCTGCAGGTTCCCTAACTAACCACAATGTAGGACAAAGTATACAAGGAGAAATATTGAGTGCTTGTGAAAAAGGGATGGCAATAATCATGGGTGATTTTAATTTACTTGTAAACTGGAAAAATCAGATTGGTAGTAATAGCCTGAATGAGAAGTTCTTGAATGATTTTGAGATCATTTCTTAGAGGGTTATGCAACTTTGGAACTCTCTGCCTTAGAAGACAGTAGTAGCGGGACCATTGAATATTTTTAATGCAGGGGTAGATAGATTCTTGCTAGGCAAGGGAATCAAAGGTTATCAGGGATAGAAGGGTACATGGAACTTGAAACACAAACAAATCAGCCATGATCTTATTGAATGGCAAAGCAGACTCGAGGGGCCAAATGGACTAAATGGTCAACTTCTGCTCCTATTCCTTATGTTCTTATGTTATTGGTCCCAACCTGATCTCCCCAAATGTCCTGGGGTCTGGGTAAGGATTGGAACAGGATACATACAGTAGGCATTGTCTGTACTTGTTAACTTTATACCCTTGCTAAGCCAAAACCTGTTTTTCTCATCAGTTCTGAAGCCTATGAAAGACCTATCAAAATGGAAATTGTCTTTTCTGAATGGTTTTTACAGTGAGAATAGTGTGTAGTTCACATCAATTCACTGATTCTATGCTGATTGTATTGGCAAATACAGCAACAGTGCACTCTGCAGAAATAGGGGAATAGGATATCATTGAGGGCAACTTCCAGATGTCCATCTTTAATTGAATGTGCAAACACCAGAAGATACTGTCAGTTTTACACAGTAATAATTGCGAGTGCTAATGTTTTACCCTCACTACAATTGCAAATTCAGGACCATTGAGCAAGAACAGTTGTTTTGGCAATGTAATGTTTCTCATTCCTATATTTTTTCTGTAGTAATATTATTTTAACACATTTTATACATAGGATTCAATGGGAACAGTGGTGTATGAAAACTACCCCAGGAGGATAAAACTGATGTAAGAGAGTTTTCTGGGTTTGTTTCCAGGCACACTCAACTACCTGGGCAGATATTTGAAAATTGGATAGATTTGAATACACATAATAAAAAAACTGACTATTTTTCTCTGCCTAAACCTCTCCTACAATATCATGGCAACCGCGTTGTGTAAATTGTACATTTATTGTGTAAATTGTACATTTATGTTGCACAGTTGATTCCAAATCTTGTTAGATCACGTCAGATTTTGGGAGACTCACAACGTGACTATGCAATGGTGCCACTTGTGATTCGATGAAATATCTTCCTACGTTCCTTGCCCAAAGGCAGGTCCAACCCAAGGCAGCACAACTTCCATCGCGAGTAGGACATGGAGGCAGGTCCCATATCTACTCCAGCTCGAAACTGGGACTGAACCTTCTGTTGTTGGCATCAATCTGATTCACACTGGTGGTCCAGCCATCACCACTACCCCCCTTTACCCAGGATTCCAAGTTGCTGTTGTAACCTGGAACTATGGATAGTGATGGTAGAGGCACCAATTTCTTTTCAGGTGGACCAGGAATCTCTCCTGTTCCTACTCTGCCATTGGAAGGATTTAAAAATTGACACTCAATCTGCTTGGCTGCATTATAAACACACATTCCTTGGCCATCAAGTCCTGGAGTGGGACTTGAACCTTGGGGTTTCTGGCTCAAAGGAAGAGATGCTACCCACCCTGCTGCACGACCTCTATTCCATGAGCTGTAGAAAATACACAATAAGAGTTACACTTTCCAAAACTTACGTAAAATGCTTAAACTACTGAATAGCGTAGTGAAATTGTCACAGAAACCTACCTCCAAATCCAGGTCTCATTGCAAAATCATGGTCATCTATTCTAAGGAGTTGTTCAGATTTTGTTAAGTGTGCTTTGGTTGAATCTGATCTTTTACTTTCTGGTCGACTGAAGCAAAACAAAAGAGTTTTAAAAAAAATCTTAACAGGAAAACATAAATGCAATGCTGCTTTTAAAAACATTAGTAATTCAAGAGATGAGTTAAATGAAACATATCTTAATATCATTTGTTAATAAACAATACAATGGAATGAATAAGAAGCCAAAGCTGTCAGCATGTGCTAGTGGCTTCTTCAACTGACCTTGTAAGGATTAGGGAGGGACCTTTTAAAATGAAGCATTCAGCCTTACCACTCCATTCCTCTTGGAGTCCAATCCACCAATTTATCCATCCAGGGAACTTTACATATTGTAAGTGAAGATATGGCATTGTGTAAATCACAGAGTAAGATGGATCCAGTGAGATGGGTAAGAAAGTGCCAAGTTCCATTTGGAGAGGAGTTAAATTTCAGGCCTTTGAACGTCAAGTGGTGATGGTTAGATTTATTCTTGTTGGAGATGGTTATTGCCTGCCACTTCTGTGATATGAATGTTACTTGCCACTTAATAACCAAAGCCCGAATATTGTCCAGAACTTGCTGCATGTGGACACAGACTGACCCAGTATCCGGGGAGTTGTGAATCATCTGCGATCATCCTCACTTTTGACCTATTTTGGAGGGGAGGTAATTCCTGAAGCAGCTGAAAATGGTTGGGCCTGGCACAAAGCTCTGAGGAACATCTAGCAGTGATGGCCTGGCGCCGAGGTGAATGGCCTCCAACAACATCAATCATTTTCCTTTGTCCTAAGTATGACCCCAACCAATGGAAATCTTTCCCCGATTCAAACTGACTTCAATTTTGCTAAGGTTCCTTGATGCCACAGTTAGTAAAATGCTGCTTTGATGTCAAGGGCAGTCTCTCTAGCCTGACCTCTGGATTTCAGCTCTTTCATCCATGTTTTGACAAAGGCTGGTGCTCAATGGCCCAAACTGAGTATCAGTGAGCAGGTTATTGCTAAATATACCCCATCTGATAGCACTATTAACAACATACACTATCACTTTGCAGATGATTAAGAGTAAACTGATGGAGTGAATTAGTTGCATTGGATTTATCCTGCTTTTTGTGGACAGCATGGCTAGGGAAATGGTTAGTTCTGGAGCACAAGTCTCAGGTACTACAGCCAGAATGTTGTCAGGGCCCATAGCCTTTGCTGTATCCAGTGCCTTCAACCATTTCATGATATCACGGGGAGCAAAGTGAAATGGCTGAAGACTGGTAACTGTGACACTGGAGACCTCAGGAGGAGAATGGGAAGGATGATATGCTCAGCATTTCTGGTTGATGATGGTTACATACATTTAAGTCTTGTCTTTTGGACTGATGTGCTGGGTTCCCCTTCATTGAAGATGGAAATGTTTCCGGACTCTCCTCTTCCTGTTGATTGTTTCATTGTCCACCACCAATTACAACTGGATGTGGAAGGAATATGGAGCTTTTTATATTTACACTTGCACTTGCCCGCAGACTTTCTAAGAAGTTTCAGGGGAGCTTGTTGTGATTGGAAAAGCATTTGGGTGCAGCTCTCTCTACAAGCTATCTGGTCCTATTTGAATAGGGCAAGCATCTGTGTATCTCCTTAAGGAATCAGATTGAAGATTTTAAATGAGGAATACAGAGTCTGACCAGGAAGTGTCAGTTAGAATATTTAATTCAATGTTAAAACAGTTACAGAAAGTAAAATAAAAAGAGGGAAAGGTATGATTAAGAGAGAGAGAGATTAAAAATGACCAAGTAAACTTGTTATTATTTTTAAATTTCTAGCAATAATTAAAACCTGAAGGAATGAGACTCCACATTATAAAAGTTAATTTTCAGTGCCAGAGAGATTGTTTGACAGAAATTATGACTTATCACACCATTAAGTATGTCATTATGCCTGAATGAACAAGCCCCAGCTATCTCTGGTGAGTTTAGGGCAGTGATAAGCAACCTAGGATAGTGAGTGGGCCGCATGAGTGGCCATACTTCATCTCAGTGGGCCGCAAGATTGAAATTGGGCTAGATGGTTAACCATGGTCCAGGCATAAGATTGAATACACACTGAATATTTCAAAAGAAGTTACAGAAAATGCTAAATCTTCATATATGAATAGAACTGTTATCAACTTCAAATGGTAAAAACAGAGGAAATTTTCACACTTTGGATGCAAAGGGAGCGCGTGGCTTTCACAGTCGATGTTGTGGACAATCAGCATGCACCTCACTTCATTTAGAATCATAGAATTAGAGAATCACTACAGTGCAGAAGGAGGCCATTCGGCCCATCGAGTCTGCACTGACCACATTCCCTTCAATGGCCCTTGCTCTTGCTTTACGTGCATATCATTTAAGTCATACCAGTAGGAAAAAAAACTACGCAAATGGAAATAAGCGGAATGTGGCAATCCCTGCACATTGGCAATGGTCAACAAAATATCTTGTGGGCCGCACTCAGAACCCAGATGGGCTGCATGTGGTGCCTGGGCCACAGGTTGCCCACCACTGGTTTAGTGGGTATCAACCAAGTAAGTACAACGCCTTCACATTATTCCATGTATTTCAATGCTGAGTCCTACAATGAGGCATGGGTTTCTGGAGGAGCAGGGCATCTCAGATAACTACCTGATTACTATGTTTAACTGCACAAGTGAGATTGCTGAAAATTGCTCACTGATTCACACTTTAAGAACAACATTATCTGTTAGCCTTATCATTATTCCCATTGCAAAATTCAATCTATGGGGATTATAGTTATATAGGAAAGGGAGCACGTATTTCTTGATTACTTGTTCATTCAGATTATTTAAATATCCATGTAGAGTCAAAGAGAACTGAAACAAAGTGATGTTCTAAGATGGATATTGATTTGAAAAACTTGTGCATTTTACACAAGTAGAATTTATGAAGAGTTGGATCATCAGGAGAGAGGCTGAAGAGATGGATGTAGTGGCCATTTGTATCAAAAGCTACAGATTTGGTAAGGAGGATTCTGCAGTCACAATTGCATTGAATATTGGTGACATTGACTGGGGAAGTTACTGTAGGCTGGGTGAAATTGGGCTGATCTGCTTCAAAGAGTTAGTACAAAGTTAAGTAAGAATGGCACATTGAAAAAGCATAGAGAGAAAGAGGTTAGAGATGAAATGGTAGTTCAAGATGATGAAGAGAGTTTGATAAGGTAAAGAGAAGAAAACAAGCAGATGGCGTTCTTAATGATAAAGGTTTTCCATATCAAAACCTGCCCTTAACTGAAATTCTGAATCACTTCAGATCAGTGGGCTTGTCACATCAGCTTCCAATTAGGCAGCAGTACGGTTTTCATAGAGTTGGGCATATTGGACAGATGGGAACAAGAATTGCTAAAATGTGTCCTGCACTATAAAAATAAGCAGAGCCCAGGTGATTGTCGCTACTAAGGATATCAGGTATTCTTGATGCCAGAGCAGAGCAGCTTACCTTTTCTGCTTGGTGTCCTCAGCTGTGGGCTGCTGGTGATGTTTTTTGGCATGATTTCCCTTCTCCATTGCAACCGGCAACAAGGTGAGAAACAGCAGCTCCCAAAAGATCAGCATGGCTTTTACTTCACAGGTTTCTTATACATAGAGACAGTCAAGGTAACTCAAGGCATCATGTCATTTTGAACAGGTCATCCCACCTGAGACATCCATGAGAAAAGTATCAGCTTCTCTGAGCATGCCACACATTTCACCACCTCGCTTTCTTTTCCTCCGGTTCTGGAATCCGTTTTTAGCCTGACTGAAAAACGTCCTTAACTGTTTAAAATAAGCCGAATAACCTTCAGGACTAAAACCTGATTGGAATATGCCCAGTTTTAAAATTTATGCTTTTATTTTCATTGTTTGTAGGTGGGTATCACATTCAAACCCCAGCCTGCTCCAGAACTAGAAAACAACAAATACATGCAAGATGCATTTCCGAGAATTAGGGAAAAGGAGTGACGTTAATTCATTTTAATCCTCTTTATAACCACCCAGATTCAACGACAAAAATAGTCCAGTAACATTAAATTCTGATGAAAGCTCACTCAGTCTCTACCACCTTATTGAAAACCAGATACAGTAAATATTTTCAGGCTCAGAAAAGGGGTGAGGTAAATACAAGGGAAAAAAGCTGGCAAATGTTATAAATTTTATAAACTGACAATCATGTGCTGCTTCACGTGGAAGTTTTTTTGAACGAATTATTTAATTGCATAAATAGAGATAATCTAAGATTTTCTGGCCATGTTATGGGATAGATTCTCCAGAGGTGATGCTACAAATAATAAAATGGTGTGTTGCTCTGAAAAGCCAAATACAATAATGTGGCGTTTGGTAGATACATCAATTGATGCACTTACCAGCACTAATCCCCATGACTAAAGCTGGAGTTTGGCAATTGCTCCAAATAATCGGGGATTTGGAAGACTTTGAAAACTGCAGAATTGGGAAAATCTATTTACTGTAAATGATTGGGGGGTGGAGGCGGGGGGGATGTTAACCAGAGATATGATTTGATGATATAAAGGTGAAACATTCCAGCTAGGTCAGGCTCACTCTCAGATTTTCAGAGAGAATAAACAACAGCTTTTCACAAAGGGGTTTGGCGATGGGTAGTGGGAGCGGTGGGGGGGGGGGAGATCGGTCATTCTAGATTAAAAGCTCACTAAATACGGAATCCTGGGCTGATGCTGACAGAGATATCGCTGTCTACGCAAACATTTCTTTCCACGTAAATCCCCTGCTCGGTGCGTCTTTCATTTATCAGAAGCAGAGATAATTAAAAGGGAGAACTCGGAAAGTGGGAAAGGGTCAGAAAGAGAGCGAGAGAGAATCAAGGCGCATTTAAGACTGTGTCAAAAAGGAAAGAATCAAAACAGCGAGAATTAACATATAAATATATAAGGGGAAAAGACAAAACAGCAACAAAATTGTGAGAATTAAATTCACAGAAAGTAATAAAGTCATAGACGATGTAGAGGCCACTTTCCCTGTACTTTATGTGCTTGTTCCATCAATTGCTCGACTGTTTTGGACAGTCCAAATATCTTCGGTTTAATTGTTTCCATCTTAATGCACACTCAATCATGCGCATGTATATGGAGAAAACAGGAAAAAATATATTACATGCATTAAATAACCAGAGGATTGAGTAAGAGATTTCTTTTATGCAAGGTATTGTTATGATATGGAATGCATTGTTCGGTGCATTGGCCATGTTAAATTCTTCCTGTGTCTCCGAACAGGCGCCAGAGTGTGGCCACTAGGTGATTTTCACAGTGTTAATATAAGCCTACTTGTGACACTAATGAATAAACTTGAACTTGAACTTAAACTGTCTGAAAGAGTGGTGCCAGCAGATTCTATAGTAACCTTCAAAAGGGAGTTGGGTATAGTTGAAGAGGAGAAAACAAATGCAGGGATGTGGAGGAAGAATGGGAAAGTGGAAGTGATCGCTTCGCTCCTTGAAAGAACCAGCACCTCTGTTAATGTGCTGTGCAATTCCACTGCCACAACATTTGATTGTGCACCACAAGGTATTTCAACTGTTTCAGGCCCTAAAATGGTGCCCCGGCCTATGCTGCATGCAGATAATTCTGGTGCAGACTGCACTGCGGTACCATTCTGGATAGCTTGTTAATGCAGCATTGGTAGGAAGTGTGCAACATGGACAAATCATGACATCAGTCAGCAGGTTTAATTCTAATTATTTAATTTCTGCCTCTGAAATCTAGTTAATGTCTTTTCTTAACCTGCCACTGATGAACATGCATTCAGCAACAAGAAAGATCGTCCACCAGTGCTATCTAAAGGGATAATTAACTACTTTCAGGTTAATTGCTGATGGTTTTTTATTTGTTGGCTTGTTTGAAGTTAGTAGAAGTGTTTGGAGATTTGTACTGCTAGCTGAAGTCCACATGGCATGGCAAGTGGTGAAGGCATTCAAGGGTTTTGCTTGGACCATTCACTTCTGATCTTGGATGCTGCAGTTTCTATCGTACCTGGCCTGCAGCACGATGGGGGATTGACAATGAGTGATGTACAGGAGAAGAAGCTGCTCTAAAGGAGAGAGAAGTAAGGGAAGAAGGGCTCTCTCTAGGAGGCCTGTCAAGCCAGAGTCTACAGGGAGCAATGCTCCTAATCCCTCTTCACCAAGGAACAGTGTGTGCCTGATACCTATCAAACAATATAAAACCAAAGCAAAACATTTACTGCTGACTGTGATTCTGTGAACGTGCAGCACATACAGAACAATCCTGAGTACCCTAACAGCTACACTAACAACCAGTTTAAGATAATCAGTTCAGCTCATACATGGCACATTTATGCTTGCAAGAAGCTCCAGACATTCATATAAAGGGACCCATCCTCTGCAAACAAAAGGACTATGTTCAAACCTTGGGTGGCATGGTGGCACAGTGGTTAGCATTGCTGCCTCACAGTGCCAGAGACCCAGGATTCCCAGCTGTGTGAAGTCTGCATGTTCTCCCGTGTCTTCATGAGTTTCCTCCCACAGTCCGAAAGATGTGCTGGTCAGGTGTGTTGGCCATGTTAAATTCTCCCTCACTGTACCCAAACAGGTGCTGAAGTGTGGTGACTGGGGGATTTTCACAGTAATTTCACTGCAGTGTTAATGTAAGCCTACTTGTGACACTAATTAATAAACTTAAACTTACACCTTTTTTGAATTACTATAGTTCCCCGTTGTTTTCCCTATGGCAATGCTTCGGCAAATCAGAGTCAACTTGCTAACCGATCAGTGCCTGTTGTGTAAATCATTTGAAATTTGGCACTCTTTTGTTTGTCCTGTTAAGTGCAAAGATAAGAAATCTTTGACAACGTGTCTCTCTTTTCAGCAAATCCAAGTCCAGTACTCCAAGAGACTATCTGTAAGTCTGTTCTTCTAACATGACACTGCTCACTATATCATAACAAAGCTATGTTGAGAATAACCTTTCCTTTCCAAATGCTGCTTAGGCCATTTAAGTAGTTGCTGTATCGATGATTTTTTAAAGGTTCGTTAATTCCAGAAGAACCCTTGTCAATGAACATATGCCATGAGTGGTAAAATGGGCTTATGAATTTTCACTGAGACAAAGGAAGAAAGAAAGTATTTACTGGATGTCTCATAACACTTTTGAGCCAATGCAGTACTTTTCTTCGAATTGCAGTCACTATTGGACTGTATGCAGCTAATTTGTGCACAGCAAGCTTCCACAATCAGCAATGTGAAAATGACCGGACTGAACTCATCATCTGGGTTAGACATTCATCAAGGGTTGGGAATACAATTTAGTGATGCCTGTTGGAAGTGCACATATGGATATCAATTCAGAAGGGATTGGGCTCAGCTGAGACGCTCTGAATGCTTGAACAGGCCACTGATCCCAGAGCCTGAAATTGCTTCTCTGGCCTCCTGGGAGCATGCCTGGATCGCATTGTAAATGTGACTTGCCTCTTTTCCCATTTTCAGCACTATTGGGTTAACTGCCTTAGCTAGGAACGGAGAAATTGTATTGGGGCACATTGCTACAGTATAAATGAATGAGCTGCGTCGTGTAACTGTAGGAAAAATTACCTTTAAATTTCCCTGAACCTCACTTTGTCCAGGACCAAAGTCTGTCACATCAGTAAAGCTGCTACATGCAGACATATTAGTGCTGCAGCCAACTGGGCAGGAGGAGCTGGTGGAATTCTAATGATAATGTCAGCCAGGCAGTTCTACCTCTTCCAAAAATGTCCTTTGGATCTCACTTACAGCAGAATATGGGAGCATACATAAAAGGACAATGGAACTTGGTTCAACACCAAATTCCTTCCCAGAAAGCATGACGTTAAAGGCCCTCAGAGGGATTTCAGGGCTGCATTTGCCGAGCTTACCTATGGAGAATAGTGACTTCAATGATCCATGGAGGGTAACTGATTTCACAATTAGAGTAATCTACAGCAGAATAAGAGAAAAGCAAGAATTTACAAACATTAAAACTAGAAGCAAGAGTAGGCCATTCGCCCCTTCGAGCCTGCTCTGCCATTCATTTTGATCATGACTGATCATCAAATTCAACATCCTGATCCCCCCCCGCACTTACCCCCATATCCCTTGATCCCTGTTGCCTTCCTGTGTGTGAGCAGTTACCAATTAGCAACCAAGAATCATTGGCTCACTTGATTTTACTCTTGTATTTGGATCACAAAGTGTGAAAATGAATCCCAAGTTTAGGGTCTGAATTCATGATCCAAGTTGGCACTTCAGTGCAGTACAGAAGGAGGGCTGCATTGGCAGAGGTGCTATCCTTTAGGTGGGATGTTAAGCTAAGGCCCTGCCTATCTGTTCTAAAATTTATGTGCTAGCTAACATTCCCCTCTCAATCAGTACCACAAAAAAAGGAAGATGAATGAGTCATTCATTTTGTGACTGTTATTGAACTATACCCGGCACAAAATGGCGACTGTTTTTACCCAATGTAATGACTTCAATCAGGCCATTGAGGTTGGCCTATTGGAATATGAACTCCCTGATTAAGGAGTCAATTGATGGGCCAATCAGAGAGTCCTATCCTTTTATTTAACCAGGAGTGTCAGTTCCTCTGGCACTCCCAAAGGTAGGCTGCTGATTGATAGCACTCTGTGTACTGCTGTTGGAATTGTAAATAAAGGTATTTAAGTGAAGGGACTTCTGCCTCTGAAAACTTATTACATCCACCTAACAAGCTTCTGAAAAGTAATTAATTATGTAAAGTGCTTGAAATAGTTTTGACCTGACAGTATGTGATATAAAGGAAATAATTATTGACGCATGTTAACCACAGTAATATGGCTAATGAAAAGACAAGTGCCGGAAATAATCTACACCTGGTCAGTTATTTTCACGAAAGCTAAAATTGAAAAGTTTCAGTAATTCAAGTTAAACAATTGTAAAACGACAATACTCCAGCTTTCTTTGCACAGTTCAAAATTTAGTTCCCCAGGAATTTGAATTTAGGGACAGGGCTGCACAGTGCAGTTCTGTCCATATGAGAAAAAGAACGTAAAGTAGTTTAAACATATTGTTAACACCAGAGGGAGCTATTGGTCATCACCACCACCCCGCCACCGCCCCACCCCCCCTCAACCCACCTTGAGCTGGACGACTGCAGAATGTTTTGTTTTTACATTCAGTGTATTAGCATTCTCCAAATGTCATGGACCACACCTAACACTCAGCAATGTGATCTGCAAGAAGAAAAATAATGACCTTTTTCCCAATAGTAAAAAGCACACTATTCTGACTTGACATTTTCTTTCACATAAGGGTAAAAAGTGAAGTCACATGGAGGTTCCTCTTCAAAAGTAATAAGAATTGTAGATTAAGATAATAGGCAAGGCCATTGATACAAACAGTGACATGTGTTCAAGGGACAATTGGATGCATCAACAGAACTAAAAAATGGAGCTACAAAATTTCAGCATTGTAATGTATTGATATGTAACATTCTGATTGCTATCGAATTAATCAAATTTTGCATGCTGGGGAGAGCTTAACTTGAAATTAAGGGGTACTAAAAGAAAAGGCTTCGGTGGCACAGTGTTTAACATTTCCCATCTCCACCTTTGCCTCAAATATCTTCACGGTAAACACTGTCAGTTTGGTAAACCCAATCAGAAATCACGATAGCACAGTGGCTAGCACTGCTGCCTCACACCGCCAGGGACCTGGGTTCGATTCCCAGCTTGGGTCACTGTCATTGCGGAGTCTGCACATTCTCCCCATGTCTGTGTGGGTTTCCTCCGGGTGCTCTGGTTTCCTCCCACAGTGTGAAAGATGAGCAGGTTAGGTGCATGTGGTGAACCATAGATGGTTACCACTATGAGTGCTGAGCCATGGATGGTCAGCACTATGGGTGTTTGTATATATGTTACTGTAGTTACTGTTGGTGTTAGGGTTGGGCTGTTCTACCTGTTGATATTGTTCTGTGGTACACTCCAGTTGGCTCTGCCTACCAGGGGAAGTATAAAGGTCGCTGCACTGCCTGGTGACCCTTTAGTCTGGGATTGTATTGTATATAGTGTGCTCCATTCTTGTCAGTAATAAAAGCCTTTATTTCCCGGGTACAATCTAGCCTCCCGAGTGATTTAATCGCGCATCAGTGCATTGGCCATGCTAAATTCTCCCTCAATGTACTCGAACAGGCACCGGAGTGTGGCGACTAGTGAATTTTCACAGTAACTTTGTTGCAGTGTTAATGTAAGCCTACTTGTGACACTAACAAATAAATATAAACTTCTTGGGGCTGCTGTTTTGACTGATTGAAGTGGGCCATGTAATCATCATTGTGTTAGGACAGGTCCAACGCACAATTTGCATGCACCCAAATTAGACAACTGACAATGAGCCCCAACTTCAGAGTCATGGCTCATTAACAAAGCAAAGTGAACATCTAGAATGATTCGAGTCAAATACTAGGAATTTGCACAACTGGAGTGGGAATGATTTGCTGTGCAAATGCACGAATTGAAAGCACTTTACCTTCTCATTCTATTTTTCCATTGGAAATTTGCAAATCATATTCTCTCTGGTGAGCAAAGTGTCATTGGCTTCCTTGATGCATGTATTAAATGGCGCTGCAAAAGTTCTCTGTTGTAGCTAAGGAGAATAGCAAGACACAAATTTCAGGGTGTGGTAATGACCTCAGTATAACTGGCAGTGCCATTACTATGGTGAAAGTTATCTGTAGGTCAGTTGCAAAAGGTGGCATAATTACATCACTGCCTCCTTGGTGAACTTTAACCTGTAAAGGAGGTTCTGTATTGACATTGCCAACTAGATGTGCTGGGCTTATAAATACAGCTGTATGGAAATGACTGGTGTGGGCAGCCTACCTCTAATGTGTAAGCTCACTCCCTTCTCATGTTTACTTGCATCCTCTTTAATTTACAAAAAAAAAATCAACAACAAAGGAGGGCTGAGAAATCCCAGGGTTAGTTTACTTTGATGACACTAGCAGGGCAAATGTGAGAGTCCTACCAACAGGAGGCCAGATACACAGGGAGAGAATGGAACTTTCAGAAATGGAAGCTAACTGAATCAAAGAGAGGTAAATGGCCATACTGTAATAGGGGAGCAATGTTCTTTAAGGTATAATATGGCATCATGTTTCTTGACTCAGAAGCATTCAGTAAAGAAAGGAACATGAAGAGGGAGTGAAATGGTTTTGTGCAAAAGAAGGGAAAAGGCATGCATCTAATTTATTTGATTCTAATGTGCTGCTGGCACAAACAAGAGAAAGATAAACGTGTCAAGAGGACCATGACAAAAGCATCATACACAGTAGCATCAACCATATGAAAGAAAGTAACTGTGGCTGAAGATTGATGAAGAGAAAAACCTTCCACTCCATTCTAGCTCATCAAAAATGACAACCATTCAAGCCTAGAAACATCCACTTGAGGGAATACAGAGAATGTATATGAGAAACTGATATATGTTGGCGTACAGAGCTCGAGGAGTCCAAGAATGTAGATGCGGAAGTGAGGCTAGGTGTACTGGAATGGAGGACCTTTGCATCAACCCCCTAGCATCAGAAGAAATAGATGATGATCTGGGCTCCTTCCAGGATGGGGATTCCAGCTGAGTATTATACTTGTATGGATGTGCCTTCTCCGAGATGTGTAGTGCACGACTAACACAATTGCAGTATATCTGTGAAATGGAGGATTCTTGCCCATGCAAAATTCACAGATAAGTCAGGGTGGCTGCAGGAATCAAAGGAGTGCTGTCCTCTTTAGGACATCCTTCTGAGAAACAAGCTTGATAGAAGATGACTGACTAAATGATCCTGTCATAGAATCATAGAATCATAGAAACCCTACAGTGCAGAACACCACCCAGATGAAAGGGAAAACAAGCAACTGTTTCCTCCAATAAAAGGTACTGAGATCTTTTCTCTTGAGGAGACAAGGGATGATCTGAATAAAGTCTTTAAGATAATGAAAAGATTTGATTGACTGGATGTAAAGAAAATGTTTTCATTTGTGGGGTAATCTAAAACTAGAGGTGTAAATATAAATTACTCACTAATAAACACACTCAGGAATTGTGGTGAGCCATCGTTGGTTCCCACTGGATAGTACTGAGCCAGGGTCTGGCCAGTACTACAAGTATGTACATATGTTGCTGTTGGGTTAGGGATGGGTTGTGCTACTTGTTGCTGTTGGGGTTAGGGTGGGGTTGTTACATCTTTGTATTGTAGTGTTGTGGTACATCCCAGTCGGGCTCCGCCTCCTGGGAGAGGTATAAAGGTCCCTGCTCTGGCTGGGACCCCTCAGTCTGGGATCGTGTATATAATTGTTAGCTGCTTCGTTACAGCAAATAAAAGCCTTTATTTCCTGAGCATCAAGCCTCGTGTATGATAACGCGCATCAGGAATTGAGGAGGATCTGTTTTACTTCAAGCATGGTAAGATGCGGAACACACTGTCACAAGTTGAGGAAAATCCCATAGATACATTTAAAAAGAAGCTAGATATTCACGTGAGAAGAAAGGAATTGAAGGATAAGGTTGGATGATGTGGGATGGGAGGAGTCTTGAATGGAGCATAAAAGGCACCATAGACCAGTCGGGTTGAATGGCCTGTTTCTGTACTGTAGGCGCTATGTAACTCGATGTTAACTTGGAACATTTTATTTCCTCTGGCAGCTGCCACAAGAGCTATCAATCACATTAACCAATCCACAGATGTTCCAGCCACAGATGTTCCAGCCACAGATGTTCCAGCCACAGATGTTTCAGCCATATATCACATTGTTTAAAAAAGATGAGCAATTGACATTTCATCAAATCAAGGAATAACAGAATCTTACAACACAGAAATAGGCCATTGTGTCAATGCTGGGCTTTGAAAGAGCAGCGATGCTCACCACATTCCACCTTCTGTCCATAACCTTGTAAGTACCTACCCAACTTACTTTTTAAAATGATTTATGCAATCAACTTTTAGCACCTTTTCAGTATTCCAGATCCTGACAACTCTCTGAGTGAAAAAATTCTTCTCATCTCTCTTTTGCCAATGAACTTATTGTATGTTTGCTTTCAAAAATATTTAACTATAATTTTAAAAAGAGATCTGGAGATATATTGCAATTCTTTCAGCATGTTAGAAATCCTGGAACTTACTGCCTATGAGCACTTTCTACATAACAGTCCATGACATGGACTGTAGCAGTACAAGTAGGCCACTCGCCATCAACCTCTCAAAGGAAATTAGGTTCAGGCAATAAGTGTTGCCCTCACAGGCAAAGCTCATGTCCCATAAACAAATAAATAAGGAATAGATTTTTACCCTGCCTAGCCAGGCCACTCCATCACCAGAGGCCATGAAGTTCCCACCCACCATTTTTGCTTGACAGAAGCAAGGTGACATAACTAATCGTCAAAATCTTGCTCCCGTTCACACCGGCAGGATCTTACAGTCCCGGCGCTGATACACTTCTGCCACAGGTTTCCCAGTGGCAAGGGGTGCGTTCAATGGGAAACCCCGTTGACAATGGCGGAACCATAAGATCCTGCCGCCAGCGAGAGCGCGCCACCTCCCACCACTGTGAAACACACCACAGAATGGGAGAAAAATCCTGCCCAATGATTAAATGTAATGTGGGACAAAACATTTTCAGCATGCAGTATACACTGCACAAAAAAAATGTACTTGAGATTAGTGCTCCTCTTCGCTCCAGCCAGGCACAATTGCAGAAATACACCCAGAAGCGATGCAAATATTCCCAATTTGCAGCATGTGCAATACTACATTTTTGCATCCGAATGAGACCAAACAAAATTAGGCCATTGGCTTATTTGTTCATAGTCTCAGTTAATTTTTATCCACTTAAATTGTAATTTTGCCCCCCTTTGTTATTGCAATACTTCAATTTGAAATGTACTTAGTGTTGGGACACTAATAGTCGTATTAAGAGAGGGTTTTACTCTTTGTTCCTGAAGCAAAATGCACATGATGTGTTTGACATCGAGCCCTAGCTTTCTTTACAGTACATTAGTTTCCATTGTCAACGTGTAAAAATTTCCCCCGTGATGGAGACATTCAATAACCAGAATAATAAATTTAACAATAGAGCTTTGTAATAACTGCATTCACAAGCTTGCCACTTCATAAATTTTTTAGAGCTGCCTTTGATCAAAGATCATGCACATGTGCCATTATTCAGTTCTATCAAGTTCTCTGTACACTATAAATGAGGCATAGCAGCAATGCCAATCAGAAGCAAGACTATAGTTCCCAATTCCCAAAGTCGTTTTCCTTTCATTAATGCTTGTCCTAGCTGCAACAAATCTTTCCACTCACTGCTCATTGCCTCATACCCATCCCTTCACCACTCTGATTGCCTCCTTATCCTTTAAGCATACAATTCTGCCCTGACTACACAGAGGAGCTACTGGAGCTCTGTCATCCATCTGATTGGCAAACTGTTGCCATCAAACAGTAATGGTCGCCACACCTGCAACTTGCCTGGAGTGCATGCAACCCAGAATTTGGGTCCTTTATTAAGTCACACTAAAAGCATCATAGGCTACAAAATTGAAACCACTGTTAGCTTATTGCCTGTATGAGTGACATGCCTGGACACGTCCCTGCTGGCCCTGCCCGGACTCCTCCCCCCCCCGGTCCAGGTATAAAGGTGACTGCTCCCCACCCCACTGCCTCAGTCTGGACCAGTTCATCGGCATGGGTGTGCTCCAAATCTTTTGCTAATAAAAGCTTATTTGTTCTTGCATACAAACTAGTCTTTGCTTGATTGATAGTGCATCAGCAGTTAGCAGATCTATGTATTTTGTCGAGCAGTCAGTGAGTATATGAAACAGTCTACAGAGAAGAAACAGTGGCTATTTGCCTTTTTGTATTCATACATTTCAGAAAACTTTGGTAGCCTCTTTGTTCATGTTATCAGCAACACCAGTCTGAGTACTGCATAATAAGTGGTGGTTTTCTGTCCTTTAATTGCCTTCAGTCTCTATTACTCTCATATCCTCTTCATTAGTCTCCCATTTTCTACTCTCCATAAATTCCACTGATTTAAAACTTTACTGCTCGGATCCTATCCTGCACCAACTTATATCAGTTCCTTTTCTTTAAATTCCTCTTTGGTCTTGCTCCTCCCCATCACCAGCCCTTTAGTTGATTGTATTACTCTGCTCAAAGTGATGACTTACAATGGGGACATGGATTTCTCTGTAATAATACATATGAAGAGGAGAAGAGCAGAGAAAAGCCTGGATTAAGGATTCTTCATCAAGCATCATGGAAGGTGTTTTTTCCCTATTCACACAGATCTATTCACCATGGATTACACACAAAAAATGCCTTCCTTGGGCATTTCTTACAATCCGTGCCTTCAAAGGCTGCATGATTCTCTGGGGGTTATTGGAAAAATGTTCAACTGGCGTCTGAAGAGCTACACCCAGGAGGAGAACAGTGTTGTCCATACCAATCAAAGTCAGCACTGTCCTGAATCTCTTTGCAACTAGAATTTTCCAGTCAGCGGCTGGTAAGATTTGTCACATTAGTTAGGTAGCTATTCATCATTGCCTTAAAGCAGTCACTGATGCTCTATTGAAACGCTGTGCAGTTAATATAATTCTATTTCTCACATTGTATAGTCACAAAATGTTAGTATGCAGTCACAGCAAGTAATTAGGCATATGGAATGTTATGTCAGAAAGATAGTGATAACTTAAAAGTATCAGGGGAATCCAATAAAGTTGAATATTCCCTGCTGGTTATATGTTTTTTTTAAAATCTATTGAAAAATGTAAGCTGCTTTAGGGCAGGGACGGTTTGATTATGCTAATTGAATTAGGGCTTTTGATCTGTTGATGAGCAACACTGCAAACAGATGTTTACCTAAGGCAAGCAGATAGCAATGGGGAGCAAAACATAAATTGGGTTTGAATAAGGTGTTGGAGGTTCGAAGGAGGAGACAGGTATGAACTTTGCATTTACTTTCCAAACGGTAGACTCATAAAATGATGACAATTAAGTATAACTTCTGAAGAGGTTAGTTCAGATAAGGGAAGATCAGAAGGGAACTGTATGTTCGGAGATTATTAAACCTATGTGAGTGTAGTTTCTTCCAACTTCAGACACAGCAGGAATAGTTGTTAATTCCCAGCAAGCTGGGTCTGTGAAGAGAGCCAGTCTTGATAAGCCAGTTGCTTTGTTTTACCTTAAAAGCAAACCTCACAGAGAAATAACTGCCTGATGTGGTAACTATTGATGGATTTTTAAAACAGATTTTAAAAATCTATAAGCTGCGTGGAATGCTCAGGGAGAATTAGCTCAGAAGGTAGTGAAATAAAGGTGTTTGGAAGTGATAAAGTTAGAGAAGTTCTAGAAGACTAGAAGATCCCGCCGCCAGCCAATGGCGGGCTGTCACTGCAAAACACACCGGGGGGGGTGGAAAATCTTACCCCCTGTGTCGAGCCACTGTCTTAGTTAAGGGTACTTCTAATTTATTTTATTGCTTAATAAACCTTGGGCGGGATTCTTTGTGAAAACATATAACCCGCCTTTTGCAGTGGCAGAGATTGCCTGCCCATCGGCCAGTGGTGGGCTCTTCTGGTCCCACCATTGTCAACAGGGTTTCCCGTTGAATGCATCCCCTTGCCAGCAGGAAACCCATGGCGAGGGTGCAACATTGGTGGGACTGGAAGTCCCACCGGCACGAATGGCCGGAATGTTCCGGCCCTTTATTTTATTTAAAATCATCACAAAATGTTTGGGACATCATTCTCTGGATTTCAAACCTTTCCTCACATTCTATCAAATTGTAGTTGAGAGAAATTGTTTCAAGTTTACCTTCTGGGATTTGGAATAATGTTTATCATCAGCCGTGGTCATAACAGTTGGGCTGGAATTTTCCAGCTGTTCACACTGATGGGATATTCCCATCTTGCTGCTGGCGCACCCCTGCCATGGGTTTCCTGGCAGCGAGGGGCGCATTCAGCGGGAAACCTTGTTGACAGCAGCAGGACCAGAAAATCCCACTGCCGCCACAAAACAACGCAACGGGATGCACGGAAAATTCTGCCCTTGGTCTTTATTAGAATGGGAAGGAAATATAAAAATAGGGAAGGTTTGTTACAATTGTACAGAGCATGGTGAGACCACACTTAAAATACCACACACAATTTTTGTCTCCTTATTTAAAGAGGAATATATTTTCATTAGAACAGTTCAGAGAAAGTTCACTCGTGATTCCTGGAGTGAAGGGGTTGTCTTATGAGGGAAAGATAAGCAGGTTGGGCCCATGCTCATTGGAGTTTATAAGAATGAAAGGTGATCTTATTGACAGATATAGGCTTTTGAGGAGGCTTGACAGGATAGATGCTGAAAGGATGTTTTGTGGGGGAATCTAGAACTAGGGAGCCAAGTTCAAATATAAGTGGTCTACCATTTAAGACTGAGATGAAAAGGAATTTCTTCTCTCAGAAGGTTGTTAGTCTTTGGACCTCTCTTCCCCAGAGAGCAGTGGAGGTTGGGTCGTTGAATATATTCAAGGCTGAGACAGATTTTTGATCTACGAGCGAGTCAAGGGTTTATGGGGCGGGTGGCAAGAAAGTGGAGCTAAGGCCACATTCAGATTAGCCATGATCTTATTGAATGGTGAAGCAGGTTGAACACACCTGGCAAACACACCCGGCCGTCCCATCGTATCGGGCAATGGGACCCTGTGCGAGAACCTCTCCGGCTATGTCGAGGGCATCCTGAAACCCATTGTACAAAGAACCCCCAGCTTTTGTCGCGACACTACAGACTTCCTACAGAAACTCGGCACACATGGAGCAGTTGAACCAGGAACACTCCTCGTCACAATGGATGTCTCGGCACTCTACACCAGCATCCCCCATGACGATGGCATTGCTGCAACGGCCTCAGTGCTCAGCGCCAACAACTGCCAGTTTCCAGATGCAATTTTACAACTCATCCGCTTTATCCTGGACCACAATATCTTCACCTTCAACAACCAGTTCTTCATTCAGACACACGGAACAGCCATGGGGACAAAATTCGCACCTCAATATGCCAACATCTTCATGCACAGGTTCGAACAAGACTTCTTCACCTCACGGGACCTTCAATCGATGCTATACACTAGATACATCGATGACATTTTCTTCCTTTGGACTCATGGTGAACAATCACTGAAACAACTCTATGATGACATCAACAAGTTCCATTCCACCATCAGACTCACCATGGACTACTCTCCGGAATCGGTTGCATTCTTGGACACACGCATCTCCATTAAGGACGGTCACCTCAGCACCTCACTGTACCGCAAGCCCACGGATAACCTCATGATGCTCCACTTCTCCAGCTTCCACCCTAAACACGTTAAAGAAGCCATCCCCTACGGACAAGCCCTCCATATACACAGGATCTGCTCGGATGAGGAGGATCGCAACAGACACCTCCAGACGCTGAAAGATGCCCTCATAAGAACAGGTTACAGCGCTTGACTCATTGATCAACAGTTCCAACGCGCCACAGCGAAAAACCGCACCGACCTCCTCAGAAGACAAACACGGGACACGGTGGACAGAGTACCCTTCGTCGTCCAGTACTTCCCCGGAGCGGAGAAGCTACGGCATCTCCTCCGGAGCCTTCAACATGTCTTTGATGAAGACGAACATCTCGCCAAGGCCATCCCCACACCCCCACTTCTTGCCTTCAAACAACCGCACAACCTCAAACAGACCATTGTCCGCAGCAAACTACCCAGCATTCAGGAGAACAGTGACCACGACACCACACAACCCTGCCACAGCAACCTCTGAAAGACGTGCCGGATCATCGACACAGATGCCATCATCTCACGTGAGAACACCATCCACCAGGT
Organism: Mustelus asterias; assembly: GCF_964213995.1. Classification (NCBI taxonomy): domain Eukaryota; kingdom Metazoa; phylum Chordata; class Chondrichthyes; order Carcharhiniformes; family Triakidae; genus Mustelus; species Mustelus asterias. Next base: position 46,524,053 of record NC_135817.1, read on the forward strand.
ACAAGGTACATACTCTTGCAACTCGGCCAACGCTGTCTACCTGATATGCTGCAGGAAAGGATGTCCCGAGGCATGGTACATTGGGGAAACTATGCAAACGCTGCGACAATGGATGAATGAACACCGCTCGACAATCACCAGGCAAGACTGTTCTCTTCCTGTGGGGGAGCACTTCAGCGGTCACGGGCATTCGGCCTCTGATCTTCGGGTAAGCGTTCTCCAAGGCGGCCTTCAGGACACACGACAGTGCAGAGTCGCTGAGCAGAAACTGATTGCCAAGTTCCGCACACACGAGGACGGTCTCAACCGGGATATTGGGTTCATGTCACACTATTTGTAACCCCCACAGCTTGCCTGGACCTGCAAAGTTTCACTGGCTGTCTTGTCTGGAGACAATACACATCTTTTTAGCCTGTCTTGATGCTCTCTCCACTCACGTTCTTTGTATCTTAAAGACTTGATTAGCTGTAAGTATTCGCATTCCAACCATTATTCATATAAATTGAGTCTGTGTCTTTATATGCCCTGTTTGTGAACAGAATTCCCACTCACCTGAAGAAGGGGCTTGGAGCTCCGAAAGCTTGTGTGGCTTTTGCTACCAAATAAACCTGTTGGACTTTAACCTGGTGTTGTTAAACTTCTTACTGAAGCAGGTTGAAGCAGCCAAATGGACTACCCCTGCAGAAAGAGAGAAAGGACTCTGTGGTCCTGCAGAATGGCATGATTGTCAATGGTGCAAGGAGCAAATGGCACTCAAAACTCTGAAATAAAACCACAAACCTTTATAAATAGGAAACGTTTTCATTTCATTAATGTCCAGTTAGTATGTGATGCCAATCCTGCCTTGATCGACACTCAAACTGTCATGGCACCTTTGTGCTTAGGTTCATCCTGCAGTGATGATAGCTTTTGTGACTCAGAGTCTTGTATCTTGATGGTTCATTGGTGATCAGGGCCCTGTAGTCTTGATTGCTGCATTCAGTAAGGCTTCTGCAGAAAGAAGTGTAACAGATTAAATGAAGCCCACATTCCTCCAAGGAAAAAACAATGCATTCTCAAGTCCTATTTTGGGTGCCTAGACAAATCCAATGCAGCCCTGCAAAGAGCCCCAAAAATATTCTAACTTTCTGCATTCTCCAAAGAATTACCATGAAAGAGAAAACTAGGCTGGTGAAAAGGGGTTGGAACGACTTCCCCCACTTATCGAGCTTAATTTCTCTGTCATCATTACCATGTACTGTAAAACATCGGGTACAAATGGTCAGTCCTTGTGCATGGCAAAGTGCCTCAAACTCTGAATGTGAAATGAAAAATAACAAGCCCACTAACTTTCCAAGTTTTTAAGAGAGATTTCAGGAGGTATTGCTGGCTGAAGTGAGAGTCATTAGAAGCAAGCTGCAGGTTGTTGAGGGCAGGAGATCCCATTCATTGAGCCAGTGCCCCAAAAATACAAAAGCACAATACCCCACTTGCTGAAAACCTTAAATAAAAAGAGAAAATGCTGGAAGTACACTTAGGGCGATTGCACAGAATGAGATACTGTATGGACGGGCAATCGGCACTCAAAGAAAGAAGGCCACAACTAATAACCACTGCTTTCAATAAATACAATTTAAGTCATCCAATAACATCACTTCATACCTGCTTGTTCTCCTGATATATTCAAAAAAGATCTCTTCCTCTCAATGACTTCGGTCAAGTCCTTTAGTAAGGTAGAAGTCTACATTTCTCTATCATTATCCACACCTCAAAAAGAGAAAGCATATGTAGACGTGAGGTTGGAACTCCTTATAAATAAGCTGTCTTCACTTTGCAGAGCAATGTATCCTCCAAAAAATACCTTATCTATAATTTATTTTAATACTCTGCCTAGACTTTGTGCCAAGTCAACCTAATTACTTTAACTACGAATCTCCTACTTCCATGGGATGCTTTCTGAGTCAGATGTGTGCAGTGAGAAGCTGGGAGACTTGAGGCGATTTATCCCTCAGGGAAGCAAGTATCACTGAGGTACTAGTTTCCAGCAGCTTTTTTCTTATACAAACAAACCAGGCTCACGTGTGAACAGATAAAAACCACGATACAAGCTACAAATAGCTCAAAACAGAACAGCTCACGATAAAAAAAGGATTCTCAAAGATTATGTACCCTGGTATTGACAAGGGAGGGCATTGGCAACATAATTGCCCCAGTCAGATTTAACCCAGACAAAATTAATGACTTGCTATCAATGACATGGCAGTCCAGAGAGTTATAAAGGGCATTAATCAATAAATTCACAGATAGATGGCATTGGATGTCACATCAGTGGGTTTGAAGATATGGCGAGTGGTCAAGATAGTGCTCAGGTTAATTATATAAAATCCATGAAAATGTTTGTAACTTAGGTTCACACCCATTGTGGACGTGAAATTGATGATGCCACTGGTGAGGGGCAAGGAAGTTCCGAAGTCTTCCCCCTCCCTCGCCGGCAAGAACTGCGACTTCCAGATCTTGAGGCCCCACCAGCAACGTCGCAGACGGCAAACACGGACTCAAGACACCGCCACGTGTTCCCCGACTCTCTCCAAATTTTCAGCCCACCTCACCATTCCATCTGAAGACAAATGCAATCTGAAAATTTCCCCCTTAAGTACATTTCACATTCAACATGTACAACCAATTCCCATTTGTAATCAATAAAGGCAATAAAATGTTGAGGTAAATATTCAGGAAAAGTAGAACATGGACCAGATTTTTAAATGGCTTCAAAGGTGAGACTTGAGGCAAACAAGCCTGTGATTTTCCCAGCACCAGCCAGTGAGCCAATCTCCTGCCATGGTCCTGCCTCTGAGCCACTTTCATTCTGAGAAATGTGGGGTGGATGGCCTTTACCCACCTGTAAGTGGTGGGTAGTCTATTAAGTCAATTAAATGTTGGGCCCTCACTGAGGCTGAAATGCAGCCAAGGAATTGAAGTGGCTTCTGAGTGGCAAACCAGGCATTGGGGTGCAGTGATCCATCCCATTAGGGAAATCTCTCACCCACACCTATCATGGCCATCTGTAGTCATTTTCCATCCAATGGAAGAGGAGGCACTCCACTGCCATAGTCTTTTTAATGGTAAAAAATCTTAAAAATCACTCCAGAAGACATCTCTGCTGTGAGGAAGGCTCTATCTCTCTCTCTCTTTCTCTCTTCTCTCTCTCAACTGAATAGCTACTAATTGGTCTGTTGGTCACAGATTGCATCAGGCACCAAAGCAACATGAAGTCAGTACTCAGAAATTCATCCAATGCCAGAAACAAAATCCAGCCCTTGAAGTCTGAAGAAGCAGTGATCAAACCACACAGTATCTTCTTCAGCCAGAACACACTGAATTCCCAATCCACAATGTATTCTTACAAAGGAAGGCTGTGTACTTTATTAGTAATTAATTATTAGCAAACATGCCCTGCACAGCACATATTAGATTGAGTTAGCCAGTTACATTCGCCTACATATTGTCACAAGCAGAAAGTTATTCAAACCTGACATTCAGTGGCTAGATTGGTCAGGTATGTGGTGAGGTGGGGGAGGGTTCTGGATGTAAATCTGGAGAACAGTGGCGGGGTGTGGGGATGATTGTCTGGGTCTGAGAAGTTTATGCCGCAGAATTTCCCAGCTGTAATTTAAAAATGGACAGATAATTTACTAAATACATATAAACTAATTTTACACAAGCAAACATGTTTAAAAACAGCACTTTGGTCATGTAAATGTTCTTGAACAGCAGAATGAAAGTACATAAATGATTCAATATTATTTTAGTGTACATAACAACAATCTGGTGTGACATTCAACATGTACTCTGCTGGAGTTGCAGTTGCTTATTAGTTTTGAGCTGGCAGATTAGCTATTCCAGAATCATACAACAAAGACATGCTCTTCTTTCATTTCATATGATCCCTACAGTACAGAAGGAGGCCATTCAGCCCATCGAGTCTGTACTGACCACAATCCCACCCAGGCCAATCCACCCGACACTACGGTCAATTTAGCATGGTCAATCGACCTAACCCTTTGGGCTGTGGGAGGAAACCAGAGCACCCGGAGGAAACCCACGCAGACATGGGGAGAATGTTCAAACTACACACAGACAGTGACCGAGGCCAGAATTGAACCTGGGTCCCTGACGCTGTGAGGCAGCAGTGCTAACTATTGTGTGTCACTGTGCCACCCAAGTCTTAAGGTAATAATTGCAACAAGAAATTAAAAAATAAGGAAAGGTTAATGTATTAAATGGTTGTGTTGTATAGACCAGGAGGGTTCCTGTTTCAACCCCAACCATTTTGTATGAAACCAAAATCAAATAAACTAAATCAAATAAACTGAGGGACAAGGTAAAAGGGGAAGCCTCTTAAAGGATACTACCTAAACAAAAACAAGTCACAAATGAAATTTAAAACATTAAACCAAAATGTGATTAAAGGTGTCACTGAGGCACCCCAGCCCCTGCAGTGCCTATAGAGCATGGAAGACCTCAAAGGTGCTGGTGGAGACTGAATGCTCCCTTTCCAGGGACGCCCAGCCGCGAATATTGCTGCAGTAGAGGGGTAGACAACAGCCTGCATTCAACCTGAGTTAACTCAATCCCAGTGAGATGCTACAATTGGTCTGAGACAAGATTCCTGTTCTTGATTATTATTCAACAAGTACAGTTGTAAGTACACATATGTAGAAGTTAATTACATCAACAACAGATTGGAAATACAAAACAAATACCTATGTCCTTGAAAGAGGAAAGACAGATTAATGCTTTATCTAATGTGGAGACTCTTCACCGGTTATCTTTTAATGACCAGAAAATTGGGAGCATGCGTTCAGTTTACTGACCTTCATACCTATTCTTCGGACAATAATTTCCTCTCGTAAGTCTCTTTACTGGGGAGGAGATTTGCAAAGTATTTCCTGAAAGGAGTGATGCTTCCATCCTCTCTTTTACCTGCAAATCCTGCATTGTCCATTGTACGTTTGGCTTCAGGTAGAAAAGGAGGTTTTGATCTTGTGGATTTGTAAAAGCTTCATGAACAAAAGCTTGAATCTATAATTTTCCTGGCACCTGACAATTTGTATAGTCAGAGTTTTGCTTTCATTACAGTTACAAAGCAACTTCTAGCTATACCAAAATATCATAAAACAAAGCCCAAAGTCCAAAGATGTGCAGGTTAGGTGGATTGGCCATGCTAAACTGCTCCTTAGTGTCCCAAAATGTGTAGGTTAGATGGATTAGCCATGGTAAATGTTTGGGATTATAGTGATAGGGCAGGGGAGAGGACCTGGGTAAGATACTCGGGTGGCATGGTGGCGCTGCTGCCTCACAGCACCAGAGACCTGGGTTCAATTCCTTGGGTCACTGTCTGTGCGGAGTTTGAACAGTCTCCCGTGTCTGTGTGGGTTTCCTCCATGTACTCCAGTTTCCTCCCACACTCCAAAGATGTGCAGGTTAGGTTGAATGGCCATGCTAAATTGTCCCTTAGTGTCAGGGGACTTGCAGGGTAAATACATGCGGTTAGGGGGATAGGGCCTGGGTGGGATTGTGTTGGTGCAGACTTGATAGGCCAAATGGCCTCCTTCTGCACTGTAAGGATTCTACGGATTCTATACAGAAGTATACAGGAGTCAGGATGTCTTGTTGAACCATAGAACCATAGAAAATTACAGCTCAGAAACAGGCCTTTTGGCCCTTCTTGTCTGTGCCGAACCATTTTTTGCCTAGTCCCACTGACCTGCACTTGGACCATATCCCTCCACACCCCTCTCATCCATGAACCCGTCCAAGTTTTTCTTAAATGTTAAAAGTGACCCCGTATTTACCACTTTATCCGGCAGCTCATTCCATACTCCCACCACTCGCTGCGTGAAGAAGCCCCCCCTAATATTCCCTTTAAACTTTTCTCCTTTCACCCTTAACTCATGCCCTCTGGTTTTTTTCTCCCCTAGCCTCACTGGAAAAAGCCTGCTTGCATTCACTCTATCTATACCCATCAAAATCTTATACACCTCTATCAAATCTCCCCTCATTCTTCTACGCTCCAGGGAATAAAGTCCCAACCTATTCAATCTCTCTCTGTAACTCAGCTTCTCAAGTCCCGGCAACATCCTTGTGAACCTTCTCTGCACTCTTTCAACCTTATTTACATCCTTCCTGTAACTAGGTGACCAAAACTGTACACAATACTCTAAATTCGGCCTCACCAATGCCTTATATAACCTTACCATAACACTCCAACTTTTATACTCGATACTCCGATTTATAAAGGCCAATGTACCAAATGCACTCTTTACGACCCTATCTACCTGTGACGTCACTTTTAGGGAATTCTGTACCTGTATTCCCAGATCCCTCTGTTCAACTGCACTCTTCAGAGTCCTACCATTTACCCTGTACGTTCTACTTTGGTTTGTCCTTCCAAAGTGCAATATCTCACACTTGTCTGCGTTAAATTCCATTTGCCATTTTTCAGCCCATTTTTCTAGTTGGTCCAAATCCCTCTGCAAGCTTTGAAAACCTTCCTCACTGTCCACTACACCTCCAATCTTTGTATCATCAGCAAATTTGCTGTTGAAGTTGCAGAAGACATTAGTAAGACCATACTTGGAATACCCCTATTATAGAAAGTATATTATTAAATTAGAAAGAATGCAGAAAAGATTTACTCGGATGCTACTGGGACCTGATGGTTTGAGTTATCAAAAAAGGCTGGATAGACTGGGACTCTTTTCCTCTGGAGCATTGGAGGTTTAGGGGTGAACTTATAGAGGTCTATTAAATAATGGAGGCAGAGATAAGGTAAATAGTCAGCATCTTTTCCAAAAGGGGAGTCTAAAATTAGGGGGCATAGATTTAAGGTGAGAGAGGAGAGATACAAAAGGGTGTAGAGGGACATTTCTTTTCATTCAGAGGGTGGTGAGTGTCTGGAATGAGCTGCCAGAGGTAGTAGTAGAGGCAGGTACAATTTTGTCTTTTAAAAAGCATTTAGACAGTTACATGGGTAAGATGGGTTTAGAGAGATATGGGGCAAATGCAGGCAATTGGGACTAGCTTAGTGGTAAAAACTGGGTGGCATAGACATGTTGGGCTGAAGGTTCTGTTTCCATGCTGTAAACCTCTATGACTCTATAACTCTATAGCCTGTCAGAGAGTTGGTGCAGACCAGATGGGCCAAATGGCCTCTTCTGCACTGTTGTGATTCTATTAAAGCACGATCCACATTAGAAAGTCACTTACTAAATATCTTTTAAAAGCTTTCATTGTCTCTTAGTCAGGCAAATGGAGTATAATGTGGTCAAATGTGAAATTGTCCATTTTGGCAGAAAGAGTAAAAAATAAGCTTATTATCTAAATTGTGAGATATTGGAGAGGTCTGAGATTCAGAGCCAAAAAGAGATTCGGGTGTCCTCATGCATGAATTACAAAAGGCTAGTGTAGAGTTTAGCTCAGTTGCCTATACAGCTGGTCAGTAATGCAGAGCGATGCCAACAGCATGGGTTCAATACCTGTACTGGCTGATGTTATTATGTAGAAGGCCCTGCCTTCTCAACCCTGCCCCTTGCCTGAGGTATGGTGATCCTTAGGTTAAAATCACCACCAGCCTATGGTCATCTGGGACTATGGTGACTTTACCTTTTATTCAGTTACAGCAAGTAATAGGAAAGCAAATAGAATGTTATTGTTTATTGTAAGGAGAATTGATTACAGGAGTAGGAAAGTTATGCATATGCTTCAGTTGTACAGGGCATTGGTGAAACCACATCTGGAGTACTGTGTATAGTATTGGTCTCCTTATTTAAGGAAATGTATAAGTGCATTGGATTCAGTTTAGAAATGTTTACTGGACTAAAACCAGGAATGGGCAGATTGGCTTCTGAGGGAAGATTGGTCTGGTTTGATTTGTATCTGCTATAGTTTAGAAGAGGCGACTTGATCGGAACCTTTAAAATCCTGAGAGGTCTTGACAGGGTGGACATGGAGACATTCTTTCCTCTTGTGGGAGAATCTAGAACTAGGCATCACTGTCTAAAAAATAAGGGGCACAATCTGGCAGCCCCATTAGCCATGGGCTCCAATCCCGTAATGACCACTAAATCTCACAAGCGGCCAAAAGGGGATGTGCACCAGCCAGATCTCAGTTTGAGATCTTCCCCACCACCCCCCCTCACCCACCGCACCCCCCGCGCCCCCCCCCCCCCCCCCGCCCACCCCACCCGCAGTGACATAATCAAGTTCACATCTGCGCTGCCCATCCCTAAAAGCCCTTCACAAGGTGCAGGGGTGCTGTCTCATTGTCCCAATGCAGTTCATGTGGTCCGTTGGTAGAAAGGTAACTATGGGTGCCAACCCAGCCACACTGAAGGCACAGCCACTGTTGGTGGAGGGGGGTATGGGGAGGGGGCTGGTGGTGCTGAGTGATTGTAGTGGAGCAGATGCTGCTGATGCCATGCCTCTGTTGCCCATGTCCTTCTCACTGCTAGGGCCTGTGGCTATGCAGGGGGCTGGGGACCAGCAGTAGTGCATTTTTCACATAACATACACAGATGGCAATGGGTCCATGGTAGAGGGACTCAATGTTGAGGGTGCTGGATGGGATATCAATCAAGTGACCTGCGACCCTGCATTGTGTCCAGCTTCCTCAGTGCTGTTGGAGCAACACTTATCCAGGCATGTGAGCAGTATGCCCTCAAACCCCTCATTTGCGTTATTGTCTGTGCACCCCCCACCCCATCCCCATTTCCAGGGGCTGACCCAGGCTGGGTCGATATCCCATTGAATCATGCCTGATGTGATGAACCTGGAGAATGGCCACGCAGGCACAGTTGGGACATGTTCAGGTCTTCAGGCTGATGAGCAGCCCTGCACACATGCACAGTTTGGTTCTTTTTGATAGAAACATAGAAAGAAACATAGAAACATAGAAAAACTGCAGCACAAAACTGGCCCTTCGGCCCCACAAGTTGTGCTGAACATATCCCTACCTTTTAGGTCTACCTATAACCCTCCATCCTATTAAGTCCCATGTACTCATCCAGGAGTCTCTTAAAAGTCCCTATTGAGTTTGCCTCCACCACTACTGACGGCAGCCGATTCCACTCGCCCACCACCCTCTATGTGAAAAACTTCCCCCTAACATTTCCCCTGTACCTACCCCCCAGCACCTTAAACCTGTGTCCTCTTGTAGCAGCCATTTCCACCCTGGGAAAAAGCTTCTGAGAGTCCACCCGATCTATGCCTCTCAACATCTTATAGACCTCTATTAGGTCTCCTCTCATCCTACGTCTCTCCAAGGAGAAAAGACCGAGCTCCCTCAGCCTATCTTCATAAGGCATGCCACTCAATCCAGGCAACATCCTTGTAAATCTCCTCTGCACCCTTTCAATCTTTTCCACATCCTTCCTGTAATGAGGCGACCAGAACTGAGCACAGTACTCCAAGTGGGGTCTGACGAGGGTCTTATATAGCTGCATCATTATCCCCGGACTCCTGAACTCAATCCCTTGCTTGATAAAGGCCAGCACACCATATGCCTTCTTAACCACCTCCTCCACCTGCGGGGCCGATTTTAGAGTCCTATGGACCCGGACCCCAAGGTCCTTCTGATCCTCTACAGTACTAAGAGTCTTTCCCTTTATATTGTACTCCTTCATCCCATTTGACCTACCAAAATGGACCACTACACATTTATCTGGGTTGAAGTCCATCTGTTACTTCTCCGCCCAGTCTTGCATCCTATCTATGTCCCTCTGTAACTTCTGACATCCCTCCAGACTATCCACAACCTCACCAACCTTCATGTCGTCGGCAAACTTACCAACTCATCCCTCCACTTCCTCATCCAGGTCATTAATGAAAATGACAAACAGCAAGGGTCCCAGAACAGATCCCTGGGGCACACCACTGGTGACCGACCTCCATTTAGAAAAAGACCCATCTATACACACTCTCTGCCTCCTTTGGGCAAACCAGTTCTGGATCCACAGGGCAGCAGCCCCTTGGATCCCATGCCCTCTCACTTTTTCTAGAAGCCTTGCATGGGGGACCTCATCGAACGCCTAAGAATGATCTAAGAATTGTTTTGGGGCACATGCGCAGAATAGACATGGAAGAAAGTGAAAAAGGTCAGGTTACTTAGATGAGAACATCATTTGGAAGAATGTGCCCAGAAGAAGCTGAACCCAGGAGAGGGACAGAGAGCTGATCCCAACACAAACAAGAAAGGTTTAAACCAGGAAATGGGGCAGAAAGAGGTCCCAAGAAGACAGCAAAGTCAAGGTACAAGAACAGGAATCTAAAAATGTTCCTGTCAAGTGAAATGGAAAGTAACAAGCAGAAGAAAAGACTCAAATGAAAGCAACAGAGCTGCGGGGAGCAGAATAAAGCAAAGTTGGCTTAAGAGAAGCCAGCATATCCAAGGAGTCAGCCGAAGTTCAGTGACTCTTCACTATGGGCTTTTGAGCATGGTGTTCTGTTGGCATGGCTGTATATTTATGATACATGCAAGTGGAGATCCATGGGAAAGCAATCTTGAAAATAGCGATTGTAACGCTGGAGGTGTATCTATAGAACCATACTATAGAACCTTAGAATCAACACAGTGCAGAAGGAGGCCATAGAGCTCACTGAGTCTGCATTGACTCTCTGAAAGAGCATCGTACCCAAGCCCACCATGCCCCATCCTCATAAACTTGTGCATTTGCCATGGCTAATCCACCTAACCTATACATCTTTGGACACTAAGGGGCAATTTAGTGTGGCCAATCTACCAAACCTGCACATCTTTGAACTGTGGGAGAAAACTGGAGGACCCAGAGGAAACCCACGCAGACACGAGGAGAACATGCAAACTCCAGATAGGCTGGAATCGAACCCGGGTCCCTGGCGCTGTGAGGCTGTAGTGCTAATCACTCTGCCACCTTGCTACCCCAACACTGTGCTATCGTGCCACTCCTTCCATGTTGGAGGCATCCAAGTGAAAGAATCCTTTGGGAGAAATTTCAAGGCAAGTTCTTTGAAGAAGGAGTTTAAAAGCGCTTATGAGAAAGAGAGGGTTTTAATGAGATCAGTTGGCTCTTGGTGTGACAAGCATCTGGGGGGGGGGGGGGAGGTTAATGAGTGTGGTCTGTCCAACCACAATTAGCCTATTAGTTTATATGGACTTTACACTTATAATGAATATTGTGAGTATAAGATAGATTTTGAACTTATGTTAACTTTACGAATTTGGATATATATCTGTAAAGTATTTTTGGGGTGAAGGAATAGTGTAATATAGTTATCATAGAATCATAGAACTCCTACACTGCAGTAGGAGGCCATTCAGCCCATCGAGTCTGCAATGACCATAATCTCACCCAGGCCCTATCCCCGTAGCCTCACGTATTTACCCTGCTAATCCCCCTGATACTATGGGACAATTTAGCATGGCCAATTAACCTAACCCGCACATCTTTGGACTGTGGGAGGAAACCGGAGCACCTAGACGAAACCCATGCAGACACGGGAAGAATGTGCAAACTCCAGACAGACAGTGACCCGAGGCCGGAATTGAACCCAGGTCCCTGGCACTGTGAGTCAGCAGTGCTAACCACTGTGCCACCGTGCTGCCTTTATTAATTATTTATTTTATTCTTTGGTTTAAAATTCATTAGCAGACTCCTGTGACTGTGTCCCTCCATGCTTCTAAATAAAAATAAAAGTTAGCACCTGTGAAGTCAGGTTCCAGCCTGGGATCTGACTTATCCAATAGTAACATCAACTCATATCATTACTCTGCGAATGAAGCACTTTGTGGGCCATTTGCGAGAAGCCTCCCACACATACTGCTCCTTTTCCCTCCACTGGCTTCTGAGTCTAGACAGAGTATTTTCTCTTATCAAGACAGATTATCAGAGTTCCCATTCAGTTGTCCAGATAAGCTGACCTCCAGCTCTGCTCACCCAATGACTCTCCTCCCAAGCATTTCTTCAGCTGCACATTGAGCCTGTGGACTCAGTGCTGTGCCTTCGCATGAGGATGGGCGCATGAGCTTCCAAAACATTTCCAGAACCTTTTAACTCTCCTCCTGTAACACACACCCTCTCCAGTATCGCTATTGCCCCCTCCCCCTGTTGTGATCTTCAACCTCCGATTTGTGACACTTCAATACCCCCCCCCCATTACCCTCCTGCCCCCTCACTGTCCCCTGCTTTCCCATGGCCCCTCCACTGCTCCCCAGTGCCTCCTCCCACATGCTGATGAAGGGCCATCCAGACTTGAAATGTTGGCTCTATTCTCTCTCCACAGATGCTGTCAGAGCTGCTGAGATCTTCCAGCATTTTCTGTTTTTATCCTTACTTTTATGTTCCTCTCATAATAAAGGATAGCATTAGCCTTCTCGTGCTGCACCTGCATACTATCTTTTTGTGACTCATGCAGTAGAACACCTAGATCCTTCTGCACCTCAGCATTCTGCAGTTGTTCTCCATTTAAGTAATATTCTGCTTTTTTATTCTTCCTGCCAAAGTGAACAACTTCATATTTTCCCACATTATACTCCATCTGCCAGATTTCTGCCCCCTCATTTAACCTATCTATATCCAGCTGCAACTTCATAACTGATGTGAGGTTGTTGATATGCAGCCTTCTGTCTTGATACAGACTTTGTTCCCTTCAATTAGCCAGATCAGGTTTCAGAGTTTTAAATCAACTGTCTTTTACTAGCTACAACAAGGACGCTAGTACGCCAGCTCGTGGCAAGCCAGGGATAGATACATGGGCAGCACAGTGGCACAATGGTTAGCACTGCTGCCTCAAAGGGTCAAGGACCTGGGTTTGATTTCTGGTTTGGGTCACTGTTTGTGCAGAGTTTGCACATTCTCCCCATGTCTGCATGGGTTTCCTCCGGGTACTCTAATTTCCTCCCACAGTCTGAAAGACGTGCTGGTTAGGTGCATTGAGCATGCTAAATTCTCCCTCAGTGTGCCCAAACAGGTGCTGGAGTGTGGCGACTAGGGGATTTTCACAGTAACTTCATTACTGTGTTAATGCAAACCTACTTGTGACTAATAAATAAATAAACTTTAAACAGATATACTTCCAGATTGGAATACAAGTAATTAACATATACCAATCAGAAGTGTGCATTTGTAAAGGAGTTAGCTATGTCCACCCACAACTATTGATGAGGGCTACATCATGCATAAGATCCAAATGTCAAAAACCAATCACAGCCTCTGCACGTCTGCTTAATCATAATATCCAATCAGCGCCAAGATTTGAATATGCTAGCTAATCTAATTTATCATCATTACAAGTTCTCCTTAACATCCCAGTTTGTGTTCATGTTTATAAATATCAATTACCTCTTCCATGTCCAGATGTCTAGTTTAATGAATTCCCTCCGAAGTTGAGGGCAGGATTTTCCAGCCGCACTCACCCTGAAACCGGAAATTCCTGATTGAGGTCAACGGATCTTTCCATGGTCCGCTCCGATTGCCGTTGTGGGTGGAATGGGAAAATTCACCCCAGAGTCTTTGTTAGATAAACAAATCTATATTCTGGGATTGCCTTCCTTATAACTAGGTCTTGACGCTTAACTGGGTCTGCTTTAATCAAGGCCTGTGATTTTCTCGTAGCTTTACCTGTGAGACTGAGATACAACTTGCAGCTTATGTGATTTTTAAACTTGTGTGATTATTAACCCTTTCAACAATAGTACCGCTTCCCTAGTGATAGCAATTTCACCAAGTTCCTCTCTTCCCTCGCCTTCTCGATTTACAGCAATTACTGGAATGTTTCTTGTATCCTCTATAGTGAAGACAGAAGTAAAATATATGTTCATTTCATCTGCCATTTCCTTATTATCTACTATTAACTCCCCATTCTCACTCTCTAGTCTAGAGCAGTGGTTCCCAACCGATGTGCCACAGCGCACTAGTGTGCCATGAGGACACTCCAAGTGTGCCATGTAAAATGATTCAAAATGGTTTGAAATTCATGTAATTAAACTAAAACTAACTTTTGTCTTTAGCTCTGTGATTGGCATCTCCAAGACCCAATAAATCTCAGGCATGTGGGAAAGAGCCATACGTGCATAGTTTAGATTTTTTATGTTGTTCAGGCCCATACCCGTGACCAACAGGACTTGGAGCTGAAGACAAAGCCACATACACCCACACAAAAAGTGAAGACTCAAGAAAGGCACAAAAGTACTGGGAGAAGTGAGCGAGACAGAGAGGTAAAAAGTGGCATATGCTATTCTGAAAATCACAATATTGAAACCATGCCAATAACTTGTATCTATAGTTATGTTTAGCTGATGCCGAGATATGAGGTTAACATTATGCTGAGCCTTCTGTCCTGCACTTCAACTTTCTCATCTTTCTTCTTTAATTACGTTACCACTTTTCTCTCATACTTCATTTTTCTATCTGAGGTGATAATATTCAAAATGTTAGTACAAAAACAAAATATTACAGATGCTGGAAATCTGACATAAGAAGAAAAATGCTGGAAAACCTCAGGTGACGAAGTAGCATCTGTGGAGAGAAACAGTCAACATTCATATTGATGACCATTTCAAAATATTAATCTTGTGTGAACCGGATAAATTATTTGTGAGCTGTGTTTTAAAGGAACTCAAGGTTCCCTTTATACAGTTTACATTTATATTGTATTGTTTACATTTTCGCAAGTCAACGGCCCAGGTTTTGCGATAGCCAGAACTGAAGCTATCAGTGCTTGGAATTATTATGGTGGAAATCAGGGCTGCGATTCTCCCATCGCGACCCACAACTTTTCTGGCGGGTTGAGATGGGAGATGCACGTCACCGGCCTTGTACCGGGATTTGCGCATGTGCCGGGAACGCATACTTCCCAGAGCCAGCGAACAGTCACTGGTCAGACCACACTGGAAATCGGCGGGAAGGCAGGTAAGTAATTTGAATCTTTTTAAAATGTATTTTAAATATGTTTAGCAAGTCATTGTCGGGAACTTTCAGGTCCCGATCAAATCTCCCACCCCATTCCGGCGGGGTTCAGACTAGCTCCCCACATTTGGGGAACTAGTGGGAGACCCCACCGGAATGAAGGGGGGCAATCAGGGCCCCCTAGGGGTTCGGGCAGCGGGGAGGTGGTGTCCTCTGGGCATGGGCACCCCTGGCACTGCCCAAGGAGCAAAGTGTCCATGCCCAGAGGACACCTTGATACTGTCCACCAGGCATCAGGCAGTGCCAAGAGGGTGGGGCCTATTGTGGGTGGGGCCTAGGGGCAATCGTGGGAATGGGGGGTCCCACTGCCACTCTGCAGACAGGATCGGTCTGGGATGGATCACCAATTGGGGTGGGCTAGGGGGGGTGCTCTGCCACGGGGGCCTGCCTCCCCAGGGGGGTCTGACTCCGGGCAGTGGTTAGCAGGGGGGGGGTCTGCGGCGTAAGGGGTTGAGGGGGATCGCCACTGCTGTGGAGTGGGGGTGGGCTGGGCATCAGGGCACTCCGTGACAGGGGGGAGGGGGTCAGGGCTGGCCCGGGAATTGCTGTGGGGGCCGCGATTGGGCTGTGGGGGGGAGGGGGGCTGGAGGGGCAGCACTGCGGGGGTCCTGGGCTGGCCAGCGATTGAGCTGGCCAGCAACCGGGGAGTCTGACAGATCGGGACCACTGCGCATGCGCAGAGTTCCAGAACTGTCAGATTCCGGCGCAAATAGGACCCACCCAACCTGGGTTTTTGATTATACTCATGACTGGGACCTCTGCAGTGCTCAGAGTGGGAGATTCAGGTGAGAAGCTGAACTGACAAAACAGTCGGGATTTAGAACAGTTCTCCCGCCAATTCAGCACTTTTGGGAGAATCGCGGCCCAGATTTCTGGCATCCACATGTGCACAGCAAAACATGGAAACCCGCGTTTCTCAATTCGTTCCAGATTTTCTGCCCGCATCACTGTTCTCCCTGAAGGTGAACGCAGGCTGAAAATCGTTCCAAAAATTATTTTGCTAGACGGTATTTCAGTGAAAATAGTTGTGCCTCGAAATGTTTTTATCCTATAGAGGTGTGCCGTGACACATAGAAAGGTTGGGAACCACTGGTCTGGAGGACCAACATTCACTTTACTCTTTTCCTGTTTAAATCCATAAGTGTTTTAAACATGCTATCCCTCTGGTCTCTGCTATTGTCACTTCTTAATCAAATAATTGATTATCGTAAAATATAAGACCCTAGTCTCCACATGGCGCAGTCCCTGTCAATAATGGGTGAGATTGGACTTGGTTCAGTCTCTCTCTCCATAGCGAGCTCTCTAAAACTCCACCTAGTGGAATAATGCTCAATGTGGCTCTCGAACAACCTCCTCCTCTGTCTGCAGCAGATCAGCGACGAAACAGCACCAGAGGAAATGGATGCTTTCAGCTTTTTTCGCGATTATTGAACGCATCTTCCCCTTCCCTTCCTTCTCCCAGCGGAGGCGTTGAGGATGAGACCCCCGGGCGGGATCTTCGTGTCTGTCTTTCTCTTCGCTGCTGAGCTGGTGGCAGCCCTGTATCTGAGCAGCACTTACAGCTCAGCCGGGGACAGGATCTGGCAAGGGCTCACCCTGGTCTTCGTGCTGGTGCCATCAATCCTGGTGCAGTTCACTCTAACCTTCGTGCACCGGGATGTGAGCAAGGATAGACCCCTGGTCCTGTTCCTGCATCTGTTACAGCTGGGACCATTCGTCAGGTATGGACGGGGAGCTTGCAGACTCTGCTGCTGTGACTGGGAGAGGGATGGATGAGGAATCTCCCGGGGATGTTTGGTGAAATACACTGCTGGATACTGACTGTGGATCTGTTTTACCCGGGAGCACACCTTCTCGGTCTCAGTGGCGAACAGAGTGGGGGACATGGCTGAATGTTAAGATAGGATGGCTTGTGGATATATATATATATATATATCAAAGCTGTGCTCACCCCAAGACCACTTTAACCCACAATGTTATCCATTCGATTTTATCTTTAAAATGAGGAGATAAAGGGTTCTGCGTTGATAGGTCGTAATCCCCAAAGGTATTTCATTTAGACTGGGTTCACTTAATAACTGACCACTCCCATTGCCGATTTCTTCTGGTTCTGTGAGATAACATCATGGATTTAAACAACAGAGCAGACATGTAAACACTACAGGTGTAAGATCTGTTTATATCGGAGGAAATGTTTGTGTAAAGAGGGGGGACCATCATTGTCCTGTTTCTATACACAACAAGATGTATATCAATCATTTGGTGAATTGAGCATAGCTGTGGCAGAGGGAGGTGAATATTGTGTAGGTACATGCGCACACGGAGGGCTGTTTCAGCTTGTAGGACCATTTATCAACTCTGCAGCAAAAAATATTTTGATTTTCAAACACTGTTCAACTAGAGGGACGAGAGTCTGGGCGTGTGCTCATTTATATGCATCAGTGTTCGCAGCGAACCATGTTAGGAAGAAAATCACCTGCGGGTAAAGGTATTTTAACAGGAAATTCACCAACTAGCCCTGGATAAAATACTGTGCATCCTCCATCATCACTGCAACCCGACCCGATTAGCCGGATACTGTAAGCTGCCCATTTCGGACAGAATGTGGAGTCTGCACAGTGATCAGGTTCCAAACCACTTTTAACCTTTACAGCCCGACACACAAAACATCTCCCCCTCCCCCCGCCCTTTGCAATCGCCCACCCTGAATGGTGGCCCTAGAATTCAGCATCAGTTCCCACCCTCCCATATTGCCAGGGATATATAGCTCTGCCCTACCCAGGAATCACCCACCATGGAGCTTCAGCAGCAAGGCCATTGTCCTTGTACAGGAATTAGCGACGAGACGTGTGATCCAAATTGTATCACAAGGAAAACGGCCCATTGTCTATCTGAATCTGTTTAGGAAAACGCGCACTCGCCACTATTAAACAATGGGCATTTCTGGAAAGGGCCACGGAAGGTGTGGGGTGGGGTTTGCCTGCCGGAATTAAACAGCAGGGCAAAATGGTGAAATTTCATGTGATGATCCTTGAAATGTTTCTGATCGAGCAGCATTCAGTGCGTCTGTGACAATGTCAAACTGCAAAGCCGTGCGTGCTGTGCCGGCAGCCATGGTTGTATGTTTACTCAGGCGTGTCTAATCATTCAGCAGCTCCTTTCAGCCTGTGGTTTCTATCTGACTGAGCTGCCCGTGCTGGAATGGATGTTCATGCTCCTGATTCAACTTTTATCAGGTTCCATGCCGCAGCAATACAGCGTGGTTGTAGATAAAGCCCAGCAGATACTGCCAGCTACGTTTACCTTGCTGGCCAAGTGGAACCCCCTTATCCCGGCTAAATAATGTATTTTAAAGGATCGTTCACCAATTGAAATATTCATTAACTGCTAAATAATAATACACAGTAAGAAGTCTCACAACACCAGGTTAAAGTCCAACAGGTTTATTTGGTAGCAAATACCAAATATACCAAATATTGGTATTTGCTACCAAATAAACCTGTTGGACTTTAACCTGGTGTTATGAGACTTCTTACTGTGTTCACCCCAGTCCAACGCCGGCATCTCCAAATAATAATACAGCCATGATGTGGGGTTGCCGGCGTTGGACTGGGATGGGCACAGTAAGTAGTCTCACAACACCAGGTTAAAGTGCAACAGGTTTATTTGGTAGCACGGTAAACCTGTTGGACTTTAACTTGGTGTTGTGAGACTCATTACTAATAATACAGCAGATAAATTAATTTGATTGCAATATCTAATAATATATTAAGTATTGCATATAGTTTCGATTACCGATGCTGTCAAAGTCATACCTTGTTGAGAATCCTTCTTTTGTACCTATACGGCCTCAATTTTTTAAATATTAATTCGAAGGATGTGGGCTTCACTGGCGAGACGAGTATTCACTGCTCATCTCTAATTGCCCTTCAGAAGGTGATGGTGAGCTGCCGTTTTGAACCACTGCGGTCCCTGAGGTGGAGGTACTCCCGCAGTGCTGTTAGGGAGGGATTCCAGGATTTTGACCCAGGGACAGTGAAGGAACATCGATATTATACATCGATATTGAATGGCATCAAGATAGATAAGTCGCCGGGTCCGGATGGGATGTACCCCAGGTTACTGTGGGAGACGAGGGAAGAGATTGCAGAGCCTCGGGTGATGATCTTTGCGTCGTCGATGGAGACGGGAGAGGTGCCGGAGGATTGGAGGATTGCGGATGTGGTTCCTATTTTCAAGAAGGGGAATAGGGATAGCCCAGGAAATTACCGACCGGTGAGTCTAACCTCAGTGGTTGGTAAGCTGATGGAGAAGATCCTGAGGGACAAGATATATGAGCATTTAGAGAGGTTTAGTATGCTCAAGAATACTCAGCATGGTTTTGTCAAAGGCAGATCGTGCCTTACGAGCCTGGTGGAGTTCTTCGAAAATGTGACTAAACACATTGACAAAGGGAAAGCGGTAGATGTGGTTTATATGGATTTTAGCAAGGCGTTCGATAAGGTCCCCCATGCAAGGCTTCTAGAAAAAGTGAGAGAGCATGGGATCCAAGGTGCTGCTGCCCTGTGGATCCAGAACTGGCTTGCCCAAAGGAGGCAGAGAGTGTGTATAGATGGGACTTTTTCTAAATGGAGGTCGGTCACCAGTGGTGTGCCCCAGGGATCTGTTCTGGGACCCTTGCTGTTTGTCATTTTCATAAATGACCTGGATGAGGAAGTGGAGGGATGGGTTGGTAAGTTTGCCGACGACACGAAGGTTGGTGGGGTTGTGGATAGTCTGGAGGGATGTCAGAAGTTACAGAGGGACATGGATAGAATGCAAGACTGGGCGGAGAAGTGGCAGATGAACTTCAACCCAGATAAATGCGTAGTGGTCCATTTTGGCAAGTCAAATGGGATGAAGGAATACAATATAAAGGGAAAGACTCTTAGTACTGTAGAGGATCAGAAGGACCTTGGGGTCCGGGTCCATAGGACTCTAAAATCGGCCCCGCAGGTGGAGGAGGTGATTAAGAAGGCGTATGGTGTGCTGGCCTTTATCAATCGAGGGATTGAGTTTAGGAGTCCGGGGATAATGATGCAGCTATATAAGACCCTCGTCAGACCCCACTTGGAGTACTGTGCTCAGTTCTGGTCACCTCATTACAGGAAGGATGTGGAAAAGATTGAAAGAGTGCAGAGGCGATTTACAAGGATGTTGCCTGGATTGAGTGGCATGCCTTATGAGGATAGGCTGAGGGAGCTCGGTCTTTTCTCCTTGGAGAGACGTAGGATGAGAGGAGACCTAATAGAGGTGTATAAGATGTTGAGAGGCATAGATCGGGTGGACTCTTAGAAGCTTTTTCCCAGGGTGGAAATGGCTGCTACGAGAGGACACAGGTTTAAGGTGCTGGGGGGTAGGTACAGGGGAAATGTTAGGGGGAAGTTTTTCACACAGAGGGTGGTAGGCGAGTGGAATCGGTTGCCGTCAGTGGTGGTGGAGGCGAACTCAATAGGGTCTTTTAAGAGACTCCTGGATGAGTACATGGGACTTAATAGGATGGAGGGTTATAGGTAGGCCTAAAAGGTAGGGATATGTTTGGCACAACTTGTGGGGCCGAAGGGCCTGTTTTGTGCTGTAGTTTTTCTATGTTTCTATTATATTTTCAAGTCAGGATGGTGAGTGGCTTGGAAGGAAACTTCCAGGTGGTGGTGTTCCCAGGCACCAACGGCCTTGTCCTTCTAGATGATAGCGGGTTGTGGGTTTGGAGGATCCTTGGTGAGTTCCTGCAGTACATCATGTAGATGGTACACACTGCTGCCACTGTGCACTGAGGGTGGAAGGAGTGCCAATCAAGCGGGCTACTTTGTCCTGGATGGTGTCGAGCTTCTTGACTGTTGTTGAAACTGCACTCACCCATGCAAGTGGACAGTATTCTATCATACTCCTGCCTTGTGCCTTGTAGATTGTGGACAGACTTTGGGGAGTCAGGAGGTCAGTTACAGGATTTCTAGCCTCTGACCTGCTTTTGTAGCCACAGTATTTATATGGCTAATCCGGTTGAGTTTCTGGTCAATGGTAACCCCAGGATGTTGATAGTGGGGGATTCAGTGACGGTAATGCTATTGAAGATAATGGGCGAGAGTTAGGTTTCTCCTGTTCGCGAAGGCGATTGCCTGGCCCTTGTGTGGTGCAAATATTACTTGCCACATGTCAGCCCAAGCCTGGATTTTGTCCAGGTCTTGCTGCATTTGGAGATGGACTGCTTCCGTATCTGAAGAGTTGCAAATGGTGCTGAATATTGTGCAATCATCAGTGAACATCCCCACTTCTGACTTTTATGATGGAAGGAAGGTCATTGATGAAGCAGCTGAAGATGAGGAACTCCTGCAGTGATGTCGTGGAGTTGAGATGACTGACCTCTAACAATCACAACCATCTTCCTTTGTGCTAGGTATGATTCCAACCAGCGGAGAATTTTCCCACTGATTCCCATTTACTCCAGTTTTGCCAGGGCTCCTTGATGCCACACTCAGTCAAATGCAGCCTTGATGTCAAGGGCAGACACTCTCATCTCACCTCTGGAGTTCAATTCTTGTGTCCATGTTTGAACCAAGGCTGTAATGAGGTCAGGAGCTGAGTGACCCTGGCGAAATCCAAACTGAGCATCAGTGAGCAGGTATTTGCTAAGCAAGTGCCACTTGCTAGCACTGTTGATGACACCTTCCATCACTTTACTGATGATCAAGTGTAGACTGTTGGGGCAACTGGATTGGATATGTCCTGCTTTTTGTGAACTGAAATACATGGACAATTTTCCACAGTGCCGGGTAGATGCCAGTGTTGTAGCTGTGCTGGAACAGCTTAGCCAGGGGCGTGGCAAGTTCTGGAGCACAAGTCTTCCGTACTATTGCCGGAATATTGTTAGAGCCCATAGCCTTTGCAATGTCATTTGCCTTCAGCCATTTCTTGATACCATGTGGAGTGAATCGAATTGGCTGAAGACTGGCATCTGTGATGCTGGGCCTTCCGGAGATGGACCATTCACTTAGCACTTCGGGCGGAAGATTGTTGCAAATGCTTCAACCTTATCTTTTGCATTGATGTGCTGGGCCTCTCCATCATTGAGGCTGGGGATATTTATGGAGCCTCCTCCTCCAGTGAATTATTTAATTGTCCACCACCATTCATGGCTGGATGTGGCAGGACTGCAAAGCTTAGAGCTTAGATCAGGTGGTTGTGGGATTGTTTAGCTCAATCACTTGCTGTTTCTGCTGTTTGGCACACAAGTAGTGCTGTTTTGTAGATTCACCATTGGCACCTCATTTTTAGGTATGCCTGGTGCTGCTCCTGGCACACTCTCCTGCATTCTCCATTCAAGAGAAATGGAGAGGGTGGCCTACAATTAACATTCTCTTGAAGCATTTATTTGTCAACATTGAAAGATGTGGGGCAGTGCAGGATAAAGAAAGTGTAGTAGCACAATCTATTGGCAACAAGACCTCACCATTATCAATCATGAGTGTGTGCTCGCAGGTTTGAATGTGAGGTTAACTCCACAAGATGACTTTCTTGTGGCAAATGGGGGAATGTTTCTGTGGAAAACTAGGACAGTGAGGACCGAGTAAGCAATTAATGTTGGAATATGTGAATAGTGCATGTGAAAACATTGTGTAATCATATGTTATTTTGACAAACCTGATAGCCAAAGTTTTAACATTAACCTGCATTGGTAAGAGTAGTTAAATTGTATTACAGTATAAAAGCAATAGTTTGCAAGGTATAATTGAGAGTTGTATTACCTTGTTTATACCATAAGTACTAGTTGCAGCAAGAGGTTCCTGCACCCTCTGGCTGGACCCCTGGCTCATCCTCTGAGTGTCTCTCAAATCCCCTAAATTCTCTCTGAATTTTGCCTGTTCCAACCCTCTTCTTATCACCCTTTCTATAATTCAAAAGCAGAGTTTTACCAGACCAATCATTGACTTACATCCTTTATCTTATTGCTCAATTATAGATTGACCCAAGGTCCTTGTCTGCTCAGGGTTTGACCTTCAGACCCCCTTACATCACCTGCTCTGACCACCTGGGCTGTGATTAGTGCAGTTATGGCAACACAAAGGGACATGCTCTTATGCTTGAGATATGTGGTGCTCTTGATGGTCTAATGATTCCAGATAGAGGTTCTTCCTCATCTCATCCTGAACCAAGGCAACAATCCTCCCAGTATTCTTTATCACCTTCCAATTAGGAGATGGTGGTAAAGTTATTGGACTAGCAGTTCAAGGCCCAGGTTATTGCTCTGGTGATATGAGCTCAAATCTCACTATGGTAGCTGGTGGAAATTATTTTTTTATTCATTCGTGGGACATGGGCGTCAGTTGGCTGGTCAGCATTTATTGCCCATCCCTAGTTGTCCTTGAGAAGGTGGTGGTGAGCTGCCTTCTTGAATCGCTGCAGTCCATGTTCTGTGGGTTGACCCATAATGCCATTAGAGAGGGAATTCCAGGATTTTGACCCAGCGACTGCAAAGGAACGGCGATATATTTCCAAATCAGGATGGTGAGTGGCTTGGAGGCGAACTTGCAGGTGGTGGTGTTCCCATTTATCTGCTGCCCTTGTCCTTCCAGATGGAAGTGGTCATGGGTTTGGAAGGTGCTGTCTAAGGATCTTTGGTGAATTGCTGCAGTGCTTCTTGTGGATAGTACACACTGCTGCTATTGAGCATCGGTGGTGGAGGGATTGAATGTTTGTAGATGCAGTGTCAATCAAGTAGGCTGCTTTGTCCTGGATGGTGTCAAGCTTCTTGAGTGTTGTTGGAGCTGCACCCATCCAGGCAAGTGGTGAATATTCCATCACACTCCTGACTTGTGCCTTGTAGATGGTGGATAGGCTCTGGGGAGTCAGAAGGTGAGTTACTCGCTACAGTATTCCTAGCCTCTGACCTGCTCTTGTTTATGTGGTGAGTCCAGTTGAGTTTCTGGTCAATGGTAACCCCAAGGATGTTGACAGTGGGGGATTCATGATGGTAATACCATTGAATGTTAAGGGGCGGTGGTTAGAGTGTCTCTTATTGGTGATGGTCATTGCCTGGCATTTGTGTGGCACGAATGTTATTTATCACTTGTCAGCCCAAGCCTGGATATTGCCCATGCATTTGAACATGGACTGCTTCAGTATCTGAGGAGTCGTGAACGGTGCTGAACATTGTGCAATCATCGGCAAACATCCCCACTTCTGACCTTATGATAGAGGGAAGATCATTGATGAAGCAGCTGAAGATGGTTGGGCCTAGGACACTACTCTGAGGGACTCCTGCAGAGATGCCGTGGAGCTGAAATGACTGACCCTCCACAACCACAACCATCTCCCTATGTACAAGGTATGACTCCAACCAGCAGAGAATTTGCCTCCTGATACACATTGATTCCAGTTTCACTAGGACTCCTTAATGCCACATTCAGTCAATGCAGCCATGATGTCAAGGGCTGTCACTCTCACCTCACCTCTGGAATTCAGCTCTTTCATCCATGTTTGAACCAAAGCTGTAATGAGGTCAGGAACTGAGTGACCCTGGCGAAACCCAAACTGGGCGTCACTGAGCAGGTTATTGCTCAGCAGGTGCTGCTTGATAGCACTGTCGATGACCCCTTCTATCACTCAATCGATGATCGAGAGTAGACTGATTGGGCGGTAATTGGCCGGGTTAGATTTGTCCTGCTTTTTGTGTTCAGGACATACCTGGGCAATTTTCCACATTGTTGGGTAGATACCAGTGTTGTAACAGTACTGGAAGTGCTTGGCTAGGGGAGCAGCAAGTCTTCAGTACTATTGCCGGAATGTTATCTGCCTTTGCAGAATCCAGTGCCTCCAACCGTTTCTTGATATCAAGTTTAATATCAAATTCAGTTAATAAATGTGGAAATATAACATTATTCATGACCACCATTAATAAGAACCATAAGAAATAGGAGCAGGAGTAGGCCATCTAGCCCCTCAAGCCTGCTCCGCCATTCAATAAGATCATGGCTGATCTGATAGTGGGTTCAGTTCCACTTACCCGCCCGCTCCCCATAACCCTTAATTCCTTAATGGTTAAAAATCTATCTATCTGTGACTTAAACACATTTAACAAGGTAGACTCAACTGCTTCATTGGGCAAAGATTCACTACCCTCTTGGAAAAGAAGTTCCTCCTCAACTCTGTTCTAAATTGACTCCCCCATATTTTGAGGCGATGCCCCATAGTTCTTGTTTCCATTGTAAGTGGAAATAACCTCGCTGCTTCTACCCTGTCTAGCCCCTTCATTATCTTATATGTCTCTATAAGATCTCCCCTCAACCTTCTAAACTCCAGTGAGTACAGGCCCAGTCTACTTAATGTCTCCTCATAAGCTAACCCCCTCATCTCCGGGATCACTCTGGTGAACCTTCTCTGTACCCTCTCCAAAGCTAATATATCCTTTCTTAAATAAGGGGACCAAAATTGTACACAGTACTCGAGGTGCGGCCTCACCAGTACCCTGTACAGTTGCAGCATGACCTCCCTGCTTTTATACTTCATCCCTCTCGCGATAAAGGCCAACATTCCATTTGCCTTCTTGATTACCTGCTGCACCTGCAAACTGAGTTTTTGTGATTCATGCACAAGGACCCCTGTGTCTCTCTGCACAGTAGCATGTTGTAATTTTTCACCGTTTAAATAATAGTCCATTTTACTATTATTTCTTCCAAAATGGATAACCTCACACTTACCAACGTTATACTCCATCTGCCAGATCCTTGCCCACTCACTTAGCCTATCCAAATCTCTCTGCAGACTCTCTGTGTCCTCCACGCAATTTGCTTTCCCACTCATCTTTGTGTCATCCGCAAACTTTGTTACCCTACACTCGGTCCCCTCCTCCAGATCATCTATGTATATGGTAAATAGTTGAGGCCCCAGCACCGATCCCTGCGGCACGCCACTAGTCACTGATTGCCAACCAGAAAAGCACCCATTTATTCCGACTCTCTGCTTTCTGTTAGTTAGCCAATCCTCAATCCATGCTAACACTTTACCCCCAACTCCGTGTACCTTTATCTTATGCAGTAACCTTTTGTGAGGCACCTTATCGAATGCCTTCTGGAAATTTAAATGCACCACATCCACCGGTTCCCCTCTGTCAACCGCACTCATTATATCCTCAAAAAATTCCAGTAAATTAGTCAAACATGACTATCCCTTCATGAATCCATGCTGCGTCTGCTTGATTGAACCATTCTTTTCCAGGTGTCCTGCTATTTCTTCCTTAATAATAGATTCCAGCATTTTCCCAACTACGGATGTTAAGCTAGCCGGCCTGTAGTTCCTGCCTTTTGTCTACCTCCTTTTTTAAACAGTGGCGTTACATTAGCTGTTTCCCAATCAGCTGGCACCTCCCCAAAGTCCAGTGAATTTTGATAAATTACAACTAATGCATTTGCTATTTCTTCTGCCGTTTCTTTTAGTACCCTGGGATGCATTCCATCCGGACCAGGGGACTTATCTACCTTTAGTCCCATTAGCCTACCCAGCACTACCTCTTTAGTAATAGTGATCATTTTAAGGTCCTCACCCCCTACAGTCCCATGACCGTCAATTATTGGTAAGCTATTTGTGTCCTCCACTGTGAAGACCGACACAAAAAACTTGTTTAAGGCGTCGGCCATTTCCTTGTTTCCTATTATTAAATCCCCCTTCTCATCTTCTAAGGGACCAACATTTACTTTAGCCACTCTTTTCCATTTTATATATTTGTAAAAACTTTTACTATCAGTTTTTATATTTTGTGCTAGTTTACTTTCATAATCTATCTTTCCTTTCTTTATTGCTTCCTTAGTAGTTCTTTGTTTTTTAAAGCCTTCCCAATCTTCTAGTTCCCCACTAATTTTGGCCACTCTGTATGCATTGGTTTTTAATTTGATACTCTCCTTTATTTCCTTAGTTATCCATGGCTGGTTATCCCTTTTCTTACATTCCTTCTTTTTCACTGGAATATATTTTTGCTGAGCACTGAGAAAAATCTCTTTAAAAATCCTCCACTGTTCCTCAACTGTCCCACCAATTAGTCTGTGTTCCCAGTCTACATTAGCCAACTCTGCCCTCATCCTATTGTAATCCCCCTTGTTCAAGCAGAGGACACTGGTTTGGGACCCTACTTTCTCACCCTCCATCTGTATTAGAAATTCAACCATATTGTGATCACTCATTCCAAGAGGATCCCTCACAAGGAGATCATTAATTTTACCTGTCTCATTACACAGGACCAGATCCAAGATAGCTTGCTCCCTCGTAGGTTCTGTAACATACTGTTCAAGGAAACCATCGTGACAGCATTCTAAGAACTCTTCCTCAAGTCCACCGTGTCACAGGTGGTCTAGTTTGGACCAGGGAGCGGCACGGGCTTGGAGGGCCGAAGGACTTGTTCCTGTGCTGTATTGTTCTTTGTTCTTTGTGTCTGACTTGAGTTGACCAATTAATATGGAGATTAAAATCCCCCATGATTATTGCTGTTCCATTTTTACATGCATCTGTTATTTGTTTGTTTATAGCCCGCCCCACCTCGAAGTTATTATTTGGGGGCCTATAGACTATGCCCACCAGTGACTTTTTCCCCTTACTATTCCTGATCTCCACCCACATTGATTCCACATTTTTCTCCTTAGAGCCTATACCGTCTCTCACTACCGCCCTGATGTTATCCTTAATTAACAGAGCTGCCCCACCTCCTTTTCCTTCCTGTCTATCCTTCCGAATTGTCTGATACCCCTGGATATTTAGTTCCCAGTCCTGGTCACCCTGCAACCACGTTTCTGTAATGGCCACTAGATCATACCCATTACTGAGGCTATCGTCAATTGTTGTAAAACCCCATCTGGTTCACTCATTTGCTTTATCGAAGGAAATCTGCCATCCTTACCCAGTCTGGATTCTAGACTTACAGTAATGTGGTTGACTCTTAGCTGCCCTCTGAAATGGCTGAGCAAGCCACTCATCTCAAGGGTAATTAGAAATGAGCAACAAATACTGGCCTTGCTAGTGATTCCCACATCCCATAAAAGGCGACACGGTAGCACAGTGGTTAGCACTGCTGCTTCACAGCTCCAGGCACCTGGGTTCGATTCCCGGCTTGGGTCACTGTCTGTGTAGAATTTGCACATTCTCC
The DNA here is from genome assembly GCF_964213995.1 of Mustelus asterias. Taxonomy (NCBI): domain Eukaryota; kingdom Metazoa; phylum Chordata; class Chondrichthyes; order Carcharhiniformes; family Triakidae; genus Mustelus; species Mustelus asterias. The sequence continues at coordinate 46,552,199 of NC_135817.1, forward strand.
TCGTGTCTGCGTGGGTTTCCTCTGGGTGCTCCGGTTTCCTCCCACAGTCCAAAGATGTGCATGTTAGGTTGATTGGCCATGCTAAAATTGCCCCTTAGTGTCCTGAGATGCGTAGGTTAGAGGGATTAGTGGGTAAAATATGGAGGGGTATGGGGGTAGGGCCTGGGTGGGATTGTGGTCGGTGCAGACCTGATGGGCCGAATGGCCTCTTTCTGTGCTGTAGGGTTTCTATGATTCTATGAATACAGAGAAAAAAAATTCTACCAGATACATGTTCTAATTAAGAATTTATCCAAATAACCAATTGGTGAATACATAGCAGCACTCAATTTATTTCTGAAAATTTTGACCACAGAGTGAAATTATTGAAATAAATCATGATGGATAAACTAAAATATTGATAACTGTTGGGAAATTAGCTTGTGAGAATTAGATCTAAGCGATAAGGAGGTCTTGTGGAGAGGTTTGAATAGCATCCCAGCTCTGAGCCAGAAACTCTGGGTTCAAGTCCCATTCCAGAACTTGATGGCCAAGGAAGATGTGACCAAACAGGTTGAGTAACAACTTGCAAATCCTTTTAATACATCGATGGAAGGCAGTGAGAGTGAGAGAGACCCCTGGTCAGACAGAAGCTGCAGGAAACAAAGGCAAACCACTGCAGTACCTTAAGATAAAAGCAAAATGCTGCAAATGCTGGAATCTGAAACAAAAACAGAAAATGCTGGAAAATCTCAGCCGGTCCGACAGCATCTGTGGGGAGAGAATAGAGCCAACGTTTCAAGTCTAGATGACTCTCTGTCAGAGCACAGGACTGCAAGACCATCTGACGAAGAGTCATCTAGACTTGAAACATTGGCTCTATTCCCTTCCCACAGATGCTGTCAGACCTGCTGAGATTTTCCAGCATTTTCTGTTTTTGTCACTGCAGTACCTTGTCAAGCCTAACCACGGACCAATACATGGAAGTCCATGGTCACCAATGCCCTCTTACAGCATGGTACCTGAAAAGTGAGAGAGAGCTAAGTGATCTGGTACAAAAAGCAGGCACTAATAGTCAAGTCATTCTTCGTTCAAAACCAATCAATCAATTTATGTTATGTAAAATTGCAGATTGAATAATATCAAATTAAATTAATGTTTAGTGGTAAATACAGACAGTGGGCTTCGCATGAGAAATTGCATGAAGATTTATTAATAGAAAACAAATGTGTACACAAGTTCATTTCCAATAATGTTTCTATTTTCAAATTGTTTTCGGGCTCTTTATAATCCAAGATTGCATGATCTAAAGCAATACTTATAAATGGGATCCATGATGTAAAGGTGACGGTGTTGGACTGGGATGGGCACAGTAGGAAGTCTCACAACACCAGGTTAAAGTCCAATAGGTTTATTTGGAATCACGAGCTGTTGGAGCGCTGCTCCTTCCTCAGGTGAGTGATTCAGCTGATGAAGGAGCAGTGCTGTGAACGCTCATGATTTCAAATAAACCTGTTGGACTTTAACCTGGTGTTGTGAGACTTCTTACTATAAATGGGATGTAATTGCATGACCTTATTTTCCATTATGAACTTCACCAGAAGAAAGCTTGGCCAGAGAATTGGGGCTATAACCATGCCGATTTATCCTCAAGCCATGAGAATTAGCCCTATACTTCCCACAATGCCATATTCACATAGGCCATTTAATTTAAAAAGTTAAACTCACACATTTCTGCAGCTGCTACACAGACATCAACTAAGAGAAGTAGAGTAAAATGGTTTTAAAAAATCAATTTTAATGTAGCAGGAATGTGCAGGGAGGCACCAATCATGTTCATGAGGCAGTGGTCATGCTGTTTCCTATAAAATAAATGTGTTATGGAGTACTTGGGGTAGTCTTCGGGAGCAGCACGCACAAAATGAAAAATGGATAAGGCATGACACTGGTAAGTGCTGGTAACACTGCTGCATCGCCAGCAGTGTGGCAGGAATAAGAAGGCTTGTGACGCTCCACTGGAGAAACCACCCTTTGATAAACAACTATTTAATCAGCAAAGAAATGAGTTCATCATCAGAACCCTGTATTAGAGTGATTATTTAGCAGCTGAGGCTTGCAATGGTTACTTCCTGCCAGCCACAGTATTAATTAGAACAGGAATACAAAAGCAAAATACTGCAGATTCTGGAAATCTGAAATAAAACAATAGGCTGGAAGCATCTTTTGTTTTATCCATTTGTGGGACATGGGTGTCACTGCTGGCCAGCATTTATTACCCATATCTACTTGCCTGAGGACAGTTGAGAGTCAACCACGCTGCTGTGGCTCTGGAGTTACATGTAGGCCAGACCAGGTAAGGAAGGCAGATTTCCTTCCCTAAAGGACATTAGTGAACTAAATGGGTTTCTCCAACAATCGATAATGGTTTCAATGATCATCAGTAGATTCTTAAATTCCAGATATTTTTTAATTGAATTCAAATTCCACCATATGCCTCGGCAGGTTTCAAACCCGGGTCCCCAGAACATTAGCTGAGTTTCTGGACTAATAGTCTAGCAATAATACCACTAGGCCATCGCCTCCCCTCCGAGTAGCGAAATAGAGTTAATGTTTCAGTTTGGAATGACCTTTTATCAAAAACATTTCTGATGAAAGGTCATCTCAACCCAAAACGTTGGCTGGGATTTTCCCGAAGATCCTGCTCGTTACCTCTGTTTCTCTCTGCAGGTGCTACCTGACCTGCTGAGTATTCTTTGTTTATATTGATTAGAGCATATTCTGCACCTCAGAAGTGATACACTAACAAAAACTTAACAATACCTCTTTCATGTTTAATATCTTTAGGTGTCTTGAAGCATTGTGCATTTACCTAAATGTTGGGAGAATTGAAGAACCTTATGTCAGCATCACCAGAAAGAGGCAGATGCGAAAACATGGTTATTCTGAAGAAATTGAGAAAGAAGTGGGTCAAGCAGAAGGCAAAATGTTCACCCACAGAGCTGCTTTTAACAGGACTTCAGTGATCCAGGCTTTCATAGGCTCTGCACCACAACTTACCCTCCAGCTGTATGTCAGTGTAAAAGAACAGTTTGTAACACCAGGTAGAGGTATGTATTGTCATATTGGAATTGCACGTTTACCTAAAGTTACTTAACCAAACAGAACATCTTTGGGATCTGGGCTTGAATTAATCCATACTAATTGGATGAAGGTCTATTATTAGAGTGCCATTATATTCAGGCATCAGCATTGCTTCTGTTGAACCTGCTGTTAATTTTTTCTTTAAAATTTTTATTATAACATTAGAATCGTGGTAAAAGAATTACCCCGGTCATCAGTGATAGCAACATCAATGTTTTCAAAAAAACCAATACAGTTCTTGTATTATTTATTTGACTGGACTAATCGAACAAAAATGAATTACTTTTGCAAAAGGACAAAAACAGATGCAAAATGGATGCAGTACCAATGAGACTAACCTGTCTGAAAGTCTGGATTGAGCCTGTAATTTTGTTCCTAATTGCTGATGACCATAATTTGAATTTGCCTGAAGGTTCTAAACCCAAGCCTGCAGATTTCCCAAATAAGTGCCGTTTGTGAAGTAGTACATGTGGGCTCCTCGCACTTGCTTGCACTGAAGGTGTGGAGTGCTGCGGCCAGCACACAGCAGGATAGCTCAGGGGTCAAGGGAGAGGGCAAACAGGGTCTTGGTTCGAAGTCCTGCTGGGGAATGTCCAGGAGAAGAGGGATGCCCTGTGCCCACAGAGGGAAAGGACACCCCTCCCCCCCACTCCCATCTTCTTGTTCCTCTCCACTGCAGCAGCCGGTGCTCCTCTGCTGGCATCATGTCCTCCTCACATCCCTTGTCCAGCCCAAGGGGTACCCCTGTCAAGATGTCCAGGACCAAGCACTGCCTTTCTCCTGGTGACGCCTAGAATGTGCCCAATAGGGTGGTGTAGCACAGCACTTATTGTTTTTAGGTGAGAATTTCCAGAAAACATGGTGCTTGAGTGTTGGCAAAGCCTGATGTTTCAGAGATTTGCTACAAAGCTTCAGCAGCAATGAAAATGAAACGGCGAGTGTCCCATTAAGTAGCACGTCAAATACACATCAACATTTTGTTTACTTCAATGCAGCTGGCCACCGTTAGGAGAGTGTTAAGTTGAAGTGCTAGCCATCCAGATACCGTGCTGACTCTTTACTGAGTGCTCGCCATCATGTTAAGTGACAGTGAACTGTTTAACCAGCCTCCAAGTGGTCATTCCAGGCTCCAACCACTTTAACAAGTTATCTTGCGCTCATCTGCTATCACAGCTTAAGCTGCATCCTGGTTACCCTCAAAGGTTCTATAGCATCAACCTGAGTTAAATCTGTTTCTCTCTCCACAGATGCTGTCAGACTTGCTGAGCATTTCAGTATTTTCTGATTTTATTTCAGATTTCCAGCATCTGCAGTATTTTGCATTTGCACTATTTATTTGCATTTGTTATTCATTGTCCCAGGCTTTTTGTTACTATTTGGTAACAGTTACATATTACTTTTGTTAAAATGTCATCCTAATTATACCTCTTACTTCAGCTTGTTCCCTTGCTGATAACCCACACCCCAATAATAGGCTGAGAAATTCATTTGCATATGCCAGTTTCTCAGTTCAAGTTGCCTTACCAAAACTGCTTCTAATTCTCTCTTTCAGACCTTTTAACCTTTTTTATTTGGTCTAATGAGAACTGTCCCAGATTCTTTATTCATTAGTCAAGCATTCCTGGCAGAATCTTAGTGAATCTTCTCCCCCCTCCCAGCATGGCCTTGACTCCTGACGGAAAAGTATGGTCCCCAAATTGGACAGACTTTCAAGCAGTAGTCTAATCAATAATTTCAATAGGGCTTGGAATGAACTATTTGCTTCTGTATTCGATACATCTATATACAGACTTTACAATCTGGAATGCTGCAATTTTGCAGCTTCGGTCAACTTTTCTTTCAAACTTTTGAGATGTATCTGAATCCAACCCCCCCCCCCCCCCCCCCCCCACCCCCCTCCCAGTCCTTCTGTTACTTTTTATATTTAAGTATTTATTACCATTTAGCGCATCTTTCCTAACTTTATTCTTCACTTAATAATGTATCACCTCACATTTTTCTGCATTAACTTTGATCTGATATCAATGTACTCCCTCTATTAGTTGTTCTTCTGGTCTGTGTCCTGCTGAAGCCGCAAGCAGCCCTCTTCACATGCCCTATTTTGTGCTGCCTGTCAATTTTGAGCACTCCCAAAGTCCAGGATAAATATAAGAACATAAGAACATAAGAAATAGGAGCAGGAGTAGGCCATCTAGCCCCTCGAGCCTGCCCCGCCATTCAATAAGATCATGGCTGATCTGACGTGGATCAGTACCACTTACCCGCCTGATCCCCATAACCCTTAATTCCCTTACCGATCAGGAATCCATCCATCCGCGCTTTAAACATATTCAGCGAGGTAGCCTCCACCACCTCAGTGGGCAGAGAATTCCAGAGATTCACCACCCTCTGGGAGAAGAAGTTCCTCCTCAACTCTGTCTTAAACCGACCCCCCTTTATTTTGAGGCTGTGTCCTCTAGTTTTAACTTCCTTACTAAGTGGAAAGAATCTCTCCGCCTCCACCCTATCCAGCCCCCGCATTATCTTATAAGTCTCCATAAGATCCCCCCTCATCCTTCTAAACTCCAACGAGCACAAACCCAATCTCCTCAGCCTCTCCTCATAATCCAAACCCCTCATCTCCGGTATAAACCTGGTGAACCTTCTCTGCACTCCCTCCAATGCCAATATATCCTTCCTCATATAAGGGGACCAATACTGCACACAGTATTCCAGCTGCGGCCTCACCAATGCCCTGTACAGGTGCATCAAGACATCCCTGCTTTTATATTCTATCCCCCTCGCAATATAGGCCAACATCCCATTTGCCTTCTTGATCACCCCTGAAGGATGCCACAGTTTACATATACAAATAGTCCAAACAAAATCCATTAACCGTTCATTTCTATTTTCTGAACTTTAAATCCATTTTTAATCCACGTTGCCACAAGTTTTTGTAATGGGTGGCATGGTAGCGCAGTGGTTAACACTGCTGCCTCACAGTGCCAGGGATCCAAGTTTGATTCCCGGCTTGGGTCACTGTCTGTATGGAGTTTGCATGTTCCCCCTAGTGTTTGTGTGGGTTTACTCCGGGTGCTCCGTTTCCTCCCACATTCTGAAAGATGTGCTAGTTAGGTGCATTGACCCGAACAGGTGCCAGACAGTGGCGACTAGGGGAATTTCACAATAACTTCATTGCAGTGTTAATGTAAGCCTTACTTGTGACTAATAAATAAACTTTACTTTTAAAATACCTATGAGTGGATCTCCATAGCGATTTTCCTAATTGTCCATCATAGCTTCCAAAGAAGGAAATCTTAGAAAAACAACATAAATGAATGTTTCCTCACATTTATACTATTTTGCCATTCAGTGCCACTGTTCACTTGGTTAGCAAGTTCTGTGACTGGGCTATATTTTAATGCAACTGGAATGCAAATGAATGCATTTATAGGATTACTGATTTTCAGGACAAAAAAACAACTACAAGCTCTGTTTCATTTTCAGGAGTACTAATGGTGATTTCTCTGCTTACCATTGTATATGGAGCCTTGCGGTGCAATATCCTTGCTATCAAAATCAAGTATGATGAATATGAGGTGCATGTGAAGCCTGCGGCCTACATCTGCATATTTCTATGGCGAAGCTTTGAGATTGCCACCAGAGTTGTTGTTTTGGTCCTTTTCAGCTCTGTGTTGCAGATATGGATCCTTCCTGTGGTTCTCTTGAACTTTTTTACATTTTTCTTCTATCCATGGATATTATTCTGGAACAGCAAATCACCTTTCCCTGAGAACATAGAAAAAACATTTACGAGGGTAGGTACAACAATAGTATTGTGTTGCCTCACATTTCTTTACGCTGGTGTTAATATGTTCTGCTGGTCGGCAGTTCAACTCAAGCTAAGCGATCCTGATTTAATTAATAAATCCCAGAATTGGTACAGACTAGCTGTGTATTATATGTTAAGATTCATTGAAAATGCTCTTCTTATTCTCTTGTGGTATATTTACAAAACTGATGTGTATACCTATGTGTGTGCTCCTTTGTTGGTGATGCAGTTGTTGATAGGGTATTGTATCGCAATCTTTTTTATGCTTGTGTTTTACCAGTTCTGCCACCCATGTAAGAAGCTCTTCAGCTCCAGTATTTCAGAAGGATTATTAGCTTGCATTCGTTTCGTTTGTTTTATACCCTATTGTCGCAAATCTTCTGAGCCCGTAGAAAAAGCTGTCTTGGAACCAAGCAGTGCCAATGACCATGAACAGGGAACTGAACCCACTAGTAAATCTCAAAATTAGAAGGACCCTTCAATGTGCAATTGTCAATGCACAGAACCTTTTTTGTGTGCATCCATTTAGTTTGGATTCCAGTTCTTTCTCTACATTATAAACTCAACTTCAGAAATTTGGAGCTTATAATTCCAATTCTAGTTGTAGTTGTGTTGCAATGATTGAGGTTCCATCTGCTGTTAAGTTGAGTGAGACTTGACAGTAATCTTAATGAACACAGGTTCACAACATGAAGCCTCACCTGCCCGGATGACATAGGAAATTACAGGTGCACTTCACGTGATGATTTTTATTCCATTAGCATTAATGAATGGAAATTAATCAGCAATGGAACTTTAGTTTGCCAATAAGCACCCCCAGTGGCAGAAGGTTACTCTATTAACAATCCTAAATTAATCCATAGAAGCGCTACAGTGCAGAAGGAGGCCATTCAGCCCGTCGGGCCTGCACCAATTCTTCGAAAGGGCATCTTATCCAGGTCCACCCTCACCTTATCTCCGTAACCCCGAGCATTTACCATGGCTAATCCACCTGAACTACACATCTTGGGACACTAAGGGGCAATTTAGCATGGAATTCCATCTAACTTGCACATCTTTGGACTATGGGAGGAAACCGGAGCACCCGGAGGAAGCCCATGCAGACACGGGGAGAACATACAAACTCCACACGGACAATCAAACCCGGGTCCCTGGCGCTGTGGGGCAGCATTGTGCCACTTCCAGTTGCTACCATCAGTTCATTAGCTTCTTTTTGTTTCGATCCTTGCATGTGCATAATTGAAATAGAACTACAGATGAACGGCAAACAAAATAGAAAGAAAAAAATCACTTCTCTGCACTTAGAGAGAGACAATGGTGTACTAGTATTGTCACTAGACCAGTAATCCAGCAACCCAGTGTAATGCCCTGGGGACCTGCTATTAATTTCAGTGAGACTTGATAGAAACCCACCATGGCAGATGGTGAAATTTGAATCCAATAAATATCTGGAATTAAAGGTCTAACAATGACGCTGAAACCATTGTTGATTGTTGTAAGAACCCATCTGCTTCATTAATACCCTTTAGGGAGGGAAATCAGCCATCCTTAACTGCCCTTCCAAATGACCTAGAAGCCATTCAGTCCAAGGGTTATTAGGGATGAGCAATAATTGCTGGCCCAGTCAGCGGCCCATGCCCCATGTAAGAATTTTAAAAAGTCAATTTTGAGAAACTAGAGCAAATGCAAATTCTCCCAATTTGTAATGTGATCAACTTACAAAATGCAGATTTCATGGTTTCTTTGAATGGAAAATTCATTCACTTTGAAACTATTTGTGATAATAGCAATGTTAGTACATTCATATGATAATCCTCTTTCTACTGTCTGAACAGAAGCCTCATTTTAAGTGGTTAGAATGGCCAGCATAGGAATATCATATAAATATAGTATTGTACATCATTTCTAAACTGTCGTTCTCTAGCTGAATGTCCTGCAAAAGTTGCTGCTTGAGTTTTGGTGCAAAAATAATCCAACATAATTTGGAAATTGTATTGTGACTACATATGAATATGATCAATATCATATTTTTGTAATTTGAATGTCAGAATTCAAATTCTAGTCAAATTAACACTTTGTATCCACAAATACACCATTTGAAAATAACCAGTGACATAATCTTGAAAGCTTTATGTTTTCCTCAAAATTAACTTTCAGGCAGTTAAATGCCATTTGTTTAACAATGCTTAGAATGTAACCTCATCAATTTATCCAAGGTTCACTGTGGAATACTGGCCTATTTTCATTTCTATTCTTCTACATAGATTTTTAAACCAATTTTTTTTTCTCCCATCCTAATTTTCCCAACTCCCCTTTCCGGGGTGTGGTTCCACAGGCAGGTGACATCCCCTAATACCTTACCAAAACGATCATCATTGACTTGTGAGCCTGCGAGAGTCAGCAGAATTCCCAAGGTGAAAGCTAATTCTCATCCTATTTTATTCTCCCATCCATCCAATGCATATACTTCCAAGAAAAAAAAGCAGTGAATCATGGTCGCAGAAAAGGAACGCGCCTCCCATTTAAAGAAAAAAAGTTCCTCCCAATCTTTGAGAACGTAGGCCTCAGGTAGGTCTCATGTTTTCTTGTTCTAGTGACAATACTGCACCAGGTGCTGACTGAGGGTCAAAGATCAGAAACTCCCAAGTCCCTGCCTAGTCTTGCCCCATCAATGACCAATGGGTGAATGTAGGCTTACTTGTTATTCTCATTACACAATTTATTTGAGGAAAATCCATGACAGTGCAGGGTTTACAGTCGATTGAAAGAGAAATGCTTAATGGACTGAATTGCCTTTTCAAATTTTAACACTACACTCATGAGTCACACTCTAAAGTTGTCATATTTGAATGAATAAGACATGTGGAACTTGCTGAATAGTTCACTATAGATTTAGACGTAATAACCAGTCAATAGATATTTAACATTAAAGATAAATTAATTTGTGTACTTGTTTGACAATGTCAGTCACTGTTATATTGTTCCTTGATAGCAAAATAGAAGTGGGATTTCTGAGTGTCATATTGTGCTAAAGCCTGTTTAGCATACTCATTAAAATGTGAAAGCCCCATTGTAAGATATAAGCGCTAAACATGACTAAGTTCTCAAAAGCTCATGCAAGCAATGTCCAAAAAAAATCACAAAAGACTTTCCGGTATATGCTGGTCAGTATGACAATAAAATGCAATTAATTGACTTGTAAGCCACACAAAATAGCATAGACATTGACGGGACCGGAAGATCCCGCTGGTGACCAATGTTGAGCAGTCTCTCCCACTGGAAAATATACCCGGGGGAGGGGAAGCGATCCCACCCTATGTATATTGCTTTGAGACATTTTACAATAAATAATGAACTGCATCGAAACTTAAGATTCTTCACTCAACTTGGGATTTCTGTGAAAAACTGTTTGGTTTCACAGCAAATTTACCTGCTTTGCATGTAAGAAAATGCTACGTGCAAAACATCTAACATGGATGCCAAGAACACCGTCAGTGTGGAAACCTAATAAGCTGATAGTTGAACTCTTGGCAGGACATGGTATTTTCATGGGCTCAACTTACCTGTCAGAGAGTGTTCATTTACCAAGGGTTTATAACTCAGACAGCTGGGTAAAATGCCTTGTATCCTACCCTACCTCTGCCACAAGGAAAAGCTGACGCAAGCAGCCTTTCATTTGAGGCTAGGATTGTGCCAACAACTTAGAATACATCCCATGAATCGATTTTCAAAAGACAAAGGTTTTGAAATTTTGCACATTAATTCTAGTATTACTGTAATTATCAGAAAAAAGTATTTCTAAGTTTAAGTGACTAGAACTTTTACCAGGATGTGTGCATTCTTAGGCACCTTAACTGGGTGTTGATGAAAAGCATATAGGAACATGTTCTTAAAAAACATTGTGAAAATATACTGTTTCAAAGACTAAAGAAGAATCTTGTAAATATTTGCAATGGAAAGAATAAACATGAATACTGAATGATGTTTGTAAATATTAATAATACTTTTTAATAAATATATAAATATGTTTCAAATGGAACTGAAAACAGTTTACAGATTTGTGACAACTGTAGCTATAATGTCAAATAAATGGATACATCGAAACAGCAATTTTGTATTTTCTGGTGTGTTATTTGTATATATTTTATGTTGAAATAATTTGGGTACTTGTGCACAAGTTTCCTCCCCTTCCCCACCCCAATCCTTGCAATCCGTCATAAATGTAAGTTTCCAATCAGAAATGTTACTGCCACCGTATAATTCACCAGAATTATACAAGTTAGGCTAGCTATTGAAACTACAGGAAGGTTACCCCATTTAACTTCACGTTGCATCAAAATATCTTGAGTCCAGAGTAACATGCATTGACTAGTGAAATTTTCCATCTGCTACACAACATATATAAATGAATCAAATTGTTTCTATTAACGTGCAAACTGGAATTGCGACTGGAGTCACTCACTGAACAATAGCAACTTGTATTTGTATAGCACTCTTAATTTAGCAAAATGTCCCAAGCACCTTCACAGCGGAATTATAAAACAAAATGCAACACTGAACCACATAAGGGGATATTAGGGACCGGGTGACCAAAAACATGGTCAAAGAGAGAGGTTGTAAAGACTGTCTTAAAGGAGGAATGCTAGGTAGAGAGGAGGAGAAATTCAGGGAGGGAATTCCAGAACTTAGGATCTAGACAACTGAAGACACCCAATGGTGAAGTGATTAAAACTGGAGATGCACAAAGATCCAGATTGGAGCAATGCAGATATCTCAGAGGGTGTTTTGAGTCCATGTAACTTGGGAGTCCGTATGACTCTTCTTTTTCTGAAGAGTCGTCCAGACTTGAAATTCACTCCATTTCTCTCTAGACAGATGCTGCCAGATCTGCTGAATCTTTCCAGCATCTCCTGTTTTTATTTCAGATCTTCAGCACCTGCATCATTTTGCTTTTATCTCAGAGGGTGAAAGGGCTGGAGGAGACCGGAGATGGGGTGGGGACCAGGCCATGGGAGATTTGAAAACAAGAGTGGGTATTCTAAAAGGAAAGCGCTACAGATGCTGGTTATTCAAAATAATCAGAAAATGCCAGAGGTTTTCAGAAGTTCAGGCATCTTTTGAGGTGTGAGAAATAGAATGATGCTTCATGTTGATGAGCTTTCATCAGAGCTGGGAAAAGTTACAAATGTAAAAGGTTTTGAAGGAGGAAATTTTCCAGAAAACCATATTTGTATCATCAAATATATTTTTATTGGACTAATTGGCACCACTCATAACGGGCCAACAATGCAGAGGGGCACCCCCGGATGGATATTCGATCGGGTCTCCCCCTGCACAGCTGAGAGACTCACGAATTTCAGAAACTACGGAAGATCCCTAATCTGCCTAGCAACAGCGCATAGCTGCATTTTAAACTGGCCAAGGAAGATCAAGATCCCTATGAAACGAGACAGAGAGTGGGTTATCAAAACCAAGCTATCACTGAAATATTACCAATTCGGCCAAGGCAGACATAAAAATCTGATAAACTAAGAGATAAGGATAAAAGGTTAAGAATGAAATACCCCAGACATCCAACAGGACAGGATGACATTAACACTCAATCTCACAAGCAGGAAACACAGACACGGAACAATAGGACCAATTTAAATAAGAGGACACATAGAGATAGTAATGGGAAACGCATTTAGACACCGGGGCAGGACCAAGTAATCCCATTAACACGAACACACACCATACAAATGCTAATCCATGAAACTTCCTAGGGACTTTTGAAACTGACAGACCACTTTATACATTGTGTAAAAAAAGGCATAATCAAATGTTCCCGCGCGAATTTTGGATCCCTATAAAGATCCAGAGCTGATGTGATTTAATTGAGATCAACGTGGCCAAGCCACTGTTTCTGAGCTGGCTACGGGGGTCTCCCTGGGATCCCAGTAAATTGTACAATAAAGACACGCTTTGAACCTTGATTTGCGACTCGGCTTCTATTCTGTGCTGGTAAGGGATTTTTCCCTACAACAGTTTTAAACAAGTAAAGGTGGGCAGAGTGAAAAAAAAGAACAAAAGGGAAGGACTGTGATAGGGTGGAAGACAGAAGAGATTAAATAACAGGAGAGTTGATGGTGCAGGACCAATGGAGTGGTAATGGAACAAGTGGGCGTGATCTTACCGGCTATTCACATTGTGTGAGAATCAAAATATCATGAATCCAGAGCAACATGCACTGACTAGTGAAATTTTCCATCTGCTATGCTACAGATATATGAATCGAATCATGGAATCCTGGAATCATGGAATCCTACAATGCAGAAGGAAGCCATTTGGCCCATCGAGCCTGCAAAGCCAACAATCCCACCCAGGCCCTATCCCCAAATATTTACCTTACTAATCCCTCTGACATTAAGGGGCAATTTAGCATGGCTAAATCCTTTCTATTAACATGCATACTGGAATTGTGACTGGAGCTTGTATTTGTATAGCACTCCTAATTCAGCTAAATGTCCTCAGCTGCTTCACAGCGGAATCACAAAACAAAATACAACACTGAACCACATAAGGGGATATTAGGGCAGGTGACCAATGTGATCAAAGAGAGAGGTTGTAAGAAATGTCTTAAAGGAGGAAAGCTGCAGCGAAGTTGGAGAATTTGGTGCTCAGTCAAATCTCCATTCAATGCAGCAGAATGGGAAAATCCCGCCATAACATCTCCCAAAAATGGAAAATCCCACTGCAATCTCCAGCCCCCCCGCCACCAGCAGTGACGATTCCCCCCCCCCCCCACAGGAGACAGACCCTCCCCCATCCTACAGGAGGCAGAACCCCCCCCTGGGAGGCAGACCCCCCCCCCCCCCGACAGAACCACCCCCTCCCAGCCCACCCTGTTCACTGGCCTCCCTCTAGCCCTGACCAATCATATCTGCAGAGTGACAGTGGAACCCCCCCACCCACACTGATTCCCCCCAGGCCCTGCCCAAAACTGACCTCATTCCCATGGCCCAGCCCCCTTGGCACTGCCCGATGCCTGGTGGGCAGTGCCAAGGTACCCCCTGGGCATGGGCACTTTGCCCCTTGGGCAGTGCCAGGGCACAGGCTGGCACTGCCAGGGTGCCCATGCCCAGGGGCACCACCCCCCCCCCCCCACCGCCTGACCCAGACCCCGTTTGCCCCTCCTTTACTCTGTTGGGGTCTCCCGCTAGTTCTCCACAAGTGGGGAGCTACTCTAAACCCCGCTGGAGTGAAATACTCCTGGCAGGGTGGGAGATGCTATCAGGCCAGGAGAATTCAGTCCTGGGCCCGATAATGACATTTAAAATAGATTAAGAATAGATTTAAATCACTTATTCCTGCCGGTTTCCAGAGCGGTCCCGACTGCACCTGCTCTCCGGCGGTGGGAGACATGCACGCGTCCAGAACACATGCACGAATCCCGCAAAATGGCCGACACGCACATCTCCCAACCCGACAAGCCAAAATGCGTGTGTGTCAGGATGGGAGAATTGGGCCCTATGTGTCTAGAGGAGGTGTGAATGGCAGAATATTGAACAGCTGTTGTCCAAAAGCAAAAATGAAGGTAAAATTCAAACACTCAAAGTGAAAGGAAATGCAATGGGGGTGGGGGCAAAAATGATGGACTAGAATTACTGAATGTTCAGTCCAGAAGGCTGGAAGGTGCCTGATCAAAAGGTGCCTATGTTGAGCCTCAGTTGAATATTGCAGGGAGTCAAGAACAGCGATCAACATGAAAGCAATGGGAAGGTTTAAACTGACAGGTGGAAATTGAAGGTGAGAATTTTTAATGTGAAACATTGCTGAACCAGGAGCCAGTGGAAAGCAGTGAGCACAGTGTGATGGGTGAACAAGATTTGGTGAAAGAAAGGGTGGCACGGTGGTTAACACTGCTGCCTCACAGCGCCAGGGACCGAGTTCAATTCCCAGCTTCGGTCACTGTGCGGAATCTGCATGTTCTCCCCATGTCTGCGTGGGTTTTCTCCGGGTGCTCCATTTTCCTCCCACAGTCCGAAAGACGTGCTGGTTAGGTGCATTGACCTGAACAGGCGCCGGAATGTGGCGACTCGGGGAATTTCACAGTAACTTCATTGAAGTGTTAATGTAAGCCTACTTGTGACTAATAGATAAACTTTAAATTGCCCTTAGTGTGAGTGGGACTAGCTAGGGTAAATGCAGGGGGTTATGGGGATCGGGCCTGGGTGGGATTGTGATCAGTGCAGACTCGATGGGCTGAATGGCCTCCTTCTGCACTGCAGGGATTCTATGATTAATCCCTTCACTATAAAATGAGAAGTCAGTAAGTGAAGGGGGTAACGGAAGGAAGCACAAAAGACAGCTTGCTGGGAAAACTGGTGGGTCACTGGACAGGCAACAGTAAACAAAGATTTTAAATGGGAAAAGTTTAAAGTTCATTTATTAGTGTCACAAGTAGGCTTACATTAACACTGCAATGAAGTTACTGTGAAAATCCCCTAGTTGCCACACTCCGGTACCTGCTCAGGTACATTGAAGGAGGATTTACCATGGCCAATGCACCTAACCAGCATGTCTTTCAGGCTTGTGGGAGGAAACCGGAGCACCCGGAGGAAACCCTCACAGACACGGAGAGAGCGTACAGACTATACACAGACAGTAACCCAAGCCGGGAATTGAACCGGGGTTCCTGGTGCTGTGAGGCAGCAGCAGTGCTAACCACTGTGCCTCCATGCCACCCCACGAGAGGTGAAAGGGAGCAGTGAGACACCACAAAACAGCGCAAGGGGAGAGAGAGAGAGAGCAGGAGCGGCCACACCTGTGTCTCCAGAATATCACATCGTGATGTTTCAGGAAATATGTAAGTGATTGTTTGGTGAGTATTTATCAATTAATTAAGAAAAATAAGCGAATGCATCAACAGAGATGGCAAGCAGGTGATGTGTTGCAGCTGCAGTAGGTGGGTGCAGGTGGGCACCATTGATCCACGGCAATGAAGACTGCAATAAGTGTCTGTGACTCAACAAGCTTCGGCGAGAGTCAATAAGCTGGCTGCTGGGCTACGTGCTGTCCAATGCGTCAGTGAAGGGGAATGTTACCCGGACATTAAACCTATATTTGAGAAAAGATCCAGACCTCACTGAGGAAAGCAGTGACTAGATATGGTTGGGAAATTGACAGTAGAGGTTGAAACTGACAGATAACTTAAAATAAGGGTTCAAATGCACCAACTATTACAGGAGAAAATTGAAGAGTTTTTGCCATCATGTAAAATTTTGGCTGTTCTTTGCTGAACTCAATTTGCTGTTCTGAATTTGGCATTAGCGGCCTATCGACCGTACCCTGTAATGTCATTTGATGCTTCACATGAGTCAATGTTACAAATGTTTAGTGCAATTTCCTTTACAGCATCTGGTGGGGTGGCATTGTTAGTGAATGGGCTGCAGTTATGGCTGAAACAAATACAAGTCCAAGAAAGTGTTTTCCACTCGTCATCTCAGGAGGCATTACTCCACTCCAAAATCATAGACAACGCAATTTAACTTGCATCGGGCTAGTGAGTTTTATGTGATATAGTCAGGAGAATTGGAGATAAGGAATGAGCTCATTTTCTTCCTTTGTCAAGAAAACAATCACTCATTGGCCACCCCATCCCCTGGGAAGACTGCAATACAGTAAACAGCTGGGTCAATACCCGAAACCCACCCCCAAAAGCAACACAAGAAAGATGAGTTGCAAAGTTAAACTGTCGGGCCACGAGGATAGGAGCATGGGCTGACTGAACCAGGCTTCAGCAGCCAAATGACAAGAGGATCTTGAGTGAAAGAGAGGAAAGCCTAGACAGGGTAGAGTAAAGAGTTACTGTAAAGAGGATATTCCAACTGGGTAAAGACTTATTGCACAAAGGATACTGCAGCCAGTGTAGAGCAGAGAGTTAATGTACAGAGGATTCTCCAGACAGAGTAAAGAATTACTGTAAAGAGGATACTCCAAACAGGGTAAAGACTTATTGCACAGAGAATATTCCTGACAGGGTAAAGAGTTACTGCACAGAGGATATTCCACATAGGGCAGAGCAGAGAGTTACTGCACAGAGGATATTCCACGCAGGGTAGAGTAGAGAGTTTCAGCAGGTCTGGCAGCATCTGTAAGAAGAGAAAAGAGCTGACGTTTCGAGTCTAGGTGTCAAAGCAGCTTTGACAAAGGATCATCTGGACTTGAAACATCAGCTCTTTTCTCTCCTTACAGATGCTGTCAGGCCTGCTGAGATTTTCCAGCATTTTCTGTTTTGATTTCAGATTCCAGCATCCGCAGTAATTTGCTTTTATTATTATAGAGCAGAGAGTTACTGTACACAGGATACTCCAGACAGGGTAAAGTAGAGAGTTTTTTTTATACTTTTCCAATTCAATCAAATCAAATCCAATTCAGAGTCTCAACAAGTTGAGACATTTCAGATCCAGGCTGACAAGACAGGGCGAGCGACCAAATCACCCTGTCCTGGGCCAGACAGGGTAAAGTAGAGAGTTACTGTGCACAGGATACTCCAGACAGGATTGGGCTATTAGACAAGAATGTGACTGGGGCAGGTGTTGAAGCTGCTTTCCGATATACTCTTTAATAATGCTGAGCACAATAACTGTGCTGTTCTTCTTAGCCCAAAATTAAACAGGAATTTAATGCAATTCAACCCACATGCTGTCTGTTAAAAGTTCCACCTCAGTAAAATCTCCCAGCTCCACCTTTGCCTCAAATATCTTCATGGTAAACACTGTCAGCTTGGTAAACCAATCAGAAATCATGGTAGCACAGTGGTTAGCACTGCTGCTTCATCACGTCAGGGACCTGGGTTTGATTCCTGGCTTGGTCACTGTCTGTGTGGAGTTTGATGTGGAGATGCCGACGTTGGACTGGGGTAAATACAGTAAGAAGTTTAACAACACCAGGTTAAAGTCCAACAGGTTTATTTGGTAGCAAAAGCCACACAAGCTTTCGGAGCCTTAAGCCCCTTCTTCAGATAACTCACCTGAAGAAGGGGCTTAAGGCTCCGAAAGCTTGTGTGGCTTTTGCTACCAAATAAACCTGTTGGACTTTAATCTGGTGTTGTTAAACTTCTTACTGTGTGGAGTTTGCACATTGTCTACGTGGGTTTCCTCCGGGTGCTCCGGTTTCCTCCCACAGTCTGAAAGACGTGCTGGTTAGGTGCATTGACCTGAAAAGGTGTCAGACTGTGGCGACTAGGGGAATTTCACAATAACTTCATTGAGGTGTTAATGTAAACCTTACTTGTGACTAATAAATAAACTTTAACAATCTACACTCTTGTAGAGCATAAGTTTTTTAAAAATAGTAAAATAGAAGATAGAAGTGAAAAATCAAAGAACATCCCAGGGCCACTTATCCTCTGATGTTTCCATTTGCTAGGGCAGGACATGTTGCTTCAGCAACACTTTGCTGGCCAGAGTGATCAGATCACACAGTCTGGTGCAAATCACTATCCTTCCACATGGTGGCACTAGACACTCATTCAAGTCTGCTAAAACAAAAAAATCCTTCCTTCCAGGTGTTAGTATATTTTAACAATTCCATGTTGCAGAAAGTAGGGGAGAACTCATGAAAACATCACAAACTACCTACAAGGAAGACCATTCAGCCTATCCCATTACACCTATCCAGAACGATTTCACACTGCCTTCATTGCAGCATCTATTTATTCCTTAACCTATTCTAAAGCGTGTGCCAAAATCACTTTGTCAAGCGTTACATTCCAAGTGCTTTTCTTCAGTGTTCACCAAGGAGAGGGGCCATGTTTTTGAGGAAGAGAAGGTGTTACAGGCTAATAGGCTGGAGGAAATAGATGTTCGGAGGGAGGATGTCTTGGCAGTTTTGAATAAACTGAAGGTCGATAAGTCCCCTGGGCCTGATGAAATGTATCCTAGGATTCTTTGGGAGGCAAGGGATGAGATTGCAGAGCCTTTGGCGTTGATCTTTGGGTCCTCGCTGTCCACGGGGATGGTGCCAGAGGACTGGAGAATGGCGAATGTTGTTCCTCTGTTTAAGAAAGGGAATAGAAATGACCCTGGTAATTATAGACCGGTTAGTCTTACTTCGGTGGTTGGTAAATTGATGGAAAAGGTCCTTAGGGATGGGATTTACGACCATTTAGAAAGATGCGGATTAATCCGAGATAGTCAGCACGGATTCGTGAAGGGCAAGTCGTGCCTCACAAATTTGATAGAATTTTTTGAGGAGGTAACTAAGTGTGTTGATGAAGGTAGGGCAGTTGATGTCATATACATGGATTTTAGTAAGGCGTTTGATAAGGTCCCCCATGGTCGGCTTATGATGAAAGTGAGGAGGTGTGGGATAGAGGGAAAGTTGGCCGATTGGATAGGTAACTGGCTGTCTGACCGAAGACAGAGGGTGGTGGTCGATGGAAAATTTTCGGATTGGAGGCAGGTTGCTAGCGGTGTGCCGCAGGGATCAGTGCTTGGTCCTCTGCTCTTTGTGATTTTTATTAATGACTTAGAGGAGGGGGCTGAAGGGTGGATCAGTAAATTTGCTGATGACACCAAGATTGGTGGAGTAGTGGATGAGGTGGAGGGCTGTTGTAGGCTGCAAAGAGACATAGATAGGATGCAAAGCTGGGCTGAAAAATGGCAAATGGAGTTTAACCCTGATAAATGTGAGGTGATTCATTTTGGTAGGACAAATTTAAATGTGGATTACAGGGTCAAAGGTAGGGTTCTGAAGACTGTGGAGGAACAGAGAGATCTTGGGGTCCATATCCACAGATCTCTAAAGGTTGCCACTCAAGTGGATAGAGCTGTGAAGAAGGCCTGTAGTGTGTTAGCTTTTATTAACAGGGGGTTGGAGTTTAAGAGCCGTGGGGTTATGCTGCAACTGTACAGGACCTTGGTGAGACCACATTTGGAATATTGTGTGCAGTTCTGGTCACCTCACTATAGGAAGGATGTGGAAGCGCTGGAAGGAGTGCAGAGGAGATTTACCAGGATGCTGCCTGGTTTGGAGGGTAGGTCATATGAGGAAAGGTTGAGGGAGCTAGGGCTATTCTCTCTGGAGCGGAGGAGGCTGAGGGGAGACTTAATAGAGGTGTATAAAATGATGAAGGGGATAGATAGAGTGAACGTTCAAAGACTATTTCCTCGGGTGGATGGAGCTATTACAAGGGGGCATAACTATAGGGTTCGTGGTGGGAGATACAGGACGGATATCAGAGGTAGGTTCTTTACGCAGAGAGTGGTTGGGGTGTGGAATGGACTGCCTGCAGTGATAGTGGAGTCAGACACTTTAGAAACATTTAAGCGGTTATTGGATAGGCACATGGAGCACACCAGGATGATAGGGAGTGGGATAGCTTGATCTTGGTTTCAGATAAAGCTCGGCACAACATCGTGGGCCGAAGGGCCTGTTCTGTGCTGTACTGTTCTATGTTCTATGCTGATCACTTTGTGTGACAGAGACCTTCCTGAAGGGTAGTATTGTGATAATGTTAGTGGACTAGTAATCCAGGTGTTTGGGTTAATGGTCCAGAGACAGGAGTTCAAATTCCACCACAGTAGTTGAGGAATTTAAACTAAATAAATCTTGTATCACAAAACTAGTGTGAGTAATGATCTGATTGTTGCAAATGTCTATGGTCCGCCCTTCGCCTGCTCCGATTCCCATGGTGGGTGGAGCGGGAAAATTCGCCGCAGGGTTGGTTTATCTATAAATCACCCTAGCCTGAAAACATTCATTAAACACTACGGGCCTTGGACACGGAGGGGATATTTGATATCTACAAGTCAGACACAAAGTTGTTATGTTAAGGAGCAGATAGCATATTCAAGCCTTTACACTGATTGGATATTATAATCAAGTAGATGTGCACATGTTGCGATTGGTCATGATGTAAACCTAATCAATAGTTGTGAGCGCATTTGGATAACTTATATACAAATGCCCCTCTCTGATTGGTAGATGCTGATTACCTGCAATCAAATCTGGAAGTGTATCTGTTTGTGTAACTCTGTAACAGTGCCCAGGACTGCACCACCAGCTGGCATGCTGGAGCTCTCGCTGTAGCTTGTGAATAAAAGGCCGATTTTAAAACTCTAAATTCCTTCCCTGCTCACTTGAAGGGAACAAAGTCTGTAAGCAGCTGACCACCAGCAGATCCACAACAATATCTATGGTGTGAACTACTTGATATGTAGGGTGTTAAAATTTGATACATATGGTGTTTACATTTGATATAAATGGTGTTAACCTTTGATACATATGGTGGCAACATTTGATATTTATAGTGTTAATATTTGATATGTATTGCGTTAATATTTGTTATGTATTGTGTTAGCATTTAATAAACATGCTGTTAAGATTTGTTATATAGGGTGCTAACATTTGTTATATATCGTGTTAACTTTCGATATTTAATCCCTTAATCTGGGTGAGATGATACCACTTTAATCTGCTAATATTATTGAATCTTTGTAAAATTTTAATTAAATTCACCCTGTTTATTAAGATGTTAACATTAACCCCAGCCTTTGTTGTGTTTCTGTAATTAGGGCTGCCAAGTTTGATAAGGGTGTTGCAGTAGGTTTCTGTATTTATACCCATAGTACACATGTGAAATTGCCTTGTCTTCAGATGGAATTTCTAATTTTAGTTTGCTTCCTATTTTTGAACTCTCTGCTGACCAGTATAAAGTTGCTGTTGCTGCAATGAGAATGCGTGAAGTTATTAGTTACATTATGATTTCAAACTGATTTTTCCAATATGCTGATGCGGAGATTTATAGATTAAACGTGCAATGAATACAGATCTCGGAGGCCAGAACAAATCTCTTTTTAATGGCAACATAACTTACACGCTGTTTCTGAAGAATCTAAGCAGTCATCTTTAAGCCTGAGTACAATGCAGCTTATTTTCAATTTAACAAACCTCCTGAGTACGAATGGCTTCCTCTTTCGGTGCTCTGCACATTGCTCTCTTGCTCATATCAACTAATGTGCTAATAAAATGTATCAAGGCGCTTCATTAGAACATCACAAAGTAAGATTTGACACTCAGCCAAGTAAGGAGATATTATAGCAGATGGCAAAAAGCTTTGTCAAAGTGGCAAATTTAAAGGAGCGTGGGAAAAGAGAGGTAAAGAGGAAATCCCAGAGATGAGAGCCTGAGCAGCTGAAAGCACAGCCACCATAGAGACCTTACAGTGCAGCAGGAGGCCATTCAGCCCATTGAGTCTGCACCGACCACAATCCCACCCGTAAACCACACAGTTACCCTGCTAATCCCCCAGACTCTAGGGTCAATTTAGCATGGCCAATGAATCTAACCCACACATCTTTCGGACTGTGGGAGGAAACCGGAGAACCCGGAGGAAACCCACGCAGACACAGGGAGAATGTGCAGACTTCACACAGACAGTGACCCAAGCCAGGAATCAAACCCTGGTCCCTGGCGCTGTGAGGCCGCAATGCTAACCACTGTGCCACCGTGCCGCCCCATCAATGGTGGAGAAATTAAAATCCGTGATTCTCCGGAGGCTAGAATTAAATGAGCACCAAAATTTCGGAGGGTTTGGAGCTGTTGGAAATTATAGAGATCAGGAGAGGCTTATAGGGCGGGCAACGGTGATTCTCCGGAGGCAGCCATTCACACCTCACTGTATATCACTGTATACTAGGCATCTAAGACACCTATGTCAGACACCTATTCATAGACTACAGCTTAGCCTTTGACACCATTATTCCTATGAGACTCATCTCCAAACTTCATAGCCTGGGGCTCAGCTCCTCCCTCTGCAACTGGATCCTAGACTTCCTAACCCACAGACCGCAGTCAGTAAGGATAGACAACAACACCTCCTCCATGATCATCTCAACACCGGTGCTCCGCTAGGCTGTGTCCTGAGCCTCTTACTATACTCCTCATACACCTCTGACTGTATCCTAGACTTCCTAACCTGCAGACCGCAGTCAGTAAGGATAGGCAACAACACCTCCTCCATGATCATCCAGTGCTCCACAAGGCTGTGTCCTCATCCCATTACTATATTCCTTATACACCACTGACAGTATGGCCAAATTCCCCTCCAACTCGATTTTCAAGTTTGCTGATGTGAGATCTGACCCACTGTTGTGGGTCGGATCTCAAACAATGATGAGACAGAGTACAGGAAAGAGATAGAGAATCTGGTGAACTGGTGCGACGGCAATAATCTCTCCCTCAATGTCAACAAAACGAAGGAGATAGTCATTGACTTCAGGAAGCGTAAAGGAGAACATGCCCCTGTCTACATCAACAGGGACGAAGTAGAAATGGTCAAGAGCTTCAAGTATTTAGATGTCCAGATCACCAACAACCTGTCCTGGTCCTTTCATGTAGGCGCTATAATTAAGAAAGCCCATCAACGCCTCTACTTTCTCAGGAGACGAAGGAAATTTGGCATGTCTGCTACAACTCTCACCAGCCTCTACAGATGCGCCATAGAAAGCATTCTTTCCAGTTGTATCACAGCTTGGTACGGCTCCTGCTCGGTCCGAGACCACAAGAAACTACAAAGGGTCATGAATGAAGCCCAGTCTATCACTCAAACCAGCCTCCCATCCATTGACTCTGTCTACACTTCCCACTGCCTCAGAAATGCAGCCAGTATAATGAAGGACCCCACAGGCACCGGACATACTCTCTTCCACCTACTTACATCGCGAAAAAGATACAAAAGTCTGCCGACATATACCAACCAACACAAGAACAGCTTATACCCTGCTGCTGTCAGATTTTTGAATGGACCTACCTTGCATTAAGTTGATCTTTCTCTACACTCTAGCTATGACTGTAACACTACATTCTGCACTCTCTCCTTTCCTGCTCCATGTACAGTATGCTTTGTCTGTATAGTGCGCAAGAAACAATACTTTTCACTGTATACTAATACATGTGACGATAATCAAATCAAATCAAACTAGGAATGGTGATAGAGGTGCCAAGGATATTGGTTTATAGATATGACTTAGTGTGAATAATCTAGTGTTGTAGATTTGGGCTGGGTTTTTCTGCTCCCCACACCCCTCCCCGACCAGTGGTGCAGCCAGCGAGCAACTCAAGTTGCCATTTTCTTCAGCAAGACCCGGAAGATCCGAGTGGTGGCCAATGGTGAACTGCCTCTGTCGCCCAAAAACCTGCCACGGTGGGACTAGAAAATGCGGACCTTGGACTAGAGTTCATTTCTTTTAGCTTGTGACTTGGCTTGAACATAAATGACTTGATAACATTCCTCTGTGGTAAAGCAAAAGGTATTTTCTTTTAGTCGCGGCATTATACCATTTATTGAACCATGAACCACAATGCATGTAATCTAGCATAGGTTTTGTTCCCTTCTTGCCTGATCTCTACCCATTGCCACCACTGACTGGCTGCTTTGGAGACTCGGTCTGCCCGATCCACAGCAGTGATTGGCCAACCAGCTTGGGACAGATTCCCCATTCCCTCCTCCCTCAGTGACCTATTGTGAGGAGAGATCTGTTTGATGGCAACAATGGAAACACCTGGAGGTGGAAAACGTAACTCCAATAGGTGAGTTAAATAAAGGGTTTCAACCAATTTGTCTTACATGATTCAGGGATTCTTGAAATCTTTTGGAGCTGCACTCCTCCAGTCAAGTGGAAAGTATTTAATCACATGACTGACTTTTGGACAGACTTTGGGGAGTCAGGAGGTGAGTTACTCACCACAAAGTCCCCAGCCTCTGACTGCGCTTGGAGCCACAGGATTTATATGGTTCATCCATCACTATTCAACAGTGATTTGATGGTGGGGTATTTAGTGATGACAATGGCATCGGACATCAATGCCGGAATTTTACCGCCTCTCCCGCCCGAGGCCAATGGAGAATGCCATTCTGCGAGCCACGCCCACCCTGCTTCTGGGGCGGGCGAGGAGTTAAAATTCCGGCACAAAAGGGCAGAGGGAAGGGGAGAAGTGGGGGGTTAGTCTCTCTCCTGCTACTGACAGAAATATCTATCCATAATTTTAAGCACGTCTGTACCGCGAAGAGCAGAAAAGGATTAGTTTAATGATACATATAACTAAGCCATGCAGTTTGTTTTATTCATTTCATTTCTTGTCCAATAGAGAAGATGGTTGTTGTGCAACTCACCGAAAAAATTCTCACTTCCTTGTATTTTTGATTAAATTGACATCTGTGTGTGAGTGAGTTCATCAGTACTTCAAGCATGGGAAACTGGCTGGTGAATGAGGGAGTTTCGATCTTCGTGATTGTAAGTATTCCAAACGTAAAAAGCAACGGTTCCACACTTTTACACGTGGCTTCATTCCTCTTTTACGAGTCGTTTTAAATAAAAATAAACCGTTTTAAATATTTTTAAGGCGAGCTGTGGTGTTAAATTTACATTTTGTTATTTTTGTGGCTACTATTTCGGAGAACTGAAATGCTCATGCTTTCAATTGTTTGTTCTTTCAAGAATAAATGATAAAACAAAACACTTGAATTGCACAAAGAAATCCTAAGAAATTGCTCATAGAATTGTTCTAATTAGAAAATACAATTTCCTCTCTGATGCTTCTTTAGCTAAATAATGAATATTAAATATTTAGATTCAAGTATTCCCCTTCGTTAGTGCCAGAGTGTGGCGACCAGGGGATTTTCACAATCACTTAATTGCAGTGTTAATTAATAAACTTTGTTGCCTTTGCTTTGCCATGGCATTCAATTTGTTTTAGATAAGATGTGTCAAATAACAAGCAGAAAATTTGTTATCACTTGAGCAAATAGAAAGTATATTTTAATGAAGGATATTGTTGTATTTATTCATGTTAGCAAGGGAACCACAAACTTGTTGTAACAGTGAGTTTGAGCGTTTACTGTTAATTGCATATTTGATACAACAGTTTAATCATTATTTTATCGGACTCATAATCCAAAATCCTAAAGTCTGGATTAATAAATGAATAGTTCAACCCCACCACTGTAGTTTCAGAATGATTTTGATTTGATTTGATTTATTAATGTCACATGCTAGTTTCTTGCAGTCTTGTAACCTGTGAATTCAGGTTACAAAAATTTGAAAATAAAGCACTAAATAATGAACTTGAAGCTACCAGTTAAAACCACAATTGGTTCATTAATGTCCTTCTGGGGAAGGAGCCCTATCGAACTTTCATGTATGATTGACTCTTAGCAACCGTCTGAAGTGATCTCGGAAGGCATCCTAGATCAAAGGATGCTATCAAAATCACTGTAAAAAAAATAGAAAGAATTGTATTGCAGCAGTACAAGAAGGTGACCCAGTTCAACCATCTCAGGACAATTAGGGGTGGGCAATAAATGATAGTCTTCCCATTAATGACGCCCACATTTTTTGGGGGGTTGAGAGATTATTTGCACAGTTGTTCTAATTTTTGATTAGCACCTCTATCTTACAAAGGAGTCTGGAGAGCTTCATTCAATAAATATTTGAATGTGAAGAGTCAACAGATTTGAAGCATAAGCACGGTGGCACAATGGGTAGCACTGTTGCCTCACAACTCCAGGGACCAAGGTTTGATTCCTGGCTTGGTTCACTGTCTATGTGGAGTTTGCACATTTTCCCGTGTCTGAGTGAGCTTCCTCCCACAGTCCAAAGAGGTGCAGGTTAGGTTGATTGGCCATGCTAAATTGCCCCTTAGTGTCCCGGGATGTGTAGGTTAGCGGGATTAATATGTGGCATGATGGAGAGAGGGCCTGGGTGTGTGCGTCAGTGCAGATGTGATGGGCTAAATGGCCTCCTTCTGCACTGTAGGGGTTCTATGATGAATTGTTCAAATTGTTATTAATAGCACAAGCAGATACGGCAAATATGTTTTATTCAAACTGATGTACTTTAGGAAGTGAATTCGAGAACTTTTTATTATTTTTACTCTGGTCAAGATTTTGGAAATTAACTTTTGCGTAACAGTTAGTGTTGAAGTGTGATATTTTATTCTAGTGTGTGCTCTCTAAACGGTGATGTTCCTATTCCTAAAATTGGGTATTAACCCTTTGCTCTCATTCTGCTTCTGACTTGTTCGCAAAGTTCCTCTATTCTGGTGTTTGTACATGATTGTGCCTGAAGAGGGCACAAAAATGTAAATTACGTGGCAGTGGATATCACTGAGCTAAGATTTTCCCTAAGAGTTCTGCGCAAAAATAAGGGGTCAACCATCTCCATAAAAACCTGGTGCTGTTGATTCTTGACCTGCTGTTCAGTTATTAATAATCATAAATGAAGGCTTGGTAATATCAAGATAGATCTTTACTTTTAACTTTTTGGATTGATCTGCTACTTCAAGACTTTTTGCAAAATACTGTTAGTCTTTTACATTGTAGTGTTGGGGTTGTGCTCTGACACATCACCCAACCCCTCACCCCTTGTGACATGGTTCATTTGCATGCACTAAATAGGAAGCAACCACGAGCCTCTTTAACAGCTGCCAAAGACACCGATCCAAGTCTCTCCTGGCCACAATTATTTTCTTAGGCAGATATTGCAAGAATCTAGACATCCCATAATGATACTGCTGCTCTATACCACCCTGGAATAAAAGAAATAAGACTCATAGCCATACCAACTCCCTTCTATTCCTGGAACATCATCCCAGCGAAGGCACTGATTGAGTCATTGATATTCCTAATAAGAAGATAAAATCACAACTTTTGGTGACAATCGCTAATTTTAGCACGGACCAATTATCATCTGCAGCCCTCACTTTTAACATTTGACGCCAGCCATAGTTGTTGTTTAACAGGTTGGTCCTGATTGATGGCCACAAATCAAAATGTAGTTTCATTTAATATTTTGTCCACATGTCTGCCTTATACTGCCATCACTGCCTTATACTGCCATCACTATTTATGCTTGTATCTATCATGTGAATGGGTGGTCTGAGACATGCCCTGTTGAAAGGGTACTTTGACACTTCCATCCATTGTTGCAGGTAGAATCATAGAATCCCTACAGTGCAGAAGGAGGCCATTCGGCCATCGAGTCTGCACCAACAACAATCCCACCCAGGGCCTATCCCTATAACCCCATGTGTTTACCCTGCTAGTTCTCCTGACACTAAGGGGCAATTTAGCATGGCCAATCAACCTAATCCACAGATCTTTTGACAGTGGGAAGAAACCGGAGCACCCGGAGGAAACCCACACAGACATGGAGAGAACGTGCAAACTCCACACAGTCACCCAAGGCCGGAATTGAACCCAGGTCTCTGGAACTGTGAGGCAGCAGTGCTAACCACTGTGCCACCTTGCCTGATTGGAATAATGCGTTGTTCTAACTCCATAGCATGGAATTTTTGTAACTTTTTCAGAAGTCAACCTGACTAACCATCTTGGCCCCCTGTTGAGCAAGGATGCTGCAGAAAAGGCCATGACCCAGGAGTAGCTAGCTTCCCTAATCCAGCGGTTACAGAATGTAAGAGGAATCTGAAATTGAAGGCTCATTAAAATATTTAAGTGAGTGCCCTGCTTCCTGGAAGCCTCCCAGATTGGATGCCCCTCTCATTTCACCTCTATTGCTAACCAGAGGCAGGCAAATTTGACGCGGGTT
The DNA here is from genome assembly GCF_964213995.1 of Mustelus asterias. Classification (NCBI taxonomy): domain Eukaryota; kingdom Metazoa; phylum Chordata; class Chondrichthyes; order Carcharhiniformes; family Triakidae; genus Mustelus; species Mustelus asterias. The sequence continues at coordinate 46,580,723 of NC_135817.1, forward strand.
GGGTTCGGGGTTTAAGTTTGGGTCTCACCTGACCCAAACTTCCATTTTTCGGGGCTTAAAATGGCCCCCATTATACCAGGGTTTGTATTACTCTGCACTGCGCATTGACATAAAACACTGCTGACATGTTTGTTTCTTTGAAATCAATTCTGACTGACAATAGGAACATTGAATAGTTACGGAACAGAAGAAGGCCATTCAGCCAGTCACATCCATGTTGGATTATCAAAAATAATTCAGCTCGTCTCACTCCCCAACCTTTCCCTGTAATCCTGGAATACTGTTTTCTCTTCGGATGCTTATCCAACCCCCTTGTGAATGCCATGATTGAATCTACTCCCCAGAATACTCTCAAGCAGGGCGTTGTAGATCAGGAACACCTTCTGAGTAAAGAAGGTTGCACTTTCCGCAAACGCAGTGCATGAGCAATTGCACCACTTCACTCGGTAATGTCATTGTGAGCGACGGAGATCAAACTCTACTCATTGTACCTACATGCCTTATAATATAAAACACTCGGCAGAGCAAGGACTAACGTGGGACTGAAGTGTGGCAACCCCCACAGTATGTAATCACATGGTAAAAAACCAGTCTAGAAGAGCACTTCGTAAGCATTTAGCCTGCATGTAAGACCATACTTAGAACTGTAAATAATTAAAGTCTGCTAATAAAGGTTTAAACATACAAGTTCTCATCAAGATCTCATCATTGACGCACCACCACAGTAACATCAAGAGCCCATATTATGACACTCACTCGCCAAACCTGGGTGTGACGCTTATCCTCAACATTTAGTTTCTCCCCTTTTTTAAACAAAATTCAAACTCACAGGAACCCTAATCAGAGCTGAACTGAAGAAGAAGATTCAATTAACAACCCTAGAGAATGGATTTTGGAACCAGAAAGGGTATTCTATTCAGAACAAAATACAATACCCATTTTCACCTAGGAAATTTCTTTATCTTTCTCTCGGGCACATTGTCAGTTCTACTACAGGCACCGAGCCCCAAATCCGCTCGGGACCAGATGTGTGCCGGATTTGGGGATTTTATGGATGTTAGATCCTAGGCCTAGCATGAACTTATAATACATAAAATAAAGCATGAGGAAGAGAGAACAAAAGGGTTTTATTCAAATTGCTACCCAGGGTGCCAGCTTCGAATGTGGCTGGTTTTTGAGTCCTTCTGGATTGAGGGGCACTGGATAAGAAGTGTGGTACCTGTATTTACAAAGCCTGGGAGATCACTCATCCATACCTGATCCATTTTGCTTTTCTCTGCACTGTTTTCTTTTACACAATCTGCAACATACATAGTTTCATTAACAATAACCACAGAAATGTCTGGTTTTACTTTCCAATGTTTTATACCGGACTGTGTTTGCAGTCTATGCATCAATGGTTTTCTGTGCAGACAAGTTTACAATGTAGGTGGGTGCTGGTGGCCTGCATTGGCAGGAGACACAGCGCGTAAAAAAAGTTTCTCTTCATATCACCATTAGTTGTTTTGTTATTCACCTCGGATTCTTTCCAACAATGGAAATTCTTTTTCTTTAGATACTTTAGGCAGATCCTTAATTACTTTTAGCATTCTTTTCAAATCTCCTCTCAGCATCGAGCTCGACCTTACCTGCCATTCACACCACGTTCCAGCTGCAGCGAGGGTGGAGAACTTGGCGGCCAGCCAAATCTCCATTCACTGCAGCGGAATGGGAAAACCCCGCTGGTGTGAACAATGGTAGGTTTCCAGCCATCACCAATCTACCCACACATCCCACAGCCCTAGAATCATTTTTGTAAGGGTGGATTTTCCAGCTGTTTCTGCCAGCATGATCACCCAGTCCCACTGACAGCAATTTCCCGCCTCTGGCTCCCTGGTGGTTGCGGGTATGAACAATGGGGAACCCCGTTGACAGCGACAGGACTGGAAAATCCCACCACCAGCCAATGGGGGACTGCCTCCGCTACTGCAAAACATGTCACTGGGGGGGAGGGGGTGGAAGATCCCACTCTGAATCTTTAGTGCCCCCTTGCTAAATCCTTCCTAAAGTGTCATGCCCAGAATTGTATGAAACATTCCAGACAAGACCTAAGCAGTTTAAGAGTCACAACTTCCTTGTTTTTGTACTCTATGCCTCTTTATGTAACACTCAGGATCCTTTATGCCTTTTTAACCACTTTCTCAGCCTGCCCTGCCACCTTGAACAATTTGCACATACTTACCTCTAGGTCTCTCTATCCCGACACCACCTTCAGAATTGTATCCTTTCATTCAGCTCGCCTCTCCTTGTCCTTCCTACTGAAATGTATCATTTCATGCTTCCCTGCATTAAATTTCATTTGTCATTTATCTGAAAATTCCACCAGCTTGTCTATATTCCTCTACTACTATACTCAACACGCTACTTTTGTGTCATCTGAACGTTTCGAAATTGTGGCTTGTATGCCCAAATCAATGTTGTTAATTTATATCAAGAAAAACAATGGTTCCAGTATCGACCCTGGGGAATCCCTTATACACCTTCCTCCAAAACAAAATCAACTAGTCACCACCACTCTCCGGTTCCTTTCAATCCAGCTTCATACCCATGCTGCCACTGTCCCTTTTACTGAATAGGTTTCAACTTTACTGGCAAGCCAATGTGTGGCACTTTATCAAACACCTATTGCATACTTATTCTCCCATCTCACATGCCAAGCTATCACTGTCACCAAGAATGGAGAATTTGGTGCTCAGCCAAATCTCCATTCACTGGAGCGGGATTGGAGAATCCATGCCGCGGGCAAGGTTGGAGAATCTGGTCCAGGGCCTCTTTTGCATGGTCCTTATTAACTCCCTCTTTTACCTCATCAAAAATCTCAATCAAATTAGTTAAACATGATTTGCCTTTAATAAGTCCCTAATTAACCCACATCTACCCATGTAACTGTTAATTTTGTTCTGGATTATAATTTCTCTAATTATAATCCAGAAGGTTTTCTGACCACCAAGTTTAAACTGGCTGACTGACATGTAGTTGCCAGATTTATCTTTACACACTTTTTTGAGCAAGGTTGTAATGTTTGCAATTCTTCAATCCTCTGGCACTATCTGTACAACTAAGGATGATTAGGAGGCTATGACCAGCAGGGCCTCAGCAATTTCCGCCCTTAATTCTAAAATTTATTTATTAGTCACAAGTAAGGCTTACATTAACACTGCAATGACACCACCACAGACTGGCACCTGTCCGGGTCAATGCACCTAACCAGCACGTCTTTCAGAATGTGGGAGGAAACCGGAGCACCCAAGGAAACCCACGCAGACACGAGGAGAATGTGCAAACTCCACACAGACAGTGACCCAAGGCAGGAATCGAACCCAGGTCCCTGGCGCTGTGAGACACCACCGTGTCACCTGATAATTCCCTCCGTAACCTTGGATGCGCCCATTCAGTCCTAGTGACTTAATAATTTTATGTACAGTTAGTCGTTCTTAAATCACTTCTTTATCAATTTTAATCCATTTAATGCCTCAACTATCTCCTCTTTCACTAACCTGACTTTTCTTATTCTCTTTCTTTGCCACTCTCTCATTTTCTATCTCACTTGCTCTCTAACTTTCCATGTTCAGCCTGATTCTTATTTTGCATTATAAAGCTGACATCTGTCACATGTAGCCGTTTCCTACTTCATACTCTCTATCTCGTTTTTTATATAGCTCTGGCTTTGCTTGCACTGCCTTTCCCCCTTGTGGCGAATGAATCTCGACTGCACCCAAGCCATCTCCTCTTTATAGGCAGCCCATTGTTACATTACAGTTTTCCCTGTTAATCTTTTATTCGAGTTTACCTGGACCAGATCTGTTCTCACTCCACTGAAATCGGTCCTCCTCCAATTAGAATCATACAACGCCTACAGTGCAGAAGGTGGCTATACAGCCCCTTGAGTCTGCACTGACTCTCCAACAGGGCATCTTACCCAGGCCCTAGCCCCGTAACCCCACATATTTACCCTGCTAATCTACACACTTTTGTGACACTAAGGGGTAATTTACCATGGCCAATCCACCTAACCTGCACATCTTAGGACTGTAGGAGGAAACTGGAGCACCCAGAGTAAACCCACGCAGACGCGGGGAGAATGTGCAAACTCGACACAGATAGTCATCCAAGGCTGGAATTGAACCCAGGTCCCTGGCGTTGTGAGGCAGCAGTGCTAACCGTTGTGCCACTGTGTCGCTCGCCCTCATATAAAGGGGTAAAATTAAACTATTTTACTCAAATTTCTCCTTTTCCTTTTCTGCAGCTGACATTGGGCATGATTTACCAGCTGTTCACACCACACTCTCACAGCAGCGAGGTTGGAGAATTTAGCGGCCAGCCAAATCTCCATTTACTGCAGCGGGATGGGAAAATCCCGCCGGAGTGAATGACCGTAACATTCCGGCCATTATGTTTGAATGTTTAGGTTAGCTAAATATCTATACACTTTCTTGACGGTAAAAGTGTAGGGTGGCATTTAATCCAGGCCAGTAATTGAAATTCTTCAATTTTTTTCCTGCCTGACTGCAATGTTATATATATTATAACTGATGTAGTTCAATCTACTTAATACTAATTACTCATCCTGGACGTACAGTACAAAGATATTGAAAAAGTATTGTACTTTGGGGGAACCTATTGTTTTTGTTCTTGCTTATATCTGTCTTACTTCTCAGTAAACTTCATTCATACTTTTCATCCTGAACTATATGATTTGCCAACATGGTGTATCCAATTAGTTGGAAGGATCAAGCATGCATGATGGTATCGCTCCTACTTCCAGTGATAAAATGATATAATGTTCGCTGATAGACTTGCTATCATTGCTACTTTGTACATGAGGTCAAGTCTTGGTTCATGGGAAACATTAGCACAGTGGTTAGCACTGCTGCTTCACAGCTCCAGGGACCTGGGTTCGATTCCCGGCTTGGGTCACTGTCTGTGTGGAGTTTGCACATTCTCTTCGTGTCTGCATGGGTTTCCTCCGGGTCCTCCGGTTTCCTCTCACAGTCCAAAGATGTGCGGGTTAGGTTGATTGGCCATGCTAAAATTGCCCCTTAGTGTCCTGAGATGCGTAGGTTAGAGGGATTCGCGGGTAAATGTGTAGGGATGTGGGGGTAGGGCCTGGGTGGGATTGTGGTTGGTGCAGGCAGGATGGGCCAGATGGCCTCTTTCTGCACTGTAGGGTTTCTATGATTTCTATGATTACTTTGTGTTTGGAAGCTGCCTAAACTGCTGAGAAAATGTTTGGAAAAGTTCAAGTACGAGAACAAGTTGCATAGGCAAATGTATAGAAGGCTAAGTGATGATCTAATTGACCTGTTTAAGGTGATCAAAGGCATTGCTAGGGTAGATAGAGAGAAAATAGCTCCTCTCATAGGGAATCAAAACAAGAGGATATAACCTGAAAATTTGAGCTAGGTCTTTCAGGAGTGATGCCCAGAAAGGATGGTGGAAATCTGAAACTCTTGCAGCGAGGTAAACTGAAAAATTCAAAATTGAAAGAATTTTATTTGGCCGAAGTGTAAGGGATATTGGAACCAAAGTGAAGTTCAGATGCCTTTAAGCTATGATCTCACTGAATGGCTAAATGACCTTCTCCTGCATTCCTAAAATTGCCCTTGGAATGTCAAGATCATAGCATGCCTTACCAAGCTGTGGATAAGAAATATGGCTACGTTTCAATCCAGGAATCATCCAATTTTGCAACCTCGAAATTCATAAAATCCCTACAGTGCAGAAGGAGGCCATTTGGCCCATTGAGTCTGCATCAACCCTCTGACAGAGTATCTTACCCAGGCCCTCTCCCCTGCCCTATCCTCGTAATCCTGCACATTTAGCATGGCCAATCCACCTAACCTACACATCCAGGGACACTAAGAGGCAATTTAGCATGGCCAATCCACCTAACCTGCACATCTTTGGACTTTATTTGGTAATTTTCAATAGTTATTACATTGGGGTGGTCTTGTGTTTTATTTTTGCACACTCTGGATGGTTTAAAAAAAAGAAATAGTTCACAGTGTCAAAATCTGGGCACAATATCACCCACCTTAACCCTACACATGACAAGGATTTTCTAACTTTTAAAGTTTTTTTTTCTTTAGTTCATTACTGCATATCTTGTTACTTTTGTTTTGGTTCTGGTATTTGGTGTATAGCATCTTGGAGTTTTTTTTGTCAAGTGTTGAATTAGAAAAGCCCTACAATGAAAATTGTTTCTTTCTCATCAACAAGGTGTCATTTTGAGTCCAATAGTTTAAGGTGTTTCTGTTCTTTTTACTAAATTCAGAAATCTAGGTTAGAACCTAAGGACACACCACAGGTAAAAAAAACGAGGAGATAAGTCCAGGTAAATCAGGGTGGCACGGTGGCACAATGGTTAGCACTGCTGCCTCACAGCACCAGGGGCCTGGGTTCGATTCCGGCCTCAGGTCACTGTTTGTGCTAAGTCTGCACATTCTCCCTGTGTCTGCGTGGATTTCCTCCGGGTGCTCTGGTTTCCTCCCACAGTCTGAAAGACGCGCTGGTTAGGTGGATTGGCCATGCTAAATTCTCCCTCAGTGTACCCGAACAGACGTCAGGAGTGTGGCGACTAGGGGATTTTCACAGTAACTTCATTGCAGTGTTAATGTAAGCCTACTTGTGACGCTAATGAATAAACTTATTCCTGAAGGTTGCATGAAACAGGAAAGACTGCTGGGGAGGTGGGAGGGAAGTGGGAAACAATCAATTAGATTCGGAGACGGTGGAATGGGCTAAGATTCCCACATAATGGGGCAATTGTTTCTCTGTTCCACCTGCATGTATTATAGCGTGCTCTGAGGAAAATTGAGTTAGGAGGATTTCACGGGAGTGTAACACATTCCGAATTACTTTTCCTCCATTCATTTAAACAGCGGGGAAGCTGACCAAGATGTACGACCTTCCTTGCCTAATCTTACACTTCCAGAGGAGCAAAGGAACAAACAAAATGGAACAGACTTAATGGAACTGGAGAAATTGAAGTTAAACCACAAAAGGCTCAAGAATGTTTTTTTCCTCAGTCCTGTGCAACATGATTCCTTACTGTGTTCATTTTTCTCTCTTTTTATAGCTGGTGTGGCTTGGAATAAATGCATTTCTCTTTGTGCATTACTTTTTCGTGTATGAGGATGGACAGAAATTTTATTACACACGGGAGCTTCTTGGAGTGAGTTTGCATGCCTTTAGATACCACCATTTAGATGGTTGTTCCTTTACTGCACAAGCACGGCTGCTCACGTTTGTTTCTGTTTATTTAATATAGTCTGCACTGGCCTGGGCTCGAGCACCCGCTGCATGCTTGAACTTTAACTGCATGCTGATCCTTCTGCCAGTGTGCCGAAATCTGCTGTCATTCCTGAGAGGATCATGTGGGGTAAGTGTTAAAAAATCTACATGATTGCATAAAAATGTGTGCATGTTTATCTCTTTTTTTAATATTTATTAACCATGCGCTCCCCCCCCCCCCCCCCCCCCCCTCCCCGAACACACCCTCACCTCTCAGCCTTTAAATGGCTTGTAACATCTCATCTTGAGAAAGTGGGCAGGTGATGGGTATTGATGTGCAGGTTAGGTTGATTGGCCATGCTAAATAGACTCTAGGGTCAGAGGGTTTAACAGGGTAAATTAGGGTTACAGAAATAGGGCCTGGGCGGGATTGGGGACGGTATAGATTCAATGGGCCGAATAGCCTCCTTCTGTACTTTAGGGATTCTATGTATTCCTCCCAATGTTAGTGTTCGTACAGGCAGTGGGATAGGCTGACAGAAGCTCCACAGGATTTCCCACTTGGCTTTCAGTTTCAGTACTTGGTGCATCATTCAACGGAAACTTGGAAATCCCACTTAAAATCCCGCAGTACCAGTCAAGCCACAACACGTTGCTTCGCCATACTGCTGATGTGGAATTATTTCTGGTTCCAATATTTGATCTTTTTTATTCATTAGCAGAGGTGATGGCCTAGCGTATTATCGGTAGATGATTCATTCAGAGAACTCAGTTAATGTTCTGGGGACCCGGCTTCGAATCCTGCCATGGCAGATTCAATAAAAGTACCTGGAATTAGGAATCTACTGATGACCATGAAACCATTGATGATTGTTGGAAAAACCCATCTGGTTCACTAATGTCCTTTATGGAGGGAATCCCGCTGTCCTTACCTGGTCTGGCCTACATGTGGCTCCAGAACCACAGCAATGTGTTGACTCTCAACTGCCCTCCAAGAGCAACTAGGGATGGGCAATATATTTATTCAAAATATTCAAAATATTTATTCATTCACGGGATGTGGGCATCCCATGTGGCTAGCATTTATTGCCTGAACCTAATTGCCCTTGAACTGGTGATGGTGAGCTGCCTGAACTGAAGCACTATACAGTTCATGTGATGTAGATACACCCACAGTGCTGGTGGGAGGGAATTCCAGGATTTTGATCCAGCAACAGCGAAGGAACGATGATGCATTTCCAAATTTGGGTGATGATTGGCTTGGATTGGAACCTGCAAGCCGTGGTGTTCCCAGGTCTCTATTACTTGAAATTCGATAGCCAACTACTGTACGTCAAGAAAGAAACAGTTTATCTCCTTTTTTCTCACCTATTAAAGACACTGACTCGTGTCGAAGGATAATTCCATGTGCCCTTCAATATCTCACCCAATTGACCAGACTTTTAAACGGCGGGATATTTGGGAGGTTAAAATTTAAAGTTAGAAGTTGAAGTTGTTTTAATAAGAAACTAGGTAGTTACCTGAAATAGGTGGATATTAAAAGGGAATTAGGGGTGTAAATAAGAGGGGGATTAGACCAGAGAAAAACATGAATGCAGACTTACTAAGATGGCTTGTTTCTGTGCTGCAATGTTTTAAATTGTGTGCCTTTTATTCACTAACTTGGTGGGAGTGCCAGAAGCATATTTACCAGGCTGATTCCTGGGATGGCATTTCTGTCATATGAGGCGAGACTAAGTCAGTCAGGAATATATTAATTGGAGTTTAGAAGAGTGAGAGGGGATCGCATAGAAAATTATAAAATTCTAACAGGATTAGATAGAGTAGATTCAGAAAGAATGTTCCCAATGGTGGGGGAGTCCAGAACCAGGGGTCATAGTTTGAGAATAATGGGTAAACCTTTAAGAACTGAGGTGAGGAGAAATTTATTCACCTAGAGAGTGATGAATCTGTGGAATTCACTACCAGAGAAAGTAGTTAAGACCAAAATGTTGTCTTATTTTAAGAAGAAATTAGATATAGCTCTTGGGGCTAAAGGGATCAAAGGATATGGGGGAAGGCAGGATCAGGATACTGAATTTGATGATCAGCCATAATCAAAATGAATGGTGGAGCAGGCTCGAAGGGCCGAATGGTCTACTTCTGCTTCTAGTTTCTATGTTTCTATGCAAAACACTTTCAATTATGAGACTATTTCACCTTTGGTAATATGTCTATTTGTCCACTAAAAAGATGAAAGAGTAAAGGTAACAGAACATGCTTCTTTTAGCTGATAGGATGGTGGTACAAAGAACAAAGAACAATACAGCACAGGAACAGGCCCTTCGGCCCTCCAAGCCTGTGCCGCTCCTTGGTCCAACTAGACCAATCGTTTGTATCCCTCCATTCCCAGGCTGCTCATGTGACTATCCAGGCAAGTCTTAAACGATGTCAGCGTGCCTGCCTCCACCACCCTACTTGGCAGCGCATTCCAGGCCCCCACCACCCTCTGTGTAAAAAACATCCCTCTAATATCTGAGTTATACTTCGCTCCTCTCACCTTGAGCCCGTGACCCCTCGTGAACGTCACTTCTGATCTGGGAAAGAGCTTCCCACCGTTCACCCTATCTATCCCCTTCATAATCTTGTACACCTCTTTTAGATCTCCCCTCATTCTCCGTCGTTCCAGGGAGAACAACCCCAGTTTACCCAATCTCTCCTCATAGCTAAGACCCTCCATACCAGGCAACATCCTGGTAAACCTTCTCTGCACTCTCTCTAACGCCTCCACGTCCTTCTGGTAGTGCGGCGACCAGAACTGGACGCAGTACTCCAAATGTGGCCTAACCAGCGTTCTATACAGCTGCATCATCAGACTCCAGCTTTTATACTCTATACCCCGTCCTATAAAGGCAAGCATACCATATGCCTTCTTCACCACCTTCTCTACCTGTGTTGCCACCTTCAAGGATTTGTGGACTTGCACACCTAGGTCCCTCTGTGTTTCTATACTCCTGATGACTCTGCCATTTATTGTATAACTCCTCCCTACATTATTTCTTCCAAAATGCATCACTTCGCATTTATCCGGATTAAACTCCATCTGCCACCTCTCCGCCCAATTTTCCAGCCTATCTATATCCTGCTCGTATTGCCCGACAATGCTCTACGCTATCCGCAAGTCCAGCCATCTTCGTGTCATCCGCAAACTTGCTGATTACACAGTTACACCTTCTTCCAAATCATTTATATATATCACAAATAGCAGAGGCCCCAGTACAGAGCCCTGCGGAACTCCACTAGTCACAGACCTCCAGCTGGAAAAAGACCCTTCGACCACTACCCTCTGTCTCCTATGGCCAAGCCAGTTCTCCGCCCATCTAGCCACTTCTCCTTGTATCCCATGAGCCTTAACCTTCTTAACCAACCTGCCATGTGAGACTTTGTCAAATGCCTTACTGAAATCCATATAGACGACATCCACGGCCCTTCCTTCATCAACCGTTTTTGTCACTTCCTCAAAAAACTCCACCAAATTTGTAAGGCACGACCTCCCTCTTACAAAACCATGCTGTCTGTCACTAATGAGATTGTTCCGTTCTAAATGCACATACATCCTGTCTCTAAGAATCCTCTCCAACAACTTCCCTACCATGGACGTCAAGCTCACCGGCCTATAATTTCCTGGGTTATCCCTGCTACCCTTCTTAAACAACGGGACCACATTCGCTATCCTCCAATCCTCAGGGACCTCACCCGTGTCCAAAGAAGCGACAAAGATTTCCGTCAGAGGCCCAGCAATTTCATCTCTCGTCTCCCTGAGCAGTCGAGGATAGATGCCATCAGGCCCTGGGGCTTTGTCAGTTTTAATGTTCCCTAAAAAACCTAACACTTCCTCTCTTGTAATGGAGATTTTCTCTAACGGGTCAACACCTCCCTCCGAGACACTCCCGGTTAACACGCCCCTCTCCTTCGTGAATACCGATGCAAAGTATTCATTTAGGATCTCCCCTATTCCCTTGGGTTCTAAGCATAATTCCCCTCCTTTGTCCCTGAGAGGTCCTATTTTCTCCCTGACAACTCTTTTGTTCCTAACGTATGAATAGAATGCCTTAGGACTCTCCTTAATCCTGCCTGCCAAGAACATCTCGTGACCTCTTTTTGCCCTTCTAACTCCCCGTTTGAGTTCTTTCCTACTCTCTCTGTATTCCTCCAGAGCTCCATCTGTTTTCTGTTGCCTGGACTTAACGTACGCCTCCCTTTTCATTTTAATCAGATCCTCAATTTCCCTGGTTATCCACGGCTCTCGAATCCTACCTTTCCTATCTTTCCTTTTTACAGGCACATGCCTATCCTGCAGCCTTATCAATAGTTCCTTAAAAGACTCCCACATGCCAGACGCGGACTTACCCTCGAAGATCCTCTCCCAATCAACATCCACCAATTCCTGCCTAATCCGGCTATAGTTAGCCTTCCCCCAATTTAGCACCCTGCCCGTAGGACAGCACTCATCCTTGTCCATTACTATCCTAAAGTTAACAGAGTTGTGGTCACTATTTGCCACATGTTCCCCTACCGAAACTTTGACAACCTGACCAGGCTCATTTCCCAGAACTAGGTCCAGTATAGCCCCCTCTCTAGTCGGGCTATCTACATACTGTTCCAAAGAACCTTCCAGTACGCATTTTACAAATTCCTCCCCGTCCAGACCCCCAGCTCTAAGCACTTTCCAGTCTGTGCCAGGGAAATTAAAGTCCCCCACTACAACAACCCTATTTTTTCTGCACCTATCCAGAATCTCCTGACATATCCTTTCTTCCACTTTCCGTGGGCTGTTGGGTGGTCTGTAGTACACCCCCAGCATAGTGACTGCACCCTTCCTGTTCCTGAGTTCCACCCACAGCGACTCGGTACATGACCTCTCTAAGTTGTCTACCCTCCTCACCGCAGTAATATGTTCCTTAACTAATATCGCTACTCCCCCACCTTTTTTAGCCCCTCCTCTGTCTCGCCTAAAACACTTATACCCCGGAATATTCAGCTGCCAGTCCTGTCCTTCTTTTAACCAAGTTTCCGTCACTGCAACCACATCTAAATTCCGCATAAGCATTAAGGCCCTAAGTTCGTCTGTTTTACCCGTTACGCTCCTCGCATTGAAGCAGTGATGCGCGATTAAATCACGCGGGAGGCTAGATTGTACCCGGGAAATAAAGGCTTTTATTACTAACAAGAATGGAGCACACTATATACAATACAATCCCAGACTAAAGGGTCACCAGGCAGTGCAGTGACCTTTATACTTCCCCAGGTAGGCGAAGCCAACTGGAGTGTACCACAGAACAATATCAACACGTAGAACAGCCCAACTCTAACCCCAACAGTGACAACAGTAACATATCTACAAACACCCATAGTGCTGACCATCCATGGCTCAGCACTCATAGTGGTAACCAACTATGGTTCACCACATTCACCCTTCCTTTAAAACAAAGGCCGGCGGGGCAAAAAAAAACACAGAACAACTGTTCATATATTCACAAGTTCAGTCGTATTGGAGGACCGCACCGTCTCTGCGTCCTCCTCAACACTGGCGGTAACGCCGGTTCTGGTAACCGTGGTGACCTGCTCTCCAAGGCGGTGTCCAGTGACTCCTCCAGTTCCTCACGGCAGGTGGACCACGAGGTGGCGACAATCTGCTGGACTCGAGCACGCCTCGAGATGGCGACAATCTCCTGGACTCAGGCAAGCTGTACACGGGAGTAAGAGGATTAAGTGGTGGTCCCGATACTGCCCGCGCCGTGTCAGGAGGGGAGATAAGGGTCAGGGGGTCCCTAACTAGGGGTGTGGGAGCGACTGGGGTTTCCAAGTCCCCTGCAGGCGCCAGATCTCTAATAGAGACCGTGTCCTCTCGCCCGTCAGGATATGCCACATAGGCATATTGAGGGTTGGCGTGGAGGAGATGGACCTGTTCAACCAAAGGGTCGGACTTGCGGGTCCTAACATGCCGCCGCAGGAGGACAGGTCCTGAGTACGTCAACCAAGACAGTAATGAGGTCCCAGAGGAAGACTTCCTAGGGAAGGAAAACATCCTCTCATGTGGAGTAGCGTTGGTTGCCGTACACACGAGTGAGCGGATGGAATGGAGCGCATCAGAGAGTACCTCTTGCCAACGGGAGACTGGAAGACCTTTAGACCTCAACGCCAGTAAGACAGCCTTCCAGACTGTAGCATTTTCTTGTTCAACCTGTCCGTTACCCCTAGGGTTGTAACTCGTAGTTCTACTTGAGGCAATCCCTTTTGAGAGCAGGTATTGCCTCAAGTCGTCACTCATGAATGACGAGCCCCTATCACTGTGGATATAGCTGGGGTAACCGAACAGGGTGAAAAGATCCCGTAATGCTTTGATAACCGTGGCAGCGGTCGTATCTGAACAGGGAATGACAAAAGGGAATCATGAGTACTCGTCAATCACATTGAGGAAGTACACGTTCCGATCTGTCGAAGGAAGGGGGCCCTTGAAGTCCACACTCAGTCTTTCAAAAGGGCAAGTGGCCTTAATGAAGTGTGCCCTGTCAGGTCGGTAGAAGTGCGGTTTGCATTCAGCACATACCTGGCAGCTTCGGGTTATGGACCTGACATCCTCCACTGAGTAGGGTAGATTCCGGGCCTTTACGAAATGGAAGAGCCGAGTGACCCCCGGATGGCAGAGATCATTGTGGAGAGCCTGTAATCGATTCTCCTGCACACTTGCACATGTTCCACGCGACAGGGCATCTGAGGGCTCATTGAGCTTCCCTGGCCGGTACATGATATCATAGTTGTAGGTGGAGAGTTCGATTCTCCACCTTAAGATTTTATCATTTTTGATCTTACCCCGTAACGTGTTGTTGAACATGAACGCCACGGACCGCTCGCCCGGGAGCAGGGTGAATCGTTTTCCCGCCAAGTAATGGCGCCAATGCCGAACGGCCTCCACAATGGCCTGGGCCTCTTTTTCCACCGCAGAGTGCCAAATTTCAGGACCTTGGAGGGTGCGAGAGAAAAAGGCGACGGGCCTGCCCGCCTGGTTAAGTGTGGCGGCCAGGGCGAAATCAGATGCATCACTCTCCACCTGAAAGGGGATGGACTCATCAACAGCATGCATCGTGGCTTTCGCGATGTCGGCTTTTATCCCTTCAAAGGCTAAGCGAGCCTCTGTTGCTAGGGGAAAGGAGGTAGACTTGATGAGCGGACGGGCTTTGTCCGCATAATTGGGAACCCACTGTGCATAGTATGAAAAGAAGCCTAAGCATCTTCTCAGTGCTTTGATGCTAGTGGGCAGGGGAAGTTCAAGGAGGGGACGCATACGGTCTGGATCAGGGCCAAGGACCCCGTTTTCCACCACGTATCCGAGAATTGCTAGGCGGCGTTTGCGAAATACGCACTTCTCCCTGTTGTAGGTCAGATTCAGGCGAGACGCAGTGCGTAAAAATCTAAGGAGGTTGGCATCGTGGTCCTGCTGGTCATAGCCGCAGGTAGTGACGTTATCCAGGTACGGGAAGGTAGCCCGCAGCCCGTTCTGGTCCACCATTCGGTCCATTGCACGCTGGAAGACCGAGACCCCATTCGTGACGCCAAAGGGAACCCTTAAAAAGTGATAAAGACAACCATCCACCTCAAAGGCCGTGCATTTTCGGTCCTCTGGGCAAATGGGGAGCTGGTGGTAAGCTGACTTCAAGTCAATGGTGGAGAACACCCGGTACTGTGCAATCTGGTTGACCATGTCAGATATGCGCGGGAGAGGATACGCATCCAGCTGCGTATATCTATTAATGGTCTGACTATAGTCTATGACCATCCGGGGTTTGTTTCCAGTTTTAACCACCACTAATTGCGCTCTCCATGGACTAGAGCTAGGTTGGATGATCCCTTCCCTGAGGAGCCACTGAACTTCAGATCGAATCAAGATCCGATCCTCAGCGCTGTAACGCCTGCTCTTGGTTGCAATGGGCTTGCAGCCTGGCACGAGATTCTCGAATAAAGATGGTGGGGTGATTCTGAGTGTCGAGAGGCTACACGTGGAGCACGCTGGGCAATTTGGAGGCTGCTGTGCTCCCACTGAAAGTGGAGGGAGTAGCCCATCGTACTGCAGGGTTACACTCCTCAGGTGGACCATAAAGTCTAGTCCCAGGAGCATCGGAGTGCAAAGGTGCGGTATCACAAGGAGCCTGAAGTTCTCGTAAACTGTGCCCCGCACCGTTAGGTTGACCACGCAGCTCCCTAGCACGGTAACAGACCGGAACCTTAACGCCATCTAAATTGTCTGTCTGACAGTCCGTACTCAGAGACCGCACCGTTTCACGGTGTCAGGGTGAATGAAGCTCTCCGTGCTCCCGCTGTCAAACAAACAATGAATTTGGCGTCCATTTACCTCTATGCCCATCATGGACTTGTCGAGTCTGTGAGGCTTGGCCTGGTCCAGGATGATTGACGCCACCGTTGGGTCTTGGGTGCAACTGCAGGCAGCTGACATGGTTGATGATGATGAGCCCTGCTGATCGTCTGCGGTCGGTGCCGACCAAAATGGCTGCGCCCATGGATCGCACGTGGTCGGTGGCGCTAACAGTGGTGGCTCCTGCAGGTCGCACGTGTCTTGCATCTCCGTCGTCAGGAATGGCGGCGCTCTGGAATCGCACGTGGTGGAAGACCTCGAAGACGCTGGAGACAAGGAGACAGGTTCAGGAGAATCACACACCGCGCTGCTATGTTTGGAGAGTGGTTTGGTCCTGCAGACTTTGGCATAATGCCCTTTCTTTCCACACGCGGAGCACAATACCGTTCTAGCTGGACATCGCTGCCGAGGGTGTTTCGCCAATCCACAGAAGTAACACCGCGGGCCTCCTGGAGCTGCCGCTGTCGTCAGGTCCGGGGTTGGAAACACAATCGCGCAGTTTTTCGGAGCCGCTGAATAAAGTTGAGTCGGTGGCTGAACTTGCCATGATGTTCCCACGTGGTCGGTGGGGTACGTTTCTAGACTTCTGGAGGCCGTTTCCATAGCGTCAGCCAATTCTACTGTCTTAGCGAGGTCTAGATTACCTTGCTCTAGCAGCCAAAGGCGAATATATGACGAGCCGTTTCCCGCCACGATCGCATCTCGGATCAAGTCGTTCGTATACTGGGCCGCCGACACTGGCTTGCAGTTGCAGGCTCTGGCTAGCTGCTGAAGTTCACACAGGTACTGTTCTGTCGTTTCGCCGGGCCACCGCCGTCGAGTGGCTAGAAGGTGTCGAGCATGGATCTCGTTTGGCGGTTTGTTGTACCGTTTCTTAAGTAGTTCGATGGCCCCCTATGTAGTCTTGGGCATCGTGGATTGATGAGTATACGGTGTCGCTTACCCTCGCGTGGAGGACCTGCAGTCTATCGGCGTCGTTTTGAATGGCTGTTGAGGCATCGATGTAGTCTTGAAAACACTTTAACCAATGGTCGAAAGTGTTCAACGCTCCTGCCGCACGTGGATCTAAAGTAAGCCGCTCGGGTTTCAACATTTGCTCCATGGTTTTTTTCCAAAATTTTGTTAGTAATAAAATTGATGCGCGATTAAATCACTCAGGAGGCTAGATTGTACCCGGGAAATAAAGGCTTTTATTACTAACAAGAATGGAGCACACTATATACAATACAATCCCAAACTAAAGGGTCACCAGGCAGTGCAGTGACCTTTATACTTCCCCAGGTAGGCAGAGCCAACTGGAGTGTACCACAGAACAATATCAACAGGTAGAACAGCCCAACCCTAACCCCAACAGTGACAACAGTAACATATCTACAAACACCCATAGTGCTGACCATCCATGGCTCAGCACTCATAGTGGTAACCAACTATGGTTCACCACAAACAGATGCACTCCAGACCTCCAGGCCCACTCAGGTCATCCTCCTCCAGAGTGCTCCTCTTCTTAGCTAGCCTTGCCCTGGCCCCCAGCTCAATCCCAGCCTCAGTATTTACTGACCTACTGTTTTGTTCCCCACCCCCCTGCCACACTAGTTTAAATCCTGCCGAAACACTCTAGCAAAACTCCCAGCCAGGATATTTGCTCCCTTCCAGTTGAGGTGTAACCCATCCTTTCTGTACAGTTGCCATCCTGACTTGAAGATTTCCCAATTATCTATGAATTTAAAACCCTCCCTCTTGCACCAGTCCTTTAGCCACGCGTTCAACTGTAGAATCTCCCTGTTCCAAGCCTCACTTGCACTAGACACCGGGAGCAGTCCAGAGATTGCTACCCTGGAGGCCTTACTTTTTAGCCTAGCACCCAACTCCCTGAATTTCTCTCGTATGACCCCCCTGCTCTTCCTACCTACATCATTTTCACCAATGTGTATAATCACATCTGTTTGACTGCCTTCCTTTTTAAATATGCTTCCTACCCTCTCGGAGACATCCAGTACCCCGGCACCAGGGAGGCAGACTACCATCCTGGATTCTCGTTCACTCCCACAGAACCGCCTGTCCGTGCCTCTAACCATTGCGGCCCCCACAACTATCGCTCTCCTAAACCCCTTCGTTCCCTTCCGGACCCCTGAGCCTGTCTCCGTGGAGGCATGTTGAATTCCGTATGCCTTTTGAAAAGAAAAATCTTTGCTAGATCACTGCTTGACGCAAGCAACTCACCAAAGCTCCCTGGACAGCACCTCAAAGGACAAGGGCAGCAATTGTATGGGAACACCACCACCTGCAAGTTGTCCTCCAAACCACACACCATCCTGACTTGGAACTATATCATTGTTCCTTCATTGTCACTGGGTCAAAACCCTGGAAGTCCCTTCCTAACAGCACTGTGGGTGTACCTGCACCGACCTGAATGCTGCAGTTCCAGAAGCAGCTCACTACCACCTTCTCAAGGGCAGTTAGCAAAGGATAACAAATGCACGTCTAGCCAGTGACATCCACATCCTGCGAATGAATTTTTTAAAAGGATTAAAATTGCAGGTGGCAGTAACACAGGAGAAAGGCAGGGGTTACTTACTGCCTGCCAACCATTTTAATCCCCTGCTCTCAGTGTTAGTGCTGAGTGAGGGGGGTTAACATCACAACTGCAGGATTCTCATTATATTACATACCAGGTACTGAGTATGCATGCATTTGCCTGCATATCGTGGCAGAGATAACAATGAGGTTAAGATTATCATTGAAGTAGGAATCTGACAGTAGCTTTGAGTAATCCATTGGTGCAGTTAAACACAACTAATCAGAATGCTGCTCTCCAAGTTGCCCTTTCATCCACAAGCTGCATTGTACCAGTATCTCAGCAAAAGATTCAGTATTGAAATATATGGAATGGCATGAAGTTGCTTTACCTACATAGACATGCAATAAACTCACCAGAAAAAGTTTGGTTCGTCCATTCAAGTGTAAAGTACATTTTTAATGCATGATAATTAACAGATCCCTTGTAGAGTGAACCACATTAAAATGGCTATCTAGTAACACAAATTCCAGGTCAAAAATCTTACGGAATCTAGGTGGACAAGTGTTAAGAGCAATAAAGGGCTGCTGCTATACATTCGCTATTGACTATAAAATCCAGGCCTTTGTTTGGGCTACTGGAACAAAATACAGCAGGGGCACAGGATCTCAGCCGTGTTGCTTGAGTTATGCTGTGTTCCTGATGTAACTAAAGTTTCACTGCAAAGATTGGAAATAGGCACTAGCTGCTTGATCACTTTGTCAGATCTCATTCGCATTACATTCAGAGAGAGACACAAACAATTGTCAACATGATAAGGCAATGGCTTAGTGGTATAGTCACTGGACTAGTAATCCAGACACCCAGGGCAATGACTTTGAAATTTGAATTCAATACAAGTCTGGAATTAAAAAGTTTAACAATGACCATGAAACCATTGTCAATTGTTGTAAAGACCCATCTGGTTCATCAATGTCCTTTAGGGAAGGAAATCTGCCATCCTTACCGGTCTGGCCTTTCTGTGATTCCAGATCTACACCAGTGTGATTGACTCTTAAATGCCCTCTGAAATGGCCTAGCAAGGCACTCAGTTCAAGGGCAATTAGGGATGGGCAATAAATGCTGGCCCAGCCAGCGACATCCGCATCCCATGAATGAATAAGAAAGAAACATAATAGGACACTCAACAAGAATTATTGGGAACTATTGAGAATTTTTTGTCCTAATTATTTGAGCTTGTACATTGTTCTAGGTGATGCTGATATCAGCAGTAGATCAGTTGAAACATACACCTGTACACCTGCTACAGTCTTTTATTGTAACATCTGTTTTAATTCCAAGTGCTGCAGAAGAACTCTCAGAAGACAATTGGACAGCAACATCTCCTTCCATAAGCTGGTAGCTTATATGATTGCCCTGCACACAGGTAAATTAGAAAGTTCTCTTACACTATTGTAGTGAGTTTTGTTTCTTCCTGAATTCAAGCCAAGAAATCAGATGAAATAAGCTGCAATATTTAAATGGGTTTTTTTTTGGATCAATAGTAAAACAGAGTGTTCATAATCAGAAAGTTTCAGACTTACTCAATCAGCTTTGGAAGGAACTAATCAAATTCTTTACCACAAAAGGGACTTCAAATCTTCCCCTCCGTGGAAACCACCTCAGCCTTGTGTAAGTAATGCAGGTGTCTGTAATTGCATCCTGTGTTGATGCTCAAGCGTAGATGACGTGATGGCTGCGCTAACCACAAAGATAACCACAGTTGTAAAATGGCAACATTGATGTTTCTAAGTTTATGAGGCTTCATCCTGATTTTTGAATTAATTTTGGAGGGACAATGATCAGATCTGATCTGAAATCAGAAGGTGTCCCTATGTGCCACGCTGAGGAATTGACCTCATTATGAATGCAAATAATTGAATCAGCCAGCTGAGACACAGAAGTGCGCAGCTAGACATCAGTCAAACAATGAAAGGAGAAGAAACTGTGACTTCCCTTCTGATGAAACTCATCACCCTGAAATATGGGCCTTGATGTTGGCCACTTCAAGCTGGGCAGGAGTGGGAGGGTGGAAGGTATAAAAGAGTTAGACTCAGGGAACATGGCCTCCACTCACAGTTCCCACATCCACGTTCTTTTTTTTTACAGCATATTGGCATATTTAAATTGGCTTCCACAGTTTAAAATTAACTGTTACTGCATAGACAGTGAGAGAGACTTAAGGGCTGCTGGCTCCACACAATAAATAGAAGGAAGAACACAGTGCAGCCAGAATAGGTGAAATAGTCACTGTAGTGGTATAGAGTCTGGTACATAAAGGGTTAATTTGGGACTGGGTGCTGTACCGTCCACACAGTGATGTACAAAGATACATGATCCAGAGCCAAGGTCAGTCGAGAGATGGGCATGAATGGTAAAGACCTAGGATGGTGTCAGCTCCATACGTGTACCTCTACTCTATATAATATGTGTATAAAAAGCCTGTAACTTCCTGGCTCCCAGCATCAGATTATGGGAGTACCCCAAAGATGTGCTGGGAAATCCCTCTTGGAGATTCCCGGGTAAGGCTTTACCCAGCAATTGTCCAGAAGTGATATCTTCTTGACCGGACCCGACAAGTTTCAAGCCAGAATTATAAAAAGCAAAAGCCGAATGCATGAAATGGAAAGCCGAATAAGGGAAAAAGTATCCACACGGTAAAAAAGGGCAGGAGAAAGGATTCGATGATGAGGAACTGTCATTAAACGTACTGGCTATTGCTGGTACAACAAACTGTTACTGGGTCACTCCTTTATTGGACAGACAGCCAGTGAAAATGGAGGTGGACACTGGAAAAGCAGGTTCATTGGTATCACAAACAGTTTATCAAGAAAAGCTTCACCATATTACCTTGAAACCTTTGAAAGTAGTGTTTAAAAACCTATACTGGAGAAGTAGTTCTATTGAGTCCAAAGATGTGCGGGTTAGGTTGATTGGCCATGCTAAAATTGCCCTTAGTGTCCTGAGATGCGTAGGTTAGAGGGATTAGTGGATAAATATGTAGGGATGTGGGGGTAGGGCCTAGGTGGGATTGTGGTCGGTGCAGACTCGATGGGCCGAATGGCCTCTCTCTGTACTGTAGGGTTTCTATGAGGGGCTGTATTGATGCACAGTTTGTAGACTTATCCTTGCGTATCGTTAAAGGAAACTATCCGGCACTAATGGGAAGAACCTGATGGAAAAGGTCAAATTAAATTGGTCAGAGGTAAATCTCATGACAGATTCTGAAGCAAGCCTAACCAAAAGTCCAAAGGAACAGAGAATGGCAGCTGCTGAAAAAGCTTTGAAAGAAGCTGTGGCCAAGACTCAGGCCAGAAGTGCTGGGACCAAGATGACAAAGGCTCAGCAAAGGGCAACAAATATGCTTCAGGATCGAGAAACAAAGGATGAAGAGTTTACGAAAGATGCATATGAATATTTTGACAAAAGTGAAGGTCAGAAGTATACTGGAAAAAACAGTGAGGATTATCGGAATGCGTTTACATGTCCCCTTTGTAAATTCCAAGCCGCAGAGGAACAAGAAATTGAGGCACATCACAAACCTTATCATAAAGAAACTTGGGAGTTCATTGGAAAGAACATATTGTTCGGAAAAAGAATTGCTGACTTCCTTCATGCATCAATGATCAATAAGAATAAAAAGATTGCTGGTCATAAACAAAGGCAACAACAGGAGCAAAAGCAGCCAACAAAGAAACTCATGAAGGATGTTTGGATGGGAGTTGCTCCAGATGAACAAATGAAAAGAGTTGGAGCTGCTCAGAGTGCGGTCCGCAACACCAATATTCCTTTCCTATTTCACTCTGTACAGCAGCATCTGAAGTCCAATGAACATACCCACAGCAGGAAGGATTACTATGACCTGGTCTGGCTCAACAACCCAATCCTAAAGGCTTAATTTGAAATGTTCTTAAAGGGTGAGAACCCTTTTGGAAATCTTCAGGAGCAACAACTTCAATTGGATAGTTTGGAAGTTGCATTCATAACAAGACCTAGGACCCAATTTTACCAAAATTTCACGCTCGTTTTCGGGCGCGAAATCGTGGTGAAGTTGGGTGTCGGGCCTAAAATGTGGTCCAGACCCGACCCAAGGCCAATCGCGCCTTTACCAACGGCTGATCCGGGCACCAATCCGGCGCACGCCCGAATCGGCCAGCGGGCCAATTGAAATGCATTTGCATGCATTTAAATCAGCATAATGAAGCCCGCGCCCAACTTACCCAAGGATTCCCACTTTACGAGGCTCCGATCCATTCGGCGCCCGTGCATTTACCGTGTTGCTGAACTCAAGTCCGATAGGGCTTCAACTCAGCAACTGAACCGCCGAATCGCCCTCAACCACCCTTCGTGGACCACCCCTGCGCACCACCCCGGCAGCCCCCCCCCGATCGGACCACCTTGAGATGCAGGCCCCGCCAGTAGCCCCCCCCCCCACCTCCCCTGGGATTGGACCCCCCCCGGGCCCCCGACCTACCTCGATCACTGATGTCCGTCGAAAGCATCTTGTGATCCTGGATGATGGCCTTGCTCCGGGGGTCCTGATAGGTAGGATGATGTCTCTTCCCTGAGTGGGGAGGGGGGGTAGGGGGGCGATGTGATGTCTTTTCCCTGAGGGAGGGGATGTGACATCTCTTCCCCTGGCCGGGGGGCGGGGGGGGGGGGGGGGGGGGGGACGAACTGCGCATGTGCAGTTCGGTGCTCCGACAGATGTAAATGTGCTAGGCCCCGCCCACTGGACCCACACCGTAAAAAGGCGTATGGGGGTGCTGGAGCGCGGCTGCCGGGCGTGGGTCTGATTTACGACCGCACCCGGCACTTAGAGCCGATTTGGTAAAATCGGCCCCCGAGAATGTGAGGGTGAATGCAGCGAGAATGCAGCCCCAAGGGTCCGACAGAGGCAAACCACAATCTGGAGAAGGCACTGCACAAGCTGTGTCACGAGATTCTGGTAGAGAAATCCCTGGTAAGCAGCAAGGAGGGGCAGCTGTTGGCAACAGGAAAACAGATCGACAACCTAAGGCAAGAACTAAAGAGGCTGGAGGCTGAGCCTGAGCAAAGTCGAAGAGCTCCAATACCTGCAGAACGCCAGCTCCGCCTTACTCCAGCTAAGATCAATCCTGGATGTGCCACACTCAACAGTGCGAATTAAAAAGCACAATGGAATGAACTACAAGAAAAATTCTATCAGGAGTTTACGTTTAAAGTTTATTTGTTAGTGTCACGTGTAGGCTTACATTAACACTGCAATGAAATTACTGTGAAAACCCCCTGGTCGCCAAACTCCAGTACCTGTTCGTGTACACTGAGGGAGAATTTAGCATGGCCGATGCACCTAACCAGTACATCTTTCAGACTGTGGGAGGAAACCAGAGCACCCAGAGGAAACCCATGCAGACACATGGAGGACGTGCAGACTCCACACAGACAGTGACCCAAGCCAGAATCGAACCCGGGTCCCTGGCTCTGTGAGGCAGCAGTGCTAACCACTGTGCCACCGTGGAAGTAGAGAAAAAGAAAAGACTAGCCTTTGAAATAGCAGCAGAATCAGGTCATATGATGAGAGAACAAGGTGAAATGTTGTGTTTTTCATCAGGGTCAAGAGGTTCTGGCAAGGAACTATACCTCAACTGAAAAGTGAGGTATGTGCCATCAACATAGCACAGGCAGGACCGGTCTCCTACATTGTACAAACCCGAGATGATGTAATATGGGGAAGACATGTGGATCAAGTTTTGGCAACAAGAACCAATCTGCCAGAACTGACTGAGAGTTCACATCAAGCTGTGCCAAGAGAAGACCTGAACCTTCCTGAGAACCTGACACCACCAAAACCAATTGGGGAAGACAGTACCTCAGTTGAGGACACTCCGACACCAAGTCAACCTCAGAACATTATGTTGACTGCAGTTTAAGACAACCATGGATGACGTCCAAACCAAACCAAAGACCACCAGAAGTTGCAGTAAACACTAAAAAGCAGATACCTGAGGTTCAGCAACAACCGCTCAGAGAGAGACGACCTCCGGAACGTTTGACCTATTGACTGTTGTTTATTAATCATTCATATTGCTAATTTTGATTGCTGTCATTATACTGTTATTGGTGTCAGGAACCTTTTGACTTAAAGGAGGAGCAAAAGTGTCGTGTATTCATGTTGTTTCTAATGTTTCATCACTAGCAGCTTTACAGTGGAAGAGGGGCAGTTTAAGAGACTGATCACGTGATGTCATTGCAAATGGGCAATCTATCTTAGCAGCCGGTAGCATTAACATCCTTTCAATAAAGCTCTTCACTTGTTTAAACCTGTGAGGCCTGCAGCCCATCTTTCAAAACCACCACACCAGTAAGACACTGGCTGGAATTTTCCAGCCCTTCATGTTGGCAGGATTTTCCGCTCCCACTGATGGATTTCAATGGCTAGCCAACTGGAAAACTCCAGCCACTGATGGTAGTGACAAGTTTCGAAACTTTTACTGGTAAAATACAATCAAATTAAATGTTACGCAACAAATAAAGAATTCCTCATCCAGCCATGAACAGTCACTCTGGGATCTTGATCCAACCAACAATTGCACCTGTAACTAAATTCAGAGATAGATCAGTATTCCATATCTAAAAAAGGAAAATATCTCATATTTCAATACATTAGTTGTTAAGGTTCAAGGACCAGTGTATTGGCACCAGGCAAGTTTAACATTGCAGTCAGTACTGTCATATTGATCTACTTCCACAAGCAGTTGTAACCACAATTCAGACAATTTTCTGAAAATCATTTAAGGTTAATTACCTTGCCATCAGTTGGGCTGTACAGGTCACTGGCTGTGTCTCCAAGGTTTGGAAGCATTTGGGCTGAGTTTTGCTTGGATGTTGTTGGGACTCCAGCTGTTGCTGCCACAGGCACTTAGATCATAAATCATAGAATGCCTACAGTGCAGAAGGAGGCCATTTGGTCCATTGAGTCTGCACCAACCACAGTCCCACCCGGGCCCTATCCCCGTAACCCCAAACGTTTACCCTAGCTAGTCGGTAGCATTAACATCCTTTCAATGGAGCCGGGAGACACGGGAGAAAGGGACAGGAAAAAGAGAGGGAGAGGAGAGATAGTGAGGGAGAAAACAGAGGGAGGGTGAGTGGGGAGAGGGAGAGAAATACAGCATGTCCTGTCGTAAAGCTAATGTATCAGTACACTTCTACTGTAAATTATAAAAATACCATCAGTACCACTCTAGGAGGCCATTGGGTCAATGCAAGTTTATGTAACTGTTTCCAATTTGATGCTGCTTTAGTCCCAGAACAAGGTATAAGTAATAGACAAATAAATGAGATTCCCCATTCTGAGAGTGCCACAATTTCATTGTGTTGCTTTATATTCTGAGCCTTCACAGGGCTGCCCCCTCTTCCTCCAGGGTCTCGACTTTCTGGCATAGGAAGGTTCGCTCTTCTCTTTGCCTCCTGATCCTCAGATCCCTCTTTTGAAGTGGTGATTGGTTTGGGGTGCAGGTGGGGGTGGTCTGGAGGTGCAGGTGGGCCTAAGGCACCTCCTGTGAGCCAGAGGGATTTTCTGCTGCTTCCACCTTCTCCTGGAGCCAGGAGACATGGGGGGAAAAGGACGGGAAAGAGAGGGGGAGAGGAGCGAAACTGAGGGGGAGAAGGGAGGGATGATGAGTGGGGGGGGGGGGGGGAGGGAGAAAAATACAGCATATTCTATCGTAAAGCTAAAGCATCAGTACACTTTTTCACTATCCCTTGTAGCCAGGCCCTTCAAGAACACCTTCAGCCTCACAGCTCCAATCACTTGTCTTCCTTCACCCCAGGCCTCTCAATTACCGACTTCCTCCCAGCATGCACAACTGTCCTCATTGCAGGCATCCCAGTTTCTGGGGATTGTCACCAAGGATCCCAGACTGCAGCTTTGTAGGTTCTTCAGCTGCTTCCAGCCTCACCTATACCCTCCCTAACTCTGTGAATAACGGGGCCATTATTTCTGTTTCCCTCGCCACAGATACTGCTCAGTATCTTGAGTGTTTCCAGCATTTCTGTTTCCATTTCAGATTTCCAATATCTACAACATTAAACTTTTGTTTGACATCATTGTTCTGTGCAGTATTCCTTCAATTCCACAACGCAGCAATTGAAAAATTGAAGAAGACAACTTGAGTCAAACGTTACAAATTTAAGGTTAAGATTAAGAATAGCTCAGAGTAAGATTGTGTCAGTCTTGTAATGCTTGATGGTATTTTACAACTGTAGCTTTAAGAAAATCATCGACATGATTCTCCCGGACCATTGCGCTGCTCAGGTAGCACAGCAGGACAGGAAATGTCAGCGGGACGCCAAAAACGGGAATGGCGACCAGCATCTGACCGGTCGCAATCTTCCCTGGCCATTTTTTTGGACATAATCAGCTTGGCTGAGGTTGTTTACAACATGGAAATACAGATTTCCATCTCTTTAGTGAGCCCAGAACACAATCATCCCAGGCTCACTAAAGTTTCTGACCCTACCGTTGGAGGTCCTCACCTGCAGGGATTATGTAAGATCACCCAGCATCATGGGATCAGGTGTGATGGCCTCACTGGTGGGACCAGAGGCCATTGAGGCCTCCCGTGAGATTGGGGCTGAGGGGTTGCCCCTTGGGGAGCAGTGCCAAGATGGTGAGGCCTGAAGGGTGCCGAGCCTCATGGGGCGGGGCCAGACTGGGGGGTTGGAGGGGGAGGTGGGGGGGGAGGGAAGGGAGAACTCTGCATTAGGGGATTGGGGGGCTGATGTGGGGCTGGCAATCGGAAGCCGGGTTGGGCCTTCAGGAGGCCTGCCAATCGTGGAGGGAGGGGTTTGGTGCCAGCGACTGGGAGAAGGCGGGAGGCGCATGTCAACCGATCTGGGAGATCAGCACACGCACACTGGTTATCTCAGCAGTCTGATACCGGTCTCTCTGGCGGGGTTAGGCCCTGCTCCCACTTACTGACGTAAATCTCCTGAAGGCCTTTCTGATACACCGAGTTCCAGAAATTCATTTCAATAAGCTTGCCCAAAAACAAACGGGAAAAACTCCTGTTTTCCTGCCCATTGGGTACTTAGCTTTTCTTTGGGAAAATCGCGCCCCATTTGTGTAATTTTCACTGAACAACAAGGAACCAGACTGTGCCACGTTGACTATCAGATTTTCATTTAAACACTTTTACTAATGGATTGAGAACCGGGGTTTTAGCTGACTCCATTGGCCATATATTGCTCATTAGTATCTAAATAATGCACAATCTCTTTGAACAATAGATTAATCCCATTAGTTTTAGTTTTCACCTACATATTGCAATATTTATGCAAGGTTATGGCAGTCTGTGCATTACTTCCTTCACAGCCATTCACATCATTGCACATTTATTCAACTTTGAGCGATTTATGGACTGCCAGCTGGGTGAAAATGGACCACTTAATGCTGCTTTGTCTAAAGTGGGAAACAACGAAAGTTATCTGAATCCAATTAGAAGCCCTCGCACGGTAAGCTTCAATTTTCCATTGATGTCTAATGAAGTTACCAAACGTTGCGGACATTCATCATAGAAGACCTACTGTGTAGTAAAGGCCATTCGGTCAATCAAATCTGCATTAACACTCTGACTGAGTATCTTACCCAGGCCCTCTCCCCCACCCTAACCCCATAACCCCACATATTTACCCCAATAATTCCCCTAATGTACACATCTTTGGACACTAAGGTGCAATTTAGCATGGCCAATCTACCTAACCTACAGATCTTTGGACGGTGGGAAGAAACTAGAGCACCTGGAGGAAACACACACAGACATGGGGAGAACATGCAAACTCCACACAGACAGTCATCCAAGCCAGGAATTGAACCCGGGTCCCTGGAGCTGTGAGACAGGAGTGCTAACCACTGTGCCACAGTGCCACCCATCGTTAGATATTGCATTAGTTGGTAACTTTTAAAGGCAATGTTCACAGTTCAACAGATATTTTACAGAAGAGCAATAGAATTTTAATTTTTCCACATACTACTCTTTTTATCATCTTTAGACAATTGTCTTTCTAATGGGAAGATGTGAGTGCGCTATACAGCTTATCACAAGTTCTGTCACGGGTGCAACTCTCAGAAGGCAGCTTTCATTGCTGAGTCTGATTCAGACTTTGGTGCACTTTGTGTCAAAGTGCACTTGGCTCTAGTTAGATTGACCCACATTCATCTTGCTTAGGACTCTTACAGTTGTTTTGAAAAAAAGGGATATACATTTGTCTGCACCCAATTTCCAGCCTGAATGTGGTGATGAAGTTACAAAATGCATCTGAACCAAGAGGCTGGGGCCGGCCTATAAATTGGGCCAGGTTACTATTAATTCAGCAAGCTGACAGTATCTGTCACATCTCTGCAGGCAGCGTGACAATTCAATGGAGATCAACAAAGAACAAAGAAAGGTACAGCACAGAAACAGGCCCTTGGGCCCTCAAAATCCATGCCGATCATGATGCCATAACTAGACTAAAACAAAACCTTCTGCCCTTACTCGGACCATAACCCTCTATTCCCTCCCTATTCATGTACCCATCTGGGTGCCTCCTAAATGCTGCTAATGTGCCTGCTTCCACCATCTCCTAAGACGGTGCATTCCAGGCACCCACCACTCTCTGCATTAAAAATTTTCCCAGCACATCTCCCTTAAACTTTCCCCCTCTCACTTTGAACATGTGCCCGCTTGTATTTAACACTTCCACCCTGGTAAAATGTTGGTCCACTGCCTGATTGGCAGCAGCCCGAAAGTAATTCCTGGGGGCACAGGAAAGGGGGTAATTAAGCAACATTGGACAATCATGCTACTATAGAGTCAAGAGAGTTTTCCTGCCTTTCCTTAGGATGGGTGACAGTGTTTCTACTTCTTGCTGTTCCACCACTACCTGATCAGGTGGCATAAGGGTTGAAGTGAGGAAATAGTGAGAAAGCAAGATGTTCATGCTTCCAATATCTGCAACTTGGAAATCAGAAGAGATTGTGGGATGAGGGGTGTACGGGATGTGAGGAGGAGCAACATTCAATCCAGCCTTGTCACTGGCTGCATCTTCAGTTATGCCTGCTCAAATGATGGTGTGCACTGTCTCTGCCAGAGGATGAGGACATAGAGTCACATCTGTCCTCTTCATCAGTTAGATGTTGCTGTCTGTGGTTATGCACCAACTTGAACTGTATTGTTTATACATTTATTGTCTTTTCTTTCTAGAATCCAACTAAAGTGGCCTTCACAACCTTGGCTGGGTTGAGTGGGGTTGCAATCACTCTGGCTCTGATACTAATGATAACATCATCAACAGAAATTATCAGGCGGTCATACTTTGAAGTCTTCTGGTACACTCATCACCTTTTCGTGATCTTCTTTGCTGGACTTGTGATCCATGGAGCTGGGTACGTATTGTCCATGGAAACTGTCTTTCACAACAACTGAAGTGCCATGTTCCTTCATTTCAGTAAATGCTTTTCAGATGACACAAGTGAAACAACAGCACACCTGGTTAATGCTAAATATGTTCTTGGCAGCAATTATCAGCAGATGTGTCCAGTGCTTCTATCAGCACAGCTCCATTTACCATGTGATATGTTAAAAAATATAACGATTGCTAAATCATGCTCATCATCATTGGTCACAGTTGTATTCTAGACAAGCAGGGAGCTAACCAGGTTACAGAGTCTTTTATTCATGAATGAGCTGTTGGCTGATTGCCCATCCCTAATTGCCCATGAACTCAGTAACTCGCTAGGCCATTTCAGAGAGAATTTAAGAGTCAACTGAATTACTGTGAATCTGGAGTCAAATATAGGCCAGACCGGGTAAGGATGACAGATTTCCTTCCCTAAAGGACATTAATGAGAGGTTTTTATGACAATAGTTTCATAGTTACCATATTTCATTGTTAATTCCAGATCTTTATTATTGGATTAAAATTTCACCATCTGTCATGGCAGGATTTGAACCCGGATTCCCTACCGGATTATTAGTCTAGGGACAATACCACTATGCCACCAGCTCCCCCAATTGATTGTCTAATTGCAATAATGCTTGAAATTAAACTGAATTTCTTCGCTCCCAGGGACTTAGATAACACTTCTCACCACCGCCAGACTTCCCAAAGTGTTTTACAGCCATGAAGTGCTTTGGAAGTGCGGTCACTGTTGGAATGAAGGAAATGTGGCAAACGAATTGTGCACAGCAAATCTCACAAACAGCACCATGTTAATGATCAGATAATCTGCTTTTGTGATTTTGATTGAAGGATAAATATTGATCAGGACACTGGGGACAGCTCCCCTTCTCTTCTTTCAAATAATGCTATGGGATATTTTATATCCATCTGAGCAGATAGATGGACCTTGGTTTAACATCTCATCAGGAGGACAGCACCTCCAATGACACAGAGTACTGCCTTGACTTTGAGCTCAAGCTCTGGAATGACTCTAAAACCTAGAACCTCATGACTCAAAGATAAGAGTGCTAGCCACTGAGTCATGGAGAGCCACTTTCTGGCAGCCATGCTCCAGCAACATGTTCACCTAAACTTAGGAAAATAGAATTAGGGAGGGTTCATTGATGGCACTACAATATAGGAGCGATAAATGGATCATCCAGTTGGTAGAGGAGAGGAATCAGGTTTGGGGAGAGATTCAATGAGCAGCGTATTGAATGGGTGGGTGGGAAGAGATGGATAAATACTTCTGCACTTGCCTTGGTTTGCAAGGCTGTTGATACACCATGCTGCACTATAAGAAGGAAGTAAAGATTTTCATTTATATAGCACCTTATCGCATCTCCATTTTTCACACAAATTATACTTTTGAAGTATATAGGTAAACCCAACCAACTTGTTCACAGCAAATCACCACAAAAAACAGAGTTGAATGACAATGCGACTGCTTTGTCCACATTAGTTGACAGATAGATGTGAATGAGCACACAGGAGAAATCACCTGCTCGTCAAAAAAGGACACAGGACCTTTAATATCCAGCTGACAAAGCAGAATGGACTTCAGTTTAACAGATAAAGCAGTAGGAGAAGTTTCCCTGCACCTCACACCCTCATGCTTTGCAGATGTTAGGAGAGAAAGCCGAAGTGCAAACGTATATCTTCAGCCTGCTTGCACAAGATGTATTTCCAGGAGCTGACCGAATGGCGAGGAAAATTTCTTGCCTTGAAACAAGTGGGAGAATTTAATTGCTCGGCAAATGGCAAATAATATCATTACCAAGCCAAGTCATTGCGCAAGACATTGCTGAGCAAACACCTAGCCTGAAGATTATACACCTAAACTGGGTAATAAATGTCACGGGGCCGCTGCTGATCAGAGGATTTGTAAAGATGCTGTAAGCACAGCTAAGTACTTTTCATTAACAGAGAAAATTCCTTATAGCAATGCAGCATTCCAGCAGTAGAGCACCAAAATGTCAGTTTAGATTATGTGCCTAACACCCGAAATGGGACTTGAATCTTTATAGCTTTCTGAACACAATCCAAGCTGACAACTGACCCTAAGGTATAAATTTACTTAACGTATGGCTCTCATAATCTTGTAGACTTCTACCGGGTCTCCCCTCAACCTCCGTCGCTCCAGTGAGAACAAACCAAGTTTCTCCAATCTCTCCTCCTAGCTAATGCCCTCCATAAAGAAGACAGAGGGTAGCAGTGGAAGGGTTCATTTCTGAATGGAGGGCTGTGACAAGTGATGTTCCTCAGGGGTCAGTGTTGGGACTTTTGCAGTTTGTAATATATATAAATGATTTGGAGGAAAATGTAACTGGATTGATTAATAAGTTTGCGGACGACACAAAGGTTGGTGGATTTGCGGATTGCGATGAGGACCATCAGAGGATACAGCAGGATATAGATCAGTTGGAGACTTGGGCGGAGAGATGGCAGATGGAGTTTAATCCGGACAAATGTGAGGTAATGCATTTTGGAAGGTCTAATACAGATAGGAAATATACAGTAAATGGCAGAACCCTTAAGAGTATTGATAGGCAAAGGGATCTGGGTGTACAGGTACACAGGTCACTGAAAGTGGCAATGCAGGTGGAGAAGGTAGTCAAGAAGGCATATGGCATGCTTGCCTTCATCGGCCGGGGCATTGAGTTTAAAAATTGGCAAGTCATGTTGCAGCTTTATAGAACCTTAGTTCGGCTGCACTTGGAATATAGTGTTCAATTCTGGTCACCACACTACCAGAAGGATGTGGAGGCTTTGAAGAGGGTACAGAAAAGATTTACCAGGATGTTGCCTGGTATGGAGGGCATTAGCTATGAGGAGAGATTGGAGAAACTTGGTTTGTTCTCACTGGAGCGACGGAGGTTGAGGGGAGACCTGATAGAAGTCTACAAGCTTATGAGAGGCATGGACAGAGTGGATAGTCAGAAGCTTTTTCCCAGGGTGGAAGAGTCAATTACTAGGGGGCATAGGTTTAAAGGAGGTGTACAAGGCGGATTTTTTACACAGAGAGTAGTGGGTGCCTGGAACTCTTTGCCGGGGGAGGTAGTGGAAGCGGATTCGGTAGTGACTTTTAAGGGGCGTCTTGACAAGTACATGAATAGGATGGGAATAGAGGGATATGGTCCCTGGAAGGGTAGGGGGTTTTAGTTAAGTCGGGCAGCATGGTTGGTGCAGGCTTGGAGGACCGAAGGGCCTGTTCCTGTGCTGTAATTGTCTTTGTACTTTGTTCTTTGTATTTGTTACATTTAAAAGGAGGAAAGAAAATCACTGAAGAATGTGAAAGGCCCCATTAACAGTCTTCAAAAATAATAGGAGTTAAATACAGCTGCAGACCTTTCAGGATTTTGTGGATGCACACACAGACCAGATCACTTCCCCCTTCACTCCCAACTGCCATGTGCCAGGCAGACCTGGAGGAAAGAATTCTAAAAATAGATGTCAGGGCTCTATAGTATTTAATTTAATTTTTTTTAAAACAAGCCCAAAGCCTCTTTAAAACATTCTCACAAAGAATGTATTATTTGTTTCAAATCCACAGGCAAATTGTTCGTGGTCAAACAGAAACCAGCCTGAAGCAGCATAATGCCACCTATTGCAAGGATAAGTATGCAGAATGGGGGACTGTCCCACAGTGTCCTCAGCCTGTTTTTTCAGGAAATCCACCGATGGTACGTATGTCTTTGGTTCACTTTTTAATGGTGATATTTCTTGGAGACAATGTGATCACATTAAACTATTCATACTTCTCTGCCTAAACATACCGATCCTCTCTTTATAGACTTGGAAATGGGTGGTGGGACCAATGGCCTTGTACGTCTGTGAGAGATTCGTGCGATTTTGGCGATCGCACCAGAAGGTTGTCGTCACAAAAGTAAGCATATATATTCAGCTGATATTGTTGGAAAGTATGCAGCATTACCGCAAACTCTTTCTACTGTATAGCCAAAGCTTGTATGTGAAAGATGGAAAGATATTAACATTCTTTGAAGTAACACCCTTGTTTTTAATCTCCAGAAATAGATGGAAAGTTGGAAAACATAGCAGAAAAATTGCTCACGAGAAAAACTGCGGCCATAGCGCATTGTGTCATAATGCTTTAAAATCTGTGCTATCCCCCATAACCATCCTCACATTGAGTACATGAGCTAAGCCATGGAGTTCTGGAGAAGCGCCAAGTAGAATCTTTCTCACAAAAATTGCCAAGGGAAAACAAAAGAGAATTACTTTTGGTACATCCCTTGAAAACCTTTTGCAGTAAGTTTTAGAGTGGAAGCAAAAACAGCAAATGCTGGAAAATCTCAACAGGTCTGACAGCAACTGTGGAGAGACAATAAAGCCAACAATCCTGACTCGAAACATTGGCTTTAATCACTTTCCACAGATGTTTTCAGACCTGCTGAGATTTTCCAGCGTTTTCTGTTTTTGTTTCAGATTCCAGCATCCGTAGTATTTTGCTTTTAGCTTAGAATGGAAGTAGTTGCCCAGCCTGCATTGCGACTTTGAAAGCTTTATTACTTGATGAAAGAAATGGAATAGAAAATGTAGTTTTAAAAGTGGACTCAGAAAACTGCAAACAATAAAATCTCAACAGCATATGTAAATCCAATTTATTTTCCTATTCATTTTGAAGCATCAACAACAGTTCATGGTTAATATGAAACAGCTCCAGGCATTTCACAGAAGCATTAATAACAAAATATTGCCTCATGTGGCTCAGTGTCATACTAAGTCAAGTGAAGCTGTATAGAGAGGTGGAGAGGTGCAGAGCTAATCCTGAGATTAGGGCCCAGGCAATTGAGGTTACTGCCATAAATGCTGGAACAATTAAAATTGGTGATATTCAAGGGGACCAGAATTAGAGGAGCTCAGATTTCCCAGAGGATTGTGGGCTCAAAGAGAGTACAAAGGTTGGGGGGGCGGGGGGCAGGGTGGAGACGATATGGAGGGATTTGGAAATATTGGATGGGAGGTTAAGTGGTCAGGATCAGGATTTTAGTGATAATAAGATCGAGGGAGCAGATTGTGTGTCTCATGAAGCTCAAAGAGGGCATGAAGGGAGATAGGAGAGAAACTAAAGAAAGACCCAAATCCAGGGCTAAGGCATGGAGGAACTTTAGAGAAGGTTTGGCCAAGTGGGCTTGTGGAAGAATTCCTACGGTGCAGGAGGAGGTCAATCGGCCCATCAAATCTGCACTGACTCTCTGACAGAGTATCTTACCCAGGTCCTATCCCTGCAATCCCACATATTTATCCTGCTAATCCACCTAACCTACACATCTTTGAACACTGTAGAGATGTGAATGGTCCTAAGAAAAACAAAGCAAATTCTCTACTGTTAGAATTATATTACACAAGGACCTTATGTAAGAAAGTTAAATCTGACCAAGAATTGCTTGCTGTATTGATTGTCATTTGTTCAATCAGTTGCTGCAGTATGTGTCTCTACCCCTAGGTTGTTACCCATCCCTCCAAAGTGTTGGAGCTGCAGATGAAGAAGCGCGGCTTTAAAATGGAGGTTGGCCAGTACGTTTTTGTCAAATGCTCAAAGATTTCGAGGCTGGAGTGGCACCCTTTCACCTTGACCTCCTCTCCAGAGGAAGACCACTTCAGCATTCACGTGAGAAGAATGGGAGATTGGACGGACAGTTTGTTCAAAGTATGTGGTGGAGACCAAATGGAATTCCAAGAAGCATGGAAACTCCCCAGGTGAGGGAGCTAGCAACCTGCTGCATCTGGTCAATATTATTCCTGCTAGTCAATATGATATTTTAGAAATGAAATTCCTGTACAAATTCCATTCAATTTTTGAGGAGTGATTTGTTACTCCCAGTAGGAAACTATGCTACAGGGTATGCGTGGATCCCTGGGAATCGCACGCCAATAGTCTGTGATTCTAAGATTGCCCTCTTCGTCAGAATAGTAATTTAGAATGCTGGATTACAGAATAATTCATTTGAAATTTAATTCTGTTGGTTCTAGGTCATACTTAATTCATTTTGATGCTCAAGGAGGGATTTTAACTCACTCCCCTCAGTGGAAATCAGGCAGTGCATTGGCTCTTTTTTCCTACTCCAATATCCTGCAGTAATTCTAATGTCAAGAGGTTGAGGTGTTCACTTGAATCAGGCCACAGCCTCAGTAATATGTGTTAGTCAAGATCCTTTTGCTCACATGGGCCTTGAAGCAATTTTAATGGGCTGAGCAGCCAGTTTGACCAAAGAAACACTCCTGTTACCCAGTAGTGGCCCCAAAGGGTAGGTTAAAAAAAACATTTTTTTTACAGTGTCTCCGAAGGCAAGTATGAGCCTCCAGAGTCCCCTACCCTCTGACCCTTCCTACTCACAGTGTCTTGCTGAACTCCCTCCCCATTCTTCCCAATCCTGTGACTTACTAGAATGCTGGCGGGTGGTCCCTGGGTTGTTCAATCTTCTCCTGTTGGCAACCAGCCAGCTGCCCATTTACACCTCCTTTGGAGGGAGGGAGGGAGTTAATGCTGGGAAGTGGGATGTTAATGAGTCTAGCTTCTTAAAACTGACCTGTCTCTCCACAAGGGATTGCCAGGTGGGAGGTCTGGCAGTTCCCTCCAGCTTTCTAACCATGCATTGAAATTCACAACGTAGATCTCTGAAGCCTTGACATTAAGTAATCCTAATTCCCATACATAGGACTGAGGGTCAGTTTAGCTCAGTCAGCTGGATGGTCAGTTAGTGATGCAGACAATTCCCATACAGGCTGAGGTTATTCATGAAGGCCTACTTTCTCAACCCTGTCCTTCACCTGAGGAGGTTAAAGTCCAACAGGTTTATTTGGTAGCAAAAGCCACACAAGCTTTCGGAGCTCTAAGCCCCTTCTTCAGGTGAGTGGGAATTCTGTTCACAAACACTCACCTGAAGAAGGGGCTTAGAGCTCCGAAAGCTTGTGTGGCTTTTGCTACCAAATAAACCTGGTGGACTTTAACCTGGTGTTGTTAAACTTCTTACTGTGTTTACCCCAGTCCAACGCCAGCATCTCCACATCTTCACCTGAGGCGCAGTGATCCTCAGGTTAACTCAACATTGATCACAGCCTATGGTCATTTGAGACAATGGCAACTTTACCTTTAGTGACCCTGAAATTATGCTGCAGGACTAGTTGACAATGCATTTTTCTGAAATCTCTCTATCCATTGCTTAAACAGAGACCCATCAAGACCTTCTCACCACCAATGTGCTCTGTTTCCTTGGGATGCCCTGCTCCTGGTTGAGATATTTTGGCATCAAAGAGATTACAATTGCTAGCAGGGTCACTTAACATTTTTGTTTTAGAATTGCAGTTGATGGTCCTTTTGGCACAGCCAGTGAGGATGTATTTCTGTATGAGACTGCTGTCCTTGTTGGTGCAGGAATTGGAGTGACTCCCTTTGCATCCATCCTCAAATCAGTCTGGTACAAGTTAACCCACTCTGATCCTGATCTCAAACTGAAAAAGGTAATTGCGCAATGAGCACATTTATTGACGGAGGTTTATTTTGCTTGCATGCATTGATCTGTAGAATGTAATTGATATTTGGTTTAGATTCAAAGATTTGTAAATTAAAATAAAATAAAAATCAGTCTTAAGACAAGAGCGTGAAATACAGCAACTGATGCATCAAGAATATTAAGCTCCTCTAGAATGATGGGGCCAAGGAATTTGATTAACCCAGGAGATGTGATGCACATGTCCTGTCCTTCTCTTAGGATGGCAGTACGACTAATCCCTGTCACCCATTGTGCCTGTATCCTTACTAGTGCCATGTAGCCAGCTGGGCCAGACTGCCCTGTTCCATGCCAGATGCTTCAGTATATAGCCAGGTTCTTCAGGCCCACTGCTGCTCATGGTTAGCAATCACAGCTACCTAAATGGTAGCTCAGCAATCTTTCACCGTCACAACTGAGGAAATAATGGGAGCACTAGGATCAGTAAACATACACTGAAGACAGCAACTAAGACTATGCATAAAGCCTATTCATGATTATTCCTATGTATTATTGGACAAAGATGGAATTGAATTCCTGGATTAAATTTCTTTTCTCTGGTGTAGGTATTGATATTCATAGTGAAGTAAGGCCAAGACCCATAGGGCTAGACTGGGGACAGTTTTATAAGCATTGTGGGACAGGTTGTGCATAGTGTTAGAGAGGATGGGAGGAAGCATTCATGGGTAATAAGGGGCAACGGTGGTCGATGCCACTCTTCCTCCACTGCATCCTCCTCTTCTTGGATGCGTTGCTGCCTGGGAATGGCAAGGACTGATTCCACATTACTGGAAAATTATCCTCAAATAGTAAATAACCACAAGTCAGGTACCACTCAGAGCTGTACTGCCAAACCCCTCCTAAACGGTCCAGGAAATCAGAGACTCCTCGAGCACATCATTAGTTTTCTTGATCATGTTTCTGGGAGCAGGCAGAGAAACAGAAAATGCTAGCAAGTTACGTATTTCACCAGACTGACGCCTACGAATCAGTCCAGAGCTCCCACTAGCAAAGTACTTTGGGGAAGAGGGGTGGTGGAGTAGTGGGGAAGGGTCACAATCACAGAGTGAGGGAAACTTTAGAAGGCAGACCCTACTCCTCTAGGGCCTAGAAAATAACTGAACACCTCGTTTTACAGGGCCATGGGAACTGCACATAATCCAGTTAATTCCTACCTAAAACAGGCAATTGAAGTTCCAGATATGTTATAGGACCCTGCTGTTATAGGATGGTAATGTTATTTTGAGATTGGTTCAGTCACACACATGGGTTGGTAAAGCTAATTACTCCATTTGAAGCTGGTATGCAAGGGAAGGCATTCAAGTGTTGTATATATATTTCCATTTAACGTTGCAAGATCAGTACTAGTGAATAAAAAATCCATTATTGCTGCTGTCTCCTCTTGTGAGGCTGTTCCCACTATCTTGTAAAGTCTACAAGATTATGAGGGGCATGGGCAGAGTGGATAGTCAGAAGTTTTTTCCCAGGGTGGAAGAGTCAATTACTAGGGGGCATAGGTTTAAGGTGCGAGGGCAAGTATTAAAAGAGACGTACGAGGCAGATTTTGTACACAGAGAGTGGTGGGTGCCTGGAATTCGTTGCCGGGGGAGGTAGTGGAAGCGGATATGGTAGTGACTTTTAAGGGGCATCTTGACAAGTACATGAATGAGATGGGAATAGAGGGATATGGTCCCCGGAAGCGTAGGGGGTTTTAATTAAGTCAGGCAGCATGGTCGGTGCAGGCTTGGAGGGCCGAAGGGCCTGTTCCTGTGCTGTAATTTTCTTTGTTCTTTGTTCTATCTCTCCTGATACTTTAAAATCTATTGCAAGGGATTCTGAAAAATATTAATGATCATTTTTTACTGCCACAATTGCAGATCCCAAAAATTAAATCAATTTTCTTCGTAACCTTATACCTAAAGCCCTTCTTAACTTGTCAAGTCTCATATGGCAACGTTTTTCACACAGCGAGATCTTTTATTCTTGCTAATAAATCACTGAATGGCTATCAGAAGTACTCCTATTTTCTTGCTAGTACAGAACATGAAAATTGCTGAAAAAAGGGACATGTTGCCAAAGCTTTTCATCTTGCACTCATCTGAACTATTGCAAGAATACCACATTTCAAACAATCACATATGCTACAGGAGAAGAGGGTGCTGAATGGCTGGCAAGTTGACTCTGATCAGCCAAGGCTTTGCCATGGAAAAAGAAACAGAAAACTATAGGCTTCCCAAGCTTCCGGGTAATTCGAAGACGTGCAAGGCTTGAACATATTCCTTTTGTTCTCAGAGATTTGGTCCCTGCGTATGAACGTATATCACTTATAACAAACATAAATGAGCAAATTATGAACCTGACTGATTATCTTAAAGTAAAAATAAAGTTTATTTATTAGTCACAAGTAAGGCTTACATTAACACTGCAATGAAGTTACTGGGAAATTCCCCTAGTTGCCACAGTCCAGTGCCTGGTCGGGTCAATGCACCTAACCAGCACTTCTTTCAGAATGTGGGAGGAAACCAGAGCACAGGAGGAAACCCACGTAGACACGGGGAGAACGTGCAAACTCCACACAGATAATGACCCAAGCTGGGAATCGAATCTGGGTCCCTGGCGCTGTGAAGCGAACCATTGTGCTACCATGCCGCCCAAACTGGTTATTAGTGTAGCTATTAGCACACTTAGGATCGTTCAGCAAGTGCTGCCCAATCACAGCTAACAGTAGACAAGCACAGGCTGGTTGA
Source organism: Mustelus asterias (assembly GCF_964213995.1). Taxonomy (NCBI): domain Eukaryota; kingdom Metazoa; phylum Chordata; class Chondrichthyes; order Carcharhiniformes; family Triakidae; genus Mustelus; species Mustelus asterias. The sequence goes on from NC_135817.1 coordinate 46,620,683, forward strand.
GTATGATCTTTACTATATCTATTCCGCACAACCTCGTGCCTTTATTGAATTACCCAGGAACTTGGAAAAGCTAAAGTTCCCCATTGCTTTCCCCATGGCAATCAAAGTTGATGTATCAACCAATCAACCCCTGCTTTCTGCTATCATATAAATTGTGATTGTTCAAAATTTGGCATTCTTACGTTTGTCCGAACAAATGCAAGGTGAAAAGCTTCAGCAAAATGTCTCTGTTTTAGCAATATACTCTGATGTTATTTTGTATTTTCTTGTAAACAAAATATTCAGTTTTAAATAAGTCAGATCATCATGAAATAAGTATAAAGTAGCAACAGGAAACGGTCAGTCCAGTTAAACCCAGAACACTTGAAGACTTTGGCTGGAGTTCTCCGGCCGTGCATGCCACACCGCCGCTGCCAATGGGAATGGAGAATTTGGCACTCAGCCAAATGTCCATTCACTGCAGCGGGAGTGGAGAATCCCAGCTGCAGGCAAGGTCGGAGAATCCAGCCCTTTATATATATATTTTTTAATACTTTTCCAGTTCAATCAAATCAAATCCAATTCAGAGTCTCAACAAGTTGAGACATTTCAGATCCAGGCTGACAAGACAGGGCGAGCGACCAAACCACCCTGTCCTGGGCCTGATCTACATGAGCCAAGCTGATTGGAGAAGGAGGAGGTTCCTCCTCCAAGACTTGACCTCATTTGCATCTTAGCCAAAAGGCCGAGATGCCGCTTTAAAAAATTGCTTCATATGAAACATATGAAGCCTCAGCGTAACCCAATGACCTCAACCATGTGCGGCCGACCATGGGCTGCCGACCATACTACACTTGATCTTAGCCAAAAGGCCCTTTATATTTCTCCTGGTCAATGTGGGTACGTGCTATGTTAATAAGGAAAGCACATGCATTCTGGGTAAGATAACAGGGGATCATGCCCTTTTGTTTTTAACATTTGACAGCTCTGTGATGTAGAAATCTATATCATTAGATAGCAACTTGGAAAACGATGGTTAATGCTCTAGGAAAATAGAAGGACAAGCTATAAAGTGAAATTAAACTGCTTGTTGAGTGAAGGGATAGTTGAAATGGCAAAAGGAATTGGAGAAAAATGTTACCGATCAATTGTGAAAGGTTAAAAAAAAGATAAATTATACAACCGACACAATACCACAATCTTGATTCCTTTCTTAGATCTACTTTTATTGGCTATGTCGAGAAACCAGTGCCTTTGAATGGTTTGCTGACCTCCTCCAGTCACTTGAGTTACAAATGCTTGAAAGAGGCAATTCTGATTTCCTGAGCTACAACATTTACCTCACTGGATGGGATGAAAATCAGGTAACTGTTCATTATTGTTAGCAAACTCATCAAGCAAGCTTTATCAAGGAAAGTTGATGAAAAGAAGTCTAGATTCTTGTTCACTCTTTCCTGTGCCTTGCAATGACCAATCTGCTTAGAACGCTTATCCGATCCTAAATGGTCTCGCTTCACACTGTGGGAAGATCCTAGCTCTGATCCTCAAGCTGCACTGAATTAGCCCATATCAGTCAGGGCAGCATTACAACTGACCTGATCATTCCAGAGGTATGTAAAATAATGTATGGCTAATTACAATTCCTGCTAATGATCTCCATCCAGGCATAACTTGTCATACATCAAATAATTTAGTCCCTGGCATAGTATCACCAATTAAATATTTGTATAATTCACCATACTAACATATAAATGTCTTTCAGTTGATCAATGTCTTTTTATTGCGGAAAGTAATTTGGTATGTGCATTAGTGTAAGAAGACACTGCACCCCTGAGAGTGGAATGGCACTAATGCTTAGCTTAGCTTCATCATATTCCTGTGAAATAAACAAAATCAGACTATTTGTGAGTCTTTTGGGTTCACAAAGGATTTTGCTTAATTTCATATGAGAGATGATTAAGATGAATAAGGTATGTGCCACCAGTGTATTTGTTTATGTTTTGTACATATTTTGATGGTTAATGCATTATTACAAATGTTCTGGTCAGTTAAAATAGAAAAGCAAAAGTGAGAATGTAGGGCTTAGGAGTCTAGCAAATTGTTCCTTAGTGTGTAACAACATTATTTCCCTGTCAAGCTGTAACGTTAGTATTTCTACATGTCTAAAGCTGTGTGGATAAATGGAACAAATTAATTCATGTATTCTGACCATGTGGGTAAATTTAATTCTGATTTTCACCAAGGAAGTTCCTACAATTAGCAATCTCAAACTTCCCCAAATATTACAGAACTCTAAGATTCCAGTAACCCAGGCAGTCATTCTCAAGAACTTTCAGAAGTTGAGATTGGGTAAATTTTAAACCACAGATAGATATATATATATATACACACACAGCCACACAAGTTTGAGGAACTGTCTCAGGGAGATTATTTTGTCACATCACGCTACTAAAAACATTATGAATCAGGCAGTCATTTGACCTGTCATTTGTGCCAGTTCTTTGAAAGGTCCATCTAGTTTAGTTCCACCTCCTCAGCTTTTTCCTCCATAATGCTCCCAGTTACTAGGGCGGCACGGTGGCACAGTGGTTAGCACTGCTGCTTCACAGCGCCAGAGAACCGGGTTCAATTCCGGTCTTGGGTGACTGTCTGTGTGGAGTTTGCACATTCTCCCCATGTCTGTGTGGGTTTCCTCTGGGTGCTCCGATCTCCCCCACACTCCAAAGATGTGCAGGTTAGGTTAATTGGCCATGCTAAATTGCCCCTTAGTGTCAGGGGGACTAGCACTAAATATGTGAGGTTACGGGGATAGAACCTGGGTCAGATTGTTGTCAGTGCACCTTGGTGGGCCTAATGGCCTCCTTCTGCATTGCAGTGATTCTATAACTTGTCCTTTTGAAAACTCCTATGGAATGCCATTACCCCGTTATTGCCCTGGTAAACCTCCACTCTATCCTCTTTAAGGTCTTGACATCCTTCCCCTAAAATGATGCCCAAAACTGTAAATAATACTTCATCTGGCCTAAAAAATGCTTTGTAAATGTTTGGAGTAATTTCCTTATTTTTGTATTCAATATACCTACTTAAGATGTCAAATATCCAAAGTGTTTTCTCAAATGCCTCATCAACTTAATCATCAATTATGGGCGGCACGGTAGCACAGTGGTTAGCACTGCTGCTTCACAGCTCCAGGGACCTGGGTTCAATTCCCGGCTTAGGTCACTGTCTGTGTGGAGTTTGCACATTCTTCCTGTGTCTGCATGGGTTTCCTCCGGGTGCTCCGGTTTCCTCCCACAGTCCAAAGGTGTGCGGGTTAGGTTAATTGGCCACGCTAAATTGCCCCTTAGTGTCCCGGGATGCGTAGATTAGCGGGTAAATATGTGGGGTTATGGGGATAGGGCCTGGGTGGGATTGTGGTCGGTGCAGACTCGATGGGCCAAATGGCCTCTTTCTGCACTGTAGGGTTTCTATGATTTCTATAAACTTGAGCTGCCGTCTGCAACATTTTGTGACTATACACATTCCCAGTGTGTTTGTATCCCACTGCAAAGCAGTACCATCTTGCCTTTCCATCTTGTTCTTCTTAAAGTGCATCACTTCAGACATAATTTACATTCAACTGCACTTACCATGTGACTTCTCATTTTACCTGCCTGCCCACATCCTCCTGAAATCTGCTACTATCCTTCTCACTATCTGTTATGTTGCTACATTTTATATCAGCAAATTTTGAAAACATTCTCCCTAAAACCAAGTCCTGATCAATTATATTATATAACATGAAAGAAAGTGGCCTTAATGCTGTTAGCTGGGGGTCTCCAGTGCATGCTTCTCTCTGGTCAGAAAAAACATCTTGCTCTATCCCTTAGCCAATTACAAACTCAAGTTACCACTGTCCCTTTATGCCATGTGTATCTATTTTACAAATACGTCTGTTAATTAGTACTTTATCAAGTGCCTTTTGAAAGTCAATCTATGCAACATCTGCTGCACTATCTTCATCAACCCTCTGTTAATTTTTTACAGAAACCAATCATATTAGTCTGATATGATTCACGATTAACGAACCTGTGCTGGCTGCTCTTTATTAATCTATGCTTCTCCAAGTAAAAAATTGTCTGTGGCAATGATCTCTCATGGTTTTCCCACCAGTTTTACCTGCTTTTGACAAGGGTGTAATATTTTCAATCCTCCAGTCCTCTGGCACCATATTGCTATTTTCCCTCTTAGTTTTCTATGCATCTCGTTTCTCTTTTCTGCTGTTATGTCTTTGTTCCTCTCCTACTGCCAAATTAATTTGAACCCTCACTGAAAGCACCAGTTAATCTCACAGTGAGGACATTACACCTCAAAGGTCTGGGGCTATTCTGTTTGGCTTGCATATGTTCTTCCTGCTCAAGACCTGGTCCCAGTGCCAGAGATATCTGAACCCTACTGCCCTTGCACCATGTTTCCTGTCACATGCTCACCTGTTTCTGTACTCACTAACGTGTGGAAACCTGGAAGTCACCCAGAGTTCACCACTTTTAATGTCCTGTTCTTTAATGGTTTTCCAAACATCTGAATGGGTCCCTGCCAGACCTCTAGTCTTTTCCTACCTACACCCTGGGCAATGGCTTCTAGCTGTTGTTCTTTAATGAAATGTCATAGAATCCCTACAGTACAGAAGGAGGTCATTCAGCCCATTGAGTCTGTACCGACCACAATCCCACCCAGGCCCTATTCCCATAATCCCACACATTTACCCTGCTAATCCCCCTGATACTAGGATCAATTTAGCATGGCTAATCAACCTAACCCGCACATCTTTGGACTGTGGGAGGAAACTGGAGCACCTGGAGGAAACTCACGCGGACACGGGGATAAAGTGTAAACCCCACACAGACAGCGACCCAAGGCCGGAATTGAACCTGGGTCCTTGGTGCTGTGAGGCAGTAGTGTTAACTACTGTGTCACCGTGCCTGTTTCCCTATCCCTCACAAACATCCTGTATCTGTTCAATGGTATGAGAAAAAGAAAGCTTGTCATTTTCTGGTGATTTCTCTAGATATTAACCTCAGTATAAATCACAGTGCACAACTTTTAGATTTTGTCACCTAAGGTTATACATAGAGCACCAAACTGAAAGTTAAATGATATAGAGCTTCTGCCTTTATAAAATTGCATCACCACTGCTTATTATGAACAAAACAGATCTTAATTAAGGTTTATTTTATTGTATAATTATGGAAATTTTGAAAATACATTACAGAAAGATCAGCATTTGAAATAAGAAAGACTGGCTATCTGTTTCAGCCATGACCCTTCACCAGAGATTGTTTTGATGTGGTAACCATTGGCAGCAGTTTTGTTCATATGACAACCTTGAAATATTATCCATTTCCATTAGACAGTAGGATAGAAATTATTGATGGTGAAATTACCAAATGAATCCTTCACAGATTTGTATCAGATTTCTTTCTCCACTATTTTAATCAAATAAAAGAGGAATTAATATTATTTTAAGCAGTTTGCTTGATTCCATCACCACTAGCATCTTTTACCCTATTCTCGTTATCCATTTGCTTTATAATGCAAAGTCTTAGAGAATTAGTCCTAGCCATTTGTATCATTTTTGAAACGCTCCTCCATTCAGTGATGAACACTAATGCAGAGGTTAAATCTTATTTTCATCCCTGTTAGGCTACTCACTTTGCCATGCACCACGAAGCCCAAACAGATGTCATCACAGGACTCAAACAAAAGACTCTATATGGGAGGCCAAACTGGGAGATTGAGTTCAAAAACATTGCAACCAAACATCCAAGGTAGGTCTTTGAACAAAGCAACCGAACCGGAAGTGCTGTCTTACTTTAATGTGTTTTACATAACTTCTACCACAATGCTTAAAAAAAATGGAAAATTCTATTAATGACACACGTATATATTTATTGTTGCTATGGTTTCTAGCTTTATTAATACATGACCTTACTCCCAATTTCAGTACTCCTCTTCATGGTTGGACATCAATCTCTGAATAGCTTACTGTTTTATAATGTAGTTGCTAGGCAGCAGTGAGGGAAGACAGACATAATTTTCATTGTATTCCTTAGGGAATATAAACTGAAAAGTGACAACATTAAATAAAGCCAATTAGGGTTTAAACACCAATTTTCCCTTTAAACTAAATGCAATCCCCATCTGCTTGCATGTTACAAAAATCACATAGTCAACTAACTTGGGTGGAATTCTCCCAAAAAATTCTAAGTGCCGATTTCATGTAAAAACTGGAGTAAATCTTGCTGCTTTTTTACAGCGGGATTTTCAAAATGAATCTCCCACACGTTGTGCATGACAGAGAGCCCGAGCATGAATCCTGATAAACATTAGTGGGCAGGGCCTATTCCCACCCGAGAGGCCAGCAACATAGCGCTGAGCGGGCCACTCCGCATGCGCCGATCTGTCAGCGCCAAGATCGGCACATGCGCAGTAGCCCCGCACTGCCGGCCTCCCGATCACTGGCCAGCTCGATCGCTGGCCAGCACAGCAACCCTCTATCACTGCCCTGCCAATCCCCCATGCCCCAATCGCTGGCCTCCTGGATGTGTCCCGGCCCATCTTGATCTCCTGTGCTCCCCCAGCAGTCCCGATCACCCTGATGCCCCCCCTCCCCCCCTCTCCATTCCACCCCAATGGCCAGCCCCGATCGCTGTCCATATTTCCTCTGTCACTGATCCTGACTGCACTGGCAGCAAGACCTCCCACCCTCACTGAACACCCCCAGAAGCCCTGCTTCTTCCATTAGGCCCTGCCCCCTCTGGCCCTGCCCCCTTGGTGGGCAGTGCCAAGGTACCCCCTGGGCATTGCCATTTTTCCCCTTGGGCAGTGCCAGGGGGCCAGACTGGCACTGCCAGGCTGGCAATATGCATGGGGCACTTCCCCCTTATCCCCGACCTCCTAGGGGGTCTCCATGGCCTCCCATCAGTCCAGAGGGGTCAGTCCACCAGCTCCCCGTTAGTAGGGCGCTGTTGTAAACCCTACTGGAGTGAAACACTCCTGGCAGCGGGGGAGAAAGGCTTGCAGGCCCAGAGACCTCAGTCCTGGGCCCGCTAATGACATTTAAATCAGAGTTATAATATTCAAATATTATCTGGCGACTGGAGACACACGGAGGCTGTGGCGCCCAGTGGAAAGCCCACTACACAGCATCCGCTTATGTCTCCTGGCCCGCTGTGCTGCTAGAAGGCTGGGAGAATTGACCCCATTGTTTTATTTATATTGATTTATTTTAGATTCCATTTACACATTGGTGTGTATTCAGAACATTGCTGATATTGCAACAACCTCATTTATGCTAAAAAAAAACTGCCTCTAGCATGCAATTCTATAAAATTTCCTATCAATTTCCTTTGCTCCAAGGAGAGAAATTTCAGCTTTTCCAACATAACTTTGCAACTAAAATCTCCCATCCCTGGAACCATATGGATAAATCTCTTCTGCATCCTTTCAAGGACCCTCACATCCACTTTAAGTGTGATGACCAGAACTGTACGCAGTACTTCAGCTGGCGCCTAACTAATGCTTTAATAAGGATCAACATAATTTCTTTAATTTTTGTCCTCAATGCCCTGATTTATGAAGCCCAAGATTCCATATGCTTTGTTAACCATTCTCTCAAAATGTCTTGGCATCTTCAAGATCAATGCACATACCCCCCAGTCCCCTGTGTTCCTGCACACTCTTTAGAATCGTTGTTACAATCATTGCAGAGAGTGATAACTTCAAAAAATATTAACTTACAGTTAATAGTTGAAAGGATGATACATGACTTCATGTTAAGAGTTTTACTGCAACAAAAGACTAAAATCTCTATTGACTAAACATTATATTTGTCTTATTATTCCTTAAAGTACAAAACGGAAAATTCCCCCTTTTCTTTTAGAAGAACCAAAAACACATTAAATTCTTCAAAGTCCAAGGTGATTCTTAATGCCCAAGAGTTGGCATGGTGGCACAGTGATTAGCACTGCTGCCTCACACACTAGGGACCCAGGTTCGATTCCCGGCTTGGGTCACTGTCTGTGTGGAGTTTGCACATTCTCTCCGTGTCTGCATGGGTTTCCTCCGGGTTCTCCGGTTTCCTCCCACAGTCCAAAGAAGTGTGGGTTAGGTGGATTGGCCATGCTAAATTGCCCCTTAGTGTCAGGGGGACTAGCTAGGGTAAATGCATGGGGCTGTGGAGGTGGGGACTGGGAGGGATTGTTGTTGGTGCAGACCCGATGGGCCGAACGGCCTCCTTTTGCACTGTAGATTTCTATGAGTTTATTTCTGTTCTTTTCCTTTCTCATCCTGGGAACTTTTAAGCTCAGAACTATATTTCACATTGGAGGGGAAGGGGAAGGGGGGGTGTTGTGGGCACCCCCTCCCCCCCACCCGCACCCCACAAGAGATTCTTCCTCTAACATGAGCTACATTAATCTTCAAGCTTCATTTTGACTCATCATGAATTTGGCCTTTCCAATCCAAGCACGAGCTCTCACCTGCACTCCTGCAATGTTCAACCCCAGCATTTAGCTACCTGTTGCCGCTCTCCCTACCTTGGATCCTGGTAGACTACCCTTGTCTTAAACCCTTCTTCTCTCAAAGCAATGTAAACCACAGGGGTCCTTTTTCCAAGTGGAAATGTTGATCAGCTATCCTTGAGATCCTAACTGTCTTCTATCTTGGAAGTAAATGATTAATTGAAACTGTTTAGAACCTGACATTATCAACACTTTTCTGGAACTGCAGAGACTCACAATCTGTCCACTGTTAGCACATAATCTGCTTCCATTGTCCCCAACTTGCAGCTTCTTGCTAGTAAAACAACCGGGGCCCCTTTAATCTCCAACAGTCAAACCACCCAGGCTTGGTGTCAGGCAGACTTCAAAACAAATCATTTTTTTTCCCAGTCCCAAAATATCTCCCTTTATTTTCCCAGTCCCAAAATATTTTTAAAGATTATAAACCTCATAATTGTAATACTGTGCCATTCAGTCCAAATTGCCTTGTCCTATCCCATCTCCCAAAATGCTTCACCTCACATTCCCACATTCTGTGGCTATGACTCGTCTATCATTCCCTCCTCCTGCAGTATAAATAGCTCCCACTTTCTATGTCTTTTAGCTTTGACAAAGGGTCGTCTGGACTCGAAACGTCAGCCCTTTTCTCTCCTTACAGATGCTGCCAGCCCTGCTGAGATTTTCCAGCATTTTCTCTTTTGGTTGCATCACCTCACACTTGGTTAAATTCCATCTGCCACTTGCCTGTCCATTCTGCTAGCCTATATCATCAATAGAATCCATACAGTGCAGTAGGAGGCCATTCAGCCCATCAAGTCTGCACCAACCACAATCCCACCCAGGCCCTATTCCCATAACCCCACATATTTATCCTGCTGGTCCCCCTGACACTAGGGTCAATTTAGCATGGCCAAATCAACCTAACCCGCACATCTTTGGACTGTGGGAGGAAACCGGAGCATCTGGAGGAAACCCACGCAGACACGGGGATAAACTGCAAACTCCACACAGACAGTGACCCAAGGCCGGAATTGAACCCGGGTCCCTGGTGCTGTGAGGCAGCAGTGCTAACCACTGTGCCACCCACATCTTTAAGCTGATTTGTATCATCCTCACTGTTTGCGACTCCTCCAAGTTTCATATCATTGCCAAATTTTGAAATTGTACTCTGTATTCCAAGACCCAACTCATTTATGTATAACAGAAGAGGAAGTGATCCCAGCACTGCCCCTTGGGGAGCATCACTTGTCTACCATCCTCTAAACTGAAAAAATAACTATTTACCATGACTCTCTGTTTTCTGCCCTGAAGCCAAATTTTTTATTCAAATGGATCCCCAAATCTACAAGCTTCAATTTGATTAATCAGCACAGATTGGGATCACTAGTCCAAAAATCTTACAAAATAATTATGGCTCCACTGTATGTTAACTATTGGCTCAAGATCAAAATGTTGTGATTTCCAACCATATACCAAAGATCAAATTTATAATCTCAGTTGACATTTTGGTACAGTATAAACATCTGGGTGGCACGGTAGCACAGTGGTTAGCACTGCTGCTTCACAGCTCCAGGGACCTGGGTTCAATTCCCGGCTTAGGTCACTGTCTGTGTGGAGTTTGCAAATTCTCCTCGTGTCTGCGTGGGTTTCCTCCGGGAGCTCTGGTTTCCTCCCACAGTCCAAAGATGTGTGGGTTATGTTGATTGGCCATGCTAAAATTGCCCCTTAGTGTCCTCAGATGCGTAGGTTAGAGGGATTAGCGGGTAAATATGTAGGGATATGGGGGTAGGGCCTGGGTGGGATTGTGGTCGGTGCAGACTCGATGGGCCAATTGGCCTCTTTCTGCACTGTAGGGTTTCTATGATTCTATGATCTATTGAATCCATAGAATAGAATCATAGAATCCCTACAGTGCAGAAGGAAGCCATTCGGCCCATCGAGTCTGCACCGACAACAATCCCACCCAACCCTATTCCCATAAACCCACGTATTTACTCCACTAATCCCTCTAACCTACGCATCCTGGGGCACTAAAGGGCAATTTAGCATGGCCAATGCACCTGACCCGCACATCTTTGTTCAATATGCTTTTCCTCAGATGAAATACTTAATTGAAACCAATCTCTCTATATTGAATGTTAAAATTTGAACACTGCGGTGTGTTTTCCTTTGATCGCTGCATCAACACCAATTATCATTCAACTCTCAGATATTTGTGGAACTCTGCCAGCATAAAATGGCTGCCACAGTTCTAAAGAAAAACAGGACCAGCTGGTGCCCTGCAGGAACACTTGGTTTGTTGGCCACTGTGGATGCTCTTGAGTGTTACCTGGATGTTACCATCCCAGCAGAATTGTAAACAGAAATAGCAATCTAAGTGGAAAAATAAAAGGGAGTATCTGTTTACAAAGTAAGGTGCAATTATTGAAAGTAATATCTTTTCTTTTACAGCACTAATGTGGGAGTCTTCCTTTGCGGGCCACAGGCTCTCGCTAAAACCTTAAATAAGATGAGTATTGCGCATTCATCTGCTGATCCAAGAGGAGTGCATTTTATATTCAACAAGGAAAATTTCTAAATTCAGTTGCTATTCTTTTTCTTCTGATTGCACCGTTTGTATTTTTCACAAAAAGGCATGGTATAATTCTCACGCATCTATATTAGCTAACATTGTCATCACTTTTCAATATTTTCTTAAAATGGCTCATATCCAGCCTTCTTGTTGCTAATTGTCTGTCCCTGAGAACTCGTGTGTTCCCAAAAGCGTTGTGCCAATTCTCACATTGTGTGATAACAGCAGATTACAAATGTAATACTTGCCAGCGCATACCAATGAGTCCACACTCATGTCTAATACCTTTGACCAAACTGATTGTGAAATATTTGCATCAAAGTACTGAATTTTCAATGCAATTTTAATTTGTGGGTTTCCAATATGCTCTGGTTATATATGGGCTCTGTAGTTTATCGATGGTTGACATATTGGAGAAGAAGAGGCTCAAGCTAATGTGGCATCAAATGAAATCTGCTTTTTGCCATATCTGAAGTAATCAGGAATAAAAGTTTCAAATGTAAACCAAACAGGCTAACAGTAGGATACACAAAACTTTTGACAAGTCGACAAACTGCTTTGTCTTTAACCACTGCTGTAACATAGATGCTTACAAATGCTGACATTGGATGGTGAATTTGTGTAGCAAACCAAAGCTGCATATGTCCAGTTCGCATGCATTGAGAGTAATTTGCGTATGTTGCTTAATCTTTGAGTAATGAAAGTCTCAGATTTTAGAACAAGCAGCTATTTTATTGTATATCACACAATAATGTTACTGCTCTGTGTAGTGTCAATGAATAGAATTTAAAGAATACTTAAATCAAATTGTTCAAAGATTATTGTATGCATTTTTTTATTTTGATAGCCAAGAGAAGACAAAAATGACTGTCTACGATTTCCTCCATGGATATTGTGTAATAGTTACTTCCTCCAAATAAAAGGCGTTGCTATGTGTACCCATATGAGTTCTATACTTGTCTATGTATAAGATATGTTGAACCACCATTCGACAATTTCACGCAAGTTCCCTCCTGGACCTCTTCGTCCACTGCCTGTGTTTGTGCTGCTTCTTACTCTTTCTCTGCTCTAGAAAATGTGTTTAATTTTCCTTTTAATTTTCATTCCATCCTTGTCTTTATATAATCTATTCCTTCCTGGACTCCTCTCTGTCTCTGCGAAGGGGTTTCCAGCAGACACTTATTTATAACAGAATCCTTTGATTATTTGGATTTCCTTCTTTCCATCATACCAACTGTAAGCACAATCTCTGCTCCCAAATTCTCAGTCTTCATTGCATCCGTTCCATTGATACCAACTCCCACACCAAAACTTCCAAAGTATCTTCATTTTCCTCAGCCAAAGACTCACCCATTCCCACCCTTCTGCACTCACTCCTTTGCACACCCCTATTTCTTTAATTTCTCTCATTGACATATGCTAATATAACTTCGGCCATTTCACCCATCTCCTGTTTTCCACTTAAGCACTTTACAGGTCATTCTATTAATTTTCCTATGTGTATTTTACCCCTCCCCTTGAACCATACCATTTAAAATATTGTTTCATCTGTACTAACAAACAGTTCTGGTGAAGGGTGCAGGTGTGAAACTTGAACTTCTTCCACAAATCACCCCCTGATCTGCTGAATGTTGCCAATGCTTTCTGCTTAATACTGACCCTGATTTTACTGTCAGTGGCAAAGCGATGGCACCTATCCTTGACCTGAAAGGAAACTGGCCACCAGATCCAGCAGGCTTTGCAACATGGATTTTACTTTTCCCAACATTCATTTCATTCTGGAGCCCACTGTAGAGGATCTCTCATGTCGAATGAAAGTGATGTCATCAAGCAGTCAATTACATTGAGGAATTCTCAGACAGAAAAGCAAGAAATAACAAGCAGGATTATCATTCTCTTTTCATCATTTTACAAAAAACAACATAAAGACTATAATATACACATGGACAGAAGCTGAAATACTAAACAAACTCGTGTGTAGGTTTAAGCACACGGGCTTCAAAATAATATCAATGTATTTATTTATTAGTGTCACAAGGAGGCTTACATTAACACTGCAATGAAGTTACTGTGAAAATCCCCTAGTCGCCACACTCTGACGACTGCACAGGTACACTGAGGGAGAATTTAGCATGGTCAATGCAACTAACCAGCACATCTTTCGGACTGTGGGAGGAAACCGGAGCACCTGGAGGAAACCCACGCAGACAAGGGGAGAATATGCAGACTCCGCACAGACAGTGACCCAAACTGGGATTCCATCCCGGGTCCCTGGCGCTGTGAGGCAGCAGTGCCAACCACTGTTCCACTGTGTATTTGAGAGGGTTAAAAGAAGAATGGTACAGATGATGCCAGAACTTAGCTGTCAACTAAAAGAGCTCCGTCAGGAAGAAAAGCCTTTACTTCTACTTGAGCAAAGAAAATTGAGCAAGGTCAGCATATTTTAAAATGCTGATGTTTGTAGATAATGCAATTGAAAGCAATCTATTTTGGATTGCAAGTACAGCACTAGAAGATACACATATGAAATGTATATGTCTCAAATTGAAATTCTGCTCAGCACAATTCTTAGTTCATTAATGTAATTCTATATAATTCCTACTGACAATATTTATTGTCTTTAATCCCTTTATAATGATTGTTAAGACTCTGGAAAAAATGAGCCAGGTACACGGTTTTAACCAAACTTCACAAAGTAAGTGATCCAACATATTCAAGAAACTTCTAGAAAGAATAGCGGAAGCTTAAAATCCTAGGATTAATTTAGAAATAATTGGATGCTACAATGAGGAAGAATGATATGTTCCCTCTAGATTGATGAATTAATAAGGAGACAGTGGCCTTCCACATCCATAATTATATCATCCTGAGGTCACACAGTGGAATTTAAACCCGATGGAGTGTTAGATATGTGGAACAGTTCCAGGAAGAGCAGTCCTTCAAAAAAGTGAGAGTTAAATAGCTGGCTAGCTTCATGATTGAAAGCTAAATATCAACTGAGATGATTAACTGCTCCAGTTGGAGAACACAATGGTTTCCATGCTGTTCAGATTCAGCTAGGTGTCTTTGTTTTCGACAATAGTTTGACAAGAATTATGGAATGCTTACAGCACAGGAGGAGATCATTTAGTCCATTGGGACCATGCCTGCTCCTTGCATGAGCAACTCTGCTCATCCCACTCCCCCACCCTCACCTTAGCCAGATATATTTTCCCCTTCAAGTGCTTATCAAATTCCTCTTTGAAAGTAACAATTGAATTTGCATCCACCATATTGCAGGCATTGCACTCCAGGTTCAATATACTCACTGCAAAAGCAGTTTTTCTCATATCACCATTGCTTCTTTTGCCAATCGGTTTAAATCAGTGTCCTCTGGTACCTGATCCTTCTGCCAATGGTAACAGTCTTTTGTTCTATTTATACCGCCTAGACTTTTCATTATTTTGAACATCTCTATCAAATCCCCTCAACAAAAGTAGCAATTCTAGTACCAGCCCCTGGGGAAGTCCTCCAGTCTGAAAAGCAACTGCTCACCACACTCTCTTCCCTATCATTGATCCAACTTTTTATCCATGCTGCCTTTGTCCTTTTTATTCCATGGGCTTCAATTTTGTGTGGCACATTATTAAATGCCTTTTGGAAGTCCATGTACACCATATCAACTGTATTATCCTCATCACCCCCCCTCTTACCTCATCAAAAAATGAATCAATTTAGTTAAGTACAACTTACCTTTAACAAATCCACACTAGTGCAAGAGACTGTTCATTTTATCCCAGATTACAGTTTCTAAAATCTTTCCCAACACTGACTGATCTGTAATTACTGTGTAATATTTGTAATTCTCCAATCCTCTGGCACAAACCCCCCACCTCATAATAAAAGGAGGTTTGTAAGAATATGGTCAGTACCTCCGCAATTTCCACCCTTACTTCCCTCAGTATCCTTGGATGCAACCCATCTAGTCCTGAAGACTTACCAACTTTAAGCATAGCCAGTTTTTCCAATATTTTCTCTTGATCAATTTTTAGCCTGTCCAGTATTTCAACTACTTCCTCAATCAAGATAACTTTTGCAGTTCCTTATTTCTTAGTGAAGGCAAAATATTTATTTAGTCCTTCAACCATGCCTCTGCCTCTACACATATGCCCTCTTTCTGATTCCTGACCCTCCTATTACTACTATTAGACAATTTGTATTACGATAGGAGACTTTTGCCCAATCTTTCTCCCTCATGGTAATGTACCTTGACTGTACCTAAACCATCATCTTCTTAAAGATAACCCTTTGTTTCTTAACTGTTTGGTCTCCCAATCTTCAATTCTTATTTATCCAGGGGAGGTCTCTTCTCATCCAACTGATATTGGCGCTCCTTCATTTAATTATTTTTAACTCTAGATTGCTCCTTGTCTTTTTGTATGAATAACCTAAACTGAGAACCCACGATCAGTGTTATCTAAATGTTCCTCTCCTGACATAATTGATCCACCTCATTTCCCAGAACCAGATCCAGCAAAGCCTAAAATGCAGATGCTGGAAATCTTAAATAGAAACAGAAAATGCTGGAAATGCTCAGCAGGTCTGGCAGCATCTGTGGAGAGAGGAACAGAGTTAACGCTTCGAGTCTGTATGAGTCTTCTTCAAAGCCGAAAATGCCACTTTCCTCATTGAGCTAGAAAAATGCCGATCAATAAAATTCTTCTGCATGCACTTCAGAAATTCGACCCCTCGCCATCCTTCACACTGTTACTATCCCAGGCTAGCTTTAAGATAATTGAAATCCCCCATCATCACTTTTTGGAGTTCTCTGTAGCCCAGAGAATGCAGCCAAGAGAGTAATGACACCTCAACTGTTTCATAACTTAATCAGAGAGATTTTGTCCTTGGCTGCTCCAGGCTATTCTTTCTCTCCAGCACTGTAATATTTTCTTTAATCAATAATGCCACCATCCTTTCCTTCCCTGAACACCTTGTATACGTGAATATTTAATATCTAGTCTTACATTGTTTTCAGCCAGATCTCCTTTATCACCACAACATCATATTCTCATGTGGCTTTATGAATCTGCAGGTCACTGACTTTATTTACTACACTACGTGCCTTTACTTACTTAGCGCTTCTTCATATAGTTTGCCAATGCTAGGTCACTTGAGCAAGGTAGAGGGTATCGATTGACAAAAAAAGACTGTACCCCTGCAAAGAGTCAAACAGTTTCATAAAAAGATGGGGAGATAAAAAGATTACAGTGAATCAACAAGGTTGTGTCTACAGCAGTGAAAGCAGGAGCCAATACAAAGGAAATATTCCAGAAAACTGTTTGCCAATACAATAAAGCCAACAAACAAATATTCCTCACTGATTGAAAAATTAATAGACTTGTAGTGAGAGTGTGTTTTCAGAGTGTGTTACCGTGCAGCAAAGAATTAGAAATCATTGGAGAGGTAGAGGTTACACAAGTATGCAGGTTTCTTAATTAGTTCAGGTAAGGTAATGTCTGCAAATAAATTTGAATATGTTTTCAATGCCCTTCAAAGGCATTCAAAGCTGCTTTCACTGACATGAGAAAATATCCTGTATCCAATGTACCCTATGGGCCTAATTTTAACTCTGTGTAAATGCATGGAGTTTGAGTGAGTTAGAATCTTGTCTGATATCAAGTCTAGCTGTTTAGACCCAGATGGTAATCTTGATAGAATGTGGCCTGATTTTTGTTACACTCGATTTTAAATATTTGCAAAATCATAATAGAACATAATTTAACATTCTGTAACAAATGGTGTCAACATCTTGCATTCCCAGGCCAGCTGAACTCTCCCCAGTCCCATCATGGGATTTAATAAAATAACTTTCCTACTCTAAAGAAAATCTTGTTTGAATGTTATTTTGCCAGTTGCACTTCTTCCAACCGATGGGCTTTTAGCATAAGGCACACTGACAGGTGTGAGAGTCGGTTGTACTTTCTTCTGCACAGCTGCTATTGAGAAAGAGTTGAGTCGGATAAGAGTAATATTCTTAGCGACATGCAGAAGAAATGGACAGGCTTGACAGAATTACATGAGTATTTGTTCCTCTTTTTTAAAAAAAAGTTGTAGACTTTGCAAATTTCTCACATTAAAATATTAGAACAAAGAACAAAGAAAATTACAGCTCAGGAACAGGCCCTTCGGCCTTCCAAGCCTGCACCGACCATGCTGCATGTCTGAACTAAAACCTCCTACCCTTCCAAGGACCACATCCCTCTATCTCCATCTAGGATGGGAATTAGGCTTTATACCATTATACCATTTTGAGTTTTCTTTTTAAAAGATTAACATTCATAAACAGTACATTTGTCAAGGACTGATATTTCATAAACTATACAAAGTAAAAATATCAACTGAGTCAAAGGCTTCCTTGCAAAATTTAATCTTTTTGTATTGCATAACTAACCCGTGTCATGCTGTGGGTTCACAATGATACAAATTTCAACATAATTGTAAATTTCCCGCAAGGCAAAATGACTGGCTTTTACTTTTCAGTAACACCCAACAAAAATAGTCAGGCTTTACAGAGCTGTAAAAGCGCTTCTTCCTCTTTACAAAAAAAATTTGTAGTTGTTACAATTTGGTAACATTAAAACAGTAAATACTACTGTATATCAAAAGAATACATTCACCAGTGACTGATGTTACATACATTGCATAAAGGAAGTATCAGCTGATTGAAAGGCTTTCTTACACGACTACATTACATTTCGCTTGCAATTTGTCACACTGTGATTCACACTTTGACATCAGTTATTTATCAACTTTCCTATAACACACGATTAGCTTGAGTTTCATTTAGCTTCAAATAGACTCAAAGGCATACAGCTCTGAAAAGTTGCTCTTCTCATCCCATCGCACCAAGATATCTAGGTGATGTAAAAGAAAGTCACCCCACCCCCAAAAAATCCCAGAAGGTATCATTTCTGGAGTTTGCATTATTTAGGGTTCCATAAATGCTCCAATATCTATTTCATAAAGATGGAATTTGACTGCAAATAATTGACTGTGAAGCACTTTGAGAAACCTTCAGCATGCAAAAGGCAGCAGTCTGGGTCTGATTTCAGATTCAGTGTCATGCAACCGGTGTGTGCCCAAACCAAAAGGCCTGAGAAAAGCTGGAAAGTGGTCTTCAGGATCATCAGCCCGAGAGCTACGGGTGCTGATCACACCTCTACAGGCAACTTGCCCAACCTGTCTGATTCAGTGGCACCAGCTCTCAGGTAAGAGGGATGGGAATAGGCTAAGATGGATACGTATTCTCTACAAGGTCCACTCAGGCTGGCAATGACGCCAGTGTCTACACAGCTGGATATGTGGAGACTTTTCAGATTAGTCGTGAATTCTCCTTGAGATTGTTCTCTTTGTTTGAGCAGCTATGTGGCTGAGACATTAATCTCATTCCTCTTGGACTTTTAAGCTGTGTGATGTCTTTGTGCTTGGTGGAAGTTCATCACTGATCGATCTTTGTGGTATAAACACCGCAACAGAAAAATAACTGAGTCCCTTTCTAGAGAGGAAGAAAATAAAGGGGAAGAAAGGGGGGGAAAAGGGAAGCAAACAAACAATACAATCTCAGAGAAGAAGTGAGGGTAAGAAAATTTCAAAGTGCTTAATAAGAAAGTAGGAAGGTACTATATTGCATAGAGCTTTTCAACACCATGAGATATCTCAAAGCACAATACAGCTAATGAAGTGCTTTTGATGTGCAGTCACTCTTTTAATGTAGGAATCGCAGCAGCCATTTTGTGCTCAGTAAGCTTCCAAAAACAACAGGATGATAATGACCATATAATCTATTTGCTGAGAGATAGATATTGGCCAGGACATCAGAGATAACTCCCCTGGTCTTCTTTGAAATAGTGGAATTGTTTTCACCTTTGCAAGCTGGCCAAAGACCAATTAAAATGGCTGAATCTACAGTTGTCTGCAGGGTACCCTGCCTCACAGCGCCAGGGTACCCGGGTTTGATTCAGGCTTTGGGTGTCTGTTTGGAGTCTGCATGTTCTCCCCAGGTGCTCCAGTTTCCTCCCACAGTCTGAAGATGTCAAGGTTAGATGGACTGGCCATGCTAAATTGCACCTCAGTGTCCCAAGATGCATAGGTTTGGGGAATTAACTATGGTAACTGCATGGGGTTATGTGGGGGAGGGGGGTGCCTGGGTAAAGATGTTCTTCGGGGAGTTGGTGCAGACTTAATGTGCAAATGTCCTCCTTCTGCACTGTGGGGATTCTCTGGACCTATGGTACTTGGCAGTATTGAAGAAATTTACTGTGTTAGCACTGAAGAAACACTAATAACCCCACAATGGACTGCACAGACCAAGTTCAAAGATAACGATACAAGGCCATCTGCATTCCAAAATCCAGGTTGGTCAACCAGAGCGTACTCACCTGCTTGGACAAAGGGCCCTTCATCCTTCCTCTCAATTCTTAATGATTGAGACATTTAACCATCTCGGGGATACACATCCCTTGTCAAGCCTAATGTGGAGAGATGGGACTCATGTGGCATAAACCTCTACATTGTAAAACTGGTAATATTGTCTTGAGGGATCCCAAGTTCAGTTTGCTATTTACCATCCAACAAGTGGCATCACAGAAAAGGAGCTCCCTGCCCAGGTTTGGGCACCAGCACTCCATCTACACTGCTTCCACTGGAAATTCTGTATCATTGCCTACAATACTGATCCATCTCTGCTGGATGGCCAATCTCCTCATATGAAGTCAACACCACCAAAAAAATGAATAATCCAGCATTGGTTTTCAGCTCACAGACATCTGTGAAGGAATAGCTTAATGGACTTTGCTTCTGGACTCTGAAACCCCACATGAAACAGTAGTTATTTTCTCTGTCATCTCTGCTCTGTAAACCTTGATTTTTCTCTATTCCTCTTTTACTGTATCACAGGAAGCAACGTTGCGACCCTCCCACGTTCCGACTGTGTAGAAATAAAGTCATCTTTTGAGATCATTCTATCTGGAGTACGTTGTGGGTGTGACTAATAGAAAATTGGATCACATCAAACCGAGCGGTTGGGAAAAAACGCCACCACTTATGAAGTGGGAAGCAAATCAAAACCATCTTTTCGTTTACAGACAGGAGGCGAGATGGAAAGCAGTGCTGCTAATGTTAAACCCCCCCAACCTCCCACCCCATCCCCAACCTCCCCACCCCACCCTCCCCACCACCTGTCCATAACAATACATCATAGGAAATTCTAAGTTATTGCAAAATATCAGATTGTATTACTCAACAGGTAATTTGTAATAATCTAATTCTATGTACGTAAAGTTATGATATCAAAATCACGCTGGTAAGCATGACTCACTGTCCCTTCTTTCACCTTCCTTAAATATTCCAAAGAAATACAAAATAAATGTACATTCATTGTAAACATTTGTCATAGAGTCATTAACAGAAGTGGAGGCCATTCAGACCATCGAGTCCATGCCAGACCTCCACAGCGCAATCAAGTCAGTCCCACTCCCCCAAACAATCCCCATAGCCCTGGAGCTTTATTTCCTTCAAGTGCCCATCCAATTTCCTTTTGATATCGATTGTTTCTGTTTCTACCATCCACGGGGGCAGCATTGCAGCCCATTAATGCTCAGTGTATAAATACATTTCTTTCTTATATTCCCCCTACATCTCTTCCCCAGAACTTTCTATCAATGCCCCCTAGTCCATGTACAATCAGTAAATGGGAACAGATTTTTCTTGCCTAGTTTATCAATACCTGCCATAACCTAGTACACTTGGAAACATAGAAACATAGAAAATGGGAGCAGGAGTAAGCCATTTGGACCTTCAAGCCTTCTTCACCATTCAACATGATCACAACTGATCCTCAACCTCAATGCCATACTCGCGTGCTCTCCTCAGACCACTCGACACGCGTAGAATATAGAAATCTGTTTCCTTCTTAAACATATTCAGTGATTTGGCCTCCAGGGCATTCTGTGGTAGAGAATTCCACAGATTCACCATCCTCTGTGAAGTTTCTCCTCATCTCAGTCCTAAATGGCCTATCGCATATCCTGAGACAGTGATGCCTTGTTCGAGATCCTCCAGCCAGAAGAAACAACATCCCTGCATCCAGGCTGTCCAGCCTGTCAGAATTGTATATGTTTCAATGAGATCCCCTCTCATACTTCTAAATTCCAGTGAATACTGGCTCAGTCGGTCCCAACTGGCCTCATAAAACAATCCTGCCATCTCAGGATTCAGGCCGGTGTACCTTTGCTGCACTCCCTCTACAGCAAGTATATCCTTTCTTAGATAAGGACACCAAAATTGCATGCAATACTCCAGGTGCGATTTCACCAAGGCTGCAGTAAGTCATCTTGGCTCCTGTTCTCAAGTCCATTTGCAATGAAGGCCAACATACCATTAGCCTCCTTAACTGCTTGCTATACTTGTATGCTTGCTTGTCATCAAACCTGCTGACAAGAGCATAGCTGTTGTTGTCTGGCATACGGACCTCTACCTCGCAAAGGTTGAGCGCCAACTCTTGGACTCTTCCTCCCCCTGGACCATGACCCAACCACCGAACATCAAGCCACTGTTTCCAGGACTGTCAATGACATCTCCTTCGGAGATTTCCCTCCACAGCCTCCAACCTCATAGTCTTCCAACCCCAGACAGCCCACTTCTGCCTCCTTCCCAAAATCCACCAACAGGACTGCCCTGGTAGGCCCACAATGTCAGCCTGTTCCTGCCCCACTGAACTCATTTCCTCCTATCTTGACTCCGTTCTCTCTCCTCTTGTCCAGTCCCTTCCCTCCTACATCCTGTGCTTCCTCCGATGCCCTACGCCGTATCAACGACTTCCACTTCCCTGGCCCAAACCATCTCCTCCTCACCATGGATGTCCAATCCCTCTACACCTCCATTTCCCCTCGGGATGGCCTCAAAGCTCTTCACTTCTTTCTCGAACCTAGGTCTGAACAAACCCCATTCACCACAATTCTCCTCCATCTGGCTGAACTGGTTCTCTCACTCAACAATTTCTCCTTTATCTCGTCTTGATCTCTCCAAATAAAAAGTGTGGCTTTGGGCACCCGCATGGGTCCCAGTTATGCCTGTCTCTTTATAGGTTATGTGGAGCATTCCCTGTACCATTCCTACTCCGGCCCCCTCCCACAGCTCCTTCATTGGTTCATCGATGACTATTTCGGTGCCGCTTCATGTTCTTGTCTGGACCTGGAAACATCTATCAATTTTGCTTCCAATTTCCACCCCTCTATCACCTTCACCTGGTCCATCTCTGACACCTCTCTTCCCTTCCTTGACCTTTCTGTCTCCATTTCTGGTGATAAACTGTCCACTAGTATCCATTATAAGCCCACCCACTCCCACAACTACCTTGACAACAGCTCTTCACGCCCCACATCCTGTAAGGACTCCATCCCATTCTCTCAGTTCCTTCGCCTCCGCCACATAGTTCTGATGATGCCACTTTCCAAAATAGCGCTACCAATATGTCTTCCTTCTTCCCCAATCGTTGTTTTCCACCCACTGTGGTTGACAGGCGTCTCAACCACATCCAACCCATTCCCCAAGCCACTGCTCTCACCCTCTCCCTCCCAAAACCAGGATAGGATCTCCCTTGTCCTCACTTTTCACTCCACCAGCCTCCACATTCAAAGGATCATCCACCACCATTTCCGCCAACTCCAGCATGATGCCACTACTCAATACATCTTCCCCTCACCGCTCCCATTAGCATTCCACAGGAACCGTTCTCTCCGGGACACCCTGGTCCACTCCTCCGTCACACCCAACACCTCACCCCCTGCCCACGGCACCTTCCCATGCAATCGTAGACAGTGCAATACCTGTCCCTTTAACTCCTCCCTGCTCACCCCTTTCAGCAGTGCTTCACATGCACCACCTCCAATCTGGTCTATTGCATTCACTGCTTCTACTCAACATCGGAGCGACCAAAAGCAGACTGGGTGACCACTTTGCTGAACACCTTCGGTCCATCTGCAAACAGGACCCAGACCTTCCTGTTGTTGCCACTTCAACACACCGCCCTGCTCTCCTGTCCATCTTTTGCCTTTTGCAATGTTCTAGCGAACCCCAGTGCAAACTGGAGGAACAGCACTTCATCTTCCGATTGGACAATTTATAGCCTTCCGGATTGAACATTGAGTTCAACAACTTCAGGGTATGAACTCTCTCCTCCTCCCCATTTCCATTTATTTTATTTCATCTCATTCATCCGTTTTATCATCCTTCTTTCTCACTTCCGTTTTTCCACTTCTCCATTCCAGCTCTCCTTCTTGCCCCCTCCCCCCTTCCCCCACATTTTCAGGGCAACTGCCATAAGCGCCAGGCAGTCCCTTAACCATCTGTACCTCTGTTCTGCCATTCATGCATTCTGATCACTTAATGGACACTTTTAGCACCTTTTCAGCTTTATGTATCCTCATTTACATTCCCTTTGTCCCATTCCAGCATCTCCCCCCCACCCTCATAGTATAAATCTCTGCTGATTCTTTGTGCTCTCAGCTTTGACGAAGGGTCATCTAGACTTGAAACGTTGGCTCTATTCCCTCTCCACTGATGCTGTCAGACCTGCTGAGATTTTTCAGTATTTTCTGTTTTTGTTTCAGATTCCAGCATCCACAGTATTTTGCTTTTGCCTTTGCTTGCTTTCAGTGACTGGTGTACTAGGACACCCAGGTCCCTATGTACATCAACATTTCCCAATCTATCACCATTTAATCTATCCGAAGTGGATAACTTCACATTTATCCATGTTATACTGCATCTGTCATGTATTTGCTCACTGACTCAACTTGTCTACATCACCTTAAAGTCTCTTAACTTCCTCCTCACCATTCACATTCTCACTTAGTTTTGTGCAGGCAGCAAACTTGAAAATATTACTTTTGATTCCCTCATCCAAATCATTGGCGTATATTGAGAGTAGCTGGGGCCCAAGCATTGATCCCTGTGGAATCCCACTAGCTTGCCCCTTCAAAAAAGACTCATTTGTTCCTACTCTGTTTGCTGTCTGTTAACCAGTTCTCAATCCATGTCAATGTACTGCCCAAACCCATGTGTTTTAATTTTGTACACTAACCTCTTATATGGGATATCAAAAGCTTTCTGAAAATCCAAATACACTGCATCCACTGATTCACCCTTATCTATTCTACTAGTTACACCCTCAAAAAACCACAGTAGCTTTGTCAAATGTGTTTACCCTTTCATAAATCCTGATTTCCCCTTCATAAACTTCTATCAATCTCCCCTCAATCTCCTTTGTTCCAAGGATAACAACCAGAGCTTTTCCAAATAACCTTATAATTAAAATATTCCAGGAAGCAATCTCGTAAATCTCTTTTGCACCCACTCAAAGACGCTTACATCCTTCCTAAAAGCTGGTGATCAAAACTGAGGTAATACTCCTGTTGGAGCCTAACCAGAATTTTATAAAGCTTCAGCATAACTTCCCTGCTTTTGTACTCAATGCCTCTATTTATGAAGCCCAAGACCCCACATGCTTTGCTGACTACTCTCTTAATATGTCCTGCCACCTTCAAAGCTTGATGACGTGAACTCCCAGATCCCTCTGTCTCTGCGCATTGTTTAGAATTGCCATTTAGCCTACATTACTTCTCTCTATCCTTTCTGCCAAAACACATCATTTCACATTTGTCTGTATTAAATTCCATCTGCCACTTGCCTGCCTATGCTGGTAGGTTAGCTATCTCATGTTGCAGGTGATACATATTATCCTTACTGTTTGCCACTCCTCTTAGCTTGGCATCATTGGCAAATTTTGCAATTCTATTCTGTATTCCAAAAGCCAATTCATTGGGGAACACTACTATCCACCATACAGTCTGAAAAATAATGATTTACCACAACTCACTGTTTTCTGTCCTAAGCCAATCTTTTATCCAATTGGACACTGACCATCCTATTCTATGCGCCAGGGTTGTGCTTTATTTATATTCATCATAAATTCACTCATAAGAATCTTCCTTTTCTCTTATATGGTTTACTAAATTATACTCTATATATAATCTTTTCTTTGAACTGGGTTCACGCATAAACAATTGATACTTGGTAGAGGTATTCAAAGGTGACTGACACTGGATCCCAACAGAAAATTGTCTTTGGCACCTCACCTCCCACTTTAAACATCCATTCCCTCTCATTATACACCATCTACAAGATGCACAGCAGCAACTCACCAACACTCCTTTGACAGCACCTTCCAAACCCACAAACTCTATGACCTTGAAAGACAAGGGCAGGAACACTGCCACCATCTGCAAGTTCCCATCCAAGCCACATACCATCCGGACATGGAAATATTTTGCTGTTCTTTCACTGTCACTGGGTCAAAATCCTGGAATCCCCTCCCTAACAGCTCTGTGGGTATACTTACACCACATGGACTGCAACGATTCAAGGAGGCAACATCTAGCCAGTGATGCCCACATCCCATGAACAAATAAAGAAAGATAATGGAAAGAGCATTGACCAAACAATAAATAAATGGAACCAAGTAGAAATCTCTTCCAGGCATGATTGTCAAATGACCTTCTTCTGTGCTGTTAAAATCGAAGGAGACTATTTTTGCTGTGCATTTCAACAAGGATTGGGTAGGGCATGGTCTGTATCCACCCATAGGGATCAGCATAGGGAACCTGAAATTCAAACTTGCTCGGCTTCATGTATATTAATCTGGCAACATATTAGTGTGAATTTCACTCTCTATAGGCAGCTTGCTGACAAAGGGATGGGAAATCTGGCAGTAGCCCCTTAAAAGGGGGTAGGGGGAAGCATTGGCTGCAAATCAGAACATCCGTTTTTAGAAGCTGTTTTGAAAATGTTTGCTGCACCCATAAGTAATATCTATATTAATTGTGGAAAATGGCATCTAATAATCCACAAGGAATTGTAAACATGGTCCCAAACTGGTATCCAGTTTTCACTGAGTGTATCTGAAGATCTCTTTAATCAATGCTTAAAATGATGGCCTCCTGACTTCCACCGCCAAATTGGAAGTGGTTGGAGTAAGAAATGGTAACAGTCTAGCAAGTCATGAAACTCAAGGGTCATAACTATGCCATCGGATCCTATCAAGATCGAGGTCGACCTAAAAATTGAAACGAGTGGACCAAATGATAAATTAGCACTTCAACCTATCAGATTATTTTGGTCCCATTATTAAGTGAAAATTAGGTGAAAGGTGCACAAAATTCACTCCCTCTGGTTCCACGGACATAAAACAAATGTTTTTCTCAGTAACATCAAAATTGTATATTCTTTCACAGGTTGTGGACGCCACTAGTCAGCATTTGTCCCCCATCCTTCATTGCCCTTGAGTTGAATGGTTTGCTAGGCCATTTCAGAGGTGCTACAAGTCTACAATTCTGTGAATTTGAGTCACATATAGGCCAGATCAGGTAAGGTTGTCAAGATTGCTTTCCCCAAGGACATCAATGAACTAGATAAGCTTTTACAACAATTGATAATAGCTGGTTGCCATTACTGAGCTTAACTTTAAATTCCAGATTTATTAATTTAATTTAAATTCCATCAGCTACCACGGTGGGATTTGAACCCATAACTCCAGAGCTTTAGCCGAGGCCCTGTGGATCACTAGTTGAGTGGCGTAACCATTAGGGCACCATCATCCCCTCCCTGAGTGCTTAATTCAATATGGGCTTACACTTACAAAAGGTATTAGCTGAACCCTTGGAACTAATCAATCTGTTCCAAAGAGTCCAACAGCTCACACTGTGCTCGGAAATTAAATAAGTAACTGATGAACATGTAATGGCTCCATGATTAAACAATCCCACCCCAAAAACTCACCCTGTCTTTTGCATTTGTGAATTACTGGGCCTTTATTTAAGGTATAAAAATATACTGTGAGGGCTGAAATTGAATTTAATGGAAATGAAAATTGGTGTGCTATAAAATAATCGGCCAATATCATTCCCTGGAGGTGCTGCACCCCCACATAGAAACCATATGGACAAGGACAACCAAGACAAAAAAAAAAACAGTTGAATGAAACAACCAGCAATAAAATTTGACTCACTTTTGCCAATGAGCAGATTGAGAAATATGGTTTTTGGTTTGATTAACCTTAAAACAAAACTCATTTTAGGAACTGAAATTTTGTTGGATTTTGGTAAAGTCAGTTTCCCTTTTTTGTGCTACAGATGTTGCCACATACATAACCACTTTTGAGTGAATTTTTCCAAACTAGATTTCAGCTATTTGTAGGAATACAATATGAACGATTACTTCATCCAGCAATGCTTGGTTGAATCAAACAGAAACTTACTGATAACTTATTTCAGCAAAGTGAACCATTTGCAATCCATAGCAGCATTTGAACTGTTCATACAAATATGTTAAGCCAAGAAGCTTGACAGGGTTAAATTCTGCTTTATATTTATTCCCTATAAAGTCTTAAGTTTCCTCATTTGCAGCAACGTCATGCCTCTCAGCTGCGTGCTAACCTTCCAGTCTGTGCTCTTGATATTCTGCCCATTATAACTCTCTTCTTTATGACAGCTTCCTCAGCTAGATCATGCCATTTTGAATGGATCCTCCTATCTGGAACATTATCTGATCTAATACCCATTTATTTAGTCCCCAAAACACCACCTTGCAACACTCATTCCCTCCACCACTGATGCACAGTCGCAGCAGTACCATCTACAAGATGCACTGCAGCTACTCACCAAGACTCCTTTGACAGCACTTTCCAAACCCATGACCTCTATCACCTAAAAGGACAAGAGCAGCAGATGCATGGGAACACCACCAGCTGCAAGCTCCCCTCCAAACCATCCTGATTTGGGAATATATCGCCATTTGTTCACCGTCAATGGGTCAAAATCCTGGAACAACACTGTGGGTGTACCATTAGCACATTGACTGTAGTGGTTCAAGAAGGCAGTTCGCCACAATCTCCTCAAGGACAATTAATGATGATCAATGAATGCTGCCAAGCCAGCAAAACCCACATCCTGTGAAAGAACAATTTTTAAAAAAAGTCTATTTTGCAAACTGATTAAATTGGCTTTGTATTCATTTACGGGATGTGGGTGTCGCTGGTTAGGCCAGTATTTATTGCCCATACCCAATTGTCTTTGAACTGAGTGGCTTGCTAGGTCATTTCAGAGGGCATTTAAGAGTCAACCACATTACTGCAGATCTGGAGTCACATGTAGGTCAGATCAAGATAGCTCAGTTGGTAGAACATGATTAGTCACTTCATCGTATTATCGTTGGTTCGTGTCCCACATTGGATGTCATTGTTTGGGGAGTCGGTTAGCTCAGTTGGCTGGATGGCTGGTTCATGATGCAGAGTGACACCAACAGCATGGGTTCAATTCCCGTACCAGCCAAGGCCTACCTTCTCAACCTTGCCCCTTACCTGAGGCGTGGTGATCCCAGTCACCACGAATTAGTTCTACCCCTTACAGGGATTGGTCATCTGGGACTAAGGTGACTTTCGACCAGGTAAGGACAGCAGATTTCCTTGCCTAAAGGACACTAGCAAACCAAATTTGTTGTACGACAATCGACAATAGTTTCATGGTCATCATTAAATTTTTTAGTTCTGCAATGGTGAGATTTGAAGCCAGATACCCAGAGTGGAACCCTGGGTCTCTATATTACCAGCCCAGTGACAATACCACTACATCACTGTCTCCCCAATTAATGTACATTTTCTATTTTTGGCTCAGATTTCTAGCATTCAGGTTAATTTATTTCAATTTTAAATTGTCAAATGAGCTGACAGCACCACATTATTAATGGAGAATGGGATACCTTTGCCTTAAGAAGCTCTTAAAAATTCACTTCTCTGATCAAGTTTTTGGTGACCTTCCCTATTATGTCCATATGTAGCCAAGTGTCAAATTTTGTTTGTTAAGGCTTCTAGGAAGCCCCTTGAGATGCTTTACTATGTTAAAGGCGGCTTAATGCTGTCAATTTACTGCCACTTCTCTTTCAGTTATCCCACACTTAGAATAAAGCTGTTTCTTTTTGTATTTTTATTTCATCTTTTATCCTGCTCACCTAGCCTCTGCCCTTTTTTCTTTGTTATTTGTGATTGCACCTCCCACCTTTGTAACAGTAATTGGCTTATTCCAACAATTACGCCCTCCTTTTAGTTTTCTCTGTTTTGGTCTGTCACTTGAAAATGCTTCTCAAGTTGAAGCATTCCGGTTACTCAAACAGGAATCTACCTTTCTCTGAGTGGCTATTATTGTATTTCCATTTGTTGTGTTTTTCTAGTATTTTTGTTCTACTTGAACTGAAGGGAATATTTCATTCTGTGTCCACTTACACCACTGGAGACACAATCAAAAAGAGCATCAATATTGACTAACAATGTATTGTTAGTCAGTCATCAATCATGGAGAATGAAAAGAAATAGAAAGGCATAGGAATAACACATTGAAATAACATGTAAAAAAAAAATATGTGCCAACATGTATTAGTTTTTGTAAAGGAGTATCCTTTTGCTATTTTTCAGTAGCTTTAAATGGGAATTCATCACCCATGAATGCAATAAAATCCCTCTCAGGGCGTAATTGTCTTAAATTATTAGTGTGTGCCTTTGAATAGATCCAAGGCTGTAATTTTGATCAAAGCTGTGTTAGTTTTGCTGTAATCATGCTGTAAACATCATCAGTTTTATAAGCATGCTCCACTATTAGCAAAATAAACAATGAATTATGTTATCAAACTACAGTATATTTAAACAGAATAAGTTTGTGCTGTTAGGAAGCAGAGATATACAATAAATTATATGAAAAGGCTACTATAAATACCATATATAGTGTATATGTTAGCTGAAAAAGCATTGTATAGTGCACTCTGTTAATCAACTGGTTTATTTTCTTCAGTTTATACATCACAGCAAGAAAACATATGCTACTTTAAATTAGGGGTAAACTTCCACCTTGGAAACTGTTGGTCTTAGTGATGATTTGGAGATGTGGTCATGAGCTTACCTCAGGGTTACATGACACTAAGGTTGCCAATTGTTTGATTCAGTCTCAGATATAACCAGCTAAAAGGCTGGAGTTGAAGGCTAGCGACTGGAGTTTGTGGTGTGTCTATGATGTTTCCAATATTTAGTTGGAGGGAATCTTTGCCCATCTAGTACTGAATGTGGAACAAACAGATGGATAATTTAGAGACAGTGTAGATTGTTATGAGGTGAAGCCAGGTGGCATCAGTGTACATGTGAAAACTGATCTCAGATGATGCCACGAAGGGGCAGACTTCGGATGAGAAATAGATAGGTCCCTAGAAGCAGCCTTGAGGGAGCAAGGAGAGGAGCCATTGATGATGATTCTCTAGACATGACTGGATTTGCAAGAATGCAACCAGCCAAGGACAAGTCTCACACAGTTTGACAGTGTGGTTAACCATGTCAGAAACTACAGACAGGAATAGAAGAACGAGGAGAGAGAATTTACCTTTGTCACTGACATTTAAGGGTTATGTGACTTTGATAAGAGTTGCAATGTGGTTGGGGTTGAAACCTGATTGGAGAGATTCAAATAAGGAGTTAAAGGAAAGACGGCATGGATTTGGAAGGCAGCAGCATTTTCAAGGGGAAAGGGAGGTTGGAGATGAAGTGCTGGTTTATGAGGATGGAGGGGTTCAAGGGTTTTTTGTGCAAGGTAATGATGATGAGTTGAAGGGGGAGCGAATAGGTGTAACATCCAACGTGAACTCAGGAGAAATCATGTCAGAAAATCTTTTAAGATTCTTTGAGATGTAGCAAGCATGGAAAATAGGAACAAGAAGATAGAGTCATAGAACAATACGGCACAAAAACAGGCCCTTCAGCCCAATCGGTCCATGCAATCATGATGCCCTCCCAGCTAGTCCCAATTGCCCGTGTTTGGCCCTATCCCTCAAATCCTTTCTCATCCATGTACTTATCCAAATACTTTTTAAATGTTGCTATTGTACCTGCCTCAACCACTTTCTCTGGCAGCTCATTCCATATATGCACGTGAAGAAGTTGCCCCTCAGGTCCCTTTTAAATCTTTCCCCTCTCACCTTAAACCTATGCCCTCTAGTTTTCAATTCCCCTTCCATGGGGAAAACAAAACTGTGTATGTTCATCCTATCTATGCCCCTCATGATTTTATACACCTCAATAAGGTCATCCCTCATTCTCCTATGTTCCAAGGAATAAAGTCCTAGCCTAGCCAATCTCTCCTTATAACTCAGGCCCACTAGTCCTGGCAACATCCTCGTGAATCTTCGTTGCACTCTTTCCAGTATATCAATGTCTTTCCTATAACAGGGTGACCAAAACTGTACACAGTACTCCCAGGTGCTTCCTCACTAACGACTGTAACATAGGTTTAGTGTTTGGGTTTCCAAAGGTCATTTGATAAGGTGCCACCTAAAAGGTTACTACTATACAAGATAGAAGCTTGTGCTGGAATCGAAATATTATAACGGCAAGAGAATTAGCTAACAGGAAAGAGTCGGGACACGTGGATTATTTCCAGGATGACAAACTCTAATTAGAGTGATGCCACAAGGATCAGTGCCGGAGCCTCAACTGCTTACTATCTATAATAAAGAATTGAATGAAGGGAACGTGTATTTGAACAAAATTTGCTGATGACACAAAGAGAGGTAGGAAAGTAAGTTGTGAGAAGAACACAGTCTGCAAGGGAATAATAGATAGGTGAAGTGAGTCAGCAGAAAAATTGGCAGATGGAGTATACTGTGCAAAATGTGAATTTGTCCCCTTTGGCAGGAATAGAAAAGGAGAATATTATTCCATTGGAAAGGGGTTGCAGAGGGATCGGGATGTCCTCACAAATGGTTAGTATGTAGGACAGCAAGTAATTTGGGAAGGCAAATGGAACGTTGGTCTTTATTGCAAGGGAATGGAATAGAAAAGTAGTGGAATCTTGCTACAATTTGCAGGTCATTGGTGAAATGCCACCTTAGGTTCTGTGCACCATTTGGTCTCCTTCCTTGAGGTAGTTCAGGAAATATTCACTAGATCACTTCCTGGAGAGAAAGGGTTGTCTTATGATGAAAGGTTGAGCCCATTCCAATTGAAATTTAGACCAATATGGGTACATTATATTGAAACATATAAAATTGAGGGGGTTTAAGAGGGTAGATGAGGAGGATGTTGCCCTTTGTGGGGTAATCTAGAACTAGGGTGTAGTTTAAAAGGGTTTTCTGATTTAAGATGGAGATGAGGAGGGTGTTTTTCTCTCATAGGGTTGTTAATCTTCAGAATGGAATACCTCAGAGAGCAGTAGAGACTGGGTCATTGAACATATTCAAGGCTGAATTAGACAAATGGGAGACAAGCATTAGAGTCAAGTTATCTTATTTAATGGCAGGGTAGGCTCAAGGGATTGAATAGCCCACTCCTGCTCCTATCCTCGTGTTCTTGCTCTCAGTCACTATTGTTGCAGAAGCACTGAGCTACTGCTAGCTTTGTGCATTCCTGTCTTTTTTTTCTATTAAGGAGCTTCTTTCCAAGAAATCTAACTCCCAAATGCAATTTAATTTTGTGTGGACCTTTGACCACGAAGCAGTAGCAAGGAAAATGTTTGATTTCTTTAAAAGGTCTGTGGATTGTAGGAGCTGTACTTGGTTTTAAGAATAAATGAGAAGGACTTTTAAGAGTTTGCATCAATTGTAAGTAACTCGGTTGTAATTTTTTTGGAAAAGAAATATTGATGCATGTGGCCTAGTGATCCTTGACCTGGAAATAATACCCATAGAAAGAAAGTTGAGCTGAAAATGTTTTGAGGCCGCATACATGGAAGGCATAAGATGCAAGTCACTCAGGAAGGGATCAGTTTTTCCGTTTGGTAGAAATGGAAACAGGTCTTGGTGATACTATATGAATTGGCTAAAAGACCTAAAACTTGAAAAGTTGTCAGAACAGCTCAGAGTTGCCAAATAAATGTTTTCCCCAAAAGTGAACAAACTGAACTGGGGTGTTAACGGTTGGTTGAAAGGGAACTCTTGAAAGTTACACCATCGTGAACTGTCATGACCTGAGAGGGGATTCATAGAAACTAATGGCGAAAGTTGTCAAATTGGACGCCACACTTGTAAATAAGGAACTGCATATTGTGGAACTGTGTAGTTACACAGTACCACATTTGAGGGGGGTGGTACAAGTGCCTGTAGTTGCGCAAGACATGTTTGCTGCATTGACTTTATCATAGAAATCATAGAAACCCTACAGTACAGAAAGAGGCCATTTGGCCCATCGAGTCTGCACCGACCACAATCCCACCCAGGCCCTACCCCCATATCCCGACATACTTTACCCACTAATCCCTCTAATCTACGCATCTCAGGACACTCAGGGGCAATTTTAGCATGGCCAATCAACCTAACCCGCACATCTTTGGATTGTGGGAGGAAACCGGAGCACCCGGAGGAAACCCACGTAGACACGAGGAGAATGTGCAAACTCCACACAGACAGTGATCCAAGCCGGGAATCGAACCCAGGTCCCTGGAGCTGTGAAGCAGCAGTGCTAACCACTGTGCTACCGTGCCGTGAAATTTACCTTTGCTTTTGAAGTATCCTTTGCCTATTAACTCATGTTTAAGTTGGGTTGATTTGGATTTGTGTTACAGTAAAAGTTGCAAAAAGTGAAATCTTGCCGATAATTTCTTTTTTTGTAAATTTGGTTATTTTGGTTTACAGCTCCCCCATGGGATAATTTTTTGATGGTGCAGGATGTCAATGTCAAAATATCAGAATATTATTATTTCTACCAAACTGCCCTCTGGTGGGGGTACCCTTTCTCGTATCAAATTATTTTCTCAAAAACTTGAATAAGTAATAGTGTTTACACAATATATTTAAGTTATTCTTTAAATAGTCTCTTTTAATGTTTTAAGCAAACTTACAAAGCATTGGAGCAGGAAAACATTAAAAGCATTAATAATCAAGCAATCTATTCAAACAACAAACTCAAAGTCTGAAAATTAGTTATTAGCAAGGAAGTTAAAGAAAATAGCTCAGGAAAAGGTCGTGGCAAGCAGGGTGAATGCTCGGTAGCTCTAAGACCCCAAGTCACACAGGGAAGGTTACTATACTGTAAAGAAACACAGTAGTGCAGCGTAGACTAACCAAGAGTTCTACATATCAGGTTGATAATGCAAGATTATAGACACAGAATATTGCCTGTTAACTCGCTGAAAACAATAACTTTCGTTACATCTCTGGATATCTCCCAATTCAGTGCAGAAAACATTTGAATTACAATTTAATGTTGAAAGCCCTATCCTAACCGTATCTTTCACCTCACAACACTAATGCAAACAAGATCATTTCTTGGCATCCAAGTTGGTGGTCATTGACTTGTTTTGTATTGAAGACGACAGCACTGTTTCATGACATTGGGCACTGTCATGCTATGCAGTGTTATTTCAGGATTGTATGGTAATATGGTATATTATTAACTGAACAGTGGATGCCACTACTCCTTGCCCACTCCCCATTGGGACTAACCCATTTAGGTGTTTCTTATATTTCTTTTCTTTGACAATAAGGTAATCATTAAATCATCAGAAAGTATGAAAGGAGCCGTTTTTTGGAAAGTGTCAAAAATCACAAAAATGTAATCTGGCCACGTTCTCAGTTTTTGGGAAATAAACATCCAAGTAAAATATGAAAATCAGACAAACCAACTGTGTAATTATAGTTCAAGATGAAGATTCCCCTCATCGATGGGCCAAAATAATTTTTGTAGTGTGAGCATCTGCACTGCTATTAGAGATCACCACTCAGATTTGTGGATGTACTTATGGAAGAGTACAAGTCCTTCATAGTCCTAAATTGCTACAGCAAAGGCTATCAAGATGTACAATATGAAAGGCATAAAGTCAAGTCTTTGAAGCCCACATCCCATTGCTCTAAAAGAAATCAGCAGAAATATACATGGAGCATGAGGGCATAATTTTAAAAATTGCATTAAAATGTACATTAAAAACGTCAAGGATGAAAAACCATGGAAGTCAAAACATAAAATTTTTGCAGTAACAATTACAATGAGACCGTACTTGTATAGGTTACAATTTATTTCAGAAATAGTCTAGTTACAAGGGCAAAATATAGCCTTAGCATTTTCTGTCAGTGTGCAGTACAACTGGCAAACACCAATAAGCAGAACCAAGAAATGGAGAAATGTTGATTGAAACTTTTGTACTTTTGCTCTACTAAGATCCAATCCTCTGCTCTGCAAGAAAGAATCAGACCTTCCATTGATGCCACTCATTAGGTGAGGGAAGTAAATATTGGAGGAATCATTCCTTCAGCTAACAGCTGGCATCAATGGAGTATTTGTCAAACCGCTCTCATATGTTTTATGTTGGCTGTAGTGTAGCACAAGGAAAGGATTTCAGCAAGTTAGACACTTTCCATAGGTACATATCCCTAGTAAGCCTTTAAGAAGCAAGGTAAATGCTTATCTAGTTTCGCCAGTCCCAAAAGTTAATTGGCCATGCTAAATTGCCCCTTAGTGTCCCGGGATGCGTAGGTTAGAGGGATTAGCGTGTAAATATGCAAGGATATGGGGATGGGGCCTGGGTGGGATTGTGGTCGGTGCAGACTTGATGGGCTGAGTGGCCTCTTTCTGCACTGTGGGGTTTCTATGATTTCTATGAAAAAAGTGTTTCACCAAAGTATTACTTAAGGCCATTCTGCAGAAGTTCCAGGCGCTACTACTGGTTACATGTTTCCACCAGTGACTAAGAGCAGGAGGTTGTAAAGACTTCTGATGGATTAAAGGAATACCCAAATAATAGCATTGTGCAGCTGAGAATAATTTATAGATGTATGGAAATTAAAAATTATAAATGTAAATATGTGCAGTTTTATTAATTCTACAATTAAGGTCACTTATGATTTAAGAACCAAAATTACTGTTATTTCACTATTCCTATTTCTGCTAGTTATCAAAAACACAAGCAAGATGTTGCTACCTAATCATTCAACAGTATAGATTAAGCTTATTATTTTGGCATTCAGGTACATTACTTCCTTTAGTAAAGACTACTTTTTAATAACGGAATACAAAGATCCCTGATTATAAAGTCACCTGCTTAAAAACTGAAAGTTATTGAACAATTTGTGGTCTTCAATTTAAAAAAAATATGGAAGTAACTTCTAGCTAGGGGTAGCATGACATTTATGTTTCAAAGAATAACATGAAGCCAGAGATCAGGTAATAACTTGTAACCTATTCCTGACAATTATTCCTCAATATCATTATCACTCAGTATCACTCTCAACAGCCTTACTTAAAAAACACAAATGGGCATGGTCAGAAAAAGAGTCTGAGTGTCACTAGGAATAAATAAGAGACCACGAACAATCTGCGTTGCAGAGGCGATGCATCAATAGGTGGGTTACAACAAATCAGACATATCGACTTGAGGAATTTTTAAAAGTAAAATTCCAAGTTTTTAATGTACTTGGTGATTTTTCAATTTGGCCATACAGAGTAAAACAGTTGGAGATTGTAATTTTTTTGATGTAGGGTACAGGGATTCCCAATATGCAAGGTAAACATCTGAGTGCATTTAAAGCACACACCACTCCAATGAGCAGCTATTAATGAGCAGTTGAAATCTGTGCTAATTCATGTGGCTGGAATACGTGTTCAATTATCAAACTTACACAAAACAAAATTAACGTGAATACATGGATCTAGATCTTAAGTTTATACAGTACTTAATGGTTCAATCAGCAAACAGATGCAGAAAAATGAAAACAACTGATGTCACTGTGGTTTGGGGGGGTTACCATAGGTAAGAGTATCTATGGAAAATCAAGGAAATATTATTCATCACCAAATAGCATTGAAAAGCAATTTTCTAGATTTAGCTATTATAAGAAAAATCAGTACTTAATTACAACCTAATATACTTGAAATTGACATTACATTTTATTTTAGTCCCAAAAGTGTTTCACCAATGTATTATTTAAGGCCTTTATATTCACGTTGCAACTGCAGAAGAGTTCCAGGCTCTGCTACTGGTTACATGTTTCCACCAGTGATTAAGAGCAAAAGGTTGTAAAGGCTTCTGGTGGATTAAAGGAATACCCGAATAATAGCATTGTTAGCTGAGAATAATTTATAGATTCATGGAAATTAATTGCAAATGTGCATCGGTGCAGTTTTATTAATTCTGCAATGGATCACTTCACTTATGATTTAACTAAAATTACTGTTATTTCACAATTCCTATTTCTGTTGTTTTAATGATGGAAGTATTTTTACTTATGTAATTTCTAGCCTTTGGCCTACATCAGTGGTTGAGCTCCAAACAAAAATGCACACAGTATGAATCCCAAATAGCCATGGCTTGCAGTTGGTAGCAGTCTTAGTTGTGGGTTTAAGGCTCAGAGACATGAACCCAAAAGCCTAAGCTGACATTTCAGGATTGAGGGGGTGCTACACTATTTGAGATGCTGTCTTTTGAACGAGACATTAAAGCGAGGTCTTGTCTTCCCCCAAAAATGGTGGCGAAGGATTCAAAAAAGATTTTAAAGAGCAAAACAGTTATCCCCGGTGTCAGTCCAATATTTATTTTCAATCAAAATTACTACAAAGAGATTAACTGATGATTATTAAATTTCTGTATCTAGGACTTTGTTGTAGATGCAGTGTTTCCTACACTTCAATTGCGATGACACTTCAAAAAGTACTTTATTGGCTGTCAAGGGCCTTGGGATACCCTGACGCCATGAAAGATGCTGTATAAATGCTAGTCTTTCCTTTCTATCTGGCTACTATGGAAACTACCTTTCATGTTTTTTAATGTGACGGCAGTTATAACAAACCTAAATAAACACAAGAAGAAAAGTTCATCTTCATATTTACCCAGTTTTCCCTGATTTAATTCCTCACTAAAGTTCTGTCTACAAGCATCAACCATTAAACTGAAAACAGAACAAAAATACAATAGTTTAAGTGTTAATCTTTTCAGCCCTGAAATAATTTCTCACATATACACATTTCCTTTCAAACTCATACATTTACAAAATTAGTTGCATAAAAAGGTTCAATCTTAAATACAAAACTTTGCTTCTCCCCACATCCAAATAAATCTGATTATAGTTTTGTTCCTTAATCTATTTGATAGAATTTTACTGAATTTCATTCTTATAGGTGCTGAGTAAAGACAACCCCTTCAGCTTTTTGTTTTAAATTAGAAGAATTTCAGCACTTAGTTTTAAAACAGAATTATAGTTTGAATGTAGTAGCTTTCGTTAAAAGGGCTTCAACTCTCTGTATCAAAGAATAATTTATTTTACTAAGTGCGGGAAATTACTTAAAGTATAGCGATCAAAACGTGGCTTTTATCTTTAATCTTGCTAAAAAGTGAAAACCCTGCCTCTACTTGATAGTATACAAGTTCTGAAACTTGCTTGGAGATACATTATCATGGATTACACAGAACAGCACAACTCCTAACAGCTTTGACAAAATGTTTTATATACATATATATACTGGGTAGTGTGAAGCATTTCCAACTCTTTACATTATGTCAAAAGGCAATATCCTGCTTTCAAGCCAACACTTCAGTGCAGTACTCGTGAAATCCAAGCTAGTTAATTACTATATTAGGAGATTAAAGCATCAATGGTGCAAGCAGCAATAATAATGGCCCAATTCATACAAGGATGCAAATCAATGATTCAGACACTGTATTTAAACTCAATAACATATTTTAGAAACCTAATCGATTCTAGATGCAAGTTTCAAGTTGTCAACAAGCTCAAATGTTCAGAACTTTGAGTCTCCTTCACTGCTAATTTGAATTTTGTCAAGCATCATAAACAAAACATTGGCAGCAATTTATAGGCTTAATACGATAATCTCTCCAACTTCAAGACAGAAATGGATCATTTTATTCAAAATTTTCTTCTTCTGGAAACTTTTTCAAATCAGAAATATATGATTTGGAAAATAAGCTTCTTTCTCATTTCACTGTGATTGTAAAATAATCTAGGAAACGGATTGTCTGATTTAGTCAAACATGTACTGTGGTAGAGTTAACAGTCAGCTGATTAAAGTGGAGCCATACAATGAGTTATTTCAACTGATCAGTTCTCCATTGGAATACACTAATATAACACAACAATTCAATCCAATCTTCAAAAGGCAAAATAATTATGAAAATTGGTGATATTTTTGTTGATTGAATCACTATAATGGATACTGAAATCCATAGATTAGTTACAGTGCAGTGAGAGGAAGCAAAAGCCAGTCCTGTAATACAAGATAGGGTGTTTAAAAGTAAGGTAGGAGTTCATTAGGAACAGCATGAATCTAGCAAGATATTGCCTTTTAAGGAATGGAGTACAACTTTGTAACTCTTGCTTGAATGTATGCTATTATGCCTTATCCACAAACAATGCATGCTAGTCCTAAAATCTCTTATGTACACATTTTGAGTGTTGGTGCTAAGGAATGGCTATGCACACTAGAGCGTCTGTACATCACAGCATAATGCTGACGGCAAACACACTGATAACGCAATACATGGTCCTGTTTTCCCATCTCACAGTACAGCTTCCTGCAAAGAGAAAAGGATATATTAATCTATACAGAATAATGCAGAGTTACAAGATATTACAGTTCACTCTACTATAGCTTATTTCAAGTGAGACTGCATTAAGAAATACATGCCAATTATACCAATTCATTTTTTGAGCTGATGCACGGAAAAGATTCACATTGATAAAAGCAAAATACTGCAGATACTGGAACCTGAAACAAGAACAGAAAATGCTGGATAATCTCAGCAGGTCTGACAGCATCTGTGAAGAGAGAATAGAGCTAACGTTTCGAGTCAGGATGACCCTTTGTCAGAGCTGACAAAGGGTCATCCTGACTCAAAACGTTGGCTCTAATCTCTCTCCATAGATGCTGTCAGACCTGCTGAGATCTCCTAGTATTTTCTGTTTTTGTTAAAGATACATTTTCAAGCCTTGCTTTCAAAATGCAGGTCCGATAAGGATAAGCAAGCCGCTCATTTCTTAGTAATGGTCTGCCACAACAGATTGGTTATTGTGTCTACTCTGTCACGTATATCTACTTAGGCATGATAATTGTTGTTCAGTCTCAACAAAGTTACAGTATATTTTCACCTCTGCAGACAAACAGGAAAAATGAGTTTCACCCCAGAGTAAAATGCCACGAGGTTGCTCTGGCAACCATCAGTTTCCATCAAACAACTTCAATTAATTATCTTCTGCTGTCAGTCATGCACAATTTCATTATTTAGCATTCGAGGCAACTTTCAGCAATTAGAAATGACCAATTATCTGATAGAAATATTTATCATTTCCATGAAATACATGTGTATATTCTGATTACAGCACCAATTTCTCTTGCATCCTCCAGCATTAGGCATTTTTATAATGAACGTTGAATGTTAAGACAAAAAGGCTTACCATCAGTGCTGCTGTCCCAGTAACATGAACTCGCTGTATGAAGACCAGCTCCACTTTTCTGCATTATTGCACAGGTCACTAGAATTAAAAATGCATTATCATTTCAGTGGCATAATTCTGCTGTGAGAACATTTTTCAGAGTGGCAAACATGCAAAATTGGGAACATTTGCTTTTATCTAAAAAAAACAGTATATTGTTCAATTGCCACAGCAGACACTGATCTCAAGAGCCTGGATACAATGTGGTGAATTGTTGTTTATAAGACTGTATTCTAAATAGGGACACTGACATGTATGTATTTATTGTCCATCCTTGGTTGCCCCGGAGACATGGCTGTGGATCTGCTTGCTGAATCATTGGCATTGGTTTGATACGGAATGGTTTCCAAGGTCACCAATGCCGTAAACCATATTGATATAAGATTGGAGTCACATAAAGGTCAGACTGGGTAAAGACAGTAGGTATCCTTCCCAAAAGGGCATTAGTCAAACAATTGGGTTTTAACAATAATCCAATAGCTTCATGGTCACTTTAACCCTTTCAGCTATCTCCAATTTCGCTGAAAGGAATTCAAATTCTCAAACTGCTATGGTGGAATTTCAATGAGCAGCCTCTGGATGACTAGTTAGTAATTTAATCACGACACTACTACCAATTTATCTCAGGTGCTTTTAAAAACATCAATGATCAAATTGTTACACTAGGAGCATTGAGGATTAATCTCGGGAACCAGGGGTCATAGAAAATGTATCCTCTATCATTCAGCATACTATCAAAGAAATATTCAAACACAAGATATTCCTCGATATCAAGATATTCCTATGGAAAAATGTTTAATTTACTCATTTATAAATCAGTAACTTTATTTCTGAATCCTCCACTTATTATAGAAACTGTCCTTTTCATACATTCATTTCCTTCAAAGCAACCTCAGCATTCAAAAACATACAACAATGTGCAGATAATTTATGGAAGAACATTTTACTCCTTTCCAATTGCAATGTAGACAGCAACCAACGAATGGGTGACATCAGAAAACCTAGGTCATTATTTGTTGTCTGGACAAAGTTACGCACAAAACTCAATGTCCAAAGCGAATCACAAAAAATAAAATATATTGCTGAAGAGATAAATTAATGCTCATTCCACAACAACTTGATAAAAGCAACCTGAATAAATATACCCCAGTACATCCCACTGAATATCTACTTACTCAATACAGGATCAATTGTCAAACCTTTGAAAATGTGTTATTTAATGCTCACATCTCAAATTGCTCTTAGAAACTTTCCCAAACATATATTTTTTTAAAATGTGAAGTCAAACTAGGAGATGTGCAGGTTAGGTTGATTGGCCATGCTAAATTACCCCTTCGTGTCAGGGGGATTAGCAGGGCAAATACATGGGGTTACAGGGATGGGGCCTGGGTGGGATTGTCGTTGGTACAGGCTCGATGGGTCGAATGGCCTCTTTCTGCACTGTTGGGAATCTATGATTCTAGGAATACTTGGCATGAACGAGATAATGGTGCACATCTCTCCAGAGTTACAGCATTGTATTAAGACATACTTATCCTGCATCTTTATGTATTACATGATCTTGAAGCAGAGGATAAAGTTTACAAATTTCACCAGCTTAATAATTATAAATGCCCCCATGATGCAGTCTTTTTACTTAATTACAGAATACTCACCAATATATTTGAATGGTTTTCCCATTTTAACCAAATGCATCAGGGATTGTTCAACTACAGCAGCAGTCCACTGATTGATCTTGCTGTGATTATAATCAATCCCTCCGATAATAGTGTCAACGCACTGAAAATGAACCACTGAAATTAACTGCACATTTATGGTTTAAAGATTTCTGCTAACATGCTTTAGGTATAATTGTAAATGTTAGGTTATTTAATACAAAATAAAGAACAGAATGGCTTTCCATTTGGAAAAAGATTACATTTCAAGGAGAAAGGAAAACAAAGACAGATTAATGGAACTGCACAGTATCACAAGATGGATACAATTAAAAAAGCCAAGACATCTTCAATCACCAATTTAGGAGGTCAGCACAGTTCATGTATCATCACCCCAGCACCCACCACATCCCTATTAAAGCATCCAACAATTCCCAATAACGATTCCAGAGTTTTTATCTTCACCAACATGTCCAGAAATCTATTCCATGTTCTCCAGAGACAATGATCAAAAACCTACTAATGCTAAACTTCCCCTTTAATGATTTGAGCCCATTCCATCTTGTACTGATGTGATTAAATTGCAGTAACACTCTAATTATAACTTTTTGATGCAATTTAAATAGCACTAAGATGCTCAGGTCCCTGAATACATCATTTTCTTCTACGGAAGTTGCAGACGCCGTTGAACAAGCTGAACCCAAAATGCTCATCCCTCAGATGCACAAAGGAAAGGACTAGTTACAGCTATCTTATTCAACAAATTAAAAGTTCATCTGAATATAGGTTCACTGTCAAATAGATCATTATTTACAGAGATCTCTCATAGTCAGATACACGTTGGCCTTAGCAATAGAACATAAGTTTGTTTTAATTCACTTATTTTAATGCAGCCACTTTGAACATATATTATAAACAATCTTCCCATACTTACCTCTTTGACAATATTACTGGCTTCATCTGCATTGAAGACAACCTGCAAACAAGCGACATAATTCAGCAATATATCTTACATTACTGCTAGCAACATAAATGATCTACAACAGATTAGACATGATGTAACTAAAACATTTTAAAATAAAGAACCCAAGTAGGAAGAAAACTAGGTGAAAAGGAGATTTTGTTTTTATTCATTCAGGGAAAATGGGCATCACCAGCTGGGCGAGCATTTATTGCCCATCCCTAACTGTCCACGAACTGAGAGATTTGCGAGCCCATTTCAGAGGGCATTTAAGAGTCGGGCACATTGCTGTGCACCTGGAGTCACATGTAGACCAGACCAGGCAAGAGTGGCAGATTTCCCAAACATTTGGGTTTTTAATGACAATCAGAAAATCCCTACAGTGCAGGAGACCATTCGGTCCATCGAGTTCTCTCAGAGGATCTTATCCAGGCCCTCTCCCCCACCCTATCCCCGTAACACCACACATTTACCATGGCTAATCCACCTAACCTACACATCCCTGGACACTAAGGGGCAATTTAGCATGGCTAATCCACACAGATACCTACACAGCTTGGACTGTGGAAGGAAACCGGAGGAAACCCACGCGGACACAGGGATAATGTGCAAACTCCACACAGACAGTGACCCAAGGCCGGAATCAAACCAGGGTCCCTGGCACTGAGAGGCAGCAGTTCTAACCACTCTGCCACCCAAAATTGACAATGGTTTCAAGGTCATCATTAGACTTTTATTTCCAGATTTTCATTGAATATCAACTTCACCACTTGCCATGAACCTGGGTCCCCTACATCACTGGATGACAGGTCCAGTGACAAAGCTGCTTCCCAATGCCTCCCCAAATGAGGGAAAAAGAGGGATCTTAAGGAAGAGGTTTACTAGAGGGAATCAGGGCATGGAAGGAGGTATTTTGGGGCAGGAGTATTGTGGGGCGGAGAATATTTAGGGTTGAGGGGCTATTGGAACAGTGGGGAAAATTGGGGTGGGAATGTATTG
Source organism: Mustelus asterias (assembly GCF_964213995.1). Lineage (NCBI taxonomy): Eukaryota > Metazoa > Chordata > Chondrichthyes > Carcharhiniformes > Triakidae > Mustelus > Mustelus asterias. Next base: position 46,664,945 of record NC_135817.1, read on the forward strand.
GGGGAATGGAGTGACATAATGGGGAGGCATATCTGTGGAACTCTGCCGCAGAGGGCTGTGGAGGGCAGGTCATTGGGTGTCTTGAAGACAGACATAGATAGGTTCTTGATTAATGGGGGGCACAGGGTGCATTGGGGGGGCACAGGGTGCATTGGGGGGGCACAGGGTGCATTGGGGGGCCACAGGGTGCATTGGGGGGCCACAGGGTGCATTGGGGGGCCACAGGGTGCATTGGGGGGCCACAGGGTGCATTGGGGGGGCACAGGGTGCATTGGGGGGGCACAGGGTGCATTGGGGGGGCACAGGGTGCATTGGGGGGGCACAGGGTGCATTTGGGGGTATTAGAGAGACATTAGGGGGTAATGGGGGTGAGGAAAGAGGAGCTGTCGAAACTCTCAGTGATGATCGCTCCCAGCCACCGCCCTGAGGGGCCGCTCTCGGCTTGAGGCGCGGCTCAGACAGCCCGGCCGCAATGAGGTGTCATCCAACCGGCCAAACAGCTCCACAAAACTGTTCGTCCCCGCACCGCTCACCTCCTCACTGGACTGATACTCCTCCATCCTGCTCCCTTCACCAAACCGCCACCGCCGCCTCTGACTAGCACCTGACGTGAATCCACAGGACAGACAGCTGACGCAAGACGGCTCGGAGGACCACTCACTGCGCCGCCTGGCGGCCGGGAGGGCCACTCACCGCGCCGCCTGGCGGCCGGGAGGGCCACTCACCGCGCCGCCTGGCGGCCGGGAGGGCCACTCACCGCGCCGCCTGGCGGCCCGGAGGACCACTCACCGCGCCGCCCGGCAACCTGGAGGACCACCCACTGCGCCACCTGGCGGCCGGGAGGACCACTCGCTGCGCCGCCTGGCGGCCGGGAGGACCACTCACCACGCCACCTGGCAGCCGGGAGGACCAGCCACTGCGCCACCTGGCGGCCGGGAGGACCACTCACCACGCCGCCTGGCCGCCGGGAGGACTATTCGCTGCGCCACCTGGCGGCTCGGAAATTTCCTATCTCGCCGCCTCCGGACGATCCAGAAGTCTTGGATTTAACGGTTCTATAGCCAAAAGGTTTGGAATTATAGAAACTTCGAGTAAAAATGAAACTGAACCAAATCAGAAAATCCTGGAGATAAATTCGCGCAGTGAAGTAGCTGAAACTAAATAATATGTTGTCATTGGTCAGACTACACTCAAATTTATTCCCTCTCATATGATAACGTCCTTGTAAAAACACAGTAAGAAGTTTAACAACATCAGGTTAAAGTCCAACAGGTTTATTTGGTAGCAAAAACCATTAGCTTTCGGAGCACCGCTCCTTCGTCAGATGGAGTGGAGAGCACATTTCCACTTTAACCTGGTGTTGTTAAACTTCTTACTGTGTTCACCCCAGTCCAACGCCGGCATCTCCACATCTTGTAACAACACCCAGAGGAGAGCCACCAAAAGGATTAATTCCAGCATGATGCGACCACAAAACACACCTTGCTCTCACCTCACCGCCATCAGCGTGGGGACCGCTCCCTCCGTGACATCCTGGTCCACTCCTCCATTATGTCCAACTTTCCATCCCCTTCCCACTGCACCTTCCAATGCAATCTCAGAAGGTGCAACACCTGCCCCTTTACCCTCTCCCTCCTCACCATTCAAGGCCACGAACACTAATTTCAGGTTAAGCGGTCTTTTCCATGCACTTTCTTCAATTTGGTCTACTGTATTCACTGCTCCCAATGAGGTCCCCTCTACACTGGGGAGACTGAAGGTTTGCTGGGTGACTGCAACGCGGAACACCTTTGCTCAGTCTACAAGCATAACCCCAACCTTCCCATCGCCTGACGTTTAAACTCGGCACCTTAATAAGAACATAAGAACTAGCAGCAGGAGTAGGCCATCTGGCCCCTTGAGCCTGCTCCACCATTCAATAAGATCATGGCTGATCTTTTCGTCGACTCAGCTCCACTTACCGACCTATGCACCATAACCCTTAATTCATTTACTGTTCAAAAATCTATCCTTGCCTTAAAAACATTCAACGAGGTAGCCTCAACTGCTTCACTGGGCAGCAAATTCCACAGATTCACAACCCTTTTGGTGAAGAAGTTCCTTGCTCTCATGCCCACATGTCCATTCTTGGCCTGCTGCAATGTTCCAGTGAAGACCAGCATAGCTGGAGGAGCAGCACTTCATTTTCTGATTAGCAACATTACAGCCTTCAGGACTCCACATTCTCCTCCATCTTAAACCCTTTATAAAAAATATCCCATATACTTATTGTCTCAATCCAATAATCTTCCCTTCCCTCATCCTCCCTCCCACATCAGGCCATCTGTCATGTCTCCTTAAGGTTGCTATATTTTGTTGCAATTTCTCGCAGCTCCACTTTAATATCAATATGTTTCTTCCTACCTTTAGTTCTGATGAAGAGCTAAATGGACTTGAAACATTAACTCTGTTTTCTCTCCCCAAAGATGCTGCCTGACCTGCTGAGGTTTTACAGCATTCTTGTTTTAGATTCCAGCATCCACATTATTTTGCTTATTGTCAGTAAAGTATAAAGGATTGTCAGTTTAGAGAACCTCAGATACTTAGATAGCTTAAGGAATTTGGCCTTTTTATTTAATAGTGTTAACTCTATGTAGAGGTATGTAGTACAGTGGTAGAGTTCTGGCTTCAAGTCCCATTTCATGATGTATCGGAGGAAAATGTGTCCATAATATCAGCCTGCCGTAGGTCCTTCCAATATGCCTAATAGCAGGTAGTCAGAGTTTTCAGATCAGCCGTTCTTGGCCAAATAATCATGGACCAATCCAATGGTCGTCTGTGGTTGCCATGTGGTGCCCTCGTAGGCTGTGGCATCTGGAGAAGAAGACTCTGAAATAAGTACAGGGCTAAATGACAGACTTGTGAGATTATTCCAGTTTAACAAAATGGAGGACCAAGGGTCATGAATTTAAACTATGTATAAACTGGAAGTAAGGTTCCTCTTTTCCCAGAAAGTAGCAAGCCTCTGGAATACATTGCCATGGACTTAATGGACCGCTTCTTCGCTGGAAAAGAAATTGTATCATATAAATGAAGTGGGCTTATCAGTAAACATTTGGCCCATGTGACCTTTTTTAAAAATTCATTTGTGGAACACGGCATCACTAGCTGGCCAGCATTTATTGTCCATCCCTAGTTGTAGCCTGGAGGGCAGTTGAGAGTCAACCACATTGCTGTGGCACTGGAGCCACATGTAGGCCAGGCCAGGTAAGGACAGCAGATTTCCTTCCCTAAAGGACATTAGTGAACCAGATGGGGTTTTACGACGATCGACAATTGATGGTTTTATGGTCATCAGTAGATTCTTAATTGCAGATATTTTTAATTGAATTCAAATTCCACCATCTAACGTGGTGGGATTAGAACCTGGGTCCCCAGAACATTAGCTGAGTTTCTGGGTTAATAGTCTCGCGATAATACCATCGCCTCCCCTCTTGGATTGTTTTTGAACTCCTGGTTTGGGGTGGTATTGAGGGGAGGTCAGGAAACTATTTTCCAGCTTCCTTCTCTTATTATCCCTGTTTTCCTTCTCACCCAGGAGGGCATAATGGCAGCTGAAAGTGACTAGTTATGATGTTCCAGCCAATGTGGTGTGTGGGACAGTTAACTGGACTTCTCCTGACGGTCAGTTTTGGATTGAGAAAAATCTCAACATTGAAATTTCTCATGCATACTCTTCTGAGGCCCACAGTCTGCTGAGGATTATTTTGGGGAGTCAGAGTTTTTTTAAAAATTTTCTGCAGTTTTTTCCCCCTGTTTTTACCTCTCCCTGATGATAATGTTTTGAGAGAATGGGTCAGTTGTGTACTTGGTTACACCTGGTTTGGATGAGGTGTATTTAATGCGCCAAAAGAGAAAATGCAAGAAAATCTCAGCAGGTCTGGCAGCATCTTGTAAGGAGAGAAAAGGGCTGACGTTTCGAGTCCAGATGACCCTTTGTCAAAGATAAAAGGCATAGAAAGTGGGAGATATTTATACTGCAGGGTGAGGGAATGAAAGATGAATCACAGCCACTGAAACCAGGGGAAAAGACTGCTAATAGCAGTCTAATAAAAGATAGAGAATTAAACAAAATAGAATAAAAACAAAGGGGTAGAGCAAATCATCTGAAGTTGTTGAATTCGATGTCAAGACCGGAAGGCCTCCTTGTTTTCATTCTATTTTATTTAATTGTCAATGTAAGAACTGTTTTCTTCCAACTAAAATATAACTTTATTCATCTGCTGTTAAAATCAATATTTAATTATTGTTACAAAAAATATCATGCAAGGGACAAATGCCAATTCCATTTCTTTCACAATGTCTATGTTGCTGGAGACCTTGATAATTGGACTTTGTGTTTTGCCATGCTACAGCACGTTAATCCTATATAATGTAACTGACTGCTTTATGTAACATTTCAGTGAAGTGAGCTGGACTGGTTTTCATTCATCCCCTTCTGAAAATCCAAAGATTTTCAAACTATAGATTTGATTGAAATGGAAACAGAATTATTCTTTTTTTTAACAAAACATTCTGCAGAGAATTTCAAACAAATGTTATCAGGTCAATCAAATCTGTCTCAGAACCTACCTACGATCTTGAGCCAAGCAAGGTTTTGTGTTACATGTTACTTATTATTTGTCCTTGTACACATGGATTGGATGGATGTGGCACTGCTTGCTTCTATTCATCTTTCTGACAGATTGAAGCCTCCAGTGCATTGTGCAGCTCGAATGAACTTGGACACTATTTTAGAGTGTATTATGGACATGGTGATCCAAATGTCATATTGTTCAGTAGCAATATTTAAGAATGTATAATTAAGTCATTTCCTACAAGTTGCAAAACAACAATATTGGGTGTGTGTGGTGAAAAGTAAGAATCATTTGTAGTTTTAATTTCTTTCCTAGTATACTTTCCAGATTTTTCCTTAGTTTTAAGAGGAATCAATAGCTATTTATTGGCATCTTAATAGTATACAGTTCTCATATCGATCATGGTGCACAAAAACCCCCGCAAATGTTCTAAACTCATGAATGGATGTGTAATATTGTAGCTCGGACTCTAATAATAGATGAGCCTGGATTATCCCATCCGATGCAATGTTAATTTAAATTCATGGGCTTTCTTTCTCATTATTAAGCCCACCAATGCCCCTACTTTCTCAGGAGGCTAAGGAAATTTGGCATGTCCACTACAACTCATTAATTTTTACAGATGCAACATAGAAAGCATCCTTTCTGGATGTATCACAGCTTGGTATGGCTCCTGCTCTGACCAAAACCGCAAGAAACTAGAAAGTTTATTTTTTTAGTGTCACAAGGAGGCTTACATTAGCACTGCATTGAAGTTACTATGACAATCCCCTAGTTGCCACACTCCGGCCCCTGTTCGGGTACATTGAGGGCGAATTTAACACGGCCAATGCATATAACCAGCACATCTTTCAGGACTGTGGGAAGAAACCAAAGCACCCGGAGGAAACCCACGCAGACACGGGGAGAACGTGCAGACTCCACACAGACAGTGACCCAAGCCGGGAATTGAACTCGGGTCCCTGGCATTGTGAAGCAGCAATGCAAACCACTGTGCCGCCTTGCCATCCACACAAAGGATTGTTAACGTAGCCCATTCCATCAGGCAAACCCAGCCATTGACTCCGTCTACACTTCCTACTTCCTTGGAAAAGCAGCCAGCATTACCAAGGACCCCACACACCCTGGACCTACTCTCTTCCACCTTCTTCCATCGGGAAAAAGATACAAAAGATTGAGGTCACGTACCAACCGACTCAAGAACAGCTTCTTCCCTGCTGCCATCAGACGTTTGAACGGACCTACCATATATTAAGCTGATCTTTCTCTAAACCCTAGCTCTGACTGTAACCCTATATTCTGCATCCTCTCCTTTCCTTCTCCCCTATGTACTCAATGAACGGTATATTGTGTCTGTATTTAGCACGCAAGAAACAATACTTTTCACTGTATCCCAATACAAGTGACAATAAATCAAATCAAATTATTCAACTCAGCAGAAATTCAGACTACTGGATCTCTGCCCACTTTACATCACATGTCCGCTTCCAGCAGATTTTTTTACTCAATTAATTTCTGACTCCCCAAGATAATTTCCAGAAGACTGCGAGCCCAGAGCTCCTCATAATCCCAAGTAACTAGCAGTTTACTCTCTAAAGTTGAAAATCTCCTCTTCAAACAGGGACTTAATCCAGTTCCCCTTGAAAGGAATCGTTACGTGTGGTGCCTTGAAAAAAAACACAGGGCAGGAAGTACCCATCTGAAACACAGGCACAGGAGTAGGCCATTCAGTCGCGTAAACCTGTTCTGTAGCTTGATTAACATATTAAGATAAGGCCAAGGATGCCTTTTACACCATTTTCCAACATTTATCCATGTGAACACAGTATCCAGGGTTGCTAGACAGTGGTGGATATAGCAATGTTAGTTTAGACGATGTAGTAACACCGAGGTAGATGTTTCAATCAATTCTCAATGATTTTCTTTTTTTCATCTGGTGGTTAGGTTCTCATAAGCCTCCACATCAATTGTTCTTACTCCCCTCGGAACCATTACTGGCATCAATAGGTTTTCCAAATGGAAATCACTCAATGTGATGCGTTTAGAAGCACAAAGAAGAGCAAAGAAAGAGATGGGTGGGAGGTGTTGTGCATTGACCTACTGTAGCAGACAAAGGTGAACACATTTCACTTTGGCAGCTGAATAGTGCATGCACACGCTCCTATTCCTAAAGGACGTTGGGCAGCAGATGACACCACTGCACGCCACACTTATGGAGTATTTCAACCTCACTAAACATTCACAATAATCCTTTGTCTGCATAACATGCGATTCATCAGTAGATGTGAACAACTTTTACTGAAACAATATTGTAATATTGATTCGTGGCGATATTTGTTCATTACAGTTTCTCCCGAAACTGCTGTTAAATTCTGTCACTCATTTTCACACAATCAGTTTTTCTGACAAGACCGCGGTTTGCAAACTTTTCCAAGCCCCATTCACCGATCACCCCTGTTCTCACTGACTTACAGTGGCCTCCGATCAAACTGCATCTTCATTTTAAAATTCTGAATCTTTTTCAAATCTCTCCCTGGCCTCATAGCACCCTATCTCTGTAACTCCCTCTTTCCTGCTATCCTCTGAGATATCTGCGTCCCTCCAATTCCAGCCTGTTTTGTATTGCTTCCAGTTCTGGGTTCCGCACTTTAGGAAGGTTGTTGAAGGCATTGGAGATCGTGCAGTAAAGACTCATGAGAATGGGTTGCAAGAATGAGGAACTTCAGATGTGAAGATAAATTGAAAAGGAATGGCTAAGAGGAGATCTGGTAGAGGTATTCAAAATTATGCAGGGTCTGCACAGAGTACATAAGGAGAAACTGATCCCACTCATGAAAGGATCAAGGATAAGAAGGCGCAGATTTAAAGTAATTGGCAAAAAAGCAAAAGCGACATGAGAAAGAACATTTTCATACAGCGAGTGGTTACAGTCTGGAATTCACTGCCTGAGAATGTGGTGGGGGCAGGTTGAATCGAAGCATTCAAAAGGGAATTGGACTCTTATCCGAAAAGGAAGAATGTGCATGGCTATGGGGAGAAGGTGGGAGAATTACACTCAACGAATTATTCATTTGAAGAGCTGGTGCAGACATGATGGGCTGAATGGCCTCCTTCTGCACTGTAATACTCCTGTCAAACGTCACTGCAAAGGCCACAGAGTGGATGGTGAAAAGTGTTGCACAACTATAATTTCTACCCAAAACCACTGGAGGGAGACAAATACAATTACTTTGAGCAAACTAAAACAGTCTAAAAACTGCTTTTCATTGCATCTTAAATTTACCAGAAATTTTTATACTATCCTCCAACAGAGAACCGCTGCCTACATTTCCACAAGCAACCACAATCATTGAAATCCCAGTTAGCCTGATGCCAGCAGTCAAACGGTTATCTTTCACAAGATGGGAAAAATAAGATGTCAATAGCCATCTCTGTAGCTCCTTTTCACTGCTTTGTTTTAAATGTGTAACACCTGTTTCAATGCTGACATGGGAAAATCAGGAGGAAGGCATTTGGGAATCACACATGTGAAGTTACATCGTTTGAGTCTGTGATAGGGGAAGCTGGAATATCAGTGCATTGTGCCACCCTGCCCTGTACATTGTTTGAAATTTTAAGTTATGTTGATAGATGCATTGAGGTAACATAACTTTTTGTTCCAGAAAACAGTCGTAGGACTTTCTAAATGAAAGGCAAATCAAGGTCCAACTTGTTTGCCTTCTGCCATTCTGCTAGTCACATGCTTGAATGGAGTCAATACCTGGTCATGACAGCCTGTCTCAGTCGATGATGTAGATGAACTCAGTTCAATGGTGTTAAAGGGGTGAAAGTGAATCGGCAGCCCATTGATTTCAACACAAATAAAAATTGGGAGACACATGAAATGGACTGACAATTCGCATTGTACACAAAGTAAAATTGGATCCCAATTAGTCTACAATAGACTAAGGCACATAAGGAGGAAAACCTTCACCTTGGTGGTGAAAATCTTTGGGAACCATAGGTTCAAGGTCACTTGCCTCTCTCAAAGGTACTACATTTGCCATATTTCATATTTGAGAGTACTCACACATGTATCCCTAATTACTATTCCCTGAAATAAGTCTAATTTGGTTTTGAATGAATTGAAGACCCGATCCCTGGGAGACATTGCTGTGCCAAGATAAATGACCTCCTGGATGATGCTGCTGCGCAGAGATGTTCCGCGTGGTTGATGCTCCACTCACCCAGTGCTCCAGGTGATGTTCCTGGATCTGGTCACTGGAGATCTCCATCCTCTCCTCATCTCTGTGAACTGCCACAGGTCTTCTTGTGGGTAGGTGCCAGCTTTCACTTGCCAAGTGGGTCCGGACGTGTCCCAAACTGGCGTGATTTCCTCCTGCTGGCATCGTGGACAATCGGGCATGGGAGGGTGAGCCTGGTCGGGCTTTCATCTGCATCCCATTAACAGGATGCAAATCAGTTTCAAACTGGCGTCTGGCAGGAATTGCAACCTGTCATACTGGGCAGCAGCAGAAGATCCCACCATCATTTTACACTGACAGGAAACTAATTTTTGAGCTCCCATCGCATCGTGCCCCTCCCCATGCCATTAATCCCTTCACAGGAGTGGAAAATTCCATCCATTGCTTGTATTTATAAAGTTTCGATTTAAGAAAATCCAGTCCAGTCCAGTTGTGGCTCCAGAGCAGAGTGACCATGTTCTGGGAGAAATCAAAGTGTGGCATCAGAGGAAAATGGATAGGTCAATGGTAGGTGAATATAGTTTGCTCGATTATCTTCAAAACTCACGTAATTTATTAGTAATTGTAAGGTTTTATTAGCTGTAGTAATGTTTACTAGCAATAGTCAGCGTTATTGGGAGTAACAGTGTTTAATTATAAATTAATTAAGAAAAATATATTAATCACTACATAATAAAGATGGCTGATGTGCTGTGACTGCAGAATGTGATGCAGGGCAAGCATGTTTGCAGTAAGTGCCTGCGGTTTGAGAAGCTTTGGCTCAGAGTAATTGAGCTGGAGGCTGAGCTGCAGACACTGTGATCCATCAAAGAGGGGGAACATTACCAGGGCACTTTGGACCAGGAGACAGCTGCACCACTCATGATAGGGTCTTCTGATTTGGTCAGTGGTCAGGGACAGGCGAGTGTGGTTGCGTGAGGAAGGAATATTGAGCCAAGAGGTAAAAGTGGAACAGCCTCTGTCTTTACAATTGTCCAGCAGGTTCTGGCAGCTCGTTTGGATGAAAGCGATGGCTGCAAGGTGATGAGCTAACTGACCATGACATCATGGTACAGGAAGCTAGTCAAGTGGGTGGAGTTAAGAGGAATATACTGGCAGTTGGGGCAGTATAGTCAGGGGAATAGATACAGTTCTCTGCAACTAAGTGCTAGAGTCCAGATGGCCATGTTGTTCGCCAGGTGCTAGAGTTTGGGACCTCTGCTCTGGGTTAGAGAGGAACTTGCAGTGGGAGGGGGAGATTCCAGTGTCCATGGTCCATATGAGTACAAACAACATAGGTAGAACTAGGAAAGAGGTTCTGCTAAGGGAGTATGAGCAGCTTGGGCTAAATTGAAAAGGAGAATCTCAAAGGTAATAATTTCTGGATAACCACCTGAGCCCCCTTATTTTTGAAAATTTGATTCTCAACATTTAACAAATTTGCAATTTGAACTGAGTCAGAGCAAAAATGTAAGGTCACATTTCAAGATGAAAATGAGAAACCAACTAATCGTTCTCAGGGGTGTATGAAAAGAAAGACCTTTCCTATAATCCAGACACCCATTGAAACTCCACCAAATTATTTTCAATGCTTTTTGTCTGGCATCCTTTGTCAACTTATTTTCTGATTTGTTAGTAGCTGCAAAAACTTCTCGATTGTAAGGGCTTCCACTTCTAGTGGCATTCCTAGACTCTTCTATGGTGCTTGACCTACTCACCCTCCTATCTCCTTCAGGATTACTGCTACACAATCTCATGCTCCTTCAATCAGAGTCCCTTTCATATGTCCATGATCTTTTCCTAGGGTTGTGATCACTTCCCAGTCCACTTTCAGAACTCACATTGCGTTTTCTGGCCGTCCACATCTTTACCTCATTTTGCCAAACTATGGATCTTGCCTTCTGTCTTTCATCTTGCACACTCAGCCAATGTTTGTACTTGCTGGTGGCTTTCCTTGGCTCCTCATAATGGTGGCATCCCTCCATTCACTGGCCCCTACTGGCTTATATGTTATTCTAATGCCAACTTTGGGTGGTTGTCCTTTGGGATAAATAGCCAATATGCTGCGCTTCAGTGTCACTGTTCATCTTCAGTTAGCCTTTTATCTGCCATAATCTTCTCCTTGTCCATCATATGTGTCTGTGAAGTGCATGTTGCCTCTTCACTTTATATTACCTGTTCATATTTTGCAAATTTATTATCAGTGTCAGTTAACCTCGAGAAATGTACCCTAACAACTTGATTGCCATGTTGCAAAATCATTATTTTCCATTACTGCATCTGACCTCTCCTGTGCCTTTCCTCTCTTTCTGCACTTCTTTTTTGTAATATACCATGTCCCCCAGATTAAACTGTATTTCTGATGGCCTTATGTGGTGCCATAAAGTTCACACAATTTTCCCTGAAACCTCAGGCTCAATAAATGCCTTTCTTCCTACATGTGGGGCATTCAAATGCTCAGAAAAAAATGAACTAATAGCAGTTCCTCCAAGGCCAGTGGATGATTCCACATCACCGAAGATATTTTTTGATTTCTCCTATAAACTAATTGATAGGGACTGACTGCAGCTCGCACCCGTTTGAAATGAATTATTTTTAATTTCTGTTTATTAAGTTTTAACAATAGTCATAATGAATAACAATACAGAAGATAGCTTACTGTACAGCAATAATGTAATAAACTTACACTTAGAAGAGAAAGGATAAATGAAGTACGAAGAAGAAGAAGAAAAAAAGGGAAAAGATAAAAGGAAAACCTTCCCTAGGCCTCCCCAACCCCAAAAAAAGTAAGAAGAAAATCAACAATGATCATAGGACAGATCTAGTTTCACATGATATAATATCTACAATATCTCTTTGCACATTCTCCCCATGTCTGCGTGGGTTTCCTCCGAATGCTCTGGTTTTCTCCCACAGTTCAAAGATGTGCGGATTAGGTTGATTGGCCATGCTAAATTGCACTTTAGTGTCAGGGGCACTATCAGGGTAAATACATAGGATTATGGGGATGGGGCCTGGGTGGGATCGTGGTTGCTGCAGACTCGATGGGCCAAATGGCCTCCTTCTGCACTATAGGGATTCTATTCTATTCTAATCTAATTAGGATCAGGTATATGAAAGTAGAGAGCTGTACTTCCTCCAAATAATCTAGGATTGCCAGGCTACATAAATGGAGCCTCTTATCGTGCACTTTATTTTCTCAAGCTTGAGATTCTGCATAAGATCATGTATCCAATTAATAAACAAGGGTGGGGCAGACTGCTTCTAATTTAATAGAATAATGCGCCTGGCCAATAATGTTGAAAAGGAGTGTGCATCAGTCTGAATTTTCATGAGAGGGTTGCCATTTGGTTCCACTGTAGAGAGTGCTGTAATAGGAGAAGGTCCAATGTTACTCATTGAAATGTTACTCATAGAGGGCTTCAGTTACTTCATTGAACGTTACTCATGGGTGGCACGGTAGCACAGTGGTTAGCACTGCTGCTTCACAGCGCTGGGGACCTGGGTTTGATTCCCGGCGTGGGTCAGTGTCTACAGAGTTTGCACGTTCTGCCCGTGTCTGCGTGGGTTTCCTCCGGGTGTTCCGGTTTCCTCCCACGTTCTGAAAGACATGCTGGTTAGGTGCATTGACCCGAACAGCTGTCGGACTGTGGTGACTAGGGGAATTTCACAATAACTTCATTGCAGTGTTAATGTAAGCCTTACTTTTGAGTAATAAATAAACTTTACTTTACTTTTACTTTACTTCAAAACAAAGCCAATTTAGCACTCGGGCCAGTACAGATGAATTAGAGAGGCTCGGGCTGTATAGCATTTATCACAGGTTGGATCAACATTTAGGCATATATTCATTAATTAAACTTTGGATAGATAGATACAATGTAAGATTTTAAATTGTTAAGCCATGTCTTGCACATACGGATGAGGAATTATACTGTAGTCTTCCAGCTATCTCCTAAGTCTGAATCAAAATCTCACTCCCAAAGAGTTAAGTAGAAAGCGAGGGGCACTGTAGTGAAAAGATTAGAGCATATAATTTGGAAATGAAGGCCCTAACAAAAGGATTTAGTTCTAATATATCTATCAGAGAGTTTGGGGGAAATGAATGCAATGGAGCAATTTTTTGTACACAAAATCTCTGATTGTAAGTAGCAAAGGAAGTGTGTGTGGAACAGATCATATTTCTGAGAAAGAGTCAAAAGATGTAAAAATATTAACAATATATAAATTAGCAAGTAACCAAAAGAGAAAATGCTGGAAAATCTCAGCAGGGGACATTTATACTCATCTCCCACTTTCTATACCTTTTAGCTTTGACAAAGGGTCATCTGGTCACAAAACATCAGCTCTTTTCTCTCCTTTCAGATGCTGCCACACCTGCTGAGATTTTCCAGCATTTTCTCTTTTGGTTTCAGATTCCAGCATCTGCACTAATTTGCTTTTATAAGTTAGCAAGGGTTTTGATGCCTCTCGCGTGCCAAACTTGAAAGGCAGAATCTCCTAATGAAGGTGAAAATAAATGATTTGCATCAACAGGGCTACAAAAAGAGAGAGATTGTAGCTCAAAGTGTGTTTTCACCTGGGTCCAAATCTTAAGTGACTTTCTAAAGATAAAGTTTGAAGAAAAGCGACTGGTTGATAAAGATAAGCACAACAGAGCAGGCAGAGATGTGTATTAACAAGAAGCATCTCCGATTACACCCAAGCGAAACAAGCCAGGTCTCAATTAAGCCAAAAAGAAATATTACAGATGTTAGCAGACCAATAATAAAACTGAAAATTTGACAGTGGCAAACTACCAAAGTGCTTGGGTCTTTGTAGAAAAACTTTATGAATTCTGGGTGTTTTCTTCTTCCAAATAAAGGAAGAAATTAGTTGATCTATTGCAATAAAAGAACACTTCGGGATAAACAATGGAAAACACTAAAATAAGTATAGAAATCTTTACATTAGCTAAAGACCAACGTGCTAAGTCCAACAAAGGGTCAAAGTTGAGATTGAAAGGTCTCCAAGGGATTAGGTAATTAAAATTTCTAAATATTTAAAACTGTTTACTAAAAACTTGAAGGGGAGAGAAGAAAGAAGGTAAAATGACAAAATTACAAATGACCTTACAGATGCCATGTGATCACAATCTTCACAAAAGGAGATAAATTGAACTGTAGCAACTATAGGGGCAAAGAGCTGCTCTCAATTCTTGGCAAAATCCTAGCTAAGTCACTTCTCAATCATCATGCACCAATTGCAGAAGAGGTCCTTCCAGATTCCTACTGTAGCTTCTGATCTACCAAAGAAACAGCCAATGTCTTCACAGCACACCAACATAAGGAAGTGTGCAGAGAGCAAAACATCTCTTTGTACATGGCTTTGTTCGACCTCACAAAACTCCTTTGACTTAGCACATCATATTGTCCTTGGATAATGCTACAGCGATATGGATGCTCAGCTAAACTCATAAACATTACCCCTCTCATAAATGACATGTTAATAATAGTACTATGCAATGGCTCCACTACAGACCCATTCCCTGTCAAAATAGGCATCAAAGAGGGGTGTGTCATTGCACCAAAACTATTCCCTATCTTTCTTGCAGCAATGCTACAACTTAATACTAACAGGTTTGCCCCAGATGTGGTAATAACTTATCGCACTGAAGGTAAACGCTTCAACCTCCACAGCTGAAGACTAAAACTAAGGGAACAGTCAGTTCTGTAATAGAACTACAACAGATGCAAAGGTTAGTGCTCCCTTTGAAGAAGAACTAAAATAGATAGTATTCACCAAAGCTTACAGGAGCATGGGACTTTCCCTGAACACCAAGAAGACCAAAGTCCTTCGCCAACCCCACCAAATGTGTAAAATCCTTCACTTTAAATTGAGATTCATGGCAAAATGTTGGAAAATGTTCCTCACCTCCCATATCTTGGAAGCAATCTATCCCAGAAAGTTGACATTGCATATGAGGTACTCCACTGAATCCATGTGCTAGCTCAGTTGATGGTAAATTACATGCTTCTGTCTTTTGATTTCATGAAATCAGACCTGACACTAAATTCATAGTCTATCGGGCAGTAATTGTCCTCATGCCTCTTTACAGTGCTGAAGCTTGGATAACTAATAGACACCATATCAAGGTACTAGAACAGCATCATCAACATTGTCTTTGAAAGATCTTGTGTATCAAGTTGGAGAATAAAAGAACAAACATGCATGTCCTCCAAGACAAAGCTATGCCAAGTATAGAAGCCACAATAGTCTCTCATCAGCTGAGATGGACCGGATATGACGCCAGAATGCCCACACTGCTCAAACAGGTGTTTTACTCAGGGCTATATCAGGGAACTCATTCACACAGGAGCCAAATGAAATGTTTGAATAACAATCTCAAAGCTTCTATGAAGATCTATTCTAGCAGTATCAATATATGGGAGGCATTGCCCAATCTCGACCACAAGGAAAATGGAATGAGGGGCAGCCTCTCGAACCAACAGTCTACCATCATCACTACCGGCTGACAACTGATGTCCTCACTGTGGCAGAGCCAAGAGGGATTGCCAATAGAGAGCAAACTTGATGCTTATATTGGCTGAGAAAATGTGAGAACTGTTCCATTTTCCAAAAAGTGAAGAAAGCACTCAGTAGACCACATATCACCACTATCAACTCAACACTATTACAATTCTGCAGTTCTTCCCTGAAGTATTTCTGTGTATGGTTGATGCTCTGTAACAACAAAGCTGAAAAAGGAAATATTTTTATTAAGAGTTTCTATCTCATTGCTAGCTTCAGGACAATCCAAATTCAACAACTTGCTCTGAAAACTCTGTCCACATTTTGACAGCATGGCAAATTCCACCACAACATCAGAGACAATCATAGAATCCCCACAGTGCACAAGGAGGCCATTTGGCTCATTGGGTCTGCACCGACTCTCTGACAGAGTATCTTACCCAGGCCCTCTTCCCGTAACCCCACACATTTACCATGGACAATCCACCTAACCTGTACATTTTTGGACTGTGGGAGGAAACCAAAGCACCAAGAGGAAACCCATATAAACACAGAGAGAATGTGCAAATGCCACACAGACAGTGACCCAAGGTTGGAATTGAACCCAAGTCCCTGGCGCTGTGAGGCAATAGTGCTAACCACTGTGCTACAGTGCCAACACTACACAACAACCTTAAATAATCAACAATATTCTAAGTAATACAACCCACAGCATACTAAAAGAAGTTCCAGTTCATCCTATCTCCCAATATTAGCAGATCATTGTGCGGCACGGTAGCACGGTGGTTAGCATTGCTGGTTCACAGCTCGAGACCTGGGTTCGATTCCCAGCTTGGGTCATTGTCTGTGTGGAGTTTGTACATTCTCCTCGTGTCTGCGTGGGTTTTCTCTGGGTGCTCTGGTTTCCCCCCACAGTCCAAAGATGTGCGGATTAGGTCGATTGGCCATGCTAAAATTGCCCCTTAGTGTCCTGAGATGCGTAGGTTAGAGGGATTAGCAGGTAAGTATGTAGGGATATGGGGGTAGGGCCTGGGTGGGATTGTGGTCAGTGCAGACTCGAATGGCCTCTTTCTGCACTGTAGGGTTTCTATGTTTAAAAATTTTCAGATCTGGATCTTTGCCAAAAACTAATCTGTTCTTCTTTGGGCCTTACCCTATCTCTGAACTAAGTTTTGTTGAAATCCATCCATTTGTTTTTGAGATAATGGCCCATAGCTTCCAATCTCTGGGGTTGGGGGGGGGGGGGTGGTCATACACAGGAGTTGGTCATACACAGGAAGTACCCCAGAAAATGCACAGGGAGACCCCTTAGATGTCTACGCATAGGAATTGCACGGAATTACCCCAGATGTTACATCTCTCAATGGGCAATTACCCTGTGCTTTGAACCATTCAACACTCCAATTTAGATGGGTACTTAAGATGGTTCTGACTGTCTTAGCAGATTTGTTACCCAAGAAAAGTTAGAAGGGTTGAGTTAGAAGGTTAGAATTACTTCTAACACCTGGGTAACTATAGTCTTGATCCCCCTCGATCCCCGACTGGAGCTCTGTTCCTGACCCGCTGAATACTTTCCCAATCCCCAACTTTTATTCCCCCACTACCCTGTCCCCAACTACCCTCCATACCCCCATCTACCTCCCTACCCCAACTAAGTACCCTCTTGACCTGCTGACATCCCCCTTACATCCCCCAACTACCTTCCTGACTACCTGCCTGAGGCCCCAAGTAATCCCCCAACCCCAACTACCCCCACCATTTGATTACCCTCCCCACCCCAGCAACTAGCCCTCCACCATCTCCAACTACCCACCTGACCCCCACCTAATTACCACCCCCCCCCCCCCCCCCCGTCTGCCAACTGACCACCCCCCCAACCACTATTCCTACCTGGCCTGAATCGAAAGGTCAGGCATGAAATGTGCAGCTGCATTCTGGTGCAAGTTAAAAGGATCAGAGTGACAACCTGACTGTGGTTGCCTGTCCTCAGGAGTTCTGGCCTGTTAATAAACAGGCTGACAATATTACTTGTTCAGTGGCCCAAGCAAAAATAATTTTAAGTTAAGATCCCCTTCCTCCCTCTGTCTCTGCCGAGAAAGACCTCATCCCAACTCCTTGTGCCTTCCTTTCTGATTTAACTGCCATCCTGCCCTCCCCTATCCATCTTCATCCCTCCACAATCCCATCCAACCGGCTCTTCAGCATTGACTCTCTATACTTTTGGGGTCTCTCTCAGATGAGGCCAACTCTTTCCTGCAACCTTCCTCACCCAATTCCTCAACTCACTTCAGCTCATCCAAAACTCTGCTTCCCAAATCTCATTCCACACCCATCAACACCCCCTCCCCCCCTCGTTTCCAATTCCCATTGATATTTACGCCCTCCACCCCCCAACTCCCAACCCAACGGGCAGCTTGGTGGCACAATGGTTAGCACTATTTGCTTCACAGCACTAGGGACCCAAATTTGATTCCCAGCTTGGGCCACTGTCTGTGCAGAGTCTGCACATTCTCCCCGTGTCTGTGTGGGTTTCCTCCAGGTGCTCTGGTTTCCTCCCACACTCCGAAAGACGTGCTGGTTTGGTGGATTGGCCACACTAAATTTTCCCTCAGTATACTCGAATAGGGTCTGGAGTGTGGTGACTAGGGGATTTTCACAGTAACCTCATTGCAGTGCTGTTAATATAAGCCTACATGTGACACTAATAAGGGGTGACACTAATAAGGGATGACACATGATGGTGTGCAGTGGTTAGCACTGCTGCCTCACAGCAGCAGGGTCACTGTCTGTGTGGAGTCTGCATATTCTCCCTGTGTTGGCATGGATTTCCTCTGGGTGCTCTGTTTTCCTTCCCACAGTCCAAAGATATGCAGGTTAGGTTGATTGACCATGCTAAATTGACCTTAAGTGTCAGGGGGTTAGTTGGGTAAATAAGTAGGGTTATGGGGATAGGGCCTGGGTGGGATTGTGGTCAGTACAGGCTGAATGGCCTCCTTCTGCACTGTAGGGATTTTATGATTGAATAAATAAACCTACCCTGACTATTGTTGCATTTTTATTGTGCTTCTATATATTTTTCAATACATATTGCAGTAGGGTGGAATTGTGTCCGGAAGCAAAAACAAATATTTTGCCAATTAAAGTGAAAGTTGTGATGATTGCAGCTTGAGAATAAAAAAAATGGTCGTGTGTTTCCCATCGAAGTGTCTACAATTGGAGGATTAATTGCCAGTCATTTTGAAACCGAGCAATATTTTGTGCAGTGCTCCAGTCCAGATGCTGGAACATTGTAAAATTTCGGTGGAATATTAGAACTCGATTTAAATACTGACTTGTGAACGATCGCTGGAAACTGAAGTCGATGTAAAGGGACACCTTGAAATGATTGTAACTCTGCAAATGATCTATCTGTGTGATGTCGAATTTTGAATAATTACGGAAACCAATTAAGATACTTGCAGCGACTAAAAAAAAAATCTGCTTTTAGCCCTAAGTTAATTTGATTTCGTTTATTTGGTTGAACGCAAAAAGATGTCCCAGCAGGTTTGAGCGATATATTAATTATATTTATTTATCACAAATAGGCTTACATTAACAGTGCAATGAAGTTACTGTGAAAATCGCCTAGCGCTGGTCAATTGCATCACATTCTGTTCTTGTGAAGCTGTTCGATATTCGGTCAAATTCAAGAAACAACATTTATTTTTCCTCCACCAAAACACGAGACTAAAGTTTTGAATATTTCGCCCAGTGCCAGTAGGTTTGCTCGTTTCCTGTGAGACTCAGCCGCTCTGGGGGGACCCACCCCTTTTAAGACTGAGCTCTCCACAGCAGTCGGGAGTTTCAGTGTTCAGACCAGTGTGAAAGCTGGAACACGGAAGAGGAGTAAAAGCGATCGGTAGCTGTTATCAATTTAACCCCCCCAAGGTCTCCTCCGCCACTGCTATCAGCATCCAGAGCTGCGAAGCAGTGGGTAGATGATCAGAGAGAGGTGGGGGAGGTATTGGCTGCATCCAGCTGCGGTGTCTCGCTACACATACACACTGCGTTAAAAGGTAAGACATCTGTCTATATGGAAACTGGGCACGAATTGATGCATACATACAGGAGTGCAAGCAGTTACTGCACAACCCGTATCGGGTCGACCCAGTTCATTCAGGGTGTGGAACTAATTGTGGGAGAAAACAGAGACACCACGACGATTTGTTTTCTTGCCATCATCACAGGCAACATTGATACGAGTGACAGTAGCGGCGGGGTTACGTGGGTAAACCTACGTTGATCTGAAGGCTGAGAAATTGGGAGTAGATGGATTTTGGACCCTAGTGAAACGAGTAGGGATCTAGATCTGTTGTATACTCGGGCGGTCAATATTATTCCTTTTCATTTTAAAAGTGTACTCTTGTGATCAGAGCTGCCGTGAAGGAAAACCTGAGTTTGGTGTTAGGATGTTGCCTGAATTTTGCATGTATTGCAGCAGCGTTTCCTGGGCAGCTGGTGGATAATGACAGGGGAGGTGCAGCAGTAGCATCCTGTGACATCTGGGCATTCTCCGTCCCATTGAATCCTTTTACAGGCTGTTTGAACGTGGATATTTGTTTACTTTGTTGCTTGATACCAACCGACATTACTAAATAAACCACAGAACAAAAGTCACTAAGGGAGCTCCAGCCAGAACCCTGACTTGTCTAAGGACGGTGAGGAAGTGTTGATGCTTCACCCACTGGTGTCACGCTGCTCCCATTGCTGCTTCTCACTGAGTTTCCCTGCTATAGTTTTTCTCACTGTCCTTTCGCATTTTCTCCTGTCTACATAAACAGTACAGCTAAATCGACTGTAAACATTCTGATTCCATGTTATTTTCGCTAAAAATGCTACTCGCAGCGAATTGAGGTTTCAAAATAAATGCATGCAAGGAATATTTTTTTTAAAGTTGGAAATAAACAAATCTTCATAACATCTGTAAAGAGGTCAGATTGATGGTTTGAGGTGCTGACCATTAGTTAAGGCAGCCCAATAGTCCTTTCTCTTTCCAGGTCTTAATGGAGCTGCAATGTGCATCCTGCTCCCATCCAGCTCTCCAAATGTGCTCCTGAAAAGGTATGCCAAACTAGAAAAAAAATCATTTTCCCACTAGGAAGCATGCCAGAAGGGTGTGTTATCTTCCTAGCCTGTAATTTTTCCATTAAAAACCTATTGGCTGCCTTGAAACCAATTAGCCCAAAAGTCCTCTTTTTGATTTGATTTATTATTGTCACATGCATTGGGATACAGTGAAAAGTATTCTTTCTTGCACCATACAGCCAAAACATACCCTTCATAGACTACATAGGGGAGAAGGAAATGATAGGGTGCAGGATATAGTCACATAGTAACATAGGGTATAGAGAAAGATTAGCTTAATATATGGTAGGTCCATTCCAAAGTCTGCTGGCAGTAGGGAAGAAGCTGTTCTTTCTTTTTATCCTTTCTTCTCAGTTTCCTGCCTCCCATTTGCCGCTTGCTGCCTTGATCCCAATTCTTTTGCTGCCTCCCCTCCATCGGTTCCTGCCCGCATCTCTCCTGGCCCCCTCAATGCCTTTCATTTGCTGCTTCTTGCTTGAACTTCTCCTGATCTCTCACTGTCCCCACCCCCAATTCCTGAGCCCTCAATAAAAGCAAGGGCTCAAGAGGTGTGATCAGGAGCCAATGAGGGGTTGGGATAGGTATGGCGTGCAAGGGAGCGATGGGGTCAGGATAGAGCGATGAGTAGGAAGTGGCAGGCAGGAAGCAATGAACATGAAGGAATGAAAGGGCTGAGAGAGGTGGCAAGCAGGAGACAGTAAAGGGGTCAGGGGAAGTGGTGAGTGGAAGAGGTAGCTAACGAGAGGGAGTTAGGGGTCAGGAAAGATGGTGAGCAAGGCCATGGGAATTGAGTTTAAAGAAACAGACTGAGCAAGCACGGTAACTAGACCAAAACTAAAATGGACGTCATGACCAACAATAATATTCAGCTAGGTTCCCTAATTTGCAAACCATGCTAAAACAAAAATGCATTATTAGAATACACTTCAAACAGAGGATATCTATTTTCAGCATTGTTATTTGATTTCCAACACTTGCAGCCTCTGCATAATGTGTAACACCAAAAATGATTTACATTTATAGTGTGCTATTCACAACCGCTCAACATCGGACATCCTAAAGCACTTTGCAACCAATGAAGCACTTTTGAAGTGCCATCACTGCTGTAATGCAGGAACACAGCACACAGCAAGATTCCACATTCAGCAATGTGATAATATCCAAATAATCTGTCTTTGTGTTGTTGATTGAGAGTTAAATATTGGTGAGGGCACCAGGGATAATTCCCTTGTTCTTCTTCAAAATGGTGCACACTCACTATTGCTTTGGAGTATCAATCTTGATTTTTTTAATGTTCAAATCCTGGAATAGGACTTGACTCTATAATATTCTGACTCCAGGGTTAAGAGTGCTATCCACTGTACCACAATGACCTCAATGAAATGGCAACAGTGTTCTTTACAAGTAAGATGTTGTTACATGTAATAGAATAAATCTTGCACAGAGCTAGCTCCAAGAAGGTGCTTCAGATCTGGTTACCTCACAAAGCTATTTTTAAAAAAAGCCATTATAATGTACAACAGGATGTGGTGGTAGCAATGTAACCGATAGAAGTGTAGAGCACTCATCCTCGTATCTACTGAGAATGTAATGGTGGAACAGTGTTTGTAATGAGCAAGTAGAAATTTTCCTGGCAGATGGTGGCTGTCTCTGCAATTGGGCTCCTGCATACAAAGGAGAGTTTTAAGTTCTTGAGATAATTTTACACAAAGTAGAAATGGAGCGTGAAACTTCACTGCTGGTAATCCCTCTGGATTTCTTAGATTGATCGAGTATGTTATAGTCCAACTGCAGCAATTGTTGTTTTCCTGACACAAACAGCTTAATCGTTCAGTGCTTGTTCAACTTGTATCATTAATTCACCTAAAATCTAATGGAAAGCCGGATTGCATTATCCCGTGCTCCCATTAGGGACCCATTCTTGCAGGATGTGTGGATTGGTGAATCAAGACTATAATGCTATTGACCCATTTCAAATCTGCAATCACCATGAAATCATCTTCCTTACTGGGAACATGGATTGATGAACAGCCTTTACAGCTTGCACTTTCATGCTGGTTTTAACGAGGAAAAATAGTCCAGTGGGATGAAGCATGTCTGTTTGAAAGCAGAAACTGGAGAGAAAAGGCTAGGGTGAATAATCTTAACATTTGAGCAGGATCAGTCATGAGTGAAATTAAACAGTACTTTTAACACAAAGGGTAGAGAAAATTTAGAACTGTACCCCCAAATGTTTCTGGTGATATAAAAGCAAATTACTGTGGATGATCTGCTGAGATTTTCCATCATTAACTGTTTTTGTTTCTGGTGCTGGTTCAAGTCGACATATGTTAAGGATTCTCAAGGCATATGGATCAAAAATGAATCTGTTTAAATAGCGGAAGGGTTTTTTTGTCCATTATGAAACCAGACAGTATATCTGCTGGCATCTGAAAGAAAAGTGATAGATCAAACTTAATTGGGTGATGCAGTGTAACAATTGGGCTGTGGGATTTTACATCAATAATGCTGTGATCATGTTCGGACAAAGGGTCATCAACCTGACGCATAGGATCTCTTTCTATCTCCATGTGTGCTGTCTGACCTATTGAGTATTTCCAGCAGTTTCTGTTTTAGATTTGGATTTTCAGCATTCACAGTTGTGATCAAATCAACTTTACTCGTGCAAATGCAAATCTGATGCTCCTAAATCTCAATCTTTATATCTCCAGCCAATTTTACTTGCTTACTTACTATGTTTTTATCTTGACATGCGATTAACTTGCATGCTGCATGCTTTTATCTTGACATTCATTTTTAAGTATGTAATTATTATAAAGGTAAACACAATGTTAGGTTTATCTATCTGGTGCTACATTAATCCACCTACTTACCAACTAAGCTGTTCCTTCATTAACAAGACACAATGTTTACTGACATGAATGATTCACAAATCCCAGTGTTTACTGACAGTCAAAATGTGACAAAAATTAATTTATTTCTATAAAATTTTTAATATAGTTTTACTTAAGGGAATTTGTTCCATATTAAAAGGTCATGTTCTTTCCTGTTGTCTTTGAAAATAGAAATAGTGGCTCTGTGTAATAACAGTCTGATAGATTAGTGCCTCCACTGAGAGGTTTATCGCATGCTCCTCGAAGGGCATCAGGAGTCACAACTTGGGAATTCCACTGCCTGTCTTCTCCCGCTGGGCTGAGGAGATAAAAGGGGATGATTGAGAGCTTGATGCCTGTTGGGCTTGGAGGCAGGGGGAAGGAAACAGGTGGCATAGGTTGACACCGTGCCTCGCCAGGCAGGGGTTGTGGCAGGGCGGTGCCACAGGGATTTGAGGATGATGCTGGTGGGTTGGGTGCTGGATGGTAAGGGGGTGGAGAATTCTGCCCATAGAAACTAGGAACAAGAGTAGGCTGTTTGGCCCTTCCAGCCTGCTCCGCCATTGAATATGATCATAGCTGCTTCTCTATATCAATATCATATTCCCACTTTCTCCCCATACACCCTGATGCCATTAATATCTAAACAATTGTCTGTATCTTTCATGAGCATATTCAGTGATTTAGCCTCCACAGCCTTCTGTGGTAGCGAATTCCACAGATTCGCCACCCTGTGAGTGAAGAATTATTTCCTTATCTCAGTCCTTAAATGGTCCATTCCATTTCCTGAGACAGTGTCCTCTGGTTCTAGATTCCCCAACCAGGACAAACATTTTCCCTGCATCTTGCCTGTCCAGCCCTGTTAGAATTTTACACATTTCAATCAAACCTCCTCTCAGCCTTCTAAGCTCGAGTGAATATAGGCCCAGTCGAACTTGTGTGAAAGTCACGCCAATCCCAGTATTAGTCCAGTCAATCTTTGCTGCACTCTCTATGGTATGTATATCCTTTCTTAGATAGGGAGACCAAAGTTGCATGCAATGCTCCAGGTCTGGTCTCGCCAAGGCCCTGTATAACTGCAGTGAGACATTCCTACTTCTGAACTCAAGCCCTTTTACAATGAAGGTTAATGTTAATATATCAGTGAGTAGGAGGTTAAAGGAAAAAAGGAAAATTGTTTAAAAGCTACAACAGCAGTTTGCCCATCCATCTTGTCATAGGTTAAGGATGCAGGGGTACTGGATAATGAATATAGTAAATTTTATAGCGGTCAGTGGGAAGGAAATGTGATATATGTAGAAAATTTAGGAGGACACCATCATGATCCATAGTGAATCTCCCATTGGCAAGAGACTTTAATTAAATTATAGCAATGGACTTGAAGAAATGGGATAAGGACAACCAGCCTTCTCACACCAGTGGAATACACAGAAAAGGTACTTCCTGATGGTACATATAAGACTGAAGCTAGATTCGTAGCTTGGGATTTCAGGGAAAACTTTTGGGATGGACTCCTCTACTGCAGGAAAAGTGAGCTTGAAGGTTTTCTTGGATCTTTTAGCAACATGTTCCAGGGAATGTAAATTGTTTATATATAAACTGCAATTTTGGAGTGTGGGAAATTTTAAAGGAGGTATTTTTGAAACCACCTACTGAAGCTGACGATATAGCAGGGAAACTAGAAATTGAACGAGTGTGTTTGTAGGTTGAGTGTTCTGTCAAGGGTATGGTATTTCTCAGTTAGGCCCATCCTGTTGAAAATGGGTCGTATTCAGCTAAAAGCAGATGCAGCAATGTTCTGTTGGTGTCACAAGTAGAAACTGGCAGGTATCTTTATAATGCAAGTTGATGGTTTTCTGTGGGGAGATTCTGCAGAATTTGAACAATGGGTGATGGATAAAATAAAGAAGGAATTTAAGGTTGGAAATCAAGTTTCAGGGGCCTTTAAATGTATAGGTTAGACATTAAGCAGAATAAGGTGGACTGACCTTGAATCATCTTTGAAAACATCTTTAGCATTCCATTAAATCGGACCAAGTCCTCTCAAAAAGAGGATCCTGCAACCAAGGAAGAAATAGATCAATTAAGAAATTTGATTGGACTGGTTTTGCTTTGATGCTAGTCATGATGTTTTGGAATTGAGTATTATGATGAAACATGCTACAGTTGAGGAAGTTCTGAGAGCTGAGCAAATAAACCATTAAGGAAACTAAATTCGGAGAAATGTACACTCAATTTTCCAGCCTTGGGCGATCCAGAAAATATGAAGTTAGTCATGTTTAGTGATGCTTCAAATGCCAGTCTTCCAGATGGATATTCTGTACAGCAGGATGTATTGCATTCTTGGCAGGAAAGAATAATAAATGTTATTCTGGGAAATGAAGAAAATAAAAAGGGTAGTTAAAAGCACCTTAGCTGCTGAAACACTGGCATTAGTAGGAGCAGTAGATATGGGGGTGTACTTGTCTAATATACTGTGGGGGAAATACTATACAAGGGATAATATGAGAAAAAATTCCATGGAATGTTTTGTGGATAACTTCTCTTTGGGATAATGCTCATACAACAAAGGGTATCACTGAAAATTGGTTCAGAATTGACCTTGCTAGGATAAAGGAAATGTTGGAAAGAAGAGAGACTTCCAAAATAAATGTATTATGAAGAGTGGTGCTTGCTCCAAGAAATTACTAGTTGTACTGGAACTGTACTGCCTTGTGTGACAATGAGGATATGGAAAACCATCTTTTTAAACTACTTTGTAATCACTTTTATATATGGTAAAGATAGAAAGAAAGTGTTTAAAGAATGGGGAATGTGGCATCTATTAATGGTTGGTTTAATATATCGTGAGACATAGGAGATGGAAAAACACAGTTTTGTTTCTTTTTGATTAGTTTCAAATATTATTGAGTTTTTAAAAGAGAAAAGGGGAATCTGTCAGTGTTATTTATCACACTTTTAAGGTTTAATGGCAATTATATTATTAAACAGGTGATGTGTACTTGTACACCTATAAATGGGGATAGCTGGGACACTGGTGGAGGAGTAGTATGGACTAAGTCGGTAAACTCTCTCCAGCAAAGAAAGCTGCTGTGTCTTAGCTTCAATTTCACCAACTGAAGTGGACCTAGTTAACATTCTGGAATTCCTAAAGTTAGTTTTGGGGAAGTTTGAGCTATTTGAAAGATTGCTCAGTCAGTGCACATCAGATTCAGGTACATAGTAGTCAGCATGGCATATCATTGAGAAAAAAGGTATTTTTGGGGACATGGGGATAATTCAGTCCCAACAATGAGGACTGGTGTAATTATGAATGATGATTACAAAGAACAAAGTACAGTACAGGAACAGGCCCTTCGACCCTCCATGCCCTCATGATACCCTAACTAAACTTTTTTTTAAAAAAACCTTCTGTCCTTACTCTTTGATTTGATTTATTATTGTCACATGTATTAACATACAGTGAAAAGTATTGTTATCTTGCACGCTATACAGACAAAACATACCGTTCATAGAGAAGGAAACGAGAGAATGCAGAATGTAGTGTTACAGTCATAGCTAGGGTATAGAGAAAGATCAACTTAATGCAAGGTAAGTCCATTCAAAAGTCTGACAGCAGCAGGGAAGAAGCTGTTCTTGAGTCGGTTGGTACGTGACCTTAGACTTTTGTATCTTTTTCCTGAAGGAAGAAGATGGAAGAGAGAATGTCCGGGGTGCGTGGGGTCCATAATTATGCTGGCTGCTTTGCCGAGGCAGTGGGAAGTGTAGACGGAGTCAATGGATTGGAGACTGGTTTGCGAGATGGATTGGGCTACATTCACGAGCTTTTGTAGTTCCTTGCAGTCTTGGGCAGAGCAGGAACCATACCAAGTTGTGATACAACCAGAAAGAATGCTTTCTATGGTGCATCTGTAAATGTTGGTGAGAGTCGTAGCTGACATGCCAAATTTCCTTAGTCTTCTGAGAAAGTAGAGGCATTGGTGGGCTTTCTTAACTATAGTGTCGGCAGGGGGAGTGGGGGATCAGGACAGGTTGTTGGTGATCTGGACACCTAAAAGCCTTATCCCTTTATTCCCTCCCTATTCATGTGCCCACCCAGATGCCTCTTAAATGGTACTAATGTGCCTGCTTCCACCAC
Organism: Mustelus asterias; assembly: GCF_964213995.1. Lineage (NCBI taxonomy): Eukaryota > Metazoa > Chordata > Chondrichthyes > Carcharhiniformes > Triakidae > Mustelus > Mustelus asterias. The sequence continues at coordinate 46,692,429 of NC_135817.1, forward strand.
CACCTCTGGCAGCCCGTTCCAGGCACCCATTACCCTCTACATGAAAAACCTCTCCCGCACATAATAAGAACATAAGAAATAGGAGCAGGAGTGAGCCATCTAGCCCCTCAAGCCTACTCCGCCATTCAATAAGATCATGGCTGATCTGATAGTGGGTTCAGTTCCACTTACCCGCCCACTCTCCATAACCCTTAATTCCCTTAATGGTTAAAAATCTATCTATCTGTGACTTAAACACATTTAACGAGGCAGCCTCTACTGCTTCATTGGGCAGAGAATTCCAAAGATTCATTACCCTTTGGGAGAAGAAGTTCCTCCTCAACTCTGTTCTAAATTGACTCCCCCGTATGTTGAGGCTATGCCCCTAGTTCTTGTTTCCATTTGTAAGTGGAAATAACCTCGCTGCTTCTACCCTGTCTAGCCCCTTCATTATCTTATATGTCTCTATAAGATCTCCCCTCAACCTTCTAAACTCCAATAAGTACAGGCCCAGTCTACTCAATCTCTCCTCATAAGCTAACCCCCTCATCTCCGGAATCAACCTGGTGAACCTTCTCTGTACTCTCTCCAAAGCTAATATATCCTTTCTTAAATAAGGGGACCAAAATTGTACACAGTACTCTAGGTGCGGCCTCACCAGTACCCTGTACAGTTGCAGCATGACCTCCCTGCTTTTATACTCCATCCCTCTCGCGATAAAGGCCAACATTCCATTTGCCTTCTTGATTACCTGCTGCATCTGCAAACTGAGTTTTTGTGATTCATGCACAAGGACCCCTGTGTCTCTCTGCACAGTAGCATGTTGTAATTTTTCACCGTTTAAATAATAGTCCATTTTACTATGATTTCTTCCAAAGTGGATAACTTCACACTTACCAACGTTATACTCCATCTGCTAGATCCTTGCCCACTCACTTAGCCTATCCAAATCTCTCTGCAGACTCTGTGTCCTCCACGCAATTTGCTTTCCCACTCATCTTTGTGTCATCTGCAAACTTTGTTACCCTACACTCGGTCCCCTCCTCCAGATCGTCTATGTATATGGTAAATAGTTAAGGCCCCAGCACCGATCCCTGCAGCACGCCACTAGTCACTGATTGCCAACCGGAAAAGCACCCATTTATTCCGACTGTCTGCTTTCTGTTAGATAGCCAATCCTCAATCCACGCTAACACTTTATCCCCAACTCCGTGTACCTTTATCTTATGCAGCAACCTTTTGTGAGGCGCCTTATCGAATGCCTTCTGGAAATCTAAATACACCACATCCACCGGTTCCCCTCTGTCAACCGCACTCGTTATATCCTCAAAGAATTCCAGTAAATTAGTCAAACATGACTTTCCCTTCATGAATCCATGCTGCGTCTGCTTGATTGAACCATTCCTTTCCAAGTGTCCTGCTATTTCTTCCTTAATAATAGATTCCAGCATTTTCCCAACTATGGATGTTAAGCTAACCAGCCTGTAGTTACCTGCCTGTTGTCTACCTCCTTTTTTAAACAGTGGCATTACATTAGCTGTTTTCCAATCAGCTGGCACCTCCCCAGAGTCCAGTGAATTTTGATAAATTACAACTAATGCATTTGCTATTTCTTCTGCCGTTTATTTTAATACCCTGGGACGCATTCTACCCGGACCAGGGGACTTGTCTACCTTTAGTCCCATTAGCCTATCCAGCACTACCTCTTTAGTAACAGTGATTGTTTTAAGGCCCTCACCCCCTACAGTCCCATGACCATCAATTATTGGTAAGCTATTTGTGTCCTCCACTGTGAAGACTGACACAAAAAACTTGTTTAAGGCCTCAGCCATTTCCTCGTTTCCTATTATTAAATCCCCCTTCTCATCTTCTAACATCTCAAACTTTCCCCCCTCACATTGAACTTGTGCCCCCTTGTAATTGACACTCCCACCCTAGGAAAAAACCTCTGACTGTCCACACTGTCTATGCCTCTCATAATTTTGTAGACCTCTATCAGGTCTCCCCTCAGCCTCCATCTTTCTAGTGAAAACAATCCTTGTTTATTCAACCTCTCCTCATAGTCAACACTGTTGAGACCGGGCAACATCCTGGTGAACCTTCTTTGCACTCTCTCCAAAGTTTCCACATCCTTCTGTTAATGTGGCGACCAGAACTGCACGCAATACTCCAAATACAGCCTAACCAAGGTTTCATATAGCTGCACATTTGACTAAAGTGAATAAAATGGGAGATGAGGATAAAGTAATGATTTTCCTCATAATGCTGAATCGAGATGCTTTTGAGGTGGCTTCAAGCCAATGCTGCGCACAAGACCCCAGTATTATGAGCTATTCTGAAATTAATGAGAGCTTAGACTCATTAGGACATGACTAAAAATGAGAGTGCACGAAGAGTTGCATTCTGTGAAAGGAAGCAGTTGCCGGGGAGACTGCTGCAGATTGAAAAAACTCTCTCATCAATACGTGTTAGATGCAAAGTTAGAAATCATCCATTGAAACATATTGAGAGGCGGTGTAAAGAACAATGAAGTCCAGGCTAAGCTTTTAAGCAAAGGTGGTAAGCTGACATGGAAGGAGGCCTGCAATGACACCACAGCCATGGAAATGGCAGAAATTCCAAGGGAATTCTTTTCCAGAGTTGGTAAGGGAGGTCCACTGGATTTCAGTGTGATCAGGTCATAGCAGCCAGCTTCACAGACACTGAGTCAGAAATGTAGATCTTACTAAATCTATATACTGTTGCCATAATAACCACCAATGATTTAAATGTTAAATTGTTCTTTTCATTATTTCTTGTCAAAATTATATTTTTGTAAGGAAAACCTATTTTTTACATGGAAATTACTCTGGTAGTATCCGTTAATATGTTTTGGTTGTGATTTACAGTAACAACAGATTTGCAATCCAGCCTGTTAAATTTCAGCTCTGACGAAAGGTCACCCAGACTCAGAACATTAGCTCTATTCTCTCTCCACAGATGTTGTCAGACCTGCTGCAATTTTCCAGCATTTTCTGTTTTTGTTTCAGATTCCAGTGTCTGGAGTATTTTGCTTTTATTTTAGTTAAATTTCAGGTATTGCTAATGCTGCTTTGGGCCTATTGTATTCTGGGAAATGATATATATGTACCATTTTACATTTAACGTATAAGATATATTGTAATAACCAAGCATTTTGTAATGTTGACTTCCCTGTTGACATGTAAATAAAGTTGTTCAATGATGGCTGTTTGCAGTTGAGCACAAGCTGAATCTTTTCTTTATGTGCTGCACCAACCTTTCTGTCCCTTTATATTTCTCTTTCTGTACCTGATTTGGCATTAAATTCACCCACTCCAATTTACACTTCCTATTCAATCCTTGCTGCTGTTTTTGCAATCTTTCAATTGACTCGGTGAAGCAGATAAAATTTCTAGCCCTGTGCATTCAGAATCCAGGTACAGTGTTTCCCTTAATATTGAATATGGCCAGTTTATCTCATAATGTGGCATTATAACCAAGCCTTGACACTTAATGGCCTCTTTAAAGGGTTAAACTTCTTTGCTGTAAGCCATCACATTAGTGCACTAATTATTTATTAAATGCAAACCTTGCTAAATACTTGTATTTTATTCCATTGGATCTTTGTTAGCTTACATGCATCATAACTGGCAAAAATTGGTGGATTAATTGAATAAGATACATAGATTTCCTCTACATTCAATAGCAATTTCTTGATTTTTTTCATTGTATATAATTTCTCCGTCGTCAATTTACCATTGTTACTTCTCTTGTGACTCTTGTATATAGCAGTAAATTGACTAATTGCATTTTAATTTAGTTATTATGTTGAAAAAAACAGAATAGAATTGCAACAAAGGTAGAACAGTCACTATTGAAGATTGTAAATATATTAAATAGTGATTAAATGTCACAGTGAAATTTTCACTATCCTGCTTCTTATGTCACACTGATTATGCCACTGTTTATAAACACTCTCTCAAGTGTTTGGTATCTTGTTATTTAATTAAGGAATCTTTCTATGTAAATGAACTCTGAATATTCTGTGTAATTTAAAGGACAGCTAATTAGCACTTGTTCCATTTCACTTGCACCTCATTTCTGAACCACATGGGTGAAGTTGATTTACAGCCCATGGTATTAAAAGCCCCCACTTAGCAGAAATGGAGGAGATGGGGGAAGGAGCAGTTAAAATAATGGATGGAACTTAGAGGGTGAAGGGGCCAAATGTCCACCACCACAACTGGCAGCACGCCCAATGATTTGATCTCTGGGAATCCCAAGAGAATTAAGTCCATAATTGGCAGTAGGCACTTTGCCATCAGATTTCCCAACACCAAAGGGACATTAAGTTGTAGAATAGTTCCCAGTAGTTGGAAATACTTGTATTTTATTCCATTGGATCTTTGTTAGCTGACGTGCATCATAACTGTCGCATGAGCTGAAGGCCAATCAGAGCTTTGCATTACTATTAGCACCTCTGGGAAGTGTTGGTAGCGCTGGCAATATATTTGGGTCTTTGTCAGGGACTTCTGATGATGATGGTAGCCGTAGGAATGTCCCCCTGTCCCCTGTTCCTCATGCCATGTGCCTAAATCAGGCACTGAGTGCCTTTGAACCAGGGAACCTCTCCATTTCCCAACACCCCCCTCCCCCCAACCCCCACCAAACATTCTGCCAGCACATCTAACATCTTGTATGGTGAATCCCCACTAACCACTGTTAGAATACCAGTGGTGATGGGATGAGGCTCTTAAGTAGGCCATAATTATCCATAAGGGCCTTCAATTGGCATCTGACATTTGACCCAGCCTTGTATTTTGAGTGAATATAACTATAAAATATTCACCTGTGCAATTTTGCTGGATGAGTTTGATTATTTAAAAAAATTGAATTTGCAATTGAAATTTGATTTATTCCATTTTGCAAAGTTTCAATGAATTTATACTGTTGATTTTAAATGCCTTTTCACTGTTAATGTTGAACTAAATTTTAACCCCATGGAACAATATTTATAATCCTGACACTGGGGAAGATGAAGGGACAAATGTTAAAATATTAATGCAATTCATTTTGTAATCTGTTGCAATCATTCATCAGTATTTACTATTACAGGTTTATGTTGCTTTGCTTGCAAATTTGTTGTCTAAATTAACCAAATGTTGCCTAAAATCCACATTAAAAATTACTTAATTGGTTGTAAAATGTTTTTAAGCATTCTAAGGGTTGTGAAAAGCATTTTGTAAATGCAAGGTCTTTCATGTTATTCCATAAGTGAGCTGGCACAGGCTACTGTACATTTTTGTACAGCTAAAGAGAGAGGAATTCCAGCTATGCCATGGGTGTGTCTTACACAGGCGACTATGTAATAAAGGTACAGATTAACTCTGCGATCTGCCGTGCTACAGATTTGTTACAATGAAGATCAAACCAGAAGTAATGTGCAAATAAATGTTGGACTACGTGGCTTGTGTAACGTCATATTTCAGGAAATGTTGCAGCCAATTTTTCCTCTATTGAAATTTAAGAATAAGATTGAAACAAAAAATGGAAAATAATGGAAATAACACAGCAAGCTATTCAGCATCTGTAGAGGAAAAGACAAAACATTTTGGGTAGGACCCATCTTCAGAACCATAAACTGAAGCATAAATGAGCATTTTAATGGAATCGGGACTTGTGGATGGACATGGGAAATGGACAAAGCCTGCACCCCCTCCCGGCCCAACCCACCTGCCACCCTACTCAGCTCACTCAATCATCCACTGACCATTTTACCTATTCACTAACATTCACACTGGACATTTAAACTTGCTGTACAGCAGCTAGTGCTGTGCAAAAGAAGGTGTAGTTTCTGCGCTGATCCTCTTCGCTGCTCTCTGCAAGAATTCCCGCACTGAGGGAATTCTTCAGCATTATGGATCAGGTGTCAGAGCCTTTACAGTGTATTCAGGTAAGTGGGTAGTTTTCCAATCAGCATCAGATCTCTGGCTGGTGGGATCTTCACAGTAAGAGTTTGAACAACACCAGGTTAAAGTCCAACAGGTTTATTTGGTAGCAAATGCCATTAGCTTTCGGAGCGCTGCTCCTTCGTCAGATGGAGTGGATATCTGCTCTCAAACAGGGCATACAGAGACACAAAATCAAGTTACAGAATACTGATTAGAATGCGAATCTCTACAGCCAACCAGGTCTTAAAGATGCAGACAATGTGAGTGGAGGGAGCATTAAGCATAGGTTCAAGAGATGTTTATTGTCTCCAGACAGGACAGCCAGTGAGATTCTGCAAGTCCAGGAGGCAAGCTGTGGGGGTTACTGATAGTGTGACATAAACCCAAGGTCCCGGTTTAGGCCGTCCTCATGTGTGCGGAACTTGGCTATCAGTTTCTGCTCAGCGACTCTGCACTGTCGTGTGTCATGAAGGCCGCCTTAGAGAAGGCTTACCCGAAGATCAGAGACTGAATGCCCGTGACCACTGAAGTGCTCCCCCACAGGAAGAGAACAGTCTTGCCTGGTGATTGTCGAGCGGTGTTCATTCATCCGTTGTCGTAGCGTCTGCATGGTTTCCCCAATGTACCATGCCTCAGGACATCCTTTCCTGCAGCGTATCAGGTAGACAACGTTGGCCGAGTTGCAAGAGTAGGTACCGTGTACCTGGTAGATGGTGTTCTCACGTGAGATGATGGCATCCGTGTCGATGATTCGACACGTCTTGCAGAGGTTGCTGTGACAGGGTTGTGTGGTGTCGTGGTCACTGTTCTCCTGAAGGCTGGGTAGTTTGCTGCAGACAATGGTCTGTTTGAGCTTGTGAGGTTGTTTGAAGGCAAGAAGTGGGGGTGTGGGGATGGCCTTGGTGAGATGTTCGTCTTCATCAATGACATGTTGAAGGCTCCGGAGGAGATGCCGTAGCTTCTCCGCTCCGGTGAAGTACTGGACGACGAAGGGTACTCTGTCCACCGTGTCCCGTGTTTGTCTTCTGAGGAGATCGGTGCGGTTTTTCGCTGTGGCGCGTCGGAATTGTCGATCGATGAGTCGACGCGCCACAGCGAAAAACCGCACCGACCTCCTCAGAAGACAAACACGGGACACAGTGGACAGAGTACCCTTCGTCGTCCAGTACTTCCCCGGAGCGGAGAAGCTACGGCATCTCCTCCGGAGCCTTCAACATGTCATTGATGAAGATGAACATCTCGCCAAGGCCATCCCCACACCCCCACTTCTTGCCTTCAAACAACCACACAACCTCAAACAGACCATTGTCCGCAGCAAACTACCCAGCCTTCAGGAGAACAGTGACCACGACACCACACAACCCTGCCACAGCAACCTCTGCAAGATGTGCCGGATCATCGACATGGATGCCATCACCTCACGTGAGAGCACCGTCTACCAGGTACACGGTACCTACTCTTGCAACTCGGCCAACGTTGTCTACCTGATACGCTGCAGGTAAGGATGTCCCGAGGCATGGTACATTGGGGAAACCATGCAGACGCTACGACAACGGATGAATGAACACCGCTCGACAATCACCAGGCAAGACTGTTCTCTTCTTGTGGGGGAGCAGTTCAGCGGTCACGGGCATTCAGCCTCTGATCTTCGGGTAAGCGTTCTCCAAGGCAGCCTTCACGACACACGACGGTGCAGAGTCGCTGAGCAGAAACTGATAGCCAAGTTCCGCACACATGAGGACAGCCTAAACCGGGATCTTGGTCTTATGTCACACTGTCAGTAACCCCCACAGCTTGCCTCCTGGACTTGCAGAATCTCACTGGCTGTCCTGTCTGGAGACAATAAACAGCTCTTGAAGCTATGCTTAATGCTCCCTCCACTCACATTGTCTGCATCTTTAAGACCTGGTTGGCTGTAGAGATTCGCATTCTAATCAGTATTCTGTAACTTGATTTTGTGTCTCTGTATGCCCTGTTTGAGAGCAGATATCCACTCCATCTGACGAAGGAGCAGCGCTCCGAAAGCTAATGGCATTTGCTACCAAATAAACCTGTTGGACTTTAACCTGGTGTTGTTCAAACTCTTACTGTGTTTACCCCAGTCCAACGCCGGCATCTCCACATCATGGTGGGATCTTTACAGATGCACCGAAGTGAATGGATGTTTGAAAGGTCCGCCTCATCTGTCACGGTGAGACCTGCCACGCTTGGCTGGGGGTTCTGACTGATCTCTGATTGAGGGTTTTGACCCTTTGAGCATGTCACTGTGCTTTTTGTTATCATTCCTGAAGATATGCTTATTCTTAATCATATAGTAACCAACCACACCAGGCTTATCGATGAATATTCCAAATGTGAATGACAAAGCTAAGGCTGCTGATAGAACCTTAACACTGTCCAATCCAATAGATTTTCTAGGACTAGCCAAAAGTTAAGAAAATTGTTTATCTATTGCTGATGTTGTCAATGTCTATTACCTTTTGGAAATGTGTTCCATGCAATCAATTACTGGCGAGGACATTTAAATGAAGTCATTAATTTAATTGTACCCATCTGTATACAGTTCAGATGTGAATATTCGACCAAATTCAATTTTAAAAGCTATTTGCCGTCTTGTAAACGTTGTTATGCCTGTGGAAACTGCCTCTGTTGTCAGAAATTTAAATTTAATTGTATTTCTGCAAGCTATCGGATGATGTACATTTCCGGCTACGTCACTTACTGTAATTGTCACAAAGCCAGTATTTCGAGTCTGCAACTATCATTTACTGTTAAGTGAGTGTTTAAATATAATACTGTCCATATGGTTAAGAATTGGAGATGCGATGTGGGTTTACTTCAGAGTACAAAACAAAAATCCTGCATTGGTGTTGTATAGTAAGAAGTTTAACAACACCAGGTTAAAGTCCAACAGGTTTATTTGGTAGCAAAAGCCACACAAGCTTTCGGAGCTCTAAGCCCCTTCTTCAGGTGAGTGGGAATTCTGTTCACAAACAGAGCTTATAAAGACACAGACTCAATTTACATGAATAATGGTTGGAATGCGAATACTTACAACTAATCAAGTCTTTAAGAAACAAAACAATGTGAATGGAGAGAGCATCAAGACAGGCTAAAAAGATGTGTATTGTCTCCAGACAAGACAGCCAGTGAAACTCTGCAGGTCCACGCGACTGTGGGAGTTACAAATAGTGTGACGTGAACCCAATATCCCGGTTGAGGCCGTCCTCGTGTGTGCGGAACTTGGGCTTAGAGCTCCGAAAGCTTGTGTGGCTTTTGCTACCAAATAAACCTGTTGGACTTTAACCTGGTGTTGTTAAACTTCTTACTGTGTTTACCCCAGTCCAACGCCGGCATCTCCACATCTTGGTGTTGTATCACAGGGCACATCAGTCCATCATAAGGTCCCAAGTGGAAATTAAAAATTCCAGACTTTAGAACTTGGTTCAAATCAGTATAAACGCTGCAGCATTCTGGATGAACTCAAGATTACGGAGAGTATTCAGTCAAGAGTATGTTGCGCTAAACGGTGCGAGAGGTAACAAATGAATGGATGAAGGTTTTGGCAGAAGATGAGCTGGAACAGAGTTTAAGTCGGGGAATGCTATTGAGGTGAAATGTAGTGGTCTTGGAGATGGCCTGTGTATGTAGTCGGAAACTCATCTTAGTATCAAATATTGTATCAGGATTACGAAGTGAGGAGTTTGTAGGGGGAGGTGCGATCTTGCCTGATGTCCACACCACACTCCCGCTGGAGCACTGTGGTGGGATGGGTAAATCCCGCCAGTGTGAACAATGATAAGATTACAGCCAATGACTTCAGTCTTCCCAGTTATTTGTTAGAGTAAATTTCTGCTCATCCAGCACTGTGGCCTGGATTTTCACCATGTCGGATTGACTCGGGAGCTCCTAAAAATGGTGGATCGGTCCCGATTCCAGGAATCCGACCCTTTCCCAGGCTGTCTCATTTTCAGGAGTGCCTTTCAAAGATTCTGGACTGCTTCCTGTCAGAAGTCCTCATCGACACTTCTGACCTGGCTGGCTCCATTGTGGAGATGGGTATCTCCTCCTCCTCCGCAATTTTCATGGATTTGGGCCAGGTTTTTTAAAGACACGTCGTTTATGGCCCCTTAGAGGAGTCGTGAGGAGACCATTTAAAAGCCAAGTTCTAAAGAACCTCTTATGCCAGGGTCTGCCACCCCATCCACTCCCTATGTCCAATCATGCTCTGCATTTCCATGTCCATTGACCACTGTGCACTTTCTAGAGCCAATCAACATTGCAGCATAAAAAAGCTTTGGCAAAAATGTACTTTATTGATAATTCCCCCGCCCCCCCAAAAAAGTCTAGACTGAAAGCTAATAAAAGTTTCAATCATCCAGGCCCTTTAAAATTTCCAAAACTACAGCACTTGAATCCATTTAACATGTCAGTAAACATTGTGAAATTGACTGCTATCAATCAAACAAGCTGGGGAGCAGGTATTCTGGTATTTGATTTGATTTATTATTGTCACATGTATTAACACACAGTGAAAAGTATTGTTTCTTGCGTGCTATACGGACAAAACATACCGTTCATAGAGAAGGAAATGAGAGAGTGCAGAATGTAGTGTTACAGTCATAGCTAGGTGTAGAGAAAGATCAACTTAATGCAAGGTAAGTCCATTCAAAAGTCTGACAGCTGCAGGGAAGAAGTTGTTCTTGAGTCAGTTGGTACATGACCTCAGACTTTTGTATCTTTTTCCCGAAGGAAGAAGGTGGAAGAGAGAATGTCCAGGGTACACGGGGTCCTTAATTATACTGGCTGCTTTGCTGAGGCAGCAGGAAGTGTAGGCAGAGTCAGTGGATGGGAGACTGGTGCGCGTGATGGATTGGGCTACGACCTTTTGTAATTTCTTGCGGTCTTGGGCAAAGCAGGAGCCATACCAAGCTGTGATACAACCAGAAAGAATGACATGCCAAATTTCCTTAGTCTTCTGAGAAAGTAGAGGTGTTGGTGAGCTTTCTTAACGATAGTGTCGGCATGGGGGAACCAAGACAGGTTGTTGGCGATCTGGACACCTAAAAACTTGAAGCTCTCGACCCTTTCTACTTCATCAATTCAGCTGTTGAAGAAAAACCTTTTAATATTTTTAAGGCAGAGATAGACAGATTCTTTGATAAGCAAGGGGGTGAAAGTGGCCTACTCCTGCTCCTAATTCATATGCTCAGATGTACAATCGTTGGGCTCCATATATGGAGTGAAAATAAACTTGGAAAGGAAGAGATTTCAAATGTGGCATTACTCAGCTCTCTGAAAGGCACTATGTACCCAAGAACTGTGTGCTTTGTTTTACCCAACCCCAAAATACTTCTTGACTTTTACCTGATTCTTATTTCAGCTGATACGAACCCACATATAAATTGGAACTACAAATCTTTAATCTAGAAAAATCTTGCATGAAAAGTCACCACCAGTGTGTAACAAAAAATATTTCCACATTCACACAAAAGTGGATTAGTAATATCCAGGCTGTGCAACCCTCTGTGCTGTTGCTGCACACTTACCTTAGTAAGTCTGATGGATTGCTGCATTGTGTTTTGAATAAATTGATTTTACACCTGAAGTACTCCTTACTCTTTAATGTGGCACTCTACTATTGTCCTGCTTTATGTATGGAAGAAACCTGTGCTTATTACTCAGACAATAGGTTGTCATAGATAGATAATAAATGACCAGTATGGTTGAGGAATCTCTCTGGTTTCTAGAAATGCTGTAATTTGGTACAATAACTGATGTACTGAAAAGCTAGCTGATGCTTCTTTGAAGTGATCGATGATTAGTGATATTTAGCCTCGACGTTCTAGAGGGATTTTTTCAGATCCAATCCGAATTATTTTCATCCAGAAAAACAGTGCTTTATTATCTTGAGCTCTTTGTCATAGCCTGATGTTGGTCTTTACTCTCCTCATTGTTCCATTGAATTTCTATCTAGAGTGGAGTGTTTAATCAATGTTGCTGATTAAATTAATTTCAGTTCAAAGATATTTCCATGACAGGGTAAGTGTCATGAGAAGAATTGCTAGTCTTTGAACATAAATCATGAATGCACTAGCCTAGTTCTGAAACAGGACTAGAATCTGTCATGAGAAGCGATCCTTTGCTGAGTTGATGATGAGGCACCAAGTGGAAATTTCAACAAAAATTTGAGTTGAACTCCAAAATTTGAAACTGAACCTTAACTGAAAGAGAGAGTCATCGACATCAGGAAGTGTAATGGAGGACATGCCCCTGCGTACATCAAAGGGGATGAAATGGAAATGATTGAGAGTTTTGAAGTGTCCAGATCACCAACCTGTCCTGGTCCCTCGACGCTGACGCTATAGTCAAGAACTTTCTCAGGAGGCTAAAGAAATTTGGCATGACTCTCACTAACTTTTACAGATGCACCATAGAAAGCATCCTTTCTGGATGTATCGCAGCTTGGTATGGTTCCTGCTCTGACCAAGACCGCAAGAAGCTACAAAGTGTCATGAATGAAGCCCAGTCCAACAGGCAAACCAGCCTCCTATTCATTGACTCTGTCTACACTTTCTGCTGCCTTGGAAAAGCAGCCAGCATAATCAAGGACCCCACACAACCCGGACATACTCTCTTCCATCAGGAAAAAGGTCCAAAAGTCTGAGGACAGGTATCAACCAACTTGAGAACTGCTTCTTCCCTGCTGCCATCAAACTTTTAAATGGACCTACTTTATATTAATTTGATCTCTCTGTACACCCTAGCTATAACTGTAACACTACATTGTGCACCCTCTCCTTTCCTTCTCTTTGCATGGTATGCTTTGTATAGCACGCGAGAAACAATACTTTTCACTGTATACTGATACATGTGACATTAAATCAAAAGGCAGCAACTTACCAATGAAAAGCAAGCTGGATCATGTCAATTGTACGAGATATAATGTTAACCCTAGTGTTTGTGGCACAGTCAGGAAAGGAATAAACTAAGATGAGTACTGGGAGAAGCAGGGAGGGACAGCACTTTGACTCAACTCTGCACCCAACAAGCCATCCAGATTTTGGTAAAATGCAAGCAATTGATGCAGCTGTATTGTGAAGTGCACTGTTGTTTTAATAGAGTTAGAGTGTGTCAGAAAGTGTGCAGCCCACTTGTAAACATTAATCGAATCTAGCAGTTGGAATGGCTGCTGTCAACAACATCTGCTATGTCCCCGCACTCATGAAAGCCACCTTGAGTTAAACATGGCTTTAATTTCTGTGACCACCCCCCACCACCACCAATAAAAAGGGAATTATACTTCTTCCTGCAGCATTAGTCTTAAAGGTTACTGTGAAGCAGGTCTGGACAGAGATGACTGAGACACAGTTGATGCCAGCGCCATCATTTCTTGCATCAGGATTCATTATAGAAAATGAGGTTCAATGATCCCCAGTTCAACGAGGGTGAATACACCCTCACATTTCAGAAGCTGTGGAATTACAAATGTTGGAGTTCTCATGGAGTTCTTGAGAATTGTTCAAAGGAGTACCAGTTGTTGAAGTGCTGAAATAAAGGTTTCTTAAAGTTTATTTATCAGTGTCACAAGTAGGCTTACATTAATACTGCAATGACGTTACAGTGAAAATCCCCTAGTTGCCACACTCTGGTGCCTGTTTGGGTACACTGAAGGTGAATTTAGCACGGCCAATGCCCCTAACCAGCATGTCCTTTGGAATGTGGGAGGAAACCGGAGCATCCGGAGGAAACCCACGCAGATATGGGGAGAACGTGCAGACTCCGCACAAACAGTGACCCAAGCGGGAATTGAACTCTGGCCCTTGGCACTGTGAGGCAGCTGTGCTAACCATTGTGCTATTACGCCATCCTTGTGCAAGATAAAGCAGTGTCACAAATTAAATAAACAAATTCTACAAAAGAAGAGTTCTTTTTAGATTGTGATCTTTCAATGAGATTCCTTTGTGTTTATGTAGGTTTGTCTGTCAATGCATAATATGTAATAAATTACTGCAACAACATGCCAAAAGTAGTTCAGACACATGGGAAAAAAGGACAGCACGGTGGCATAGTGGCTATCACTGCTGCCTCATGGCACAATGACCTGGGTTTGATTCAGTCTTTGCCTGTGTGTACATTTGTACATTCTCCGCGGGTCTGCATGGGTTTCTCCCACAGTGCAAAGATGTGTAGACTAGGTGGATTAGCCATGATGACGGAAAAGAGTAATTGGAGTAACTAAAATATATAGAGGGTGGAGGACTGGAAGGATAGCCAGAAGAACTTTGTCAATTCTTGAGTTCACAAATAAATTGATTTAATGCTGTATTGGTTAAAGCAATCTTTGTAGTGGAGAGCATATGGGGCTGGAACATTATTTTGGGTGAAAAGAATTGGTTCAGCATGTAGGGGCCTGGAGTGGTGGCAGGGTTTTGAAGTTTATGATGTTTGAGGTCCGTGTTTTGTGGAGTTGAAGATAATGCCTCAGTTGGAGAAAATTTCTGGCAAGTTCTAAAACTAAATGTTGAACAAATAGTCTTGAGAGTTGACCCTATATCTGTTACATGGGGCAGCAGGTAAATGAATGTCAGGAAAAATGGATCCTCGGTGGATTCCAGAGAAGATGATGTTTGAGGTGCGAGATCAACTTATTGGTAGAGATGCTTTGACCACAATTGGATAGGTATTACTAGACCCAAGTGTGGTAAACCACTGTTAAGCTTATTGCCTGTGTGTGTGTGACATGCCCGGCCTGAGACTCCTCCCCCCCCCCGGTCCAGATATAAAGGTGACTGCTCCCCACCCCCCTGCCTCAGTCTCTGGACCAGTTCATCAGCATGGGTGTGCTCCAAGTCTTTTGTGAATAAAAGCCTATTTGTTCTTGCATACAAACTAGTCTTTGCTTGATAGTGCATCACCAAGTAAGGGCAGTCCCATCAGGCTGAGCATTGGAGGAGAGGCATTTGAGGGAGGACAATGTGGTTGCCTGTGTCGGAGGCTGCAGATCAGTAGATGTGGATAAAGAGGGATGATGAATTACGGTTACAAAATGTCATTCCAATCGTTTGATTCTGATTGTTTCAGCTTGGATGAGATGTAAACATGATTGATAAGATTCAAGCAGGTGGTTTTTGGCTTGTTCATCTTCTTGTTTAGTTTATAATTTAAACTTGAAGGACTTAAAACTAATAACACTTCTTTGTTTGTTGCCTTGGGTGTGTTAGTGAAAACTTAGCTGGCCAAAGTGATCAAAAGCAATAAGAGTGTTGGGATACACCTTCCAAGTGATCTAAAATTAGATAGACAAACTTTTTATAGGATAAAAAGCAGAAAATCATAATGTGGAGATTAGAAAAATACTGAGGGTGGTTGAAGATTTGAATTCTGCCACAAAATCGCAGAAGGGTGGCACAGTGGTTAGCACTGCTGCCTCACCGCTTCAGGGACCTGGGTTCAATTCCTGGCTTGGATCACTGTCTGTGTGGAGTTTGCACATTCTCCCCATGTCTGCGTGAGTTTCCTCCGGGTGCTCCGGTTTCCTCCCACTGTCCAAAGATGTGCGGGTTAGGTTGATTGGCCATGGTAAATTACCCCTTAGTGTCTCAGGATGCGTAGCTTAGAGGGATTAGCAAGGTAAATATGTGGGGTGACAGGGATAGGGCCTGGGTGGGATTGTTTTCGGTGCAGACTCAATGGACCGAATGGTCTCCTTCTACAGTGTAGGGATTCTATGAAAATCATTGTTGAAGCAAGAGTCCACTAATTATTTAAATGTGACTTTTGTGATAGAGAAATGTTATGAGGTGTGAACAGGACAATAGAATTAGACCAAGGATTCATGGACACTATCGCAGACTGGATCACTTGACTGATTCCTGAATGTAAGTTAAGCTTGTTAAAATGATGCTGTTCAGAGCACTAATAAACTTACCAGCCATTTGTCCAACTAGAATCACACTGCCCACGAATCCATTGACTTGCTATCACTTAATGACACAGAGGTGGTTGATGCAATCCTAAATTATTTTATGACTCATTGGAGCGTCAGGGCTGTGACTGTTGGACCCGTTTTGCAAGTTGTTTTGATCCAAAGGGTCAGCTGCTAATACTGCTTGAGGTAGAAATAAATAGTTCTCGCAGAAACCACAGATAATGGCATTAAAATGTGTTTTAAAAGGCAGGCAGAAGTTGGAAACCTGACACCAAAATACAACATTCTTGTAATACGGTGCACAGGTTAATCGACCAGCAGTTTTAGAGAAAAAGATAGACGAACCTTTCACATATAGCTCCTGCTCAGTGTTAGTGTTACACCCAAAACATCAACCTGCCTTTCTGTCCAAAAAGGCTACTGAACCTGTTTGAGTACTCTGAGCCTTCTCAGAGAACCAAATTTTATTGCACTTCAGTGCTGCTATAAGAGTCTTCCAAAGGTGTATAAATAGTGACAGATAAATTGGAGACCAAAAAGAGATATAAGGAAGCAAAGAGCATTTCTGAGGTATTAAGTGAGTACTTTGCATATCTGTCTTTGCCAAGGAAGATAATGCTGTCAAAATCGTAGTGAAGGAGGAAGTAGTTGAGACACTGAATAGGCTAAATGATAGAAGAGGTGCTAGTAAGGCTGGTTGTGTTTAAAGTTGGAAAGTGTCTCGGACCAGCTCCAACGCATCCCCAGATATTGAGAGGAGGAGGCTGGAGTTTGCTGAAGCAGTAGCCATAACCATCAGTTCTCCTTAGTTACAGGGTGGTGCTATTGGACTGGAGAATTGCAAAAATGGGTGGTAGGATAACTCCTGCAATTTCAGGCCACTCATTTTAACCTTAGTGGTGGGAAATATTTTAGAAATGGAAATCAGAGACACAATTAACAGTCATATGAGCAAATGTCGCTTAATTAACAGAAGCCAGCATGGATTTGTTACGGGCAAATACCTTTTTTATTAATTTAATTGAGTCTCTCTGAGGTAACAGAAAAGGTTAACGAGTGTTATGTGATACATGGACTTCCAAAAGGCTATGGTTGATAAGGTGCCACATCATGGGCTTGTCAGAAAAGTTGAAGCCCAAGGAATAAAAGGGACAGTGGTAGCATGGGTACAAAGTTGGTTGAATGATAAGAAACAGAGAGTATGGTGAATAGTTCTTTTCTGAACTGGAGGAAAGTATATTATGGGACTCCCCAGGGTATTAGGACTACTGCTTTTGTTAATGTATATTAATGACTTGCGTGTGCTGGGTGCAAGTTCAAAATCTGCGGATGACACGGAACTTAGAAGTATTGTGAATTGTGAGGAGGAGAGTGAAAGGACATAGGCTGGTGGAATAGATGGGCAGATGACATTTAATGCAGAGAAGGGTGAGTGATGTATTATGGTAGGAAAAACAAGGAGAGGCAATATAAAATATATATAGTTCTAAAGGGACTGCAGGAGTCGAAGAAATTGGGAGACATATGCACAAATTGTTGAAGCTTGCAGGGCAGGTTGAAAAAGTGGTTATTAAGGCATAAGGGACCCTGGGCTTTATATGGAAGCATAGTGTACAAAAGCAAGGAAGTTTGTCTTCAACTGGAGTATTGTGTCCAATTCTGGGCATGACACTTTAGGAAGGAAGACATTGGAGGCGATGCAGAAAAGATTTACAAAAATAGTTCCCAAAATTGAGAGTCTTCAGTTATCTGGATAGATTATCAAGGCTGGGGTAGTTTTCCTTGGAGAAGAGAAGGTTCATATGAATCATAAGAACTAGGAGCAGGAGTAGGCAATTCAGCCCTTCGAGCCTGCTTCCCCATTTAATACATTCACGGCTGATCTCATCTCTGCCTCAACTTCACTTTCCTGCCCATTCACCATTGCCCTCCAAACCCTTACTAATCAAAAATCTGTCCATCTCTTCCTTAAATTTATTCAAAGTCCTGGCACCAACCATGTACTGGGGTGGTGAATTTCACAGACTCACAACCCTTTGAGAGAAGTAATTTCTCCTCATCTCTGGTTTTAAATCTGATACCGCTTATCTTAAAACCATGACCTCTTGTTCTAGATTGTCGTACAAGATGAAACCTCCTCTCCAAGGCACAGTGGTTAGCACTGCTGCCTCACAGTGCCAAGGACCTGGGTTCGATTCCCGGCTTGGGTCATTATGCAAACTCCACACATCCATTCTCCTGTGTCTGCGTGGGTTTCCTCCAGGTGCTCCGGTTTCCTCCCACAGACCAAAGATGTGCAGGTTAGGTAGATTGGCCAGGTTAAATTGCCACGTAGTGTCAGGGGAACTAGCTAGGGTCAATGCATGGGGTTATGGGGATAAGGGCCTGGGTGGGATTGTGGTCAGTGTAGGCTCGATGGGCCTACACTGTAGGCATTCTATGATTCAAGTCTACTTTGTCCATCCTCCATATCATCGTGCACACTTCAATTAGATCTCCTCTCGTTCTTCTAAACTCCAGGGAGTTTAGGCCTAAACTGTCCAATCTCTCTTTTGTAAGTCAAATGCAACTACATCCCTCCTCAAGTAAGGGGACCAACGCTGTACACAAAGTTCTAAGTGCAGTTGAGAGGAGATGTGTTCAAAATTATGAAGGGTTTAGACAGAGTAGATCGGGAGAAACTGTTTGCATTGGTGGAAGGGTCAAGAACCGAGAGGATACTGGTAAAAACTGGTAAAAGAGTCAGGGGTGACGGGAGTACAAGTACGTTTATGCAGTGAGTAATTAGGATCTTGAATGCACTACCCGAGAGTGGAAAAGACTGATTCAATCATTACTTTCAAAAGGAAACTCAATAATTAACTACCTCAAAAGGAAAAGATTTTCTGGGTCACAAGGAAATTATGGGGAGTGAGGCTTGATATGCTGCTTTTGTACAGGGAAGATGGACCAAATGGCGGCCTCCTACACTGTAACCATTCCATGATCTTCCCATATAAATATCTGGTGGTTGTAGATGTATTTATTAAATATACTTTAACAAGATAAATGACTAGATATAATGGTTTGTTTAAAAAAGGATATTGCACAAAATATCAAACACAGATTAGCCAGTGCTTCAAAGTAAACCAAGGATATAAAATATTAACTTGTCTTGATATTCAGAGCAATGGTGTGAATTCTGCAATGTTGATTTAATCCTTGGAGCCGTGCTTTGAAACATTGTTAGGATAAGCCATTCTGTTGGTTAATTGGAAGTGTGATGTAGAAAATTGCTGCAGTGTACATAAATTTGGCCTTGACTGACTTGTTGAATGGGTTCCGCAGAGATCCAATTAGTAGTCACATTATAAATGAGATAACATACCGATAACATGTTGGTGTGGTACACAAATATGCCAACATGCTGAGCAATGGAATAAAAAATAACGCATGTTCCCACTGTTACCATCATGTGAGGCGAGGCAGAAGATTCCCCTGCTCACTGTATCAGCAGCATTATGTTTCTCTAGTGGAGCATTCTTCTCAGAAAGATTTTAAACTTGCTAGTCATACTGTCAACACAAATCTTTTTGCTAGTGTTAAGATGTTGCTAACACATAGCAAAGCATCGCTCTGATTGGTGTCCCTTTCACTTTCTCCTCTATACCCAACCTCCATGGGAAAATTTCACCTTTTTTTACAAAGGTGAAGCAGGAAGGAGAGACCAGGAACCCCTCCACTGGAAGAAAGGTCTGTTCCATCAATCAGCTGTGCTGCTGTTAAATGCCACTGAAGATAGAGTCGTGATTGGCCCATCGGGACCTAAAACATTTGAGAAGAATTTGGGTAGAACAAATCTCAATGATTCACCATTGTAGCAAGAGCACTTGACCGATGAGCCAATTCATTCATTGGCTCATCATCTTGTCAATTCCTTCAAAAGAGCAATAATGGTTAGTCTTTAGAACTAGAAAATTAAATAAATTGAACCTAACAAATTAGAAATCCATGCACTAAGCCCAGTTTTACGGTATAAAATTTAGGCAGTATGTGTACACTCATTTCACCCTGAAAATACACCACCCACCATATTATGTTAAGCTCTTCCATATGTCAACTGTGTAATAATTGTATGCAGCAGGTATGGTATTAATTAGGATTCCACTTGAACATACATTAAGAGACACTTATTAAACTGGCGTAGTTGAGTTAGGAGGCAAATGTTTGTAATGTTTCACTCTGTAATGACTGCCTCCATTAACTGGCTGTCCTGATCATAACACGTAGGGCAGAATTTTTTACTAAGTGCACAGTGACGGCTGAGGTGAGTAAACCCACCTCTCTCCAGCTGAGTAGCTGGGTTTTCTGTCAAGGTAATCTGGCTCTCTGCAAACAAAAAATCTGGAGTCGTGGCCCATAGCGTTATGGTGGTGGGGAGTGATAGAGCTGGTACACCAACTCCTTCTGCGCTTAAAAAAATTATAACCCCCCCACACACACACACACACATATATAGTTCCCCCCCCCCCCCCCCGAGGACTATCCTTACCTGTGTGCCCCAAATGGTTTTCCCCCAACTGCTTCACATTTTTAAAAAGCAGTTGTAAGGTTCGCTGACGTAATAAGGAATTCGAAATGCGGGGGCGGGGGGAGCGATATGGCAGGGAAGTCCGTTAATCATATTAACATTTATTAAAATCTGTTGAGAGGGCGGGAAACTTGATACATCACAAGTGAGGGGCAGGGAAACTCAGAAGACGAGATCTCGCAGTGGACATGGATGCAAAATCACCCCCATAGGCATCCAGAGAGCAGAGCAAATGTACCATAAGAGAAATCTAAGCTTTATCTGCATTGGCTGTTTCCCATGCAGGGTCCAAACTGCCTTAATCCTCTGCTACATTGTCTAGCATGCTTCCATTATCACCCTGGCATCTTTCTCAACAAATAGGGAGTCCACTCTTCAACATCTGGTGGCACGGTGGCACTGTGGTTAGCGCTACTGCCTCACAAAGCCAGGGACCCTGGGTTCAATACCCTGCGTGGGTCACTGTATGTGTGGAGTTTGCACGTTCTCCCCGTGTCTGCGTGGGTTTCCTCTGGGTGCTTCGGTTTCCTCACACAGCTTGAAAGACGTGCTGGTTAGGTGCATTGGCCATGCTAAATTCTCCCTCAGTGTACCAAACAGGCGCCGGAGTGAGGCGACTAGGGGATTTTCATAGTAACTTCATTGTAGTGTTAATGTAAGTCTACTTGTGACTAATAAATGACCTTACTTTTAGTTTCCTACCAGAAACAATACATTCTCTTGGAGGTGGCTGGTCTCCTGGTGGCTGTTATGATTTATTCATCATTGCCAGTCCTTGATGCTGCCTTTATTCCAACCATGCCACCAGGTCACAAGCTTGCTGGGGGCGACAAAGGCTTTCCTCTTTGAAAATGGTTTGTTACTTAATTGTCAGGAGTCTAGGCACAACGACAGAGCTATCTTTCCTCAAGAATCATACTGCCAATAAGAATGTCATCAAACAGTAGTAGATGTGCTCAAGCAATGATTCTGTTGTCTGGATCGTTTGCGAGGCACTTTGCAGTAAAATCATGAGTGGATATTCAGATTTGTGATCGTGCTATCTGCTGTATAATTTTGTAATAATGAGGGTCCAGCTACACCACCAGGTCAGCAGGAGGAAGAGAAAATGGACTGTTCAGGTTGTTGCAGGGAACATGTGATATTGATGCAGCCAGCTCATAATGACTCAGGCAGTCGGCAATGTTACTGGGAACACACCCATTTTATGGTGTGATCAATTTATGGGCTATACACCAAAAATAATAAATTAGAATGTTTGTGTACAAATATTATTTTGCCCTGCTATGTGCTAAGATTGCAGGGCTCAATAAGTTGTAAAAATACTTAGTTGTGTTTCCGCATCTCCTCCATGTTGTGTATGGTTCTAAAGATTAAAACATTTTTTTCAGTTGCTTACCAACCTCTGCGTTCCTTTTACAACATTTTCAATACCTTCATAGCGCTGCTTCAATACTTGACATGTAATTATCTTGTTAGTCACTCTGTGGTTACTCACCTAATTGATTTGATATATTTCTGAAAGCGCATACAGAAAATCGCTTGCCTCCAACATGAACTTCGGAAGCAGCCCCAGGCATTGTTCAGGTGAGTTCTGGACTAGTGTCATGGAGAATTAGGTGTGGATAAAATTTCCGCAGGCGTTCACCTGCATCCCGTTGGTGGAGTGCAAATCATGCCGCCCTCCAGCGTGTTTTCTGGTCTGCTATCGTGGGCACCAGTGGAAGTTCCCATGGGAAATTATGTTGGCGTTGAAATGATTTTTGGGACTCCTGCCAAATTCAAACCCCACTTCCCCCCCCACCCCACCGCCTTGGAATTTGGGGCTTCACAGACAGTATGTACCTCTGCAATGTGACATCATTGTAATGACGATCTGAGAGTTTCATCCCAAAGAAAGGACCTTCCACAAGACAGTGTCAGACTAAATTCTACACTAAAGTCTCTAGAGTAGTGATTGAGTCGACAAACGTTCTGACTCAGGGTTGAGTGTTAACCCCTGGCAGAAAGCAAATGGACAGGCAGTTATATATCACCTTTAAAGACGTATGGAGAGAAGTCCTGTTCTTAGCACAAGTCCCAATTTTATTTGGGGCAAAAGAGAAGGATACCTGATGGAAATTCTGATCTCTTGAGCATCATCAGTTTTAATTGCTCCAAATCTGCTGGCTGCACCTTCAACTGCCTGGGCCCTGATCTCTGTAATTCCTCATCTAAACCTCCCTAACTCTTCCTTTAAGGTGCTTCATAAAATCTACTTCTTTGATCAAAATGTTGACCATCGACCCAAGTATCACCTTATATGGCTCACTGCCAAATTTTACTTTATTATAGTCCCGTGAAGCATCTTGGAACTTTTTTATTAGATTGAAAATGTTACATGAGTACAAATTGTTCTCATCGTAGAAATTTCTTCCACTCCTTGAATTGAAATGTGTAGGCATGATTTTAGGCTTCAGGCCTCAGTTATGCTGCTAGGCAACCCCAGGGAGTTAAGCGATCACGAATAATTAAATTTTGATCCACTGCACTTCTGGCCGTTTCCCTCGCGCAGTGAAACGATCATCGAGGAAGTGGGGGACAGAAAGTGAAAGAGGCAGAGCTCAGGCCAGCAATAGTCTTCAGCGCTGCTCTACATTTAGTTAAAATTACAATGCCCCTTACCTATCTGTTGCTGGGCTGCAGTGGTCCCATTGAGGATTGCTATTTCAGTTGCATGTAGAACAAAACTCCTGAGTGCAGTCTGGTATATGCAAATGCACTAATGCCTATTTCAGGAACAGGTCCTGTCCTGGGTCTCACCTACTCTCCCTCCTGTGAATCCGCCCCGCACTTGCATGGATTCCAGCACTTAGAATTTGGGAACTGCTTGTAGTTCCAATCCCGACCACCATTGCCGCTGCTGGGACTACAACGCTGCTGGCCAATTGGATTGCCTGGCTGCTCTCCGAGGCTGAATCTCTGCCCGAGTGAGTGGCGGACGTCCTGTCTTCAACCAATTACGGCTTGGGGCTGCTGTAATTGGTAGGGGTGCATTCCCCTCCAAGTCCAAGTGGCAGAGCGGGAAATCCTGCCATCTGAAAAATCCTGCCCCACCTTCACTCACCTGAAGAAGGGGCTTGCAGCTCCGAAAGCTTGTGTGGCTTTTGCTACCAAATAAACCTGTTGGGACTTTAACCTGGTGTTGTTAAACTTCTTACCACCTTTTTTTAACAGACGTTCAATCACCCCTCCAAGATTCTCCCTCCATTGTGTGGATTCATTACCCCTTCTGTTTTAATTTGGCATTTTTTAAAATGTTAAATGGATTACATTTTTTTACAAATTGTGCTTGATGTGGTAAAAGTTTTTACTAGGGTCACAACAAGTGACATTTTAGGAGGAAGAAGATAAAGGAATGGAGGATTGCACATTTGTACTTCATTTAATTGGCACTCCTGTGTGGCTTTAAAAGAAATTGCAGTGCACCTCAAGTCAGCAGTAGTATTATTACCAAAGGTAATGTATTAATATTGATCCTTCTGCTACAAATGAAGAGGGAATGACACTTGCCAAAATAATTAGATTTGGGCACCAATACTCACCACAAACCCAATAATGAAGCAACATACATGGAACCTGTATATAAATCTCCTGGTTATTCAACATGGTAAAACTAAAAATCACAAAACTAGTAATATTTGTACTGTTTGAGTTAACCACTCTTAGTAGTTGCCACCAAATGAATGAGACATACAGCAGGGTAAAATTGGCAGATTTGCATGTAGCCAAAAGCTGGAGGCAATTCAAAACATGGAAGTTAATCCTTAGAGGCAAGTGTTACAATCACAGCAAAGAGTGGAGATGCAGGGTTGGGAGAGAAGGGCAGGGCTTTTAACCTTCAAGATTGTCAGAAAGAAGTGAAAATGGCAAAACTGACACAACACTGCCTACTTCCAGTTTTACCTGAAGCACGTCAATCAGTAAAATCTTCAAAGCATCTGTATATTGAACATGATTTTTTTTATTTTTAAACTCACGAAGGCTTTATTTTCCTGCAAGTAGAAAGAGGTGGAAAGGATTGGATTCAAGGGTCGACAGTGTTTCCTCAGGTCTGGTGAGCTCACCCCTTTACAGCCAATGGCCAGCACCCCCAATCCCTGTGATCTCTGACTTGCCTGGCAACTGCTGCCATAAAAGAGCTGCTGAAAATTGCAAGACTTTAAAAACATTCTCAGTTGCTTTCCCTGCCCCAAAATTCATCAGCTGGTCAATCAGCATGGCTATCTGGCAGGTACCATGTTGAAAATGTTATTTAGTCTCATTCACTGAGGAAAGGTTAGCTTTTGTTTCTGCTGAACCTCTAATGTTCATTCTTTTCTCATCTCTAGGCTACAAATCCTGTCTAAAGTTGCCCCATTATCGACCACTCCTCTAATAAATAATATGTCCAAGTTTTTTTTTCCCCGTTCTAACCTAAAATTCACTTTTCCCCTCATTCTAGAAAAGAAACTGAAAAAATAAAGAGCACCAACCCTTTTCATTATTTTCATCACTTGTGTTTTTGACGTTTCCTCAAATTAAATTGCCTTTTGGCAATATCTCAAATTCCATTTTTATTTTCAAAACATTGAATGCAAATGTTGAACAATGTATTTCATCACTCCCTTTACACGTGTCTTGGACAGACTCCATAACATTTTAATTTCATATGAATTTTTGATAACTTATTGCGTCTCAACTGTTAAAATAAACAAAGCCATTTAAATGATATTAAGCACACAATCCATTTTTTGTAGACAGGACTCAAGAACCCTACAATAACACCAGAAAGTTTTTAAAATGCTGATTAAATAAATAATCATCCTCCAAACCGCACTCAAAAATGTTGCTTATCATAAAACCATGAATCAAACAATCAGTCAGAACTTCTTTTCAAAAACTCACCCTTTTGATTGCTCATAAATCTATCAACATGAATAAACAGCTATTTAAAAACTTCTTCAAAACATTTCAGTCATCCTAAATGTTCAAAATCATTCTATTGAACAAAGCTCATGCTCCCCTTCAAGTTATATAAATTATCCTTGCTGAGCTAAATCCATTAGTATGGTTGAAAGCTCAGCCAAACCTCATAATGAGACTCAATTGCACAACTGTACAAACAAACCCCCCAGAGCTCAATATAATGGAGTCTTTGAAGTTGCCTGAAGAAATGGCCACATGTTCAACTTTTTTTTTGAAAGTTCAACAGATAGATTTTCGACTAAAGTCAGACATCTATTTAGGTATCTCAAATTTAGTCTTCATGTAAAAATCAAAGCACAGGGTTCCAATGATATATTAAGATTTAATTTTCAATACAGTTGAATGCAGAAGGGCACTTTATACAATGGAAAAATTACTCCAAAGCATGTGAATACTTATATAATGCTGCTCAATATAATGGTTACTTACCTTTTAAGGATAGCAACCCATAATCTGTCACTACATTAAAAACATACTTATCATCTAGCATATAATTAGGACAGTCAAAGTTGACAACCTTTAAACTTGACTGTTAAAAGGTTCCTGACTCCACAACAGGCTTCCCACCAGGTTCACAAACTGACTAACCTGATGTGTGTCTCACAGTCTTTGAGAACCTCCCTGCTTCATTGAAAATCTCAAACTCAGGAAAATTCCAAATTGAGGCAGGCATTTAAACTGCTGAACCCAACGCCATGCTGATGTGTCAGATCACAACCTGGCTGTTTCCTGCATCAGTCAAAATGGTGGCTGGTGAGAATCACCTGGAAATTTAAATTTACTGTCTCTCTGCCTCAATCTTCAACCACCCAACATGGGTTTTCCCAGTATCGAGAAATGCAGCCCAGTATTTCAGGTCTGCGATCTCCCATCAGAACTGAGAAGTATAATAGCTTATGAGCAAGTGAAAGGCTGGGAGGAAATTCAAAAGGGAAGATATGTGATTGGGAGGAGGGCAGGAGAGATTAAATAATAGCGCCATGCTAAACTGAAAAATTACATTTCCAACACCTATACCTTCCTAACTTTTCTCAGTTATGATGAAAGGTTACAAACCTGAAGTGCTAATTCTGTTTCTCTCATCACAGATGCTCTGTGACCTGCTGAGTGTTTCCAGCATTTTCTGTTTTTATTTCAGCTCTTCAGCATCCACACACTTCTGCTTTTGCCTCATTTGAACATTGACAGGATGAGAGAACTACCAAAATCCCTGTTCCCCTTCAAATGTTCTTTGCCTAATACTAATCTACTTGCTCATATAAAATGGGCATGCATAATTGAAAGAAGTTCATTTGCCTTTTTGTTGTTACTTCAGTAAGTTCTTGTGACCACTGTTGTGGTGCAATCGTTCATTTTCCTCAGCAGCCATAATGGATAAACTGAAGGTGGGTCAGGCTGTATAATTGATTGTGACATTGATATTTACCACTAATTTCTGTGTATCTGATTCATTCAAAGAAAGATTGGTGGTGTTGCAGTGAATCGGCACTGCATTGGTGTACAAAATAAGTGACTACCACTTTGTGTGCTTAAGCAAGCAGTTTCACCTTGTTCCCAAGAAACATGTTGTAGCATAAGAGGGTTGTGTAATTTTCCTGATACAGCAAGACTTGCAAATGTTTAGAGATGGCACCCATATAGACTAGTGGGCTCTATTGCAAAATGCTGCTAACCTACGTTAATTGTGAATGTTCTACTTGCTTTTTGTTACCATCAGCACTAGGTTAGGCAAGTCAATACTTGCTTACCAGACAGCTGTCTGTACGCCTCCATTTCGAGTCAGTATATTGATGTATTGAATCCAGAAAGTCCAATCTTTTAACTTAAATTGACAAGTTCCGCTCTATCATTTAGAGCCACTAATCATGAGAACTCAGGGTGGGGAGGTCTGGTCTCACCCGCTACCAGGATCTTCAGGTCCTGCCAAAAGTTAATGGACTTTTGGCTGGCCTGTCACATCCCCCACACAGGTCCCACCATGGCAGGATCAGAATATTCCAGCCTTGGAATTGTTCCTTCAGGTTCTTTAAACCAGGTCCTTTTGATATTTCTGCATAAGTGTTATGGACCTATCTTTTACAGAGTTCTGTTTCAATGCCTTGATCAATGTAATTAATATGATTTTCAAACTACTTCAACAGCATAATGATGCTGACGTTTGGTGTTGACACCTTAACTATCAATTTTTTTATAAGTGAACTTAAGATGCATATGGTTTCCACTGCAATTTTCCCAGTTCTTACAGGTCTGTTGTGATTTGTGTGGCACCTTTACCAAATGGACCATTTGGTGTGCACTGGATTTATTCTTATCACTGAATTGAACAGAAAAAGTTCCCTGATGGAAACGGTTAATTGAAAATAATCAATACTTAATTGAAAGCAGAAGAGACTTAAATCAAGCATGCAATATGAAAATGCACCATCCAGAGTTTGTTCATGAATTGTGAATCCTGTGGGAATGCTTAAGGTTGAACTAACTAGGTCAGATCACAGTTTTGTATCTATAAGTGAATTGTGCTTTGATGGCATTTTAATGACTTGGTTTCAGAAAATGCAGAATTCAAAACCCATTTGAACCTCATTATGGAGATATTTGTTCATCAGAATTCACAGGATTTTCTGTGTCTACTTGGCATTTTTGTGGCCTAATATCTGAGTTGAGTGTGTTACTGGCAATGTATTGACATTCCAATACTTTGTGTCATGGCATGGTTGGACCTGCTTTGCCTTCAATTACTTTCTACTTGCCAAATTTTACAGTTCTGCTTAATTCAGCTGAAGCACCCCATAAACTCTTGCCACATTGATTTATTGTCATTCAGCTACCGTTCTGCATTGTGTGAAGCCAGACAAATTATTCACTTTTTCCTATGCAGCCAGGAGAATATCAAAGAACAAAGAACCATACAGCACAGGAACAGGCCCTTCGGCCCTCCAAGCCCGCGCCGCTCCCTGGTCCAAACTAGACCATTCTTTTGTATCCCTCCATTCCCACTCCGTTCATGTGGCTATCTAGATAAGTCTTAAATGTTCCCAGTGTGTCCGCCTCCACCACCTTGCCCAGCAGCGCATTCCAGGCCCCCACCACCCTCTGTGTAAAATACGTCCTTCTGATATCCATGTTAAACCTCCCCACCCCCCCACCCCCCCCACTCACCTTGAACCTATGACCCCCCGTGAACGTCACCACCGACCTGGGAAAAAGCTTCCCACTGTTCACCCTATCTATGCCTTTCATAATTTTACACACCTCTATTAGGTCACCCCTCATCCTCCGTCTTTCCAGTGAGAACAACCCCAGTTTACCCAATCTCTCCTCATAACTAAACCCTTCCATACCAGGCAACATCCTGATAAACCTCCTCTGCACTCTCTCTAAAGCCTCCACGTCCTTCTGGTAGTGTGGCGACCAGAACTGGGCGCAGTATTCCAAATGCGGCCGAACCAACGTTCTGTACAACTGCAACATCAGACCCCAACTTTTATACTCTATGCCCCGTCCTGTAAAGGCAAGTATGCCATATGCCTTATTCACTACCTTCTCCACCTGTGACGTCACCTTCAAGGATCTGTGGACTTGCACACCCAGGTCCCTCTGCGTATCTACACCCTTTATGGTTCTGCCGTTTATCGTATAGCTCCCCCCTACGTTAGTTCTACCAAAATGCATCACTTCGCATTTATCTGGATTGAACTCCATCTGCCATTTCTTTACCCAAATTTCCAGCCTATCGATATCCTTCTGTAGCCTCTGACAATGTTCCTCACTATCTGCAAGTCCAGCCATTTTCGTGTCGTCCGCAAACTTACTGATCACTTCAGTTACACCTTCTTCCAGATCATTTATATAAATCACAAACAGCAGAGGTCCCAATACAGAGCCCTGCGGAACACCACTAGTCACAGGCATCCAGCCGGAAAAAGACCCTTCCACTACCACCCTCTGTCTTCTGTGACCAAGCCAGTTCTCCACCCATCTAGCCACCTCCCCCTTTATCCCATGAGATCCAACCTTTTGCACCAACCTACCATGAGGGACTTTGTCAAACGCTTTACTAAAGTCCATATAGACGGCATCCACAGCCCTTCCCTCGTCAACCATTTTAGTCACTTCTTCAAAAAACTCCACTCGGTTAGTGAGGCATGACCTCCCTCTCACAAAACCGTGCTGACAATCGTTAATGAGTTTATTCCTTTCTAAATGCGCATACATCCTATCTCTAAGAATCCTCTCTAACAACTTCCCTACCACGGATGGTCAAGCTCACCGGCCTATAATTTCCCGGGTTATCCTTCCTACCCTTCTTAAATAACGGGACCACATTAGCTATCCTCCAATCCTCTGGGACCTCACCTGTGTCCCGTGACGAGACAAAGATTTGCGTCAGAGGCCCAGCGATTTCATCTCTCATCTCCCTGAGCAGCCTTGGATAGATTCCATCAGGCCCTGGGGATTTGTCAGTCTTTATATTCCCTAAAAAACCTAACACTTCCTCCTTTGTAATGGAGATTTTCTCTAACGGGTCAACACTCCCCTCCGAGACACTCCCAGTCAACATATCCCTCTCCTTTGTGAATACCGATGCAAAGTTTTCATTTAGGATCTCCCCTACTTCTTTGGGCTCGAAGCATAATTCCCCACTTTTGTCCCTGAGAGGTCCGATTTTTTTACCTGACAACCTTTTTGTTCCTAACATATGAATGAAATGCCTTGGGATTCTCCTTAATCCTGTCTGCCAAGGACATTTCGTGACCCCTTTTTGCCCTTCTAATTCCTCGTTTGAGTTCTTTCCTACTTTGTATTCCTCCAGAGCTCCCTCCGTTTTTTGCTGCCTGGACCTAACGTACGTCTCTCTTTTCTTTTTGACCAATCCCTCAATTTCCCTAGTTATCCACGATTCTCGAATCCTATCCTTTTTTTTACAGGCACATGCCTATCCTGCAGCCCTAACAACTGTTCCTTAAATGACTCCCACATGCCAGATGTGGATTTACCCTCAAACAGCCTCTCCCAATCAACAGCTGCCAATTTCTGCCTAATCCCACTAAAGTTAGCCTTCCCCCAATCCAACACCTTACCCTTGGGACGCCACTCATCCTTTTCCATCACTATCCTAAAGCTAACAGAATTGTGGTCACTATTTGCCACATGTTCCCCTACCGAAAATTTGAAGACCTGACTGGGCTCATTCCCCAGTACTAGGC
This sequence comes from Mustelus asterias, assembly GCF_964213995.1. Lineage (NCBI taxonomy): Eukaryota > Metazoa > Chordata > Chondrichthyes > Carcharhiniformes > Triakidae > Mustelus > Mustelus asterias. The sequence continues at coordinate 46,723,074 of NC_135817.1, forward strand.
CCAGTATAGCCCCCTCTCTAGTCAGGCTGTCTACATATTGTTCCAAAGAACCTTCCTGTACACATTTTACAAATTCCTCCCCATTCAGACTCCCAGCCCTACGCGATTTCCAGTCTATACCAGGGAAATTGAAGTCTCCCACTACAACAATCCTATTTTACCTGCACCTATCCATTATCTCCTGACATATCCGTTCTTCCACTTCCCTTGGGCTGTTGGGGGGCCTGTAGTATACCCCCAACATAGTGACTGCGCCCTTCCTGTTTCTGAGCTCCACCCACAGTGACTCGTTACACGACCCCTCTGAATTGTCCTTCCTCGGCACCGCTGTAATATGCTCTCTGACTAATACTGCTACTCCCCCACCTCTTTTGGCCCCTCCTCTGTCTCACCTAAAACACTTGTACCCCAGAATATTCAGTTGCCAGTCCTGTCCCTCTTTCAACCAAGTCTCTGTCACGGCAATCACATCCAAATTCCTCGTAAGCATTAAGGCCCTAAGTTCGTCTGTCTTACCTGCTACGTTCCTTGCATTGAAGTAGATGCACTCCAGATCTCCAGGCCCAGTGAGGTCATCCTCCCCCAGAGTGCTCTTCATCTTTGCCAGCCTTGTCCTGGCCCCAAGTTCGTCCCCAGACTCTACACTTGTAGACATAATTTTTTGATCCCCACCCCCTTGCCATATTAGTTTAAACCCACCCGAACTGCACTAGCAAAACTCCCAGCCAGGATATTCGTGCCCTTCCAATTTAGTTGTGACCCGTCCCCCTTGTACAAGTGCCCTCCTCTCTTGAAAACTTCGCAGTGATCCAGGAATATGAAGCCCTCCCTCCTGGGTCACAAGTAGGCTGATGGGCATAACTATGTTCTGACCTCAGTCAGACTGTATGAGTGGAATTTTCCCAGCCAACAAGTTTAGCTTTTTGAAGATCAGACCACCATTTTTTAAAGGCCGTCCCGATACAAAAAAGTCAAAACACAGGGAGAAGCGAGACCATGGATGGATTTGAAAACCAGTGTGAGAATTTAAATTAATTGTAAGGAATTGATTTGCACAAAAGCAAAAATAAAGTCAAATTAAAATAAACTTGTATTTTGCTTATTTCCTGAAATAACAATATACCTTCTAGAGTCTTCGGCCAGGATTTTCTGGCCTCACCAATGGACTTTTGGTTGACCTGTCGTATTCCCTACGGAAGTCCCACCATGGCAAGGTCAGAAGATCCCGGTCTTGGAATTGTTCCTTCAGATTTTTAAAAATCAGGCCTTTTGATATTTTTACATTAGCGTTCTGGCCCGATCTCCTACAGAGTTCTGTTTTAGTGCCTTGAGCAATACGAACAAACTGAACTATGCATCTTTGGGCTGCCTAATTGTACCCACACTTCTTTTGCACAGGTTAACAATTATAATATTTAATTCCATCATTTGAGTAGATGAAAATGGGCAATGTACAGTGACTCCTTTCATTGTATAGAGCAAATTTTCCCAGAGCAGACCTGAAATAAAACCTTGTGGGATTTCCATTGAAGAGTCGGAAGGAATAGGGTAGTCAGCACAGATTTTCGAAAAGGAAAGTTATGTTTGACCAAACTAACTGAATGCTTTGAAGTAACAGAGTAAACAATGCAGTAGATGTAATATATTTGAATTTTCAAAAAGCCTTCAATAATGTGCCATATATTAGAAGGTAAGGTCAGGGCATGTGGAGTTGGGACAATTGGCCAAATGGATACAAACAGAAAATAGAGAGTGCATGGTAAGGATAGCTACCCAGATTGGCAAAAGTGAGGAGTGATGTTCCACGAAGATCGCTGCTGGAACCAATATTGTTTACAATTCGGATCAATTGGAGAGGTACGTGGAGTTAGCAGTCAGGCTGAATGGAACAAAATGCAAGAAAACAGGAGCAAACTTTCAGAATGGACATGCAATTGGCAAATTAATTTCAATGTAGCTGGGCGTGAGGTGGTGCAATTTTGTGGGAAGAATAAGGTGGCCACATTCTGATTGGATAATAAGAGTCAAAAGGAGGTAGACAGGAAACAGGATCTAGAGGTGTAGATATACAAATCGCTAAAGCTAGCGATATGGGTTATAAAACTATACAAAAAGTAAAACAAGCACTTTGGTACATTTTGAAAGGATGATGGAAAAGCAGAGGTAGGTATGTTAAATTTTATGGAGCTTTGGTTAGACTACACTTGGAGTGCTTTAAGCAGTTCTGGTCTCTATAAAAATTGTATGGAGGTATTCGAGAATATGCTAAAAAGATTCACAAGGATAATATTAGAACTGAAAGAATGTGTACTTATCAGAATACATCGAACAGGCGAAGTCTCTTTTCTCTGGAAAGGAGAAGATTGATGGGGGTCCTTGAGATTATGAAATAGTTTGATTAGGTATGTGTAGAGAAAGATGCTTCCCCTCCAGAGACTAGTTAAAGTGTGAAACATTTTACCACAAAGAGTAATAAACAAATTGTATAAATGACATTCTAAGTAGAAGCTTCAGGGAGAAAGGAATAGACAGATAACGATGGATGGATACGGTTGGATGATGAAGAAGTGGCAACTGTGGAGTGTGAAAGCCAACCAATTGGTTTGTTTCTGAGCTGTAGGATGGAATTTTCTGAAAAAATGATAGTGTCATTTTCAGCAAGAAAATTGGCACAATTCCTGCTGGCTCCAGCAGCGTGATCTGGATTGCAATTTTCATGCACTTTAAATTTTTTCTCCACATGCAAAACACCACACCTGAAGCACAAAGTACTCGATTTGCCTGCCCCAAGGGTCATCTAAGCAATTCAATGAAGGGGGCACTGCATTTAAATAGCCCCACAACACTTGCTCTCATTTCAAGTCAGGAGGATAGCAGCAAGGAAACTAGCTCTTAGGTTAATGGAGGGGGCCCTCAGCCATTTGCTGGATGCCGTGGAGGAGAGGTGGGCGACAATATACTCTCAGTCTGGCAGGAGACCCTGCAGAAAGGTGATAAACCCTGCCTGGGATATAGCGGCAACACTGGTCAGTGCCAGCAGCCTGATCAAGAGGATGGATGTGCAATGTAGAAAAAAAATGAATGACCTACTCTAATCAGCCAGGGTCTCTTCTCTGCACTCCACCCTTCCATCAACTCTTGGAATGTCACCTCGATCCCACATGTCACCACCTCACAGGGCCCCAGCACTCGACCTCTCACCAGCATTCTCAAATGCCACCCCTCCCCTACCCCCCTGTCCACCCCGGCACTCCTCATCAACATCCCTCCCTGCTCAAGCACAGTGCCCACACATGCCAGGTGCCATCAACATCTGATCCACCTAACATCCAGTTCACATTATCCCTAATTGTGTTCCTGCAGGAGAAGCTTGCCCACAACTGCAGCCATTTTTGCACTGGGCCACCCAAGAATCCATTGACTTTTCTGGCAAGACTGGATGATCCTGGTGGCAGGCAGGGGTGATAAAATCCCACCTCTTATGTCTTTATGGTGATGTATTTTGTATTGAAATCCTTAGCTAATTTTTAAAAATATGTGTGACTGATAATTAAAATGACTGCCATGAATTATTATCCAACTAATCATTCACTTAAGAAACAGTAGAGGTATTTTAAGATGCTAATAAGTATGCGAGAGTGCAAGTTAAGACATTGTCTGATAATTAGATCTGGGAGTGACTCCAGGCTGTTCCCTCTTTGACTCTGCCAACCACAAATTAAACTTGATTTATTTCGCTTGCGAGGGTAGATAATACATTTATGTTTTTGCCTCATTTCTGCTTCCTATCTGATTGCTGAGTAACATTGATGCCATCACCTCTACCCAACTCTGTGCTGCACTTCAAATGGTCCACAAATAAGACACAATGGGGATGATCTTACCCTCTTGTGGGGCGAGCCAGTAAGATCACAAGAGAGTCGAGAAATCGGGTTCTTTCACCTCTAACGATCTTACCAGCACAAGATATCTGACAAGATCAGCCTGCGAGAGGCTGATTATAATATTTAAATGCTGTTTAAAATAGCATCACGTACGGTCCCCATCAATTGGTCCGGGCCGGTGGGGGGGTTGGTATGGCGGTCAACTGGAAAGCCCCACGGGTGGAGGTGATTAGCCACGAAGGCTGGTTCTAGCTGAAGAGGCAGTGACTGGTCACAGAGCATAGAAATCTGCACATGCGCAATTGCGCCCCCTTCTGCTATCTGCCAGCCTTTAGGTGGTTTAAGTCTCACCATTCCCCCTGCTGGTGGATTCAAGTTTGGCAAGATTGTTTTGACAAAGTTGGGTACGATTCCATTTTTAAGTTGCCCAAAAAAAGGCATAAATTTCTCCCGTTTTTTGAGACTTAAAATTTTTTTGGTAAGATCATTCCCAATGTGTGAAATTAAGCCTCCCAACAAGAAGGAAAAGAAGGGAATAAATGAGAGATAAGAACTTGTAAATTTTTTTTTTTTAAATGGAACCTTTGCCCATTTGTAAAATAACTTTGTTTTCCTCCAATATGTATTTCAGTGAGGTTTGATCCCCTCTGTGCCAGGCATTATTTTCCAATCAAAGAGCTTCTCTCTAATAGCTTTCCAATCCCACTTGAATCCAGGAATATACACAATAGTTTAGCGAAGGAAGGTTGCCTTGAACGCTTAACCTTATGACTATCAGGTGCCTATCTCGCTTTGATTTTCCTTCCTTTCGCAACAGCATCCAAACATCACTCCATGTCTTCCCACAATTGGGTGGGCGGCATAGTGGTTAGCACTGCTGCCTCACAGTGCCAGGGACCTGGGTTCGATTCCAGGCTTGGGTCACTGTCTATGCGGAGTTTGCATGTTCTCCCCAGATCTGCATGGGCTTCCTCCAGGTGCTTCGGTTTCCTCCCACTGTCCAAAAGACATGCTGGTTAGGTGCATTGGCCATGCTAAATTCTCCTCAGTGTACCTGAAGAGGCGCCGGAGTGTGGCAACTGGGGGATTTTCACAATAACTTCATTGCAGTGTTGATGTAAGCCTACTCATGACTAATAAATAAACTTTAAACTTCACTTTTAATTGTATTGCTGGAACTTGTTGCCTATTGGTGGAAGTGGAGACTGTCAGTAATTTTAAAAGGACATTGGATAGGTACTTGAGGAATATAAATTAGAGGACTACAGGGATACAGCAGGGGAATAGGACTCTTAAGATTACTCTGCTGAGAGCTGCCATGGACTCAATGAGATGAATGGCCTCTTCCCATGCCACAATGAAGCTCTGAAATTAGCAGCTTGCCTTGCGGCAAAAACTAGGGAGAACGAAGCATTTTACAGAAGTGATACAATGCACTGGCAGTATTGCCTTAGGTTGGACTATAGTGGTTAAGAGGAAGCCTGTTCTGAACTGGTGTAGTTGAGTAGAACAGATTTGTTACGTGCCAATCATAAGGTGGCCAATAATGTTCCTATATTGCAGCTGATTCATTGGTGTCCTTTAGGGAAGGAAATCTGCTGTCCTTGCCTAATCTGGCCTACATGTGAATCCAGAACTCCAGCAATGTGGTTGATTCTCAACTGCCCTTGGGTGAGTAGTGATGGGCAATAAATGCTGGCCAGCCAGCGACGCGCATGTCTCACGAATGAATAAAGAAAAAGCTCGGGTATAAGTATCATATCAATTTTTTTAAAACCCTTTTACAATTACTGATGAAACACCGTAATGGATTATAATGGTTAGGAGGAGGCCTGTTCTGAACTGATGCAGTTGAGTAGAACAGATTTGTTGTGTGCCAATCATACTAATCTTCCTATACTGCAGCTCAGTTGTAAGTATCATATCAACTAAAAAAAAATACTTTTTACAATTAATGATAAAATACAGTAAAGTGCATGAGAGCAAAGGGACCAGTTATTAATTACCATCTGGTTTTTGCTTGAGTGGTGCCTTTGGTAATTGGTCAGCAGTCTTAGATTCATTGCCAGAAACATTTGGATAATTCATTATGTACTTGTATGATTTTGTTAATTCACTAACTGTTAACCTGGCCTGATGCTTTAAGGCCATTGACATCATCCTCCTCATGAGCTGGTCTAAATCTATTGAGCTGAATTACATTTAATTTCTATTTTTTTTTAGAACATTTTTGGCTGCAAGCTTGAAAAAAAACCAAACTCCCCAAAAAGCTTTACTGTCAAGATGTAGCGTGGAGTTTGGGTGCTCCTAAACTTTCATAGAAATAAAAGACGTGTGTCTGCCATGGGGGGGAAAAAAAGTGGCAGTGTTCAAAATTGATTTTTTTTATTATTATGGATCCATCTTGTCCATTCAACTTCACAATTCTGTTTTGAGATGTCAAGCTTTCAGTTTAGTTCGCCCTGCAATTCCCTCCCATAACCTCTCCACCTTTCCTTATCCTTAAGGATGTTCCTTTTAAACCTATCTCACTGGCTAAGTTTATATCAACCCTAATATCTCCTTGTGTGGCTTGGTATAAAATTTAGTTTGATAACATTCTTTGAATTATTTAACTATATTGAAGGTGCTATAAAAATGCAGGGCACACCAAACTAGTGACTGCCAGTTTTTCCATCTAACAGTGAGCTGAATGCTCTGTCCATCCATTAATTAACTTGAAGCAATACCCTTGCGCACAATTGGATATCGCCCACCAGATAACTGGCACAGCTTGTACCTCAACCCTGTAGATATTGGTAAGCATGTATGTTTTTATTCATTAATTCATTCATGGGATGTTGGCTGGCCTTGCGTTTATTACTGATCTCTAACTGCCTTGCATTTCTGAGCATTTGAGAGTCAACCATTATGCTGCGGGTCTGAAGTCCACATGGATGCCAGATTTCTCTTCCTAATGGAAATTAGTGAACCAGATAGAGTTTTACACCAATTGACAATGATTCCACGGTTATTACAGTAAGAAGTCTCACAACACCAGGTTAAAGTCCAGCAGGTTTATTTGGTAGCACGAGCCACAAGCTTTCAGAGTGCTGCTCCTTCATCAGGTGAGTGGGAGTTCTGTTCACAAACAGGGCATAGAAAGACACAAACTCAATTTACAAAATAATGATTGGAATGCGAGTCTTTACAAGTAATCAAGTCTTAAAGGTACAGACAATGTGAGTGGAGAGAGGGTTAAGCACAGGTTAAAGAGATGTGTATTGTCTCCAGCCAGGACAGTTAGTGAGATTTTGCAAGCCCAGGCAAGTCGTGGGGGTTACAGATAGTGTGACATGAACCCAAGATCCCGGTTGAGGCCGTCGTCATGTGTGCGGAACTTGGCTATCAGTTTCTGCTCAGCGATTCTGCGTTGTCATGTGTCGTGAAGGCCACCTTAGAGAACGCTTACCCGAAGATCAGAGGCTGAATGCCCGTGACTGCTGAAATGTTCCCCGACAGGAAGGGAACACTCCTGCCTGGCGATTATCAAGCGATGTCCATTCATCTGTTGTCATAGCGTCTGCATGGTTTCCCCAATGTACCATGCCTCGGGACATCCTTTCCTGCAGCGTATCAGGTAGACAACGTTGGCCGAGTTGCGAGAGTATGTACCGTGTACCTGATGGATGGTGTTCTCACGAGAGATGATGGCATCCGTGTTGATGATCCGGCACGTCTTGCAGAGGTTGCTGTGGCAGGGTTGTGTGGTGTCGTGGTCACTGTTCTCCTGAAGGCTGGATAGTTTGCTGCAGACAATGGTCTGTTTGAGGTTGTGCGGTTGTTTGAAGGCAAGAAGTGGGGGTGTGGGGATGGCCTTGGCGAGATGTTCATCTTCATCAATGACATGTTGAAGGCTTCGGAGAAGATGCCATAGCTTCTCCGCTCCAGGGAAGTACTGTCCGCCGTGTCCTGTGTTTGTCTTCTGAGGAGGTCGGTGTGGTTTTTTGCTGTGGCGCGTCGGAACTGTCGATCGATGAGTCGAGCGCCATATCCTGTTCTTATGAGGGCATCTTTCAGCGTCTGGAGGTGTCTGTTGCGATCCTCTTCATCTGAGCAGATCTTGTGTATACGGAGGGCTTGTCCATATGGGATGGCTTCTTTAACGTGTTTAGGGTGGAAGCTGGAGAAGTGGAGCATCATGAGGTTATCCATGGGCTTGCGGTACAGTGAAGTGCTGAGGTGACCACCTTGATGGAGATGCATGTGTCCAAGAATGCAACCGATTCTGGAGAGTAATCTATGGTGAGTCTGATGGTGGGATGGAACTTGTTGATGTCATCATATAGTTGTTTCCGTGATTGTTCACCATGAGTCCAAAGGAAGAAAATGTCATCGATGTATCTAGTGTATAGCATCGGTGGAAGGTCCTGTGCGCTGAAGAGGTCTTGTTCGAACCTGTGCATGAAGATGTTGGCATATTGAGGTGCGAATTTGGTTCCCATGGCTGTTCCATGTGTCTGGATGAAGAACTGGTTTTTGAAGGTGAAGACGTTGTGGTCCAGGATGAAGCGCCTGAGTTGTAAAATTGCACCTGGAGATTGGCAGTTGTCGGCATTGAGTACTGAGGCAGTTGCAGCAATGCTATCGTCGTGGGGGATGCTGGTGTAGAGTGCCGAGACGTCCATTGTGACGTCTCGGCACTCGGCATTTTAGCTGCCCACTCCATGGTCATTGTTAGACTTCTAATTCCAGATTTCTATTGAATTCAAACCTGGGTCCCCAGATCTTGTCCTGGATATAGTTAGAAGAATGGTTAATAAAGGGAAAGTTTACCAACAGCCTTGCCTCCAACAGTCTCTAATGATCCTAACCAAAAACAATCTAAGCTAAGACCCACAAAGATAATAAGAGTTGCCAATAACAAGGAAGGTGGGCAGTGTTTCCTCTAAGTTGCATGGGAACGTGGTGTGCTGGAAACAAATCGGCCAAATACAAGTAATGTTCCCTTCAAGCTGTGTGATCGTGTTGCAATCTTAAGGGATTGGGCAGTGCAGCAAATAAAACTTACACTGACAGGAAATTAGGGAGAAGGTTGATTATGGGCACATTGCTTTCAGCTACACTAAGCTCAATGAGGCTGATATGCAGCTTATGCTGTGTGGGATGTATCTGGAGAAGCTGACACAGAGAACACTGGAGCAGTTTTCAACAGTGGTCAGATGGAGTAAGGGCAGAGTGAGCTTTGCACAAAGAAGATGGGGTTTGGAACACTCCAGGGTCAAAAAAGGATACTGCGGTTGCAACCTCAGTAATCGGGGAGAGAGAATTGGTGGTAATAGTCTGACACCAAAAACAGTGACTGTTACAATGCCTTATTTTTAATATGCAGAAACCTTTGGTAAATTCTGTATCAAATTGACTAACACCGCCAGTGCCTCCAGATGATGATCAAGGAACCCTAATTCCAGGACAAGAAATTAAAGTTAATGAGACAAGAGAATTTGCATATTGGAACAGGGTTTTCTGCAATATGATTACACTGGCTGCCTCTTCTTGGCAACTCTTTAGCATTTGTGTCTTTGGATCACGGCTAATTTGGACTCATGCCCACAATTTCTGCAAAATCAGTTTTAACTCTTGGTATGAATTTGGGGCCATAATGGTTGTCACCAGATTTAAGTCCTTCAGATGGTAACTGGGATTCCTGCAGTTAAATTATTTCTCTTATTAGATGTTCCTAGCTTGGATGCATTCTCAACAGGGAGATTTCAGCCTTCATGGTGTGTCATTTGGGCTGTTTTGTGAAAACATGTTTTCATGTTAGGGATGTCTGGTCGCACAGCACACTGCTGCACGTGAACTGTTAATATTTGTATCTCTCTTTCGCCCTTATTTATAGAACACCACACAAAGGCTGCAGCAGGTGTGAGAAGAACTGTTTTTCTCTCTTTCTCATACACATATCTTCATTGTTTTCAGAAAAGAAAGCACTTTATGAATTTTGTCTCAATCAACATCACAAAAACAGATTATCTGGCCATTATCACAATGCTCTCTGTGGAAGCTTGCCGTGCATAATTTGGCTGCTGCATTTCCTACACTACAACAAGTAACTGCATTCTGAAAGTATTTCATTAGCTTTAAAGTGCTTTCGAACATGCAATAGTCATGATAGGTGCCATGTAGTTCAAGTCTTTTTCACTTTTCTAAATTATTTGCAATATATAGCCTTTAGTTTTAATGCAAATAATTTTGTAAACCGTTTCAAGAAAAATGCTAGAAAGAAAAATTTACATCCTCGCAGATTTGTTACACAGCACATGCTCAGGGTATGCAAACCAAATTCAACTCGTGGCTTGGCTCAACAAAATATAAACTTCAAGCCATAGGAAGAAAGTTAAACCATGCAATCTCTTGAACCTGTTCTGCCACCATTCAATTAGATCATGGTTGAACCATTTGCGGCTCCTTGACAACCTTACCGAATAAAAATCTGTTTATCTCTGTTCTGGAAGTTTAATTGCCCCAGTATCCATAGCCTTTTGGGGCAGAGTATTTTAGATTTTTGCTGCCCTTTGCATAGTTATAGAATCCCTACAATGCAGAAGGAGGCCATTTGGCCCATCAAGCTTGCACCGACAACAATCCCACTCAGGCCTTATCCCCATAATCCCATGTATTTACCCTCCTAGTTCCCCTGACACTAAGGGGCAATTTAGCATGGCCAATCAACCTAATCTGCACATCTTTGGAGTGCGGGAGGAAACCGGAGCACCCGGAGGAAACCCACACAGGCACCAGGAGAATGTGCAAACTCCACACAGATAGTGACCCAAAGCCAGAATTGAACCTGGGTCCCTGGCGCTGTGAGGCAGCAGTGCTAAGCACTGTGCCACCAAGCCGCCCTTAGTTGCCTGAGTGTTTCCTGATTTCACTCCTTGATAGGTTATCTCTAATTTTAAGATTATGTCCCCTTGTTCTGAATTACTCCACTAATGGAAATAGCCGCTAAAATCTTGTTCCCGTTCATGCCAGCAGATTTTGCAGTCCTGCTGATGATACATCTCTGCTGCGGGTTTCCCTGCTGGTGGTTTTGGAGAAACAGCAAGGCTATAGTTTTGTATATCTGATTAGCCTCAAAGCAAAACAGAGATAACACTAGTTTCTAAATGTGGAGGAACTTTATTTAAAGAATTTTATACAATGCCTTAAAATGTCTATACCATCATTCCAGCTCAGCTTCCAGTTGCTTTTGAGTATTTAGTTTCATCCAGGCTTAATCAATCACATATAATGAGCTTAGATCAGCTACTAGACCCATGTAATCAAACATAGAGCAATTTAACCATTAACAAATAGGGCCTGAACTTCCTCAGAGTGGCCATCAACACCATACACTCAGTGCAGAGTGGTTGTTCATCCCGGGATGATGGGTGGGGCATGGGAGTGGTTCCGTCACTGGGTGGTGGTCAGGCAATTTTGGGGCAGGCCACCAATTGGCAGGTCATGTTGGCACTCAAGGGAGGGTGGTCAAACATTGGGGGCAGGGTGGGTATCACAGTTGATGAGGGAAGAGCCAGGGGAGAAATCGGGTTGGGCTTGGGGGGGGAGGGGGGGTGGGGGAAGCTGTTAGGGCATTGGGGAGAATCTGGGGGGAGGGGGGTTACGGGAGTCTCATCAGGGTTCGGGGTGTGGGGGGAGTATTGTAGTGGGAGTGGAAGATGTCCGATGAGAGTTAAGGATGTCGGGCTAGTCCTGTGGGTGGTCAGTATAGGTCTGTACAATAGTTACCCAGAAATGAGAAGTAGTTTTAATTCTTTGTTTTGTGTAACTATAGGTGTAAGGTAGTCCGAATTATCAAAGCTTGTGCTTTAAATTGCATTGTCAGATGATTTCATGTTCAGGGCAATTGCCCATTGGAAGTTTGCACTTTTCGGGCCCTTGCCGTGCGAATCTTTACTGAGGAGCGAGGTCCCCAGTACATCTTTGGGGTACCCCCAATTACACTGCCCTGGACCTCGGAGCTTTATGGATCCTACATGTACAAACCAGAGTTTGTTTCTGAGCTAGGCTAACAGTTCTAAGCTACAGTGCTACAGTTTCCCATGACTTCCTCAGGAATGGATATAATTAGCCAGGGCTCTCCTCCTACCTACTATTCTGCAGCTATCGTGTGTGGGTATTGAATGAATGCAGGGTTGACTAATAGAACCCTCTGCACTATCTAGGATTACACTGGAAAATAGGCACTTGAATGAGACACTGAAAGGCCAAAGATGCAAAGCAGCATTGATGTTAAGGAGAGAAGAATTAGGAGGAGTAGACCAGGTGAAGGTAACAAGAGCTAGAAATAAAGTCTGAAATTATCCATCTTCAGCAGATCAATGTGGGAAATGGAGAAGAGTCTATTAGATAAAAATAGACATGGGTTATAGCTACAGTATATTACTGCTAAAGGCCTACCTCATGAATGTGCAGCCAGGAAGTGTGTTTGTACTGTCATGATGTGCTGGAGTAGGTGTTTTATACTGCAATGTTCTAATTGGAAAGAAAAACCAGGTTTAAGCTTGGAAACAACTCAAAAATCTAACTAGAGCTTGCTTGGCTGTTTTAATCATACTATCAATCTGAACCATGGTCAGGACAAGGTCAGTTATATTTTTATTTTCACAATTGAATGCACTTTAAAATGAGTACCGCTTTGCCATGAAGGAGATGATTCAGCTTGGGTTTGAAATCAATAGATATGCCTTGGTTTGAATAACAAGGTTGGTTTGATACATGTCTGTTCAGAAGCTCCCTATGGACATGCTTATAGTACAATTATTTTTACTACATAGCTCTTCAGGTTATTGAAAATATGATGATGTTTCAGTATGTTTGTTTATTGCTTCTAGAAAGGAATCATTTCAATTTGCTTCATGTGGAGAACTGTGTGGTCTCAGAAAAAAGCAAAGTTTTGCAGTTTTGTTTTGGGAATCTTTGAATTCTAATTGGATTAAAACAAACCCTCAAGTGGACAAATTTTGTCCATTATTGTTTGAAATCTATCTTTCCACTTACCACCAATTATTGCTTGTCCCAATACGGAACATTTATTCTATCCCATTTGAAAATGAAAGCTAATTTGAAATGACTTCTATTCTCTCTCTCAGGTAGCCATGGGAAATTGAATCAATCATTGCCCGATCTTCTCCTTTCAGCTTCTCTCATTGGCATTGCCACAGTGTTAGTTGATCACCCTTCCCCATCTTCTCTCAGTAACCCATTCCTCTCCCAATCCCAGTGTGTTTAGGCCTGCTGCCACTGCATCCTTCCAACTACTCTTAGGCTTTATTCTTCTCTTCCTGACATTTGCATCTCCACCACTCACTTCACCACATTTCCTCTCTCTGCACAACAGATGATTACACTATTTCAGTCTGTTCTGAGCAGCTTTCTTTGATGCTGCCACAATCATCACAGACTCCTAGATGTACTTCTCCCTCCCCCACCCCCCCACCACCACCACCGATCTGAGTTAGAGAGCCGCCGGAAGCTCTGAACTTACCTCTTCAGAAGCTGGAGCGCCCGAAATAGACCTTTGCCGAGCATGTCTGTTTCGAGCCGAATCTGGACGGGCGAATGCGCTGGCAAAGGGGGAAATGCCGGTAAGATTGGGCATCCAGCTCATTAAGTCCATTTAAATATATGCAAATGCATTTAAATTGACGTTGCGCCCATTTCGGGCATGGTGCCAATTGTGGCCATTTCTGGGCCTTGGTAAAGTGGGAATCTGTGTGGACGTGGGCGCGGATCGCACTATTCGCCTCATGTCTGACTTTACCAAGCTTTTGCGCCTGAAAATGGGCATAACGCAATGGTAAAACCGGGCCCTTCGTTTCAGTTTCAGTGGTGCCTTTCTATCACGTAACACTCTGCTGCACCTCCTTGCAATTACTCCTACAAGAGCTAATCTGTTGTTTAATTTTCAATCCCGTACCTTTCATCTTCTGCCACCATTGACCCCAGATGCTTGAAGTGTCCCACTTTCTCCAAATCTTCACCCATAATCTTTACACCTTCACTCTGTTTCTCTTCCCTAGGTTCCAGTTGACATTCCGCATATTGGGCCATTGGTATACTGATCTTCATACCCCTGTCTTCCAGTGCTTTTCTCCAGTTCTCCAGATACTCAGTCATGTTTACAACATCCCCACTACATAGCTCATTGTCATCTGCAAACCTAACTAACCATGGCATTTTATGACTTGTGAATCAGTTGTTTCTTGATGTCTATTAGATTTGCTAATAACAGAAACTCCTTTGTCTATCCAGGGGTCACCAAGAACAGCCCAGATATTAAACCTGGATGTTGCTGATCTGCATAATCAGCATTAATTGTGTTTTTGCTGCAGCGCAGCTATACAATAGATTTGGCACAACACTTCAGTGTTACCTTTAATAATAGTTGCAGTGACAGATAACATGATTTGTCATTTAGCTGCTGCAATTGTGTTCAATTATGCAATTCTGAATAAAAACAAAGCTTCTACCAAAGCAAAAGAGTTGCTGGGCATCTTGGGTTCTTATGCTGTACTTGGATACTTGCATTAACCAAGTTACACGTTCAAATTCTTAAAGCAAGTGTTCGTGGAGGAAATTCCCATTTGACAGAAGAATATAAAGGAATGTAAAATATATTTTTACATGATTGCATTCTGCAGTGCAACTTTTGTAAATATAAAATTAATTGCTTTTCTTTTCAATTTCTCCATTTTAACTTTTGCTAGATTAATAAGCAGAAAACTTTGACCACATTCTATTGGTCCCGTTAACCGTGGGTGCAAATCCCGTAATGGCTGCTAAACACAAGAAGCCAAAAACGGGATTTACACCAGCAAGATCTCAGAATGAGATCTTCCTTATCGCCCCCGCCAGTAACCTAATCCGGTTCACATCCAAGAAGGGCATGAGCCTGATTTGCATATATTGACAATACATTGATGGGCTTGATGCCATTACTTCCATCCTCAACCTAAATACCTACCCAACTGGAATGACATTATGCTGGCACGAATCACTACTGGTTTACATCAACAAAAACCAGTCAAGATGACCAGCCTGGTCACGCACTGGTACATTTAGCCCCTGGAGGAGTAATGGACAAGCCTGGGTAGTGCCCTCTGGCAGTACCCCCTGAGGTCAGGGCACCCTTTTCCTCATCTTGGATTTCTTAGGTCCCATCCCTCCAGCAGACTTTGTGAATCTCACTTCCCCTTTGAAATTTGAGAGTCCTGTTCAATGCAGCAAGAAAAGCCGGCTGTGCAGCCTGCGAGCTTCACACTGGTTTTCTCGCCTGAGGCAGCGCTCTGCATTTATGGGAAGATTCTGGCCTCAGATAAATAATCAAGGGGAAACATTACAGGGCTACAGTGAAAATGGCAGGGGAGTTGTATTAATTGGATAAGTTGACCAAAGAGATGACACAGGCACAATGGACCAAATGGCAGTCTCCTGTCTTTGAGCTTCAATTTAATGGGGACACCTGGCTGTTCATGGGACTCAATGATAGTTGCTTTGTTGAAGCTCAGGAGGAGATTGTCGACCCTGTTCTTGTTGGAGCTGGTCATCACCTAGCTTTTATGAAATAAAAATGTTGACTACTGCTTGCTAATTTAAGGCAGGAATTATCAGAAGAGCTGTGAATGAGCTCAACCATAGAATTATTAGCAAACGTCAGCGCTCCTGAGCTTGTAGTGAAGAGACAGTCACTTGAGTAGGTGAAGGTGGTTAGGTCAATTAACTCCTGCGATAATATCCTGATGCTATGATGACTGGCCTCTGAAACCCACAAGCTGTCTGTGGTGAACCATCGTTGGTTCCCACTGGATAGTACTGAGCCAGGGCTGGCCAGTACTACAAGGATGTATATATGTTACTGTTGGATTGTACTACTGTTGCTGTTGGGTTAGGGTGGGGTTGTTACACCTGTGTTTGTTACTGTTGTGGCACATCCCAGTCGGGCTCCGCCTCCTGGGAGAGGTATAAGAGTCCCTGCTCTGGCCGGGACCCCTTCAGTCTGGGATAGTGTACTTAAGTTCTGATAGCTTCATTAATAGTTAATAAAAGCCTTCTTTTACTGAAACTTCGAGCCTCGTGTCTAAATTGATGTGCATCACTGTCTCCAATGACCTTAGTTTTGCTAGATCTCTTTGGTATCACAGTCAATTAATTGAAGATGACTTTGATATTGAGGACAGATACTTTTACACCATTGATGGAATTCAGTTTCAGATCTTACCTTGATCAAGATTCTGATGAAATCTGGAACCAAATAGTTAAAGCAAAGCCCGAGTTTTAGTGGATAGGAGTCACTTAATTGGTTAGGTGTTCATTTATCTGGAATCATTTAAAAGGCTTGCTAGTGGGGCACACCTTTTCCTCAGGGTTGTGCTTGCCTCCTTACCTTTTCCCATAGTTCGTTCTTCTAACTTATTATAAAACCATGTATCCGCTAACTAGTCATGAGTAACTTGAGGGGATTTCTGCATTTTTGTGCATCTCTGTACCACTTTTGTGACATGCTTTGATGCCACTCAACCATGGGTTGTAAGCAAGTTTACTCTAACCTAGACAAATTTAATGAACACAATTATTCTGCCACACCTCATTGAGTTTGTCTTCCCACATGACTTGGGAGCGGCAGAAAGCCACGAAGAAGTAAATTAAAGTGAACTAGGAACAACTGAATATCAGCACCTATGTATAGAACTTTAACTTGTTAAACAATTCATCATTTAGGACCACTTGCACTTTCTACCTCCTGCATTTGATTCTTTTCCCAAAGGGTCAAAACCGTTGTAAAAAGCTGTATTTCAGCTCCCTCTATCCAAGAACATAGGCTTCATAACGTTTACACATTCTTAGCTGACCTGCCTATTAAACAAAGTTAGGTTTCCTTTCTGCAACCTGAACTCTCAGTGAATGCATCATTCATTTCAAGAATGCAGAACAATCCATAAATGAGTCCACGCCTAAATTTTATTTTGCATGATTTAATTTTCTTTTTTTTCTAAAACAATGCAATCTTTGATTACTGTGAAAAACACCACGGACAATGCACATCATTAAACTTCCACTGTATTGCATATGGGGAGTAAGGCAGAGAAAATGGGTTAGGAAGTGGAGGATAATTAGAACAGGGTGCACAGATGTATTACAGTCCTATTTTAAAGTTATATTTCTGACTGTGTATTTTATACAATATTTTGATTTTGCTTGTACTTGAATAGCAAAAATTGTGGCAGTTTGGTAAAGAGGAATTTGCTTGGAGTATGAGTTTCCTGCAGTTCTAGCAGAGGGCTAAGAGAAACATAATTCAGGTGCTAGATACCACGATTGGTGAGAAGAGAATTGCAACGTGATATGTTTACATAGGAAGCTTTCATTACTAGCTGTCCCAAAGGAACCTACAAGAGAAATTAAGATTTTCTTGGCAGAAAGTGTACGCAGATTTTGAATATATTACTATTCGATCACCCAGGGTACTGCACATCAGGTTTCAAGACAGTGCAAACGTGAGATGACGTGAAATTGGAGGCTGCTGGATGATTGGAGCAAAACTACTTGCATCCATAGCTAAAGAACTTCCCATTCACTTCCAGTTGCGTGCATATTCACTTACACACAGCATCACAGAGATCATCCATGAATTAATCATAGAGTCATACAGTGCTGAAGAGGCCCCTCGGCCCATCGAGTCTGCACAAACACATTAGCAACACCCAAACTCCCACCTAATCCCATCTGTCAGCACTTGGTCCACAGCCCTGAATGTTATAATGTGCCAAGTGCTCATCTAGGTACTTTTTAAAGGATGTGAGGCAACCTGCCTCTACCACCCTCCCTGGCACTGCATTCCAGACCGTCACCACCCTCTGGCTAAAATTTTTCCTCACATTCCCTCCGCCCCCCCCCCCCCCCCCACCAACAAACCTCTTGTCTTTCACCTTGAACCTATGTCCCCTCGTGACTGACCCTTCAACTAAGGGAAACAGCTGCTCCTTATCCACTCTGTCCATGTCCCTCATAATCTTGTACACCTTGATCAGGTCACCCTTCAGTCTTCACTGCTCCAACGAGAACAACCCAAGTCTACCCAACCTTTCTTCATAACTTAGATGTACCATTCCAGGCAGCATCCTGGTGAATCTCCTCTGCGCCCCCTCCAATGCAATGGGAGGGGTTTGAGGGCAAAAAGAAATGAAGTTGAAAAGATTAACTGAAGTAGATGTCATATTATTATACTTAAGCTTACAGTTTTTGGTTTTAAGAGTGGGAGAGAGGAGGACCTGGAGAGAGGCAGCAGCACCTAAAAAAAAACTATCGCACTCAATGCATGGCTCCTGAACAGACCGACTGCAACCTGAGCAAAATCAAAGAGTGGTCTCACAGGAAAAGTTGATGAGCATTTTTCTCATTTATCTTTCATAACTCAGGTAAATTTAGTAATAGGATTTTATTAGTGGTAAGGTTTACTAACATTAGTAAAGTTTATTAGATTGGCTGGTGTGTAATCCCTATTCATCTTCACTGGGAAATTTCAATCCGGATTCAATAGTGTATTTATTGATATAATGCAAATATAAGCACAGGCAAGATTAAAGGCATTAATTAAAATTTAATCAGTAAAATAATTATCTAAACACTCTAAAGATGGCCAGGCAGTTGATGTGTTGTAGCTGCAGAATCTGGAAGCTCGTGCACACTTTTGTGTGATCCAGGGCACAAATGTCTGCAGCTTAATTGGCTGCTCATCCACAGAATTTCACCTCCTCCAAAGGAGCACTGTGGACGTACCTACACCTCGGGAACTGCAGCAGTTCAAGAAAGCAACTCAGCACCACCTTCTGAAAGGCAACTAGGGATGGGCAATAAATGCTGGCCTAACCAGCGACGCCCATGTCCTGTAAGCAAATTTTTAAAAAGTGTCTGCAGCTTGAGGAACCTCAGCTCAGTCATTCACCTAGAGGCTGTGACGCACACAATCCTACAATGCAGAAGGAGGCCATTCGGCCCATCGAGTCTGCACTGACCACGATCCGACCCTGACCCGATCCCCATAACCCCTAGTATTTACCCTAGCTAGTCCCCCCGACACAAAGAGGCAATTTAGCATAGCCAATCCACCTAACCACATCTTTGGACATCAGGGAGGGGAAAAGTTTACCTGGACACTTTGCTCCAGGAGACAGTCACATCCCTTAGGATAGCGTCATCGTATTTGGTACATGGTCAGGAATGGGAGGGTGTGACTGTGAGTGAGGCAGATCGGAAAGATAGAAATGGAAGAGCCTCCACTCTTACAATTGTCCAATATGTTTGAGGTTCTTGCAGCATGTATGGATGAAAGCAGTGGCTATAGACTGGATGAACAAACTGATCGTGGCACCATAGTATAGGAAGCCATTCAAGTGGAGGAAATTAATGGAAATGTTGTGATCATAGCAAATGGTATAGTTAGGATAGACACAGTTCTCTGCAGCTGGGAGCAAAAGCCCAGAAGTCTGTGTTGCCTGCCTCAGGCCAGGGGGTTGGGACATCTGTTTTGAGCTGGAATAGCCACTTGCAAGTGGGAGGGGAATATCACTTGTCATGATACACATGGGTACCAATGACGTTGGACTAGGAAAGAGATTCTGCTTAGATGGTATAAGCAACTGGGAGTTAAATTAAAGAGCGGAAGTAAAAGGTTGTTATCTTTGGATTATAACCCGAGCCACTAACAAATTGGAGTAGGGTAAAAAGATTCGTGTTAAATGTGTAGCTCAAAGACTGGTTTGAGAGAAATGGGTTTTGATTCATGGGGCACCAGTATTGGGGAAAGTGTGAGCTGTACTGTTGGGACAGTTTTCACCTGAACGAGCTGGGACCAGTGTTCTGGCATGTCATGTAACTGGGCAGTAGGGAGGGCTTTAAACTAAATAGTAGGGATGAGGAATCAAGTTAGGGAAGATGTGATAAATAGAGGACAATACAAAAGAGCAAGGTAGCAATACGGCAATTGATAATCTAAGTGTGTCAGGAAGGAACAGAGCATACAAAAAGTAAGAATGAACTGGTAGATAAGGCCAGAGGTTGCAAAAACAATAAAAAACAGAATTAAAGGCACTCGACATTTTGCAACAGGATAAATGAAGTGATGGTGCAAATAGAAGTAAAAGGCCTGTTCTAATTGCTATTGTGGTTGTAGCTTCAAGACGGCCAAGGCTGGGAACTAATTGTTCAAGGGTTTTCAAAATTTAGGAAGGATAGGCAAAAAGGAAGTGGGATAGTGCTGTTAATAAAAGATGATAGCAGTATGTTAGTGAGAGGAACTTCAATCATAAGATTTAGAATCAGTTTGGGTGGCTCTAAGAAACAACAAGAGGCAGCAAACATTGGTTGGGGTAGTTTATAAGCCAAACAGTGGTGGTAATATAAGGCATGGTATAAATCAGGAATTCAAAAATCAGATACGTAACAAGGGTAACACAATAAATATGAGGGACTTCAATCTATACACAGATTGGGTACACCTAATTAGCACTAATACTGTGTAGGCCAAATTCCTGGAATGTATATGAGGTGGATATCTGGATTAGTATGTTGAGGAAACAAGTTGAAAATGTGCTATTTTTGATCTAGAATTGCACGATGAGAACGGGCGAATTAATGATATAATTGTAGAGGAGCTTCTCGGGAAGAGTGAACATAATATGATGGAATTTTATATTAAGTTTGAATCTGAAACCAGGATCTTAACTCGAAATAAAGGAAACTAAAAATGTATGAGGGGCAAATTGGCTGTGGTAGTTTGGGAAACTATTTTGAAGTGTATGATAGACAGGCAATGGTTTGGATTTAAAGAATTAATACATGGCTTACAAGAATGTTACATTCTTTTGAGGCACACAAATTGAGCAGGAAAGGTGATCCAATCATGGTGCACAGGAGAAGTTAAAGATGGCATTAGATCAAAAGACGAGGTTTATAAAGTTGCCAAAAAAGGTAAGCCTGGAGATTAGGAATATTTTAGACTTCAGCAAAAGAGGACAAAAAATTGACAAAGAAAGAAAAAATAGAATATTTTAGCAAATACAAGAATGAAAAATGTTAAAATAGACTGTAAAAACTTCTGTAGGTATGTATAAAGGAAAGCATTAGCGAAGACAAATGTGGGTACAATATAGGCAGATAATGGAGAATAAGGAAATGGCAGAGGAACTAAACAAATGCTTTTGGCGGAATTCTCCCACCTGGGACTAAGTCCCATCACAGAGGCGGGGACAAGGAGTGCTCCCACTGTCGAGGCTGACAGGGAACCATACCATATCTCCTGCCTCTGAACTCATTAATTATGCATCTGGGTGTTTAGCACTGTATTCCATAATGAGGCAGGCTAGATTGCGCATGTCCCGCCATCATATCATGGTGTCACATTGAAAAGGCACCCAGTATCACTGATCCAATGTTGCAGAAGGGTCTCCTTGGTGACACTGAGACTGGGACTTCCGCCTGAGAGATGTTCCCCCCCATTCACTGCTGATGTGTTCCAGGGTCACTTGAAGCCTTCATCCCAAATTCTAGAAGCAGTCACAGGCATTCTTCAGGTAAGTCCCAACTTCTGCCTGCCACATTGTTCCAGATGTGTTCTGGACTGTGTTTCCCTGCTAGAATCACAGTAAAAATGGTAGGGGGGGAAAGGTACTAGTTGGACCTTCATCTACATCCCATTAGGGATGCAAATCAGTTTCATACTGCTCACCAGTGGGTTTCCCAATCCACCATGGTGGATAACAAAGGAAGATCCCACAGGAAATTCACCTGTGGGAAATGTTTCCCCACCCCCTACCCCAGCTCAGGCACCTACTTACCGCTCCCCTCCCCTAACTCATCCAGTGCCCCAAGATAGGCTGTACTTTCATTCTTTCCGTGAGAGTTGGTCACCCTGCAACGAAGTCAAGGGAGGCTGTTCAAGGTCAGACTACTTCTATAGGTAGATCAAATCTTAAACAAGTTTAAAATGCAAGTAGGTGGGGAGAAGGGTAGGCATACATTATATTGAATATCCCTCTCCCCATTCCCCTTCTCAGAGCAAATGTTCTACCATACTGTACAAAAACATTTTTTTATCTGTGTTGGGGAAAGGGTGACTATCAGTGGCCACTACATTTTTATTTGGTCATGACTTGTAATAAAATCTGGTTTTCGAAGATTGTGTTATACATCTGTAGGCATGAGTGTGAAGGCGGTCCACGGTTTTGAGATTTTTTTTTTAAAAAAGCTAAGCTTCTGGAAAGCAAAGGGAAGCCTTTCACTGTGTAGGATATTCTAGATGAGCATCAGTTTGGAATTTAGCACGGCACTGTTTATTAACTGTGTCATTGATTTGTAATGTAGCACTCTTGTGCAAATTTGTCCAATAACAGGTGCAGTTTTGTTTCCACCTTCCATGCTTCCTGTAAATGTCTGATTATGTTGGTACCAAGATTGCTTCATTTGTAACAGCTGAAGCACGAACCACCTAAACATTTGGAAGCTTCAAGTTTTGTTGCAAATACTACAGATATTTCCGAATTAGAAAACCACTTTACAATATGAGATAAGGATGATATTGCTTATGTCAGTGGGGTCAGGTCTACAGATCTAGCACAGTCCAGAACAATGTCAGTTTAGCTTAATGGTAGTGCATTCTTGCTTCTGAGTCATAGCATCCTGTGTTCAGGCCTCACTCTGGAATTATAGTACATTAACTAGATTAATGATACAATGCAGAATGAACGAGTGGCAATATCAGATCTTTTGGATTGTTAAATGAGATCTCCTCGAACATAAAAAGATTACATGACATAATTTGAAGGGAGTTCTTCCGGAATCTTAGCTAATACTTATCTCTCAACCATCACGTTAAAGATCAGAGTATCTGGTAATTTGCTCCACTACAGTTTATGGGAGTTTGTTGTATGCATCAAGCTGCTGCATTTCCTCCCATTACAATTGGTGCACAAAAGTACTTCAGTTGACTGAAATACTTTGGGATATAGAATGTAAAAGGCATTAATAAACAAAAATTCCTTTCCTGTTGCTTTTCCTTTTATATTTTCCTCTTAAGGCTTCTCTCCCTCTCTTTAACCATACCAGATGAATACCGTTGTATTATGAAAAATGTACTCTCCATCAGGAGAAGTTATTTTAGGTACCATGGACTCAAAAGTGGTCTTCAGCTGTCATGAATTGGCAGCCCATTTTATGCCCTAATTGTCATTTCCACTGAAGTTATTACTATTTTCTGTAATCATTGAAGACCATTTTCACCCCCTATAACTAAGTTGTCATCATGTATAGTTGTCACCATAGATTGTACAGTGGTGTTTGCTACAAAATATTGTTTTTCCATTGTTTTTACGCCATTATGAAATATTTAAATATATTACCACTCTTCAGTTATTGTGCTGTAACCATTCCATGTTTCTAAAAGTCCAACACTTAGAGGTTCTGCAAATAATTTGAATAAGGTATTTTTGTGTCTATCTTGCAACAAATCTTTTTTTTGTTTCTTTGTGAGAATAGAAAAGAATTGCTCTGAAATAAGCGAAAACAATGACTAACTCCTGAAATGTTACAATTCCACAGAAGTAAATGCTTCATCTTCCTGCATTCATTCTTTGTCTTGTAACTGCTTGCCATCTCCAAAACAGGAAGCCGAATAGAGGAAGGGCAAAAACTTGACCGATATTTGTTTTTTGATGATAATATCTTAAAAGCTTCCTTCCTTTAAGGCACAGGAAAAACGATCTTCCTCAAATGTGGCAGTTGGTACAATAGAAATCCCAAAACATCGGCTGGGGCAATTTACTTTCAGATAATTAAATAAAATCTGGAATTAAAAAGGTTGTCTCAGTGATGGTGATCATGAAACTACTGGGTTGCCATAAAAACACAATTGGTTTATCAATGTCCTTCTGGGAGGGAAACCTGCTGTCCACGCCCAATCTGGTTTATGTGGGAATCCAGACCCACAGCAATGTGGGAATCCAGACCCACAGCAATGTGGGTGGACTGTTACCTGTCCTCAAGTGGTCTGGCAAGCCCAGGCCCTTGTATCAAACTGAAATGCGCAAGTCCAAGAAGGATGCCACAGGAACTAAAATGGTTCAAGAACCACCATTTTCCTGAAAGCAATTAAAGATGGCCATTATATGTTGTCCTCGTCTGTGATGCCCACATCCCATGAATGAAAAATAAATTATATCGTTAGATATTATGTACACAAGTCCAAGAATAGTCATCAGGTAAACGCTTAGAGGATGAGAGATAGTTGGTTGAGGACATTGAGACATAATTCCATCTCTGTTTTGAATATTCCCATTATAAGTTTCTATGTACAGTGACTAAATAATCTTGCTGAAATTGCATTCTTCCACCAGTGGCTGGGCTGCAATACCTTCATTGGAGGGAGATTCTAATTATTGTGACAGGTTCATATTGACATTTTTCATTATAAATGTGAACATGTCAACTTTACCATTATAAATCACTAAGAGAAACATACAGATAACAAGATTTTTAGTAAAATATTGGTTGATTTCAATGACAATGGTGAGTCAGAGATTTGCTCTTTTAATAAAAAAGTAGGATTGTTTTCATGGTTGGAGGTGAAGCATCAAAAGCAGGAAGAGAATTTGCTGAAAAGGTTGATGTCAGAACCAATGTGCTGTGAAAAGTCATGTGTTGCTGCTTTGTAAGGTCATTGAAAGTACTTATTTCATATACACTGATAAATTGCAGATTTTTTTCATTATACAGCTACAGTTTATTGAATGAAAATTATTACAGTGCACAGGGCATCTTCTCCTTCATACACCTCACCTTATTCTATGACTGTCCAGTTAAAATCATTAATCTTCACCTTTCCCCACCCATCTTTAGTTTCTCCTTCATATACGTCCTGTTTTCCCGCCTTGGTCTCTGCATTGAGTAACTGTTCATCCTTTATAATATCAACCCCCATTTCAACTTACCTAACCTTCCCTCTGATTTCCCTTTCTCCACCTGCACTCCTCTCTTATTCCCTAACACTCAACTCTAATAGCCATATTCACAGTCAGCCTTACAACCTTATCAGCTTATTTGGCGCCTCTACATTCATTGGCTCAATCCCAAGCAAGGTCACCTTTCACCACCCAAGCTCCTAATGCCCTTTTGTTGACTGTTGGCTTCTTCCGATGGCCAATTGACTCCTTATAACCGCACCACCAGTCCCCACCATTTTCTACTCCAATAACATCTAAGGAGTTCATGGACTTTCTTATGAATATCATTGAGATCATCTACTGAATTATATTTGCAACATCATCATCAACAGCAATCTCCCTTGTGGGAAAATCTAGAATTAGGGCTCACTGTTAAAAATAAGGGATCAGGATCACCCAATTCAAATGGAAATGAGGCAAAAAAAATTCTCCGAGGGTTGAGAATCTTTGGGACTCTTCCTGACAAAGTGCTGGAAGCAGAGTTTTGGAATATTTTTTAAGGCAGAGGTGGATAGATTCTTGGTGAGCAAGGGGACAATAGGTTATCGGGGGTAGGTGGGATGCAGATTTGTGATTAGTATCAGATCAGCCATAACCTTATTAAATGGTGGAGCAGGCTCGAGGGGCTGAATGGCCTACTCCTTCTCCATGTCCGTGTTACACTAATAACTTATATTTTACATAGCACATTTAGTATAGCAAAACCTCCCAAGGATATGCTGCCACCCTCCTGGCCCAGAAAGCCAAACCTTCTGTTAGATTCTTCTTGGTCTTGGCCCTAAATTCATGTCTTTCACTAGTTTCTCTCTGCTTCTTGCCCTCTCTGAACTATTCTTGTATGTGAGAAGCACCTGCAACAACAAAAGCATTTGTGACCAAAGTGACTACTTATACTGAATTTGGTTATTACTTATCATCAGCACTGTGCCTTGTTTACATTTATGATGTGGCAGCTTGCATTATAAAAAAGGGAGTATCTCATTTTGCATTAGCTCATCATGTATCATCTCAGACAGGCCAGATTTAATAGAAGCGATGGCAAACACCACCAACACACCCTCATTAATGTGTCTCTGTTTCTACATCTCCACAAAGCTATTAGTCAGAATACGTTGGGTGGGACATATTGGGTGGATCATCTTTGAACATTGTGTGAGACTGCTGCCAGAGAGTACATGCAAGGTTTGTTAGGTTTCATTCTCTCTGTAAACCCAGATTGTGTCCTTCAAACTCCTTTATCTTGTCTTCACTGTACGGATTTTAACTAATTTGTCACGAAACAGATTTTAGTTGACTTGCCACTGTACAGATTTTACTTGGTTAGTAAATCAAATCCAGAGATCAAGTAGGTTACTCCATCTACAAAAAAAACAGTTGAGCAATATTTTCGCTATGTTGTGGCAGCAGTGTTTCAAAAAAAAAACTGGCTTTGTCATAGGGAGGAATAATATTCATTATGATATCACATAATTAAACTGTATATTGTACAAATAGATCAGTATTTAAAATGTCACAGTACATATAACAGAGTGCAATCAGTAATTTTTTTTAAATCCAAGCAGTGCAGGCAGCCAAGTGCTGCAATTGGTCCGTGAGGCCCCACAGAAGATTGCACCCTTTTAATAATTATGGTTCAATGTGGAAATCAGAAATTACTACGGTGACATAGCAACACAAATATTTCAATATTCTGTCTTATTTTCAAATTCTATATGGGGCTAAAGATCTGTCAGGGAATTATGCATTGCATTATTTGGAAATGAGTTATTAAGTAACATTGTATTTGGTAAAACCAAGGTTCTATTAGCCAGACGTTACCTTAGGAGCCAACCCTCCAAATTGATTACACTTTTATAAAACTGAAATGCATCATTTCAGAGTTACAATTGAATAGATGTTTACCTGCAATTCAAGACAAATAGATGTGTTTTGTGAAATTGCAAAGCAAGTGTTTTTATCTAAAAGTTAATTTCAATTCTTATATCCTTTTGTTTTGCAAATTCTCAGCGGTTAGTATGATGTGGTCATTATATACTGAATTTACATTACAATCTGCTACTAATCTATATTTATGATGGGTGACGTATGTTGGTAGGTGAGATGGCCTTGGCAGCCATCCAGTATTCACTGTGCTTGGGAAATGTGCAGAGGTTTGCAAAAATTGCTTGGGTTAGTTGGTTCTCCATATTAATGTCTAGTTGTTTCCTTTTCTTTATGACTCCTGTATGCTCTTCCACTTATTGCCTTCTACATATGTGGGAAATATTACAGGTCTGTTGGCAATAGTATGGAAGTGGAAATTACAATGTGAATCATTTCTCCAGGTTTAACCTTTCATCGAATCACTACAGTAAAGAAGGAGGCCATTCGGCCCATCGAGTCTGTACCGACCACAATCCCACCCAGGCCCTATTCCCGTAACCCCACATATTTACTCTGCTAATCCCCCTGGCACTAGGGTCAATTTAGCATGGCCAATCAACCTAACCCGCACATCTTTGTACTGTGGGAGAAAATCGGAGCACCCAGAGGAAACCCACCCAGACACGGGAATAAAGTGCAAATTCCACATAGACAGTGACCCGAGGCTGGAATTCAACCTGGATTCCTGGCGCTGTGAGGCAGCAGTGCTAACATCTGAAAAGTATTACTCACCCACTCATCTGTGCCACCCCTTTAGTGAGTACATGATTTCTTTGAATTTAACCATTTTTGAAAGACTCCTGATAAACAGTGTCATAGAGGTTTACAGCATGGAAACAGGCCCTTCGGCCCAACTTGTTCATGCTGCCCTTTTTTTTTAAAGCCAGTAGTCCAGTAAGGAGATCTACCATAGAATCTCTACAGTGCAGAATGCAATGTGGGAGAGAGACTAGGGCTTTATCCGTATTGGGCTAGTTAAGTTCACCATGAGAAGTCCTAGAAAGCTCTTGTGTGGAACTGCTGGTCAATAGCCCAATTACATCTAATAAATATTAAAACATACTATTAAAATGTCAAGTGGTATTTTTGATGGTTCTTGCTGTAATAGTATCGTACATGTCATCTTTGTAAATATTTAAGATGGCAAGTGCCTGCTTGCACTTTCATACATGTCAGTGTTCCGAATTTAACTGGACTGTTTCAACCAGTGTGCCGGCCTGTTCTGGGTTTTACCAGAATTATTAGCTTTGTCTGATTCAGTCACTTGCAAGTTAATTTTTCCCACTGGCAGTTTTACAGAAACAACAGTAAGTTCACAGCTATCCTCTACCTCTCTTGGTTTTCTCTGAAAAGCCCATTAGGAACTTTAAGAGCAGTGATATTTCCACAGCTGTCTTTTTCTCGCAAACCAATTCTGCAGCTCAATTTACCATTGTCACTAGCCAACTTCTCCAATATGCCCTTCAGTTTCAAGCTCAATGAATACAGGCTTGATTTGAATGTACCTGGTGCACAACTTGTTCAGCCATTATCACCATATTTAGTCAGATCTGCTAGAACTATCCACCACTCCAGGTTCATTGCAGAAAGCTGGATCTAGGACCTTGGGCAACATGACAGATGAGTGGGTGAGTAATACTTTTCAGATGTCAAGTCCCATGTGCATCTTGCACAACATTTTCCTCCATAGCACACTATTGATAAATACCTTGCAGCTCTACTCATTCCCCTTCTTGCAGGAACCTCTCATCCCTATGTAATCAGCCAACAGCCTCTCATCATTTTACCCTCTCACTCCCATGCATCACAATCTCCCTCCAGGGATGGCAACTTTCCCTACCCTGCACACAACTGATTACCACCACTGACACAGGTCATTGTTTTCTCTCCTTATCAAAGTGAACAAACAACTGACTGAGAGGCAGAGACGCGTGGTGGTGGTGAGGCAGTATTCATCCAGTGATGGGCGCTTTGTCAGCCCCTGGCAGTGCACGCCCACTGGCCCTCTGAGAAGGCAGTGTGGCACCACGAGGGTTCAGATGTCAGTATTGAGCTGCCATCATATCCTGAGCCTTCTGAGATACTGGTGCTTGCATAATGTCAAGGTAGCTGGTCCTTGTGGGATCTTGACCCCTTCCAACTCTATTTCTGTAACCATTTAATTTTCCCTGTGAAGGAGCATGGGGCTGAGGAGAAGGCAACTGATGCTGGAGCATGTACCATTGGTGAGTCTCCTGCTGTCGACCTTCAGCAGAGGCAGATGGTGGAGCTTTATAAGCTACTCCCGAGCTCCTATGAAACAAGGAAATGCAGCCAAAAGTGTGTGAGGTGCCGATCAGGTAAATTCCCATCCTGTCACATACAATGAAATTCTCTGACAAAAGGAGTGCTTTGCAAATCAGCCTCTTACCTGACCATGTCTGCAAATCTTCAGTGTAACTGATCAAAGCCCTTACAGCTCCTCAGTTATAATGAGAAACCACCCCCTCGCACCCCCTCCTCCCCCCCTCCAACTAATCCAGTGTTCTCTGCCTGCATCAATTTGAGGTTGGAAACAGCGTGGGACTGGTCCACTGTCAGAAAAGTTAAAAGTTTATTTATTAGTCACAGGTAGGCTTACATTAACACTTCAATTAAGTTACTGTGAAAATCGCCTAGTCGCCACACTCTGGTGTCTGTTTGAGTACACTGAGGGAGAATTTAGCATGGTCAATGCACCTAACCAGCACATCTTTTGGACTGTGGGAGGAAATCGGAGAACCCGGAGGAAACCCACGCAGATATGGAGGGAACGCGCAAACTCCACACAGATAGTGACCCAAGCCAGGAATCGAACCCAGGTCCCCGGCACTGTGAGGCACAAAAGAAGGAATCCGTGTGCAAAATCCTTATTAATTGCCTACTAACAATTTTAAATGCTTCCCCTTAATTGAAGGGTCAGTCATGAGGGGTCATAGGTTCAAGGTCAGGGGCAAAAGGTTTAGGGGATGAGGAAAAGCTTTTTTTACCCAGGTACTGGTGACGGTCTGGAATGCGCTGCCTGGGAGGGTGGTAAAAGCGGGTTGACCTCACATCCTTTAAAAAGTAACTGGATGAGAACTTGGCATGTCATAACATTAAAAGTTATGGGCCAAGTGCTAGTAGATGGGATTGGGTGGGAGTTCAGGTGTTTCTCATGTGTTGGTGCAAACTCGATGGGCCGAAGGGCCTCTCCTGCACTGTATGCTTCTAGTCTCAGCCCTGGGGCTTCCCACCTTCAATCCCAATCTATCCCTGGGAATGATAGAAGGTGGTGAGAATATGTCAGGATACTGGCCTGATAGCATATTTTTTGCAGTTTTCCTGGAACCACCCCTCCCCCAATAGCGCTAATGAGGCTTTTTTCATATTATCGGACCTCAGTATAAATGGTCGAATGTTGGGCACACTTGTAGCTGAACCAGGATTTTCAGTCATTTGTCACAAGGCTGCTTAAGAACTGCCTCAATTTTTCCTTGGACTGTTGGATTTTTCGAAGCTGGCGTTTGCTATTTCCCTAGGTCGGCATGTAAGCAATTCATTCCAACTTAACCAAATTAATCAACAGTTCCAAATGTTTTGAACCTTAATGATTTGGCACATTGCCTCTTTTGGATTCCTTTCTGTTAGCTGGTACACTGACAAATCCCCAGAGTACAGATCTCGCTATAATTTCAACGGCGAATGATGAGTAACATGTTGTTATGCACTCAGCCTGAGGGGCACTTGCAGCTTCGTTAATGACCTCGAGCTGCAGAAACAACTGTCAACTCCAATAACATGTTTATTCAATTCTGTCTGCACTCAGCTGGGTTGTGGCAAAGCATCGTGGGATATGGTTAAACAAAGCGTTACATCTGGGGGCAGGGAACGAATTGTCAGCAGTGTAAAGACTAGAACACAGGCTAGGAATTTTACAAAACTTATGCCTATGAGATTATCATAATGTAAATTATTACTTTAGGCCAGCTCGGTAAAAGTTGAACATTGGGCGATTTCGTTCTCTCCTGTAATTGTGCTTTTCTTAAACAAACATACGTTTAATGGGTAAACAGAAGCACTGAGATGTAGGATGGAATTTTCCATTCTGGAGACCAAACGTGGTGCTGGGTGGGAAATTCAGTGCGATTTCCACTGAGCAGCGAGGCATGTGAACACGCGTGATCTTCTGCTTTTCAACTCGCTAATCATGCATGTGCAAAGACCTTGGCATTGTGTCATCGGGTTGAAGATCCTTGCGGCATTATTAAAGGGCACCCTGACAGACATTCACTTCTTGTAGGCAGGAACTCTGCATTATTTTTCCAGGGTCTTTGCAGTGCAGAAGCTTGTACAGGAGAAGCTGGCAGACATGAGCAATATCCCCGGACGAATGAAGGCAACTCTGACATTGCCTATCACTCATCTGTAAGCAAGAACAAAGTCTGTGATGTACCAATGGTTGGACCAATGCTTGCCATTATTGTGGTTCATGTTTGGCAGACTGTTTACTTCATAGAGGTCCTGGTGTCTCTTGCTGCTCAGGGCCCTGTCCCAGCTGGCAAGGCCCTCCTTCTCCTCTTCTGGATGAGAGGCATTAGCAAAGCAGAGTTGCCTGCAACCTGCATCATTGATTCATCAGAGGATGAGTGAATAATTTAAAATGATGAATTAAGTGTGCAAGTCTTTTACAGATTTCCCTCCATCTCAAAGCTAATAGGCAAGTATTAAGCCCTTCACTCGGCCTCTGTCTAGATATGACATTCCCACCAGGTGAAGGATATCCTTGAGGATCAGAGGTGGATGTTCCTGCCTTTTAGACATAAAAGCGTATGGAAACATTATTCTCATGCAGGAAACCTAATGTGAACATTTTCCCGCGTGTCTCCACTACCTGCGAAACTCTATAGAGAGACCATTGCCTTGGTTGGGTTGAAGGATGAACCCCACAATCCCTTGTCGGCCATGACCATTCACCCAGATGGATGGAGGCTGGGAGTTGCGAGTTGCCTGGCCACCACCAGCTGTGCCGCAGGAGGCATCCAGCTCGCTCACTCCCTTCCTGCCTCTGACTGCAGCCGATGGCAAATAGAATGAGCAGCAGCTCCATGATTCAGAAACAAATCTTGCTGCTGTGTAGGCTTCACCATAGAGTTAGGATCACAATTGACCATTGTTCTCTGACAGTTTTCTCATGGTTATTAGGGTGGCCAATTGTCCTGACCTTGAATTCCACCCACCTAAAGAGATGCTCCTTCCACCTTGAGGTACTGCAGTTTTACATTGAATTTGCTGCTACTGGCAATATGGTGCATGTGGCTTTTTATCCTCCCCTACCACCCACCCAATATCACTATTTCTCTCCGCTCTGTCATCCTTGAACCTCCTCCCATTACCTTGGAGCCTATCATGATACACCTCTACATGACTTTCCTCCTCTCAGAAGCAACACCCTTTACCGTTGCCATGCCCTTCCTGACCCTGCCCCTAACCGTTATCCATACCACCTTTCTTGTCCCCTTCCATGTCCCACCCGACGATACCTTCAGCTGTCAGATTCACACCCAGAACCTGCCACCCTATGTCCCCCACTGACTGTCACTGTTCTCTCCTACCACCACTACCTTGAGTTTGCCTCCCAGGACCCACCAACCCCACCCGCTAACCCTCTCTCAACCTTCCCTGGACATACCCCCACTTCCCCAGATGTCTGTCCCATCCAGCCTTGGAAATACTTGAGATAGATGTACATAAATTACAACTCTCTAAAAGATAAGTGAAAGCAGCGTCTGCAGACCTCAAGGTCATTGGTGAAGTGATGCTAGTCTCGTACATGCGTGAAACAGGGTGTTCTAATGATTGGCTGGTAGGGCACTTAATTTGAAGGAGGAACGTG
This sequence comes from Mustelus asterias, assembly GCF_964213995.1. Lineage (NCBI taxonomy): Eukaryota > Metazoa > Chordata > Chondrichthyes > Carcharhiniformes > Triakidae > Mustelus > Mustelus asterias. The sequence goes on from NC_135817.1 coordinate 46,755,812, forward strand.
ATTCCAGCGAGTAGGGCTTTTAATGAGAGCTCATGAGCTGAGGTTTCTGGCATAGCTTAATGAGAAAGATGATTTGGGTTTTAACCTGTCATGAAAGTTGGGAGAACAAAATTCAAAACTAATTTCCTGCATCTGGAAAACTGACTTTTCCAAAATTTAGCACCCCAGACTGCCACAATTCCTGCTGGTGATAGAAGCAGAAAATTCTGCCAGTGATTTTCCCAAAAGAAATTACTGAGTCACAGACCCAAAAACACTGGCTATAAATGCAAGAATGCCTCCGGAGAAAATTTTAATTTAACTTTTCCAGTTCCCTTACGTGAATGACCCTCATAAGAAATTTTTTTAAAAATTAAGGACATGAAAACTTCATTTATTATAGGCCTCTTCACCCCATTAGCATCAAAATGCATTTTGAATGTCTCTGAATGCTTGACTTAACTGCTGGAGTGAGCGTTCTGTTGTAAATTTAATTTTGTTGCAGATTTAATGTAACTCTATATACACTTTGTAAATCAGTGGCTTATGTCTGCTGAATAACCCTTCGGTGAAACTGGTCACCAGTAAGCAAGGATTTATCAGGCTTGCCCAGCTCAGGATTCTTCAGTGGCCCCGCTAGGATCTTTCATGTCCTCATACCCATTGAGTTCTAGATGTTGCCTGGGCACTCCAGTCCAGCTAATTTGCTAGCTAAATGGTAAACATTGGTTCAAGAGGGTGGAGAGTGAGGAAACGTGGGCATCCTGAGAGAGAGCAACAGATACTGCTTACTGGAGCTCTTCACCACCACTGATCTTTACTGCAAATGGTGAGTGGCTCCATCAAAGCCCCTATTCAGTTCCACATTCTGTCTAATGCAGGACCCAAGGCCTGTATGTCAGCTGCTCGAGCTTCCATCAAAGCTTCAAAATATGTGAGCAAGGGCTCATGTTGTACAGGCCTTGTTATACATTCAATGGTAGATGCCATGGGGGATGACACCACAGAAGTTGAAAGAGGACTCCTCCATACTCAGCCATGACACTAAAATGTCTAATTAGACTAACTTTGCAGATCTAAAGCTCTGGAGTGAGATTATATCCTTGACCAGTGCCTAGGAGGAATTGGGCATTGTACATCCTCAGGAGAATGTGCTTCCTCAGAATTTTTTGGATAAGTTTTCCTGATAAAAAGGACATAAAGGAAAGAGAGAAGTGGACTGAGTTAGAGTAGCAGATAAAGTATTGAAATTAACTGATGATAATTCTGAGAATCTAGCTTTGACACTGTGAAGCTAGCTGCTTTTCCAAGGATGAATCGAGGATTACGAGTAATATGCAGCAACACTTCTCTGGAATGCTGCCAACCTCTCCTTCTCTGATGTTCATGGTTCTGCCTAGGCCACTGATCTCTAGGAAGTGCTTTTATGCTTGGATGAGGAATTGATATCTGGAACTCCTCCCTTGGTTTTGTTCCTCTTATTTGCATTATGTGGATTGTTTGCTCTTAATTAAAGATCAAAAATTAGCAAGTTGATGTTGAATAGGTAAATGGATATATGTCAAGCCTATGCATGCAATAGATGTGTCAAGAGGTGGAGGTGTAGCAAGGTAGAATGGGGATGTGATGAATGTAAAGGAAAGCGTGTGCATGGTGAGGAAGGAATCATAGGAGGAGTTAGTGTATGAGAAGAAAATTGTATTGTGAGAAAATTGGCCCTTGTGATAGAAAGCTGAAGGATGTGATGGAAGAGAGAGAATTTCTCAGTGGAAGATCAAAAGAATGTTGTGAAGTACTATTCAGAGATGCAGAGAAGGATATGTGTGCTTGCTGCTCGTGTGAGGTTATTAAACAACCTCTGGCATTGCAGCGATATCTGTGGAATGATGCTGATGGCAGTCTACCTCTGATGTGGAGATGCGGCGTTGGACTGGGGTAAACACAGTCAGAAGTCTCACAACACCAGGTTAAAGTCCAACAGGTTTCTTTGGTAGCAAAAGCCACTAGTTTTCGGAACGCTGCCGCTTCGTCAGGTGAGTGGCCTGATGAAGAGAGTCATGTGACGAAGGGGCAGCGCTCTGAAAACTAGTGGCTTTTGCTACCAAATAAACCTGTTGGACTTTAGCCTGGTGTTGTGAGACTTCTTACTGAGTCTATCTCTGTCCAGCTGTAAACTATTGTTTATGTATGCAATCTTACTTTATGACACTTACAGGAGCTTGGCTGGTTGCCTGGTGTTCTTTTATTGGAAGGACAGGTTGCCATTCCTAACTGCAATCCGACCCGCACCAACCCAATGTCCATATAGGCTTTATACTAAGGCTTGGGCTACGCTAGATTTATGAAGTTCTTGGGAAGAAACATTAATATATTCAGCCAAATGCATTCAGAAACAGGACTGTATTTATTGTAGAAACATGCATCCTTTTTTATTTTCTCTAGACTCCCTTTACTGGTTCATGTGCATATAGTCTCTTCAGAGGACAAAATGTACATTGTAACTTTCAACACAGGACAAAATTTACCTACTGGTGCAGATTTGACCTTTAGGAGCATTGGGCCTAAGCTTTTGGTAAAGCCCAATTTTAGCCTAGTTATAATGGTCTGTTTGATATTAACGAGAGAAATATTCAGCAAGTGTTCTTACTGCATTTGAAATGATATACCTGATTATTTGACTTCCAGCACATTCCTGTCTGTTTAGTGGAACTTCATGGGAATATGTCAGGTTACTCATCTTCCTGAATTTAATTCAAATGGTGCCAATTTCCCTTTTGAAACTTTGCTATGTTGCACCAAGTGATGAGCTGTTCATTTCTGATGCACACACCTTTGGCATTTGGTTTCATTACGCACATATCCTGGATTATTGTTCCTGGATTAGGTGATAATGGCTTTATTGTACTGGGTGTCTTAATCATTTATGGTACTGATTAGCTTTTTTTGTGTGTACCAGACCACTATACGCGATCTGTATAGCATTCAGGCCTCAATTAATCATTTGGCGTTCATGTTATTGATCCCTGTCAATCACTGAACAGATCCTGAGGCTAGTGTTGTGCATACATGCACAAAAATGGTGCATAGTTTCAGGTTATAATCTAAAGTATATGCAAATAAATTAAAGGTGCAATCGTGGCATGACACATGTAAAGTTCTGAGGAAGGCACTTGATCACGTGTTGCAAGTCTAAGAAGCAATGACTCCACTTGTGCCACATCACAGTTTAATTATGTCAAATTGTGTATGACATTATCACAATGAAAGCAATAGGTAATTTTTCTGGGGCCAACACAGGAGTTACCAACACCTATGAGTCTCCTACTTTAGGAAGAACACCTGCCTTCAATCCTCAGCAAAGCAGACAGGGATGAATAAGGGAAAAATAGTGCTTTAATTTAAAATATATCTTTGTAAGTTGTAAGGTTTGATGGTTCTGAATTATAAAACCCTTCTAATTAAAAACTCTTAAGATCAGAATTCGGAATTTCTAACACTAGGGTCACCAGTTGTGCTCCACCTAACAAGGTACGAACGACTAGTATTTGTGAATTAAGCAGAATTTTAAGTAAAATGTAAATATGCTTAACAAGAAGCAGTGAAGATTGCCCTGAAATACTTTCTCCTGAGGGGCCTAGGATTACTTGAATGCTGGTAACACAGCCAATGTCTGTTTTCTTCTGTCTCAGAAGGAACAATGTCTCAGAAGAAGTATACCACTGAAGCAATGGTTAAAAACTGTGCCAATAAGGACACTAATTCTCCAATTTTTATCGCCACTACTCATTATTCCGGAATCCCTGATTTGGAAATAGTCCAAATTCACCTCATCCATTGGTTACAGGGTGCAAATCATCTCGTATCACCCCAATCGCTGCTTTATGGGCCATTGACCAGTAGACAACTCTTTCTTCCTTGGGTCCCAGAAGTTTAGATTCAATTGCAAACAAATGCTACGTTTCCTTTAGAGCAGTTAAAAACGAGCTGTTGAGGATTTTATCCACTAAATGTGGAGCACTTAAATTGATTGTAGACATTTTGTGCAATTTATTGTACATTCAGTTAAAACTTCTGAAAACTGAACTTAGGGGTTTACCTCTAAACTGTTCCCATTTGCTGTGTTCCCAAGGGCTCTTGGCATTTTGCCATCAAGTCAGAATGACTTTATTTGGAAATGTAACACTAGTGTCAGTTTCATGAGTTGGTGCAAGTCCAATTTAATTTTCCCAAGCTTATCAAACCATTTTTAATGCACATTCATGCAGTTCCTGGAGTGAGTAACATATTTCACAGAATTTGTTTGCTGTGCAAATATGATAACCACCACACAATGGTTTGGCTTTGTACACATGTACTGAACGAGTTAACTGAATTCACAAATATATTTACATTTTTATTTGATTTAACCAAGCAAAACCTATCATCATTTAGCACCTTTAGCTTAGTTGTTGGAAAGGAGAACGGCCAAATATTTGAGCAGCAGATATCTCACACAAGCTGTGCTGTGACAATTTTGAGAAACAGCTACCTTCCTCAATTAAATTTGTTTCATTTCACTTCAATGTTTGCCAGAGAAGTGCGATAAACATATGATGTAAAGTACTATCCTAAATAGGCAGTGCTGACCTAAATAACATCTGTTAAAAGGTTGTTCCAACAAAAACCTTGAAACCGCTGTTCTTGCAAACTACTGACCCAGCTCTTAACCTTCTTTCTCCAACCTGTGTTCCAATTCTGACCTATTGCACATTTGAAAATCATTTCCAGTCACCCTTGGCTGCCGTGCCTTAAGCCGTCCAGGCCCTAAGCTTTGGAGTTCCCTCCTTAAACATCTAGACCCTTCTACCTCCCTCTCCTCCTAATCATGGAATCTGTACAATGCGGAAGGAGGCCGTCCGGCCCATCTAGCCTACACCGATAACAATCCCACCTACCCTTAACCCTGTAACCCCAGGTATTTACCTTGCTAACTGCCCCAGACACTAAGGGGCAATTTAACATGGCCAACTAACCTAACACGCACATCTTTGGAGTGTGGGAGGAAACTGGAGGAAACCCACGCAGACACTGGGAGAACGTGCAACCTCCACACAGACAATGACCTGAGGCGGAATTGAACCCGAGTCCCTGGCGCTGTGAGGCAGCAGTGCTAACCACTTTGCCACCATGCCGCAAGTTTCTTGTTCTGTGAGCTGGTGCTGATTTTTCTCGAATTTTGCTTCTATGACATATCTTTGGATGTTTAGTTCAATTTAAATGTGCTCTGAAATCAAGTAATCCCTTGCATGTAAGCTTTTTTTACTACTTGTCGTTAAATAAGGTTTGGTATAACTTATCTGAGGTGAATGCTCATTTCTTGACATACACCCTTATTTTCATGTACACAACATCGAGGAATATGAATAAACAACCATATACCTCCCACATTGTTTTAAACTATTTTAAATTTCCAATTATTTTAGCATAATATCAAATTCCGAAACCATGATGTGGAGATGCCGCTGTTGGACTAGGGTGGGCACAGTAAGAAGTCTCACAACACCAGGTTAAATTTTAACAGGTTTATTTGGTATCACAAGCATTCGGAGCGCTGCTCCTTAATCAGGTGAGAGGAGCGTTCGATCCCACTCTCCTGATGAAGGAGCAGTGCTCCAAAAGCTCGAGACATCAAATAAACCTGTTGGACTTTAACTTGGTGTTGTATCAATTCCGAAACGGAAAGGGCAAAAACAGCGTCATGCCAACAAGACTATGATAAGGTCAAAAAAGAAGGCCATGGGACAATTTGAGGAAGGACACAGGGGATTATAGGGGAGGGGAGTGTGAAAGGGGATCTGGCTAGTGAACAGTGAAACATAGAAAAACTACAGCACAATCAGGCCCTTCGGCCCCACAAGTTGTGCCGAACATATCCCTACCTTCGAGGCCTACCTATAACCCTCCATCCTATTAAGTCCCATGTACTCATCCAGGAGTCTCTTAAAAGTCCCTATTGAGTTTGCATCCACCACCACTGACGGCAGCCGATTCCACTCGCCCACCACCCTCTGTGTGGAAAACTTCCCCCTAACATTTCCCATGTACCTACCCCCAAGCACCTTAAACCTGTGTCCTCTCGTAGCAGCCATTTCCACCCTGGGAAAAAGCCTCTGAGAGTCCACCCAATCTATGCCTCTCAACATCTTATATACCTCTATTAGGTCTCCTCTCATCCTACGTCTCTCCAAGGAGAAAAGACCGAGCTCCCTCAGCCTAACCTCATAAGGCATGCCACTCAATCCAGGCAACATGCTTGTAAATCTCCTCTGCACCCTTTCAATCATTTCCACATCCTTCCTGTAATGAGGCGACCAGAACTGATCACAGTACTCCAAGTGGGGTCTGACGAGGGTCTTATATAGCTGCATCATTATCCCCAGACTCCTAAACTCAATTCCTCGATTGATAAAGGCCAGCACACCTTACGCCTTCTTAACCACCTCCTCCACCTGCGGGGCCGATTTTAGAGTCCTATGGACCCGGACCCCAAGGTCCTTCTGATCCTCTACAGTACTAAGAGTCTTTCCCTTTATATTGTACTCCTTCATCCCATTTGACTTGCCAAAATGGACCACTACGCATTTATCTGGGTTGAAGTCCATCTGCCACTTCTCCGTCCAGTCTTGCATCCTATCTATGCCCCTCTGTAACTTCTGATATCCCTCCAGACTATCCACAACCCCACCAACCTTCGTGTCATCGGCAAACTTACCAACCCATCCCTCCACTTCCACATCCAGGTCATTTATGAAAATGACAAACAGCAAGCGTCCCAGAACAGATCCCTGGAGCACACCACTGGTGACCGACCTCCATTTAGAAAAAGACCCATCTTTACACACTCTCTGCCTCCTTTGGGCAAGCCAGTTCTGGATCCACAGGGCAGCAGCACCTTGGATCTCATGCCCTTTCACTTTTTCTAGAAGCCTTGCATGGGGACATTATCGAAGGCCTTGCTAAAATCCATATAAACCGCATCTACCGCTTTCCCTTTGTCAATGTGTTTAGTCACATTTTTGAAGAACTCCACCAGGCTCGTAAGGCACGATCTGCCTTTGACAAAGCCGTGTTGAGTATTCTTGAGCAAACTAAACCTCTCTCTAAATGCTCATAAATCCTGTCCCTCAGGATCTTCTCCATCAGCTTACCAACCACTGAGGTTAGACTCACCGGTCGGTAATTTCCTGGGCTATCCCTATTCCCCTTCTTGAAAATAGGAACCACATCCGCAATCCTGCAATCCTCCGGCACCTCTCCCATCTCCATCGACGACGCAAAGATCATCGCCAGAGGCTCTGCAATCTCTTCCCTCGCCTCCCACAGTTACCTGGGGTACATCCCATCCAGACCCGGCGACTTATCTATCTTAATGCCATTCAAAGATTCCAGCACAACCTCTTAAAGTCCACATACTCAATCTTTTCAGTCCACCACAGGCCCGCAGTACATCCACCCAGGTCCTTTTCCTCTGTGAAAACCAAGGCAAAATACTCATTAAGCACCTCTGCCATTTCTACTGGTTCCGTACAGACTTTCCCGCATTCACCTTTTATAGGCCCTATTCCTTCACGTCTCATCCTTTTACTTTTCACATATTTATAGAACGCCTTAGGGTTCTCCTTAATCCTACCTGCGAGAGAAATAAAGTCAGGGTCACAACAGGAACTGGGGTAAGAGGAGATTTAACACGCTTTGGAGGGTGGGCAAAATATATCATTAACTTTATGTCTTTTCATTTTTCTTATTCAAAAAGAGAGTGTTGATCTTGATTTAGACATACAAATTGTTGTTAACCCACAAATGCTAATTTGGCCTGTGAAGCCGTTGGGCCTAATTTATTTTGTGTAAGCCCAATTCAAATACATGTTAGTCTCCATATAACTATTATTTTGATATTGACAAGAGAAATGTTGAGTAAGCGTTTATTGTTACTCTTGAAATTATACCTGATTACTTATGTTCCAGCTCTTATCCATTGGTTGAAACGTCAAGTTAACTCACCTTCCTGAATTTAGTTCAACTGGTGCCGATGGCCCCTTTTAAAACTTTGGTATGTTGCGTCAAGTTCCAGAGTGATGAACTGTTCACTTCTGATGCACAGCTTTGGCATTTGGTTTCATTACATGCGCATCCTGGATTATTGTTCCTAGATTAGGTGACAATGGCTTTATTGTACAGGGTGTATTAATCTGTAGACATTCAGAAATAAATAATTATCTAATTAAGTTAAAGTTTATTTATCAGTCACAAGTAAGGCTTACATAATCACTGCAATGAAGTTACTGTAAAATTCCCCTAGTCACCACACTAAGATACCAAGTCATCAATATCTTCTTTCTCTTCCTCGTCAACATAATCCTAAAAAAACAGTGAATATAGGGGAGTTATTCTAATATTTTAAAAGTTTATTTATTAGCCACAAGTAACACTGTTAACACTGCAATGAGGTTACTGTGAAATTCTCCTAGTCGCCACACTCTGGTGCCTGTTCGGGTCAATGCACCTAACCAGCACGTCATTCAGACTGTGGGAGGAAACCAGAGCACACGGAGGAAACCCACACAGACACAGGGAGAAAATGCAAACTCCTGCTTCAGGCATGGGTAAAGGATTTCTCTGATTTGTTCTGATCCAATGGCTTCTGCGTGGCTCAATTTTGAGACGTAGATTTTTTTTTCAAATAATTTCAATGGTCGATTTTTCACAATTGTCGATCTAGAGTAGCAGGGCAATGGGAATTAGATGACAAGGAATGGGAGCACAAATGACAAAGATATAGCAGGAAAATTGCTGAAACAAATAGCAAAATAAATGAATAAAAAGAACAAAATTAAAGGCAGCCAGAAAAATGAGAGATAACAAACACTGAGAAAGGAAAACTGAATGCAAAAAAATTCAGCAAGCTTTTAAAAACTGTATAGGGATTGATATGAGACTCACTATAGAGAAACAGTATTGGAGTGAATAGTGAATTATAAATATTATAGTTACACCTTGGTTTTAAAAAAAAATCTGGATGCTCACAGGCAGAAGTGTATTGAGGATTACATTGTTTGTAACAGTTATAGGGAAATTATACAAAAATATGGAGAAATGGTACATAGTCTGTTTTGGATATTGAAGCAAAAACATTATGGTTGGTAACAGATGGTACAAAACATTAAATTTAGTATGGATAAAATCATCACTTGCCTTAACATAAACCCAAGAGGATTTAACTGCTCTCTATTAAACACAATTCTCACGTTCAAATCATGTGTCATGAAAAGCAAATAAGGTGCACCTTATTTTGTATGTAGTTAGCAGCAGGTGGGGGTGGATGAGAATGAGTCATGTATGCAGTTACTTTTGTAAAGAACCTTTTTCACAGCTAGAAGTAGGAGGACATTAGGAGATTAAATTGGGTAACTGGAAAGCTTATTCCATCAGTTTTTGTGTAACCGATGGTTGTAAGAATAAAATGGATAATTGACAGATAATTCCAGTGATGTAAATGTTAGTGATGTGCAATATTTAAAACAACTAGCATCAGAATGTTTAGTCTGGAGATATCAGTGTCAAAATACAGCTCCATTTCATTAATGCTGACTCTTAATGCTTGCTTCTCTGTTTCATAGCGTATTTGATTTTTGATGAGCACTTTAAGATGCAGCTGGTATGAAGTTTAGTTAACTAGCCTATATGCTAGGTTGTACCTGTTGTATAATGTGTAGTTAGCCCTGTGATATGTTGTATAAATCTATGTGCAGAGGCATATAATCAATGCCAGCATTGTTTTCTATTGCAGAATGATTGTATATTTATGCCTGCTTTGGACACTCTGCTTGACACAGTGCCACAATAGGACCAAAAATGCAATAAGCATTCTATGGGATAATTAACCTAACATTAAAGTGCAGGTTTAGCCTAAGTCAATAGTTCCTACATTTCTAACAAGTTGTGTCTAGAGGTCAAGGGCAGGATATCTAATGGCAGCAACTTTTGCTGCAATTCTTTTGGAAGAAGGAGACAGGACTATTGTAGAACGGTGCTAAGGAAATCTGGCAATGAAGGGTGGCTCTCTTTGGAGGAGGGGACAATAAAGTGTAGTGCCAGTTCATTATCAAATAATATGGCAGAGTGTGGAGTGCGGTCTCACCTGTGGTCTCAACCTGAGGGTAGGCAAAGAAGAAATTTGCTGGCCTGCCACGATAAGTAAAAACAAACAATGGTTATATCGTAAGTTGTCTTTCAAAGCACCTTGATTGCGTTGACTGTATGTTTGCGTGGCTCACCATTTGAGGGAATATACTTTTCCAACTGTTAGCTTTCTAAAAGCCCTGGTAACTTCATGACCTTCCATTCTGTACTGGCCAACATTCCTCTCTTCAAAACCACAAGTACCAAATAGCTGACTGCTTGGGCTTTCAACTCTATGTTGTTGGTGGAACCATGCTGTGTATAATTGTCCCATTTGACTACATAGTATTGGGATATACACTTAAAGTATAATCTGTTGGTTATGGAGGATTTTTGAAATATCTTATGGACATGAGATGCTATTTGTGTTAAATGTTCTTTTTAATATTGCCATATCAAAATGTTACTGTGAGCTACCAAGTGGCAACTAACAAGCACTGGGTATGCCAGTAGAAGGTTCCTCAGTGATGGTGGTTCATGTAGATTGGCCATTGTCCTGGGCATGTTGGTGACACACATTTGTCACATTTCTCTGTACATGATCCCCATAACCCTGTTCTCAGACGAATGCTGCATATACATGGAGGCAGCACATGAAGGGCTAAGGGATGAGAGAAAATTGCCAACGCTGCCTTCATTGACTTGGGATGAAAGGGCAGCCGTAGACATATTATTCACCATGCTGTAGGCTCTGCGTACCAAATATTACATTAGCTCAAATTAATAGTTCTGGAATGAGGGGAAATAAATATTCAGATGGTGCAGAGGAAATCATTAAAGATTTGGATTACAATATTATCAGGTTCTTTGTCTCTTGATTAGTATTCATGGAATCCTAGGCTACATTAATGCATGGCACATTACAGCATTCATAAAAACCTAAAAGGATAGGAATGAAAAAGGGCAATAAAGTTAGACCTGAATGTTAATGGGAAAAATTGGGAAACAGAGTTCCAATGCAAAATATTTTCCTAACTTTAAACAAAGCTGAAGATGGTGCATCCAATTATTACACTTGGAATTCTCTCTAGATAGCCACTCCTATAAGCACTCTTAGCATCATAAATTTAGGGTTGTCCTTATAAAGGCCAACAACCAACTTATGCAGTTTAGAAACATCAGGAATTCAATAATGAGCAGATGGTCTGCTCCACTAGCTTTTCAAACAAGCAATGAAGACATATATTCCCCATTTTGTATCTTTAACATATATTCAATTTCTTCAAAGGTGCCTCTAGCAATTACTTGGTGAGATGAAAATCAACAGCCTACTCCATTTCAACCACATTGACTACCTTCCTTTGATCAGAATTATATCTAACACATAGCAAGATGGTTCTGGTTGTTGGAGGACAATCATCTCAGCCCCAGAACATGCAGGAGTTCCTCAGGGTAGTGTCCTAGGCCCAACCATTTTCAGCTGCTTCATCAGTGACCTTCCCTTCATCATTAGGTTGGAGGTGGGGATATTTGTTGATTGTACAATGTTCACCATTCATGACTTCCCAGATACTAAAGAAGTCTGTTTCCATATGTAGCAAGACCCAGGCAATATTCAGACTTGACCGATAAGTGGCAAGTAATGTACAAGTGCCAGGCAACAAGACTGAAACTACCATCTCCCCAGGACAATAATGTACCATCACTGAATCCCCAACTGTCAACATCCTGGGGATTACCATTGACCAGAAACCGCACCAGCCATATGCTAGAATAGACCCTGGCTACAAGAGCAGGTCAGAGGTTGGGAATTCTACAGAGAGTAACTCACCTCCTGTATTGCATAGGCCTGCCCATCATCTATAAGGCACAAGTCAGGAGTGTGATGGAATACACTCCACTTCTCTGGATGAGTTATTTTAAAATTAATTTACAGGATGTGGGCATCGCTGGCTAGGCCAGCATTTATTACCCATCCCTGGTTGCCCTTCAGAAGGTGGTGGTGAGCTGCTTTCTTGAACTGCTGCAGAACCTGAGGTGTAGAAACACCCACAGTGCTGTTAGGGAAATCCAGGATTTTGACCCAACGACGGTGAAGGAGTGGCGATGCATTTCCAAGTCAGGATGGTCAGCATCTTCCTGACTTCTGACCTGTGCCACCTTAAAGGACAAAGGTAGCAGATGCATGGGATCAGTTCCCCTCCATGAGCTCCTGACATGGAATGATATCAGTTCCTTCACTGTTGGTATGTTAAAGTCATGGAACTCCCTTCTGATTGGCACTGTGGGTGGACTTAGAATATATGGACTGCAGTGGTTCAGGAAGGCGGCTCGCCATCACTTCCTCAGGCGAGTAGGGATCGGCATTAAATGCTGGCTTAGCCAGTGACGTCCACAGCTTGTGAACAAATTTTTAAAAACCGTATAAAATAACATGATAAAACTCACAGAGGATTGGAGGATAGCTAATGTGGTCCCGTTATTTAAGAAGGGTAGGAAGGATAACCCGGGTAATTATAGGCCAGTGAGCTTGACGTCCGTGGTCGGGAAGTTGTTGGAGAAGATTCTTAGAGATAGGATGTATGCGCATTTAGAAAGGAATAAACTCATTAACAATAGTCAGCATGGTTTTGTGAGAGGGAGGTCATGCCTCACTAACCTGGTGGAGCTTTTTGAAGAAGTGACTAGAATGGTTGACGAGGGAAGCGCCGTGGATGTCGTCTATATGGACTTTAGTAAAGCGTTTGACAAAGTCCCTCATGGTAGGCTGGTGAAAAAGGTTGGATCTTATGGGATAAAGGGGGAGGTGGCTAGATGAGTGGAGAACTGGCTTGGTCACAGAAGACAGAGGGTGGTAGTGGAAGGGTTTTTTACCGGCTGGAGGCCTGTGACTAGTGGTGTTCCGCAGGGCTCTGTATTGGGACCCCTGCTGTTTGTGATTTATATAAACGATCTGGAAGAAGGTGTAACTGGGGTGATCAGTAAGTTTGCGGACGACACAAAATTGGCAGGACTTGTAGATAGTGAGGAGCATTGTCAGAGGCTACAGAAGGATATAGATAGGCTGGAAATTTGGGCAAAGAAATGGCAGATGGAGTTCAATCCTGATAAATGCAAAGTGATGCATTTTGGTAGAAATAATGTAGGGAGGAGCTATACGATAAATGGCAGAACCATAAAGGGTGTAGATACGCAGAGGGACCTGGGTGTGCAAGTCCACAGATCCTTGAAGGTGACATCACAGGTGGAGAAGGTGGTGAAGAAGGCATATAGCATGCTTGCCTTTATAGGACGGGGCATAGAGTATAAAAGTTGGGGTCTGATGTTGCAGATGTATAGAACGTTGGTTCGGCCGCCTTTGAAATACTGCGTCCAGTTCTGGTCGCCACACTACCAGAAGGACGTGGAGGCTTTGGAGAGAGTACAGAGGAGGTTTACCAGGATGTTGCCTGGTATGGAGGGGCTTAGTTATGAGGAGAGATTGGGTAAACTGGGGTTGTTCTCCCTGGAAAGACGGAGGATGAGGGGAGACTTAATAGAGGTGTATAAAATTATGAAAGGCATAGATAGGGTGAACGGTGGGAAGCTTTTCCCCAGGTCGGTGGTGACGTTCACAAGGGGTCATAGGTTCAAGGTGAAGGGGGGGGAGGTTTAACACAGATATCAGAAGGACATATTTTACTCAGAGGGTGGTGGGGGCCTGAAATGCGCTGCCAGGCAAGGTGGTGGAGGCGGACACACTGGGAACGTTTAAGACTTATCTAGATAGCCATATGAACGGAGTGGGAATGGAGGGATACAAAAGAATGGTCTAGTTTGGACCAGGGAGCGGCACGGGCTTGGAGGGCCGAAGGGCCTGTTCCTGTGCTGTATTGTTCTTTGTTCATTTATTTCAATTAGCATAACTTAGCTTCATGTACTAGTATAAAATAATTAACATACTGCGCTTCCTCATCAGCGGGGCAGCTTGCTTGACTTAAAGTCATTTTAGCTGTGGTCCCATATTCTAATCTTTGCTAATCCTGATTGTCCTCACAGTATTATCTCTTTTTCCGTAAAATAGCAATAGTCTTTTTTCCAAAAATCTTTCTCTCTCTTTACAACCAAAAAAGTTTATAAACAGTTTGGGGAAGTATTTGTCAATTGCCAAGAAAGGATAATAAATTGCTTAATATTTATAATCCAAAAGGTAACCCTGCCAAGGTTGTTTATTTGCATCTTGGCCTCCCATTATGTCTTTTTTTAAAACTTATGTGAATGAAGTATGCATCAAAGCACAATTTCTGAAAAGTTAAGGTTTTCCAATTTCTTTCCATGAAAAGTGATAGCAAAAGCTCTGGCATTGATACCTACTAATTGGACATGCCTCTCTTAAATAATTAATTTCCTCAACTTTAGTGTTACCGTTCAGGGGGCAGAGGTTGTGCGCTTGTGTAATGAGAATATAGGCTCTTGCCATTCGACACTGCAGAAAGCAGGGACTCATCAACTGTGTTCACAAGCCAAGCATTGTGGCACAAAAATGTTATTTTACACATGAAGCTTGACTTTAACGTACTCTGGTTAGTAATAGAATTCTACTGATTTTTTTCCCCCTTACTTTCATTGGAAAAACAAAACTCAATCATTTTTTCTAAAACTGGCTCATTAAACCCCTCCTCAATCAAACTACAAAGTGATGGCTCTTTCCCATGGTACTTTTAAATCCATCTTAGGTGTACAACAATGGGCTCATCTTAAAATTTCTCTTCTCCACTCCTGCTAAAATACATCATCTCTTCCCAATAGCACCTTTGTCTGGATATAATTCAGAACCTCACCTTATGCTCAGCCGTAGGGAAGGAGCTGCATTCACCATTCACTTGGCAGAGTATTACTGCAGCACTAGACACACACTTGCAAACTAATTTGATATACTTCCCATGCATTGTATTATTCAAGAGAGAGGGCAACAACGTGCTTCTCCCATGCACTTCCCACCCACCCAATAACTCGGCTCACTGCTTCCAAGTACCAACATTAAGCACTCAACTCAGTCCAATATCACACAACCAAATGTAGAATAATTCTCCCTCTATCCGATTCGAATAGCTTGCCTCAGCTGTAATCGCCAAAGGGCAGCCCCTAGGGGACTATGTGATGTTCTTCCCATTTTTCCCACACCAGCCATTCTCTGGTCTCTCTAATCCAGGTGATATTAGTGCCAATTTGGAGAACCGCTACATGCTGCAGCCTCATGCACCCAGGAGTGGGATTGAGTCACATTTCATATATGACACTTAACAGCCAGTAAACGCAAGAAACTTTCATCCTCTCAGTTTGAGATGGATTTGTACAGACCAGTGCCTAATTCAATGACTCATCCAGTTTAAATAGATTTCTGTTTACAAACCAAGCGACGTGTCAAAGTGAGTATTTTCATTTTAAACTTATTTGCTAACCAGGTTAACTAAAAGTGTAGTTTTGGATTGAGTCAATACTGTGTTACTAAGCTGTTACAAAATGTCACAATTAGTTACTCAGGTACTGTGGCAAAATATTAACATTTCAGTCATCTTGTTAAATTAATCACTTCTAAAATATACCACTTCCAGATAGCAATTCATTAGTTGTGAACAACAACCTATTCTTTTCATATATATGCCAGACTCAATGTTTACCAAGCTAGCTAGTTGATATTAATGGGTTTTAAGAACATATTTTATTGACTTTTTTGTTTTTCCTTTCCAGCAACAAAGGTGACCTGGAACTTCCAAGAAGTAAATATGTCCGATTTTCAGATGCAGATAACGTCATGACGCCCACAGGGATTGATGTTGGGATCGATGTTATGGGAACTGGAAGATGCTGAGTTTGTTTATGTAGATATAACAAGCGATTGTTGAAAAGTTGTTTCGGGGGGAATACTGTCAATTTGCACATGCTGAAAAAGTATTAACAGTGCCATTCCAAGAGGAGTCACTTTTGGAGAGAATACACTAAGTCATGTCCTTTGGGAAGATTTCCACCTTGAACCATTTCTGTTCGCATTTGTTACGTTCACTTCTTTGACTCCTGAATCTTCGCCCAGTAATTTTCTCTTTAACTGATCCTCATTACTGGCACCACCATATCTAAGGATTAAGGTTGCCACTGCAGAAGCATGTCCAAAGCTGCTGAGATTGTCAATCTGTCATTCTTATTGGAGAATGAAAAGGAAATGATTTTGGAAGTTTTATGCCGTGATGAACAGTTGAGAAAAGTCGAAGAGAAGAGAATAAGGTGAGTGAAATGAGGGAAATATTGGTTTACCTTGTAAATTGGCAGGAGCGTTAATAGCCAATACAATAAATTCAATTTGCACCCAGACTATATATTCACACAGCAATACAAGATACCTTTTTGTGGCTGGTGCACTTTTTATTGCTTTCATAAATGGGAAAGAAAAATGAGCAGAAGGCTGGTCAGCCTAGTTTTTGTACAGTTTTCAGCACATTGTAAATACGGGATAGGTACATTACCACAGATGGGTCGTGTAATTCAATCCTCTTTTATGCATCTTTTAGTGGTTACTACAAGATCAGGAGATTTGAGAGTTAAGTTAATTCACCCAAAATAATGTACATAGCATGCTAAGAAAAGGACCTTGCAACGAAGCTGTAACTAGACGGGAAAGCTGCAGAATAGAATTAAAATCTCCTGAGCAAATAAGATGCAATGGGAACAAAAATAAAATATATTGTTGTAGAAGTATACTTAATGGATAAAACACACATCCCAATGTTGTCTGCTTTAGTTGGAAAGGTTAATGGCCCAGATTTTCACCAAATCGGATTGATTTGGTAGCCCTTTAAATATGGCAAATGGGTCCAGATTCCAGGATTCCCAACCTGATTCCCAGGCTTTGCAATTTTAAAGAGTGCCTTTAAAGCTGGCACTGGGCTGCTTCCTATCAGGAGCCCACATCCAGCACTCCTGACCTGGCTAGCTTCCTTGTGGGGATAGACATATCCTACCGGTTTAAAAAACGTTTGTGGTTACAGCCCTTCAGAGAAGTCATGAATCGTCGTGTGCATGAGGGGATCTATGAAAAGGTTAAGTTCAAAAGATCTCGTTCATGCCTCTATGCCAAATTCCATCCCCTCAGGTCACTCATGTTCCTATACTAGGCTCTGTCTTCCAACCATCCTCTATGCCAGGCTGTACCTTTCTATTCACCCCACTATGTCTCCTCATGCCTCCTGTGCCAAGCTCTGATACTTCCATGTCCACTGGTTCTAGAAAGTGTACAGTGGGAACATTGCAATGTGAAGTTTTATGTGGAAGACATTTTAAAAAACGTATTCCATTGATAAATCTCTGATATAAAAATGTCATAGGGGCCATGAGGAGACATAAGGGATGGATGGAAGAGCAGAGCCTGGAATGGGGACTTGAGGGGGTGGATGGGACATAAGGAGTGCTTGGAGGGTGAAGGAGAGGTGAGACGTGGAGGGTCTTTGTTTTTAACTTGGACAAAATCTTACGGCATTGAGGCTGGCCATTTAAATAAGCCACTTTCACACCCACCTCCACACGTCTTCCTGTTGGCTGGCCTGACTTCAGTTCGCACCCAGCCCTCAGCAATGAAGATGTTGGCTTGGCAGGGACTTGCTCCTCAACCGGGAGTTTTTCTGACTCCCCCTACCAGCCTCAAGGGTGACAGTCAAGTCATTATCACAAGACATATGACACATCTTGCCTACCTCAGCTCCTTATTTTGGAAGAGTGAATCTTAAAATCATTTGACACATTTCATTTTTTTGATCCCATAATAGGAAATGATAGAAGCATACATAATAAATGAACGAATAACACCTACAAGGACAAGTCTGCTCTAATAGCACTGGCAATAGGCAGTTGCCTGGAAACTGCTGTCAAATAATATTGCCTCGCAGCGTGCTACAGATGTGCTAAAATGTATATCAGCTAAGCCTGTTCCTCTCAGTATCCACTCAGTGACAACAGTTTCTATTATATTTAGTAATTGCTTCCTTTGGCCTTATGTGCTCTATTTGAAATAACAGCAGTGCAATCTTTAAAATTAGCTTAATGTCTTTGAACATTTATTAGTAGGTGTATCATTTTTTTTCAATAAAATACAAGACACATATTGACACAGGACCTATAGCATTAATAATTTGAAGCATAGATTGTGAATGGTCATTCAGGGTTTATATTTGCAACCATTTAAAGAAATGATGCAGCATCATCCCAACTATGTTTTAAGGAAGGTTACGGATGCTGGTATTGTTGCTGTAAGGAGCTGTAAGAAGTTCATTATTGCAATGTGTAGTGAATAAGTCAGATTATCTTCAGTCAGTATCCTACCTTTCCAAATGGGTGGGCAAATAATTCACGTAGTAGCACATGTTTTTGTGGCTGGTACACTTAATATACACTCAAAGCCAATCATTCTTCCTTTTCCACTTCAAAGAACAGTACAGCACAGCAACAGGCCCTTTGGTCCTCCAAGCCTGCGCTGATCACGTTGCCCTATCTAGACCAATCCCCACCTGTATCCCTCTATTCCCCGTCTGTTCATATGTCTTCCTTGCAAAACTCCACCCTCGAACTGCTGTCCTGCTTCTTTTAACTTGCCATCTGATCTCCTGACTACTGTGTAAGCCAAGAATATTGAAGAAGGTTTGCTGTGGATTGGTTAATCTTTTCTTAATTATCCTATGTTTTTTAAATAGTTTACAGATTAATTACTACTTCTAAAATTTATAATCTTCCTTGTTGACCTGTGTAGTGATAGAACTTAAATAAGAGCATAAGAAAAAGGAGCACGAGTAGGCTATTTGGCCTCTCAAACCCACTCCACCATTCAATAAGATCATGCCTTGTTGTGGCCTTAACTTCACTTTCCTGTCTATACTGCTCAATTGCCCTCCTACCCATGACTCCCTAGTTAATCAAAAATCTGCCTAATTCAGCCCCGAATATATTCAATGACCCAGCCTCCAGTACTCTGTGGGACAGGGAATTCCAAATATAAGCCAGCCTCCGAGAAGAAATTCCTCCTCATCTCCCACTTAAATAGGAGACCCTTTATTTTGAAACTGTGCTACTTCTCACCACCCTGTTCTAGATTCCTCCATGAGGGGAAACATCCTCTCAGCATCTACCCTGTCAGGCCCCTTCATGATGTGGTGCTTAAATAAGATCACCTGTCATTCTTCCAAACTCCAATGAACATAAACCCAATCTGTTGAACCTTTCCACATAAGGTAAACCCCTCACTCCAGGAATCCACCTACTGAACCTTCTCCGAACTGCTTCCAATGCAAGGATTTTCCTCTTTCAATACCAGTCGATAAACTCCATCTCAGGCAATTCAACAAGTGTTGATATTGTAGTATTTCTACTTGAACTTCAAATGGAAATCATAAATTCAGATGATCCCTCACTGGTCTCTTTTTTTTAAATAATGGTGATGAGATCCTTGCCCTTGCACTGTTACAACCTTATATAATTTGAGGGAGACCAGTACAGAGAGATACTTTTTCTATACTTTCCAGCAATGAGTCTCAAGCTTTATGGGAGTAATGACTCAGGAAGCCTGACTAGAAAGGAACTTAGTTTATTAGAGAATGCAAAGTAAAACCACTACTGTGGTGTACGCACACTCGTCCCTACAGTTCAGCAGGCTCAGTCCTGGGCCTGCCTTATAAAAGGCTCAGGTAATGAGGGATAGGTGGACAGGCCACTGCCTGTTACCAAGGGAACTCATACTCAAGGAGCCCTACAGGGAGATCAATCAACCCAGATTTTGTAGTCTGTAGTAATGTGAAGGCTGCATTGTAAATTGTGTTCCTACTTTCCTCGTGGCTCCAGAGAGATCTTACTCTCCTGGCTGCAGCATGGATTCATTGTTGCGGTGAGTAGAGAGATCTATGGTGCGCCACAATTTCAGAAAAGCCATTCCCTCTTTGTCATGAGCTGAAAGCACACCCCCTGAGATCTGCTTTCGGCTCAATGACAGCTAAGTGTTTTTAAGTACTTTTAAGCATTTTAAATGCTTTCTTTATTCAACTTTTAATTCTAGTTCCTGCCACAGCACTCCCAGCTCTAGTGAACCATCCACACCCCGGCTCTCCTCTGCCCCCCCAACTTTGGGAAGAGGAGTACAAATGAGGATGAAAGATTTTCAAACAATGGGTGGAATTTTCCCATCCTGCCCGCCCCGGGAATCGTAGCAGACGGGGACGCGGACCATGCAACGGTTCATTGTCCTCGGGTGGGATTTTCCAGTTTTGGGGCGAGCACAGCTGGAAAGTCCACCCAACACCCTCATCAATTCATCTAAGACAACTTTGAACTATTTCCAAACTATCAAGATCAGACAGGTATCTTACCCATATGTTTTAATTTATATAAATTGAAAGGTCAGTTCTTTTATATTTAGATTTTACAGCAGATTTCTTATTTTTTGAATATTATTCTCCATTTGCCACAATCAAAATTGCTTGCATCCATTACCTGGTGATGCCATTAGTTACCCAAATTGAATCTCCATGATAAAATTTTAACATGCTGCTGCAAAAGAATTATTGCAAAAAAGTTTGTGCAAGGTGAAATTTAGACTCCTGGAGTAGAACTTTCTGATATTCTGCCACAACTTCAAATAATCAGTAGAAACTCTGAAGAAATAGTACTTGAACAGATCGGGTCTAGCGTATTAGCTGTATTCTCTGCTGAACTGCTTCTGGGATCCCCATTTCTGCTTCTCCCCTGAGAATTTTCACTCCACACTGGGCCAACTCCTGATCTCTTTCTGCTGTTTCCCATGCTGCTGAATGATCTCTGCTTTTCTTTAAATGGCTGCTAACTCTGCTAAGTTTCACTCATCCTTCAGAACTCCTCTATTGACATTTGCTAGACTCTGTGCCCTCATGTTCCTGCTGCTGATCTTGTCTGCTCTGCGCTGTCCTACAGCAACTTTCCTGTCTAGCTCTCTTGTCTGTACTGTTTTCATCAATGGCTGCCTTACTCTACCCAGCTCCCTAGTCTGTCTTGTTTTGGGCTTTGGGTTTTCATCTACGCTGAAGCTATCATGCTTCACTCCTCACACACTCATGGTCCACTCTCTGCACCTTCTTGACCCTCTGATTCCGTTGGACAACCTCATCAATTCTTGTAGCTTCACTATTCATGTTGCTCAGATCATAGCAAGGTCATCTCTAATACATCCTTCACCACCCATGTGCCCCTGCCAAACATGCTTCCTTCTCATCTGGCCCAGCAGAAGATTCTGAACCCTCCTCCCTCTCTCCTCTCCCCCCCCCCTCCACCCCCGCCCCCGCCCCCCCACCACCGCCCTCTTCAGTAGAACTGCCATTCCTGCTTCCTCCACTACGAAGAAGGCTTGAACGTAAATGGTACACACCCATTTTCAGCCACTCATTGCATACCCAGCAATGTTTCACATCAAGCTCCATCAGGTCTTCTTTGCCAAAACTGTTCACCACTCTTAAGATTATCCTCAAGGACAAATATATTTTTCAGCTTCTTTTCTTCACTGATGACTGCCTCCTAAAAGCCCTCTGACTTGCCACTTTCATTTTGGGATCTAGCAATAGTCCACAGATCGTAAGCATTTATTTTTAACCAAGATACCCATGTTGGTTTCTGTTCAAACTTTTGTCTATATAGCCAAACATCTCTCTAGGTCCTCTGTACCTAGCCCCAAACCTCAAACTTTCTAGTTTCTCTTCTGTAAACTGCCTCTTTTTGTGCTCCTCTCTACAAGCCCATCTTGTCCATGAGATTCACCTCCTGCTCTGTTTTGAATCCATTGCCATAAATGACCCACTTCACCTCTCTCTGGCATTGTAAATGATTCTCCTTTCTCAAGCAGCATCTCTCTTGGCAATCCCTGTCCTTGCTTCTGTTCCAACATCACTTTTCTCTCAAGTCCTTGAATACGTTATTATTTTATAAATCCATGTCCATCTTCCCCACAACTCTCCTGTTTGAATCCCCCTTGCAGCATCAATACAACTCTAAGCAAAGTCACAGACAACATTACCTGTGACTGTGAGCATGGTGCATTATTGCTACTCATCATCTTTAACCTCTACAGTCTTGGACATTGTGGGCTATACTTGCACTTACAAAACCTCTCTTGTGGAACTGTTTCCATTAGTTCTATTGGTACCTATCTTCTCACCCTCACATCACCTTGGGAATGCCCTAGGACTCATTCTTGATCTCCTCCTTTCCTCATCTATATGCTGCCCTTTTTAATATCACTCACAGTATGTAGTTAGCTTTTTCATGTATACTGATGACATCCAGTCCTGGACAATTCACATCTTGTAAATAAATAATTAGGAAGACTTAAGCTATGGTTATTAAACACTGACTCCATTCACCTCCCCAGCCTCTGTTACAGGATGATCAAGACCACTTCAGCATTCTACTTGACATCAAGCCAAACTTCTAATTCCTATATCCACTCTCAATAATAAAGCCTGCTGACACCACTAGGTTCATCTACCACTGTAATATTCAAACCTCCATCTCTACATTAGTTAATCTTTGGAGATCCAAATTCATATCGTTATCAGCTCCCAGATTAATTTACTTCCATACTCTCTTGCTGAGCATCCCATACTCGATCTTCCAATGAATTTCGCCTCAGTTAAAACTCAAAGCCAGTATCATAGACTGCTTATCCATCACCCTAACCTCAATGTCCCACATGGCGCCCAATCCCCCATGTCTTAAATGTAGCATTTTTATCTTTGTGTTCAAATTCCTTTACAGCCTTGCCTTCCCCAGCTCTGAAATTTTCTCCATTGCTACAATCCTGGAGCTGAAATTAATGGCTTTGGTTTTCCCAACTTTAAACCTGAGGAAATTGTGACTTATCCATGGTCTGATATTGGACGGGTAATCAGAAAGCATGCAGATACTTGAGGCCGAAAGAGGTGATGAAAAGGTTAAGAACTAGAGAACAGACATGTGGAGGTTGGTTCCATGGCTGGAAATGATGTCACTGAGGTTCAGCATGAAAAAGTAGAAGGGGGCAAATGGTAGGCTATTAATGGTGGCCCAGGTCCAATTCTACCATCTGTTCAATTGGTTAAAGTCAATATACAGCCTGAGTAGACTGGGGAACTGGTTGATGCATGGATTGGGACTATGACTTTGGTTTATGCACTATTGCCTACCCCACCCCCCATAAATTCCTGGGGAACTGGTTGATTCTTAGATTGGGGCTATGACGTCTGTTTACGCACTATTGCCTATCACATCCCCCGCCCCCCACCCCCAAAATCCCTATCAATTTCAGTTGAGTCAGGGATCTCTCACTGAGCTGTTTCAGTACAGTTATAACGGAACATCTACCTGACAGTGGAAAATTACCCAGCTATTTCCTGTCCAAGCTGGTCAATTATTGCCCCTTCAATCTAACCTCAATCATCAGCAATGTTGTTACTAATCAGCATCAACTGCAACCAGTGTATGGGTATATTGAGTTTTATCAAAATTAAAAATTATTACACATTTGATATGCAGCAAAACATATAACTGCGGCAAATAGCCTGTGCAAATCCTAGTCGAACAGGATGGCTGGTCTGCCGAATGCTTCTTCCTTTCCACTTTCTCTTTGGTGCTTCACCTCTTGAAAACTTTTCAAAGTGCCCAAGACTGTTTGACCATATCAGCATGGATTATTTCCCTTCCACCATCTGCTACAGTGAAACCATTTCAAAAACTTCTGTATGTGTTTTTGAGGGTGTATCTGTGGTTCATAATGACCAAACTCATTGTCCTATTAAAGGTTCCCCCTGATATAAGATAATATGTTGGATTCTTTGTTTAAGCTGTGGAATAAAGGCCTACATCTTTCATAATCAGACAAAGTTTATTTTCTCAACCAAAACACAATTATTTTCTTGCATTATGCAAAGGACGGTTTCACTAATTTCATCCTGTCCTGTTCCCTTGAATAGTTTCAATATCCCTTATGACATTCCATTTGTTTATGCCTCGAGCTATTCATGACACACCCACCTTGCTCACATCTAATTCCTTATCAGACTATTGAACCATTGGATGAATCACCCTGTCCACTAAATTAACTCCCAAACTGATTAACTAAGACACTTTGGCAAGCATCTTTATTAAGCAAGGTTAAGAGACAATTCTAATACTGTTCTGTAACTTGGCTACTCATTCATGCATCTGCCCAGTTGAGGCCCTTTCCCTGGGCTAACTGTCTTCACCTAAAAATAAACATCCCATTGACTTTGTTTCTAGGGAAATGAAAGTTAAGCAGTTCTCTCCCCATACCAAGCATGCAGCATCCACGTGTGCATATGTTTGTGAGATATATGTATACGACGATACATACATTAGGGTGGCATGGTGGCACAATGGTTAGCACTGCTGCCTCACAGTGCCAGGGACCCAGGTTCAATTCCAGCCTTGGAATCATAGAATCCCTACAGTGCAGTAAGAGGCTATTTGATCCATCAAGCCTGCACCAACAAGAATTCAGGCCCTAAGTATTTTTTTTCAAGGTAGTTTATCTTAACCCAATGTATTTACCCTGCTAATCTCCCTAACACTAAGGGGCAACTTAGCATGGCCAATCGACCTAACCCGCAGATCTTTGGACTGTGGGAGGAAACCAGAGCACCCAGAGGAATCCCACTGGGAGAACATGTAAACTCCACCCAGACAGTGATTCGAGGCCGGAATTGAACCCGGGTCCCTGGCACTGTGAGGCAGCAGTGCTAAACACTGTGCCTTGGGTGACTGTTTTGTGTGGAGTTTGCATGTTCTCCTCCTGTCTGCGTGAGTTTCCATCCGGAGGAAAATCAATGTGACCTAAAAGAGTTATTACAATCACATGGAGGGATATGTGGGAATGAACTAGGAAGTACTGAAGAAATTGTGCAGGATATAGGCAGAGACGATGCTGTTCCATTTGAGCATTATCGTATATATTGAATCCGTTCAAACTGGCACAGGTTCAGAAGGAGAAGCTGACATTTGCTCAGTCTGAGATGCAGCAGCTGAAAGTCTCGATCAAAAGGAGAATGAGTAACTGGAAGATGATGTGAATAAGGAAATAAAGCAGGTATGGAGACAGTTGCAAGAAAAGTTGACTTCCTTGGAACCTGTCCCTAAGTTGTTGAAATTAACTGAATATAAACTGCAGGACTGTCAACAACAGCTCATCATTTGTGAGAAGAAAAATGTAGATCAATCAGCAGTCATGTGTGATCTCGAGATGGAGATTGAGGAGCAGAAGTATTTTACTACTGCAGACAAAAATCAAGAACAACGATGTGAAGTAAGACTGTTTGTTGAAACAGTACCATCATTCCAAATGAACTGCTGGGATAATGAATCTGTACAGCTTGCACAGGCATGGATACCCAGTGAAACTGCACAGTTCATAGCTGATGTTTTAGTAAATTACAGTGGTTTTTGCAGCAGCAGATCTGCCACAATGATCACTAAAACTGTAATTACAACAACTTTGGGCACAAAAGAAGCCAATCTTTGTCAAAGAATATGCAGACAATGATGATGAAGATCCAGAACAAACAAAGAAATTGATAAACTACCTTGGAACAGAAAATATACCATTGGAGATACTGGAAAGAATTTTGAGTGTATCATTTTGCATTTGAAGATGGAGTTGGACTGCCTCACAGAGGAACTAACATCAGTTAGCAGGTAAGGGGGCACGGATAAAGTGACCTTTCTGGATGGCCCTGACCATATACATGTGAAATTGAGAAAGCAAACAAATGGACAGGTTCTCTTTGACATGGCCTGTGAGATGCTTAACCTTCTGAAAAAAATTACTTAGTTTTGATGTTTCTGAACTCTAAAAAGCATAAGAATTATTTTTGGACTCGATTAAGGCAATTAAAAATGCAAATCCAATGCAGTTTGTGCCAGTTTGCACTCAATGTACAGTTTTACCCTCCAGGTCCTGCCTAACTCTCGGAGGACATGGTCAGGACTAATTTATAATCATTTATAATTTGGAATCAAGGCAGGATCAGGAACTGAAGGAGACCTCTGGAAAAAAAAACAACAGCAGCATCTCAAGAAAAAGCAGGAAGGAAGAACATAATTCCTGATGCTTGGACACGACTTTGATGAAAGAAGAAGGAATGTAATGTTGGAAGAACTGAACTGGACTATATTACTGTTATATTTGCATGCTTAGATTTATTAAAGTGTGTGTGTATATATATATATTTGTGTATATATATGAGTACTAATAGTGTGAAATTAGAGGCTTTGAAAAATGAAGCCATCTTTTCATATTGTTACTTCAGTGTATTTAAGGGTTTTCCCTGGGGTTCCAGGGTCAGGTTTAATTAGGTTGATTGATAAGAGACTAGAGTCATGTGAATGGGCGGAGCTAAGCTTACAGGGGAAAAACAGTTTAGTTTCTGCTGGATACTGAAAGAAGCAAGAGGTGTTTTTCTCTCTCTCTGGAGGCTGCTGTTTAGGTGTCAGAAGACAGATGTCTTTCTGTATCTCCCTCCAGGGGTGTTCAAAGGCTCTAGGACCGTTAACGAATAAAAAAAAACATAAGCCTGTGATGTTTGCTAACTGGTTTTTGAAGAGGAGTTTAAGTCTACGGGAATATTACTTAAATTGGAACTAATGGAGATAGGTTTGCAGTTAAGAATTGCATTTGTCATGTTTAAATATTTTAATTGATAAAAGTTAAGCTAATTCAGTCATTAAATTTAAACTATTATAAAAATAAAGCTTGTTTTGATAAAAGCTTCTTAGTGTGTCAATAGAACCACACCTGGAATGAAACATCTTATCCTCAGACTAATGCCAAATAAAAAAAATAGTTGGGGTCTAGTCTAACTTCATAATATACCTTGGGGTTCTAATCTGCTCCCTAATACTTTGGAGTAATTTTAGGCCCTGGTAGGTCTTTTGTTCAGATGTACAGGATGCACAGAGAATAACAATGACCTGTGTTTGTATAGAAGATGGGTAGGTTTTAGGGAACACCTTGAAGAGAAAAGCTGGGAGACCGAGAGAGAGAATTCAACAACCTATTGCTCAACTCAAGAGACAGAACAATAGCCAGTGTTTTCTCTGGCTACCAAGCAGAATGCTGAGGATAGCCAGCTGGTCAGAGAAAAGGAACCCGCAACAATTTACAGCCGCTGGAGTTTTTATCCTAACAAGGCCAGGAAAAGGAATTAACTGCTGAGAGTCAGTTCAGGAATTCTCAGGAGATTGACGGGAAAAGGACTTTAAGCAGTCACTAGACTTTAGAACTTGGAAAAACAAGGAGAGGTGACCCAATGAAAGCTGGAAGTGACTTGGACTGTTTCCTGAATAGACTGTAATTCTGTGGAAAGTGTGCTGTAAGTATATGTATGCGGTGTGGGGTTATCAGTTGCCTTAAGACATTAATAAGGGTTATCATTTCTGTAGTTAGAGTATTAGTTGCCTACTAAGTAATGATTAGTTGATGTTGCTTTTGTTTGCTATAGTAACAGTCTTAAACTTGTAATCTTATCATAAGGTTCCTTTTAAGTTGGTCACTGAGAATTAAAATATCTTTAAGAGTTCCTACAAGGATCCTAACAGCGTGAATGCTCCTAATTTGTTCAATCACTTTTTTATATCAGCAAAGGCCTTGCTATCTTTCTGTTTCTCAGCATTAGTTGCTGTCATTAATTCAGCTCAAGAGAAGAGTTTTGGGCCGTGATTTGTGTGTGGGGTGGGAATGATGCTAGATACTTGAGGGCAGAAAAACCTGACTCAAGGACAGATGGAACCCTATTATAGCCTGGGAAGAGGTGGAAACATAACAGTTGGGAGTGACCCTGATTGATTGCCTGTACAGGAGATGGTTCATCTCCACCCCTGTCTCTGTGCTGACCCAAAGCCTGTGGAGAGAGTTATCCTGGGTCATTATCAGGTACATATCCCTGGGCTTACAGATAAAATTGGTGTGAGTTGATCTCCCGTACACAAGACAATACTATTTGCACTATTAAATCCAGTTTCCATAGATTGGAAGCAGATTTTAATCATATTTATCTTGAAAATAAATTAGACAGGCCTTGTTTTTGCATCTCTCCATTTCAGATTTATTTTTCCCTCTCCTGCATAAGAACTCTATTAATGACATTGAGAGAATGCTTTCTTTCTTCATAAGTGATTCATTAATGAGATTCCAGTGTGAAATTGGATGTGTCACAGCCACACATTCCTGTGATTTTGGTATTGAATCATTAAGCCTGGAGGAAACACAAAGAAGAATTGTATCCTCTTTCCTCTTCCTCAGAAATAGTTTTACAAACAGCAATAAACCTGTTTTGTTCCCATGAAAATCAATTCTTTCTCCCGCCATCTAATTGTTTCTTGATTTTTTCCAAAAATCTTTTTAATTATCTCCTGATCAAACTTGTACAGACACCTTCAAGTGGAGTTCGGCAGTAATTTATTTCATTATTTGTTTTGTTCTTTGATCAAAGAATGTCCACTTCTTTTGTACTTGACTTCCTCATAGCATATGTTTGCCATAGTCAATAATATGCCTGGCTTCATTTTGTCATCAATTAGGTCACATTGAACTATTTTGAAAATAAAACAAGTCAAATGTCCTTTTAAAATTGACTTATATTTAAATATCCAAATTCGCTTCTCTTCTTTCTTTTGGCTTCTCCCATCTTGTTTGGGGTCACCACAATACTGATTAATCACCCCTCTTCATCTCCTTCTGTCAGTCACTCCTTTTCCAATCTTGCTGTGCTTAAGTTTCTTGCCACTGCATTTTTCCAGCTGTCCTTAGGCCTTTCTCCTCCACTTCTTAGCAGTCTCATTTCCATCACTCACCTCACCACATGTTCTCTGTCTCTCCACAACAGATGACCATATAATTTTTATCTCTTCTCAGCTTTTTTCTTTGATCTTCACCAACCCCCTGATGCACTGGTTCCTGATTTTGCCTTTTCTCATTCCTTGATGCATCCACCTCAGCATCCATATATGAGTAATATCCTGTGTTTCTTCCTGTCTTTCCAAAAATGCCCAGGTTTCTGCAATATATAAGGTCCAGTCTCACTTCTGTCTTGTAGATTCTTCCTTTCAGTTTCAGTGGCACTATTCTACCATGTAACACTCCACTGCACCTCTTCTAATTACTCCAACCAGAGCTAATCCATTGCTTAATTATCATTTGTATACTTCCATCTTCTTCCACCACTGAAACCAGGCACTTTAAACAATTTTTTTCCATGTCTTCACCAATAATCCTTCCATATTCACTCTGACCCCTCTGCCTAGGCCAAATTTCACTGATAATATTACCTTAGTTTGTAACAGAAGATTTTTTCTTAGCATTCGAAGCCTAGACATAGCTTCTCAGCTGGTTGCTGGCTTGTTGTTTGTTCACACTGACAATCTCTCCTATCGTGGAGATCATCAGCCTCTTGGAATCATTTTCACTTTGAGAGAAGCTGCTCTTGACATGAAAACTTGTGTGAAATTCATGTTGACTGGTCGGACAAAGTGGAGGAAAACAGGCAGTCACTCGAGCCAAATTTCACCCCCAAAGTCTCCATTTAAGATGTTTATAAAAGGCAGAGTAAAGAGACGGTTACTTGGAGAAAAGCTCAAGCCCCACTTAATTCCTTTATTGAACATTTCCTAAATAAATTTTGTTCATCTCAATTTTATTGTAAAATAGGAACAGGATTTGTTATACTCATTCCAATAAACTTACATCTGTAACAATGGATTGTCATTTAAACAGGCAACTTGAAGTCAAATCATTTATTATAACCAAGGTTATCACGCAACAAATGTCATCACCACTCATTCCACTCACTGATTTCCTGAAGCTCTGCTGCATTCAGTGGTAGACAAAATGTTTATTTTGTATCTTGTTGAGATGATAAGGTATTGCTGCCTGAGGAGAGGCTGGGTGATGGGAGGAAAATGTTGTTTATAGCTGTTGATCAAATCAATAGAAATACTGAAGAGGGCCATAAGGGCTTCAGAAATGATTTTCCAACGTAATATTAGAGAAACAGGGCATATACAAAATTGGAAAATAATGAAAGTTATTTTGGGTCCTTCTAAAATAAAACCATTCTGGAAGCTACAGAGCAATCTTTTTACTAGAAGATGTATAATTTTGAGGTCATTTTCAGTACAAGGTACAAATTTAAAGCCATGCCCTACTTGGGTGTCATGAGGGGCAAAAATGTCTTATTTGGTTGAAGTCTTATTCAGTCGAAGTACACTCAAACACTTCACTGTGGAGCAATTTTTAAAAATTGCTTCTTGGAATGTGAGCACCACTGGCAAGGCCAACATTTATTGCCAGTCCTAATTGCCCTCCAAATAGCTTGTTAGACCATTCAGAGGGCAGGCAGGTATGAGGCAAACATATTGCTGTAGGTCTATAGTCATGTGTAGGATGGACCAGGTAAGGGTAGCAGATTTCCACCATGGTAGGACATTAGTGAAACAGATGGGCTTTTATAACAATCCATTCTTTCCCTGAGCACTATTAATAAGACCAGCTTTTTATTCCAGATTTATTAATTAATTGAATTTAACTTCTACCAATTGCAATGATGGGATTTGAATTTCTGTCTCTGAAACATTAATCTGGACCACAATATTACCATTTTGCCATCATCCCTCAATGTGCAAGGAGGTTATCGAGAGAAAAACAGACTCTTTTTAAGAGAACTGTGTTTCTGTCATGGCAGAATTTGTAACCCACTACAACATGTGGCACTGCCTGTGGCAGTAAAAGTATCTCTTTTTCCTTTCAACTCTTTCTAGCAGCAGGCGATCATATGTAACATCAGTCAGTCTGCAGTCCATTCCTGCATCAAATAGGGTACTGGCACTCTCTTCTCGAAGGCTGATGTCTATATCAAACTCCCCATGGCCATCAGTGGTTGCAGAAATGGCTGTGGGATTTGCAGCCAATTGTACAACGTGAAGATTGCTCTCTGGTGCGGGGAGGGGAGGAGGAGGGCCAGATAGCTCTCTGGTGTCCCTATCTCCTTCAAGAAGATGACCATCATCCCGGTACCTAAGAAAAACCAAGCAGTGTGCCTTAATGACTATCAGCCGGTGGCTCTGACATCCATCATCACGAAGTGCTTCGAAAGGTTAGTCATGGCACGAATCAATTCCAGCCTCCCGGACTACCTGGATCCACTACAGTTTGCCTACCGCGCAACAGGTCCACAGCAGACGCCATTTTCCTGGCCCTGCACTCAACCCTGGACCAGCGGGATAACAAGGATACCTATGTCGGTCTCCTATTTATTGACTACAGCTCAGCCTTCAACACTATTATTCCCACGAAACTTATCTCCAAACTCCATGGCCTGGGCCTCGGCACCTCCCTCAGAGACTGGATCCTGAATTTGTTAACTCACAGACCACAATCAGTAAGGATAGGCAACAGCACCTCCTCCACGATCATTCTCAACACCGGTGCCCCAAAAGGTTGTGTTCTCGGCCCCCTTCTATACTCCTGGGGGTGGGGTGATATCTGTGGGGGCCATTGCTCCCACCTTTTGCTCCCGGGCTGCTTTATCCGTTTTTTGCGGCTCAGGAGCGATGTGACAGGAGTGCGTTTTTCAAAAATTTTTTCTCATTGCGCATGCCCAGTTCAAAGCTCCGATCGGAGCAGCAGCATTTCGGGTGCGATAAGCCCCGCCCACAGCGCCATTCAGACTCGCAATTTTTTTTTTTTCAGACTAAGTGCATATGGGAGCGCCTGAGAACAGATTTCCAAGTCGGATCTGAATTGCGCCCAGATTCAGCACTTAGAATCAAAATGGTAAAATTGGGCCCTATTAAATTTGGAACATAGATGGACAGAATAAGGGTGTTTGTATTATGTGTGACACAATGGTTTGTTACGGTATTGCTGGGTAGTTCAAGGTAATTTTATGCTTGTCATTTTATGTCTGATAAATCCAGCTATAATGCAGTTGCAATTCTATTAGACGCCCAAAAAAAATTAATATGACGAAGATAGAAGTGAGACTGAACCCAATGATAATTACAACAGAGCAACTAATGTAAAGAAATTACACAAGAGGTTGCTTTAAACATTCAGCTTTAGTAAAGCTTTTGCTTGCATAATCTTTTTACAATCTGCACCTTCATGGATTCAATCTTCTTTAATACGGCCTGATTCCCCAAAGACTGTCCAGCATATACCCGAATATACATTGATTCCCCATTCCATTCCTTAGTCCTGACCTGCTGGCCTACACAAACCGTATTTCCCTCTCTTCAAAGTTAAAGTTTATTTATTATTCACAAGTAAGGCTTACATTAACACTGCAACGATGTTACTGTGAAATTCCCCCAGTCGCCACAGTCAGCATCTGTTCGGGTCAATGCACCTAGCCAGCACATCTTTCAGAATGTGGGAGGAAACCGGAGCACCCGGAGGAAACCCACACAGATGTAGGGAGAACGTGCAAACTTCACACGGACAGTGAGTCAAGCCGGGAATTGAACCCAGGTCCCTGGCACTGTGAAGCAGCAGTGCTAACCACTGTGCTATCGTGCCTCAGTGGGATGGCAGCACAGTGGGGCAGCAATTACCAATCCTAATAAACCTTAAATCCTATTGAGAGCTTTATCTAGTTCCTTTTAAAGAGTTGAGCAATTCTACCTCCAATTCTTTTGCTGGAATCCTTTGCACATAACAGCAATAGTTTTACCTTTCGTCCAGCCCTCAATTCAGTCTTTTTAATTTTAAGTTCTGTGTTCCCTAATTCTGTGCTTGCAGTTGGAAACAAATGAAATACAGTACTTTGCTTTATACGATTGATAAAATTTCTCAGCAGTGTAAAGCCTTGATCTTGACTCTTGTAATTAATGTTTCTTTTTCTTCAATTTACAACTGCAAAAGTCTCTCCCCAAAACTTCTCAGGCCTGGATTTTGCAATCAGTTCATTACACTTTCAGCTGCCCAGACTTTGTGTGGGTTTTTGAGTGGTAATTTATGGTCATCGGTAGTCTGATAGAACACAGTATTCTCTGCTAGGGATTTGGGACTTACGAGAACATGATAAGTCGCAGTGTGTCTCTTCAATCAATCAGATTGAAGAATCCTTACCGAGGCACGCAAAGTTCAAACCAGGAAATGTAAATTGGAATATTTAATTAAATGTAAAATCATGCACAGAAAGCGGAAGAGGGAAAGAAAGCTGGGATTAAGAAAAGATTGAAATGAAGTTTAAAAAAATCTCCAACAACAATTAAAATTTGAAGAAAGTAAACTTTCTGTGCCAGACAGGTTGTTTCACAGTAAATAGGACTCAGGCAATTAAAAATTCGCTTGCACTGAATTGACAAACTTAACTTTTTCTGATGTGTTTAGTGCCTAAGTACTGCAACTTCATGCCCTTTATGTACTTTAACACCATTTCTCTCAGCGTTATTGCACTAAAAGATGAGACCCCTTAGGTCTGTGTGTTCCTGTAAGTAAAGCCTATGTTGAAGCATATAGACAGTAAGAAGTCTCACAACACCAGGTTAATCCCACTCACCTGACGAAGGAGCAGCCCTCCGAAAGCGAGTGGCTTTTGCTACCAAGTAAACCTGTTGGACTTTAACCTGGTGTTGTGAGACTTCTTACTGTGTTTACCCCAGTCCAATGCCGGCATCTCCACATCGAAGCATATAGAAACATAGAAGATAGGAGCAGGAGGAGGCCATCTGATCCTTCGAGCCTGCTCCGCCATTCATCATGGCTGATCATCCAACTCAATAGCTTAATCCTGCTTTCTCCCCATAACCTTTGATCCCGTTCAAAGAGAATTCCACCCACCACTTAATTGCAGAGAAGATGTTGAATAATGTGCAACCTGGAGCCTTGTGTTTTCCTGGCAAATAGATCTCCAATTAGGTTGTAGTTCACAATTAACAACATAAAATTTAACAACCAGCTGTGGAGCAAAGTCACTTTTCCAAAATTTACTCGTTGCAAGTTGATCCAGGAGGAGACAATGGAATTTATCAACTTGGAAAAAAGCCCGAGATTTATAAAGTTATAATAACTCTTGCGTTAAAGTTCAAACAGAAACTATACCAAGAAGGCCTCTCTCAGATTGAGCAGCATAAAATCTCCGTTAAAGAGTCAAGTCCACCCATAACCAAGAGCCGAATTTTGACTCCTGGGTTCAGAGCACAGTGGGGAACATTCCTGCCTCCACCAATCCATCACAGGAGAAAGTGCTCTGGGTGTGTGATTTTTGTTTTGGGAAGGGGTTTGGGACGGCATGGTGGCACAGTGGTTAGCACTGCCGCCTCATGATGCCAGGGACCCTGGTTTGATTCCCGACTTTGGTCACTGTCTGTGTGGAATCTGCGTGTCCTTATTTGTCTGCATGGGTTTCCTCCGGGTGCTCCGGTTTGCTCCCACAGTCCAAAAGACATGCTGGTTAGGTGCATTGGCCATGATAAATTCTCCTTCAGTGTATCCGAACAGGCGCCAGAGTGTGGTGACTTGGGAATTTTCACAGTAACTTCATTGTAGTGTTAATGTAAGCCTACTTGTGACATGAATAAATAAACTTAATAAGACTCCAGCCTGTTGCCCCTGGGAAGAATTTGGAGGCTTCTACAGGGCTTGCTGAGTGCAATGAAGTAAGCAATATGAAAGGCGGGTCTTGGTTCTCCAGAATTTATAAGATAAAGAATAAAACAAAACAGCTTTCCAGTCCTCACCCTTCAATCCCTTCCCCATACATTCCCCTTGCTCTTCCATGCCATTTCATGCCCCACCCACCATGTTTCCTTATCCTCCCTCTAGGCAATGTATGCATCTTAGCCAGACTATGTTCCTTATAGCCTTGTATAAACAGTGCCAACTCATTCCTGCCACCCACTACCTTTTGCCCTTTTACCATCAATGTCAACTCGTATTCACTATAAGCAGACCTCAGGAGACATGCTGAGAAATAAAATAAAGTTCTAAATGTCTATTAATAATTTTACTGTTGAAAAAAGCTCACTCATTCACTTCCTTTAAATTCCTTCAATTCTTTAATCCCTTATAAAAACAAACACTTCATTCAAATACTTAACTCCTTTTAAGACAAGCATTTGTATTCGTGGCCCCACATCAAAGTATTTTAAGCACTTGGGATGCAATCTTACTGGCCGTTCGTGCCATGGTCCCACTGCAGCGAGGTCGGAGAATTTGAGCCCAGCCAAATCTCTGTTCCCCATAGCGAGATGGGAAGATCCCGCCGACAAAAACGGCTGTAACATTCCAGCCTTGGAGGTGTTAATCAAACTGTGAAATGGCAGGCATGGCATTGTGATTATGATAGGTTGTGAAATGAGTCATGCAGCACAAATCCTATAATGATTGCTGAGTGAAATAGCAAGCATCTTTTTTTATTAAAGATTTTTTTATATATAAAGGGCAGGAGATTTAAATAACAGCTGGCAGTTCTAATGGTATTTAATTACCTTGACAGTTCCATTGAGTTTATCTATCCACCTCCCCCCCCCGCTCCACCGTCAGAGCTTCATTCAATTTATATTTTTTTCCTCAAAAGTGTAAAGTCCACTACTCATATTTCAGAAACCTGGGTGATGAAAATCGCATCTGACTGAAGACAGCTGCACTTTTACATGTGCAGCTGCCTCTGTGAATCGCAGGGGTGCAACCTACCAACCCACTCCCATTTTAACTGCATCACATCCCGCATTGCCCCCAACCCCCTCTCCCCCCCAGCTTTAGAGACAGGACTTCTGGAATCAGGGATCCGACAACATTTTGATTAAGCTGAAGAGTCTCTTCAGCCCCATGAAAATTCAGACTCAGGAATGGACTACGTGTGCATATAATACATATAAAAACATTATGAAGCTTCAGAAATGTTGGTGTTCTAATCTGAATATGAAACTGCACATATATAAAATAATTTATCTATTTCAATTCCTCCAACTTAGTCCATTATCATGTCTTTCTACCATGTTCCGATGTCTGCAGCAACGCTGCATTGTCACCAACAGGAAAAGAAAATGTGAGAAGATGGAACAGGTAGAGGAAGTCCCACTAAGGTAGCTAAAAATTGTAAGATGAAAGCGAGCACAGTAGGAAGGCAATGGATAATCCATTTGCTGAATTGATGGATTCCTAGAAGGAGGCCATTCAGCCCATCGAGTCTGCGCCGACCACAACCCCACCCAGTCCTTATTCCCATAGCCCCACGTATTTGCCCTGCTAGTCCCCCGACACTAAGTGGCAATTTAGCATGGCCAATCAGCCTAACCCCCAAAAAGATAATCGTACTGATAATAACAAGCATAGCACAGCATGTACGATTTTTAAAAAAGCGTGTAAAAGCACATGCTGGAAGACTTGTTACACATGTAAGGCACGTTTGGTCTTGTAACCGTCCCTTGAATTCCAGCATAATGCATGAGATCTTGAGCTATTGCAGCACATAAATTGTGAAGTTTGTTTCTTAAGTCTCTCTGGGAATAGGTTTGAGAAGGAGCCCAGCAGACAATTTTCAAAAATATACAAGATTCATAATTATGAATATGATGTGGCCTATAATTTTTTTTGGATGGGGCTGGCAGTTAAGATTATATAATGAACATTGGCAGCAGGGCAAGAGCTATAAAAAGGAGGAAATATGGAACATATTTCCGATAGTTTTGTTGTTTCGATAAGTAGTTGAATGTCATTATGACTCATCATGATTGATGTCAGACAAGAAGTCTGATAGCACATAAATGATTGTGGGATCAAAGAACGATAATGTTGAATATCATCACTATCCCTTTTCCAATGATATTCAACTTTGCCTATCATGTCTGCCTCTGATCACATCGAGAGATGCACGGAGATGAGGAAGAGGAGGGCAAGCAAGGATGTAAAGAGAAACCGGAGTTGTACTGCCATTATTAATACAATTTAATAGTAGAACCATTCAGAATACATGAGTTTAGGGATACTAAGTGCAGTTGTCATTGCCATTATTGTCTTTGTCTATAAATTACTCCACAGCTTCTTTTCCAGCCTAATACGACAATCTCTCCCTGTCCTGTATCCCTTCCCAAATGCTTAGTGTAGTATAAAGGACTGGCACGTATGAGGTTAATTTAGGACTGATATAGTACTGCTGCCACACAATGATGTACGAGAACACATGACCCATGCCGAGGGGTCAGTTGGGTATTGGACAGAGCTATATGCACTACAAGGCATAGAGACAACTCTGAGCTTGAACCCTTTACTGTATATATGTACATAGTCCTTGTAGTTAGAGGCAGTAGCATAATGGTATTATCACTGGACTAGAAATCCAGAGAGCCAAGCTGATACTCTGGGGACCTGGATTCAAATCCCACCACAGCAAACAGTGGACTTTGAATTCAATAAAAATCTGGAATTAAAAGTCTAATGATGACCATGTATACATTGCCAATTGTCATAAAAGCCCATCTGGTTCACGAATGTCATTTTAGGGAAGAAAAACTGGCATTCTTACCTAGTCTGGCCTACGTGTGATGCTAGACCCACAACAATGGGGTCAACTCTTAAATAAACTAGGATAATTAGGGATGGTCAGTGAGACAGCAATGCCCACCCCATGTAAATGAATATTTTTTAAAAGGTTAATAAATACTTACGGTTGACCTATTTAAGATTACAAAGACTTCATTAAGACCGACCAAACAGTATCCAACACACTAAAACACTCAGTTTCACTGACTAACTACATTGTTGTTATGCTCTGGAAATGCCTGCCTCTAAATCTCTCCAATCTTCCATTTCCTTCATCACTCTTCCCAAAGCCATGTCTTTCATCAAGTTTTAAATCAACACCCCTACTTGTTTCCTTTTATTTCCTTGTGTTAAGTGGGGATGGAAAATCTGGAAAGTCCTTTGATAAGTTATGGAAATAAGAGTTAAGTGAGTGAATGCACAGAGGAGAGGGGACTGGCATAGAGGTGAACTTAAATATTTTTGTGTAGTTTTTCAATGTGCTCTGTTAAGCCTTCTGAACTATTCCCCTGTGAGTTGCCAAAGTGCTGGCCAGGCAACTTCGGGGCTACATGATATATTGTGGCCATCACCCAGCTTCTAAACATCCATTTTGAGCAGCAATTTCCTGCATCTCTATTATGGGTGCTGGCTATTAAAATGGTCAAGCAGACTCTCCCAGGCAGCAGATCAATGTGATCTGACAGTCAACAGTCCAGGAACTAAAGATGCTCCTATTGTGAAATTGAGTGCATTTGTGGTTTTGGATTTATTGGTTTCCACTTAGTAAGAGGAATTCTTTTTAAGAGATAGTGGTTTTTACTTCAAGCAAATTCTGCATTTTATATCCTATGGCTTCATAAATATGTCAAACATTTTAAATGTCATAATATAATTCTAGACAGAACAAGAGATTCTCTTCCATCCAGCACAAATAGATCATACCCAAATTCTCCCAGGGTTTTCCAGTAATTGATGGTAAGCTGCATCTTGTCTTGTGATATTTGTACCCTCCACCATCATGTTCTTTTAATTCACTGTCACATGTTGCATATGGTAAATGGTTCCAGTACAGATCCATGCCCACTTGGTTGGAACTACATGAAACTCATATATAGTGGTTCCCTCCAGGGGTTCCTGAATTACTCTGTCTCGTGGATCATCAAATATTCTAGTGGATGGTAGATTAGAGCACCGTGTGGGATGTGTACCTCTTGGGGTGAATTGGAAAGATAGCCGTGAATAGACTGCCCACTCGGATCACAATTGAGTTGAGGAGAGCCGTGCTGAAATTATATTTCCTTGGAGTGGTAATCTTTTAACTTGCAAGAGAGAGCTGATGGCAAAGGATTGAAAAGCAGTACAATTTTTTTTTAAATTACAGCATTTAATTTCCAATTACACCTATTGGTGCGAAGGTAATGTCCTTCAAATCTACGATGCAATGTCCTGTGATTATGCAATATTGTAGAATAGCAAAAGGATTATAAATTAGGAAATATAACTTTTTCCAATCTTTTTATTTCATGAAAGGTGTTGGAAAAGTTGTCCTCCTTTCAGCTCTGATACATTCTGTAAAAGGTTTTGCGCAGTAACGTAAGGATTTATTGACGTGTTCTCGCAGTATTGTTACTTATGAGTCTGAAGGGTCAATTATCTAGTTAGAATGGGATCAACTATTCTGTGGATGTTGATGTCAATTCCATTGCATGGCAACATGATGATTCATTGCACTTATCTATCGACCATCATGCGTATTGGGACTTGTTATATTGTCATGGTACAAGGTTTTATAGAGGGACCCAATTTTTGCCAGTGATGACATACAAATACCATTTACGAATGTTCTAATTGTTATTCCTAGCAACACATTCTGTCTTCTTATCAGGTGATTCTAGGACATTGCTGCAATGTACAGATTGAGCACTTTTTAAAAACATGAAGCATAATCAATGAAAAGGAAAAAAAACATTGATTTTGCCACGACAAATGAGAGTCACAGGTGCTGCAGGCTATGAAGTTAGTATATTTCAGGATCGAGTAAAATATCATATGTGGTGTCTTGTCAAGTCAACTATTTTGTGTCTGAACAATAAATTAACTAACGAAAAAAGAATAAACACTCTTACTCTTGAAAAGTATAACAGGCAGTCAGTTCACATCCTGCGTCTCCTATAAACTAACAGAGCTGATCACTCCTGCCATTAAGATATTGTGCTTAAATTTAAAAATAAACAACATTTTTAGTTGTGTACGCTAAATTTTCTATGCTACTTTACATAGGGTCAGATCCTATTACACCACATTCTAAGTTCAACCACAGCATACTTGCAGTTCCTGTTCCACCATTAGACAAAGATGGTCAGAGCTAAGTGATTCCATAATTAGCCCTGCAGTCCTGTCACATCTAATTGTGAATGGTGGTGCACAATTAAACAACTTACTGGAATAGGGGACTCCAAACATCGCCATCATCAATGTTGGGAGAGCCCAGCACTTCAGTGCAGTTGACAAGGCCGAAGCATTTGCAACCGTCTTCAGCCAGAAGTACCAAGTGAAGGATCCATCTCGGTCTCTTCCTGAGGTCCCGACCATCATGGATGCCAGTCTTCAGCCAATTTGATTCACTCCACATGATATCAATAAAAGGCTGAAAGCATTTGATGAACAAAAGGCTATGGACCTAAGTATATCTGGCTGTAATATTGAAGTCTTGTGCTCCAAAATTGGCTATTCCCACTAGCCAAGGTGTTCCAGGTCAGCTTTAGCAATTACCTGACAATGTGGAAAATTGTCCTGCTCTAACTTGTCCTGTCCACAAAAAATGGAGGAAATCCAATCTAGCCAATTACCACACGATCAGCTTGCTCTCAGTGATGGGAGCTTTCAAATGGCACTTGCTCAGCAACAACCTGTGCAACTATGCTAAGTTTGGGGTTCTGACAAGGCCATTTAGCATCTGACCTTGTTACATCCTTGGACAAAACATATGCAAAAGATCTGACCTCCAGAGATAAGATAAGAATGGCTGTCCTTGACATCGAGACAGAATTTAACTAAGTGTGGCCTCAAGGAGCCCTAGCAAAATTGTAATTGGTGGGAACCAGTGAGAAAACTATCCACTGGTTGCCGTCCTATCCAGCTCCAAGATGCGTGCGTTTGTTGGAGAATAATCACCTCAGCCCCAGGGCACCACTGCAGGAGCTCCTCACTCCTTGGCCTAACCATCTTCTGCTGCTTCATCAGTAACCTTCTCTCCATCATAAAGTCAAAGGTGGGGATGTTTGCTGATGATTGCATCATTTACCATTTATATATCCTCAGATACTGTGCCAGTCCATGTCTGCATGTAGCAAGACCTGGACAACATTCAGCCTTGGCATGATAAGTGGCGTAACTATAGCATCACACAAGTGCCAAGCAATGACCATCTCCAACGAGAGAGAAACTAACTATCTTCCCTTTACCTTTGCTGAATCCCCCACTATCTACATCCTGGGGGTTACCATTGACCAGAAACTAAACTGGACCAGCCATATAAATACTCATGCTACAAGAGCAGATCAGAGGCCAGGAATACTGAGAGGAGTTAGTCATCTCCTGACTCCCAAAAGCCAATCTACAATCAGTTGTGTGATGGAGTACTCTCCACTTGCCTGGATGAGTACAACTCCAACAACAACTATCCAGGACAAAGCAATCCATTTAATCTATACCTCATCCACAACTTAAACATTCATTCCCCCCCCACCACCAGTGCACTGTGGCAGCAGTGTGTACCATTTACAAGATGCATTGCAACTGCTCACCAAGGCTCCTTGACAGCACCCTCCAAACGCACAATCTCTACTACCTCAAAGGACAGGGCAGCAGATGCATGCGAATACCACTGCCTGCAAGTTCCCCTCCAAGCCACACACCATCACAACTATGAACTATATTGCTGTCCCTTCGCTGTCGTTGGGTCAAATTCTGAAGCTAACAGTACTTTAGGTGTACCCACACCTCGCGGACTGCAGTGGTTCAAAGAAGCAACTCAGCATCACTTCTCAATGAAAATTAGGGATGGACAGTAAAAACTGACCCAGCCAGTGACACTTTGCAGAAACAAATATATATATATATTTTTTTTAATCAAATGGCAGCATGGTGACAACATGATGTTGGGTTCAGTCCATCTAGATTGTATAGTCTGCTCCAACCAAGGTTTGTGAATTGAAATAAAATGAAGCATCATGGTGGATTTCAGTTGCATTTTTATTTCCTTATAAAAACTATGTTTGTAGCCAAACCTGTCTCATTGGAACATTTGTTTTCAAAGGAAACATAGCAGTTACCAACTCAATCTTAACAATGTGAAAAAGGACTTGTGGCATTGGTATTAATAAACACACTGCCCCTTGCATTGTCTAATGTTACTTTATATCAC
Source organism: Mustelus asterias (assembly GCF_964213995.1). Classification (NCBI taxonomy): domain Eukaryota; kingdom Metazoa; phylum Chordata; class Chondrichthyes; order Carcharhiniformes; family Triakidae; genus Mustelus; species Mustelus asterias. The sequence continues at coordinate 46,797,925 of NC_135817.1, forward strand.
TGATTCATGGATGATCCTTTAATTTTACAACCAGAGCCACGTGCAAATTGACATAGGAATAGGCAGATCAGGAAGGTGGGGCTAAAAGACTGCTGTATGAAGGAGGGGTTCCCTTTAGGGACAGCGATATCAATACAGAATCGAGAAGGAGCTGTATCAAAGGGATGGGCTCAGTCTAAACCAACATGAAGGATAAATGGGGCTTCAAATTGCCAGTAATCCTTGCTTAATATCATCCCAAATTACATTGTTTTGCTTTACCATTAACCCCTAATAAGAACCCTCCATTTGTATTGCGCTGCTGCTGTTTTGCTTGAATATCACCATATGCCTGAAATTTCCTGTGTAGCTCCCGTGAAAGCAGGGTCTCAGTTCTCAGGATGAGGTGGGAAACAGCCAATCTTAAGAGAGGGTTTTGCATCATGTCATTTTGTATAATATTCTGATGATTCATTGCACTTACTTATCGCCCATCGTACGCACTGAGACATGTTATATTGTCATGATACATGGTTTTATAAATTTTTGCCAGTGATGACATACAAATACGAAGGTTCTAATTTTTATTCCTAGCAACACACTCTGTCTTCTTATCAGGATTTAATATTAGTAGAGGCGTTGGTGGGGTTTCTTAACTATACGTAGCGTCTGCATGGAGACGCTACAACAACAGATGAATGAACAGCGCTCGACAATCACCAGGCAAGAGTGTTCTCTTTCTGTTGGGGAACATTTCAGCGGTCATGGGCATTCGGCCTCTGATCTTCGGGTAAGCGTTCTCCAAGGCGGCCTTCACGACACATGACAACGCAGAGTCGCTGAGCAGAGACTGATAGCCAAGTTCCGCACACATGAGGACAGCCTCAACCGGGATCTTGGGTTCATGTCACACTATCTGTAACGCTCACGACTTGTCTGGGCTTGCAAAATCTCACTAACTGTCCTGGCTGGAAACAATACACATCTCTTTAACCTGTGCTTAACCCTCTCTCCACTCACATTGTCTGTACCTTTAAGACTTGATTACCTGTAAAGACTCGCATTCCAACCATTGAGTTTGTGTCTTTATATGCCCTGTTTGTGAACAGAACTCCCACTTACCTGATGAAGGGGCAGCGCTCCGAAAGCTAGTGGCTTGTGCTACCAAATAAACCTGTTGGACTTTAACCTGGTGTTATGAGACTTCTTATTGTGTTTACCCCAGTCCAACGCCGGCATCTCCACATCATGATGTAGACAGGGGCATATCCTCCACTATGCTTCATAGTTTCCAGTAATCAATTAATGATGTTAAGTAAGGACTTCCTATAGTAAGATATGGGGGGAGGAGATCTGGTGTAAATAATACCTGCAGAGTAAAGGAACAACTATTAAAGACAACATATTTACCTGTACAGCAAAGTACACTGCAACCATAGGGCCGATTAAGCAGGGTGAAAACTTCTGTGGAGCATAAACACTGGCACAGACCAGTTGAACCCAATGGCTTGGCCTATTTCTGTGCTGTAAAGCCTATGGCCAGGATTTTCCACTCCTACTGGCAGTAGGTATCATCTGGGGCAAGACCGGAAAACCTACCCTATGTAATTCTATCTGGTTCAGTTAGTACAGTAACACCCCATTTAATTGTTTACATTAATTTCTCTTCCAAAAATGTTCATTTCTTCTTCCTTGTTGCCAACCTTGACCATGTAACATGTTGTGCTGGGTAGCAGCCCGAGTTTCTCAGAGTACTGGACATACCTCACAATGGCCCGATCTGTCACGGCTAAGTTTAGTTGCTTCTCGGTGGGATCAAAGCTAGACTACCGCACGCAAAGAGAAATATATCTTGGGCAGAGGCAAAATAATACTAAATCCCGCCTTTTGACCGCCAGCGAGATGCCATATTGGAGTGATAACTTTGTTGATTTAAAGTCATTTTTAATATTAAAAAAAAGACTTTAGGATGCAAAGCGTTTGAGATGTGCCGAAAGAAAGGTTTGAATTTCTTGGGGGTTTTATTTTGACCATGAATGTACTTAATGGAGCTTTAGCTGTTTGCTATTTTTTATCTGATCACTGTACTTGTGGCTAAAATGGCTAAAATGATGAATACAAACAAGTAAAGGGAAGAGAGATATGGCAATACAGCATCACTAGATCCCCAGGAAATGAGTGTTTGTTTTGTCTGTACATTGTGACTGCAGATTAAATTAATTGTACTTCGAGGTTAATGATTCACCTATTAGTCATTTATTTTGTGACTCGTGTACTTTGGAAGCAGTCCGTGGTAATGAAAACAGTAGTTTGCTAGCAGATAAATATTTAAACCTTTTATGGTTGTTTAATTGTTACTTCCAGTTGTTATGCATTTTTAAATTAAATCGTGCTTCATCTCAGTAATTCAGAAATGTCCAATTAACCAATATTAAAGTTCAACATTACCTTATTGCAGAGATTATAGTAGAAAGCAGTATATACAGATATCAAAGGTCATGTCACTATTGTCTTATTTACATTAACCATGGAGTTATATACAAGAGACCAACAGCTTTAGAAATGCCACACTTGTAGATTTTACAGCAAGAAGGAGTTGGCCATATGTTGGATATGTTGTTTGGTGAATAGGGTGTTTTTATTGGTGGCTGGTGTTTCATAAAACGTGCTAATGAAATGCTTGACATTTTTAAGAGAACACCATTTTGACCATGCCGGTGGAGACCAGATTAAGGGCCCATGCTGTGTGGGCAGAGAGAAAATTACAGCCAGACATCTTTTGATGTTCAACTACCTGCTTTAATCCTTAGACTATCTTTGATTTTGTTACTGCAAATAAGTTTAACATTGTTGCACAGCAAAAGCTAACTTGCCAGTGCTGAGGGCCTGATTTGCATCTGGTTTTGGTCTATACTGCTAACTTGGCAGGGGCCTTTTATAAGGTGGCCCTGGAGACTGCTGGAAATTAAGTCCCTGTGCTCATTTCAGATCCAGACTCCTAAATTATTTTACCCTGCTTAGAGTTTACAATGCACAAGCTCTGTCGGCACTTTTGGGATTTGAGCTGCCTAACCAGCAGTCCTCAAAGAGACCTCTGGAGGCTGCTCCAAAAAGACCCAAATAAGTGGAAGTTTTTTGACATTTTCTGGAGTCTAAAGACGTAGCCATAAGCTTCCCGTTTGTACAACACAACTGGAGGTTGATACAGGTTTGTCCACAGCAACTAGCCACCACCCTTCCCTGTCAAAAAGGCTACAGATGAACCTGCCAAAGTGCTGATTGGCATCCACAACTTGCTTGGCTTATTCTGATGGACCCGAGGACAAGTTTACTTCAATCCTCAATCCTGCCTGTTCTGGTGAGCCATTTCCACACACCACCAGAATAATAATGGGTTTGCGGCTGTAAGAAAATTTAAACCTCACAAAGTTTCAGATCAGTAGTCCGTGATATTGCTTTCTAGTCTCTAAGAGATAATCGTGCAGCTCTGCCAGCTGTTCTTCTTCAAAGCGACAACTAATAATGGCCCAGATCTTCTGCGGAGCGACAATCATCATTGGATTGCCACTCCACTCAAACTTTTCAAGCCTGGATGCTACTCTGCATTTCTTGGCTGGGTATTCCACGCCAGGCTTCTCTAGAAAGGCAGAACTTGGCATCCCTCCAAGAAGTCCATTGCAGCACTGTAGCATCAGGGAGATGACCAGACATGCCCCCTTTTACAGCCATATGGCTGCCATATGCAACATTCAAATGTCCAGTATGAACATTAGTGAATGGTTGAATGTTAGTGAATGGGCAAGTGGGGTGGTAGGTGGATAGTATGGCAGGTGGGTCAGGTAGTTGGTAGATCAAGGGCTAGTCAGGTTGGGTCGGAGATAGTAGGCTGGTGTGGGGGAATTGGCTGGTGAGCGGGTCAGTGCGAGTGAGTGGGTGGTCAGCTTTGTAGTTATCCAGGAGCTAGACTAGGATTTTTCTGTCTAACACTTCCTGGGTAACTATCCAGGGAAGTGCCACAGAACTGTCTTAATGTCTGCGACTCTGACTCAGTAAGAAGTCTCACAACACCAGGTTAAAGTCCAACAGATCAGAGACATTTAAGGAGGGACCCGTGGAGCAGGGAATTACACAACAAGAGTTCAAACTTCCCAGGCAATTCCCACTAAGGTCATCCTGTCAGGGCTTCTGCAGGGTCCCGATGCTCATCTTGGGTCATATGGCCAGTCTCCAACAATGCAAAGAGCGGAAGATCTGGACTAATGTTTTGCTGCAAGGGCAGAGATTTTCCAGCGTGCCTAAATAACACTTCTGTTGATTAACGTATCCTTTTTTAAACACTTGTGCATTTCTAAGATAAAGCTGAGTTTTTCCTTTCTGCCCTGGGCTGATTAGATGAAAATCTTTTCCATCAACGGAAAAGATCCTACTACATGAAGTAAATTTAGCAGAACCGGCCACACTTCAGTACACCAACATTAAATAGCAATCTGATTTCAAGGCTGTTGAAATGGGGAAAAAAAAGCTCCAACTGATAGAGAGGATGGGTCTGTATTCTGCAATAGTGATCAAGGCAAATTGACAGGACTGAATAAGGGAAATTTTCCTGTTCACCTGACTGTGAAATACCTGAGCTGAAAGCATTTTCTGATGACTCTTGAAGGGATGATTTCTCCTGCCTCATGAAACTAAACCGTTTCAAAGAACACATTTACGGTTTTCCTGGACAAAGACAAAATCTTGCACATTGGATCGGGAAACAGTTCCATTCCTCAGAACTAGCATCCTTGTATTAGCTATGAGCTTCTATTTTCCATGGCTGTATAAATTGTGTATTTCTTGCGGAGTGTGATGACAGATCACAGTTTTTAAACTATTTATTGTGCTTTTTTCCTGCTATTACATTTATTATACAACCATTAAAATTATAATAAATGGGAAGAAAATATTAAATTTTCCAGTCAAAATTTATAAATAACTCTAGTTTGAGGGTTTTTTTGTATCGTGAGAGGCATCCACATCATTGCCACTTATTGATGTAATTCCTTTATCAGCCACATGTTTACCAACGATAATCATCAGTAGTTACCATGGGTCACTGCCAACCATGTTATTTTAGTCATGTTGCACATTAACCACAGCATTCAAATGTGACCAATGATGGGAATGAACCAGTCACTTAGTCAACCTTTTATTAGTTTCTGCCAGTGTCAGTCAACTGTTTTAAAAAAAGATTGTGTATTTACAGTTATGTCTAGAAGACAGTTCATTTGATTATTATTAGTCAATGAGATTGTTCAAAAGAGACACGAGCCAATTTTTTCCGTAAAACTTATTTTATTGTTTTATTTCTCGAGCTTATTTTTATAGAATCATTGAATTCCTACAGTGCAGAAGTAGTCCGTTCGGCCCATCAAGCCTGCACCAACAACAATCCCATCCAGGCCCTATCCCTGTAAGCCCACAAATATTACCCTGCTATTCCCCCTGGCACTAGGGGGTAATTTAGCATGGCTAATCAACCTAACCCACACATCTTTGGAGTGTGGGAGGAATCTGGAGTACCCAGAGGAAACCCATGCAGACACGGGGAGAACGTGCAAACTCCACACAGACAGTCACCCAAGGCTGGAATTGAATCCAGGTCGCTGGTGCTGTGAGGCAGCAGTTCTAACCACTGTGCCACCATAGATGGCACAGATCTTGACATCCAAGAAGTGGCAATCTTACATTGCCTCAAAGCAATAAAGTTTATCAGTATTCATCTCTCACTTTCAACCCTGTTGCATTTCTAACTTGCAAAGCCCGCAGTAGGGTGAATACAAAAGAACAAAGAACAATACAGCACAGGAACAGGCCCTTCGGCCCTCCAAGCCCGCGCCGCTCCCCGGTCCAGGATTGAATCCTGAATCCAGGATCCCCTCCCAATTTTCCAGCCTATCTACATCCTAATATCCTATCCACCGAGTTGTCCCTCACAGCTACGATGCTTTGTTCATCACAACCTATTAACTCACCCCCACCCCGCCATTCCAGACCATGTGATCTCCAGGGAGAGGCGAAAACCCAGAGTGAAAACCCCAGGGCCAATATGGGGAAAAAAAATCTGGGAAATTCCTCTCCAACCCCCTGAGGCGATCGAAACGAGTCCAGGAGATCACACTTTAGATGCTTTAGATCGCAATAATATGAGTCCATTTGAGCTGACGTCCACTATTACTCACTCCCTTTTTCCAACAATCCTTTATAGTTCTTTTCACCTTTGGCATAACAGCCAAACTCCCAGTCTTCTCCCTTTTTTCTCTGAAACGTGTTACTTTATAATGTTATGGGCACAAGCAGCCCTTCGGTACCTTGTACAAGTGATCCATCATCGTACATGAACATTGACACAGATGGCCGTCCACTATTTGACAATAGGGCATCATAGACGAGCTTGATTCTACCCTCAACAAACGTGCACTTTCCAGCAAATTAATGAATAACAACTAGGAACTGATTTCCCTTTGCCCAATCTGAGGGCACTGGGACTATTTAATGAGGGTCAGTGCTTTCCCAGTTGAGACGACCCAAATCAACATGGATAAGAACCAAACTTAAAGTCTTACTGGCCTATCTGAGTAAATGCAATTTTTATGTGTGTTTAATCACAAAATCATCAACACTACTTCTGTCTATAAATTTATAATATTTTCCATTATTGATTATAAAATAAGACTTAAGTTCTCAAGTTAACTTAATAGTAAGATTAATACTTTAGGCCTCAATACAGTTTTAGAGCTAATGTAGAGTAATACTTGTTCCTAACAATACGTCAATCGACAGGCATTAATTTATCAAATTGAAGTGCGCAATGATGTTGTCTCTCCCGTTGGTCCAGTGATTTATTAGAAATCGATCATTATTGAAACCACCCAACCATAGATTCTCTGAATAACCTTATCTGGGCGCCATCTAGTGTTGGAGCTGGGACTAAAATGACACCAATCAAAAAATGGTAAATTTGGGCAGCTTCTGTGCAGCAATGGGTTGTCACTTATGACTCTCCTTGGTTTAGTTTTTGTCATTTTGCGAGTTACTGAGCAAGTTTTCTGATTTATTTACAGGAAGTTAAAGAATGAGCTTATCAAAATCCGTGGTTCTGGGATAAATCGAAGAAAGCAGCAAATAAGTGATAGAGCCTGCAAACGATGCCAGAAGACACTTGGCCTAATCTTCCTCAGAGGCGACCAGTGCCAGGCGTGCAATGACCGTGTGTGTAGAGACTGTCGAGTTGTGGTCAATGATGGGACGTGGAAATGCACTGTGTGCGCTAAAATTTCGTATGTATTTGATTTTAAAGCAAATATTAACCAACAAACTAATCAGATTAGCTCTGTATTTCTAACTGCTTCATGATCAGGACCTTTTGTAATGTGTGATTGATCACAGATATAAATATAACCAAAAGAAGCATTATGCTCTAGTCCATTTACCTATTGTCAGCACCCTTATTATGAAAATGTAATGTGTTTTCCCCGCTTTGTGTAATCATACATTTGACACTCTCACCAATGTACTTTATCCAGTAATTAATTACAAAACTGTTAAAGCTTCTCAAAGATGCCATAAAAAGGGACTATCTTTTTTTGATGGGTTTATTTTATATCTGCAAGGGAAGAACACCTAGGAGCATCTTTATTTCATCTTGAATATCATCATGTGCCATGAGTACAATGTATGGTTGCCTGCAGCATCTCAGCTCATGTTCCGCCATTACAACACAGGTTCATGAATGAATAAATAGTTGCTTGCAAATAGTAATGGAAATACTGAGCATTAAAAATGACATGAAATTCTAATATAACTTATCCCGAGTCAAGGCGAAGTTTCACAGCATTGCTTTATTGTTATACTTTCATTAATATTCTCCAATTTCATTGAAGCCAAAATAAATAGACTTAGAGTCATAGAGGTCTACAGCAGGGAAACAGGCCCTTCGGCCCAACTTGTCCATGCCGCCCAGTTTTTATCATTAAGCTAGTCCCAATTGCCCGCGTTTGCCCCATATCCCTCTATACCAATCTTACCCATGTAACTGTCTAAATGCTTTTTAAAAGACAAAATTGTACCCACCTCTACTACTACCTCTGACAGCTTGTTCCAGACATCCACCACCCTCTGTGAAAAAATTGCCCCTTTTGTATCTCTCCCCTCCAGTTTTAGACTCCCCTCCTTTGGGAAAAGATGTTGACCTTATCTATTCCCCTCATTATTTTATCGACCTCTATAAGATCACCCCTAAGCTTCCTCGGCTCCAGGGAAAAATGTCCCAGTCTATCCAGCCTCTCCTTGTAATTCAAACCATCAAGTCCCGGTAGCATTCTAGTAAATCTTTTCTGCACTCTTTCTAGTTTAATAATATCCTTTCTATAATGGGGTGACCAGAACTGTACACAGTATTCCAAGTGTGGCCTTACCAATGTCTTGTACAACTTCAACAAGACGTCCCAACTCTTGTATTCAATGTTCTGATCAATGAATGCAAGCATGCCAAATGCCTTCTTCACCACGCTGTCTACATGTGACTCTACTTTCAAGGATCTATGAACCTGTATCCCTAGATCTCTTTGTTCTATAACTCTCCCCAACGCCCTAGCATTAACTGAGTAAGTCCTGCCCTGGTTCGATCTATCAAAATGCATCACCTCGCATTATCTAAATTAAACTCCATCTGCCATTCATCAGCCCACTGGCCCAATTGATCAATATCCTGTTGCAATCCTAGATAACCTTCTTCACTGTCCACTATGCCCCCAATCTTGGTGTCATCTGCAAACTTACTAACCATGCCTCCTAAATTCTCATCCAAATCATTAATATAAATGACAAATAACCCAGTGGACCCAGCACCAATCCCTGTGGCACACTGCTGGTCACAGGCCAGGTCACAGGCCAGCTCACAGTTTGAAAAACAACCCTCTACAACCACCCTCTGTCTTCTGTCATCAAGCCAATTTTGTATCCAATTGGCTACCTCACCCTGGATCCCGTGAAATTTAACCTTATGCAACTTGTACTGGTCACTTCCGAACGCAGCCAAGCCCTGGTTTTCAGCAACTTACAAAGATCGAGACTGACTGAGATTTGGTGTTCTTTAATCTAATTTTAGTACATTCAAATGTGGTGGTTGCATATCCTGCAATTAATCACAACTATTTTCGTGGTTGACATTTTGTTCAGCATCTTCAAAATAAGGCGGGGGGGGGGGGGAAATATAATGCTGTTAAGCTGAAATTCATTGCGTCATTTTGCTTTTGTGATGCTCCATCAGTATTACTTTCCAGAAAGTAAAATGCTCTCTTCTCATACGTTTTAAAAAGGGGAACTTTGTTCTGGAGGGAAATGCACCCACTTTGTCCAAATTCCTCTGAATAAGTAATCTTACATAAAATAGCAGAAGTTGACAGTTTCTATTTCATGATAAATCTCTCATCATCTCTCCAGAGCATAAGAAATTGGAGCAGAGATAGGGCATTGGGCCCTTCAAGCCTGTTCTGCCATTCAATTCTATCATGGTCAATATACCTCCCACACTATCTGCATGCCCCTTAATTTCCTTAGTATTCTAAAATCCACCAATGGATGAGATTCTCTGGCTTCCCCTCAGCATCTTTCTCAATGGCGTGCCGTTAGCTGGTGGTGGGATCCTCTGGTCTTGTCACAGTCAATTAGAATTCCCATTGAAGCCACCTCACATTGCCAGCAAACCCATGGCACGGGGTACACCGCTGGTGGGACCAGAAAATTCAATTGGCGTGAATGGCCAATCTCTCTTTTGAATAAGATCAACAACTGAGCATCCACATGGCGAGAAAATTACAAAAATTCACAATTTCTGAAGAAATTTCACCTTACCTCAGTCCTAACTGGCCAATCCCTTATTTTGAGAACGGGATAGAATCATAGAATCCTACAGTGCAGAAAGAGGCCATTCGGCCCATCGTGTCTGCACCAACCACAATCCCACCCAGGCCCTATCCACATATCCCTACATATTTACCCACTAATCCCTCTAACCTACGCACCCTGGGACACTAAGGGGCAATTTAGAATGGCCAATCAACCTAGCCCGCACATCTTTGGACTGTGGGAGGAAACCGGAACACCCAGAGGAAACCCACGCAGACACGAGGAGAATGTGCAAACTCCACACAGGCAGCGACCCGAGCCGGGATTCGAACCCAGGTCCCTGGAGCTGTGAAGCAGCAGTGCTAACCACTGTGCTACCGTGCCGCCCTAGTTCGGGACTCTTCAACCAAGGCAAATGTTCTTCCAGTATCTACAATATTGTCTCAGGAGACGTTGGAAGCAGGGTCACTGAATATTTTAAGATGAAGGTAGATAGATTCTTATTAGACAAGGGAGACAAGGAATCAATGGTTATTGTGGGTGGATGGAGAATGTGGAACTCAACACAAACAGATCAGCCATTATCTTAAATGGCAGAGCACGTTCAAGGGGCCAAATTGCCTACTTCTGCTCCTAGTTCATATGTTCATACGTAGGCTATCAAACCCTTTAAGAATTTTATGTCCCAGTGAGATCACCTTTCATTCTTCTAAATTCCAGCAAATATTGGTTCATTCGTTTATGGGATGTGGGCATTACTGGTAAGGTCAGCTTGTTGCCCATTCCTAATTGCCCTTGAGAATGTGGTGAGCTGTCTTGAAGCGCTGCAGATAGTTCAGTGGCGGTAAACTCCTAATGTTCTCGCAGCAGTCCAGGCATTTTGACCCAGTGTCAGTGAAAGAATGACAATATAAATCAGTCCAGGTCAGGGTGATGTGTGACTTGGAGGGAAAATCTCAGGTGGTGGTGCTTCTAGATGGTAGAAGTTGTCTTCTTGCAAGGTGCTGTCAAAGGAGCCTTGGCGAGTTGTTGCAATGCATCTTGCAGATGGCACTGCTGCCTTTGTGTGCCAGTGGTGGAGAGTATGTATGTTTACGGTCATAGCTGGGGTGCCAGTCAAGAAGGTTGCTTCATCCTGGATGGTGTTGAGGTTCTTGAGTGTTGTTCAAATGGAACACACCCAGGGAAGTGCAGAGTATTCCATCACACTCCTAACGTGTGTCTTCTAGGTGGTGCAAAAGGCTTTGGGGAGCTGAAGGTGAGTTACTCACTGCAGAATTCCAGCTCCTGGCCAGCTGTTGTAACCACAGTATTTATATAGTGGGTGCCGGACCAGTTAAGCTTCTGATTAATAGTAACTCCCAGGATGTTGATTGTGGAGGATTCAGTGATGGTTATGCCGTTGAATGTCATGGGGAGATGGTTATATTCTCTCTTGTTGGTGATGGTTATTGCCAGGCACTTGTGTAATATGAACACTACTTGTCACTTACAGCCCAAACCTGATTGTTACCCAGGTCCTGCTGCATATGAACACAGACTGCTTCAGTATCTGAGGAGTTATGAATGGGACTGAACACTGTATTCATCAGCAAGCATCCCACTTCTGATCTCATGAAGGAAGGAAGATCATTGATGAAGAAGCTGAAGAAGTTTGGTCCTAGAGAACTGGCGATCTCCTGGGCTGCAAAAACTGGTTTCCAACAATCACAACCATCTTCCTTGTACTTGTGTTATAACCCCAACCATTGGAGAGCTTACCTCCTAATTTCCATTGACTTCAATTTTTCTAGGGCTCCTTGATGCCATACTAATCAAATGCTACCTTGATGTCAAGGTCACTCTCATCACACTTCTGGAATCCAGCTATTTGTCCATGCAAACTGAGCGTTGGTGACCAGGTTATTCTTGAATAAGTTTTGTTTGCTTGCACAGTCAAAAACATCTTCTGATTGTGAGTAGATCGATGGGGTGATAATTGGCCAGATTGGATTTGTTTTGTCTTGGTTTTTCTGGACAGGACATGCCTGGTCATTTTTCTACATTGTGTTGCAGCTGCACTGAAACAGCTTGGTTGGAGTGCAGCTAGTTCTGGAGCACAGGTCTTCAATACCACAGGTATGATGTCATTGGGACCCATAGCCTTTGCTGTATCCAGTGCCTTACACCGTGGGTGGGATTTTCTGGCCCCTGTGGCGTGTTTTCCAGTGGCAATGGTGGTTTGTAACTGGCCGGGCATTCCAGTCCCAACCTTGTCCACAACATTTTGCTGGTCGCTCCCGTCCTGCTGCTGAGGAACCAGCAGAGATCGGAAGATTCCACTAGCTGGAAAATCCAGTCCCATTTGAGATTAATTGAATTGGCTGGAGGCTGGCAACAATGATGCTGAGGACCTCAGGAGGAGGCTGAGATGAATCATTTGGTACTTCTGGCTGGCTGAAGTTAATTGCAGGGGCTTTATCCTTATTTTTTAGACTTGTTATCATTCAGGATGGAGAAGTCCAAGAAACCTCCTCTTCACATTGATTGTTTAATTATCCACCATCATTTAAGGTATATAGTGCCAATCTACTCAATTTATCTTCCTAAGACAATCCCTTTAGCCAATGAATGAGTCTAATAAACATTTGTTGCACTTCCTCCAAGGCTAGTATATTCTTCCATGAGTAAGGAGAAGAAAATTGTGCACAGCACTCTATGTTCTCACGAAGACCCTATATAGTTTAAGTAAGATGAGGGTGGCCAAGCAAGACTTCCCCATTTGAAATTCGTGCTGATGATTCGTAACTAAAATTTTGGTTTTGAGATGATTCTCTTTTCCTTTAGCAGGGGTCTATTATTTTCCAATTACCAATGTTAAGATGCTTAGTTGGTTTCTAGTTCCCTAGAAGTGTTCCAATCTCTCTTCTTAAATATAGATGTATCATTAGTTCACCATCAGTTGTCTTGGCACTGCACCTTTTTCTAGCAGGATATTAAGTAATAATACTGCCATGACTTCCCTCTTAAAATGTGCAGGTGCAATCTGTCCAGTGCAATCTCGCTTAAAATTTATTTTATTTAATTTTTCTCCTTTTTTTGTGCATTTAGATGCAGTAATATCATCTGATGATGCATCCACTTTATCTGTCTCTTTGATAAATACTGAAGAAAAATAACTATGTGATGTTTCTTCCATTTTGCTGTCGCTGCCTGGGACATCATCCTGACCATCCCACAGTGACTCTATTCCATGCCAATTTTCCCCATTCTTTTATTTATGTCCCCATAAAATATTTTACTGCTTTGTTTTATGTTCTTTGATAAATGAAATTCTTTGTTACTCTTTCCCCGACGCAATTTTTTTGACTTCTCTCCTGGTCTCTGTATTCTCCTTTTTTATGTTCTGCCCAGCTGTCCATTTACTTAATATCTGTCCCTTTCCTTACCATCAATTTTTCCTTTGTTTTTCTTTGTTCATGGTGTCTCTCTTGTGTTTAGTTTGTTCTTGTTTTTTAAGCAGAATATATTTTTCAGGTTCAGGTTGAACACCATTTTAAATGTTTCCCGTTACTGCTCTACCTCATTGTTCGATCAATTTTATTTTTCCAATTCTATTCTCAGCTCCTCAAAAAAAAAAACAGCTTTTCCTCAACCTGTTACCCTGTCCTTTGCCATGTTTGTGGCCTATTCATTTATTATCCTAAACTACACATTATGGTTGTGTCGCTACTTTTTACTCTTATCTGCTGCGGTTCATTATCTATTAACAGACCGACTAATTCAATCATCCCTTTTTGGATTCTCACTGGGTTAGAAAGGAGTTCTGTACATATTGTAAGAACTCCATTCACTTACCCCCTTCACCATCCTCTTCTGACCACTTAAGTTTGGGGTGGTTGAAATTCCCTTTTGATTCTTCTGTTTTTTATTAATTTCCCTAATTTCTTTCACAATTGGGAGGTCTTTATTCTGCCCTGAGTGATTGATCTTTTTTTCGTCTCCTCTCTGTCCGCCTTCTGAGACACGATGCTTTAATCTGCATTGTGGCTGTTGCCCTCAGTCTTTCTCCTTATCATCACAGGTAGCAAGTACACTCTACCTGCTGGGCAGAACCAATGTCTGCGACCCAACCTGTCCCAAGATCAGTCTTCCCGGCTCTCTGATAATAACACCTTCAATCTGTACTTTCATGTAGCTGTACTTTTTTCTGGGGAATGACCGTGCTCTGAAAAAAAAGCTATTGAGAAATTTATCTCAATCCCTTCTGTTTGGGATTGTCTCTAACTCTCACTCCAACTCAATAGCTCTGAGTCGAGTGACTCAAAGCAGAGACAGTTCCTGCAGTTGTGGGACACAAACACTCCCGTAATATACAGTGCCGACACAGTCTGCACTGCCCACTCTAGAATATTTTGTTTAGTTTTTCAATAATCTACATGAACATTAGATAGACAGCCTGTGTTTTGAAAAAATAAAATTGATTCCTGTTTACTCACGCTCTGTGCTTCTCCTCCATGCTCTCCATCACATCACTTTTTAAGATTTTCTCTAGAGGTAATGTTGCTGCCCATCTTTGTAAACCGGTTTAATATTAGTTCTTAATTCTGCATTTTTAACTATTCATTAAGTTTCTAAAAAAGCGTGCAATATATTGAATACTTCATTCAATTCGTTCCTGATCGATTGCTGCTCACTTGTGCTGATTTTGGGATTTCCCTCTGAGTCAGTTTAATTGCAAGGCTAATTTGCCATTGATCTACCTTTTAAATAGTTCTGGTTCCCATTCATTCTTCCTTAACAATTGTACTTTGTGGCATAATTGAAATCAACAGAATGAAAGTAAGGAGGATTCTACAGTGGCTGGGCTTCCATTCTGCTAGAAGGTGAAACTTATCCCAATTAAATCATGTTGCAAAATAGTAAATATGGTATGTGTTTATAGGTTTTAACAGCGGAGATGAAGTAGGGAGATGCACAGTCACTAAGCATCTCAGTAAGTAAGTAAACAAGTTTGTAGTGTGAAGTTAAAGTGTGAAATTGTTACGTTGCAGTTCTTAACCACGATCAAGAGGGACAGCAAGGGAATAGTAACCAATGCAAAACACTCACAAAAGATCTATTTCTAAAGTGTGCTCCTTTACCTTATTGAAAAGGCATTCTGACAATGCAAAGACTTAGCTGGTTGATTAGAAAAGGATAAAAATATGGAGCAAGGAAGCAAATAAGGGAGAAGGGACGGGAGGCAGAAAGGCAAGGGTCAAAGGAAAAGAGAAGAGCAATTCAAAGAGAAAAAGAGATTGAGGTCGTAGAGAAGAAGAAGCAGAGGAATGAAGAAAGCTAGGCTCAATTGGACTGTCACCTCTAGGTCAGGAAATTGTAAGTTTGAGCGTTACTCTAAGAAGACCGAACTTGGGTCTGCACTGACTCTCCGACAGAGCATCTTACCCAGGCCCACCCTCGCTCTATCCCCCCATCCTCACCTATTTACCCCACCAATCCCCCTAACCCACACATCTTGGGACACTAAGAAGCAATTTAACATGC
The DNA here is from genome assembly GCF_964213995.1 of Mustelus asterias. Classification (NCBI taxonomy): domain Eukaryota; kingdom Metazoa; phylum Chordata; class Chondrichthyes; order Carcharhiniformes; family Triakidae; genus Mustelus; species Mustelus asterias. The sequence goes on from NC_135817.1 coordinate 46,813,318, forward strand.
ACCAATCCACCTTTCATTTCTTTGCTGTCCTCTTACACAAAAGATGGCTATATTAAAAAAGTATCACAGATGGAGGACCTGAATTTTTTGCCCCGTTGGGCATGTGCATTTGGTGGGCACAGAAGGAAGTGCAAAATGTGCTTCCAGCTGCAATCAAACCGAGAGAGTGATCGCCGCTGGCTGGCTGTTAATTGTCATGAAACGTGTACTTTGAAAGGCTGAGCCCTGTCGAGGTGGGCGAGCACCAACAGAAATGACAGTGCAGGCGGGTGTTTCCAACTAGCCCCTCAAAGGCTGAAAGCTGCCTCAGGGAGCTGCAGTATTGGTCCAATGACATTTGCACCAAAAATAAAATGCTGCCAACTTTCTCTATCAATCAACTGGCAGAATAACACACAACACTTCAACTCACAAAGACTTTCTTTTATTTCAACCTGGACATTTTAACTCACTCTGAATCGGGAATGGTGAAAAAAATGTGATTGCCTGCGGACCAAGCATAAAAGCACATGGGGCACATAAAATTAGGGCTAATTGCATGCTTAATTGCCCTTTCAATTATCAGTGGGTGCGTTTCCGACTCTGGCACACCTCTGACTCCGGCACACACCTGCCATACAAAATATCACATGACGATGGCATGACATTGGGACATATGTCCAATGTTTTCTCTTGAAATTTCACGCAAGTTCAGCTCGGGTATGTACCTGCTCTAGCTCTGTGAAATTCTGGCAGAGATTATTTTTATGTAGATGAGGTCCGTGGATTGTGTATCTATACCCTGTGCTTTACACCCCTTGTTTCCATATTAAATTCATTCACTGCATTTAATTCATCCGAGATATTAGTTTTCCAAATATATCTGATGGAATGCCCTGCCTATTGAGCATGTTCACAGAATTATTACAACAAAGACAGCAATGGGAAATGAAATTCATTTTTTAATGGTTGCCACTCTCTCATGAAGAATCAAGAGAAACATAAAGCTAATCCTTTCAGATCTTTTCCAACAAAACAATGGCATGAATAAACAATATTACTAAGTGAAGGAAAGCAGTAATCTGTGCGCAAGCACAAAATTCCTCTCAGCATTCATTTAAAGAAAACTTTCAAATTTTACTAAATTACTCCCAATTGAGAGGTATCAGCCCAGCTTTTCTTTGACGCCTATTGAATCCTTGCTCAAGGGCCTCAGCTAAGGGTGGTGAAGAGTGTTCAATAGGACACCCACCTAATTAAAAGGAGTTCAGCATCTGTATGCCCTATTGGAACAAGAAGCAGTTTATCAACTCATAAAACTCATGTACATCCCAGTGCCTGGGAAAAACAATCACCCTTCTCTGTTGGAGTAGGCATTTGATGGATCAGGAAATGCTTCAAAGGTTCTTCGTGCACAGAGCCGACAAAATTCTTAATTTGGCCCTGAGTGGTCCTCCACATAACTTCTTATCAGAAAGCTGGTATCTCTGATAATGGAATTGAGGCCCGAAAACCAGCATTTAATCTCCGTTCTAAAATGTGACAGATGACAACTGAGTAGGAAATGGTTGCTCACGGATATGATTAATGCATTACTGCTCACTGGTGAGATTTAATCTTTCCGTTGCAGCATCTTTGATCACGAGAACCTCTGGATGCAAATGTTTCTCAAGTATTAGGGAGCACTGGATTCCATTTTTTTATAGAATGGCTAATACAATTGCTATCAGAAACATTCTTTATTAGACTTATAATCCATAATAGTTTTTTTTCAAAAATATAATTTTCAATTGTATATCTTTAAACATGTTTTTAGGGAAGTTTTCATTCGAGATGAAGAATAAGCACTGTTCCAAAACAATAAAAAAGTAATCATAAAAATGGCAAAACAAAGTTGCAAATCATGATATCTTTCTGAACTATTCTTGCAAAAAACAACGCTTAAAGTATGAATCAAGTAAAATATGAATTGGTAAGAGGGGTTTCTTAATTATCTGTCAGATTTAGTTTCAATTATTCTCTGTGATCAATATGAAAGGCCAAACATAAAGTCTTTAAAATGTAAAATGTTAAGTCACTTTTAAGAGTTACGTATTGTGTGCAGAAGTTGCTGTTACATTGTTCTTTCTTTAAACAGACAGTTGAGAGTTGTCACTGGTGAGTGGTTTTTTGAAGAGAGATCAAAACGATTTGAATCTTCATCAGGAATGGGATGTGAAATGATAAAACGGTCCATCATCAGGAAACCTCCAGGTAGGAAATACTGGACATGTCTTTTGCTGTACTTCATAGATGCAGATTAAACTCACCAGAGAAAGTTGGGTCTTATCAATTCCATTGTGAGTACACTTTCAAGGTTCTTAATGGTAAGCCTTAAATACTGTCAAACAACCTATCAGCCTTTCTGAAAATTAATGTTTACATATGTGGAGTTTCATTCTTTCACATTTTAATTATTGTTGGAACTTTAAAAATGTGTAATTATTTAAATCTTTTAGCATAGAAACTAGAAGCAGGAGTAGGCCATTTGGCCCTTCGAGCCTGCTCCACCATTCATTTTGATCATGGCTCATCATCGAATTCAATACCCTGATTTCCCCCTACCTCCATATCCTTTGATCCCTTTAGCCCCAAAAGCTATATCTAATTTCTTCTTGAAATCAGACAATGTTTAGGCCTCCACTACATTCGGTGGTACTGAATTCCACGCATTCACCACGCTCTGGGTGAAGAAATCTCTCCTCACCTCTGTTCTAAAAGGTTTACCCCTTTCACTCTTCTAAACTCCACTGAATATAATCCTAACCGACTTAATCTTTCCTCACATGACAGACCTGCCATCCCAGGAATCAAGTAATAGTGTCTTCCTATTATTACTACCAAAGTGAATAACCTCACATTTATTCACATTATACTGCATCTGCCATGCAGATGCCCACACACTCAGCCTGATCAAATCACGCTGAAGCATCTCTGCATTCTCCTCATAGCTCGCCTTCCCAGCTAACTTTGTATCATCCGCAAATTCGGAGATAATACATTCAGTTCCCTCTTCCAAATCATTAATATATAATGTGAACAGTTGGGGTTCTAGCACTGATCCCTGCGGAACCCGACTAGTCACCGCCTGCCAATCAGAAAAAGACCCCTTTATGCCAACTTTTTGTTTCCTACTTGCTAACCAGCTTTCTATCCATCTCAAGACACTACCTGTGATCCCATGTGCTTTAACTTTACATAGTACTCTGTTATGTGAGACCTTGTTGAAAACCGTCTGAAAGTCTAAATAAACCACATCCTCGGTTCTCCTCGATCAACTCTACTAATTACATTCACAAAAAATTCCAATAGATTCATCAAGCATGATTTTCCTTTTGTAAATCCGTGCTGATTTTGTCTGATTATATCACTGCCTTCCAAATGCCGAGTTATGAAATCCTTGATAATAGACTCTAGCAACTTCCCCAGTACCGACGTTAGGCTCACTGGTCTATAGTTCACTATTTTCTCTCTATATCCCTTTTTGAATAGTGGGCTTACATAGCTACCCTCCAACCTGTAGGAATTATTCCAGAGTCCAAAGAATTTTGGAAAATAACCACCAATGGATCTACTATTTCCAGGGCCACTTCCTTAAGTACTCTGCGATGAAGATTATGAAGACCTAGAGATTTATTCACCTTCAATCCCATCAACTTCCTCAAAACCATTTCTCTATGAATGCTGATTTCCTTCAGCTCCTCACTAAAACATGTTTCTCACAGCACTTCGAGCACATAATTCAGTTCTTCCTTTGTGGAGACTGAAGCAAAGTACAAATTTAATTCCTCAATCACTTCTTTATTCCCGATTATGAATTCTCTTGTTTGTGACTGTGAAGCGCTATCAATTAGGCAAAAGACTACTTGTGTGCCAATACAACTGTAGGCTTTTATTCATTACAGAACTAGGAGCAGATCCTAACAGATAACCGACCCGAACTGAACAAGGGGGAGGAAACAGCCACCTTTATACTGGGTGACAAGGGGAGGAGCCAGCAGGGGATGTGTCCAGGCATGACAAACACACAACAGTGGTCCAGACAGGACAAAGGTGCAACTGTAGTCCACCACATTCACCCCTCCTTTAAAAAAAAACGGGGTGAAGCGCAAACAATGTCACAAGTTCAGACAATCTGGTGGCTTGATCCGCCGTCGCGATCGTCGTAGTGCAGGTTGCAGAGTCGTCCGAGCAGGGAGCGGAGTCAGCCCAGGCTCCAGGCACTGAGCGTCGAGAGGAGGCGCCAGGTGGTGTGAGGCAGAACCATCCGTCGTCCCGTCCAGTAGTTGGGTACTGCGTGGCGACGGCACCGGCGACTCAAGCGAGCTGTACATAGGGGTGAGAGAAGTGAGCTGTGGCCCTGGTGGTGTATGGAGAACAGAGGGAACTGGGGCTGGGGGGTGGAGGGATGTAGTGGGCTCTGGGCGCACAATATAGGAGACTGGGACTGAAGGGGGGAGGGGCGTAGCGGTCTCTGGGCGCACAACACAAGGGACTGGGACAGTGGGGCAGAGGGACGTGGTGGCCTCAGGGGCACTTGCGGGTGCCAAGTCACGGACAGAGACTGTATCCCCCTGCTCATCAGGGTACGCCACATAAGTGTATTGAGGCATGTAGCAATTGGACCCTCTCAACCAAGGGTCCGGACATGCTTCCGAAGCAGAATGGGCCCAGGGGACATCAGCCAAGCTGGGAGCGAGGTACCCGAGGAGGACTTTCTGGGGAAAGTGAACATCCGCTCGTGAGGGGTCGTATTGGTCGTTGTACACAAGAGTGACCTAATTGAATGTAGTGCATCCGGGAGGACATCTTGCCAACGGTTGACTGGAAGGCCCCAGACTGTAGCGCTAATAGAACAGCCTTCCAGACAGTTACGTTCTCCCACTCTACTTGACCATTACCCCTGGGGTTATAGCTAGTGGTGCGGCTGGAGGCAATGCCTTTGGCGAGCAGGTACTGCCTCAGCTCGTCGCTCATGAATGAGGACCCACGGTCGCTATCAACATAGGATGGAAAACCGAACAGGGTGAAGAGCATGTTCAGGGTCCGAATCACTGTAGCCGTGGTCATGTGCGGGCAGGGGAAGGCAAAAGGGAAACACGAATATTCATCGATGACATTCAGAAAATAAATATTGCGGTTAGAGGAAGGGAGGGGGCCTTTAAAATCAATGCTGAGGCGCTCAAACGCGCGAGTGGCCTTTATACGGTGCGCCCTACCCGGCCGATAGAACTGCGGCTTGCACTCTGCCACAATCCTCCACCACAAGATCTTATCATTTTTGATCTTGCCCCTCTGCCTGGTGTTGAACAGAAAGGCAACGGACCGCTGGTCCGTAAGTAAAGTGAACCGTTGGCCCCCAAGGTAATGGCGCCAGTGCCGGGCGGCTTCCACGATGGCCTGGGCCTCCTTCTCAACCGAGGAGTGTCGAATCTCAGGGCCTTGCAAGGTCCGGGAAAAAAAGGCCACCGGATGGCCCCTTTGGTTAAGGGTGGTGGCTAGGGCAAAATCAGACGCATCACTTTCCACTTGGAATGGGATGGATTCATCCACAGCATGCATCGCGGCCTCCGCGATGTCCGCTTTGATGTCGTCGAAGGCCAGACGGGCCGAAGTACAACGTTTGCTCAAGGAAGGGATCATTCAGGGAAAAGAGGTCGATTTGAGAAGCGGATGGGCTTTATCCGTGTAATGGGGAACCCACTGGGCATAGTAGGAGAAGAAGCCCAGGCATCTCCTCAGTGCTTTGAGAGTAGTAGGGAGGGGAAGCTGCATAAGGGGACGCATACGGGCTGGGTCGGGACCAAGGACACCATTTTCTACCACGTACAAGGATAGCGAGGCGGCGTGTCCGAAAGACACACTTCGCCTCATTATATGTCAAATTCAGGAGAGTGGCAGTACGGAGGAATTTTTGTAAGTTGGCATCATGGTCCTGCAGGTCATGGCCGCAGATGGTGACATTATCCAGATACGGGAAAGTGGCCCGTAGCCCGTGCTGGTCCACCATTTGATCCATGGCCCGCTGGAAGACTGAGACCCCATTGGTGACACCAAAAGGGACTCGGAGGAACTGGTAGAGGCGACCATCCGCTTCAAAGGCAGTATATGGGCGATCCTCCGAGCGGATAGGGAGCTGGTGGTAGGTCGATTTTAAATCAATCGTGGAGAAAACCCTATAGTGCGCGATGCGATTGACCATATCAGAGATGCGGGGAAGAGGGTACACATCTAGTTGCGTATACCTGTTTATGGTCTGGCTATAGTCGATCACCAGCTGTTTCTCCCCCGATTTAACTACGACCACCTGCGCCCTCCAGGGGCTGGTGCTGGCCTGAATGATCCCTTCCTTGAGCAAACGTTGTACTTCGGACCGAATGAAGGCCCGGTCTTCCGCACTATAGCGCCTACTCTTGGTGGCTATAGGCCTGCAATCCGGGGTGAGATTATCGAATAAAGGGGGGGGGCAATCTTGAGGGTCGAGAGACTGCAGGTGGTGCGCGGGGGGCGCTTAAGTGACGGCGCATTGCAGACAGAGAGTGGGGAATAAGGGCCATCCGACTGCAAAGTGACGCTCCTATGATGGGTGAGGAAATCTAACCCCAGCAGTACAGCTGCGCAGAGTTGCGGCAGCACGAGGAGCCGAAAACACTCGTAGACTGTGCCCTGTACCGTCAGAGTCACCCAACAGCATCCAAGGACATCCACTGAGTGAGAATCCGAAGCCATGGAGATTGTCCGTTTCCAGGGCCGCACGGGAAGGGCATATTGACGCACTGTGCGAGGGTGTATAAAACTCTCTGTGCTCCCGCAGTCGAACAAACAGTTTTCTACATGGTCGTTTACTTTAATCCCCATCATTGACTTGGAGAGTTGGTGAGACTGAGATTGGTCCAGACGAATCGATGCAACCGTCTAACTAGGTGAGTATTCATATTCGTCCGCGTCTGATGACGTCGCGGATGAAGTTTCCCGCTTGGCGCGCCTTGATGACGGCACCCAAGATGGCGATTTCCGCGCAGCCACTGACTGCATCAAAGATGGCGATTTCCGCGCAGCCACTGACTGCATCAAAGATGGCGATTTCCGCGCAGCCACTGACTGCATCAAAGATGGCGATTCCCGCGCAGCCACTGACTGCATCAAAGATGGTGATTCCCGCGCAGCCACTGACTGCATCAAAGATGGCGGCACCCGCGGAACACACGCGGCGCCATGAGACTTTGCGATCGACTTCGCCCGGCAGACTTTGACAAAATGGCCTTCTTACCGCATCTGGAGCAGATCGTATCCTTCGCTGGGCAGCGACGCCGAGGGTGCTTGGCTCGGCCGCAGAAGTAGCATTTGGGCCCCGCTGGAACAGCCGCCGCGGTGGAACCGTCGATGGAGCATTGTAGGCCCCGAGATTGCGGGAGGCCGCTTCTAGGGATTCGGCCATCGTGGCCGTTTTCTGGAGATCCAGGCCACCCTGTTCAAGCAGGCGCTGCCGAATGTAAGTAGACTCAATACCCGCGACGTAGGCATCCCGGATCAGGTCCTCCGTGTTCTGAGCTGCTGAAACAGCCTTACAGTCGCAAGCTCGAGCTAGAACCCGCAGGGCGCGCAGAAATTGGGTGCACGATTCTCCTGGCTGCTGCCTGTGAGTAGCCAAGAGATGTCTGGCATAGACCACATTAGGGCTCTTTCGAAACTGCCCTTTTAAGAGTTCTATAGCATCCACGTATGTAGTAGCATCCCGGAATATACAGTAGACTGCATCGCCTACCCGGGCGCGGAGCACGCGGAACTTATCGCCGTCAGAGTCGACGACCGCAGAGGCGCTGATGAAAGCTTCAAAACAGTCCAGCCAATGGTCAAAATGATCAGAAGTTCTGACCTCTTGAGGGTCCAAGGTTAATCTGTCAGGCTTCAAAAGCTGCTCCATATCGGTCAAAGGTAATGAATAAAATTGAAGCGCTATCAATTAGGCAAAAGACTACTTGTGTGCCAATACAACTGTAGGCTTTTATTCATTACAGAACTAGGAGCATATCCTAACAGATAACCGACCCGAACTGAACAAGGGGGAGGAAACAGCCACCTTTATACTCGGTGACAAGGGGAGGAGCCGGCAGGGGATGTGTCCAGGCATGACAAACACACAACGGTGGTCCAGACAGGACAAAGGCGCAACTGTTGTCCACCAGACTGTAAGGGGACTACATTCGTTTTTGTCAATCTTTTTCTCTCTACATATCTATAGAAACTTTTGCAGTCAGTTTTTATGTTCCCCACTATCTTACTTTCATACTCTATTTTTCCCTTCTTAATCAATCCTTTAGTCCTCCTTTGCTGAATTTTAAACTGCTCCTAATCCTCAGGCTTTGCTTTTTCTTGCGAGTTTGTATGCTTCTTCCTTGAATCTGAAACACTCTCTAATTTCCCTTGTAAGCCATGATTTGGCCACAATTCCCTCACCACCCTTGCGCCAAACAAAAATAACCAACTTCTGGAGTTCACCTATTCATTTTTGAAATGCTTGCCATTGTCTGTCCACCGCCTTTCCTTTCAGTAATGTCTCCTAGTCCATCATTTTGCCTCTTATCTTTATCTTACTATCTTTCTTTCCCTTTACTTTATTTTCTGTACGTGATTTGACACTTAAATCGATATTTCAACTGGCATTTTCTGGTTCAAACTCTGCACCTCTCATTAATGATTCTTTAATCTGACGTGGTTGAGGAGATGCAGACCCTGGGATAAATTTATAGGTCATGACAGTGGCACTCTTCAGCAGCTGGGAAACCAGCAGCAACCACACCATGGACATTTTCAGAAACACCAACTGAATTCAGTAGAAAAATTAATTACCTGCCGTTGGGATTCCTGTGTCTTTAAGGGTAAAGGTCCCGTCGCCAAGAGCTTCTTGTCAATTGGAGGATGGATAGCTCTTCAGCATCACCAGAAGCAGTGGCCACTGCTGGTACTACAGCAAGCCTAGACCAGATGCCATGGAGAAGACACTGGTGTTCAGTTCAGCTCAGCTTCTGGGGCTCACTGGGGCCAGTAATACAGGTCCCAGTGAGAGGGGGTGTTTGATGTGGAGGACAGAGGGGGAAGTCTTTCAGCTGAGGTAACCCATGCCACCATGCGTCCTCGTGAGCTACAGGGTGCTCAGTAAGGAGTGCCTGCCCTTCCCCTGAGCCCGCAGGAAGACCACCAGCTTATACTGGGCACTTTCCCCACAGGGTGTGCTAATAGAATACCAGTGGTGCAGGATCGGGCCTCAAATGGCCATAAATTTGTAATTTAAGAGCATCAACTGGCCTCTGGATAGAAAGGTTGTCCTCAACTTGCCCAAATCTTAACTTAAACAGGGCAAGTTGGACATTCCACCATCCACCTTCCCTCCCAATTCCTCACCCACTTTCAAAAGCAGACTTGAATTCCAGCCATTGTTTGCCTTGCTTGAGACAAGTTGCAGACCCCCCCCTCTCTAATTTCTAGTACGTCCCAAATTTCATGAAAGCTTATGGGAAAATGTAAGAAACAGCTGTGCCCTGCTGTTCATTCGCCGCTAACTGCCACTTCTGTCCCATTGATATTTGTGGATGCATTTCCTCAACAATCTTCAACAACTGCAGACCTCTTATGTAAATTGAATCAATAGTCCTATTAGACAACATTATCATGAGCAGATGTCAACGGATTAGTGGAGGTGGCTGATTTAAATCAATGGGAGCACACATTAGTCAGTTTGGTTTCCTGTTTAATGTGTAAAACTGACCTCAAGTTGATAATAAAAATAAGAGCAAGGGCTCTTTTAGAAGTGAAATCTTTATCACTCTGGGGAGGCATAAAAATGTCCTAATGATGTCATGAAAAGTTAAAATCTTGAGATTTAACTGTGTTTGACTCAATTAATACAAAATCATGATCTAATAACATCAGAAACAAAATACTTCCCTGATTGATTTTTCTACAAGGATCATGAGGTTTTAAATCTACATTTAACTGGTACACCAAGTACAGATACAATATAATTTAATAGCCTTTGTTTTAATTGCATGTTCAGATGATCCCATTACAACCCAACGTTAAATTGCGGGTGTGACGGGGAATTTGATTTGTGACTTTTTTTTAAATGGTTTTATTACACATTGAATAAAGTGCTTTCCCTCGTCAGCAGGATGGAATAGTCTCGACTATTCTTGGGCTATCCTGAGGTAGTGAAAGGTGCTATAAAAATTCAGGCCTTTTTTTTCAAAGAATGTCTCAGTGCTTCACTTCAGGTGGCAGAATCATATGCTTAGATAATGAGTAGCAAAGGTAAATGTCATATGGTAAGGAATGTGGGTCAATTTGTGGAAAAGACTAGGAATGCTAACCGAAGAAAATAACTAGGGGTGACCTTAAATTTGTAAGATCTAAAAATGTGAATAATCTTGCATAGATAGGTAAGAATTTTTGAGTTACGCAATCATGGTGTACATTATACACATGGTGGAGGTGAATTTCCAGCCTCGCTGCGCCTGGCACAGATCGCAGCAATCCCAGAAAATTGCATGTGGGCCTAAAAACATGTTTCGCACCCGGCACCAAACCATTTGCAATTGTCTCAGGCCCTTTCAACTGGCGCAAACCAGATTGCATGTAGAAAGGGGCATTTAAATATGCTTAGCCCGTTCAACACTGGATTTTCCCAGCTCCCGGGATCTTCTGACCCTTGGTGAGCTCGGCGAGAATCGCTACAGGTCTCCACTAGCAGAGACCAGGCGTGATGGCTACACCGGGGGTGGGGGGGCTTAGAGGCCAATGAAGCCCCCAGGTGGTCAGGGACATGGCTGGGCTGTGCCCATCTGGCAGTGGTCCCGTCCCTCCCAGAACTGGCACACAACTCACCTCTGTCCCAAAACATAACTAATTGTGGGACAATTTCAGTCCAGTCCCCAGTTTTCTCGCTTTTGTGACACTTAGTCATTTTGTGGGAAAATTCCGCCCAGTGTTATCCTTGGTACATTAGAGCCAAAACAACTGTATTTCAATAACACGAATAGCATTTTATGTGCATCTTAGTGGAAATGATAAAAATTCAAAGTGTGTGAATAGGTATCTCTTCGAATCATTGCATTCTACATTTAAAGGAAGGGAAAATCTCCGGCATGGCACACACCAAAATATACAATTTCTTGATGTGATCTTCAGGTATTTGCTCGGAAAGCTGAAGTGTAACATCACCCTTTACAAATTAAGAGATGCCGTACTTTTATTCATGTGTGCATCAAAAATGCAATTGAAGTCAACTTTTTAAAAATCTGGACGAACTCGTTAGATCCAAGGATGTGATTTATCCCATTGCAAAGATTATCTGGGCGATTCTCCCAGCCCGCTGTGCTGCTTCTAGCAGAGGCTGTTTCGCGGACTCCTGCTGGGCACCAGGCCTCTGCGCTTCTCCGGCAGCCAGATTTCTGACGCCGTCAGCTCCATGCCAAAATCAGCACGGGGCTGAATAAATTATGTTAATCCTAATTTACATTTGTTTTAAATACCATTAGCAGCCTGGAACTGAAATCTCCGGGCCCGCTAGCCTCTCTTCCCCCCCCCCCACTACCCCCCTCCCAGGAGTGTTTCATTCCAGCGGGGTTTAGTATGGCTCCTCACTAGCGGGGAGCTGGCGGCCCAACCCCACTGGAATGAAGGGGAGCAATCGGGCTTGCCAGAGGTTCGGGCGCCGGGGTGCCCCCGGGCATTGCCACCTTGGCAGTTCCAGCCTGGGCCCCTTGGCACTGCCCAAAAGACAAAGTGCCAATGCCCAGGGGACATTTGACACTTCCCATTGGGCATCAGGCAGTGTCAAGGGGTGGGATCTAAAGGGGCAGGACCTCTGGAGGGGGACAATCGGTGAGGGTGGGGATCCCACTGCCACTCTGCATTTGGGCTGAGTGACAGAGAGAGGGAGGCCAACAATCGGAGCCGGCCATCGCGGTGTGGTGGCGGGGGGGGGGGGGGCCTTGGGGGGGCGGGGGGGCCTTGGGGGGGCGGGGGGGCCTTGGCGGGGGGGGGGGGGGGTTCAGCCTGCTGGGGAGGTTGGGACTGTGGGGGAGGTGAGGGAGATGGGTACTGCGGGGCGGGGTGGGGTTGGCCCGGGCATGTTTGGTGGGGCAGCAATCGGACTGTCGGAGGGGATGAGAGGGCCGGCGATGCAAGGGTTGCAGGGCTGGCCAACGATCGAACTGGCCAGCAATCGGTAGGCCGGCAGATGAGCCACTGCATATGCGCAGATCTCGGTGCTGACAGATCGGTGCATGCGCAGTGGCCCGCTCAGCACTATGCTGCCAGCTTCCCCAGGGGGAATAGGCCCTGCCCACTGATTTTTGGACTGATTTACACTCGTGCACTCTGCAATGCACAGAGTGTGGGAGATTCATTTTAAAAGTTTGGCTGAAAAAAACCCAGCGTGATTTACTCCAATTCTTATGCAAATTCGACACTTAGAATTTTTTGGGAGAATCGCCCCCGTGGCACTCACTGGACACAGAGCTAAAGCAATGTTATATTTTCATTTTCAGTGCATCTGGAATGTAACTTGTTTTCTTCACTCCTATCAGGAAGCAAGACTGATCAACTAAAAGGAAAAACAAATCACAAAAATACAGAAGAGACTTCAAAGACCCCCACATTAACCAGAAATGAGAAGAAGATGGTTCCAGATGCATTCCGAAGGCTCAAGTAAGTAAGAGTGGAACCTTAAGAACTGTAGGGAATAGAGGATGGTCTAGTTAGGAACACATGATCAGTGCAGACTTGGAGGGCCTGTTCCTGTGCTGTATTGTTCTTTGTTCTTTGTACATTTCCTGCATTAAATCCCACATTTAAATATTATCCCAGTGAATATATCTTCATTCAAACAACTGGATTCGTCACTCAGTAAGAGCTTTACAATTGCAGAGTACTTCTGGCTGAATTGTGAAGATTATTGAGAAACCTGTTGAGAAATACAGGTCAACAGAATTGAAAACATTACCTAATTGCTTACTCTGTTCCTGTTTGAACTTGTGTGTAAAGACATTGGGCGAAATTCTCCCATCCCTCCCTTGGCGGGTTTGGTATCAGCCAGGAGCGGAGAATCTAATGGAAACCAAAAGGTCGGAAACCCGCCTGCGTAAAAACTAATTGCAATTCTCCTAATGGAGGATTAATGGTGGGTCAATTTTCCTGGTGGTCTGAATGTCTTTTGTTTGCATATCATCAATGCTCATCAAGACAGCTGCTTGCCGCAGTCTCCCCATGCCTCCAATATTGCATTGCACCAGCAGGAAATTACATTGGTCTCAAATCCATTTGAAAAAGAGTGATGTGCACAAGGTGGACCTCAGTTCTCACCTCTCGAGGCCAGTACGATATACATAGCCTATCTGCCATAGCACTACACTCTTATTATTGCACTGAACATCACTCTGCTGGGGCTTCTGGCAAGCGTAAATGAGCCATTTTATCAGCTCGATGAACTATTATAATTCACACACTCAGTGCTGCCCAATCACTGAATCACATCTAACAGTAGACATTTTGTTTTGGGTTTACAAGCATGGGTTGGTTGAGCATGCTCTGTATTCTGCCTATTACAGACAACCAAAGAAACATACTGTTTGATTTCATCAGCCAATTGCAGGGATTTAAATCTTGCATACCTGGCATCGCACCTGCGCTGAAATTTGTTGCTCAGATGTGTGGTCAGCAGAATGTTTTTTTGGAGTGACCACAACATCCTGTTAGTGAAAAATACAACACATAGTAGCAGCATGAAATGGCATGCTTAACCTGTTCAAGTGTTTGAGGTCCTTTGCCTTTCAGGGCTAATTTGAGATAGACCAGGTACACTTAGATCCAAAAAAGGTGTCCTTTGGCCCATTTGGAAGTTTTCACAATGCACAGCCAGCAATGATCTAATCAGGATAGCCATTCTCCTGCAGGATAGTGTTGGTGTGCCTTTTTTTGACATCAAGCTTGTAAGGTGAGCATATGGCCCGGGCCCTATTTGCAAGACTGCTATTCAGATCAACCTTAAAATGGATGGAGCTATATGAATCCCAATGTGCATATTAACTGATGAAGGTAGAGTAGTCTAGCGAGCTCCCACTTCTCGACATCCCACTTGAGAAATCCGCTAATGGGTTTTCCACTATTGTCTACCATGAGCATACTCTTCATCGGTCTCTACTTCAAATTACCCTGAAAGGCAAACTATCTAAAAATATTTGAAGAACAGGTTAGCAAGCCGCTTTACGCTTAATACAATATGAGTGGCATTTTCCTCTGACAGGGTATTGCTGTCAGTCCTGCCTACCACATAGCAACATCCTGTAGGAATTCCAGTGCTAATGCAATACCAGGTATGTACATCTTGCATCCCAACGATTGGCTGTTCAAATCTAACAGCATGTTCCTTTGGTTGTTCATAATAGAAAGAGCACGGACCGTGTTCAACTAATTTGCCCTTGCAAAACCCAAAACAAAACTTCTACTACTGACTGTGATTCAACAAACATGCAGCACTCGCTGAACAATTCTGAATTCCCTAATAGCTACACTAACAACCAATTCATTCAAGCTCACGACATGACTCGTTTACGTTTGTTGTAAGTGATATACATTTGTACGCAGGAATCCATTCTCTGCAAACAAGCTTTGTGCATTTGCCAGGGAGCTTGGTGAGCCAATAGTGTTGCTTTCTCCATGGCAACACCTTGGCTAATTAGAATCGACTTGCTAACCAATCAGCACCATTCCCCTGTTGTGATCATTTGAAATTTGGCATTGTTGTGTTTGTCTTGGTGAGTGAAAGAAGAAAAGCTTTGCCAACATGTTTCTCTCTTCTCAGCAATATTCAAATTCCTTTCAAATCAAACTCTGTTCAAGTACAAAATATGGATGAAATTGCATCAAAAGCACATACAAAAGAATAAACAAGAAAACCTGTGACATTCTCTACTTTCCCCCGACCCCCTTACCATTGTAAGTTATGCAAAATTTAACAATGCTGTCATCTATTCTAACAGAAAGCAAGGCAAGTCCAATCTGAAGATACAGAATGGTCAGGGGCTAGACACAAAGAATGAGGACAGAAGAAGCATTAGCTACGCAGATTCAGACTTTGAAATGGAAAGTATACATTCCACAACACGGTCTGGCAGGTAATGGATCACATATTTACAAACATAAACATGTACCTCTGGCAGCATAGGCTGGTATTTGATGTTACTTTAGTGCTTGCAAATGATAGTAATGTAGAGATTGTGTCCTGCTGACATTCTTCAGTTTGTTTCAGAAGTCAAGCTCAGATATTTCTAATATCGATTGTAATGAGCACTGAGATGCACACCATCGTGCCTGTGGCACTTTGGGAGTTTCACCTATTTTTGGTTCGATTTTCCTGTGCATAATTATCTTATCTGATAGCTCCACCTATTGTCTTCTGTATTTAACTTTGCCAATCACTAAAACAGTTTGCTCAATTGTGATCTCTTATCATTTATTCAGCCTCCATGAGAAGATGTTCTTTTCAACTATGAACTCTAATCTTGTCTAAGTTGAGTGGTCTTTTCAACCTGCTTGTTTTAACCTCAGTCAGCATATGTAGGTACAGTTCAAATGCATTGAGCTTGAGCCTTTCATCAATTAGTTGCTTGAATCATCCTGATTGCTCTCCTAATGGATTCCCCTTAGAATGGAACCTTTTTGCAGATAGAGGGAAATAAAACTGTATCAGTTTGAAATCCCATAGAAAATATTCATTGCTTAATGAGTATAACAAGATTTTTAATAGAAATCTGAGTAACAATTAATAATTTAGCCCTGAAAAATACGTGGAATGTTCTTAAATATCTCCATTGTTATCGATTACTGGATTTTAAAATAATTTAAAAAGTTATTTTCTTGTTATGTCAGTTTCAAACTTCTGTCCCATGTATATGCCCTAGTCTTTATTTTCTCCCTCAATTTAAAAAAAGTTATTTGATTGTCCATGATTTTCATGTCATGTCTGAGAATTTATTTATGTTATTGGCTGCTTGGACAATTTGATGGCATAATTGCAATTCAACAGCAGGAATGCCCATTAAAGTATGTTACAATCAATTGCATTTCAAGAGAATTAAAGTTCTCACTACAAGGATCACTAGATCTTCAGTGAAGCGTTCTTTAACGTCAGCAGAGAGCAACACTGACCCAAAATCTGGGCCAATGATATATGTTAGCTGCATAAATAAATTAAAATAATTATTATCACAAGAGACAGAATACTAGGGAAACTAATTGGACTAAAGGCTGACAGGTAGACTGGACTTGATGTTCTACATCTAGGGGTCTTAAAAGAAGTAGCTGCAGGGTGATAGATGAACTGATTGTAATCTTCCAGATTCTGGAAAGGACCCAGTGGATTGGAAAACAACAAGCGTAACATATTTGTTCAAGAAAAGAGACGGAAAGCAGGAAACTATTGGCTGGTTAGCCCAACAGCTGTCGTTGGGAAAATGTGAGAAACTGTTATTAAAGAGGTAGTGGCAAGTGGCAGGATATTTTAAAAATCAGAATACCATTATGCAGAGTCAATGGGCGGCACGGTAGCACAGTGGTTAGCACTGCTGCTTCACAGCTCCAGGGACCTGGGTTCGATTCCCGGCTTGGGTCACTGTCTGTGTGGAGTTTGCACATTCTCCTCGTGTCTGCGTGGGTTTCCTCCGGGTGCTCTGGTTTCCTCCCACAGTCCAAAGATGTGCGGGTTAGGTTGATTGGCCATGTTAAAAATTGCCCTTAGTGTCCTGAGATGCATAGGTTAGAGGGATTAGTGGGTAAATATGTAGGGATATGGGGGTAGGGCCTGGGTGGGTTTGTGGTTGGTGCAGACTCGATGGGCCGAATGTAGGGTTTCTATGATTTCTATGATCATGCAGAGTCAATGTGCTTTCATGAAAGAGAAATAGTGTTTGACAAATTTATTGGATTTCTTTGAGGATGTAAAAAGCAGAGTAGATAAAAGGGAATCAGTAGATGTAGAGTTTTTGGATTTTCACAAGGCATTCAATAAGATGTCACATTAAAAAGTAACTACATAACTCATGGGGGTAATATATTCGCATGGGTGGCTCAGTAACAGGAAACAGTGGTGGGATAAATCAGTCATTTTCAGGTTGGCAAACTAACTAGTGGGGTTGTCACAGGAATCAGTACTAGGATTTCAACTATTTAAAAATTATATTGATGATTTTGGTACAGAGACAGAGTGAATTATAGCCAAATTTGATCCAAATATAGGGGGGAAAGCAATTGTGAGGAGGACACAAAAAGAGCTTGATTTTACCGACCCTCTGAGGATTAGCTGAGGGTCAGAGGGGCTGATGGGCGGGAAAGAGGGGGGGGCGGCTGGTGCGATGATGTAACAAGTGCAGAGGACACAGGGCACTCAGTAGCATCCATACTTCCGCCAGTTGGGATCAGTTGGCTGGACAACTGATTAGTGATGTGGAGCATGCTAACAGCACAGGTTCAATTCCTGTACCGACTGAGGTTATTCATGAAGGGCCCACTTTCACAGCCTTGCCCTTTGCCTGAGTAGTGACAATCCTCAGGTTAACTCACCACCTGTCAGTTCTCCCCCTCAAAGGGGAGAGCAACCTCTTGGATCTCTCACCAGAACTGATACGCTGCAAGATTCTCATAAGATGCCGCTGATAGTTTACAGGCAAACAGACTAACAAACGGGGGTGTAAACGAAGATTGACAGGGTAGTTAATAGTGAGGAAGAAGATCTTAGGTTGCGGGAAGATATAGACTGGTTGGTCAGATGGGCAGATAAGTGGCAGATCGAATTTAATCCTGAAAAGTGTGTGGTAATACACTTTGGAAGGAGTAACAGGACAAGGGAGTACTCAATGAATGGCAGGACACTAGAAAGCTCAGAGGAACAGAGCGATCTGGGGTTGCTTGTCCACAGACCTCTGAAGGCAGCAGGACAGGTTAATAGGATAGCTAAGAAGGCATACGGGACACTTGCCTTTATCCGTCACGGCAAAGATTATAAGAGCCCCATCTTGATGCCCTCACTGGGCGTGAATTAGATTAACATATTAATTCATGGTTGGCACTGCCAAGGGGTGGGGCATTGGTGACCTGAAAGGGGGGCATGCAGGATCCCATTGAATTGGAGAGATGCCAATATGATACCTATTTTCAAGAAATATGATAAAACAAACCCAGATGACTAAAGCCCATTCATTTTACATTAACAACTGGAAAAATAATCGAATTGATCATCAGGAACAAAGTTAATGGTTGCCTGAGAAATGATGTTGTATGTGGCAATCATGATGTGGAGATGCCGGCATTGGACTGGGGTAAATACAGTAAGAAGTCTAACAACACCAGGTTAAAGTCCAACAGGTTTATTTGGTAGCAAATGCCACTAGCTTTCGGAGCGCTGCTCCTTCGTCAGGTGGAGTGGGAGATCTGCTCACAAACAAGGCATACAGAGACACAAACTCAATTTACAGAATAATGATTGGAATGCGATTCTTTACAGCTAATCAAGTCTTAAAGGTACAGATTGGAATGCGATTATAATTCAAATGGAGAGATTGCTACACAAGCTGACAACAAGAAAAACAGTTTGCATTTAAATTCCATCTGCTCGGGACATTTCAAAATAGTTTACAACAAATTAATTACTCGTGAAGTGACTAATGAAGACAAAGATATTTTAGCTAAAAATTGGAGATGAAATGGGCTGAAAGTTGTTATATTCACTGAAATGCTCCAGGAATAGCTTCTATTTTTCTTGCCTACACAAATTACCTTAATTCCAAAATCTCCATAAATTTGAGTAAATTATTGGATTTGCACAGTAAATACCCATTAAATTCACCACGGATAGTTGGGGCTGATATTTCACAATGGAAGAACCCTTTCAGTACAACCATGGCTGATCTTCGGCCCCAGTTCCACTTTTCTATCTGCTCCCCACATTCTCTTGATTCCTTGAGAGGCCAGACTCTCCATCTCAAACTTTGGTCCTTCTACAACCCACTGGGGAAGGGAATTCCAAAGAGTCACAGCGATTTAAGTGAATAAAAGGTAGGCCATTTAGTACTGAGATGAGTGGTATTTCTTCACTCAGAGGGTGGTGAATCTTTGAAATCTCTACCCCAGAGAGCTGTGGAAGCTCAGTCATTGAATATATTCAAGTACAGAGATCAATAGACTTCTAGATATTAAAGACATGAGGGGATATGGGTACAATGCAAGAATATGGCATTGAGGTAGAAAATCAATCTAGTTGAATAGTGGGGCAGGTTCAAGGAGCTGAATGGCCTACTCCTGCTCCCATTTCCTATGTTCCTACAAAGACATTTCTCCTCATCTCAGTCTTAAATGATTAAGTCCCTTATGCTGAATCAGTGGAGCGAGGGAAAGCTGAGTAGTCCTGGACTCGAGCACATTGGCTCCCTAGGTGGGGATACATGTTAGAGATAGATCACAGCACTGAGACTGTATTGTAGCATTGTTTCTCTGACTTGCTGCAAGTGCCAGCCCAGTGAATCAACCTACATAGTCTGAGTCTGGGCTACTTAAACAGTGTCATGCTCTTGTCAGGTTGTCTCTTGAGGTATTGCATTTAGTTTTAGTCACCAAAGCACCAGGAAAACATCCAAACCATGCAAGTGGCACAGTGAAGAACAAAAAGACTGAATTCTAACATCTCCGCTGTTTTGCCAATAACTCATGTGAAATGACTGGGATGTAGTGACAGAGAATGGAGTTATAAGAAAAGGTTTGCAAAACTATAACAAAACTGTAATGAGATACTTTATAGAAATAAATAAGATACTACAGTGGAATAGAAAATGTTAACCCTGAATACTAAGTCAAACCACCACTGCAGGGCAAGTGAGAAAATTAGTAAAAGGCAGCAACACTCCTTCACACAGAATGATTAATACTAGGAATGATTTTCCGGATAGACACTAGCTCTAGCTTTCTTAAAGAATGTGTTGAATTCTAATGAGTGGATGTTGAGTTTTTATGGAAGGATGAACTAGATTGACAGATTGGCTGCTATCGTCCACACTTAAATGGTAGATATTGTAATAAACATAAATTGCTGCCATTTGGTTATTTAACACGGTAATTTGAGCTCCAGTTTCAGTTTTACATAGAGAATAAGTGCAGGAATAGGCCATTCGGCCCTTCGACCCTGCACCACCATTCAATATGATCATGGCTGATCATGCACTTTCATTATCCCCCTCCCACTTTCTCTCCATACCCCTTGATCCCTTTAGCCACAAGGGCCACGTCCAACTCCCTCTTGAACATATTTAACGAACTGGCCCCAACAGCTTTCTGTAGTAGAGAATTCCACAGGTTCACAACTGAGTAAAGAAGTTCTTCCTCATCTCAGTTCTGAATGGCTTACCCCTTATTCTTAGACTGTGACCCCTAGTTCTGGACCTCCCCAACATTAGGAACATTCTTCCCACATATAGTCTATTCAATCCCATCAAGACTTTATATGTTTCTGTGAGATCCCCTCGCATTGTTCTAAATTCCAGTGAGTACAAGCCCAGTCGATCCAGTCTCTCTTCATATGTCAGTCCTGACACTTCAGGAATCAGTCTGGGTGAACCTTCGCTGGATTCCCACAATAGCAAGAATGTCCATCCTCAGACTATGAGACCAAAACTGCACAGAATATTCAAGGCGTGGCCTCACCAAGGCGCTGTATAACTGCAGCAACACATTTTAATCCGATATTCAAATCCCCTTGCTATGAAGGCCAGCATGCCATTAGTATTCCTCACCGGCTGCTGTACTTGCATGCCAATCTTCAGCAAGTGTTCCACCAGGACACCCAGGTCACATTTCACTTCCCCTTTTCCAAAACTGCTGCCATTCAGATAATAATCTTCCTTCCTGTTTTTGCCACCAAAGTGGATAACCTCACATTTATCCACATTATATTGCATTTGCCAAGTATTTGCCCATTCAGCCAGCCTGTCCAAGTCACCTGGCAGCCTCTTAGCATCCTCCTCACAGCACACACTGCCACCCAGCTTAGTGTGGTCCGCAAATTTGGAGATATTGCATTCAATTCCTTCGTCCAAATCATTAATGTATATTGTGAATAGCTGAGGTCCCAGCACTGAACCCTGCGGTACCTCACTAGTCACTGCCTGCCACTCTGTGCTTCCTGTCTGCCAAGCAGTTCTCTATCCACGTCAATACATTACCCCCAGTACCATGAGCTTTAATTTTACTCACCAATCTCTTGTGCGGGACCTTTGTCAAAAGCCTTTTGAAAGTTCCGATACACAACATCCACTGGTTCATCCTTTTAGCTAAGGATTAGGCAGGATTTCAGTGTCTGCTGCACAAAAATCCTTGAAATGCAGTTGCATTTTAATTGTTTAAACAGGGTAGGTGACGGCTACTTTTCTTTAACTATTGCTGCTGGTGCAGGCCTCACTGCCCAATGGGACATGTGGGAAAATCCCATGTGTGCTCACTAAGAACTTAAGGGGTAGAAAATATGCACTCTGTTCACGTAAATCCACCCACAAAAGTAAAGCATTGAAAAGCCTGGATTTAGTGTGTTTTTGACGAGGTACAGCAGGAGGAATTCATTTACAGTGAAACACAGCGCAATTGTTGGTAATCGCAGGTCCTCATTACTGTTTGTTAACCGCAGCAGAACATCAACCCCGGTGCTACAGATCTCATCAGTGACCAGCAAACGGAGGAGCACTGTGTCAGATTGTGACAAACAAGTAAGTTGCACATCTTTGCTCAAAATCTGACAAACCTTGAGAATGTAATCTGAAGTTAAATTAACTAAATTGGACATCAGAATAGTTCCTCATTAGAATTTTCACAAACTCTACTTCACATTTGTGGATGTTATATTTTGTCCTTGCGCAAGGCCAGGTGTAAAATCCAATGCTGTGATTGGAATCTAAGAGTTAAATTATACATTCAGCAGATGGGCGGTGAATGCAATGTTGTCTCAACCTCATTCTTGCTGGTCCAATCGGATAGTTTATGGGTACCCTGCATTTCAGGAAAACATACTGGAACAAAAAGCTTCCTTCCTCTTTGGGAAATGGCTCCTTTCTGCTTAGACTTGTTAACACGGAACAGTGTGCCACCTAGTGAAGTAACGACTGATCAATTCAGAGAATTTAAAACTGATTTAATTGCTGACTTCATTGGGAATATAATTATATGGATATGTAGAAAACAAAAGACATTCAGGTCAAGTCCTAAAATAGGACGTGAAACGAAAAGGGCAAATCGAATTACCGTTCCTTGTTCCAACATCATTCTTTATCTTTCTTTGGCCATGTGAATTCCAAAAGAATAAAAATGAAAATATTTATTCCACAATGTGTGAATAATGTTTTCAATGACATTGACCAAATTGATTAGTTTTCTTTTCTCTTTTCTGCTGGATCTGCAACGCCCTGCCTGGTAATGGCACAATGGCCAAGAGGCCCTTCTGCTACCTCACGCAGTGGACAGTATCAACAATAGCGTTTTCACCTTTGAGTCAAGAGCATGTGGGTACACGTCCTACTCAAGACTCACTGCAACATAGAGCCATCTCTGCCTCCACCACCAATTTGAACAGAGACTTCCAGACACCCACCACCCTTTGCATAAAAAAAAAGTTCTTCCTCATGTTCCCTCTCCACCTGCTACCACTTATCTTGAATCTATGTCCCCTGGTTCTAGAATTTTCCAACAAATGAAACAATTTTATCCTGTCCACTTTATCTCTTCCCCTCATAACTTTGTACACCTCTATCAAGTCACCCCTCAGCCTTCGTTGTTCCAAGGAAAATAACCTCAACCTATCCAATCTCTCCCCATGGCTACATTTTTCTAGCCCTGGAAACACTAGGCTGAATTTTTAGCTTAACGTTGAAACAGACTGCTGCACTTTTGAGATGCTACCTTTAGCACGAGGTGGACTTTTAGATATCCTGGCACTATTTTGAAGACAAGTTGGGATAATCTCCCCAGGATCCTGACCAAAATTTATATCTCAATTGACACCACTATACTAGATTATCTGGTCCTTATTACATTATTCTCTGTGAGATCTTGGGTGGGATTTTGACCCTTTCTGCTGGTAGGATCGGTCCTACTAAAGGCAACCCCCTGAGGCAGGTTCCCCATCAGCAGGTTGGGCAAATGCAATACACCTCGGCAGGACCAGAAAATCCCACTGGCAAGTTGCCTCCGTTGCTGGAAAACATACCGTGAGGTGTCCGTAAAATCCCGGTCCTTGTGTGGAAATTCACTGTCATGTTTCCTACAACAGTGACTAAAAATTAAAAAGAACTTCCATTTGGATTTTGGATAAAGCACTTTTGGATGTCCCAAGATATGAAAGACATCATATAAATGCAAGTCACCTTTTTGTGAGCCTTGGTCATGTCTAAAAACTATGAAACTGTGAAAGTGATCACAGCCAAGCCCAAGTCTGTTTACAGTCAACATCCATTATTTCATGGTATAAGTCAGAATGATGTTGATATTGTTTAACTACAGCCAGAATTTTTCCCTGCTCTTGGCGGGACCGGAAAATTTGGAGAGCAGCCAAATGTTGGTTGGCTTTGGGCAGGAATTTCCAGGTCCGCCACTGGCAGGATTGGATAATTCCCACCCTACAAGTCTCGAACTGAACTCTGAATTTTGAATGCCAGAAAAGAACAACAGAGATAAAAACTTGTATGTGCTGGGGTTTTTTTGTAAATACCTTTTGTAATAAAAACTTTGATTTAATTATTAAAACTTTTTCTGAATACTGGAAGCCAATGCAGAGCTTGGTACTGGGAATTCCCATGGGAGCTGAGCCTTCATCCGTTCTGAGACGGTGTTTGGCGCATTGAAAATATCTTTTGAGATCAGCAAGTGACATTTATGATTCTTCAAGAATACCATGTTGTTTTATAAAAGGAAATTATAAAAATATTGAAAGATGCAGCAAGCATCTTTCAACAGAACTTTTTTGCATTGTTTGACATGTTATTTCGGTTGGTAGGCAGAATCTTCTGGAAGTGTTGACACTCTACCAGTGAGTAACAGTATGCCTGAGGATCTGGCCAAAGGAAAGCACAATATGCCTATAATAGCAATTTCCAAATATTCCATTTCATCAGGTTTGTGCATGTTTCTTAAAATTGGCATGGTTTTCAACTCACTACTGCAATGTTGAAGCTATAGGTTCAATTCCCAAGATGTTCAATTAATTTATCAATCCTGGGCTGAGTTTTAAAATGGGACGAGTGGGTTATTTCATTGGAGTAAAATGTCTCACCTTCAGCAGGAAAAACGCAAGAGAGGAAAAGACAAACTGCACTAATGCACATGTTTGATAGTCTCATGGAACTGATAGCCACCGGGCTGATTACGTCTGTTGTTTCAGTGTTCCCCATGCACACCAACCATATTCTAATAGATGTTCAAATAGGACAGGTTTGTGTAAGTAAATATTCCCATTTCACCCTAGGAAAATCACACTACTGCTAATGGAAGGGCAAATAAATGGAGAGCTGATTCAGCTCTTAACACACCGCTCCAATGAGGATGATCTAAAACAATGTTCCACTGGTTCACCCCGACATGGAAAATATTGTGATCATAAATAGTAATCCTGGCCTAGCCTGCGATCCCAAATCCCACGATCAATTAAATAAAAAAGTACCCAAACTCTAACCATAAGCACCTAAACTAAACTGTACCCTCCATCCTCAGCAGAACTAGGACCTAGGTGACATGGAGGGGCTGACTTCCTAGATTATGTTACTGGCAGAGAATGCATGGAAACACACATCCATTCATGCATGGAAAATTGTGAACTGTGCACCCCAATTTTCCAATTTACCAGTGGTTAAAGTTCCTCTGGTCATTGCAAATTCAGAAAATGACCTCAAATTTCTCAGGAGATGTGGGTAAAACAGGAGATGTGGGTAAAGTAATTGAAAGAAATGTGACCTTGGTTTGGTAGGATGGTGGCGGATCATATATTCCACAAAAAAACAATTCTCCTTACTGGAGAAGTCTATTCTCTCAAGTCATCTACTTGGCTCTAATAAAATGCTGTTAAAAGCTTTCTGTCCGTGACAGACTGACACACTTGCATATTAATTCACCCTGTTCAGAACATGTCCACTTAGCAGATCCGTATTCAGCTATATCCCACAATTATGGGCCATAACCTCTTTATTTATTAGCATCAGATTTGGGGGTATCCCAAAGATGCGCTGAGGAATACCCATCGCAAGTGTTTGTCTGGCAATTTGCCTGGGAAATTGATCTGGGCACCATTAAAAAAGTGATTTAAATCTGAAAAGGTTAGAAACAATAAAACTCTTACAACTTCTGTGTAATTATTTTAAACACCCAAACTGATCTCTGCACAGGGACTCCACTACCACGCCCCCCATCCCGACTAACCACTCCCCAGGGAACTCCACTGCCACCTCCCCATCTTGACTAACCACTCCCTGTGGTACTCCCTATCCCCTTTTTGTTACCCCCACCCACACGGGACTCCCCACCCTGCGGACCCAACTCTCAGCAAGACCCTCCGACTTAACCCGAAGCAACCTCCTGACACAACCCTGCTGGAACAGCCTCCCTCCACCAAGCCAACACAACCCCCCCCCCACCACCTCTTGACGCAACCCCCTCCTGAAGTCTGACCTGCTCACCCCCATTCCTGATTTCATGGCGATTTCATACTCTGCTTTAAAGCATACTCTAGCCAGTTAAGACAATGATGATCTAGACTGTCAATAAATTTTATTTGTATAAGGTGACCTATAACCTATTGTCTTGCTACATAATATTACTATTTTTTTGGTACAGATCGTAGTAGATCTGAGTTGGACCTGAGTGGATCCTGCATATCAGGGAATGAAGATTCCATTAGTCTCAGGAGTAAATCTGTAGGGGATCTCAATGAAGCCACGGTTAGTTGAACACATCATTTATTCATAAGTTACAGTTGTTTTTAATATTCATAAATGCAAAGTGACATGTTTCTCACAAACATGGAATCCAAATTAAAGCTAATATTAGGTTAAAAGCTCAGACAATTCAAACCATTCCAGCATTTCAGCAGAGTTCCCCAAGAAATAATAAGCTTCCACTCCAATACAGCACAAACATCCATGTGCTGGATGAACTCAGTTAACATGTAATATCATTAATTATTTTGTATTTGCATTTTTAAAATCTGTTAATGGGTTGCCGGCTAGGCCAGCATTTATTGCCTTTGAAGGGGCAGTTAAGAGTCAACCACACTAGTGTGAACCTGGAGTCACATGTAGGCCAGACCAGGTAAGGATGGCAGATTTCCTTCCCGAAGGGACATTAGTGAATCAGATGGGTTTTTACGACAATCAACAATGCTTTCATGGTCATCATGAAAACTTTTAATTTCAGGTTTTTATGGAATTCAAATTTCAGATTTTGTGTTAAATATGTACTGTGGCAGTTTAGGGGCTGCAGCCTAGTATCTCAGCATCTGGAATAAAATAAAAGACCGGAAGGATTTTTCGAACTTTAAACTGAATATAGAGGATGATAAAGCATCATGAATAAATATTTTTTCAAAGAACACCGTCCCTTCCAAAACATGCGTCCATTAATTATTCGATATTTGAGTTGATAGTTAACAAAGAAATGCCAAAATGGCTTCCAGTTGTGTCCTTGGTTATCCTGTCCTGCACAGTTCTAGCTGTGGCGGCTCCAATCTCTGTCTAAAGCAGAATCAGAATCAACATACTACTTACATATGGTGTACCCAAAATACTGCACTGAACCTTTTTATATTAATGGGATATGGGAGATTAGGTAGTGGTTTGATTTTTTAACACTGGGATAAGCAAAATAGGTCTGGTCCTTTCTATTCCTGTGTTTGTGGCATACAGCAAAATGTTAAATCTTAAAATCCATGCAACCTTTTTCATAAAATACAGCCTAGAGCTGTAGAACTACAGCTTGTGGGTGGCACAGTGGTTAGCACTGCTGCCTCACAGCGCCAGGGGTCATAGGTTCAAGGTGAAGCGGGGGAGGTTTAACACAGATATCAGAAGGATATATTTTACACAGAGGGTCGTGGGGGCCTGGAATGTGTTGCCGGGCAAGGTGGTGGAGGCGGACACACTGGGAACGTTTAAGACTTATCTAGACAGCTATATGAACGGAGTGGGAATGGAGGGATACAAAAGAGTGGTCTAGTTTGGACCAGGGAGCGGCGCGGGCTAATTGTTCTTTGTTTCTCGTTTCAAGGCTTCATTCTATGATCATCTTGCTGGTGCCAGTACAGAGCGAGACTGCGGATAGTTGGGAACCTGTCTCGGGGGCAGGGAATTCAGATGGTGTTCGTAAAGCAGAAGTGGAAATGAATAGGGTTGGGAAGCATTTTCTGATCAGGGCCAGTGTGATCTCCTGGACTCGTTTCGATCGCCACAGGGGGTCGGAGAGGAATTTCCCAGATTTTTTTTTCCCCATATTGGCCCTGGGGTTTTCACTCTGGGTTTTCGCCTCTCCCTGGAGATCACATGGTCTGGAATGGGGGAGTGGGGGTGAGTTAATAGGTTGTGATGAACAAAGCATCGTAGCTGTGAGGGACAGCTCGATGGATAGGATATTAGGATGTAGGTAGGCTGGAAAATTGGGCGGGGATCCTGGATTCAGGATTCAATCCTGGACCAGGGAGCGGCGCGGGCTTCGAGGGCCGAAGGGCCTGTTCCTGTGCTGTATTGTTCTTTGTTCTTTGTTTGTTTGTTCAGGGACCCGGGTTCGATTCCCGACTTGGGTCACTGTCTGTGTGGAGTTTGCACGTTCTGCCCGTGTCTGCGTGTGTTTTCTGTGGATGCTCTGGTTTCCTCCCACAGTCTAAAAGATGTGCTGGTTAGGTGCATTGACCCAAACAGGCGCCAGAGTGTGGCGACTAGGTGAATTTCACAGTAACTTCATTGCAGTGTTACCGTAAGCCTTACTTGTGACTAATAAATAAACTTTTAAAATATTAGAATAACTCCCCTATATTCACTGTTTTTTTTAGGATTACCTTGATGAGGAAGAGGAAGAAGATATTGATGACTTGGTATCTTTGTATCGCCCAAGCAGTGGAAGAAGCAGTCTGGGAAGTGGGCTATCTATGGTAAGTTTTGAATAAACTAACTTGGCACAAATAGTTCTCACCCATGTATGTCTCTAATATTATGCAAAAGCTTTGATTAAATTTTGTTGCATAGGTATATTTCCTGGAACTTTAGCATTATTCATGTTTTAATGTGTTAATATGATGTAAATGGAATGGAGCAATGGGTTGGGCCATGCTTGTCCAGCCCATGGCTCTTCTATGTGGCCCACGGAGTGACTGTGGGAAGACGGGTTCACCAATGATGGTCTCTAGCTCTTCCACATTGTTTTTGTTGGACTGTATTGGGGTAAGCAAATATGGGAGAGAAATAGGTTGTGATTTGGAGAGCTGTGAACACTGGCAACTGCAAATATATGAAGATGGAAGTACTCTGGATCACATGGGGCCTCCACTCATTACGGTTTCCCATGGCTCTGGCCATTTTCACCCCGCTCCTGGTGCTCTGGCCCGGTTCCCAGTGCTTTAATCCATGCAGGCCATGTTCCTCTGGTACTCCCCGCATTCCCCTCAGGCCTCACTCCAGATCTCCCCTGCCCCCCTCCCCAAGCCAGTTTAGTGAGCGTGAGTGAGTGAATATAAGAGTGGCTGAGTGAGTGAATGTGAGTGTGTGTGTATTTCTTTTCTAAATTTGCTCATTGGCTCCCCCAACTGTGAGAAAATTGAAATGTGACCCTATCTAAGTGAAAAAGTTGTACCAGGCTGGATTAAAACGTGTCCTTCCAGCTCTGGGGATGAGTTCAATGAAGTGAAATTATCTTTCTGTCTGCTAGCTATAAAGACAGTAAAATGTTTGGGCAGTTGTTACATTAATGGGGGAAATGTTGCAATGGTACATTAGGGGGTGGGGTGGGGGCCATCTTAGGTGGAGACAGAGCAGAAGATGATTTACTTTGAACCTGACTGTGCTGTGACGGTTCTAGGATTCTTGATGATTGATGCCTGAAATAGGTTTGTAATCCCCAGTACTGGCACCCTTTGCATTGATGAGTTAAATAAGTCTAGGTCTTCAGTACATTTCTTATTCTGTGAGTTGTAATGCTAAATTTTACTTAACAGTGTTATACTCGATTGCAAATATAAATGAGGATATGGTTCCTGAGGAACTCTCGTGTGATAGTGCGCAGAATACTTGCCTCTGTGTCAGAAGCTTTGGGTTCAAATCTCACTCCATGGAGAGCATTTTTTAAATGGTGGGATGTCCTGCCTTGCCAACTAAAGAGTCGACAGGATCTTGGCTGTCTTGCATTTAAAGCTCCATGGGGCACTAATTGCCCAAGCTCAAGATTTTCAACCCCATCTGGGGCGAATGTTCAGCTTTAGAGAGTTGCCAGCCAGTCTAAACTAGATGGTGATTCTGTAGTCCCAGCACTGACCGAATTGAGCAGTGAACACTGCTGGCATTACAGGCAAGACCTGAAGAAGAGGGACTTATACCTGACTTCAGTTAGGTCTGGGATAGTGGCAGGGCCTGGCTGGCAGGCCCCAGTGAGGGACATGGAGGCTGGTTTTAGAGGCTAGGGGTGGTGCGTCTGGTGTAAGTGGGGGATTTTCCAGTGGTCACAGGGGCTGCCAGAAGAGGTTTCATCCCCCCCCTTACTCGTCACCAACCTGCATGGCAATAGCTGCCAGGCTATCCATCTTGCGTGTCCTTCCCCTGCTGTGGGTAATATAGCAGCAAGGGCAGGATGAGGTACTTAAGTGGAAAAGTGACCATTGATTGGCCAATTTAAGAGTCTCAATCAACCCAAAGATAAGTGGGCCAGCCAATGCTTCCACTAATCCCCGTAAAATGGGGACGGGTCAGGGAGGGTGGATAAGTGGCATGCAGGCCGCACGATACATTTCATAAACCCCAGCATTCCTCCTCCACACCCCCCCCCCCCCCCCCGCCCACCCCCTCTCCTATTTTGGATGTGTAGTGGTGCCTCTCAACCCAAAGCCCCTGACTTCAGGTTAGCAACTTGCCCCAGGAAAATCAAGCTACAGAAATTAGCACACGTTTTTCTGCCTCGTGCATCTGGAAAGACGGAAAGTTTTCTAAGTCTGTGCTTCCTGAGCTGTTTTGAGCAGAAACTATCTGATAAAATGGCACACAACCAGGGCCAGTGCAAGAGTATTAGGTGAACCTTCAGCCACCAGGGGAGCCCACAATTAAAATCGGGGCATGGTGGCACAGTTGTTGGTAGTGCTGCCTGACAGCGCCAGGGACCTGGGTTCGATTCTTGGCTTGGGTCACTGTGTGGAGTCTGTATGTTCTCCCCATGTCTGCATGGGTTTCCTCTGGTGCCCCAGATTCCTCCCACAGTCTGAAAGATGTGTGGGTTAGGTGAATTGGCCATGCTAAATTCTCCCTCAATGTACCCGGACAGGCGCTGGAGTGTGGCGACTCGGCGATGTTCACAGTAACTTCATTGCAGTGTTAATGTAAGCCTATTGTGACACTAATAAATAAACTTGAACTTAAATGAATATTGCACATTAATATGGATAAAAATTTTGTATCTGTAATCATAGATTTATTTTACATGAAAAAGGGGAATATTCTGATACTGATTACAACTAGAAGAAATGCACATTATAATAAGTAAGATGGCTCACATGATGTAATACCATGGTTCCTGTAACAGTTAAGTAAAAGTAAAGTCCCCAAGGTCCCAGATGACCACAGGCTTCTCTCCCATTTGAGGAGAGAGCTGAGTGATGGTGATTTAACCTGAGGATCGCCACACCTCAGGTGAGGGGCAAGATTGAGAAGGTGGAGCCTTAATGAATAGCCTCAGCCAGTCCGGGAATTGAACCTGTGCTGTTGATACCACTCCACATCACTAGCCAGCTATCCAGCCAACTGAACTAACCAACCCCCTATGCAATAATTATGAGATGATTGTGTGTGCAATTTGCACAACCAATAATCATTCTGATAGAGTGTGCTAGATTAAATTATGTTCTTTGATATTATTTACAGGTACAGTTTTGGAATAATCATGTAGATGTACAAATTTGTAAGAATGTTATATAAACAGAATGAGGAACATAATGCAAAATGTTGGCAAAGACTGCAATGTAAATATGGAAATGTACATGGAAATCTCTATATATGTCAGTCTATATGGATTTATATCAGTATATCTCGACCTTTTATTTCCACTGCTGAAGCCTATTTATTTACTTGCGTAGTTTCAAGAATAGTTCACCCTCTCAAATTTTGTCACTCTAGGCGAAACCGCCTAATATTCCTAGTGGTTGCACCAGCCATGCAAACAGCAAATCTAAAAAGCAGCAAAATATATATAAATAGTAACATTCAATCAGAAGTAATATAAGGATAAGAGAAGAATTGGCAAAATAATTACCATAAGTTTCTTAACCTGCTGTTTTGGCAGAAGCAGACTGAGAAACAGAGCACCCACTCCACAAATATACTGATGATCATCCAAACTGTGAAGGCATCAGTCAGTTTGCTCAAAAACTTTATTAAAGATCCTGAGAAACAACATTGTAATAAAGTGAATATTTTTGACAAGAAATGACAGCTCCATTGATTATGTCATCAATGTGTTTTATTCTTCCATGAATTTAACACACGGTGCCATAGAATCCCTACAGTTCAGAAAGAGGTCATTCGGCCCATCGAGTCTTCACTAACTCTCTAAAAGATCATCCAATCCAGGCTCTCCCCTATGCCTGTAACCCTGCACATTTACCATGGCCAGTCCGCCTAACCTACACATCTTTGGACACTAAGGGGTAATTTAGCATGGCCAATCCACCCAACCTGCAATTCTTTGGACTGTGGGAGGAAACCAGAGCACCTGGAGGAAACTCACGCAGACACGGGGAGAATGTGCAAACTCCACATGGAATTGAACCCGGGTCTCTGGCGCTGTAAGTACACTGTAGCTTAGCGTAAGTAATAACAAGAAAATGGGAATAAAGTTGAAGAGGAACTGAAAGGACATATTGTGATGAAAGTGCATTTGATTATGCACAGGGTAAATTGTTGATTATTTAATAGGACAGGCTTCATGGAGCTGATGATAATGTTAATGATTTTTCTGAAAGTTTTTCAAGATGGAAGAATAAAATTTAGCCCAAGATTTTATTTAAATTGTAATGGTAACCATGAAATTATCATTGGTTGTCATAAAAGCCTACCTGTTCACTAATGTCCTTTCGGGAAGGAAATCTGCCATCCTTACTTGGTCTGGCCTACATGTGACTTCAGACCCATAGCAATACGGCTGACATTTTAGCAAGATGTTATAACCGCGTTCAGATGCTGCCATTATATCATACAAGTAAGATAGAAAATTAAAATTGTGTGTGAAGGGCAGTTGTTGCATTTTCAAATAAATTGTTATGCAAGGTGTCTTTATAAACAATTATTTCGCATTAGAAATGGACATGGCAAACAAGTCATCTGTCCACTCAAAATAAGTGTATCCATTTTTGGCACAAAATCCCACTGGGGCTTCTGACTGGGAGAGATTTGTCACCATTCTCAGCTGAATTAGGTCACGTATAAGCTAAGAACCATGGTGAGGGTGGAAAGAAAGAAAGGTATTTTTGTAAAATTACACCAATGCCGTAAATGGTAACAAATTGGTGGCCAGAAAGTCTAAGTGATGCTACTACACTTATGAAACACCAAACTTCTGCTGATAGGTTTCACATTCCAATCTTTCCTTAAAGATCATTTCCTTTACACAAAAAAAATCTTTGTTCTTCACCTTCATGTGCAAGTTCTAATTACCTGAGATATTTGTGTGTGAATTCTTTTTGTTTCAAATGGCTCTTCTAAATGTATTAATGTTGGAAATCTTCCCTGTGTACAAATGCTCTTCAGTGGTGTGCTTCCGTTTACTGCAATTCTCACTAGCAATCTGCAATCTCTTTGTATTTTTCTTCAATCATTGCCCTGTCCTGTAAAGCATTGCCAGTCAAGCTCTGACAAGAAGTGGACATTCCTTAATATACCTGATCATGATGCAGAAACCGTGAGTTGCTTTGCTTGCAGATTTATTAAGGCACTTT
Organism: Mustelus asterias; assembly: GCF_964213995.1. Taxonomy (NCBI): domain Eukaryota; kingdom Metazoa; phylum Chordata; class Chondrichthyes; order Carcharhiniformes; family Triakidae; genus Mustelus; species Mustelus asterias. The sequence goes on from NC_135817.1 coordinate 46,846,586, forward strand.
TTTTCTTGCTGTTATCTTTACAAATACATCTTTAAGCACAATGAAGTGTATTTTGGGTGACAAACAAGGTATTTTGTTAACAATGTCCCAGCACATAATCTTTTAGATACATCTTTTCCCCAATATTCATGTTCTGAGAATAAAAGCTGCTCTTTCTGATACATAAAATGCAGCCTTTACAGAATGAAAAGGTTAACATGCTCCCGGCACTCCGTAGGTTGCAAGACTTTATTTCCTATTCAACTGATTGCTGAAATGTCAAGCAACTCAGATACTGCTTATCATTTTAGTAGTTAATTGCTGTACCATTCTGCAGACCTTTACAGATCCCACATTGTTCCTTTGGACATTTTAGACATTTTATGCATTTTCACTATTTCACAAAAAGGTTATGAGCCCTATTTCCAAAAAATGACTGCAGTCAATGGTAGATCCCCTTAACTACCCAATGTCAGAGATAAATGGCATATGCCTTTGTTTTCCTTAAACAAAAAATTGAACGTTCTTCTGGTGTATTTTTCTCTCTCTAGCAGTTTTCAATCACATAGAAATACATTTGAATTGAATAAGGTCCTGTGGAAACTATTAATGATTTTATGAAGCAAAACATCTGTATTCCAGATGTTGCCGTTTGATTACCCAGAAAGTCCAAGAAGTTGGGTGTTAAACAAATTGACATAAGACTGATGTTGAACTTTTTCATAATGCTAGGGTAGTTGACTGTGAATGAAGTGGGAGATTTAACAATCAAGTAAGCCTATGAACTGACATTAATGTGCATTGTTGGCAAAAGGGCATAAATCTGTATCCTACACTGGATATAACTCTCAGCCCTCATTCACATTTTAATAACATTAAGACTCAGTTCAGAAATCAAATTTTGAAAGTGTTGAGAATTAACCTCTAAACCACAAATTAGAGTTTGAGTCCCATGGTCCACTCATTCAAAGGAATGATTTTTGCTCATGGGCATTAGATGAGAGCGCTACAGCAGTGGGGGCTTCCCCCCCGCCCCTCCCCCTCCCCCCTCCCCCTCTCAGCTTCCACATATTTAATCAAACAGTTGTGGAAGTACATCCATTGTGGTTGTGGAATAGTTTGCAGGTCTAGACATAACTCCATGAAAAGTTGAATATTTATGGTGAAGGAGGGAGTGATTTGGCCCACTGTGTCTGTACCAGCCAGAAAGAGCTATCCAGCTTAAGCCCACTTCCCTGCTCCTGACCTGCAGTCTTGTAGATTATAGCACACAAAGGGCCCGATCGCGAAAACATGATAAAGTCGGGTGTGAGGCTATTAACGTGATCCGCGCCCGCGTCCGTGCAGACGGTCACTTTACCGAGACCTGGGAATGGCCGCGATCCGATTCGCGCACGAAATGGGCGCAACAGCGATTTAAGTAAATTGAATTTCTATGAATTAATGAACTGCCCGCCCAACTTTATCAGCATTTCCCCCTTTACCACTGCGTTCGCCAATCTGGAATCGCGCCGAAATGGACATGCTGAATAAAAGTCTGAATCGGGCGCTCCAGCTGCTGAAGAGGTGAGTTCAGAGCTTCCAACGGCTCTCTGACTGAGATCAGAGGTGGGGTGGAGGGAGGCATGCTGGATCATTCTCTGGTGAGGGGGTGGGGAGGGAGGAGGGAGGGCCGATCGTTGTCTCGCTGCTGGGGAAGGGAGTGAGTGCAGATCATTCTCTGCGGGGGGGAGGAGGGGAGTGAGGCCACAAAATTCTCTTGGGGGTTGGGTGGGGGGGTGGCGGGGAGTGAGGCCAGATCATTCTTTGGGGAGAGGGGTGGAGTGAGGCCACATCATTCTCTGGGGGGAGGGGTGGAGTGAGGCCACATCATTCTCTGGGGGGCGGGGGGGGGGTTAGGTGGGAGTGAGGCCATATAATTCTCTGGCGGGTGGGATGGAGTGAGACCAGATCATTCTCTGTGGGGGGGTGGAAGGCAGGTAAGATGTATTTCTTTGGGTGGGGGGGGGGGGGGGAGGATGGGGGCCTGCTGCCACTCTGCGGGCGATCGGTGGGGGGAAGGGAGCAGGGGTTGCGATCGGTCTGGGTAGCAGGGGGGTGGTGGATAAGGGGACAGTGATGTTGTGGGGGTGGGGCGATGTCTGTGGGGTCCATCACTTCCGGGCCACTTTCTCCATTTTCTGTGGCCCGGGAGCGATGTGACAGTGGCGCGCTTTTTCAAATTCTTTTCTAACTGCGCATGCGAAGTTCAGAGCTCTGATCGTTTCAGGCGTGATAAGCCCCGCCCACAATGCAATTCAGACTCGTGATTTTTTTTTCAGGCTTAGTGCTAATGGGGGTGCCTGAAAGCAGATTTCCAAGTTGGATCTGATTTGCGCCCAGATTCAGCACTTATAATCAAAATGGTAAAATCAGGCCCCAAGTTTTTTTTTTTAAAGCAGTGAGAGATTCTACCTCTGCCACCCAGTTCGAGATCCCTTCACCCCCACCATGAAAAGAATTCTCAGGTCCTTCCTATCCATATACCTAGGGGTCTCCTAATTTTATACCCTTCAATTAAATATACCCTCAGCCCTCTCAGTTGCAAAGAAAACAACCCCAACCTCACCTAACTTTCCACATTGTTAAAACTCTCCATTCCTGGCAACATCCTTCTAAAGTTCCTCTGCACCCTCTCTAATGCAGTCATATCTTTCCATTAATGAAGAGACCAGAACCATTTGCGGAACTCTAATTGTAGCCTTACAAGTGTTTTATACAGTTCCAGCATTACCTCCCTACCCCTTGTCTTCTCAATCACCTTTATTGCTACTTTCAAGAAGTTACGGGCAAGCACTCCAAGATTCCGCAGTTCCTTTACACTTCTCAGTATTTTACCTTCTATTGTGTAATTCCCTGCCTTGTTTGCCCTTCCCATTGGAAACAACCTTCCAATCCCGCAAGTATTCTTTGTTTCCTGCTACTGAGCCAATTTAAGATCCAATTTGCCACTTTCTCTTGGATCCTATGTTCCTTAAGCTAAAATCGATGTAAACTACATTAAATGTGCTAGCTTCATTGACCTTTCCCATTACCACCTGAAAAAAATCAATCAAGTTAATCAGACATGCCTTCCCTTAACAGATTCATGCTGACTGCCCTTAATTAGTTTGCACCTTTTTAAATGACGATTCATTGTGTCTCAGAATTTTTTCTAATAATTTACTCACTATTGAGGTTAGACTGGCCTGTAATTACTCGGGTTTTTCCTTCCCCCATTTGTAAACAATGTTAGCTGTCCTCCAGCAGCTTGCCAGTAGTCAGAGAGGATTGGAAACGATAATCAGAGCAATGCTCCCTTGCTTCTCTTAGCAACTTGAGAAGCATTGCTTCCAGGTCTAGACATTATCCATTTACAAATATGCTTGAGCCCTTAATATTTCCACACTCACTGTGTCTATCCAATCCAATATTTCACACTCCTCCTTACTTACAATGTCTGCATTATCTCTTTCTTTTCTGAAGAGATGGTGCCTTCCTACTTTATCCTTAATTATTTCAGCAGCATCCATATGTTGATTATTTTGTATTCTATGTGCAGTACTTTGCACTTGCACTTTGCTATATTAAATTTGATCTGAAATTTATCTACCAACAAACTTATTCTGAGATGCTTCTTTCAATTCCATGACCTATTCCAGTTTTGTATCATCATCAATTTAAATCACTTTGCACTGCATTTCTTAATCAAGTGTATTTATGTGAGTAAAATAGTTGTCCCAATGGCAAGCCCTGGAGCACCCCACTCAGTATGTCCCCACTCCCACAACCGCCTGTCTCCCCGCATTCTGCTCCCACACCACCCTGGCATAAAACCACTAACAAATGTTTGTTGGTTTCTACCAATTGAACAGTTTCTTTGCGTCCCTAGAGTTTAGGTCTGACTAGCAGTGTTTCATGAGGAACTTTGTCAATTAGGCCTTTTAAGTTTAAGTACATAATGTCAAAGGGGCTTATCCAGCAAATGCACCATAAAGAGTACAGTGTCACTAATGCACTTTGTAGACGATCATTGTGCAATGAAACATTTGGATTTGACTCATTTTTTAAAATATGTTTATTGAAAATTTTCTTATATTTTGCATTGCAAACAAACACAGATACAGATCCCCACAGTGCTCGCGTGTACATTCCAACGCGACTGGGCACAGGGCTCCCCGTGGCCAGGGGACAAGCCCCTGGTACCCCCGGCACCCACCCCGCCCAAGTCCGTCTAATTGCACCGGTAATGACGGTAATAATATAAAAACAAAAAGGCAGAGGAACACCGCTGGAGAACCAACTGAGCACCCAAACAGTCCAGGCTATAAACTAGCGAGTGGAGAAAAGAAAGAGAGACAGCGAAGGAGAGAGAAGAAAGAGAGTGAGAGGGGAAAAGAGAAAGTTCTCGTGTTGATCCCCACACCTCGGCAGGGTGGGTGGGTGTACTCGGGTAAAGGGCTAGGACGCGTCCACCAATCGGGGGAGGGGAGGGTTTCTGTGGGAGCACCCGGGGTCCTGGGGCCATCAGGTATCTACTCACCCGGCTCCAACTGCAGCGTCCCAACATGCACTATAAATGGTTGCCAGATCTTGTAGAACCTAGCAGTGGACCCATGTAGTGTGTACCTCATCTTCTCCAGCTTAATGGTATCTACCACCTCCTTCACTCACGGTGAGTGCGTCAGGGTGCACCTGATTTCCACCTAAACAGGATTAATTGTCTTGCCAGGAGTGTAGTGAAAGCTACAAAATCCGCTTGGAATTTTGGCAGTCGTGGATTTGAAGGCACGACTCCAAACAGGGCAGTCTGGGGGAATGCAGTTATGTGCCGATCGAGCATTGCCGCATTCGTCTCAAATATTGATATCCAGTAGTTATACAGTGATGGGCAAGCCCAGAACATATGTAAGAGGGTGGCAGGAGCTTGCTGGCACCGTTCACAAATGGGGTTTGTGCCTGGGTACATTCTGGAGAGTCTAACCCTAGTTAGATATGCTCTGTGAAGGAGTTTACATTGTATCACACCCAGCTTGGCACATATTGAGGAGGAGTATACTTGATGCAGCACCATGTCCCAATGCTCCTCTGAGAACTCCTCCCCCAGATCTCGTTCCCATAAAGATTTAAACACTGATAGAAAGTTTTGTTGGGACAGAATTTGAGAATGAAGAACAGAAATGATACCATGCATAGTAATAGAAGGCACTAAGAAGATGTCAATGGAAGCACGAGCTGGGAGTGGCGGAAATAGGGAGTTGGCCTGACGCACAAAGTCTCCAATTTGCAAATATTTGAAAAAGTGTGTTGCAGGTAAAGCAAACTTATCCACCACCTGTTGGAATGATGCAAACACGCCATCCACATACAAGTCCTGGAATGTTCTGATCCCGTGTTTGACCTATATGTTGAAGGCACCATTCAAAACAGACGGAGGAAAGAAATGGTTAGCCGATACTGGGGAGGCCAGCGACCAGGCCTGAAACCCAAAGTGGCGTCTAAATTGTGTCCAAATTCTAAGAGTTGACTTGACAAGTACACTCCTAGCATACTGGGAAGAGGGAAAATTTACCAGGGAACATATCAAGGCAGCCAGGAAAGACGGAGCACAGGAGGAGGATTCTAACTGCAGCCAACAAGAAACCTCCCATTACCTCTCTCTCTGCACCCAACATACTACTACTCTCATATTGGCTACCCAATGATAAAATAGAAATTTGGGCAATCCCATACCCCCCTCCAGTTTAGGGCTTTGCAAGATTGTCCTCTGCATTCTTGGGTTTTTCCTGTTCCAGACAAAGCTTGAAATGAGCCGATCAAGAATGTGAAAACAAACACCGGGATGCACTGAAAGAGATTTAAAAACTTAGGTAGTATGTTCATCTTCACCACATTGATACGGCCCGCTAACAATAATGGGAAGATGGACCAAGGTTTGAGGTCCTGTTCCATCTACCCCATGAGTGGAGCAAAGTTAGCTCCAAAGAGCCCACTAAAGTTGCTAGTCACTTGCATTCTCAAGTAAGTAAACTGCCCAGTGACAATCTTGAAAGGCAGGGCGTGGAGTGGGAGGCTATGAGCCGCTGTGTTCAAAGGAAGGAGCTCACTCTTATTCAAGTTAAGCTTGTACAGCGAAATACGACCAAACCTCTCTAGTATAGATAAAACTCTGGGAATCGAGTTGGAAGGGTCGCTGACATACAATAGTAGGTAGTCCGCATACAGCGATACTCTCCGCTCGATTCCTTCCCAACCAATCCCCACCACTTGTTTGCTGGGGTACCCATTTGGTCCCGGACATTTTCCACTTGGCATAGTTCTGGCCGCCCTAACAATTTCTTCAATCTCGAATAGTTTCTCCAGTGCCGCGACCTCTCCCCTGTCCACCACAGGGAGATTCAGTGCCACAGAGAACTCCTGAAAGTCTGCCTCATTGGCGGTAGTCTCCGAGCTATAGAGGGTTGAGGAAAAATCCCTAAACGGTTCATTTATTCGCTGGGATCAGTAGAGACCCCATTCGGAGTCTGCATTTGTGGTATTAGACTTTTGGCAGAGAATTGGCGCAGCTGATAAGCTAGTAGCTTGTTTGCCTTGTCCCCATCCTCAAAATGTGCATACTTAGAACAGCGTTTCTTCCGCTTGACATGAGGACAAGGTCTCAAACTCCGCCTGTAGCAGTAAATGTTCCTTATATATCTCTGGGGACTGGCCCACAGCGTACGCTGCATCAATTTGGATGATATGCCCCAGCAATTCCAATAACCTTCTACCCCTCTGCTTCACCTCGTGTGCTGAATAAGATGTGATCTGGCCCCCTAAACAAGCCTTCAATGTCTCCCATAAGGTAACTGCCGAGATTCCCGGAGCATCATTAAACTCTAAGAAATCATCGATCTGGGTTAACAGAAATCTAACAAATTCATCATCAGAAAGCAGACAAGTATTAAATCACCAAGGCATACGGGGGCCCATCCTCCTCCCCTCTACCAAGTCCATTGTCAAGGGAGCATGGTCTGAGATTACAATGCTTTCATAGGAGCTTGAACGCACAGCTGGGAGCAACTTATTATCTACCAATAAAGTAATCTATACGTGAATACGTTCGGTGGAGAGGTGAAAAAAAAGAATATTCTCTTCTCGTGGGGTTAAGAAACCTCCATGGGTCCGACACCACGTATTCCATGAGAAATGATTTAATAATTTCTGCCGACTTGGAAGATACAGCAGTCCTGGAGGAGGAGCGGTCCAGGACGGGATTCAACCAACAGTTGAAATCTCCACCCAGTATCAACCAATGTGAATTCAAATCTGGACGTAACATGAAAAACGACCAGAAAAAGTTTTCACAGTCCCAGTTTGGGGCATACTCATTGGCTAACACCAGGGGCATCCCATATAATTTATCCGTGGCAATGACATATCGGCCATTTGAGTCAGAAATGACATTGGCTACTACTAAGGACTTGTGGATGAGGATTGCTGCCCCCACCACCCCCACCACCCCCACGCCTTGGTGTGAAAAGTTGAGTGAAAGCATTGACCCCCCCCATTTTTTACGGAGCCTAAAATAGTCCACTGGCTTGAGGTGGGTCTCTTGGAGGAATGCAATTTGGATACCCCGTTGTCGAAGATGCTGAAATATCTTACTGCGTTTAACTGGATGATTTAATCCCCTGACATTCCAGCCAGTGAACTTGATCGCTCTGAGGTCAGAGCGTAAGGGCCTCCTAGCCAGCATCCCACATTCCTAACAGTCGCCTGGCATCCCTCCTCACTGGGGAGTCTCCCCCCAACCGCTGCCATCAGCAGACGCCACACCCCAGGGCCCCACCCCCCCACCCTCTCCGCAGGCCACGAGAAAGAGAGGGTGGGCTTGAAAGAGGCCAAACCACACTCACAGACGAAAAAAAGATATAGCAAAGACACAAAAATACTCACATGGACCATACCCACAAACACAGCGTTACACCTCCCTCCCAAACAGGGCGCATGTGCCTCCAACACCACTTTATCGTGACACCTTCACAGCACTCCACATGGGACATGATCTCCACCTCCATTCCCATCGCGGTCACAGGTGCTATAACCTGAAAAGGTTTGTGGAAACACCAAACACTTAACCTAACAGTCGCAAAATCCATTACCCTTTCCTAGCCGACAATTCGATCTGGGTACAGCATGCAGGTTCATAAAAAACAAATATCAGTTTACATCCACCGCGGTCACCTGATTCAAAAGTCTGCTCCACAAATTTCATCGCCGCCGCTGGATCCGTGAACTTGCGCTCGGTTCCATTGTTGAGAATAATCCTCAAGCAGGCCGGAAAGCGAAGCCCAAACCTGACCTCAAGACAGTCACACTGAAGTCGTTTGACATCAGCGAGGGCCGCCCTTCTCCTTGCCATCACCGGGGTAAAATCTGGAAATATCAACAGCCTCTTTTCCTGGTACCTCAGAGTGGTTGCCTGTGCTGCTTGCTGCAGGATTCTGTCTCATGCTGAGGTGTAATGTACTCATGCAATAATGGGCCGAGGAGCTTCTCCCTGTCTGGGCTTTGCCCATAACACTGTGTGCGCGCGATCCAGAAGCGGCTCATCCTCAAGTTCCAGCACATTCTTCAGTAGCCAGGTGACAAAGTCTGTGATACTTGGGCCCTCGATTCCCTCTGGAAGGCCCATCAGACGGATGTTATTTCATCTTTGGCATCCTTCCATCTCATCACTTTTCTCCCTTAGGGACTTAACCTCCGATGTCAGATGAGTAACTTGGCTCTTTAGCTCGGAGATAGTGTATCCACTAAATGCCTCCGAGTCGTCAAGCTCCTTCAAGCGGTTCTCATGGGCGACGGTCACACCTTGGAGAGATTTAACAGATGATCCGAGCTCCTCTCTCAGCTCGTCTATCTTGGCCTGCAACTTAGTGGCTCACCAGGTCCAACTTCCTGTCCAATCTTTGCATGGCATCCATAATAGCTTCCCCTGTCCTTTCGCTCAGCATCTGCTGTTCAAGGATCCCTCCAGGAGGGCATGATGGGGACCCCCCTCTGCCCCTGTGGTCCCACTGTTCGGTTTTGATTTGTCTCCTGCCATTTTGCCAGCACCTGTGGGATTACCCATTTCCTCCAGCCTGGAGCTCTATTTCTTGGTCCATGTATCAAGCTGCCTCGCTGTTTGATCTACCAGAGTTCTTACATGGATTACTTTTCACCTTCACCCTTAACTGGGTGAACAGAAGCAGCAAAGGGTTCCCAGCCAAACTGCAAGTTGCAACTCTTCTCCCTCACTTTAATTCACCATTCTTGTGGGGACCATGATTTTAAATTTGGTTTTTGGAGCAAGCAAGGAATGGATTTGGGTTTTCCCAGTCCATTCTGAGCATTGGCTTTGTAACTTTAAGGATGGAGTAAAAAATTATATTTTAAAAAATGTCAGTGTTCCCGGAGAACATGGCCTCGCTCTTGCCATGATTCACCTTGGCTCCTGAGGCCAGTTCAACCTGGTTGCAGATGTACATCAGTCTGCGCACCGACAGCGGATCTGAGCAGAAAATGGCGACGTCATCCATGTACAAGGAAGCTTTGATCTAAGTGCCTCCACTGCCTGCGATCAACATTCCTCTTTTGCCTGAATCCTTCCTGATGGACTCAGCAAATCCTTCCTGATGGACTCTATGCAACAGATAATCAGGACAGGAGAGAGAGGGCAGCCCTGCCTGACTCCAGATTTAATGGAAAAACTTTCTGATTCCTGGCCATTGATTGAAACTGCGCCACATTTATGTAGAGCAGTTGGATCCAACTGTGGCTTCCTTTCCTAAACCCATTTTGGAGAACCCATCCATCATATCGATGTATGATACTCTGTCAAAGGCCTTCTCCTGCTCCAGGCTGATGAGGCATGTGTCCACACCCCTGATTCATATATAGGCAATTGTACTCCCAAGTAGCACAAGACGATCAGATATCTTCCTGCCGGGTACAGCACAGGTCAGGCCAAGATGGATCACCAACTCGAGCAGATTTGATTTGATTGGCAATGTCCTTGGATAAAATCAGTTTAATTATTTAAATCAGTGACAGGACTTTCTAGCTAAGTTCTAGCTATTTTGGAATAATTTGGTATCTATTTCCTGTTGAAGTGAAAGAAGATTTAGATCTGGTGTTGTATGACTGACTATTAAGGATAAGCAAATGCAAGTAGATAATTTCACTCCATCCGTACACACAAAAGCAATCTTAATTGTAGCTATGTTTAGCAGTCCCAAGAATATAATGTATTAAAGTTATTTCTAGCAATTTGGAATATCTGAATGATAAAAGGCATGAATAAAACAGGAGTTGTACTATGGCTTATCACAGTCATTGAGTAAACAATTGTAGTACCAATGTTTACCTGATATTTCAATTCACCTTGGTATGACTGAGCACGAGGTGAAAAGATGATAAATGTAAACCCCTCTATATGATGTCTGACCTATTTACACTGTTTATTTGCTTCTTCCTGTAGACAAGTTTAAATAGTATGTTGAGTGTCTACAGTGATACAGGAGACTATGGCAATGTGAATATCAGTGGAGCAGTTTTCCTTGCAATCAATTATAGCTACAAAAGTGGGGCACTAAATATTACGGTGAAGGAATGTCGCAATTTAGCGATTGCAGATGAGAGAAAACAGAGAACTGATCCGTAAGTATTATTTTCACTTTTTGAAGAGATTGATTGGCCTTTAACCTGAGATAATCATTGGATGCCCTGAGCCAATTCCTGTATTTGTGGCAAATCCTAGTTGCTTTTCTTTAACACATTAAGTAGCACAGAATAACCTCATTTTTATTTGCTTAATTTCAAGGATGTTTATTGTTGTATATCAGAACTGATCAACTTTTTTATTTCACCTGCAGCTACGTGAAGACTTACCTCCTGCCAGACAAATCTAGTCAAAGCAAGCGCAAGACAAAGCTCAAATCCAATACAATAAATCCAGTTTACAATGAAACATTAAAGGTTTGTCAATATGCTTTTTTCTAAATAGTTAATTGTTCCTGAATAGGGGCGGCACGATGGCACAGTGGTTAGCACTGCTGCCTCACAGCACCAGGGACCTGGGTTCGATTCTCGGCTTGGGTCACTGTGTGGAGTTTGCACATTCTCCGTGTATCTGCGTGGGTTTCCTTTGGGTGCTCTGGTTTCCTCCCAGAGTCCAAAGATGTGTGGATTAGGTGCATTGGTCATGCTAAATTCCCCCTCAGTGTAACCAAACAGGCACCGGAGTGTGGCAACTCGGGGATTTTCACAGTAACTTCATTGCAGTGTGAATGTAAGCCTACTTGTGGCTAATAAATAAACTTGAAATCATCAACCAACTCCATTAGGAAGCCATTCATTCTCCAATGTAATTTCTAATATTATTCAGTGCAAAACATTTGTCTCTCTTTGTTATTTATTTCTACCACCTCTGGCTACCTACACCAGAATTTGCCCTTAATTATTTTCTTGGTGCATTTTAAAATACATTGGTATGGAAGTTAATTGACATCACACCTATTTAACAGGCGTCTAGCCAGCCATTTTGGTGGATAATTATAGAGACATGGTTACAAAATGACCAAGGTTGAGAAAAGAAATTCCAGAGCAACATTGTGAAAGAACAGAAAGGCAAATGAGGAAATGTAGCCCAGATATTGAAGAATAGCAAAAGGACAGGGGGTCAGAAAATATTTGGCTCAGGTGACCAGGCAATTGAATCAGTATGGGTGAAGATTAGGAATAACAAGGGTCAGAAAATGCTGGGAGTAGATTATGGCTCCCCCTAATTACAGTTATACCATTGGTCAGAGCATTAAGTAAGAAGTAATTGGAACTTGTAAGAACGGCAATGTAATAAGAGTGTAGTGATCTTCGATTAGACTGTTAAATCAAATGGCAATCTGGAAGATGAGTTTATAGAATACTTTTGTGACAGAAGAATATATTATGGAACCAACCAGGACAAAGCTATTTTACAGCTAGTATTGTTATAATGAGGCAGGATTAATAAGTAGTCTCATAGAAAGAGATCCACAAGGGGGAAAATACAATGGAATTCCATATTAAGTTTGAAAACAATATAAATGAGTCCCAAACAAGAATCTTACCCACGAGCAGTATCATTAACATACGTTTCTTGGGGGGATGCAACTGGCCAAAGTTGATTGGGTCCAGAGACTAAAGGAAATGGTGGTAAATAAGCAATGGGAAACATTTAAAGAAAAGATTCAAAATGTTCAACAAAAAACATTCTATTTATAAACAAAAATGGAGTGGAAAAGAATTAATCGATGGCTTACCAGGGAAATAAAGGATAGTATTCGATTAAAAGAATAATTGTGAAGAATAGCAGTAAACCTGAGGACTAGAGGAGTTTGAGAAAGCAGCAAAGGGTAACCAACAAGTCGATTTTAAGAAAGAGGAAAAAAGAATGAGAATAAGCTAACCAGAAAAATAAAATAACCCTTGGTACATTGGAGGTAGAATCAGGATAAATTATCATGGGGAATGGTGAAATGTCAAAAGACAAATATTGTGCATCTGACTTCACAGTAAACACATAGTGGTCCAGATCATCTGAGCAGTGGCAATGATACTGGGGGTGGCACGGTGGCACAGTGGTTAGCACTGTTGCCTCATAGTGCCAGGGACCCAGGTTCGATTCCTGGCTTGGGTCACTGTCTATGTGGAGTTTGCACATTCTTCCCGTGTCTGCGTGGGTTTCCTCCGGGTGCTCCAGTTTCCTCCCACAATCCAAAGATGTGCAGATTAGGTGCATTGGCCATGCTAAATTACCCCTTAGTATCCTGGGATGCATAGGTTAGAGGGATTGGCAGGGTAAATATGTGGGGTTACGGGGATAGGCCCTGGGTAGGATTGTTGTTTGGTGCAGACCTGATGGGCCAAATGGCCTTTTTCTGCACTATGGGAATTCTATGATAGATTGCCACTACACAAGAAAATTGCCTGACTCAACCCTGCTGTACATTTCTTCCGGAGTCTTCTGAGCCCAGCTTTCACAGAAATATGCAGCGGCCCTCAGGGAACTCTATCAGAGCAGAGTCAGGGAAGGCAGGACACACCCTTTTTTTTACAGCAGTAGCTGCCATATGATAAGTTTACAGGTCCGATTAGCCTAACATCAGTCACCAAGTAAATGCTGGAATCAATTATTAAGGAAATCTTAACAATTAACTTAAAACCAAATTGTGATCAGGCAATGTCAATATTGATTTACAAAAAGGAAATCGTCTATAGTTTTATGAGGATGTGTCTCATAGGTAGATAAATGGGAGCCAGTAGATGTCGTATATTGGATTTCCAAAAAGTATTCGATAAGGCGCCACGCAAAACATTAATGCACAAGATAAAGGCCCATAGAGTTGGGGTAATATATTTGCATAGCTGATGGATTAACAGAGAGGAAACAGAGGAGGAATAAGTGGGGTATTTTCAGGTTGGCATGTGTTCAGGTTCTGGAATCTGATTGATAAAGTAAGTGCGTTGTTTAAAAAGATAACCGCAGGCCAGGCTAGAGACAACGATTGTGGTTTTATTTGAGGAAGATCAATTAAAATATTACAGACATTGTGATTATGTTATTTTCTGATCCTGGAGAGTTTTTCTGTAAGAGTTTTAACAACACCAGGTTAAAGTCCAACAGGTTTATTTGGTAGCAAATACCATATTTAACCTGGTGTTGTTAAAACTCTTACTGTGTTCACCCCAGTCCAACGCCGGCATCTCCACATCATGAGTTTTTCTGTGCCAGGTTGAGGACAGTAAGAAGTTTAACAACACCAGGTTAAAGTCCAACAGGTTTATTTGGTAGCAAAAGCCACACAAGCTTTCGAAGCTCTAAGCCCCTTCTTCAGGTGAGTGGGAATTCTGTTCACAAACAGAGTTTATAAAGACACAGACTCAATTTACATGAATAATGGTTGGAATGCGAATACTTACAACTAATCAAGTCTTTAAGAAACAAAACAATGGGAGTGGAGAGAGCATCAAGACAGGCTAAAAAGATGTGTATTGTCTCCAGACAAGACAGCCAGTGAAACTCTGCAGGTCCACGCAACTGTGGGCGTTACAAATAGTGTGACATGAACCCAATATCCCGGTTGAGGCCGTCCGCGTGTGTGCGGAACTTGGCTATCAGTTTCTGCTCAGCGACTCTGCGCTGTCGTGTGTCGCGAAGGCCGCCTTGGAGAACGCTTACCCGAATATCAGAGGCCGAATGCCCGTGACCGCTGAAGTGCTCCCCAACAGGAAGAGAACAGTCTTGCCTGGTGATTGTCGAGCGGTGTTCATTCATCCGTTGTCGCAGCGTCTGCATAGTTTCCCCAATGTACCATGCCTCGGGACATCCTTTCTTGCAGCGTATCAGGTAGACAACGTTGGCCGAGTTGCAAGAGTATGTACCGTGTACCTGGTGGATGGTGTTCTCACGTGAGATGATGGCATCTGTGTCGATGATCCGGCACGTCTTGCAGAGGTTGCTGTGGCAGGGTTGTGTGGTGTCTTGGTCACTGTTCTCCTGAAGGCTGGGTAGTTTGCTGCGGACAATGGTCTGTTTGAGGTTGTGCGGTTGTTTGAAGGCAAGAAGTGGGGGTGTGGGGATGGCCTTGGCGAGATGTTCGTCTTCATCAATGACATGTTGAAGGCTCCGGAGGAGATGCCGTAGCTTCTCCGCTCCGGGGAAGTACTGGACAACGAAGGGTACTCTGTCCACTGTGTCCCGTGTTTGTCTTCTTGTTCTCTTCCTGTTGGGGAGCACTTCAGCGGTCACGGGCATTCGGCCTCTGATATTCGGGTAAGCGTTCTCCAAGGCGGCCTTCGCGACACACGACAGCGCAGAGTCGCTGAGCAGAAACTGATAGCCAAGTTCCGCACACACGCGGACGGCCTCAACCGGGATATTGGGTTCATGTCACACTATTTGTAACGCCCACAGTTGCGTGGACCTGCAGAGTTTCACTGGCTGTCTTGTCTGGAGACAATACACATCTTTTTAGCCTGTCTTGATGCTCTCTCCACTCCCATTGTTTTGTTTCTTAAAGACTTGATTAGTTGTAAGTATTCGCATTCCAACCATTATTCATGTAAATTGAGTCTGTGTCTTTATAAACTCTGTTTGTGAACAGAATTCCCACTCACCTGAAGAAGGGGCTTAGAGCTTCGAAAGCTTGTGTGGCTTTTGCTACCAAATAAACCTGTTGGACTTTAACCTGGTGTTGTTAAACTTCTTACTGTGTTTACCCCAGTCCAACGCCGGCATCTCCACATCCAGGTTGAGGAACCATTAGATCGGAGAAATTCGGACTATTCTCCATGGAGAATAAAAGGTTGAAAGGAGATTTGAGAGACATTTAAATTGGGTCAGAGCAGAGTAGATGGGAAGAATCGTCCCATTAGTGAAGGGATTAAGAGACTGCGGGCACAGATTTGAGGTTCTTTGTAAAAGAAGCAATGGTAAAATGAGGGAAAACAGTTTCATGCAGAGAGCGATTAGAATCTGGAATACACTGCCTGTGATTGTGATGGAAGCAGGTTCAATCGAGGCATTCAAGGAGAAATTGGGTTATTATCTGAAAGGAAGAATGTGCAGGACTATGGAGGGTGGAGAGTGGCACCAACGGTTCCATCAGAGAACAAGCACAGACATGACGGCCATCTTCTGTGCTGTAACCATTCTTTGATTGTGCATGTATTCTAAGAAAGGAGTATTTTAGTGATGAGGGTACAGGACATATTTTCAGATAAACATTTCAGTTTGATTCAGTCATCGAGTACATGAATGGGCGAGATTGCTAGATTTTTGGACCCTATGGCTATGGAGGGATATTTGGATTTGGTGAGAAAAAGGATTTGAAGTTAGGATCAACCATAATCTTGCTAAATGGTGGGGAAACTCAAGGGCCACATGGTGAATCGCCTGCTCCTGTTCATTGCTGTTAAATTATGGCAACTCATTAGTCGAGCAGAATGCTTCATGGTGGTGGAGTGCCTCGGTAAATTATTACACTTTTGTTCATTCTTCCAGTATGTCATCAGTCACTCACAACTGGAGACAAGAACTCTACAGCTGTCAGTCTGGCACTATGACAGGTTTGGACGGAACAGTTTCCTGGGTGAAGTGGAGATACCATTTGATTCCTGGGATTTGGAAAATCAAATTGAGGATTGGTTTCCACTGCAGCCAAAGGTGAGCTTTGAAATACTAGATTACGTTAAAGAGTTTCCATTTCAGGAAGAATAATTGCCTCAGACCAACAGCTACTGACAGGTTTCAGAGGGGAATTGGCAGAGGCATAGATTCTGGTCACTCACCTATCTGCCTGTTTAGCTAGGAAGATGCATTTTGTGGAGGTATCCAGCTGGAAGGAGTAAATAAATTTTAAAAAGGAAATCTTGACCTTATCAAATGAAATGCCAATGATAAATGAAAATTCTGCAGTCTGCTTTAAATTGTATAAGAATTCCTATAGTGATCAATATCGTGATTGGTGATCATTTGATCAATTCCTAAAATGTTCAGACATGTGACAACTTCAACAGACTTGTGAAGGACTATATTATGTTAAAAGAGCAATGACTATACTTTTTCTTCACTTCTTTCTTCTAGGTAGAGATTCATACTGGATGTAGTAATTGTAATCCTCCAGTACTCAACCTTCTTAGGGATACTTGAGAATGAATTCCAAATCTTAACTGA
Organism: Mustelus asterias; assembly: GCF_964213995.1. Lineage (NCBI taxonomy): Eukaryota > Metazoa > Chordata > Chondrichthyes > Carcharhiniformes > Triakidae > Mustelus > Mustelus asterias. The sequence continues at coordinate 46,863,321 of NC_135817.1, forward strand.
GTACATGTATAGTTGCTGCTCAGCAATAGCATCAACGTGCCATTCGTTCGAAATGGAAAGTGTATCTTTCTGTCTGCAATATATGTTTATGTATTTTCAGATTTGAGCAAAAATGCTATTGACTCTCAATTTTTCAGCATGCATTTGGCATGAGAGCTCCAGACGGTCCTGATGCACACTTTTAATAATAAACCTTTCATTACTTAACACAGACAATGCTGTGTAACTGGACTGAAACAATGATCGCCATTCAACAATTAATAACCACTACTGACATGATTCAAATAGTGTTTAATGCAAAGTATTAGATCCATGATTTAGCATTATTGATTGTAAAATATTTCTGCTGAGTTTTGTCTCCTTGAGGTGAAGGGTGCCAGTTCTAGGAAATGGAAGACAAAACCAGTTTTTGATCAGAATATCAGTCAGGTCAGGTATCAATCTGGTCAGGTCAGGTTTGGCACATCATTCTGCATAGTAAACCTCTCCCCCAGAAATGTGCCTTTGTTCCAATCTTAGATAGCAAATGTTTATGGCTATTTTAATATGAATTAGAAGCGGTTTTGTTCTTTGGGACAAAATCCTATTTAACTACTTAACCTTTATCCAAAGTTGGAAGTCATTAACAATGTCTGAATCTTTAATAGATGGATAACAGAAGGCAGGAACTTCTCACCAGTAGCATGGTGACTGCGCACAGATAATAAGATGTCCGAGTGCAGGACTACCATCCTTCAGATTACACATTGGCACATGCTATAATCCATCCAACAGTAGTTTGATGGCTGGATATGGATGGGAGATAGGGAGATGTAGGGCTTATAGCATCATCTGTTTATCCTTCTGAAACTCACTCATTTGGTATGTATCACACAGTGGCTACGTGAGGAACTGTTATCATAACTGCCCTCCAAGTAAGGCCAGCAAGCTACTGTTGTCCACAACAAATGTTAGCTGTTAGTGTTAAGTTCAAATGCAAACTATGTTGACATCTGGATTTTTGGGAGGTGTGGTGGAGTCACAGAACTGATATTCCCTTCCAAGACCCATTGGATTTCAATTGTAATGTAACTTTCATGAAATCTAAAGAATATGGCACAAAATGCTAGATTGCTTCAAGATACAAATAGAATCTGCCGCTCCCCTGCGGGTGACTCAGTCTCACGTTGGCCCCCGTGTCTGTTTAAAACCGTGTGACATGCCTTTGGTTACAGAAGCTTCCAGCGCACCCAGTGAAGGTTGGAAATACTGTACGCTTGTCAGTGTGCCCTGTGTGGGGGGTATCTGAGCCTGGCTCCCGTCTGCACCGCTCTGGAAGTCAGCACTGACCTTTGCACGCTTGGCAAAGTTCTTCAAAATGCTAGATTACATATCATTAGAAATCTATGGTGACAAGTGCAGTCATTAGGTGGGTAAATTTTAGTGTAATTCTTAAAGAGATACTTGTCCTTTGTTTGTTTATAGACCGAGGCTGCTGGAGATAATGTTCTGCAGTATAAAGGAGAATTGACAGTTTCGTTGCGATATACCCCAATTGGTCAGACCCTAGCCCTTCCAACAGAGCATGGAAAAGGTAAGTGAATTTACATGTACTGCAGCTGCTCTATGTGGAGTACTGAGTTCTGATTGGACTGATTACTTCCAACACATGTAGAGAATACGTAGCAGTACCAAGGGTGCCATAATTATAACAGCATTAAATGAAAACATTTCTATTCTCATGCCTGTGACTCTGCTTCCTAGAAACTTGCACTAATGGTTACTAAATGCACATAAAACTGTCAGGCTTCACTGAGAAGATCTCTTGTCAGCTGATCTTGGGTGAGTTTCAACAGTGTTCCATTAGTTGTGTAGGTGGCTCCAAGGGACCTGCGCTTGCGGAAACCTGGGGTAAGGTGAAGATTCTATGAAATGCAAGAGCAGCTTCTAATAATAGAGTTTAACATAGCAAACATTAAATTTGTGTGAATTGAAGTTATAAAGGGCTTGTTGCATGTCAATAATGGCTGGGAAATCTACAGGATAGTGCAAGAATTTAAATTCATTCTGACCAAGGATCAATGGAACCCATGGGCCTGATTTTACCATTTTGATTCTAAGTGCTGAATCTGGGCGCAATTCAGATCCGACTTGGAAAACTGCACTCAGGCGCCCCCATACACACTTAGACTGAAAAAAAAAATCGCGAGTCTGAATTGCGCTGTGGGCGGGGCTTATCGCGCCTGAAACACTGCAGCTCCAATCAGAGCTTTGAACTGCGCATGCGCAGTGAGAAAAAAAATTGAAAAAACGCACCTCTATCACATCGCCCCTGGGCCGCAAAAAGCAGATAAAGCGGCCCTGGATCAAAAAGTGGGAGCGATGGCACCCACAGACATCACCCCACTCCCACAACATAACTGTCCCCCTTATCAACCCACTCCCCCCCACGACCCAGACCGATCGTGACCCTCTGCCCCGCTTCCCCCTCCAATCAATCACCCGCAGAGTGGCAGCGGATCCCCGTCCCCCCACCAGAGATCCAACTGGGTCCCCCCCTCTTCCCCCCCCCTCCCCCTAGAGAACGATCGACTCCCTCCTCCCACCAAAGAATGAACGGGCCTCCCTCCCCCCACCCCCCCGACCAGAGAACAATCTGGCCCCCCAACCGCCCAACAGAGAATGATCAGGCCTTCTCCTCCCTCCTCCCCACCAGGGAATGATCTGGCACGCTTCCCTCCCTCTCCACACGCCATATGGTTCTGCCATTTATCATATAGCTCCTCCCTACATTATTTCTACCAAAATGCATCACTTTGCATTTATCAGGATTGAGTCCATCTGCCATTTCTTTGCCCAAATTTCCAGCCTATCTATATCCTTCTGTAGCTTCTGACAATGCTCCTCACTAGCTGCAAGTCCTGCCAATTTTGTGTCGTCCGCAAACTTACTGATCACCCCAGTTACACCTTCTTCCAGATCATTTATATAAATCACAAACAGCAGAGGTCCCAATACAGAGCCCTGCGGAACACCACGAGTCACAGGCCTCCAGCCGGAAAAAGACCCTTCCACTACCACCCTCTGTCTTCTGTGACCAAGCCAGTTCTCCACCCATCTAGCCACCTCCCCCTTTATCCCATGAGATCCAACCTTTTTCACCAGCCTACCATGAGGGACTTTGTCAAACGCTTTACTAAAGTCCATATAGACGACATCCTCGGCCCTTCCCTCGTCAACCATTTTGGTCACTTCTTCAAAAAACTCCACCAGGTTAGTGAGGCATGACCTCCCTCTCACAAAACCATGCTGACTATCGTTAATGAGTTTATTCCTTTCTAAATGCGCATACATCCTATCTCTAAGAATCTTCTCCAACAACTTCCCCACCACGGACGTCAAGCTCACCGGCCTATAATTACCCGGGTTATCCTTCCTACCCTTCTTAAATAACGGGACCACATTAGCTATCCTCCAATCCTCTGGGACCTCACCTGCGTCCAGTGACGAGGTGGTTTCAGAGTGTAAAATTAATCTGATAGGTGGCTAGAGGTATGGATAACTGGAAAGACCCGGGGGGGGGGGGGGGGGGGGAACAAAAAATAAAACAAAAAACCAAGAGAAACAGTGCCTGTAAGATTTTAGAAATCTCACTAACAGTAAAAAAAACAATATTCAGAATAATTGGTTAAAAATATTGACAGGCCTGCTTTTGCTCAGAATTCCTAACGGTTGCTGTAGCTAAATAGCAGCTGCCAAAATAAAGTTTTCTTTTTGAGTTTGACATGGAGCCAGGAGGTAACAGGAGAACTCCTCCTGATTCCACAGCATTTGTGTGGTGCTTCAAGTCCTCGCTTGAACCCCTTCCTATTGTCCTCCCTTCCCCATCCTACCCAATATTCATTGCCAGCAAGATAAGCAATGCAGAATTAATCTCTTAGAATGGAAAATTGCCTCTGGAGATATGACTGGTGCTGGTAGCTTACCAAAGTATTGAAATTAGGCTAATATTATTATGGCAGCACGGTGGCACAGTGGTTAGCACTGCTGCCTCACAGCGCCAGAGACCCGGGTTCAATTCTGGCCTTGGATGATTGTGTGGATTTTGCACATTCTCCCCGTGTCTGCGTGGGTTTACTTCGGGTGCTACGGTTTCCTCCCACAGTCCAAAGATGTGCGGGTTAGTTTGATTGACCATGTTAAATTGGCCTTTAGTGTCAAGGGGACTAACAGGGTAATTACGGGGGGTTAAGAGGTTAGGACCTGGGTGGGATTGTTGTTGGTGCAGGCCTCTTGGGCTGAATGGCCTCCTTCTGCATTGTAGGGATTCTATGAAACCAAGACCATATAAAAGGCGAGTCTTCTTAAGCTATTTGGACCAGGTCCGCACCATGGACCTATCATTGGTTATTCACTCTTTATCAGGGCATAACCAATTTTTATGCTAGAAAATGTAATATGAAATTAGGGGTTAATGTTTGAGTAAAAAAGCTATGTCAACATTAAAGATTAAATTGAATTGTTGGGTGACGGAATGAGAACAGGTGTTGTATGCCAACATGGACTAGATGGCATAAAATTACCTGATTCATGTTCTAATTCCTATGTATTAAATTTATCATCCTTGATAAAGATATACAATCCAATTACCTTCACTTGCAGGGAAGTTTATTTTTAAACAAGCTCCCTTAAGGATATTTAAATTGCACTTTTCTATACTTAGATCTCATTTAGCCCAGTAGAAGATGCCAAACCCCATATTGTATTATACTGTTAAATAAGATAACTGAGGTAGCAATAACCAAATAGTTCGTGATGTTCAGTGAGAAGCTAACTATAGACATAATCCTATCTATCAGTAAAGAAGGGTAAATATAATAATGAAACTCCAAATCAAATGTATATGAGTCTCTGGGTCAGCTGCATCTTTATGACATGTTAATTATTGCATATCTCAATAATAGCTCATTCTGCAGATGTTCACTTGCTGTTGTGACACTTAATGGTTTGATGACAGCTTCAGTCATTTAATGTCACGAGTATAGTGCACCAGCTGTCTCGTGACCTGTAACATATGTTTGGATAGAAATGTAAACCAAGGTATTTAACATTAAATTGTTTCCAAATGGAACGGTTTATTGCCCACAGTAATTATTTGGATATTAGCTTAAAAATAATAAAAATGTTCTCATTCCACGCAGGTAAAAAAAGTTTCGCCCGAGGAAAGAAAGGCTCTGCCCAGGTATCCAGTGGCGGAGTATTGGAGGTGCTCATTAAGGAAGCAAAAAATTTAACTGCAGTAAAAGCAGGAGGAGTTTCAGATACCTTTGTAAAAGGGTAAGTTTATAAAATTTAGCATCATGTTGTGTTCCACAAATGCAAATAATTGGAGAATCTGTGACCAAACATTTATTATATTAAGTCGTTGTAAATAATTAACTGGGATACTAGGGGAAGTATTTTAGTAATGAATAAAAAGTGCTTTAACACATCCAAAATTAAAAAGTAATCCATGAGATACTGAAGAAAATGTTACTAATTTGCACGTTACTACTGTAAAATGAATGGGGTCTATAGCTCATCACAGCTCATAGCTCATCAGTTGGTGCAACACACTCTAATGCTGGGAAGATTTACTAAAATTCTTATTTAGGGAGTACTAGCAATGTTTTGTTGCATATCCGCTTCGTCTACAGTCAGAGAAAACACATTGGGACTGGTTCAGATATGTAATGAATATTGAGAATTTTCTGTGAACCTGAACTAAAATGTTAACTTCTTGTTTTTCTTATTATTTGTTTGAACTCAGATACTTGCTTCCTGACAACAACAAAGTTTCTAAGCACAAAACACCTATCGTTAAAAAGAGTGTAAACCCCCAGTGGAACTTCACATTCACCTACAGCGGCTTACATCTTTCCGACCTACAAAATGTCTCCTTAGAACTAACGGTCTGGGACAAAGAAACACTTTCCAGCAATGTTTTTCTAGGCGGTATCCGGCTCGGCCATGGCAATGGTAATTCAAATCCTTAAGCTTTTCGTCTGTGATTTTTCTACAACTAATTTGGTGAATAACAGAAGGTCAATCTCAGTCAGATTTGAGCCATGTGGAAATGATAGCTCTCTTGATATTAAAAAGAATCAGGCAATTTGGTTTCAACCTGCAATTATAAAATTGCCGCAAGTTTTGTCTGCTGGAGTATTCTAGCAATTGGAGAAACCACCTCCCGACTCCCCCTCTCTGAACTGGGATACAGTTCCACAGATATGAACAGTTCTGCAGTGCTTCAGTTAAGAAAGTGATGAGATCTCTGGAAAAGGTACTGATTTAAATTTTGAGAGTAATAAGAAAACATCTTTTTCTGTCAGGGCAGTGGACCATGAAAGATTGGTTAGGGCAGATTCTGACATTATGGCAGAGCTGTTATGAGTTGTTTGAATCAGTCTATATACTCCTGTGACGCTCGTGTTCCAGCTCTGAAATGTTGTGTATTAAAAATGTATAGAAGTGGTAGATCCTGGCAGCATGAAAGCTCATTTACCCCAGTCCAACGCCGGCATCTCCACAGCATGAAAGCTACCCAGGTAGAAGTGGACAAGCAGCTATGATTCAAATCAAAATGTGGCAAATACATTAGTGTGCATTGTATGCCATCTACTAGATCCACTGCAGCAACTCACTGAGCACTGCCCAAACTTGTGACCATCTAGGACAAAGGCAGTAGGTGCATGGGGATCACACAGCCTCCAAGTCATACACCATCCAGACATGGAAGTTAATTCATTCATTCAAGTATCTACCATTCCTTCATCATTACTGGGTCAAAATAATGATACTCTCAACACTGTGGGATTACCCTCACCACCGGCTCCAGCAATTCAAAAAGGAAGCTCACCAGCATCTTCAAGGACAGTTGAAGATTGGTAATATGTGCTAGCTTTTCCAGTGGTGACCACATTCCATTCATAAATTTAAAATACATTCACCATATACTTCCTGACATTTTATTTTTAAACAGTGACTCCTAATTCTAGATTCTCCCACAAGAGAAAACATCCTATCCACATCCACCCTATCAAGACCCCTTAGAATCTTAAAGGTTTCAATCAAGTCATCTCTTATTCTTCTAAATCCCAGTGGATACAAGCCTAGCCTGTCCAACCATTTTTCAGAAGACAATCTGCCCATTCTTGATATTAGTCTAGTAACTCTTTCTCTGAACTGCTTCCAACACATTTACATCCTTCCTTAAATAAGGAGACCAATATTGTACACAGTTTTCCAAATGTGGTCTTATGAGTGCCCTATACAACTGAAGCATAACCTCCCTACTTTTGTAATCAATTCCCCTCACAATAATTACTTGCTGTAGCTGCATTCTAGCCTTTCATAATTCATGCACTAGCACACCCAGATCCCTCTGCATCTCAGGGCTCTGCAATCTCCCACAATTTAAATAATACGCTTCTCTATTAGTCTTCCACCAGGTGGCAGGCCATGGAATCCATGATAAGGAAGTTGTTTTGTAATAGTGGTGTGTTGGTTCCATTTCTGTTGCCATGGGGCCTCTGCTGTTATTCCTTAGACTTACTGGCTGGCATGGGAGGCGAGAGCAGGATAGGGAGCCAGGGGAGTTCAGTTAATCAGAGGTTACACGAGATGATACACATTGTTGTGTTGAGTATCTACAAAACTGGTGCACAGTACTCTGCAGTCTTTCCTTGTCTCTAATTCTTTTAGTTTAAAAACCTCTCTCCTTCCCTAATTAGGCAGCTTGCTCAAACACAAGTCCCAGCGTTGTTCAGGTATGGACCTTCCCCAGATGTCACTTCCCCCCAATACTGGTGTCAGTGTCCCATGAACTAGAACTTCTCCCAGACCAGTCCTTAAAGCACACATTCATTTCTCTGATCTTAGTTGCTCTATGCTAACTTGCACATCGTTCACGTAATAATCCTGAGATTTTTACCTTTGGGGTTCTGCTTCTTACTTTGATGCCTAGTTCTTCATACTCTATGGAGAACCTCTTGCATTGTTCTACCTATGTCATTGGTACGTACATGGACCACGATGAATGGTCAAAGGCTGAGGCTCCTGCTCTCTGAGTCCTCTTATCTGCCTCACTCACAATCTCACTCTCCTGTCCTTGACCACTGATTAAATCCAAAGACCCTGTACCAACTGGTACAAAGTATCCAGGTATTCTCCCCCCTCCCTGATGTGTTGCAGCGTCTGCAGCTTGGCCTCCAGCTCAATGACTTTGAGCCAAAGCTCCTCAAGCTGTAAATGCTGACTGCAGTAGTGTTTGCTCTGGACCAGTGTCAATGTGTCTTTATTAACTACTTAAATTATTTTATCCAATTAATTACCACCAGCAGTTTGTATTATTTTTGGACCTGATGAAGAGAATAAACCTTAACCACTAAACCAGATACTCAAATAGCTAGCTTCTACCCTTGTAGTAGAGCAAGAACCAATTCCTATAGAGTAAAAAACTTCAAAAAGGAGCAGCTGCTTCGCTTCCTCATCTAATCCCCTTAATCACCCAGCTCCTGTCCTCTCTTCCTCTCCCATTTCCTTCTCAATCGAAGGAGTTAGCTGACTCCCAGTTACAGAAAAACTTGTTTAAGCTACACTCCTTAATTAGCTAACTTCAACTGCTCTTCCAGTAGAGCTCTGAAGCCCTACTAAAGACTTTTTCAGCCCATCAAACCTGCTCCGCCATGAAACAAGATTACTTTTTTTTTTAACCTCAATGCATCTTTTGCACTATTCCTGAATTCCTTAATGTCATTGGTATCTAGAAATCTATTGAGCTCTGCTTTGAACATACTCAATGACCAAGACTCTGGGGTAGAGAATTCCAAAGATTCATAGAAGAAATTCCTCCTCATTGGCCTATCCCTTATTCTGGTTTTTTGTACCTGAATGGAATGTAAATTTGTTGCAAACCATGTATTAATTTTTTTAAAATGCTAGCCACTGCCTGTCTACCATCACAGCTTTTAATGCAGTTCCCCAGTTTACCTCAGCCAATTTGTCCCTCATACCTTCATACTTTCCTTTGTTTAAAGACATTTTAGATCATATTTCATTCAGTTCATTAACTTGTTTAGACCATGTCCTTGCAGAAGAATCAGCCCAAGAGGCAGCTCTCCATCCATAGCACCACTAAATTCCACAGGCAAATTAGTGCAGCCTTCAGATTCCCTTTTATGGAAAAATCCAGATTTGTATTGTGGGTTTCTGAAAATGATGATAACCGCAAGAAACTGCAAAGGGTTGTGAATGTGCCCAGTCCATCACGCAAACCAGTCTCCCATCCATTGACTCCGTCTACACTTCCCGCTGTCTCGGGAAAGCAGTCAGCTGAATTAAGGACCCCATGCACCCAGACATACTCTCTTCCACCTTCTTCCACCATTGGGAAAAAGATAGAAAAGACTGAAAATATGTACCAACAGACTCGAGAACAACTTCTTCCCTGCTGCCATCAGACTTTTGAATAGTCTCATCATATATTAAGCTGAGCTCTCTCTTCACCATACCTATGACTGCAACACTATATCCTGCACCCTATCCTTTCCTTCTCCCCATGAACTCTTTGAACGGTATGTTTTGACTGTATAGCACATAAGAAACAATATTTTTCACTGTATCCCAATACGTGACAATAAAAAAAATAAAAAACTTGGCAAATAGAGAGATACTGGTATGACACTTAAATGTTTATAATGTCACATAATTGTTTTTAAACTATTTTTAAATTGTTTTAAAAACAGGTCGTAGCTATGGGAATGAAGTTGATTGGATGGATTCCCAAGGAGAGGAACAACATATCTGGCTTCAGATGATAGCAAACCCAGGTATCTTTGTGGAGAGCACAATAATGCTGAGATCCAGCATGGGAAAGCGCAGATTTTGAGCTTAACAGACTGAAAGAATACAACGTGAAATACTACACTGTCAAACTACTGTATTACTGAACATATTACTTTATAATAACTTCACTTTTTAATTTTTGTAAATACATTTCCTTGGGATTTTTTAAACAGTTCATTTTTGTAAAAAATATCATTCAAGATCATCTTGACATCTGGTACAGCAATTGGAAGAGAAAATATTTTCCTCTAGTTGTTCCATTGTGTATGTCTTTATTGGTTAATAATCAGGAATGCTAAGATGTTTGCCTATTTTGTGGAAAAGTAACCAACAAGGTTCCAGTCTCAAACACCACCAACAATTAGTCTGTTCCTATTTCCTGACATAACTGAGTTAGCAATTTCAATAATATGAACTCAAGTGCTGAAGATTTTCTCTATGCAAAAGCTCCAGCAAGATCATAATTGTATATGAAAATGGGCCATGCACAGAGGAAATCTTCCCCCAACCTCTGTAACAAAACATGGTTCTATTGAATGGCAGGTTCCACTCCATTCATGGATTGGTCATTTCAAAAGCACTGGCCATTTAATTCCCTCCCTTGGCCTTCCAATGCCACACACTATTTCGTACCGAAAGAGTCAGCAACTGGACCATTGCAGTTCAAGTCATACCCAAGAATGAATGAGAAGGTCCTATATCTGAATGATTATCTGACTTTACCCTGCTGACTGGGAGTGCTAAGAAAGGAGACTGTATACAGGACCTTACTGTGTAAAGCACAGAATTGTTATAGTGCAGGAAGAGGCTATTTGGCCCATCGTGTCTGCACCAGCTCTTTAAAGGAACATCATGACTTAGTGCCCTTCCCCTGCCTTTTCCCCTACACCCCTGCTACACATTGTTTCTGTTCACAAAATCATCTAATGGTCTTATGTTATGGCTCATTTGAACCTGTCTCCACCACACTTCGAGGCAGTGCATTCCAAATCCAAACCATTCGCTGTGTGAAGAAGTCTTTTCTCACATCACATTTGCTTCTTCTGCAAATCACTTTAAATCTGTGCCCTCGTTCTTGATCCTTTTACAAGTGGGAACAGCTTCTCCCTATCTAGTCTGCCCAGCTCCCTCATAATTTTAAGCATCTCTCTCAAATCTCCTCTTTGCTTTCTTCTCTCCAAGGAGAACAGTCCCAAAGTCTCCAGTCTATCCTCATAACTGAAGTTTCTCATCTCTCGAACCATTCTTGTAAACCGCTTCTGCACTCTCTCCAATGCATTCTCATCATTCCTTTATTGCAGCACCCTGAACTGTACACAATATTCCAGCTGAGGTCCAACCAATGTCCTGTACAGTTCAGCATAATCTCCTTGCTCTTGTACTCTATACCCCTATTAATAAAGCCCAGAATACTATATGCTTTATTAACTGTTCTCTACCTGTCCTGCCACCTTCAATGATCTATGCACACGTACACCCATGTCCTTCTGCTCCTGCAGCCCCTTAAGAATTTGACCCTTTAGTTTATATTGTCTCTCTATGTTTTTGTCCAGAGCTAGAGAAGAAAGAAATGGTGGCATTTAAAACTGGATACGAACTAAACAATTATAGAACTATATTTCAGCAAAATTTAACTTTCAGGTACTAAAACAATCATGAAAAAGGATAAACCGTGAATTACTTTCCCACCTGTGATGGTAGTAATCAAATGTAAGGGTGAAGAATTCAACATCTGTTAATCTATGTAAAATGATGTATGTGCTCTAAAGTCTGCACTGTAAATACATTGTCCAATAAAAATCATCAGAACGTATCCGGAAACATTTTGCTTTGGTCATTGCTCCTTGAGATTTTAGTAGGAACCAGATCATATCAAAGTTAATGAATTTTGAAGTTCTCCTGAACATTATCGGTTTCCCTCAAGACTGGATACTTACCATGTAAATCTTCATGCAAGCCATCCTGTTATTTCTTGGTAAGCTTCAATAATTCTAACATGCTTCAAGTTACAAATTCATAAATTAATTCAGCTGTAGTTAGAGAACAGTTTTGCAGTTCTGGATTCTAGCTCATTGCCATTATTTAGTCACAGTGGACTAAAATCGACCTCTTTAAATCATCTCCCAGTAGTTCAAAGCAGGAGTACAAGGTATCTATGTAGATAGCATGGGAGTTTGAGTTGGCATGGAAATGGCTTGGGGGTACAAGGTGGCATAGCAGGTATGAGGGGTGAGGGCAAGAGAGCCTAAGAGCGGCTGTAATCTCAGGGAATTGAGATGAGTCCTTTAATCAGCCTGCCTTGGCACTTGCCCACCTCCATGGATATCTCTGATAGCCTCCAAACAAGGCAGATCACACCCGGCTCCCTGCCTTCCCCGCAGAGTGCAGTAGTCATTTCCATGGAGATGGGTCTGCTGAGTTAGGAGATTTCCTGACTAGAGTATCACACCTCCTTGGCTACATTGTGGCCCCTAATTCCTATCATTTTCCAGCTTTTTTTTGCATTCATCATTAAAGGTCATTCCAATTAACAGATATCAACTTACTTAAAAATCAAATTAGCAATGTTGTCATTATTGGTGATTGCTAATGGTCACATTATCACGAGCTCCTTGAAAATCAATACAATTACTGGTCAGAGCATTCCAGCTGTACACAGATATAAACTTATTTCATGACATGCCAGTATGTAATTCAGTATTGTGCCATGTCAGAGCTTTGCAGGATCAATGACACTGGAATGGAAAACACAAAGGTAAAATGTTCTTCACTCAGTGGAATTTTAGCTTACAGGAATATGGAGCTGCTTTGTAAAGAGGCCAAAAGAAGAAAATGAATAGCAAACTACAATGTTTTGTGATGGCTTTAATCTTAGACAACAGGCTTGTGCATTTCTCTATCCACAGAAATATGCAGTAATACGATCTACCAGAGACAGGTCAATATACTAAATTATACTTGTATAAAAGGGGGCTTACTTAAGAGGAAACATCCTCTGGCTATCCACCCTATTATGAGAGGACTAAAACAAGGAGACACAGTTTAAAAATAAGAGGTCTCCCTTTTAAGACAAAGGTGAGGAGAAACGTTTTCTCCCAAAGGATTGTTGGTGTGTGGAGTTCTCTTCCCCAAAAAGTAGTGGAAGTAGTAACTCTCTGAATTTATTTAACAGAGTCAGACAGATTGTAGTTAGGTAAGAGAGTCCAGGATTTTAGTGGGGGCGGGGGGGGGGAAAGAGGTGGCGGGGGTGCAGTGAGACAGGAAAGTACAGTTGAGACCATAACCAGATCAGCAATGATCTTACTGAATGGTGCAGCAGGTTTGAAGGGCAAATGGCCTACTCCTGTTCCTATATCCAATTCCACTATTATAGCCTCCTCCTGCTCATTTCCCACATACTGAGTAGAATATTTCCCAATTTAACTTTCCAAGTGTCTGCAAAACATTTCACACAACCACCAAAGCTTTGAAAAATGATTACCTATGTGATCAATGGAAGTGAAGGTGAAATAAGCAACAATTATTTGCACGTGGATACAAAGTTGGCCGAGTGACAAGAAACCTAATTGTGGTAAGTTGTTTTTCAGGCTGGAGGAAGATATAGAGTGGAATTCCCCAATGGTCAATATTAGGACCACTGTTTTGCTTGATCTACATTAACGATATAGACTTGGGTGTGCACAGCACAATCTCAAAATCTACACATGACATTAAACTTGTTAGTATTGTGAACTGTGAGAAGGAGTGGTAGACTTCAAGAGGGTATAGGGTTGGTGGAATAGGCACATGTGGCAGATGAAATTCAATGCAAAGAAATGTGATGTAATAAATTTTGGTAGGCAGAGCGAGGCAATATGAAATAAAGAATACACTCCTAAAAGGGAGAGAGGAGCAGAGGGACTTGGGACTACATGTGCACAAATCATTGAATGTAGCAGGACACATTGAGAATGTGGTTAACGATACATCCAGAATTCTGGGCTTTTATTAATAAGGGCATACAAAAGCTAAGAATTTAAGGATGAACCTTCATAATTGTTGAGGTTGAAGCAGCGTTTTATGTCCAATTCTGGGCCCCAAACTTTAGGAGTAGTGTGAAGACATTAGAGAGGACGCAGGAAAGGTTTACAAGAATGATTCCAGGGATGATGGACTTCAGTTATGCGGAATAGATTGGAGAAGGTGAAAATGGGTTTATCAAAGAGGCACTCTTCTCCTTAGAGAGGTGGAGAGGGAGTTTCATAGAGGTGTTCAAAATCATAAGGGATCTGGACAGACTTGATCAGGAGAAACTGTTCCTATTAGCAGAACCAAAGAACACTGATCTAATGAGAATGACAAAAAGAAGAGACAATGTGTGGAAAACTATGTAGCGAGTGGTTAGGTGAATGCAGTGAAGGCAAATTCGATTGTGGCTTTCAGAAGGGAATTGGAAAATAGTCCAAAAATAAAAACTTTGCAGGGCTGCTGGAAAAGCAGAGACATTGTAATGTCTTTCCATTCTGCACAAATGTCCTAACTTTTAAAAGCATCAAAAATTGAGAGTACAATACAAGTACTATGTTAATTTCAATGCACCGAATTCCACATTCCTAATAAGAAGTAAAAACCATGCTTAATATTAACGCAATGACATTTAATAGCATTGAAATATCTGACTATATAACATTTGCATGATAATATAGGTCAGCTTGTGAACAGAATAGAAGGTGCAGATCACAATTCTTTATGTTTATTAATAAACCAACATGGAGAACACAAAAGCCCTTGATTAAGAAATACTAACCATGGACTCTAAGTGAATTTGTAATATTTTCCACAATACCAACCTCACTGCATGTTACTAGCCAACCTTGCATTGCACACGTGGAGTAAACAAAGTAAACTATAAATAAATCTACTCTGGGCCTCCTTAAATCACTGAATCCATTCTTTTTGATCCAAGGAGCATACTAATTCACTCTCAGACAGCTAAGTCAGTCCAGTCTGCATTGTCCACGCTACAGTGCTCATTACATAAATGCTACTTTGGTGTCAGGAAGATGAGTGCCAAGCCAGGGTTTGTAAGTTTCCTGTCCATGTGTCACCATTTCCAATTAATAGCTCGCAGGTTGAATGTTTTAAAATTCTTCTAAGGTGGCACATTAAAGTGACAAGTAATCTCCTGGTCAGAGACAGGTGAGATACCTAATCCAAGTTTAAGAAAGAAAAGATGCTGTATTTTGATTCTGTTTCATCATCAGAACAGAAAATTAACAGTTCAGCTAACAGAATGGGAAAAGTACACCATTTTAACCCTTTGTGTACTATGGCATTTCATCCCCAGAATCTAGAGTTATCACTGATTGATGTTTCACCACCAAACTGATTTGACTGAACAACTTGGATTGTTACAAAGCCAGTAAAAAATATTCAAATTCAGTAAACAAGATGCCAAATCCTACAGAGGCCATAGGTCTCGGACAGGATAATTCTGTGTGATCATGGACACACATGAGGTATATGCATTTTGTTATTATTAATAAAAAGAACATTTAATGGGTGGCACTCTTTTTATATTTATTACTTTGATTAATACTTCGTCTCCTTCTCTGCACAAATTATTAATCTAATCCTCAGAGATGTGGTTTGAAAGAACACAAATTTTACCATAAATAAAAATAGAAATACTCAGCACATCTGGCAGCATCTGTGGAGAGAGAAACAAAGTTAACATTTCAGATCAAATATAACAACACCATTTTAAGTAAAAATCACAATTTAAATGTTGAGATGTGGGCACCACTGACGAAGCCACATTTGTTACCTATATCTAAGTATCCTTAAAAAGGTAGTAGTGAGCCTTCTTGAATCAAAGAACAAAGAACAATACAGCACAGGAACAGGCCCTTCGGCCCTCCAAGCCCGCGCCGCTCCCTGGTCCAAACTAGACCATTCTTTTGTATCCCTCCGTTCCCACTCCGTTCATATGGCTGTCTAGATAAGTCTTAAACGTTCCCAGTGTGTCCGCCTCCACCACCTTGCCTGGCAGCGCATTCCAGGCCCCCACCACCCTCTGTGTAAAATATGTCCGTCTGATATCTGTGTTAAACCTCCCCCCCTTCACCTTGAACCTATGACCCCTCGTGAACGTCACCACCGACCTGGGGAAAAGCTTCCCACCGTTCACCCTATCTATGCCTTTCATAATTTTATACACCTCTATTAAGTCTCCCCTCATCCTCCGTCTTTCCAGGGAGAACAACCCCAGTTTACCCAATCTCTCCTCATAACTAAGCCCCTCCATACCAGGTAACATCCTGGTAAACCTCCTCTGTACTCTCTCCAAAGCCTCCACGTCCTTCTGGTAGTGTGGCGACCAGAACTGGACGCAGTATTCCAGATGCGGCCGAACCAATGTTCTACACATCTGCAACATCAGACCCCAACTTTTATACTCTATGCCCCGTCCTATAAAGGCAAGCATGCCATATGCCTTCTTCACCACCTTCTCCACCTGTGACGTCACTTTCAAGGATCTGTGGACTTGTACACCCAGGTCCCTCTGCGTATCTACACCCTTTATGGTTCTGCCATTTATCATATAGCTCCTCCCTACATTATTTCTACCAAAATGCATCACTTCACATTTATCAGGATTGAACTCCATCTGCCATTTCTTTGCCCAAATTTCCAGCCTATCTATATCCTTCTGTAGCTTCTGACAATGCTCCTCACTATCTGCAAGTCCTGCCAATTTTGTGTCGTCCGCAAACTTACTGATCACCCCAGTTATACCTTCTTCCAGATCATTTATATAAATCACAAACAGCAGAGGTCCCAATACAGAGCCCTGCGGAACACCACTAGTCACAGGCCTCCAGCCGGAAAAAGACCCTTCCACTACCACCCTCTGTCTTCTGTGACCAAGCCAGTTCTCCACCCATCTAGCCATCTCCTCCTTTATCCCATGAGATCCAACCTTTTTCACCAGCCTACCATGAGGGACTTTGTCAAACGCTTTACTAAAATCCATATAGACGACATCCACGGCCCTTCCCTCGTCAACCATTTTGGTCACTTCTTCAAAAAACTCCACCAGGTTAGTGAGGCATGACCTCCCTCTCACAAAACCATGCTGACTATCGTTAATGAGTTTATTCCTTTCTAAATGCGCGTACATCCTATCTCTAAGAATCTTCTCCAACAATTTCCCCACCACGGACGTCAAGCTCACCGGCCTATAATTACCCGGGTTATCCTTCCTACCCTTCTTAAATAACGGGACCACATTAGCTATCCTCCAATCCTCTGGGACCTCACTTGCGTCCAGTGACGAGACAAAGATTTGCGTCAGAGGCCCAGCGATTTCATCTCATCGCTGTAGTCCATGTGGTGAAGGTACAATCACTGTACTGTGAGGACACAAGATCCAGGCTTCTGACACAGCAACAACAAAGAATGGCGATACAGTTCAAAATCAGGTTGCTATGTTGCCTGAAGGGGAACTTTCAGGTGGTAGCGTTCCCGTGTGTCTGCTGCCTGTGTCCTTCTAGGGGCTAGGCACTTGTCCAGGGTACAAAGTGCCACCACTCTACCCTGGTGTTGCAGGGAGTGAATGTTTAAAGTGGTGGATCAGGTGCCAATCAAGTGGGCTGTTTTATCCTGAATGGTGTCAAGCTTCTTGCGTGATGTTGGAGCTGCATTCATCCGGGCAAGAAAGGAGTATTCCATCACACTGACTTGTGCCCTATAGATGGTGGACAGGCATTGGGGAGTCAGGAAGTGGGTTACATGCTAAAGGAGTTCCCGGCCTCTCACCTGTCCTTGGTTACAATATTTATGAGGCTGGTCGTGTTCATTTTCTAGACAATGACAATATCATTGATAGAGCAGCTGAAGATGGTTTCATCTAGGACATAATAGTATTCAGTTAGAATGAGCACAAGTTGTTGGCTAAGTCAATGTGTCTATGACACTGGTGCAAGATCAGCAATTTTGCTCGATACAGCTCCAATATATGTTCAAAGCCTCCAGGAGTCCCCTGAAGACTATTTGGTAGGGAATTCTGGACAAGTGTGTAATCCTTTCATGTCCATTGATCTAAAGTACAATTTTGTGAAGGTTACAAACAAGCATAGCAGCCACTCCTTTAGAAAAGTGAATCGAATAAGGTTTTAGAACACAAACCGTGGTATACTAGTACACACACAGATAAGGAATAATCTTTTCATTTATTTATAAATGCTATATAACAAGGCATTGAAGGCGCCACTCAATCAGCTTTACATTATTTACCTGTAATATCTGGTACTTGGAAGCAAAAGATGTATTTTTCTTATTTTTATTTTATCATCTTTTCTCTCCATGCTAGGTCTTCAATTCTGTTTCATACATATTTAAACCCTTGAAGCATGAACCTTGAGCGTGAGAATTGTGAACCTTTTGAAATGCAACTGTAACAATCTCTAGAATGTTACCAACTTGTAAATCTTTCATTGAGTGGGTACCTCAACATATAAATACATACATAGAATGTGACTACATTTGTACAAATATGAAATTTCATTTCGCGCATACAGATATTGCATTTGCATCCATTTCTAATGTGCCCATGCAGAAGAATTAACTAATATAATGCATACAATAAGGTTTATCTGTACTGAGCTGCAATGGATTGTTCAGCACCGGGCATTAGCCATTTTAAGTTCAGACTCGCAATTGATATGCTCATTATAGTTACACCTAGCATAAAATAATTAATTGTTATCTTAAACCTACAATCACCTGGTTTTAAAACCACCCAAAGTACCCAGAAAATCTGGATCTCCATTTTCCGTATGATGGTATGTCAGCATAAAATGGCCAACATTTAGAAAATAGATCCTCATATCAACACTCTTTTTGATCTAAGGCATTGGATTGACCTGGCGAACATAGGGTATTGAGAGTGACAAAGAAGAAGTGGCATTTGTTGGTAATAACTACCAAAACAAAATGCTCATTATTGCACCAACATACAATCCATTATTTCTTAAGTATGAGAAAACAATAGCATAAAGAAGTCTAGCATATTTCCAAACATAGGTAAATCTTTCCAGATACACTATTTTCAAACTCTGCTCCCGTGCAATAGTTTTAAATGTAAGAGGGGCATAAATTACATCATGCACAATACTTTCCACATTCATAACAAAATAAGATGCTGCACTTTAGCAAAGGCTTCAGAGACTAAAAAAAATTCAAAACATGTTACTGTTTATATATTAATAGCACTTTCAATATTTGAGAACAGCTTGAAGGTGGACCTTAGAAAGCTGCAGTTGTTCCACTGAAGGGTGATTTTGGGCTTTAGGAATCAATTGCATGATTGGCCGTTCTCAGCTTGCAACTTGATTTCTTTTTTTCGCAAAGAGAATGTGTCAATCAGTGTGAAGAGTTCAGCAGCAGTGACTGGGAATGGATAGCGCTCCTTGTCCATACCATACTTGTCAACAAGGACCATGTTGAAGTTGGACTGTGAAATCCGAAGCAGCAGCCTGCCAACCAATAAGAAAATGCGTCACAAGAAAAACCTGAACAAGAAAATGAAAGCACAAGCATTCACATATGTCTGCCTTAAACAAAATGAAATACACAACAGGTTTGGTAGGCGGAATAGCTGGATCCTGGAGAAGCAACTTTAAAACTAATACGGCAACAGATTTACTTTTGGTTCTCAGCTGAAGATGCCTGACCTGTATTTGTGGCTTCTTCTATTTTATTTTCTTTTTAAATTTCCAGCACATGCCACGCTTTGCTTTTAAAGCAAAATAGACATGTTTTTGATACAGCGAGGCTGAATTGAGTGTGGGAATTTTTAAAACTCTGTTTTAAGGTCCTCTTTCAGGTAGTTGATGCAGACTCAATGGGCCAAATGACCTCCTGCATTGTAGGGGTTCAATGGTGATGTGAGAAAAACCTTCTTCACACAGCGAGAAGTTCAGATCTGGAATACACCGTCTGGAAGTATGGTGGAGGCAGGTTCAATTCAGGCATTCAATGTTTCAATGTACACAGAAAAGGCAGCGGAATGGCAATAAACCATAATGCTCATTTGGAGAGCCGGTGCATTATCAGGCAGAAGCATTGCATCCCAACAGCCCCTTTAGCACATCCCCTTCAGAATCCTACTGTACACACACTGTTTTGAGGAAGGAAAAGTTTTGCTTCTGCATGGTAGGTTTGTTTAGCATTGTCGCAGGTGAGAGACTGGATGCCAAACACCAGGCAACCAGCCAGTGGAGGGGTGAGAAATGTCAAGAAGTGGTTGAGCTGGTTGTCAGCTGATGGCATATCTGCAGATGATGTCGCCAAGGAAAAGCATGTAGATGAAGAGAACAATGATAGGCTATCTGGGGATTCCAGAGGTAACATTGCAGGAGGAAAAGAAGCAATTTCCAAAGATATGCCGGCTATGACTGGCTAATTAATAGTGGAACCAAGCCGAGGCAGTTGCACTCAGCTGAACAATGAAGGGGACATTAATAACGTAGTCAGCTATTTCAAAGAGATCAAAAAGAATGAGGGAGTGGGATTGGTGATCCAAGGTTCCATGGTCAAAGGTTGCCATTTGTAACATTAGAATTCTTTGATTGGGACCTGTGTTTTTTTTAAGTATTCAAAGCCTTAGTCATTCAACTTACTACGTAACATTTTAAAGTCATCTTTATGTACCATTGTCACAGAATTGTTACGGCACAGAGGAAGCCATTTGATCCATCGTGTCTACACCGGCTCTCCAAATGAGCATTATGGCTTATTGCCATTCCGCTGCCTTTTCTCTGTACATTGAATGCCCTTTTGAATGCCTGAATTGAACCTGCCTCCACCACACTTCCAGACAGTGTATTCCGGATCTGAACTACTCGCTGT
Source organism: Mustelus asterias (assembly GCF_964213995.1). Lineage (NCBI taxonomy): Eukaryota > Metazoa > Chordata > Chondrichthyes > Carcharhiniformes > Triakidae > Mustelus > Mustelus asterias. The sequence continues at coordinate 46,884,078 of NC_135817.1, forward strand.
GCGAAAAAGGTTTTTCTCACATCACCTTAGAACCCCTACAGTGCAGGAGGCTATTTGGCCCATTGAGTCTGTATCAACTATCTGAAAGAGCATCTTACCCAGGCCCACTACCTCCCCGCCCTGTCCCTGTAACCCCACACATTTTCCATGGTTAATCCACCTAACCTACACATCTTAGGGCACTAAGGTGCAATTTCACATGGCCAAGGTCCCAATACCAATCCCTGGAGAACATCATTACAAACTTTCCTTCAGACCAAAAAATATCCATTGACCATTACTCTCTGCTTTCTATTATTCAGCTAATTTTGTTATTGTCCCTTTTACTCCGTGAGCTATAACCTTTCTCACAAGTCTTGTGTATCAAATGCCTTTTGAAAGTCTATATACACCACATCAACAGCATTACCCTCATCAACCCTGTTAGCGCAAAAGACTCCAGCAAGTTAATTAAGGATGATATCCCACTTAGAAATCCATTATGGTCTTCCTAATCAGCCTACATTTTCCCATGTAACTACTAATTCTATCTTGAATAATTGTTTCTAGAAGCTTGCCCACCTGGTGTTGAACCGATTGGTCTGCAATTGCAGGGTCTACCCTTAAAATCTTTTCTGAACAAGGTCAAAACATTTGCATGTCGCCAGTCCTCTAGCACCTCCTGTGTCTAAATATGCAACTTAATATGACAAGCATCTAAACTCTCTCAGCATTTTGTGAACAACTCATTATTGTCAAAGTAATGATTTATTGAAAATGTTTTTTCTATCTAAGCAATAATTTACTTCAGACGGTACAATAAAAGCAAAGTCCAATTTTGTGATGTTAGGTTGACGGATGAGCTTCGGTGTAGATTAGCGCGGGGTAATGTATTTTGATGGGAAGAAAGGGGATGCTACATGCCGTTTGAGTGGTGGGGGTTTTGGTGAGGTGGAGAAGCAGGTGCCTCTCGGAGTGCACAGGTCACTGGAAGTGGTGACACAAGTTAATAAGGCCATGGAAAAAGCCTTGGGAGAAAGGATGGAATTGGGGAGCGGGATTATCACATTGGGCTCATGTGGAGACTTGGTTGGATTGTACTTGAAATGCTACACATGGTTCTGGTCTCCATATTGTAGAAGATAAGAAAGTCATCAAGCTGATACGGTTAGAGATTTTTTTTTACTAGATCATAACTGTGCAGCTCCTAGGAATCAGCCAGCAGCAGCCCGGAGAGCAGTCTGGGAGCAAGCACTTCACTGGCTCTTGAAGACAAGAGGTGAACAGATGAAATAAGTACATGTGCCCTCTCAGGAGTATACATACCTTCAAAACAGGTAACAAATATGGACAAACACTTTTATTGCAATTAAATAATAGAAAAAGCATTACATTTCTACAATTGTCCAAGAATAAAGCCTGAAGTTTTCTCATGATGCTTCAAACCCTTCCTTAACGTGTGGCATTTCTTAAACACCAAGTCACCACATTGTTTAAATTCTGTGAGAGCCTCAGCCTATACGTCTAGCATTCTTCAGATTAAGCAACTATTTTAAACTTGGCACATAACTTTACTCAAAAAGTACTGAAACAACTTTGCAATTGTGTCTTACCTCAGCTGTAGAACAAGAAACGGTGACAAGAATCTTTCTCTTATTCTTCCTATTATCACGGGGTAAACACCAACTAGTTCTATGACTGTCATGTGTCTCAAGTCAAAGCCACATATAGCTTGCTGCAAAGAATCAAATGATTTAAAGAATCAAACACAAAATACATTTCCAAATTCAAATATGTTTGTGCTCAAAAGTCCATTTTCTCAAGAGGATAGCCTTCCAACATCCTCTCAGGACAACAAGAGGAGTAAGTTACCAAGAGGGGTTAAGTAAATGGGCAGAAATTTGACAGAATATAATGTGGGGGGGGGGTTCCTCTCTCCCTTTCACCTCTTGATTTTCGTACCTTTGGGACATTTTCCAAGTCTTATACAGTGAAAATGGACACAAAATACTTGTTCATCCCCTGCACCATTTCCTTGCTTTCCATTATTAATTTGGAGAGCTACTGCATCATCTTTTCTAGTTTTCTGTCATTTCAAAATGTGAAACACCCTTCAATATTCACGTCCCAGCCTTGGTCACCTTGCAACCATAGGCATTACAGACACATCAAGTCATGCATATTTAAGTCTATCTGTGCTAACAATTAATCCATTTTGTTACGCATGCTGTGTGCATTCAGATATAGAATCTTAAAATCTTTTTACCATATTTGCAATCTCTGGCCTTACCTGTAGATGCAATCTTAAGGTTGTATGCTCTGCTCCTTCATGCCACACTCTGCTTTACATTACCCAAATTGCTATCCTTCCCATTACCTTGTTGCTTCCCTTTGATGTACTGTGACACCACTCATTCGCTATCCAGCCCCCCAAAGCATTGGATTGGATTTTGTCAAGAAGAGATGAGTCGGGAGAGAACATTTTTTTGACCCCATGATCCCTTCTCCGTTCTGGAGGAGCCTATCCACCGTACTTTCATGACGACAAGGTGGTCAAGGGCTAGGGAGAGACTGACCTGCCACCTTCAGACGCTAACAAAGTGGCCATGGAGGCAGGCGGATGTTGAGGCTGATATGCTGGAAGGCAAGCTTCCATTTACTGCGACACTGTCCCACTTGTATTCATGTCTGTCCGGTCCTTTAGCCCTACTCCTATCCCAATTCACCCCATAACCCCTACACACAATATGGATCTTCCATGTCCTGTCATTTTTCCCCATGTCCCATCCATGCCATCTCATAGTTCCCATGCTCTCACATTAGAAGGCAATCTGGAAAAACAAATGTGTGGCCAAATGCTTTACCTGCTTTGTTGATACAGTTGTGAGATGACCTCATTATGAATGCTTAAGTCTGAGCTCTAAGATTTACTATGAACTGAGCTCAGCAGGAGCCTTTTTACACAGTTTGAAGGGGAATGCTACCTTTGTGTGGTTGACAATTTAATCTTGGAATAATCTCATCCTCCTTTCAAGAGTTTTTCCAGTTTATTTAGACAAAATCAAGAGACATGATGTGGATTGGTTACTTCCTCAATTGGGCTTTCACTACCTGTGATTGATTGATTGATTGCTTTGTGAGGAGGGAAGATGTGCAATTTTGTTTAAAAGGAATGTGGAATGTAAAACGATATTTTGGTTCCCGACTCAAGACTAGGATTCCCTCAAGGTTCCCTCCTGTGAATTCTGTGAATCAAATCTCCTAACAAAATGGGTCAAAATTGTGGAGGGGTTCGACTCCTGCAATAGTACCAATGAAGATCAGAGTGCTGCTTGTGGGCTCTTAACTCTCACCCTCATCTCTCGCCAACAAAAATTGGAAAAGAACAGAAAATGGGGCGCAAGTATCCTGGAATTGGGTCCGTCCCAACATTTTTTAAAGGCCTTCCGACTAGTCCTGACTCCACATAAACCTGGGCCATTATCTCCGTTCAAGTCAGGCTACACTGACCTATACAAGAAAGCCAAATACAATCTAAGGAGATCCAACAAAGATGCCAAAAGACAGTACCGGACCAAGCTAGAGTCCCAGTCTAGTCACACCGACACCCGCCGACTTTGGCAAGGTCTGCAAAATGAAGGCATGTAAAATCACCAGCTCCAATGCACCCCTCCCTGATTAGCTTAATGCATTCTATGCCCGTTTTGAGCAAGAGGTCAGCAAGAGCACGCCCTCCACCCTGGAAGAACCTGTATCTGGGGTCACCATTGCAGATGTCAGAGCAGCTTTCTTGAAGGTCAACCCACCAAAGCAACTGGCCCGGATGGGGCACCCAGACATGCACTCAGATCCTGTGCGGATCAGCTGGTGGAGATATTCACAGACATCTTCAACCTCTCTTTACAACAATCTGAGGTCCCTATCTGCTTCAAGAAGACGGCCATCATCCCGGTACCTAAGAAAAACCAAGCAGCGTGCCTTAATGACTATCAGCCGGTGGCTCTGACATCCATCATTATGAAGTGCTCCGAAAGGTTAGTCATGGCACGAATCAATTCCAGCCTCCCGGACTCCCTGGATCCACTACAGTTTGCCGACCGCTGCAACAGGTCCACAGCAGACGCCATTTCCCTTGGCCCTGCACTCAGCCCTGGAACACCTCGATAACAAGGACACCTACATCAGACTCCTATTTATTGACTACAGCTCAGCCTTCAACACAATTATTCCCACGAAACTCATCTCCAAACTCCATGGCCTGGGCCTCGGCACCTCCCTCTGCGACTGGATCCTGAACTTCCTAACTCGCAGACCACAATCAGAAAGGATAGGCAACAACACCTCCTCCATGATCATCCTCAACACCGGTGCCTCACAAGGCTGTGTTCTCAGCCCCCTACTATACTACTTATACATCTATGACTGTACGGTAAAATTCCCCTCCAATTCAATTTTCAAGTTTGCTGACGACACAACCGTAGTGGGTCGGATCTCAAACAATGACGAGACAGAGTACAGGAATGAGATAGAGAATCTGGTGAACTGGTGCAGCAAGAATGATCTCTCCCTCAATGTCAACAAAACGAAGGAGATTGTCATCGACTTCAGGAAGTGTAAAGGAGAACATGCCCCTGTCTACATCAATGGGGACGAAGTAGAAAGGGTCGAGAGCTTCAAGTTTTTAGGTGTTCAGGTCACCAACAACCTGTCCTGGTCCCCCCATGCCGACATTATAGTTAAGAAAATCCACTAACGCCTCTACTTTCTCAGAAGACTAAGGAAATTTGGCATGTCAGCTACGACACTCATCAACTTTTACAGATGCACCATAGAAAGCATTCTTTCTGGTTGTATCACAGCTTGGTATGGCTCCTGCTCTGCCCAAGACCGCAAGGAACTACAAAAGGTCGTGAATGTAGCCAAATCTATCATGCAAACCAGCCTCCCATCCATTGACTCTGTCTACACTTCCCGCTGCCTCGGCAAAACAGCCAGCATAATTAAGGACCCCACGCACCCTGGACATTCTCTCTTCCACCTTCTTCCATCGGGAAAAAGATATAAAAGTCTGAGGTCACGTACCAACTGACTCAAGAACAGCTTCTTCCCTGCAGCTGTCAGACTTTTGAATGGACTTACCTTGCATTAAGTTTATCTCCCTCTACACCCTAGCTATGTCTGTAACACTACATTCTGCACTCTCTCATTTCCTTCTCTATGAACGGTATGTTTTGTCTGTATAGCCCGCAAGAAACAATACTTTTCACTGTATGTTAATACATGTGACAATAATTAATCAAATCAAATCAAATCCGTTTCTTCCTACAGATGCTGCCTGACTGGTATTTTCTGTTTTTATTTTAGATTTCCAAAACCTGCAGTATTTTATTTTTGCAGAGCCTTCTCTGGGAACTCTTCTTCTGTGTACTGTAATTGCTAATATGTGAATAATTGTCATGTGGGTAAGGGACCTGTTAGCAGCTCATCAGTACTTGGTGCACCCGGCTTGCTAACTCTGGTTGGAGTTATTCCAGGAGGCATGACCATGAGATGTCCTCACTAACTGCACCCCAGCAAAAACCAGGTGGGCAGGAAGTTAAAATGACTGCTGCACCTTGACCACACAAATCCTACTGCTGCCCTCCGGGCTGCAATCTTAAACTGGTCTCTGAACAGGAAAGAGGGAGGCCTGTCATTCGGTAGGTGGAGCGCTTTCTAAATTTACAGTTCAGGCTCCATTTATGTCATCAAGGCCCAACTGCAATTTTAACCAAAGACCTGTGTGGAGAAGCCATTGTGGGTTCCAATCCACCTAACCAACACTAAGAGGGGCACCAAAATAGTAAGTTAATGTTGTGTCTTTGTAGGCAAAGAGCAGCACGATATGCTTATCCAAGCCACACAAGGAAACTTGGGACTCCCCTGATCCAAGCTTCCCTTCCCCTGACTGAGAAGCCCTCCTGACTCCTCTGCCAACCATGAGTACAGGAGACTTTTCCTATGGGTTGCCGGAGGCAGATTCTTACTTCCGTCTGTCATTTAGATGGGAAACTAGGCAGCTGGTACCTGCCAGTGAAAATCATCTGAGTCTCACTATGTTAATGCCCAGAAAGTTCACCATCTGTCTCATACCCCATCCACATGACTCCTGGGCCAGAGTTAAAATCTGGGAATACCCTCCTAACAGCACTGTGGGTGTACCTACACCACATAGGCTGCATGGTTCAAGAAGTCAATTCACTGCCATCTTCTCAAGGGCAATTAGGGATGGACAATAAATGTTGGCCTTGTCAGTGCTGCTACATTCCATGAACTAATAAATAAATATTAAAATTCATGTTTCAAAGTCCAACACTACAGTATGCAAAGGTCCACCTAGAAGTGATTATGTCTCCCTTTCGCTCTTAAACCCTGTAACAAATCCTTGTAGATGATTTACACTAATGAGTAGTGACCCATATGTCTCGAAGGGGTTAAAGAGTTCACATGCTAAATCTTACCTCATCTCTGCCTCAGGCTTGAAATGTGTTGAACCACTGCTCCACAGCAGTGTACCCTTCCATAAATATCTAATGAGCTTACATATGCCAACACTGTATTACATCAGTATAAAAAAAGGGCATTATTTTTCTGTTTTGGCTAAGAGCAAAGTTAAACTTTAAATTGTAAAGAGTTTTACTGGACCATTAATTATTAAATGTTGCCAGTTTATTTGTTTCTACTTCTAATGTTTGATTGTAATCTCTAATTTCTGAAAATGAAATGTGGGGAAAAAAAGTGAAAAATACAAATAGTCATCTTCCTCCTCATCACTTTTCATTGTATTTTGCTTCCTGCTCATTGATCTCTTGTCCTGCAAATGCATCCCAACACACAGAATTGACTGTCTCCCAGTATGTGCTAGTTTTCTCCATTATAGGCCTCTCTTATCACCTTTGATCACACCTTTAGTTGCCCTTCTAGTATTAGACAGATAGGTAACTACTACTCATCAGTGGAAGAGTACAAATTTGGTTGGCAAGAATGAACAGAGGCTGCAAGAACAGAAAAACTAAAATTTATTCTCAGCTAACAGAATTCTTTGTCAAGACCAGCAGTGCCAACACTTTCTTCTCCTGACCTCTGAGGTTACTACTCTTGAAACAAGAAGCTCACCAACAGATCATGCTGTCAAATACATCCCACATAATCCCCTTTCTGACTAAAACTTAAAAACTATATTTCAACTCATTCTTTTTTTAAATTTCTAGCCTAACATTCTTAAGTTATTCATTTTTACGCAGGTATGAACAAGAACAGGACATTTGGACCATGAAGCTCATTCCAAACCAAGTCCAAGTAAAAGTTTTCTATCTTCAAGATACATCCCCTCCTTCCCACCCACCCTTTACTACCTCCTCTCAGGAACTCCAATTTCTTTAACCAGCTGTCTTTTACCTCAAAAGTCCATTCCACATATCCATTCTCCTGTCGGGACGAAAATGTTCCTTTCTCATCTCTTGAACTTTGTTTATTTTTTTAATTATAAATCTATACTCATCGCTCAAGTTTCATTATTTTCAAGATATGTATCATGTGTCCTGAAGATTTTTTTTCCTCCAGCAAGGTCAATTGAATCTTTCTTCACATTTTAATTCTCTTCCAGGAACCTTTTGCAGTAAATCTATATCCCTTTTTAGGGTAGATAACCACACCACACGGGCTATGGCAGGTAGTTCAAGGGTTGGTTCCCCACCACCTTCACCAGGGCAATTAGGAATGGGCAATAAAAGTGCTGGTCGAGCCAACGATAGCCACATCCCGTGGAAGAATAAAAAAGTAGGGTACCTAAACAGCATGTCATAATTCTAGGCTTGGCCTCCTCAAATTTGCTCTCTGTATCTGTCCTGCTTCAGTATATATTTGGTAACCCTGGATGGAAATTCCCCCATGTAGAGTTATACAGTTTCATTTATACTAAGTAACATAGGCAGCAATTACTGTCACTTGGATTTCGTAAAACAAATCAAAGACAGAATAGTGCTGGTGCCCAGAACAGAATATGTAGCAAAACGTTAAAAAATCATTGTGTGTCTCGTGCCTAATGATTACTGACATACACTCTGAATGCATTTGCACATTTCATTAATATTGCAATAAGAACATATTGTCAGTGGTCAAATGAACTCAAGTATTCCTTGCTGCATCTGTGGTACTGTAATGTGTAAAGATGATAAAAGTGCAAACATGGAGGGCACCACTTTAAAGATTTACTTTCTCAATGGAACAAGCCAATTTCACAAGAACAAAGTTGTGACGTGAGGGGAGAGGGGAAGTAGCAGGTTAAAAACGTAATTAAATCTTAGCTTGTTTGCCAAACATATGTATTTACACAAATTGAAAAATGTTGAGGTGGATTTTCAAGCAAGCAATTGAAAACATTGATAAAATCAATGTCAAATGTCGAAAGTCCAGTGTTGATGATGGGTGGTACACAGGAGAAACATGCACTGATACAGTAACAGTTTCTCCAAATGGTGGGACAATGGTTCAGGCCAGTGGAGGTCAAGATAGTGAGTCCCTGATGTCAGCCTATACCATGGATTTGTGGGATACACACAAAATGTTCAATGGCTGCTTACAGGACAGCATTAGTCAAAAACTGGAAACATGGTATGTAGCATTGGGGGTGCGTAAAATGGAAGAAACAAAATAACCAGTTACATAAATTGAGCCAAAAGGTTCCTCCCGGCCAGAGGCCATACTTTTATGGTATTTTTAGTCACTGTGTTAGTTCTGACATTGCTGGTTTTAGGAGAACGTTACCTGAATTATTCCTAGCTGGAAACGGTAGTAGTGATTGGCACCAGAAGGAGTAGATATGATCAGCAATCGGCGCTTCTCATAGAACTGTTCCAAAAGTGCTGTTGCCGTAGTAACACCCACATTAATATTCATGGCTAAAATGTCAAGAGGAACCAAACATACAGATTTTAAAGGTGAATTACAAAAACAACCCACCTGTTGCATGAGTTTGTATATTAGCATCAGTGTAAGGCATGATACGGAAAATAAACATTAAGCATTTGTGATGGGGTACCTTATCTTATGGAGTGCCATAGACCTCGCTCAAGGCAGACCAAGTTCAGGAGGCTGGGGGAAGTGGGGATGGGGGGGGATCAGGGTGTCATTGCCAATGGAGGTAGGGGGCCTTTGGTGACCTCACACCTGTGAGTTGGGGGTTAGGTCTCTGACTGGGTAGGGATGGGGCGGGTTGGGTCACCCTGTTGCCTGTATGGGGGTGGGGGGGCAGGAGAGATCCATTCATTCAGGGGTTGGGGTGGGAGGCGGGTTGGTAGCCCTTCGATGGTGAGGGTTTGTGGGTGCAGCTCTTGTCAGCAGAGGGGATCGCCATCTCCATTTGGGGGGGGGGGGGGGGGGGGGGTGGGCACCCTTTAAAGATGGCACCTCGGTCTCTGTGAAGGTGGGTTTGCTAGTGTGTTCCCTGTTTTGAATATTTTTAACTCCAAAATGTGGTTCAATACCACGTGGCAAATGCTGCCAGTGTGAAACACTCCGTTTCCTGCTGGTGGCAGCACTTAGTTTTCCTCACGAAGAATTGCAGCCATAATTTTACATGAAAGTATCCCTTGGTGCCTCAACTACCTACATTTATCTGAGCTCTGAGACATCCCTTTTCCCAGACAACATCCAACATTAAGTAACAATGAGCTAAACACAGCAAATAATTACCTCAACCAGGTTAAAGTGGCCATGTCGGGGAAATGGTTTTCTGGTTCAGCGACGCAGGAAAATGGCTGCTTCTCTCGGGAGGCTATACCTGCAATTTGCTGCAGTTCTGATGCTAGCTGTCTCTCTCCCTTTTCTTCTTTGTGTTCTACAATTATACCATTTTTTCCCCCTTTTGGCAGGTATGTGTCAATCTCCTTATCCCTCCACTTTGAAGTTACCACTTTTACAGCCCCATTGTTTTCTCTAGTTATATATGTAAAAGACTTGTCTTTCATGATAGGCGAATTCGTATCTCATCATTTCTCCATCTGCCTGCCTCTGATCAACTTCCTGTCTTACTTTGTTTTTTTTTTATCTTAGTTTTCCCCTAATCTTAATGATTCTTCTCTCCATTAATTTCACCTGCACTTGTCCACCAAGCTATATGTCATTTTGAAGTCCTACACTATCCTCTTCATGCTTTACCATAGTTGGAAGTTTTGTATCTCCTGCAAATTTACGCCAAGCTATAGGCCATTTGTATATCTGAAAAAACAGGAATCTTAATACTGATCACTGGGGAACTCCACTATAAATCCTCCTCCAGTCCAAAAGAGTGTTCACCACTATTCTTTGTTTTCTGTCAATTTTGTACCAATGTTGCTACTGTCCCTTTTATTCCATTAGCTCTAATTTTGCTCACAAGTCTGTTGTGCGGCACCTTATCAAATGCCTTTTTAAAATTCATGTACACATCAACTGTAAGTTAATTAAACACAATTTATCTTTAAACAAATCCGTGATAGTTTTCCTTAATTAACCCACATTTGCAAAGTGACTATTAATTTTGTTCTGAATTATCCTTTTTAAGAGCTCCCTCACCATCAAGGTTAAACTGACTGGCCTGTTGTTGCTGGGCTTATTTTTACATCCCGTTTTGAACGAGGAGTGTAACATGTACAATTCTCCAGTAGGAGATCTCCCAAAGGAACTTAAAACAATTTAACCATTTTTGAAAATCAAAATATATAAACCTTCAGCTGTTTTAGCAAAATTGTACAAAGCAAGCATGCAAGAACCTTGAAGTTAAAATGATGCGTTTGCTCAAAATATAAATCTGGAATTTTACATTAGCTCTTAAGCCTATTTCCTTCCTCTCTGAAGCAAACATTGGGCTGGATTTTGCAGAGCACCATGTTCCCCACCCCCCACCCCCAAACTAAAATGGCAGTAGGGAGCCTGTCCACAAAAAAGGCAGCTGCACTATAACCATTTTACGCATGAACAGTTGTTAATTGTCCCTGAGCAAGACTTAGAACATAAGAACATAAGAAATAGGAGCAGGAGTAGGCCATCTAGCCCCTCAAGCCTGCCCCGCCATTCAATAAGATCATGGCTGATCTGAAGTGGATCAGTTCCACTTACCCGCCTGATCCCTATAACCTCTAATTCCCTTACCGATCAGGAATCCATATATCCGTGATTTAAACATATTCAACGAGGTAGCCTCCACCACTTCAGTGGGCAGAGAATTCCAGAGATTCACCACCCTCTGAGAGAAGAAGTTCCTCCTCGACTCTGTCCTAAACTGACCCCCCTTTATTTTGAGGCTGTGCCCTCTAGTTCTGGTTTCCTTTCTAAGTGGAAAGAATCTCTCCACCTCTACCCTATCCGGCCCCTTCATTATCTTATAGGTCTCTATAAGATCCCCCCCTCAGCCTTCTAAATTCCAACGAGTACAAACCCAATCTGCTCAGTCTCTCCTCATAATCAACACCCCTCATCTCTGGTATCAACTTGGTGAACCTTCTCTGCACTCCCTCCAAGGCCAATATATCCTTCCGCAAATAAGGGGACCAATACGGCACACAGTATTCCAGCTGCGGCCTCACCAATGCCCTGTACAGATGCAGCAAGACATCTCTGCTTTTATATTCTATCCCCCTTGCGATATAGGCCAACATCCCATTTGCCTTCTTGATCACCTGTTGCACCTGCAGACTGGGTTTTTGCGTCTCATGCACAAGGACCCCCAGGTCCCTTTGCACAGTAGCATGTTGTAATTTTTTTCCATTTAGATAATAATTCAATTTGCTATTATTTCCTCCAAAGTGAATAACCTCGCATTTGTCAACGTTATACTCCATCTGCCAGATCCTCGCCCACTCACACAGCCTGTCCAAATCTCTCTGCAGACCTTCTACGCCCTCCACATGATTCACTTTTCCACTTATCTTTGTGTCATCTGCAAACTTTGTTACCCTACACTCAGTGCCCTCCTCCAGATCGTCTATATAAATGGTAAATAGTTGAGGCCCCAGTACCGATCCCTGCGGCACGCCACTAGTCACCATCTGCCAACCAGAAAAGCACCCATTTATTCCGACTCTCTGCTTCCTGTCGGATAGCCAATCCCCAATCCACGCTAACGCCCTACCCCCAACTCCGTGTGACCCATTCTTCTTCAGCAACCTTTTGTGAAGCACCTTATCAAACGCCTTTTGGAAATCCAAAAACACCGCATCCACCGGTTCCCCTCCGTCAACCGCATTAGTCACATCTTCATAAAAATCCAACAAGTTCGTCAAGCACAACTTTCCCCTCATAAATCCATGCTGCGTCTGCTTAATTGAACCTTTCTTATCCAGATGGCCTGCTATTTCTTCTTTAATGATGGATTCCAGCATTTTCCCAACTACAGACGTTAAGCTAACCGGCCTGTAGTTACCCGCCTTTTATCTATTTCCTTTTTTAAACAGCGGCATAACATTAGCCATTTTCCAATCCGCCGGCACTACTCTAGAATCCAACGTATTTTGATAAATAACCACTAACGCATCCGCTATTACCTCTGACATTTCTTTCAGTACCCTGGGATGCATTCCATCCGGGCCCGGGGACTTGTCCACCTTCAGTCCCGTTAGTCTACCAAGCACTGCCTCCCTGGTAACATTAATTGTATTGAGTACCTCTCCTCCTACCAACCCTCTATCGTTAATATTCGGTAAACTATTTGTGTCTTCCACCGTGAAGACCGACACAAAAAACTTATTTAAAGTTTCAGCCATTTCCCACTATTAAATCCCCCCTCTCGTCCTCCAAGGGTCCAACATTCACTCTTGCCACTCTATTCCTTTTTATATATTTGTAAAAGCTTTTACTATCATTTTTTATATTTAAGCTAGCCTAGCTTCATAACCTATCTTTCCTTTCTTTATCGCTTTTTTAGTCGTTCTTTGTTGTTTCTTAAAGTTTTCCCAATCTTCCAATTCTCCACTATTTTTGGCCACTCTGTATGCATCGGTCTTTAATTTAATACCCTCCTTAATTTCCTTCGTTATCCACGGCTAGTTATCCCTTTTCTTACAGTCCTTCTTTTTCACCGGAATACATTGTTGCTGAGTACTGAAAAGGATCTCCTTAAAAATCCTCCACTGTTCCTCAGCTGTCCTACCTACCAGTCTGCTCTCCCAGTCCACCTTAGCCAATTCAGCCCTCATCCCACTCCCATCTGGAGAGGAAGTTCTAACTGTACCAGCAGGTTCATTCTGTGGCCATTGCTAGGATTACAACCATAACCTGAAGAGGGTGAGGTTATGGAAGCCAGAGTGAGGGTAAATCCAGGGTATCAGCTGGAGCTGGCTGGCACGCCTGAGCAAGTGAGTGAGGGGAGGGAACCATGTTTGAGAGGTCGGGGGCGATGGGGGGGTTTAAATGGCATGGATGTCTGCAATGCGTACAGAGAACCCCCAAATGAGGATCTCCCTGTATCTTGCTTGACACCAGTTAACCCAGTAAAAGGCAAATTACTGTAGAATCTGAAGCAAAAACAGAAATTGCTGGAAAATCTCAGCAGGTGTGACAGCATCTGGGGAGCGAGAATAGAGCCAATGTTCTTTTTCTTAGGGTGGAAGAGTCAATTACTAGGGGGCATAGGTTTAAGGTGTGAGGAGCAAGGTTTAAAGGAGATGTACGAAGCAAGGTTTTTTATGCAGAGGCTGGTGGGTGCCTGGAACTCACTGCCAGGGGAGGCAGTGGGAGCAGATACGATAGTGACTTTTAAGGGGCATCTGGACAAATACATGAATAGGATGGGAATAGAGGGATATGGTTCCAGTAAGAGTAAGGAGTTTTAGTTCAGACGGGCAGCATGGTCGGTGCAGGCTTGGAGGGCCAAAGGGCATGTTCCTGTGCTGCAATTTTCTTTGTTTTAAATCAGGATGATCCTTCATCAGAGCTTTTCCACCACTTTGTTTTTGTTAACCGAGTAAAAGATGCTGGGCTACCCACTTGGCCTCCCACTTCCGCTGGTAAAATAATGGCACAGCAGGGTGACACTCTTAAGTGGCCATTAATTGAGCATTTGACGGCCTCAATAACCTTTCTTTCAAACACGCCATCAGAGGACTGTAAACTCAGCCCATTAGGATTATCGTGGTTTGTGAAAGTTCATCTGAATAAAGCTAGTGAATATGCAGGGCATTATAAAAACTCAGAAGTCCTGTTGCAACATGACGTGAGTCTTCATTCACGAAGGAAATAGAAATGCAAGATCTTTCTTTCTAATCCTGATGCATTGTACAGTCTGCACACACTCAGTCTACAGAGATATCCAGGGAAAGTGAGGCACAGAATGATAACTGTAAGGTAAATACTGACTGCAAGTCCAGGCTTCTGACATTCCAAATCCTAATAAAGAAAGCTCAAAGATTGCTTATTAAAAATGAAATGTTATGGTTAAATTTAATCACTTGCTGCCCTGACCAACACCACCAAAAATAGATGAACAGGTAATTCTGTCTGCAAGTCCTGCCTGTAAATACATTGGCTGTCATACCACTGAAATAGACTGAGGATACTTCAAAAAGAATTCATTGGGACAGCCCTTGGCAACACAAGTCATTACTTCAAAGCAAGTTCTTTCTCTTCTTTTTTGCGAAAGATGTCAGTATCCGAGAAACCATACTTTGAAACATTTAGAGTTTCGAGTTTTTAGAAAAATTACAGCAAGAAGAATAGGAAAACTCTTAGAACAATGACTTGATTACGAATGTTAGTCAAAACAGTATTATATCAGAGCATTATGATCAGATTTTAATATATGGCTGATGGATTAGCCGCGATAAAAGTCAAAGGCTGTGTCATTTTATAAGTACAGAAGCATCATGCCATGTTATGTACAATGTTTTATTTGAACTCTTAATGCCTGGTGGCGTATTCCTTTAATGTACAATATAATTGTAACAAACGTTTGGATCAACTGTCAAAGAGAGATATTGCTCTCTTTTTTAAAGTATAAATAGTGTTTAGGAAATACAAGCTCAAAGATCTTGTTTGGTGAAGAAACTCTGAAGATTGGAATGGGGTTAGGTTTAATTAACAGCTTATAAGCACATACAAGATTGTTTTGCAGTGTATTGTATATCTAGGCAGTAAAAGTATACATGTAAATGTACGCGCACACACAATTATATATATAAATATGTATATATGTACATACACACACATGAACAGAGAACTAGTTACAATGGTGATATTTACAAGAATTTTAATAGTGTAAAATGTATCTCTCAAACACACTTACGTGCACAGACTGGTGCAGCCACTGACCACATACTGTTGTACTGGCAAACGCTTGCTTTGCTTCCTCGCAATTCATAGCCACCCATGCAAGAAAATTCACAGGTTGCCCCATAGTTATCCCCATCACTGGAGCATTTAATTGAACCATTGTCTGGTGGAGAGAGCTTCCCACAGCGTCGAACTGGTAACAAATATAATTCAAAGCACAGTTCTCATAGAAATAAATACATTGCTTTTTGCTGTTTTTAGAATCTACTGAATACAAAATAATTGTGTGAATAACCTATTTGCAGTAATTTAACCTCTGTAAATAAAATTGTGCTGCATTAACGATGTAAATATGTTTTGCCATGACTTAATTCATAGACCTCTGCGTCTCAGTTTTGAACACAGTAAGAAGTTTAACAACACCAGGTTAAAGTCCAACAGGTTTATTTGGTAGCAAAAGCCACACAAGCTTTCGAGGCTCTGAGCCCCTTCTTCAGGTGAGTGGGAATTCTGTTCACAAACAGAACTTATAAGACACAGACTCAATTTACATGAATAATGGTTGGAATGCGAATACTTACAACTAATCCAGTCTTTAAGAAACAAAACAATGGGAGTGGAGAGAGCATCAAGACAGGCTAAAAAGATGTGTATTGTCTCCAGACAAGACAGCCAGTGAAACTCTGCAGGTCCACGCAACTGTGGGAGTTACAAATAGTGTGACATAAATTCTGATTCTAGGATCGCATGATAAAGACTCAGGAGGAAAAAAGCAGAAATATTTATGTGAAATAGTGTGACATAAACCCAATATCCCGGTTTATGTCACACTATTTATGTTTATGTCACACTATTTCACATAAATATTTCTGCTTTTTTCCTCCTGAGTCTTTATCATGCGATCCTAGAATCAGAATTTATGTCACACTATTTGTAACTCCCACAGTTGCGTGGACCTGCAGAGTTTCACTGGCTGTCTTGTCTGGAGACAATACACATCTTTTTAGCCTGTCTTGATGCTCTCTCCACTCCCATTGTTTTGTTTCTTAAAGACTGGATTAGTTGTAAGTATTCGCATTCCAACCATTATTCATGTAAATTGAGTCTGTGTCTTATAAGTTCTGTTTGTGAACAGAATTCCCACTCACCTGAAGAAGGGGCTCAGAGCCTCGAAAGCTTGTGTGGCTTTTGCTACCAAATAAACCTGTTGGACTTTAACCTGGTGTTGTTAAACTTCTTACTGTGTTTACCCCAGTCCAACGCCGGCATCTCCACATCATCTCAGTTTTGAAGGCAAATTAGGTTATGAATATTTGAATGGTGATCAGACCTGCTATTCATATTCCACGTGGTTGACACTGTTTAGTTTCACGAGGAAGTCTAATAAAAGTACCTTTAAAATCATGAAGGTTTACAATAATCAGGTGAACTATGCATCATTTCACTTCCCCTCTGGCTATCTGCCTGTGTTGGACTCTGTGTGGATCATATGCCCAACTCAGAGCTCCTTTATTAAGATGAGGCTAAACAGAAAATCCGGGCAACAGTCTTGGTAAGGATAGAAGAAGAGATTTTCTGCTTCATATCTTTTTTTTTTAAAAAGTCCTTTTTTTCGACTGGAAGGGGAGAAAGATTGAAATTGAAAAATGTCTTTTCAAAATTCTGGAAAAGGCTGTTTTCTGCTGATTAACAAAACAAAGAGGAAGGATTATTGCTAAAAAGGAGAAAGAAAGTTACTAAAAACTGGAATGCTATTTCATAAATGGCTATTATGTCAGAGACTATAACAACATTTAAATTGGAAATAGATTGGTTTTAAAAAAGATTATGAAACAATTATGAAAGAGCAGGGGAATTGAACTGGAGTAACCATTCCACTATTGGTGGCCGTGCCATCAGTTGCCTAGGCCTAAAGCTCTGGACTCTCCTCCCTAAACCTCTCCACTTCTCTACTGTGCTTTCCACCTTTAAGAAATTCCTTAAAACCTACTTCTTTGACCAAGCTTTTGGTCATCAGGCCTAATAGAAATAGAGTGCTGTTAACTGCCTATTCAAAAGATGAGGTGCTGTATCTAAAGCTCACGATGGGCTACACTGAAACATTTCAGTCGGCAGAGGACGATGGAGCAGCGCGGGGACCATCGTGTTCCTGGAAGGGAGGAGAGCAGAAGTGCAGAAAATGGTGTCAGAGATGGTCAAGGGTCCTGTCAACCACGGTGAGCAGGGAGTCCTCAGTTGGGGAAAAAGGAGGACACATTGAAGCCTTAGATACGTATCATTACATCATGAGATGCGGAGGAGATGGAAATTGGGAGAAAGGAATTGAATCTTTAGAGGAAGCAAGGTGTGAGGAACCTCTTGTATCAGTGAGCTGACAATGAATATTTGTTGATTGTCTATCCCCAGAAATGGAAACTGAGAGTCCAAATAAGGCAAGTTAAGAGTCGGGGGTGGGCCATGTGAAGGTGATAGAAGGATGGAAATTGCAAGCAAAGTTGAAGAAGTTTTGCAATTTGGGACAGAAGTAGGAAAAGACACCCATATCAATGTATCAGAGGAGTTCTGGGAGGGGGCCCGAGTAAGACTGGAACAAAGAATGTTCCACACATCCTAAAAAAGGTAGGTTTATCTGAGACAAATGGAGACCCAGAGCAACATCTTTTATTTGGAGGAACTGCAATGAGTTACAAGAGAAATTGTTCAATGTGAGAACAAAATTGGCCAGACGGAGGAAGGGGGTGGGGTGTGGAAATTAGTTGGACCTTCATTCAAAGAGGAAGCAGTGAGTGTCTACAGATTGGCAGGAACTGACTGCTGTGTCCAGATCATTTGAACAGTGAATAGTAGCAAGAGTGTCACAGAAAAGCTGGGTGTTTCCAAATAACAACAAGTGAGAATTATTCTGGACTGCTCGTCTGCATCTTCTCTCCGATTGGCATTGGTAGAAACCCAGGGACCAGTCATCTGTTGGCCTTTCCCCCAGTTAGGAGAAAGCACGGGTAAGAGAAAGTTAGAACACACGGCTGTAAAGTTTTAAGCATATCTGAAGTTGCACATCCATTTTTGAGATTCACTTTTTTTTTACATGTCTCAATATTTCTCTTTGGTTACCAAAGTGAAAAATCTCCCAGATTGGGGCAAAAAGTAAATTACAAGAATTCACATTTATATAGCTCATTTAATGTAGTAAAACATCCAAAAGGATATCACAGAAGCATTATCAGACAAAATATGACACAAAGCCACATATTAGGACAAGTGACCAAAAGGTTGTTCAAAGAGGTAGATTTTATAGAGCATCTTGAGGGATGGAGAGGGACAGAGGCAGAGAGGAATAGGGAGGTAATTCCAGAACACAGACCCAAGACAGCTGAAGGCAGGGCTGTCAAGGATGGGGCAAAAGAAATACACATTGCACAAGAGGCCAGAACTGAAGGACTGCAAAGTTCTGTGCAAAGACATGCAATAAGATGCCTAAATTGATGCCTTTCAAGAGGATAAAGTAATTACCATCTTAAAAGAGGCAACAATGGTTGTAAAATAGTCTAGAAAATAAAGTATAACATTTGTACTGTATTTTATTTATGATGCAATGACCCTCAATTATTTGAAAATGCATGAAGAATAATCAAAAAGGACTTACCCTTCACCTTAATCGTAAAGCGGCATGAAGCCTTGTTCCCAGCCCTGTCAAAAACAGTATACTGAATCTTATGTTGACCCTCTGGAAATTCTGAGCGAGGAGGGGGGCCTTTCAATATAACGCTAAAAGAAAAAAAATGTGTTAATCCAGAGCTTTGTTGCATTTTCCCACAACACAGAAGCCCGACAATGCAGAAGGAGGCCACCTGGCCCATCGAGTCTGCACAAACCACAATCCCACCCAGACCCCATCCCCACAACCCTACCCATCCACTCTGCTAGTCCTCCTGACACTAAGGGGCAATGTAGCATGGCCAATCAACCTAACCCGCACATCTTTGGACTGTGGGAGGAAACCCACGCAGACAGAGGGAGAATGTGCAAACTCCAGTGTGTGGAGTTTGCATATTCATGATCACAACATGATCAAATCCAACTTAATTCAAATGCAAAAATGCAGCAACATAAGTTTGTTCAGGTAATATGTTCATCACCTCAAAGTGAGCAAGATACTCAAAAAGCTTCATTGCTGTTATCAATCTGGAGCCTGCTAGACTGCATTATATAAACTACAGTACTGGAATAAAACTCCAGATTGCTGTTTTGGGGGATTCCTTTTGCATGTGGCCAGTGCAGCTCCTCTCAGAATCTGTACCAACTTGTGTAAACCATTATTTTGAAATAAAAGATGTTACTCAAAGTTTTTAATGTATTTTAAATTATATCCTTTCATTTACATCTGTAACTTTCCACCTCCACATTGTGGATAATGTATGTATTTGCACTGTAGGTTGCAATAATCAATGTAGAGTTTATGGAATTGAATGCATGGAAATAGGGGGTGCTAATCAGAAGACTTTATATAAACCATTGTTCTGAAAATAATTAAAGCAAAATCATCACCACAGACTATACAGTATTAGGCAGTACTCTGGAACTGATTGAATTTTCACACTTTTTGTTTCTTCCTCCCCACTCTATCCGTACTCCCCAACCTGCCACCCGACACTATGCCCTGGTTGAAAAGACAGAGAATTCCCCTCTGTCCCTGACCAATGCAATCATAAAATTGTTCGATAGAGGATGCCGTGGTGATTCATCTTCTGATTTTTTTCTCTCTCTCTCTCTCTGCTGGGATGTCAACCAACGTCTCACTAAGGAATGTTCTTGCAACATCAAAACAACTTTATTTTATTAACCTACTGCTGCGCCCTGTTACAACTAAGGACACCATTTCAGAACTTTCCACAACTGAAATGGAAATGAAGCTGCAAAATAACCAAACTAAAACAGAATTTAGCAGGGCAAAAAGTTAAAGCAGCAGTGTGAAATTTTGATACTTAATTACTTGTCAACTTGCAGTAATTATTTATCTTCCTCCGCGATATTTTAGAAAGAGACATGAACTTTCCCGTTCAATACAAATTAAAACGTGTTTCAACAAATGAAAATGAATCCTTGGGCAAAATGAATCCTTGATAGTTACCAAGTGAATAATGAATTCCCACAGTTTCCAGCTACCTGCCAATAGCGCACGATAAATTATTCATTAACCTTCAATGATGATAGGGGAATTATGAATCTATCCTTATGCATGGGTAGATTTAACAGCTCCAGGTAACTAGTTTCCAAGCAAAAGGTTTAATTAGAGACACTATACAGTGTTAAATGATTGCTGGCTATAAAGTTCTTTCATGTTTATATTAAATTCTACTCTTATTTAAAGAAACAGCACAGCCCAAGACATTAGAATGTTTGCTACTCAGCAAAGTAATGTGATTTAATACATTTATTATTTAGCTTTAAAACCTCTCTTCCTGACAGTTAATCCTGGTCTAACATTTTAACCTTTGGAAGTGCACTCCCTTCGGCTCATGCAGGGATTCTAAAGTTTAACATATATTGCCATTAGTGCTATATTGATATTGAAGACCAGAAGTAAAGCAAATATTTTTTCAAGTCATTGATAATACCATATTACATGTTGCAACTGTTTGCATCAAAGCACCATTAGGTCACTAGGATGAACACTAAGATTTAATGAGAGACACTAGTGTGTTTCCAGGTAAAGACAAGATGTGTGTGCGTGTGTGTATTTTTTGGCACACTATCATAGAGAGAACACTAAAGCCATAGAGACTAAAAAAGTAGATTCAGCAAAATGAAATTGGGAGTAATTCCACTGGAGTGAGGAGGAGCGATTTAAAATGATGAAAGATTTTGATAAAGTGAAAGATGTTATTTTGGAGAAATGAAGGAAGTCATCTCAAAATTGCAACTTATTGAGGAGACAAGTCAGAAGAAGGTTCTTTGCAAAGTGAGTTGTTGGAGAATGAGGAAATCGTTGAGGCAGAAAATTAGACAAATATTTGAAGTGGGAAATGATACTGGACTATGGGTAAAAGAAGATTTATGGGATTAGTTTAGAATTACTCTAACACAGCTGGCACAGCTATAATGGGTCGAATGGTCTAATTTTGTGCTGCAAAACATCTGTTTCTTTTTATTCATTCGTGGGACATGGGCATCGCTGGCTGACCAGCATTTATTGCCCATCCCTTGTTGTCCTTGTTCAGAGGGCAGTTGAGAGTCAACCACATTGCCATGGCTCTGGAGTCACATGTAGACCAGCTGAGGTGAGGACGGCAGATTTCTTTCCCTAAAGGACATTAGTTAACCAAATGGGTTTTTCCAACAATTGTTTCATGGTCATCAATAAATTCTTAATTCCAGATATTTTTTATCTGCTGTGGTGGGATTCGAACTTGGGTCTCCAGAACATTAGCTGAGTTTCTGGATTAATAGGCTGGTGATAATACCACTAGGCCATCCCCTGTTACTGTGGGTGAGATCATCAGTGCAGCTGGTGGAAAGGCTTCTAATTTTTTTTACTCTTTATTCAAGAAGCAGAGTTTCCATTTAAAACTTATGTTAACTGGAGGCCTTTAATTTGCCTGCTGAGTGCTCTATTTAGCCCTTGTCTATCACCCCAGGCTTTAAAGTATTGAGCAAAATGAGCAATTGTGATATTAGTTGGAGACACAACCTCCAGTGAGGGGCAGGAGAGGAAGACGGGCAGATTGAGAGATCCAGGATGTACTGGTGGTACATTAAGGGTAGTCATGATGTGGAGATGCATCAAACCAGCAGACAAAGGAGGGGCCATCGTCATACTGAACAGAACGGATTACTGCAAAGAAGTGTACCGACAACTCAACAACGAGGAACACTACAGACAGTTACCTGCAGATCCGACCAAAAAACACACCCGTCAACTCAACACTCTGATCAAGACCTTTGATCCGGACCTTCAGAACACCCTCCGTGCTCTCATCCCACGTACTCCCCGCGTTGGAGATCTCTACTGCCTCCCGAAGATACACAAGGCAAACACACCCGGCCGTCCCATCGTATCGGGCAATGGGACCCTGTGCGAGAACCTCTCCGGCTATGTCGAGGGCATCCTGAAACCCATTGTACAAAGAACCCCCAGCTTTTGTCGCGACACGACGGACTTCCTACAGAAACTCGGCACACATGGAGCAGTTGAACCAGGAGCGCTCCTCGTCACAATGGATGTCTCAGCACTCTACACCAGCATCCCCCATGACGATGGCATTGCTGCAACGGCCTCAGTGCTCAGCGCCAACAACTGCCAGTTTCCAGATGCAATTTTACATCTCATCCGCTTCATCCTGGACCACAATATCTTCACCTTCAACAACCAGTTCTTCATCCAGACACACGGAACAGCCATGGGGACCAAATTTGCACCTCAATATGCCAACATCTTCATGCACAGGTTCGAACAAGACTTCTTCACCGCACGGGACCTTCAACCGGTGCTATACACTAGATACATCGATGACATTTTCTTCCTTTGGACTCATGGTGAACAATCACTGAAACAACTCTATGATGACATCAACAAGTTCCATCCCACCATCAGGCTCACCATAGACTACTCTCCGGAATCGGTTGCATTCTTGGACACGCGCATCTCCATTAAGGACGGTCACCTCAGCACCTCACTGTACCGCAAGCCCACGGATAACCTCACGATGCTCCACTTCTCCAGCTTCCACCCTAAACACGTTAAAGAAGCCATCCCCTACGGACAAGCCCTCCGTATACACAGGATCTGCTCGGATGAGGAGGATCGCAACAGACACCTCCAGACGCTGAAAGATGCCCTCATAAGAACAGGATATGGCGCTAGACTCATTGATCAACAGTTCCAACGCGCCACAGCGAAAAACCGCACCGACCTCCTCAGAAGACAAACACGGGACACAGTGGACAGAGTACCCTTCGTTGTCCAGTACTTCCCCGGAGCGGAGAAGCTACGGCATCTCCTCCGGAGCCTTCAACATGTCATTGATGAAGACGAACATCTCGCCAAGGCCATCCCCACACCCCCACTTCTTGCCTTCAAACAACCGCACAACCTCAAACAGACCATTGTCCGCAGCAAACTACCCAGCCTTCAGGAGAACAGTGACCAAGACACCACACAACCCTGCCACAGCAACCTCTGCAAGACGTGCCGGATCATCGACACAGATGCCATCATCTCACGTGAGAACACCATCCACCAGGTACACGGTACATACTCTTGCAACTCGGCCAACGTTGTCTACCTGATACGCTGCAAGAAAGGATGTCCCGAGGCATGGTACATTGGGGAAACTATGCAGACGCTGCGACAACGGATGAATGAACACCGCTCGACAATCACCAGGCAAGACTGTTCTCTTCCTGTTGGGGAGCACTTCAGCGGTCACGGGCATTCGGCCTCTGATATTCGGGTAAGCGCTCTCCAAGGCGGCCTTCGCGACACACGACAGCGCAGAGTCACGGAGCAGAAACTGATAGCCAGGTTCCGCACACACAAGGACGGCCTCAACCGGGATATTGGGTTTATGTCACACTATTTCACATAAATATTTCTGCTTTTTTCCTCCTGAGTCTTTATCATGCGATCCTAGAATCAGAATTTATGTCACACTATTTGTAACTCCCACAGTTGCGTGGACCTGCAGAGTTTCACTGGCTGTCTTGTCTGGAGACAATACACATCTTTTTAGCCTGTCTTGATGCTCTCTCCACTCCCATTGTTTTGTTTCTTAAAGACTGGATTAGTTGTAAGTATTCGCATTCCAACCATTATTCATGTAAATTGAGTCTGTGTCTTATAAGTTCTGTTTGTGAACAGAATTCCCACTCACCTGAAGAAGGGGCTCAGAGCCTCGAAAGCTTGTGTGGCTTTTGCTACCAAATAAACCTGTTGGACTTTAACCTGGTGTTGTTAAACTTCTTACTGTACATTAAGGGGCCAGAGCCAATCCCCTGGGGTAATGAAGCCATCATACATCCTCAGCGGAGGCAAAGATGGTCCTATGCAGCCTCTCAAACATACAGGAAGAGATTGGGCAGAGAATTACATCTCCTTCACACTGGACAAGCAGAATTAGCTGGATAGTGCCAGAGGGTTTGCAGCATTTGCAGGTTTCCCCAGGATATGGGAGGCACTGGTTGGATGCACATCAGCAGGAAAGTTCCTGCTGGACAGCCCTGCTCCTTCATCAACAAGAAGGGCTTCCACTTATTGAACACCCAGCTGCTCTGTGACCATTATTGATGAATCAGACAGGTGTAGGCCTAGGCAGCAGCCACAACTCCTTCATTGTTTGAAACTCTTCAGGTGTCAGACCTATTTAGTGGCTCTGAAGCCCTGGATGGATGTCTTATAAGTAACAAGAGTTACCCATTGAAGAGATGGTTAATAATACCCATGATGGTGCCGGAACAGAAATAGGGAAGAGATACTATGGCAGCCACAAAAGCACCAAGGCCATTGCTGGGCAAACCATCAGCCTCTTAAAAATGAGTTCCAGATGCCTTGACAGATTTGGAGGGGCACTGCAGTTTCTGCATCCCTGATAGTTGTGGTACGCTGGGGCCATTATCCAAAAAAAGGGGGTGCCCTGGAGAACGAGGGCTTGCCAGGTAGGAGCTAATCCTCAGAGGATGAGGTGATGCAATGTTCAGGTCGAAGGCCCCGGCTGCGATCACGTGGATGGTCATGGCACTAGGAATGCATCAATAAGGTTTCAATAGTGTCAAAAGTCCCAGCCTCAGGAATGCATTTACACTCATGTAGTAAATGGGTGTCCAGACCCATTTCCATGTGTGATTCATGTCACCGTCATTCCAGACATTAGCACACGAGGCATCCTGCCCTGCATCCATATTATTGAGCTTTTGTCCATCTCCTGATACAAGTCCTACAGCCACAGCATAGTGTGACAACACCACCATGAAGTCTGACCATGAAGTCTGGGTTTATTTACAAACCTACAATCATTAGTTACATTCACAGGAATAAGTTTCTGACCTATTTGTCCCTCTTTTGTTGACTACTGTGGAGTTTTTTTAGATGCATTTACGAGTGCTCCCCTCTCACTTGCGGGTGCACGGGAGCGAGGTGGCTGCTCTGCCACCTCCCTTGCCCTGGATGACTTCAGTGGGCGTCCACTGTGTGGCTGTGGCCTTGAGCAGCCCCCCACGTTAGAAGCCTCCTCGTAGATGATTTCCTGTCACTGCAGCGCTACACGAGGACGATGTCAATGGTGGGTAGACGGAGAAGATGCTGCACCCATCAGAAGCACCCTGACAGGTGCTCCCACAGGGCAGAAGATCCTGTTCATCCTCCAGCACTGGGACCGTTTGGTCCTCCCTGCGAGATCCCAAGAGCCGGGTCTGTGCCCGTGTTCCCAGTCCCCCATCATTGTGGCTCTGAGGTTGGAACACATGCCCACACTGATGTCTACAATACACTTGGTTTGAGCCTTCAGGTCCGTCGCCAATCTGTCCAGTCTTGGTCCTCCGTTGAGTGGGTGATTGCTGTGTATGTGGGTTGGATGGGCACTGCCACAATCCGGGCCAGAGCATGCAACCCTTCTGGCATACCAACCATATCTTCATGGACCTCGCACTGGACATCCAGCATCTGCCACCTTATGGGGCTGACTCCAGGGGTTCATCACCAGACTCAAAATCTGTCTGTGGAGCATCCAGGAGACTCCTCTGACTGCCCGAGGCCTGCTCCACCGCTCTCTCTGGCAGCTGCACGTACGACCGTGAAGTGCGCTCACCTGTGCTCCCTCCGTTTTGATGCATGAGACCGAGACGTCAGTATCTGCGCTGGTGCTAGGGACAGAGAGAAGATATGACGCTGCATCCTCCACAGGTTCTTCCTCTACCTTGGAGGGGAGTGGCAAACTGCCATCCAGAGGAGGGTATGTGGCAGAGGTTTCACCTGTGGCAGAAAGATACAAGTCAGAGGGCCAGAACTCACTACAGACCTTCCCACACAAAACTCTGTAACATTACTCGTGCAACATGAGAGATGAGACTATGCAGACCAGTACAAACATCTGTAGCTTCTGATTATGAAGCTTCCCTGGGTTTGAGTCTCAGAATGATTTTAATAAGTTTCATTGCATCATGTCAAACCTCCATCCACCCCCCACTTGCACTCTCCTCTTTTCTATCCATTTGTGCATTTGCCACCTCACCAGACCCAGGCCTTCCTCCAACCTTGCCTCTGCTTATCATCCTGGATGACTGTGTCAGCGCGTGTCAGCACCTCCTCTTCAAATGGCATCAAGGCCACTAGGCTCAGCACAGTCCCAGAGGTCCAGCCTCACTCTTTGGCACTGTGGGCAGTTACTCCTCAAAAGGTGTGTAAA
This sequence comes from Mustelus asterias, assembly GCF_964213995.1. Lineage (NCBI taxonomy): Eukaryota > Metazoa > Chordata > Chondrichthyes > Carcharhiniformes > Triakidae > Mustelus > Mustelus asterias. The sequence continues at coordinate 46,910,735 of NC_135817.1, forward strand.
ATTGAAACCACCAGCTTATTTAACAACATGCCGCCAACACATTATTAGCTAAGTGTTTGGTAACCTAGATGCTTTGCACATCCCTCATCTATCTAGTGTGCCAACAGCCTCCAACCACCGCCCACCCCCCCCCACCCCCCACCCCCGGCCACCAATACCCTCCAACTGGACCAAAGCAACAGAGCACACTGACATTGGCACTGACAGCAATCTCTTTGTCGCATTGCGTTGCACTGGATTTCCAGCCAAACTCACTCTCCTCCTTCATTCGCGATGGCATAAGGTTAATGAAGACTGACTCAGCTTGGCCATCCTCGTGAAATCTTCTGGCACTGAGACCAGGTTCTCCTCACCAGCCCAACACTGCTGACTGCCTCAGCTACCTCCTCCAAGGCAGCACGTGTTTTGGTCAGATAGTTCGACACAAAGAGGGGCTCTGAGGGAATCATCGTTAAATCGAGTGGCTGGTTTGGCTCCTCTCCCCTGCCTCTCCCTTCACTCCAATGGCTCCAACATTTCTGGAATGAAACATGCAATAACTAGAAAATTCTGCCACACTAAGATGTGGAAAACTTGTTCTCGTTCAAAAATAAAGCCTCCTCTGCTCAGTGGCAAAGTTTGGATACATCAGGACTCAAGAAAATGCATACTCACCATAAAAGCCTGCAGATCTCTGAAGTTCCAATGAGTCTCACAACTCTGATGACTACCAGCATTGCCTGGGTCCCCTGACATGGGTCAGTGCAAGTTCCTGGCCGTGACCTCATTCCGGATCACCGCCAACAACCTTGGAAGCACCATCCAACAATAATTGGGCAGGATGAAAGCCTTAAACCCGCCCTGCAAATTCATTTGCTCCAATTAGTGCTTTATCGGGCATGTTTCAATGGTGGGCCCAGAAGTCAGAATGCCACTGACTCCCAGGTGCAGAGCCCGCCACCGCCCTCGTCTGAGTGTATTATTCATAGAAACATAGAAGATAGGAGTAGGAGACGGCCATTTGGCCCTTCAAGCCTGCTCCGCCATTCATTACGTTCATGGCTGATCATCCAACTCAATAGCCCAATCCTGCTTTTTCCCCATAACTTTTGATCCCATTCGCCCCAAGTGCTATATCCAGCCACCTCTTGAATACATTCAATGTTTTGGCATCAACTACTTCCTGTGGTAATGAATTCCACAGGCTCACCACTCTTTGGGTGAAGAAATGTCTCCTCACCTCTGTCCTAAATGGTCTACACAGTAAGGAGTCTAACAACACCAGGTTAAAGTCCAACAGGTTCCGCACACATGAGGACGGCCTCAACCTGTGACATAAACCCAAGATCCCGGTTGAGGCCGTCCTCATGTGTGCGGAACCTGGCTATCAGTCTCTGCTCAGTGACTCTGCGTTGTCATGTGTCGTGAAGGCCGCCTTGGAGAATGCTTACCCGAATATCAGAGGTTGAATACCTGTGACCGCTGAAGTGCTCCCCAACAGGAAGAGAACAGTCTTGCCTGGTGATTGTCGAGCGGTGTTCATTCATCCGTTGAGGCCGTCCTCATGTGTGTGGAACCTGTTGGACTTTAACCGGGTGTTGTTAGACTCCTTACTGTGTTTACCCCAGTCCAACGCCAGCATCTCCAGATCATGACTAAATGGTCGACTCAGTCCAACACTGGCATCTCCACATCATGACTACCCTGAATCCTCAGACTATGACCCCAAGATTTCAATCATGGATACACAAAATGAATTAAGACTTCTCATTTACATAGTAGTGGCATTATCAATACACAAAAGTTTCAACCATCCCAATAAAACGAGACTCCAGTCCCCAAACAGCAATCCTGCCCATAAATAAAAATTCAGAAACAAAACCAGAAAATGCTGGAAAATCTCAGCAGGCCTGACAGCGTCTGTGGAGAGAATAGAGCCAACGTTTCGAGTCTGGATGGCCCTTTGTCAGAGCTGAAGAGAAGAAAAATGGGACAAGATTTGTACTATGAGGGTAGTGGGGAAGGGGGAAGGATGTCACATGTTCATGTGTCATTTTTCCTGATGAAGAATTTCCAGCATTTTAGGTTTTTGTTTCTGTATCTAAGGGGGATATTGATACCAAACACTTCTTTAAAAAACTTACTGAACAGTAAAATGCAAGTTAAGTTCAATAATAAAAATGGATTAATTCATAGGGTTGCAAATGATGAGATGCAGCAAGAACAAAAGGAAAAGGATGATAATGGATGAAAATCCGTATGGATCAAGGAAGAGGCATAAATTGATAACAAGCGTGTTCAACTCTACAAGTTAAAATTTAATGCGTGGACTAAAATTGATTGAATCCCTGAGTCAATTACTTCCGGAATGCTTTACTCACTCCTGATATTAGAAAATCTGGTTTCAATTTTACCATATTGTAAACATTATGTTATACACATTATACATTATATTACATCAATGAACAGCAATATTTACCAGAAATAGTCAACATATCCCAACTGTTTCTGATATTATGTATGAATTTCTCTCAAGGGGAGGCGATGATCTAGCGGTATTATCACTGGACTATTAATCCAGAAACTCAGATAATGTTCTGGGGACCCGGGTTCGAATCCTGCCATGGCAGAATTTGAATTCAATTAAAAAGAAACTGGAATTAAAAACCTACTGATAACCATGAAACCATTGTCGAAAAAACCCATCTGGTTCACTAATGTCCTTGAGGGAAGGAAATCTGCCATTCTCACCTGGCCTGGCCTATATGTGACTCCACACCCACAGCAATGTGGTTGACTCTCAACTGCTCTCGGGCAGCTAGGGTTGGACAATAAATGCTGGCCAGCCAGTGACATCCATGTTCCACGAATGAACAAAAAAACTTAAAATTTCTCATTTCCATAATGCAAACTAAATGAAGAACTATTATTTACATAGACACCAACCGTACTTTACCATAGAATTTTAAAAGGTTAACCCAACAACGGCCCAAACTTTCTGGCCCCGCTGCGGTGAGCTCCCCCTCGGTAGATGTGGCGAACCATTCAAACAACCATTGACTTCAGCGGGGCCAGAAGATCCCACCTGCAGGAGGGGCTAGAAAATTCCAGCCAGTGGTTCTGAGTCAGTGGCTTGGATTTTCCAGCCCTGTCCACCCCTGGGATCTTCGCGTTCCGCTGAAAGTCAATGGACTTTTGACCGGCCCATCGCTTCCCGCATGGCGGATCCTGCGATGACGGGGTTGGAATATCCCGGCACTGCCTCTGCATGACATTTCCTCTCATGTCAAAAATACCAATTACTTTGTCAAAATGCCATCGGCTGTGTCTTTTCCTTCAGGAGTGTCCCAGTTCACCCGCACCGTCAGCTTCTCAGGTTCAGCCGTCTTCTCCTTGAAGCTGGGACACCTTATTTTTGGTGGGTCTAAATCTATGAAAAATGTAGAGATATATTTAATTGATCTGGTAGCATCAACTATTCTCAATCTGGAGATACTGAAAATGTGCACTTGTGGCTTCAATAATATCAAACTATTATAACTCAAAGATCTTTAAAATTTAAAGTTTCAATTTAAGTCATCTTTGAACCTGTTCATTTGCAAGATTATAGGCAATTAAACCAGATTTAGGCCAAACTTGCATTTTGGGAATTTGTATTTGTAATTTGTTTCAATGAACTGGCAATTTGGTCCAACTGGTTCATCCTGGGATTTATACAGTGGAACCCCGATTTTACGAGCTCCGATTTAGCGCGAAATCGGATATGACGCGATGAATCATTGGACCCTTTTTTTTGCTCTTTCCAGTTTAGTGATTTAGCGCGACACCGATAACATTCGCGATAACATTTTATGGACCCCAACCATCGCGTTACAACGGGGCTGCACTGTACTCAACACAAGCTTCCTCCCCCTCTAATTGCCTCTTCCCACCCAGTCCTTTGTCCCTTTGCCCTCAAAGAGTTCCTCAATCCTCCCCTTCCATGTGTTGTTGACATCAAGCATTTCAGCAACTGTGTCACGACTCTTCGTATAAATCAATTAATTTAATTTGCATTCTTCAGAAGTGTGATTTCTCTAAGATATTGTCTAAAAATGTGCAATGGATTTACTGAAATGATCATCCTGACCAACTATATAAATACAGGATTTTATGCTTTTCAAACATCCTGGCAACAATCAACCTTTCATTTTCTATCTCCCTTTCCCACAGATTTTCCTACTTTATTGAAATGTAGCGAAGCCATTCACATTCTCATTTCACATCAAAGTCGGAATTTTCCAGCCATTCACCGCCCACCTCCGCTGTAAGCGAAGACGGAGAATTTGATGCTCAGCCAAATCTCTGGTCGCTGCGGCAGGACAGGAGAACCCTGCCGGCGTGAATGGCCAGAAAATCCCACCCCAAATCTGCCAGTGCAGATCGCTATTCCAAAGATATGGAAGCCCTTATTAAATACATTAAAATATGCACTCAATGTAAATTGTCTATCACATTGGTAACCAAATAGTTTAAGAACCAACCTTTTGCTAAGTGTTGCCGTGTGGATATAACATTACCAGGTACCTAAAAAATGCAATACACTACCTGGCAGTAAAGAAGTTAGCTACAGATTCCATACATGGTACATTATTAATTGTTCTAAAAAGGACGCCTTCAAAATGGTTTATTCCTCAGATAGACATTGTAAACTTAACAGAATGATGTTTGAATATTTGAAATATGCAAGATACAGAGCTTGGGGAAGAATGAGGCAATGGGACTAGCTTTGGATGACTCCAGCAAAGTGCCTGCATAAGCACAACAGCCCAAAATGAGGCCATAGATCTATAGTAGGATGCAACTGTCAAGTGCTGGTTCACACTGGAGTTACCTCTTAACAACGTAATTGCTTCCATTTGTATTTCATACACAATTTGATGAGCTGTCATCATGCACTATATGTATGGGCTGAAAAATGGCAGATGGAGTTTAACCCTGATAAATGTGAGGTGATTCATTTTGGTAGGACTAATTTAAATGTGGATTACAGGGTCAAAGGTAGGGTTCTGAAGACTGTGGAGGAACAGAGAGATCTTGGGGTCCATATCCAAAAGAACAGAGAGATCTTGGGGTCCATGTGAAAAAGGCCTATAAGTGTGTTAGCTTTTATTAACAGGGAGTTGGAGTTTAAGAGCCGTGGGGTTATGCTGCAACTGTACAGGACCTTGGTGAGACCACATTTGGAATATTGTGTGCAGTTCTGGTCACCTCACTATAAGAAGGATGTGGAAGCGCTGGAAAGAGTGCAAAGGAGATTTACCAGGATGCTGCCTGGTTTGGAGGGTAGGTCTTATGAGGAAAGGTTGAGGGAGCTAGGGCTGTTCTCTCTGGAGCGGAGGAGGCTGAGGGGAGACTTAATAGAGGTTTATAAAATGATGAAGGGGATAGATAGAGTGAATGTTCAAAGACTATTTCCACGGGTGGATGGAGCTATTACAAGGGGGCACAACTATAGGGTTCATGGTGGGAGATATAGGAAGGTTGTCCGAGGTAGGTTCTTTACTCAGAATGGTTGGGGTGTGGAATGGACTGCCTACAGTGATAGTGGAGTCAGACACTTTAGGAACATTTAAGCGGTTATTGGATAGGCACATAGAGCACACCAGGATGATAGGGAATGGGATAGCTTGATCTTGGTTTTAGATAAAGCTCGGTACAACATCGTGGGCTGAAGGGCCTGTTCTGTGCTGTATTGTTCCATGTTCTATGTGCACAACTGCATTGTTCCACGCCAACACATTGCAGCAGCCCATAACCACTTCAGTTCAAGATATATGATTTAGTGTTATCAGAAATTCTTCTCTTTCTGCTCCTTTCTTTAAAATCATATATAAATTGATGATTTGCGTTATGTAGTTTATTTATGCACATGGTGCAAATCAAAATTTAATTCACGATGATCAATAAGGATAAAAATTGTTGAAGGAAAGATGATCATGACACAGTAACAATTGGTCTCTCAGTCTACGAGCTCAGGAACAATCATATAAGTTTGTCAATGTTTCAAAAACATTTTTAACATTTTAGGTAAAACCTATCAGCATGTAACCTCTCAGTTCCGGTATAATTCTAATAAATCTTTCTTAAACATTTTTATAAAATAGAAACCAAAACTGTTCCAGAACACCAAGGGTGATTTAATTAAGATGCGACATAAATTTAACATAATCGACCTACTTTCAACTCTACTGCTCTAGATGTGAACTTCAGTATTTGGTTCGCAATTGTTTTGCTATTTTCCTTGGTCTCCATTGCCAGAATTCTACTGCCCTTCCCGCCACGGAATCGGAGTGGGCGAAGGGCGGACAATGGAAATGTCAGTTGACCTCGGGTGGGAATTTCAGGTCTCACTCGAGCGAGGCCATAAAATCCTGTCCAATATCTCTACCCACTGATCCTTCCGTTCCTCTAACCCACTGCTTTTTTCTTCATGGGATGTGGGCATTGCTGGAAAAGTCAGCATTTACAGCCTCTTCCTAATTGCCCTCGAGAAGTTAGTGGTGTCCGGCCTTCTTATTTACCCTTATTTATGAAGGGTAACAAGGATAACCCGGGTAATTATAGGCCGGTGAGCTTGACGTCCGTGGTAGGGAAATTGTTGGAGAAGATTCTTAGAGATAGGATATATGCGCATTTAGAACTGAATAATCTCATTAGCGATAGACAGCATGGTTTTGTACGAGGGAGGTCATCCCTCACAAATTTGGTTGAGTTTTTTGAGGAGGTGACAAAAACGATTGACGAGGGAAGGGCCGTGGATGTCGTCTATATGGATTTTAGTAAAGCGTTTGACAAGGTCCCTCATTGCAGGCTGGTGCAAAAGGTTAAATCTCACGGGATAAAAGGTGAGCTCGCTAGATGGGTGGAGAACTGGCTTAGCCATAGAAGTCATGATGTGGAAATGCCGGCGTTGGACTGGGGTAAACACAGTAAGAAGTCTCACAACACCAGGTTAAAGTCCAACAGGTTTATTTGGTAGCAAATACCATGAGCTTTCGGAGCACTGCTCCTTCGTCAAGGAGCAGTGCTCCGAAAGCTTATGGTATTTGCTACCAAATAAACCTGTTGGACTTTAACCTGGTGTTGTGAGACTTCTTACTGTGTTTAGCCATAGAAGACAGAGGGTAACAGTGGAGGGGTCTTTTTCCAGTTGGAGGTCTGTGACTCGTGGTGTTCCGCGGGGCTCTGTACTGGGACCTCTGCTGTTTGTGATATATATATAAATGATTTGGAGGAAGATGTAGCTGGTGTGATCAGTAAGTTTGCAGACGACACAAAGATTGCTGGAGTTGCGGATAGTGATGAACATTGTCAGAGAATACAGCAGGATATAGATAGGCTGGAACATTGGGCGGAGAAATGGCAGATGGAATTTAATCCAGATAAATGCGAAGTGATGCATTTCGGTAGATCTAATGTAAGGGGGAGCTAGACAATAAATGGCAGAACCATCAGGAGTATAGACACACAGAGGGACCTGGGTGTACAAGTCCACAGATCCTTAAAGGTGGCAGCACAGGTGGAGAGGGTGGTCAAGAAGGCATATGGCATGCTTGCCTTTATTGGACGGGGCATAGAATATAAAAGTTGGCATATGATGTTGCAGCTGTATAGAACGTTGGTTAGGCCATATTTGGAATACTGCGTCCAGTTCTGGTCGCCACACTACCAGAAAGACGTGGAGGCTTTGGAGAGAGTACAGAAAAGGTTTACCAGGATGTTGCCCGGTATGGAAGGTCTTAGCTATGAGGAGAGATTGGGTAAACTGGGGTTGTTCTCCCTGGAAAGACGGGAGGATGAGGGGCGACCTAATAGAGGTGTATAAAATTATGAAGGGCATAGATAGGGTGAACAGTGGGAAGCTTTTTCCCAGGTCGGAGGTGACGAACACAAGGGGTCACAGGTTCAAGGTGAGGGGGGCAAGGTTCAACACAGATGTCAGGGGTACGTATTTTACACAGAGGGTGGTGGGGGCCTGGAATGCACTGCCAAGCAAGGTGATTGAGGCGGACACGCTGGGATCGTTTAAGACTTATCTAGATAGCCACATGAACAGACTGGGAATAGAGGGATACAAACGAATGGTCTAGTTGGGCACATGAGCGGCGCAGGCTTGGAGGGCCGAGGGGCCTGTTCCTGTGCTGTATTGTTCTTTGTTCTTGAATGGCTGTACAAAGATATTAACTATGATCAGGAATAGCCCCCTCAAGCCTGCTCTGCCATTCATAGAATATTCATAGAATTCCTGCAGTACAGAAGGAGGCCATTCTGCCCATCGAGCCTGCAGCAACAACAATCCCACCCAGGCCCTATCCCCGTAACCACATGTATTTACCCTGATAATCTCCCTGACACTAATTTAGCATGGCCAATCAATCTAACCTATACATCTTTGGACGGTGGGAGGAAACCGGAGCACCCGGAGGAAACCCACATAGACACAGGGAGAATGTGCAAACTCCACAAAGGCAGACACCCAAGGCAGGAACTGAACCCGGGTCCCTGGAGCTATGAGGCAGCACAACCACTGTGCCACCATTGAATAAGATCGTGAGTGTTCTGATTGTAACCTCAACTCCACATTCCTCTCTATCCCCAATAACCTCCCCCCGCCCCGCCCCCACCGTTAATCAAGAATCTATCTAGCTGCTCTGCCTTAAAAATATTCAAAGACTCCGCTTCCATTGTCTTTTGAGGAAGAGTGTTCCAATACAGGGTTTACTGAAAGGCAAGGTTATCCAAAACTCTCCTTGTTCCTCATCACCAATGTAATAACTCAGGAAGCCTGACTGGAAAGGGATGGTATTTATTGTGAAACACAAGATAAAGGCACTACCCCATGGCATAGATATACATGTCCCACAGTTCTGTAGGCCCTTCCCGATGTCTGCCTTATAAAGGGCTCAGGTGATGAGTTGCACCTGGGTAGGCCATTGCCTGTTACCAAGGGAACCTGTTTCCAACAAGCCCCACAGGGAGGTCAATTAGAGATTCCCCATGGAGGTTATCACATTATCCAAGCACTGAATGGTGGAGTTGTCATTTTTTTTAATAAGAAGCTCCACATACTATTGTGAATAGAAGACACACATTATTTAACAGATTGATGCCAGTTGAGTTAACCAGCCTTCCTCAAATGCTGGCCAGGTGCAGATCACAGTGGAAAGTATTAGTCTTCGTTATGTTTACAAAGTTTGTAGAGCCTTGGAGGAGCATGAATGATCCTCTTAGATACAGACACATCTTGTAGCCTGTTGTCAGCCCAGTCATCATGCCCCCTCCCCTCGGATAAAATGTCGAGCTCAGTTTGACATCAGAATTTCCATTCCTCTTACAGGTACACGGAAGTCTGCTAGCAGCCCAGTAACCCACCTCCCCACCTCATCCTAGGATCAGCCTACTGCCTGTGAACACTGGACAAGCACTTGCAGCTCCCTGCAACACTGAGACTAGGTCCAGCCCTTAAAAGCAGCTTAGACCTCTGAGAAGAGACTCAAGGTGGACGTGGTGACCAGTCCTTCTCAGCCCACCCCCAAGAACTCATCATAAAATTTTACTTTATCATTTGTTCTCTCAAAGATGCATCCTCTTAGCTCATGAAAGACTGTTCTTTTTTTTTCCCCTGATTAATCCAACATTATTCAACTGTCACCAATTAATTTAACTTTCTTAGAACAATCTCAACAAAAAAAAAACAGAATTTCCTCTCAAATACAAAACGATTTTCGAAAACAAGTGGATTCGGAAAATTGTCCCAGATAAACTGTATCTATACTGCCACCATGTGGTAATCATGTGTGGTTGCACTGGGCTTTCTTTGTCATAATGGATGGTAATTGTATTTCTGTGAAGGCACAGCCAGCTCTCCCAATTTTTGCGAATAGATATTCTCTCTAGGTTTCCACATGACTGAACAACCAGGCTGCACATCGCCTATAGCCCCAGAGTGCATCATCTTCTGCCTGATATCCAGATAAAGAGCAGCCTAATCCAGGGATCGTAATAGAGAAGCCCATTCACTGCCCTATAAATTATTTTCTCTTTATGGACAACAAACTGGAAAAGGGCTCTTTCAAAATCAAAACACAAACTTTGAACAAAAAGTTGAAGTTGACAGTTCACAGCCTTGACATCCTATTTGACCCAGGGCTAAGCTGCCAACTTCATATCCTCACCATCACAAAGACCACATACTTGTACCTTAAACATTGCCCGCCTCCGCTTATCTTCAGCCACTGCCCTCCTCCATGCTTTTATCATCTCTAGACATGACTATTCAATGCTCTACTCGCCAACCTTACATTGTCCATAAACCTCTGCTCATCCAAACCTTTGCTGCCCATATCCTAAGTCCCACCCACCCCTTTCTCTATGTCCAGTGACCTACACTGACTCCCAACATTTCCCTATTTAAAATTCTCGGCCTCGAGTTCAATTTCCTTCTTGGCCTTAGCCCTCAAGAAGCCTCCATAAAGGCTACGTTCCTGGTCGTCTGTGCATCACACTGCCCCTCCATCACAGAATTGGCAGCCATGCCACAAACCATTTGGGTCCTAAATTTCTGGAATTCCCTCCATAAGGGTTCGATTTTAACTCTCGTGTTAAATGAATGGATTCTGAGAGAGTTAAAATTGGATTCTAAATCTTAATCGCACTTCAACATTCTCACTACATTTAATACCCGCCTTAAAACCTACTTTTTAACTCAGCTTTTCATCACCTGCCCCTATATTGTCTCCATGGTTCAGTGTCAACTTTTGTCTTATTACACACCTGTGGAACATCTTGGGACCTTCATCGATATTAAAGTTGAAATAAAAATCAAGATATCTACTGCCTCGATTGGTTTGCCTTCTACTTTCTTACAAAAATATTTTCTCCCAAATGATCATTCATGGTCACTTATTTCCATAAGTCTGAGTATTTTCTGAAAGGCTTTTTTCGTTCCTTTTTCCTCACTTTTGTCCAGAAGGTGGGTGGAGGTAATAGTTTCACCCCTCTTTGTTTATCTGTGAACAATACATCTCAAAAACTGGTGGGTGGATTTCAACAAAACTTGCTGCACAGATAGGATATTTCCCCAGGAAGAGCTGAGATATTAAGTGAAGATGCAGGTCCGTATACTGGAATATTTCAAAAGGAAGCATTAACGTTGGGAGAGAGAGTGTGACTTGACCTTTTTTTGATGTGGATTGCTTCTGGTGCTATGGGGGAATTTGTCGCAGCTTTCAAAAATATGAGCAGAGTTTTCAAAGCAGTTTGTTGAATATAGTTAGCCTGAAACCTCCTCAGTGAGACAGAAGCTCCTCAATAAAAATATTTCTTTTTTGAGCTTTGTAGTTATCAAGCAGGGAATGAAAAGCCTCAGGGAAGCGTCGTGTAATTGCAATAGCGTTGAGTTAACACAGCTATGTGCTTTACTGAGTTCTTGTTACTAGTTCCTCATGTTTTATCCTCTTCTAATCAGATTTTCTGCTGCTCATTTGAGCCAGGAAATGAACTGTCAAGGCAAAAGTGCAATGTTCCAGGAATAAGTCACTGAATCACAGAATTGCTATAGCACAGGCGGTCATTTAGTCTTTAATATCTGCATAGGCACTTTATAGAAGCACTTAACGAATGGAAAGCTGGACATTTGGTTTCAATCTTAATGACAAAACTGTTTTCCTGGCAATTGGAGGCGAGGGTGAAAGGGGGCAAGGAGGAGAGGTTTCAAGAAGATACTTTGCAGTGGAGAAAAGTAGCCAGATTTATCTTTGCCTGTGACAAGCTTTGGCAGAAGAGAGCAGGACCAGATGCACATTGACAATGAATGGCTACACCAGTTATCCAACATAAATGTTTAAGCCTACATCCGACGGACTTAAAAGAATGAAGATAAGGGCAATACCAGGAAAATCAAGCAAGGTGCGAGAGAGTGATGCTTTCAATAGGTCCTAACTGAAGAGGTGCTTAAGCAGATTGGCAGCTGCAGAAATGTTGTGGTTTAAGAAGGCTAAAGGCTGGACAGTTGCAAATTAAAATCATTGTGAGTGACTGATGGGAGAGTATTTCCAAGGGTGAAAAAGAAGGATGTGGTGTTGGGAGAAGCCAAGGGAGGATAGCGGGTGGAGGGGGAATACAAGTGATCAAACAGACTTATCTGTGGCACAGTTTGAGTAGTCAGCCCACAAGTGGTAGACTGAGCAGGTGACCCAGAATATGAGAGCAATAAACATAGGGCATGATAAGCTGAGATAGAGAATGCAATCACAGAGGATGAGAAGTCTTTCAGTGCAGAGGCTGAGTAGGGAAATAATGATGATAGCTCAATGAGAAATCTAGAGTGGCATTGGGGCATAGAAAACAAGAATTTTAAAGGAGTGTCAATCAAAATGGAACAAAATAATATGTTTACATAGGAAATCATTATAAATAACTGCAATGGAAATTTGAATATTAGATCATGACAGAAGTGACAAAAATGTCATCAGGAAGTTGAATTTGTTCTTAGGATGCGCACATATACACAAGATTTGTAATGTAATAGTTTTCACTTTTAAAATTAGGCAATTTAGATTGTATTTCTAACATTCGCACAGTTTTATACTGGTTAAACAGCAGATTAGCCCACTTTAAAGTGTTTTATGAACAAGACTTACCAAGGCAAGATGGTTCCGTTCCACTCCACCTTTTATTGTGCATGCAAATCACATTTTTCTGTCCCTTAACTTGGTATCCGGGTGTACAGTAAAACTCACACCTTGAGTTAAAATATGCTCCATCTGAGCACTTTGCACCTCCATGAAGTGGCAATGAAAACTTAGGGCATCGTATTTCTAGAACAGAAAAATAACTGTATTTAGTTGAACAAACTAAGCTGATATCATTTTCCCTCTCCTTTCCTGAAGGTGAATTCGTATCAGGGTACTCAGCGCCAGCAATCTTTCAGTATCTCACCCGAGGAGTTTATTTTGTGTGTGTCCACAGACCCTCCTAATTCATGTCCAAACATGTACACTTTCCCATTGAAATTGCTATATTTCACCTTTCACCTTCCTGGTCCAGATGTAAAGAGAACAATTATAGCACTAATTCCCAACATCCACATAACAAAAGCAAAACACTGCAGATGCTGGATATCTGAAATTTAAAAAAACAGATAATGACTGGAAAGATTTAGCAAGTCTGGCAGCATCTGTGGAGGGAGAAATGGAGTTAACGTTTCAAAATACATACGACTTTTCCTCAGACTCAAGACGTTACCTCTGTTTCCCTCTCGCTAGATGCTGCCAATTCTGCTGAGATTTTCCAGCATTTTCAGTTCTTATTTCCAATATCTATGTGTTTTCTAATTCTTTCAATCACAGAATGTGGGTATCAATGGCTGGGATTATATTTCCATTAATTTCTTTAGTTGTTGTGTAAACTCTTACAGAAAATGATTTAATTCATTTTATTTCAACATTTTGGGATTTTAGACTTGTTGAGGTGCAGAATTTCAAATTGTATTGTCTCAAACCTCTCCAAAGTTTTAATGTAAGAATTTATTATGGTATTAAATGAGTCACTGAACGTATCAGAAAGAAATACAAAGAAAGTAATCTGATGTTTTGTAAGTGAAAAGTATTGTGTCTTGCGCGCTATGCAGACAAAGCATACCATTCATAAAAGAGGAAAGGAGACAGCACAGAATGTAGTGCTACAGTCATAGCTAGGGTGTAGAGAAAGATTAACTTAGTGCGAGGTAGGTCCATTCAAAAGTCTGATGGCAGCAGGGAAGAAACTGTTCTTGAGTCGGTTGGTACGTGACCTCAGACTTCCAAGTCTGGATGACCCCTCGTCAGAGCTCAAGACAAAGCACAGCTCTGACGAAGGGTCATCCTGACTCGAAACGTTGGCTCTATTCTCACCCCACAGATGCTGTCAGACCTGCTGAGATTCTCCAGCATTTTCTGTTTTTGTTTCAGATTCCAGCATTCGCTGTATTTTGCCTTTCTCAGAGTAATAAGCAGGATGCACTGTCCTATTGGTTTCAGTTATTCACCTACCCTGTGCATTATACCACATCAATAAATCTTGTAAATTTCACCATCACTCATTCCAAACAAACTGATATTACCCACCTCTGCAAGCAACTGTTTGTGACCAGCGTTTGTTGGAAAGGCAATGGACACGGCTAGCTCCATGAATTTCATATCCTTTTCGGCAAGAAATATCACATGCTGTTCCCTGTACATTTTTGTAATATCCACCGTGTGGTGTTCTGCAATGGACATAACCATTTGTGATCTTTAGAGGAGCGCACCAGGGAATATCTGTAAACAGCAATAATAGTAAATGTACCGCTAACATCTTGTATTGCTTAAATCTACCCTCGATACTTACTACTTCAGGCAGCTTGCCATGTTTAATCCTGCCTATTTCACTGTGGAAGGATAGACATTATTAGCAATTTCCATATCCCATTGCTAAACAAAATATGTTAACACTGTCGTTAATGTCTGTTAATGACATAATCAGTTCAAGTAGTCATTTGGTAGCACAGAACTCGAGTACTGCTGCAAAAAGACACAGTTTGTTGAATTTTTCCATCTTGCAATAATCTGGACCAATGTAAGGGGAACAACAATTTATACTTCATGAGAACAGATTGCTGATTGGTTGGCAACTGATAGAGATGTTGCCATGGAGAATGTGCTAGTTAACTGATGACTTAGTTTAAATCATGAGCTCTGGCACCACTCAACCCTTAATCCTTGCATATTTCATGCTTACACAGCTCATACTTACCTAATGCAGGAGTGAGAACACCACATTATATCCCTGGAAAATCTCCAGTTAAGCTTTGGTGACAAAATGCCGAGAAATATTAAGAAAATCATCGATAAAGGAGAGCAGTCAGAAGTAACTGGGGTGGAGCCAACTCCTCAATATGGTGACTTAGTGAACAAACAGGCTCTCTATCCGGCACTCTCAGAGGCATTACAACTGATGACTGCTAATATTATTGAAGTCATTGATGAGAAACTCGGTCTTTAGTACAAAATACCAGTGTTCAAACTATAGAACTGCAGAATACTGGCAAAAAGCATGATGAAGCGTAGGAGAAAATTGTTGCAGTCGAAAATGCAACTTCCTTAGTTGAGGCCCGATTACAATCCTTGGAAAAGCAGCCTCATGTATGTCAGAATTCCTTGATGATCTGGAGAACCGAGGCCCAAGGAAAAATTTCTTGATTGTCGGTTTGCCAGAGGGAGCTGAGGGTAAGCTCCCAGTTAAATATTTTGAGAGCCGGTTATAACATTTCCTTAAATTAGAAACAAAAGGTGGGAGCATCAAGTTGGAAAGGGCACATCGCATCCTGTCTCTGAGGCCTAGGGACAAGCAATGACACCGGCCCATAATTATGGATCTTCATTGTTTCAAGTATCTCTAAACAGCACTGGAGGCAGCGAGATCTAATGGGGCCTTACTCTATATTGGAGCAAAGGTCTCTTTCTTTCAAAATTTCACAGCAGCAACGCAAGGGCTTCGATGAAGTTAGAAGATGACTAAAAGTCATTGGAGTGCAATATACTCTACTGTATCCTGCTACACGGAGGGTGACGTCTATAAGGACGTTTGACAATCCGACTAAAGCCATGGCTTTTGTGAACTCTATGGAAGACAATAATTTGTAACAAACTGCAGTTCACTGTAAAATCTGTACTCTGTCATTGTCACTATAACTCCTTCCTGATTCTGTGATGGTGTTTATCATTCTGACAGGGGTGATCTAGTAATTAAACACTACAGTGAGCTTTTATCCTTAAGATTGGCAGGGACTTCCATTTGTCCTTAATGGAAAACATTCCTCAGCCTGCTCCTTCTGGTTAAGGATTTTGCTGTGCAGATTGTACAACACAAGGGCTGCTTTCTTTGCATCTGTTATAACAGTGGTACATGTGGTCCAAAGATGTGCGGGTTAGGTTGATTGGCCAGGTTAAAAATTGCCCCTTAGAGTCCTGAGATGCGTAGGTTAGAGGGATTAGTGGGTAAAATATGTGGGGGTTGGGCCTGGGTGGGATTGTGGTCGGTGCAGACTCGATGGGCCGAATGGCCTCCTTCTGCACTGTAGGGTTTCTATGATTCTATGATTCTATGTTTTATGGCCTCCTTTGCTCCAATCATGATAAGCATGAGTAATGCCACCACTAGGGGGTGGATGAGTGGCTCAAGTCTTAATAGGAGGGGTTTAATGCAGAAAGGGCAGTCTTTGCCCTGTTTGTGGCATATCTTCTCTCCTCTTTATTGATGAGAAAGTCTCCTTGTGTAATTATAGAAGGTTTGAGGGTGTGGCAGTACAGGACTTCACATTGGGTGAAGAAAACCCCCTTAGAGATAATGGTTTCACTCTTTTATTCTGGGTTAAAGAATAGTTAATTGGTTCCTGCAAAGGTACAGATAAGTCTCACATTCTAGAAAAAGACTTTATAATGTGTCACTGGCGCTTTGGTATAGCTGAAGATGAGAGAAGCAAATTTTGGTACATGCCCAAGCAGGACAGGAAAATCTTTGGCGGATAAGCCATTTGCTTTGTGTCAATATCTTATACTCGCTTTCACTGAACAAGCAGAGGCAGGAGCTACTTTGAAACATTGCTCCTGGAATGTATGGGGGATACATCAAACTATTAAAAGAAAAAAGATTTTGTCTTTCCTTAAAAAGGAGGAATTTGACACAGCTTTGCTGCAGTTAACTCACCCAGGAGCACCTGAACGTGAAGTGTGACTGGGTGGGGAAGGTGACCTTTGAGTCATTCTCAACTAGTAGTCAAGGGATTGCAATTTTAGTTAATAAGAACGTGTGCTTTAGAGTGGAGAACTGTGTGAAGGATAAGGGGGAAGGTATGTGATTGTTAAGGGAAAGTATTTCCATACTGAATGTCTATTGCCCCACTAAATTAATCTCCTGATTTTGTTCCTAAAATCTTTATGGATTTTGCTGAATTAGCAAATTCCTTCATAGGTGGGGACTTCAACTGTCATTTTAATCCTTTGAGGGATAAAATTCCCATATCTAGGAATCCACCCACTCATCAGGCGAAGGCATTTGCATCGGTATCTTAGAAACCCTGCAAGGAAGTGGGGTATGCAAGATATGCATCCTTGGTGTGCAAGGGAGTGGGTTACTTGGATGTTTGGAGAACACTGCAGCCTAAAGATACTTGGAAGGATTTTACGGCCTCGCTCGGGCAAGATCAGAAATTCCCGTCCGAGGTCAACGGAGATTTCCATTGTTGGACCCTCGCCCAAGCCGATTCTGTGGTGGGCGAGGTGGTAGAGTTCTGGCCAAAGAGTTCACCTTCTTCTCCGCTCCCCACCAATGTAATACTAGAATTGATTATTTTTTAAACCTAAAACAATATTACACTCAGTGGACTCCTGCTCCATAAGTAATATTGTGATCTCTGATCACACTCCTGTCTTCCTGGAATTTTTATTCAAGGGGAATTATCCTCGGCCTAGATCTTGGAGGGTTGTTTTTTCATTCATTCATGGGACATGGGTTTCGTTGACTCGCCAGTACTTACGGTCCATCCCTAGTTGCCTTGGAGGGCAGTCGAGAGTCAACCACATTGCTGTGGATCTGGAGCCACATGTAGGCCAGACCAGATAAAGGCAACAGATTTCCTTCCCAAAAGGACATTAGCAAATCAGATGGGTTTTTCCAACAATCGACAATAGTTTCATAGTCATCAGTAGATTCTTAATTCCAGATTTTTTAAATTAAATTTGAATTCCACCAGCTACCGTGGTGGGATGTGAACCTGGGTCCCCAGAACAGTAGCTGAGTTTCTGGATTAATAGTCTAGCAATAATACCACTAGGCCATTGCCTCCCCTTAATGTATCTCTGCTTAAGGATCATAAGTTTATTTCATACTTGAAGGCCAAATTTAATCTCTTTACTCAATCAATTCTCTCTCTGAAGTAAGTCCCTGAATCCTGAGTGAAACCAGCAAGGATCTTGTAAGGGGTTTGGTCATTTCATATATAGCCAACAAAAGGTATAAAATGCTGGAGCAACATCACCAACTTGAAGCAACATTGGCTGAGACTTAGAGGGAGTATGGTAAGAATCCTAGCCACTCAATGCTGAAAGAAACGAATGCAATCCGAATGTATTGAACTCCTTGATGACTCAACATTCTGAAAGGGGTATAAAGTTTGCCAAACAAAAACTATAAGTTTGTAAATAAACAGAGTACATATTTGGCTCTCCTTACTAAGAAGGTTGACTCTAAATGTTGTTCAACTCTGAGCTGACGCTGGAACAGTTGGCCCATTATGGGCTTCCCTATGGGAGAATTGTCATTTTTGTTATTGGGTGGGGTAGTGGTCAGCACTGCTGCCTCACAGCGCCAGGACCTGGGTCCGATTCCAGCCTTGGGTAACTGTCTGTGTGCAGTCTGCACCCTCTCATCGTGTTAGGGTGGGTTTCCTCCAGGTTCTCCGGTTTTCTCCCACAGTCCAAAGATGTACAGGTTAGGTGGATTGCCCATGCTAAATTGTCCCCTAGTGCCCCAAGATATGTAGGTTAGGGGAATTAATGGGGTAAATGTGTGGGGTTACGGGTCCCTGCCCTATTTCAATAAATTTAAATCGAATTGAAGGGCTTTCCTGCAATATGCTCACTGAATATTCACAGCTCACTGACTTTACAACAGGTTTTTGAAAACTTGAAGCATTTAAGGGGAAACCACCGGGGATGCAAAGGTAAATATATCCCCCCGGGGGGAGGGAGGGACATGCCTGGCACTGCCACGGCTGACCCACCAAGATCACCCCAATGCCAGTGGGGAATAGAAGGTCGCTCCCGTGTCAGTGTGTCAGGAGAGGGTCACCCCATGCGAGTGTGTCACCTCATGCGAGTGTGTGCACGCGCGCGCGGGGGGTTGGAGTTGCCCTCATGCTTGTGCTTGGGGAGTAGGGGATCACCCAGTGCTTGGGGTCACCTCAACACTTGTAGGCAGGGGGGGGGGCGTCCCAATGCTTGCAGGGGGCAAGGGGGTCAGCCTAATGCTAACTCAAATTGTCAGAGGACCTGGAGAGAAAACACGGCTACACAGCTGGTGAGCTACATGCAGGTTTTCTTGTTGAAACCGACACTCTACGAACTAGTGAAAGATTCTGCCCAGTGAGTGGAAGGTCATCTGGTTGGGAAAGGCTTCCACATGTTGAGTTGGGGCCTTTATGGCTTCATGGGTGTAATCAATAGCAGCAGAAGCTGCTAATTGGGCAAAGAGCATGGCTCTATGTGTCTGAGTGGCCAAATCAATAGGGAAATTAATGTGATCTCTGAAATGAGTAAATAGGACATTAGTTACAGCCTGAATGCAGTTGTGTGCTGCAGATTGGGAGATACTAAACTGGTCACCTGATGATCCCCGGAAAGATTCTAAGGCATAGAAGTTGACAGCAATTGGACCTTCACAGCCACTGGCATGGAGGGTCAATGGATTGTGGCTAATGTTGCTGAACAATGCGACAAACGTCTGTCACCACTTCACAGCTTAGCCTCAAGTCAGCTTAATCATTGGTTCTCCCTCATATTGAGCTAGGATGTCTTAGGGCGGCACAATGGCACAGTGGTTAGCACTGCTGCCCATCAGCGCCAGGGACCCGGGTTAGATTGCGGCCTTGGGTCACTGTCTGTGTGGAGTTTGCACGTTCTCCCCATGTCTGTGTGGGTTTCCTCCGGGTGCTCCGGTTTCCTCCCACACTCCAACAATGTACGGGTTAGGTTGATTGGCCGTGATAAATTTGCCCCCTTAGTGTCAGGGGGATTAGGAAGGCAAATATGTGGGGTTACGGGGATAGGATCTGGGTGCGATTGTTGTTGGTGCAGGCTCAATGGGCTAAAATGTCTTCCTCCTGCACTGTAGATTCTATGACCCTTCGTCAGGTCTGTACCCTTCCTCCGGGTATAGCTGGTTGTCTTGTGTCTCTTTCTCCTTTCTCCTGTGCGGCAGCAGCCTCTTCCTGCTGACCTCCCTGTGAACTCCAGCAGCTCAGTGACTGGCTTCCACAGCCTCTATGAAGATGGACATGGCACCCTCGCACAATGTCCCTTCGCATGAAGCATTATACATACTTCTCCAGCACATAGCTCTTCCTGCCACCCGAGTCAGCAGGGACCAAAAATAATTGCTCTGCAAGATCAGGAATCCCATCCACTACTCCTTCGGTGTAAGGAAGACAGTTGAAATTTGTTTTGTGCTACTTCTGGAGCTGTGAATAAAATTATCAGGCAAATTCCACAGGGGTGTCCTACCTTTCCAAAGAGGTCACCTGGCAATCCAAAGAAATGCACCAAGTTCAGACCTGCTCTTACCAGGTCTAATTTGGATGCATCAGGATCCACATTCCTCAGCCTCCAAAATCCATCGAGAATGGAGATAGCTGATGGCCACTATCAAACATGCATGAGCAAAACATACCCCATTCCCATCCCAGCAATAATTGGAAATGCCATGTTCAAGAATAGGACTTCGAGGATTTTCAGGAGGTTCTGCTATTTTTGCCACGATGAAGGGGCTCCCTTTATGGTG
The DNA here is from genome assembly GCF_964213995.1 of Mustelus asterias. NCBI lineage: Eukaryota > Metazoa > Chordata > Chondrichthyes > Carcharhiniformes > Triakidae > Mustelus > Mustelus asterias. The sequence continues at coordinate 46,931,330 of NC_135817.1, forward strand.
AAAATCTGGGCCATGAACTGGGGCATTAGATCCTGTTGTGTCCATTTTACAGGTGTTAAATGGAGGGCAAATAAACCTGATTCCCCAGGGCCATGTCCTATGCCCAAGTAAAGCTGAACTACATCCACCCCTCTAAACCCTTACATCCCATAATCAAAACAGAGTTTCATCCCATCAGTCTCAATCCTATTCTCTGGAATTCCCTTCTCAGCCTCTTCTCCACCTTTTCACACATTTTCGAAATTCCATCCCTCCAATCAAGCTTTCAGATAATCCTCCTAATCTTTCCCTTCCCAGTTCAGTATTCCTATATCTATCACCTATGCAATGTGGGTCATTTCATTATTTAAGAGGGACAGTCAAAAATCATGTTATTGGTGCTAAGTACTCAGATTTTCAGTACAGGGTATACACATGGTTAATAATTTACTTGCAGCTGTCTTATTCCACTGCATGACAAGCTAATTTTAACAGTGAATGGTGTTCCTTATGTTCAATTTCATCCTAGACAATGTATGCTGTGTTTCACAAATGTGAAGCTACTTAATTATGAAAACCTATTTTTGCAATGATTATAAGAAAATTACTGTTGTGTCAGAATTTCAGGCTAATACGATGAACATGAAAGACGAAAATAATTAACTAATATGTAAAAGATGTGATAACCTATCTTCTAGGTATGGCACCATAAAAAGCCTGGTTCTTCTCACAAAGAAATGGAACTAAATTGATTCATAACTGCAGTGCACTTTCAATGATTACTCATGCCACTTCACTGAAAGAGTACATGTTTTTCGTACTCCATGCCATCTTCTTTACTTAATGGGCTGATTGCTGGTAAAATTACAATGGCTCATACCATTATTGGGTTGTTAAAAATCATGCAATTTGTAGCAAGGAAGAGATAATTTGTGCAATGCCACAAATTGCTGGATGATCTGCACTGTTCCAGAGTTAGCCTTACAGAAATACGGATCTCGCTGTTAATCTACCCACGTGTTTCAGAAAATTGCTGGATTTGCTCCATAATTACAAATTAAACTTGCTGCTGAAAGCTACAACTGTTTTTTTTTCATGACATAAATGGTTCCTGCAATGCCGTTTGATCTCATAAGGCCAGAATGGTTAATCCCAGGTGGAGCCTCATTTCTGCAGGTGGTTCCCAGAGGACTGTGAAATTCTTCTTTCATTTTCTCTATCTCAATCCAATGTCTTTCCTTCACTTTATTTCTCTTTCTGTATCTAATTTGACTCCGATTCACCCCCATTTCCTTCTCTGTTTCCTCTTCGACGCTTAAATTTAATTGGTTATGGAGCTAGACTCTCGGTCCTATTGTTCACCACGGTCGCAGAGTTATCAACTTTCAAATTCCAGCAATTTTGGCACACTAATTGAGGCTGAAAGGCGAGGAGAAAAAAAAAAAAAAATAGTAAAGTTTATTTATTAGTCACAAGTAGGCTTACATTAACACTGTAATGAAGTTACTGTGAAAATCCCCTAGTCACCACATTCCGGCACCTGTTCGGGTACACTGAGGGAGAATTTCGCATGGCAAATGCACCAAACCTGCACATCTTTCAGACCGTGGGAGGAAACTGGAGCACCCAGAGGAAACCCACGCAGACACGGGGAAAATGTGCACACTCCGCACAAACAGTCACCCAAGCTGGGAATCGAACCCGGGATCCCTGGCGCTGTGAAGCAGCAGTGCTAACCACTGTGCTACTGAGTCGCCCACAAATCACATCATTCAATTCAAAATGACTCGCTCCAGCAAATTCTGGGCCAATATCTCACTCAGATTTTTAAGAATCACCATTGGAAGAGAGCATCTGTTTAACCCAATATTCATTGCTTTAATTATATCTCTGCATGCAATGAATGTACCACTGCTTTCAATATGTAGAATGGGATGAAAGATGCATAATAACATTGTGCAAACCCATGTATGATTAAAGCAAGCTTCACACAACTATCACTGCCTCAATCAATTGTTGCCCATGTCCCAGGGGTTCATCATTTATGTTCCCCGTCCTATAAAATGTGAATTGTTTCCTTGTTCTCTCTCTTCAAACAAATCTTCATTAATTCAGATGTCACATGATTTACTGTGATGACATTTTGAGGATTTAATCCTCAAAATTGATCTTTTTTCTAGCTGAGGTGGAAAACAAATCATTGATTTGATACCAATATTACCAAAAGCAGGCTGATGTCCCTGATCAGATGCAGCTCACATATGAGGTTTATTTTTACATGAGATTTGGATGCAAAATACAACAATCTAGCATAAGCAAATGAAACTTAAGCAACAGCATGCATGTCAAACTGCTAAGCTACATGGCAAGAATCCATTAACTGCAGAGGTGTGCATTAATTAGCTCAACTGGTACTACCGGATTAAGCTTGGTATATTTACAAAATACTTCATTTTGTTTCTTAAAGAAAGCATATTTGTTTTGTCAACATTACGAATAGCTATTTCAGAATGTAATGCCATATCCAAAATGCCACTTATCCCTTAAAATCCTGGCTTCCAAGGATTAAACTACATTCCAAAATACACTTCATTGGTAATTTGACATTAATTCATGCTTGCATTCTGCCAGACAAATTAATCACTGATTGAATGGTCATGCTATAATCGATCACAGCTATCAGATGTTAAAACATCGCATTTTTAAAAAAGCAATGTTTAAACAATCATACTGGCAATTTGTGCACAAAATTAACTGTCTATCTTCATATCCAGTTGTCTAAATGGCAAATTCCAATTTAACACAAATCAGGAGTAATTGTTTTAACCTGCACAGATACCTTAGATGTCAGTTGACTATTATACTTCTCAACTTCATGCAATTTCAATAACTATAACCCCTACAGTGCATTATTTATGATCAGATATCTACGTCACTGAATTATGGAGGCCAAATCCCAAACAGAACCTTTTTTGAAAAAGGAATATTCAATGATTTGACATTGGCAACTAACTTTTTAAAATCTATTTTAAGGATATCTCTATGCACCCTTATATATTATAGTATTAATGCTGTTTATTGTTTCAGTCAATTTTATAAGTGTTCCTTTTAAAATAAACATTTAATTTTTTCTTATTCTGTGTTTAGCTGATGTATAAAATGATTTATGCAGCTAACAATACTCCTCAGATATGAGATTTCCATGTTGGAGATTTAATTTGTAGCGAGCTTTATGTTGTAAAATTACATTTATTTGTCAGTACATACTGTTAGACTTCACCTTGTTGGCACAGTTATGGCTTAAATTATCAAATTATACTGTGTAGTGATGAAGTCTTATTGGAATGGTTCGTGCATTTTGGGCTATATATCAAAAGAAAGTTTCAAACGGCACCTCTAAGTGTCAAATACTGTAATGTAGCTTTAAGAAAGAATACATGGGTCATTTGGGGAGTGAACTGAAGTTACAGCTGGGACATATTTGCACATTTGGGCTCCAGCGAGTCTAACTCAACAGTAGAGAAGCAGAAGCTACAATGCTGGCCAGGAAGTTGGCCTGAGGACTAGATGATCCAGGGCCCCCAATCAAAGTTATAGTTTAGCAGTTTGAAGGGACACATAGGCTAAAAGCTGATTAGCTAAAAGAATGGCCTTGGAATCAGAATGTTTCAAGGACCTGCTGTTAAGATATAACAGATGAGCAGCACAGGCTTGGAGGGCCGAAGGGCCTGTTTCCTGTGCTATACTGTTCTTTGTTAGATAAGGTGAATTATCGTGGGGATGCTTAGGGCATTCTTCCCACTAGTAAAGAGTTGTAAATATTGGGTTAGAAGTCATTTGTAGTATTGACCCAAGTGCATAAGATTTTTGATGGGTATAGATAGAGTGAATGCAAGCAGGCTTTTTCCGCTGAGGCTCGGGGAGAAAAAAACCAGAGGGCATGGGTTAAGGGTGAAAGGAGAAAAGTTTAAAGGGAATATTAGGGGGGGCTTCTACACGCAGAGAGTGGTGGGAGTGTGGAATGAGCTGCCGGATAAAGTGGTAAATGCGGGGTCACTTTTAACATTTAAGATAAACTTGGACGGGTTCATGGATGAGAGGGGTGTGGAGGGATATGGTCCAAGTGCAGGTCAGTGGGACTAGGCATAAAATGGTTCTGCACAGACAAGGAGGGCCAAAAGGCCTGTTTCTGAGCTGTAATTTTCTATGGTTCTATGCATGTGCTTGGGCTAAATGCGGTAAAGCTACTGGCAGTGCATCACTAATGTCTTTGCACTTGCCAAGTGTTAACACATGTCACAGCACACTTGCTGGGGAGGGGTTGGAGCATTCATAGGGAGAGAGAGTTAAGAGCAGGGCTCTTGCAGGGAGAGCACTTGTGAGGAGTAGGGTACTTGCTAGGAAGTTAATATTTGCACAAGACATTGCCAGTCGATGGGTATTTGTCATGGGCTGAGGGGCTTCACAATATTGTGCTTAGTTGGTGACTAAAGTAACTGTCACAGGGCTGAGGAATCGTTCAGTCTAGCTTGGGAGAATTAGTAGTAAAGAACAGTCTTAGTCATTTTGGGACAGCCACAGCCTTGGTTAGAAAGCGGCTTCCACCAGAGAGAAAGAGAACTCTCAGCAGGCAGTTGTGAAGTGTGTAACTCCAACAGTTAAAGTGGAAGCTGTGGGTTGAAAAAGGATCCACTAGGAATGAAGTCTTCAATCTGTGTGTTAAAGTTAAGTTGGCTAAGTGAAAATCTTGGAGGATGTCGTGGATGAAGAGACCGGGTTCAAGAGACCAAGAAAAGTCCTGGGATCCACGAGATAGACAGACCAACACGCATTGAATTTGAATGTTGTGCTATGCTTTAATTGACAAAATGTTAAGAATCAATTTTTACTGTCCAATAAATCTTGTTAGTTTGCTTTCTAAATTAGTGATTCCTCTTTTTGCCAATATTGTTATTCCTCGACAAGAACTTTCTTACTCTGGGGTTTACAATGAGTCCAAATCCCTACAATGTTCTAATCTGGCTTCAAACAGGGCATATAAAGACACAAACTCAATTTACAAAATGATGATTCCAACCATTATTTTGTAAATTGAGTTTGTGTCTTTATATGCCCTGTTTGTGAACAGAACTCCCACTTACCTGACGATGGAGCAGCGCTCCGAAAGCTAGTGGCTTTTGCTACCAAATAAACCTGTTGGACTTTAACCTGGTGTTGTGAGACTTCCTACTGTGTTTACCCCAGTCCAACGCCAGCATCTCCACATCATTAGATGTCAATGACATGGCGTTAGACAGAACGCTCATTATTAAGTTGAGAGAAATTTGATGAGCTTTTCAGCCAAATTTGAGTCAGTCAATGCACCCTAGAACCAGTATGATTGCTGTGAACTGAAAAGGACTTAATTCCTTTCAAGTTATTTATTAACATGTGAATAAACCATTCACCTTCATATCTAGCGTAACGTGCTTCATTTGCATCTTCATCATCTTCTAGTGGGCCGTATCCAGATCCTACAACACAAAACAGAAACTAAAACTGGACAAAACAATTTCATTAGCAAAAGTATGCATAATTGCAAGCATAAATGAAAGAATGAATGCGCATTTATAAAATCCTTTTCATGTCCTCAGGATATCCCACTGCAGGAACTCAGCAAGGTTCCTTAGGCAGCATCTTCATGACCACCACCATCTAGAACAACAAGAGCAGTAGATGCTTGGGGACACCACCACCTGGAGGTTCCTTCCAAGTCATTCATCATCCGGACTTGGAAATAGATAACCGTTCCTTCACTGTTCCTGAGGCAAAATCCTGAATTCCCTCCCTAACAGCACTGTAGGTGTTTAAGTTTATAAGTTTATTTAAATTTGTTTATTTTATTATTGTCACAAGTAGGCCTGTATTAACACTGCAATGAAGTTACTGTGAAAATCCCCCAGTCACCACACTCCGGCGCCTGTTCGGGCATACTAAGGGAGAATTTAGCATGGCCAATGCGCCTAATCTGCACATCTTTCGAAATGTTGGAGGAAAGCGGAGCACCCGGAGGAAACCCACACAGACACGGGGATAACATGTAGACTCCGCACAAACAGTGACCCAAGCTGGGAATTGAACCCGGCGCTGTGAGGCAGCAGTGCTAACCACTGTGCCACCGTGCTGCCCTCAAGTGTAGGAGGGATGGCAGCAATTTGAGGCAGCAGCTCACCACCACCTTCTGATGGGCAATAAATGCTGCTTCACCAGTCACACCAACATTCCATAAACAATTTTTAAAAAATCAACATGATGGATGGCCATAAACTTGATAAAAAGAGCATGAAACAGCATCTTAAAAGGAGGTAAGAAAGGTAGAGAGGCTTAGAGAAGAAACTCCAAAGCTTAAGGCCTAGGCACAACCATCAAAATCAGGATGCTTAAGAAGTAGATAAGTGCAGATATCTCGGAGGGTTGTGGAATTGGGGGAAATCACATCGATAGTGGGGGTGGAGTCATGGAGGGACTGAAAATAAGGGTGAAAATGTTAAAGTTGCTTAACCAGAAGTCAATGTAGATTAGCAAGCACAGGGCAGTTGGGTGAATGGGACTTGGTGCATGTTAAGACATAGGCAGCACAGTTTGTTGATTTCAAGTTTATGGAGGATAGAATGTGGGAGGCTGGTGAGGAGTACTTTGTAATAGCTAAGTCTAGAGATATCAAAGCAGCAGATAAGCAGGAACAAAGTCAGATGATACCACACTGGTGGAAATTGGTGATCTTACAGATAGCACAAATATGTGGCTGAAATCACATCTTAGGTTAAAATATGACACCAAGGTTGCAAAGAGTCAGTTTCAGTCTCAGGCAGTTGCCAGGGTGGAGCTTGCAGCAGGGACTGCAGACAATAGCACTGGTCTACTCAATAATTAATTGGAGGAAATTTTTGATCAGCAGTACAGAACGTCAGCCAAGCAATCTGATCATTTAGAAACAGCGAGGGAGTTTGAGAGAGGTGGTGGTGAGGGAGAGCTAGGTGCCATCTGCCTACCTGTGAAAACTAACAGTGTGCTTTCGAATGATGTCACTAAGGGTTGGCGCACACATGAGAAATAGCAGAGGCCCATGGACCGATCCTTGGAGAACCCCGGAGATAGCGGTGCAGGAGCAGCAAGAGAAGCGATACTCTGGACTACAGTTTAATAAATGAGAATGTGCCGAGCGCTCACCATCTTGAAAATTCAGGCCAAAGAGTTGGGGGGAAGTTTGGAACTCTACTGCAAATGGAAATCAATGCCAGATAAATTGTCAATTTTAAATCTGAGATTGATAGATTTGTGCTAACTAAAAGGTATTAAGGGATATGGGACGAAGGCAGGTATGGAGAGTTTGGTCACAGATTAGCCATGATCTTTCTGAATGTTGGAACTGGCTTGAGGGCCTAAACGGCATAACTTGTTCCTTTCTTCTTGCAGATTTTATTTTTATTTCTAAGAAGCTGCATGCCTATCTGATGCTCAGGAAGTACTTGAACTTTGAACTGATCCAGTGTTTATTTAACAGCAATTCGTCTGAACAGCATTAAAGAGACAGTTTTACTCAGCACAGAATACTACCTAGGGTGCATTTTAAAATTCTCATCTTTGTTTTCAAATCCTCCCACAGCCTCATCTCTCCCTATGTCGTTAATTGCCAGCTCCACAGTCCTTCAAGTTATCTCCACTTCTCCAATTCTGGCTTTTGTGCTTCTCTAACCACTCTCTCCTCCTTTTAAACATTCCTTAAGACCTACTTCTCTGACCAAGATTTTGGTCGTCTGATCTGATATCACCATCTGTAACTTGGTGACATATTTTGTTTGATGGTGCTTCTAACAGGAAGTATTTTACTGTGTTATATAACTACAAGCTGTTTATAAGTTCAGCAAGGCCTGGAGATCCACTTTATTCTTAAAAGTCAGTGATAGATGGTTTAATACTTATAAGTCTGACCCTTTTGCAACTTGCAAAGGATTAGAATTCTAGGAATCAAATAATTGTCATCCAAGCTTTCCATGAGTAATTTAGTATGGATTGCACTGCGCCAACTGAAAAGAAAGACTTGCATTTATCCAGTGCTTTTCACAACATCACAATGTCCAAAAAGTGCTTTACAGCCAATGAAATACTTTGAAATCCGTGGCCGTTGTAATGTAGGAACACGGCAGCCAATTTTGGGTATAGTAAGATCCCACAAACAGCAATGAGATAACTTTTGTATAAGTGATCTTCGTTGAAGGATATATACAGGCCAGGACATCATGCAGAATTCTCTCCGCTCTTCTTCAAAATAGTGCCAGCTGAGGCATCAGTTTAGCATCTGATCTGAAAGATAGCACCTCCAACAGTGTAGCCTTCCCTCAGTACCACACTGGAATATTTTCTGAGGATTCAGAATTTTAGAATTTATACAGTGCAGGGGAGGACATACAGCCCATCCAAGTCCACACTGACTCTTTGAAAGAGCATCTTACCCGGGTCCACACTCCTTCATTCCCGGAATTTACCATGGCATTTACCATGGCTAATCTACCTAATCCACACATCTTTGGACACTAAACGGCAATTTAGCATGGCCAATCCATTTCATCTGCACATTTTTGGACTATGGGAGGAAACCGGAGCACCCATACAGACATGGGGAAAACGTGCAAACTTCACACAGACAGTCAATCAAGTCCAGAATCAAACCTGGGTCCCTGGCACTGTGAGGCAACAATGCCAACCATTGTGCCGCCGTGCTGCCCGAAAAGTATTAATAGAAAATCAGCAGAAATAAATTATATATATTTTTAAAAACATACTGGCAATGAAGTTCATGTAGGGATTAAATACACAACCATTAAATTATTTTTTTAATGTATCTGAATACTTCATCAATGATGAAATCATGAAAAGATTTGTTAATGTTTCTGAATACTTTATAAATGATGATATTTAGTATCTATTGCCAAAAATCTGCAATGTACAGTCTTATTTGAAAATGTATTAGATAAAGCAGATGTGAAATATGTGCATGGATCAGAAGAAAACACAGTAGGAATAGTTCCAGGATTTGGAAGGAACCATAACTCATGCCCAAAACAATTAGGGGTATGTTCATAAGAACTAGGAGCAGGAGTAGGCCATCTGGCCCCTCAAGCCTGCTCCGCCATTCAACAAGATCATGGTTGATCTTTTTGTGGACTCAGCTCCACTTACCCGCCTGCTCGCCATAATCCTTAATTCCTTCACTGTTCAATAATGTATCTATCCTTGCCTTAAAAACATTCAACAGTGGTTAGCACTGCTGCTTCACAGCTCCAGGGACCTGGGTTCGATTCCCGGCTTGGGTCACTGTCTGTGTGGAGTTTGCACATTCTCCTCGTGTCTGCATGGGTTTCCTCCGGGTGCTCCGGTTTCCTCCCACAGTCCAAAGATGTACGGGTTAGGATGATTGACCATGCTAAAATTGCCCCTTCGTGTCCTCAGATGCATAGGATAGAGAGATTGGCGGGTGGGATATGGGGGTAGGGCCTGGGTGGGATTGTGGTCGGTGCAGACTCAATGGGCCTAATGGCCTCTTTCTGCACTGTAGGGTTTCTATGAGGTAGCCTCAACTGCTTCACTGGGCAGGGAATTCCACAGATTCACAACCCTTTGTGTGAAGAAGTTCCTCCTCAACTCAGTCCTAAATCTGCTTCCCCTTATTTTGAGGCTATGCCCCCTGGTTCTAGTTTCACCCGCCAGTGGAAACAGTTTCCTTGCTTCCATCTTATCTATTCCCTTCATAATCTTATATATTTCTATAAGGTCTCCCCTCATTCTTTTGAATTCCAATGAGTATAGCCCCAGTCTACTCAGTCTCTCCTCATAAGCCAACCCTCTCAACTCTGGAATCAACCTAGTGAATTTCCTCTGCACCCCCTCCAGTACCAGTATATCCTTTCTCAAGGAGACAAAAACTGTACACAGTACTCCAGGTGTGGCCTCACCAGCACCTTATACAGCTGCAACATAACCTCGCTGTTTTTAAACTCCATCCCTCTAGCAATAAAGGACAAAATTCCATTTGCCTTCTTAATTACCTGCTGTACCTGCAAACCAACTCCTTGAGATTCCTGCACAAGGACACCCAGGTCCCTCTGCACAGCAGCATGCTGCAATTTTTCACTATTTAAATAATAGTCCATTTTGCTGTTATTCCTACCAAAATGGATGCTCTCACATTTACCAACATTGTACTCCATCTGCCAGACCCTCGCCCACTCACTTAGACTGCCTATATCCCTTTGCAGACTTTCAGCGTTCTCTGCACACTTTGCTCTGCCACCCATCTTAGTGTCATCTGCGAATTTTTACACACTACACTTGGTACCCAACTCCAAATCATCTCTGTAAATCGTAAACAATTGCGGTCCCAACACTGATCCCTGAGGCACACCACTAGTCACTGATTGCCAACCAGAAAAACACCCACTTACCCCCACTCTTTGCTTTCTGTTAGTTAACCAATCCTCTATCCATGCTAATACATTACCGGTAACACCATGCACCTTTATCTTATGTAGCAGTCTTTGGTGCGGCACCTTGTCAAATGCCTTCTGGAAATCCAGACACACCACATCCACAGGTTCCCCGTTGTCCACTGCACTTGTAATGTTCTCAAAGAATTCCACCAAATTAGTCAAACATGACCTTCCCTTCATGAACCCATGCTGTGTCTTACCAATGGAACAATTTATATTCAGATGTCTCGCTATTTCTTCCTTGATGATAGATTCAAGCATTTTCCCTACTACAGAAGTTAAGCTAACCGACCTATAGTTACCTGCCTTTTGTCTACCTCCTTTTTTTAAACAGTGGCGTCACATTTGCTGTTTTCCAATCTGCGGGAACCACCCCAGAGTCCAGCAAATTTTGGGAAATTAGCATTTGCTATTTCTCCCGCCATCTCTTTTAGTACCTGGGATGCATTCCATCAAGACCAGGAGACTTGTCTACCTTTAGCCCCATTAACTTGCCCAACACTACCTCTTTTGTGATAATGATAGTTTCTAGGTCCTCACCTGCCGTAGCCTTCCTGTCATCAATTTTTGGCATGTTATTTGTGTCTTCCACTCTGAAGACCGACACAAAATACCTGTTCAATGCCTCAGCCATTTTCTCATTTCCAGTTATTACATCACCCATCTCATCCTCTAAAGGACCAATGTTTACTTCAGCCACTCTTTTTCGTTTTATATATTTGTAGAAACTTTTGCTATCTGTTTTTATATTCTGAGCTAGTTTATTCTCATAATCCATCTTACTTTTCTTTATAGCTTTTCTCGTGGCTTCCTGCTGACCTTTAAAGATTTCCCAATCCTCTAGGTTCCCACTAATCTTTGCCACTTTGTATGCATTTTCTTTCAATTTGATACCCTCCTTTATTTCCTTATTTATCCATGGCTGATGATCTCTTTTTCTACAGTCTTTCCTCATCACTGGTATACTTTTGCTGAGCACTGTGAAAGATCGCTTTGAAAGTCCTCCACTGTTCCTCAATTGTTCCATCATAAAGTTTTTGCTCCCAGTCTACCTTAGCCAACCTACCTCTATCTCCCTCATCCCTTTGTAATCTCCTTTGTTTAAGCACAAGACACTGGTATTGGATTGTTCCCCTGAATTATGAAGTTGCCTACGTAAGAAGATCTCTTCATAGGATCCCTACAGTGCAGGAGGAGGCCATTTGGCCCATCGAGCCTGGACCAACAACAATCCCACCTATCCCTGTAACCCCATGTATCTACCCTGCTAATCCCCCTGACGCAAAGGGGAAATTTAGCATGGCCAATCAACCGAACCTGCGTATCTTTAGAGTATGGATGGAAACTGAAGCATCCAGAGCAAACCCATGCTGACATGGGGAGGATGTACAAACTCCACATAGACAGTCACCCAAGGCTGGATTTGAACTGGGTCCCTGGTGCTGCGAGGCAGCAGTGCTAACCACTGTGCCGTCCGGATCGTAGGTCCATAAATACAAATATAAACAATTGCTCATAGAATCATAGAAACCCTACAGTGCAGAAAGAGGCCATTTGGCCCATCGAGTCTGCACTGACCACAATCCCACCCAGGCCCTACCCCCATATCCCTACATATTTTACCCGCTAATCCTTCTAACCTATGCATCTCAGGACACTAAGGGGCAATTTTAGCATGGCCAATCAACCTAACTCGCACATCTTTGGATGCTGGGAGGAAACCGGAGCACCCGGAGGAAACCCAAGCAGACAAGAGGAGAATGTGCAAACTCCACACAATGACCCAAGCCGGGAATCGAACCCAGGTCCCTGGAGCTGTGAGGCAGCAGTGCTAACCACTGTGCTACCGTGCCGCCCTAATTGCTGGTGAGAAGTTGAGAATAAAGTTAGTATTAATTTGCAGTGTTACTCTCTTAAGAGACATTATATCCATTAAGTTCAGTATTATAAGGCCATGGCCACCCATTATAAGCTGCTATTCAAATGGCTTGTTTCCCCAAATATCCAGTTTAAAAATATTTACACTGGCAGCTGCTTTTCCTTTTGTGACCAAAACAGTGTAAAAAGTCTATTTGGTAATAAATTATTTCAGATATCATCATTAAAGTGAGCCCCGTCATTGTTCAAATGTGTTCTAACCCTGGTTCTCATTGCAGAAGAAATGATCTTCAGTCATTAGTGAGTGCAATCCATGCAAACACCAATACAATAGTGAAAGTCCCATTTCACATTAGCAGCAACAGATTCTATTGTTGGGGATTCTATAGTTCCTCACATCTGGGACCTCTGTCCAAAGTTAAATTTCAGCTGTAATCACCTGATGCGGAGGCATAGATCTCCAGATATTATTCATCTGGCAGAGTATCTACTTCTGAAACTTACCACAATCCAAAACTTGGATCTTACTGAGGAAGTGTCCTGGGAAATTTCCAATTGGGATTCTTCCATTTGAATCAGAGTGCCAGAATATCTAAAACTGGAGACATAAAGTTGGACAGCTGGCTTGGCTCCTTTCAAAGAATGAACTATAACAGCCCACTCATTTGGAATAATACACAAGAGTTCCCCCAGTTGGAGATACTACAGTTTTCACAAAGAGACTCTGTGGAACAATTTCAGGATACAAGCCCTCACCAAAATTATTTAAAACGTGCATTTGTATAGCACCTTTGGATGCTTCACTAACAGCGATTATCAGACAAAATTTTTAACTGATCCACGTAAAGAGATATTAGATCAGATGACCAAATGCTGGGTCAAAGAGGTAAGTCCTAAGGAACATTTTAAAGGGGGAGACAGACGTGAGGAGGCAGAGAGCTCTAGGAGAAGTAATCACAGAGTTTAGGACTGAAGGCAAAGCCACCAATGATTGGTGGGAAGGGGTGCGGAATCCAGGATGCACAAGAGGCCAGAAGCGGAGAAGTGCAGAGATCCGGAAGGACTGTGGTACTGGAAGAGGTTATTGTGTAGAGGAAAGATGAAGCCATGGATGAACCCCAAAATGGGAATTTTAAAATTTAAAATGCTACACCAATATCGAATATAGGGCAGCAAGTGCAGGGCTGGTAGCAATCCTTTTTTTTCCCCTAGGTCAGGATGCTCAGTGCTGAAATTACACAACAGGATTTGAGGATATAATCTAGGCCAAACCCTTTAATGCAACATTGTGGAAGCATTGGAGGTGCTGTCTTGCGGATAAAATGTTAAGCCAAAAATGACTAATGAAAAAATGAATTGGTGTGCAGTCAGGATGGGAATAAATTTATTTAAATACACCTTGTGACCATATCTTCAGCTAATCTGGCACAGATGAGGTTTGCATTTTATTTTAGGATTGATTGAAGTGCTTTGGGCGAACAATGGTGTAGCATTAATGAGGCAAATAGTCTGCTCCTGCACTACTCGGCTGTGTCCTCGGATCATAGTCTCACCTACTAATGGAAACATCTTCCCCACATCCACTCTATTCAGGCCTTTCAGTATTCTGGGGGATCGCATTGAAACTTACAGAATACCGAAAGGCCCAGATAGAGTGGATGTGGGGAAGATATTTCTATTAGTAGGCGAGACTAGGATCTGAGGGCCCAGCCTCAGAATAAAGGGACGACCCTATAGAACCGAGATGAGGAGGAATTTCTTTAGCCAGAGGGTAGTGAATCTATAGAATTCATTGCCACAAAAGGCTGTGGAGGCCAGATAATTGAGTTTATTTAAGACAGAGATAGATAGGTTCTTGATTGGTAACGGGATCAAGGGTTACAGGGAAAAGTTGGGAGAATGGAGTTGAGAAACTCATCAGCCATGATTGAATGGTGGAGGAGACTCTATGGGCCGAATGGCCTAATTCTGCTCCTATAATCTTATCACGGTATTCTTTGAAATGTTCTAAATATTAGCAGTATGATTAAATACAAAGGCTCCCAATGGCTCAACAGGAAGCTGAGACATACAGAACAGGAAGATCCTAAAATGTATCCCTGGTGAAAGAGGTTACTTCAGCCAGAGAGGCAACGGCTTTAAAATTGGCCTCTGAATTCAGAAAGTGGAAATGCAAGAGTTCTTATCCTTGATCACTAACAAGTGGCCTTTGCCATAAATTACGAAAATATCTCGGTTCATATTTCATATGTTATAGAGGCATAACTTTTAGTTCTAGGAATTGAATTTTTTAAAATGTAGATGAATAGAAACATCTGATTGAGAAACTGGTGAATAGCTCTGAAGTAAGTACAATTCAAACAGACCTGAGAGATTTACAATTCAAAGGAGAAGTTTTGTGTTGCTGGGATGAAGACCTGGAAGACCCTCACACAGTAGATTATAATGGCTCCTTTAGATGAATCAGTATCTGATTTGCCTCAAGACATCTTGGAAAATGCTTTGAGGTTGCAATGTAAACCAGGGAGGTTTCAATTAGTCCTGCAGATTTCCCAGATCAAAGACGCTAAAAGTAACTTGGGTTCCTTGATGGGACCAGTAAGTCGAGTAAAAGAGCCGTTGCCTCAATTAGAGATGCAAATTATTCATGTGGGTCCCAGAATCAAAGGGTTGTTTTGAAAATAAAGGTAAGTAATTTATATTTCTGCTAGGAACATCCCAACATATTCTACGTTGCAATGGGGATAGGTCATACAGGGAGATACTTTTTTATGTTACATGTCTATATCTATGTTTTCCTCACAGGAACAGTTACTGCAATCCTGTGAGCAGCTTTGAGACAAGCAGAAAGAAAAATCTGCCAGGAGTTGGAGATCACTAAGTGAGAAGACAGTAAAGCCCATCCTTGAGCTGAGGTGTCCACAATCACGAGCTGCCGAAAGAGAGTTGGGAGGGTCATCTGGCTGACTGCAAGTGAAAGGATTCCACATCTCATACCTTGGAGAATAGCAGGAACACGGGGGTGGGGGAGAATCACAGTGGCTTCCCAAGAGCCATGAAACACCTTGGTTTGTTCCCAGTGAAAGACCTCTCAACATCCTGAAAAGTAGAAGGAAACTCTTGCAAGGAATCAAAATCAAAACAGAAAATGGTCTGTTAAGATTTTCAGGTTTGCGAAATATAGTGTAAATTAGTGCTTGGTTTGTTTAATTCTTGTACAATAAAATATTTTGTTTAAAACATAAAACCTTGAGGTTCGGTTCTTTCAAGTAACAATTGGGAGACTGATTTTGATTTTTTAAGAAGTTAATGGTTCCCCTTGGGATTCTAACAAAATGTGCGTGTCTGAACATCGAGCTACGGTAGAATCAGGTTTGAACGTGATGTTGGAAGAGCCACTTATATTCATTGTCATAGCCCATGCATCAACAAAGATCACATTAGAACAGTAACAACTGACACCCAATGGAACTGGCGCAATATAAGAGGTCAATGCCTTCAGGAAAGTAGGGGAGAAAATTGGCAAAAAGAAAATAGATTTACATACACGCGGTGCATCATTCCACGACTCAGCAATGCGATACATGAGCTATTATCACACTTTTGGATCTGCCACTCCAGCCAAGTATTCAGTGGAGATTGAATTACTCCGAGTTTCCCAACTTCACTAATGAGAGACAGATTTACTCTGGAGTGGCTAACAGCTCTATTGTATGAATTGTGCCAAATTCAAGTTAACAATAGAGCACTCAAGTAAGAATATGAATAAATTCAGTTCAAAATTAAGGATCGCAACCATTTCAGAGAGTGGTTACGGTTGCTGGGGCAATGGTATGAGGATAAAGAATAGTTCTTGTTAAGGGAAAAGACTAATACATTGGAAACTGATCTAAAATCAATTGAAGGCATTTACTTATTATAATTAAAACTCTAGGGTAAAAATAGACTAGTGCAGGTCAGCCATAGTGTACATCCTTATCGGAAAAACTTCTTGCATAATTACCCAGTAGGCCCATCTTGTGTCAGGTTGCCGTGGACCTGAGCAGAATCATTCTCTTTCGGTCCTAATGTTCAAACACTGAACATAAGGGCCTAGAAATTAGTCCCTGCAGCATTCCTTTTTAGGGCATTACTTGGACTACTATGATGCTCGTACGCCAGCCCAAAAACGTGCACACAGTTCCAGTATGTATCCGCCATATTGGACAAGAACAAACAAGACACATCCTATACCCATGCTGCATCAGGCATTAGGCCTTTCTGCACATGTAAATAAGGAGTCTAACACCTGGTGGTGGCCCCCTTTCCAAAACGGTTAAGATGTTCGCACCTGAAAACAAACGCAAGTGCAACTGTGCTGACTCTCAACAGACTTGAGCTGAAAGAGATAGAGTGAGAGAGAAAGAGAGAGCTGTTTCAAGTGCTTTCTGTAAGCTACCAGGCAGAGTTTGGGAGAAAAGATAATCTCTATTCAAAGAGACACATCTCATGGCAAGCTAAAGATTATGGAAGATTTGCACTGACGTGGCCAAGAGAAGAAATCACCAGGGGGAGTCTTAAGTGCTTGTCTTATGTTTGGAAATTCTCCAAAAATTGAGGGAAGCACCAACATGGAATGTTTCCTATGAAGACCAACTCTGTGGAGGACATTTTGTATGTATATGTATGCAGCACATGTTGTGTTAAAGCATTAAACTTTCTATAGCTTAGTGTATTGGTTGCTTACTAGGTAATGTTTAGTTGTTGTTGTTTTCATTTGGTTTGTCACAGTGAAAAGTCTTAAAGCTTGCCATGCAATTCCTTTAAGTTGGCCACTGGAAACTCAAATCTCTTGCTTAAAGTTAATGGTCTCTATGGGAATTTTAGCAAAATTGGGGGCTCTCTGCGGAATTTGAATGTAGAGGCTGAAAACAAGTACACTGGAACTTGCCAGAGTTTAAATATACAAGATTGCCTTTGCTACATTCATTGAAACATTAACATGACTATGTCCATTGCTGAAGCGTTTCACAAAAGAGAGAGGACCTGCCCGTGAGTGCCTTGCCGCAGTTAACAGCAGGGAATTTAAAAGGTAGTGACAGGAAAATTAAAAATAGATTTAAACATTATGGCACTAAATGGCAGAAATTGATGACATATCGGCTCAACAGCTGAACATTGAGGAAGAGAAAAGTAATCCAAATAGCACACAGACTGAGTTAACTAGGATTCAGCAGCAAATGAAGTAACTGGAGTTGGGAATCAGAAGCCAGGTAGAGCTGGAGTGATGCCTTCGAGGAGTGAGAGAACGAGACCAGTGGGAGGAGGAGAGCAATGTTCCCTTTTAAAGGTGGTGGTGCAAGTTTGCAATTCACCACACATTAAAATAAACGAGGCACTCTCAAGTTCATTCACTTTTTCAAACATTTAACTTCCCATGAATAAAAAAAGTAGTGCTCAGAGGAGTTTTGCAGCCCACCCAGCACAAAGAAAATTTGGGGAGAACATTGGTGGCAAATACTGGTGACAAATTGACCAAGTGGACGTTGAGAAACAATGCCATTCATGTGGCTGTGGGGAGCCTATTCAACCCTGAAAACTGCCGAATATAATTTCCAGTCAAGGACCTGGGCTACCATGAAATATGCAAGTTAAGCAAGACTAGATCCTGGCCACAGTTTAGGGGTGACAGGTGATGAATGAATGAAGTCCTGCATCATGCTGATAAGATTTGCAGCTTATTTCATAACACAAAACGCAGAAATTGAAATCTACCAAATAATTCTCATTTCTCATTCCGAACTCAATCAAACAATGCTGTTTTTTTTTAAAAACACCAAGCACAAGCACAGAGGATAATCTACAACAAGCAAATATTTCAAACTCTGGATACTGAAAAGTCAAACACCTTTTCAGAAGAGCAAGGTATAGGTTTGGCAACAAAATGAAAATATTATACAGCAGCTTTCAAACTCATCTGATTTGGGTCCAGAATTCCCAAAAGGATTTAAAGCTGGGATATGTCATGCAGTAAATATTTGTGTGTGTTTGACAATAGAACAAAGCATCATATTGATAGCCTGTTTGTGCTTTAACATCCACTGTGCTCAGATTTATTGCTAACCTGTATTTGGCTAAAATGGAATCCTCTTCTGCAGCATTATCACGGGTATGCAACAAATTATTGTAAAAGTTCAAACCTTCTAATACAGCTATAGACTACTTTATTTCAAAGTTGAATTCACATTGGACCTTAAAGAAAATTACAACCAGACTGCACTTTTTGATATATAATGTACAGTTAGTATTCTGCAGTAACTAAGGTGGAGTTCTCCGTTGGGATAAAGTGCAGTGGTGGGTGGTTCTGGTGGCACCTGTCCCACCACCGAGAATAGTGGGACCCCACACTAGATTCTGCTTAGAACCTTATTAATTATGCACAGACAAGTTCCTCTCCACCTCTGACAGGCCGACAGCCGATTTGTCTATCCGCTTTCAGCTGACTGGTTTGGAATTCCCAGCATCATATTTAAATACCAGTCCAGTACATTCATGTCACTCTCTCCAACCCACGTCTTCACCAGACTGAGTAGATGTCAGCAACCCCGAGGGAAAAGGGTTGTGCCACAAGATTGGGATTGGGTCCCAACTCGGGGATACTGGATTGGGCCTTGGGGACTGGGAAGGTGATGTTGATGGGTTTGATTGAGTCAGGCCTAGGGGCAGGAGTGGGAGGGTTGCGGTGAAAGTTGGGAGTCTGCCCTTTGGGAGGGGTGAGTTCCGATTCTGATGGGGGTAGTCCCACTGGGGAGAGGGGCGGCGGACAAGAGATGGAGAATGGACTTCTGTGGGGGTAGGTAGTCCCTGTGAGGGTGGTGAAGAGTCCCATGGGGGTTCAGGGGTGTTGGGTGAGTCAATGGGGGTGGTGCAATTGGGGTTCTGCAATAGTTACCCAGAAGCTAAAAGTGGTTTTAATCCTTCTATCTTTTTCTGGGTAACTATTGATGTAAGACAGGAAGAATTATCCAAAGTTTTGATTTAAATCACATTTTCAGATGCTTCCCACTGCAGGGCAATTGCCCATCGGAAGTTGGCATTTTCCAGGCAATTGCCATGCAAACCTTACCTGGGAATATACAGGGGGAGGATGTGCATCTTTGGAGATTCCTTGTCCTGCCAGCAGCAGGACAATTAGACATGGGGTTACATCTGAAATGAATTGGAGACAGGCATATGGTCGGTGTGTGCACAGTTTTATCATCACCAATCTGTCAGCTTTGAATGGGATTTCTGGACTGTTTGTGTCTATGGTAGCAGCAACACAGGATTCTAAACTAGCTCTCTCAGCATAGACAGTAGTATGAGGATCGGCAAAGCCTGGGGAAATTAATGTCTCAATCAGGCACATTTATACAGAATAACTGTTAATTATTACAAGGACGTATTGTAAGAAACATTGTTATTACACACAGATACGTAGTTTTGAGTTGCAATGTGTCAAAGCTACAACATATTCCTTTGCATTATACAATGAAATAAAACCTAATATCATGTAGTAAATACAAGTCAGCATCATATTTTAATTCAAATGTCATCTGATCACAGGGCCTGCTGTCTTTCCATTGGCAACACAATGAAATTAAATAAAACTGCTCGTTTTAAACGTGCTACATTTAAAACTTGGTCAGAGGATCTGGGTGAATTTGACATGGGCATACCTTCTTGCCACGAATGGATTGTCCCATTACCAGCCTTGCACCATCATCCCTTCTGCCCTGCAAGTCACTGCCACCTCCCATCCTGTCACCAGATCTTCCCTTTTATTCTTCCCCAATCTCCCGGCTTTTTCTGCCTCTGTTCTTGCTTCAAGTTTGGTACATCTGAAACACTTTTCAATTCTAATGACTGGTCACAGATCTGAAATGTTAATATTCATTTTCCCTCAACACAGATTTTGCCTGACCCACTATTTCCAGAATTTTCCGTTTATATTTTGGATTTCCAGCATCTGTAGCATTTTGCCCTTTGGCAAGATATGCCTGCATGACTTAAAGGAGAGCATGTAGGTGATGATGTTCCCATATGTTGCTGCTTTCCCTTTCTGGGCTGGAGGCTACTGTCAAAGTAAGTTTTCTAAATTGCTGCAGTGCATCTTGCGGATAATCTACACTGCAGTTAGACAGTGTTGGTACTGGAAGGGACAGATAGCGAGCTTAGTGATGACAGATGAAGAATTATCACTGCTCCAGCTTGTGCCTTCTATACACAGTCAGAATGCAATCACCACTCATCAGAATGATGCACTTAGAAAATACATAACAATAAACATTCCAAAATTAACAGAGTGGTGACCAAAGGTTTGGCCATAAGAGGTGAGTTTGAAGCAGAGGAGAAAGATTTAGAGAGTGTGACCATGGAGTTTCCCCCAACAAGGCTCCGGTGAAGAGAAGTTGCTCAGGAGGCCTGAATCAAAGCACGAAGAAGGAAATTCAGCGCTGGACTTTGCAATGGTCACATAAGGTCTGAAGATGAAGTTCAGAATTTTAAGTTCCATGCCGTTGAGGCAGGAGAAGCCAGTGAGCGGCAAGGTCGACAAAACAGGATCTAAACTGTAACATAAAGTGTGGAAATGCCAGCGTTGGACTGGGGTGGGCACAGTGAGAAGTCTCACAACACCAGGTTAAAGTCCAACAGATTTATTTGGAATCACGAGCTTTTGGAGCACTGCTCCTTCATCAGGTGTGGAATTGCCAGCGTTGGACTAGGGTGGCACAGTAAGTTGTCTCACAACATCAGGTTAAAGTCCAACAGATTTATTTGGAATCACGAGCTTTTGGAGCGCTGTTCCTTCATCAGGTGTGGAATTGCCAGCGTTGGACTAGGGTGGCACAGTAAGTTGTCTCACAACCAATCAGGTTAAAGTCCAACAGATTTATTTGGTCGCACGAGCTTTCGGAGCGTTGCCCCTTCATCAGGTAAGTCACCATCACCTTCATCAGGTGAGCCAAGGACTGTTGGACTTTAACCTGGTGTTATGAGACTTCTTACCATCACAAAAAGTGGAAAATGTAATTTCATCCAGCAGAAATGGACACTTTTTAAAACTAATCCTACAAATGAAACAACCCTAGCTGGATGAGAGTCCCATTTCAATTGGGCTTTTTTCAATTAACATTTCCAAAAGATCTCACTGGACTTCACATGGAAAACGGTGCAATTTAAGCTAAGTTTTGGTGCATGCATGGTGACTTGGCGCTGGCTGCATAGTGTCTACTGAAGGGTAACAGTGCCAGGCGCCAGCTGCTGTGCGGCTTGAGGAGCTGCAGCCGCCCCGGGCTCAGCGCCGCTCAGCACCGGGGCTGAGGTACACACACCCTGCTCACAATCCCCAACCTCCGCCCCTTCACCACAACTTCCTGTCAACTCTCCCTCCAAACCAAGTGCTAAAGATAATCTGCGGGGGTTTTATTTTTAAATTCAGCTCAAGCGAGTCAGGCTGACAATTTGAAGCCCCTCACCACCCCACCCCCCACTCTCTGCCTTCCAGCAGCGAGCACGGAAAACCAGCAGGTTTTAACACCACTCTCGCTTCCAAAGTAGTCAGGATTTAAGTGTAGGGTTTTCATTTTCTCTCCTCAAAGCGGTCTAACTCTCAAAACCATCTATAACCAGCCCTGAATCCAACATCCCAGCCTCCCTATTTTCCCCCTGCAGGAAGCTGTTCCACACGCCAGCGATGAATTAAGAAAGATCGACCTTGTACTCAAAAAATATACTCCACAAGCGGCAGAAATTCTGCAAAAGCCCGCCTGCAGCACCCCCAAAAACTGGGCTCACACCTACCTCTGTACGCCTCCGCTGTAAAGATGCAGACAGCAGACAGAAGAATGCATTTGATAGAAATGTCCATTCTCAGCTCGGGTTATTCCCCCCCTCAACGTATAAGTGGGAAAAAAAAACTTACATTAAACTACTCCGAGCAAACACCGCCTTTACCGGAAACTGCTTCCCCAAGGCAGTCCCCAAACTACCTGATCACAGCCAACAATGTCCAACTGCTGTGCCCAAATAATCAACCCCCCCCCAAAAAAAAACCTGACAACAGTATTTACTGGGTGGTTAAGTAGCTGCCAGAGTTATAAGAATGGGAAAACTTGTTTGCAGTATATTTCTGCATTTTTAATATAGATGTTATGATTGTAAGGATTCAGTTTACTGCAGAAAATAACATTAAATAGAAAAACATTTTTTAAAATCATAGTTCTAATTGTTCTGCCTCAGAGGCACCAGGGATCTGGGTTCAGTTATACACACATAAAACAGAGGATGCCATATATTTTCCTACTTTTATCACTTTGATTTGATTTGTCACATATATTGGGATACAGTGAAAAGTGTTGTTTCTTGCACGCTATATAAAACACCATACCGTTCACTGAGGGTTTAGCTTTAGCTTATTTTTTAGTGTCACAAGTAGGCTTACATTAACACTACAATGAAGTTACTGTGAAAATCCCCTAGTCACCACACTCCAGCACCTGTTCAGGTACACTGAGGGAGAATTTATGGCCAATTCACCTAACTAACATGTTTTTCAGACTGTGGGAGGAAATCGGAGCACCCAGAGGAAACCCCCACAGACACGGGGAGAATGTGCAAACTCCACACAGACAGTGACCCAAACTGGGAACCGAACCCAGGTCCCTGGTGCTGTGAGGCAGAAGTGCTAACCACTGTGCCACCGTAGGGGACGAGGAAAGGAGAGGGTGCAGAATATAGTGTTGTAGTCACAGATAGGGTATAGAGAAAGATCAGCTTAATATAAGGTAGGTCCATACAATGGTCTGATGGCATCAGGGAAGAAGCTGTTCTTGAGTCAGTTGGTACGCGAGCTCAGACTTTTGTATCTTTTTCCCAATGGAAGAAGGTGGAAGAGAGTATGTCTAGGGTATGTTAGGTCCTTGATTATGCTGGCTGCTTTTCTGAGGCAGCAGGAAGTGTAGACAGAGTCAATGGATGGGAGGCTGGTTTGCGTGATGGACTGGGCTTCATTC
Source organism: Mustelus asterias (assembly GCF_964213995.1). Classification (NCBI taxonomy): domain Eukaryota; kingdom Metazoa; phylum Chordata; class Chondrichthyes; order Carcharhiniformes; family Triakidae; genus Mustelus; species Mustelus asterias. The sequence goes on from NC_135817.1 coordinate 46,954,746, forward strand.
ATGACCCTTTGTAGTTTCTTGTGGTCTTGGATAGAGCAGGAGCCATACCAAGCTGTAATACAACCAAAAATAATGCCTTCTATGGTGCATCTGTGAAAATTGGTGAGAATCATAGTGGACATGCCAAATTTCCTTAGCCTCCTGAGAAAGTAGAGGCATTGGATCACTTTGTTTGTGGTGCAGCAAATTTTGTTGACTTTCTCACAAACACAAGCATCTTATTTAGAAATTAGAAACTTCACCCTAGGAATTTACCTGCACCAACTAAATTTATCTTTCATTCACATTTCTTTTGACTGACTAACACAATAACAAGACAACTCGCCATCACCAAACAAAAGATAAGATATGCATTTAAAACCTGTAGACATTCACATTATATGTTTGGAACTAGATCAGCAATGAATCAAGTTTTAAGTATCAAAAAAAGATGCCTTGTAAATTTCCCAATACTGAAAGAAAAAATGTGTCCACAGCAAGTAGTATACTGTCATATTCTAAAAAAGGGATATTGCACAGATGAACAAGACATTTTTAGTGCATAGAACTATGATTCTTGATTTAGTCCCCTATATAGCCAAGGCCTTATCTTGACTTGTTGTGAGATGTTTTATTAACATCAGTTTGCATTTATATGGTCCCTTTAATGTAGAAAACTGTCCCAAGGCATATCTTAGATCATATCAATAAAATGGATGCTGGGCCAAAGAAGCAGGAAGCAAGGGTGTTCAAATGTTTGATCAAAGTGGATTTTAAAGATGGTTTTAGAAACATAGAAAAATTCCCTTCCTAACAATACTGAGTGTGCCTACACCACATGGACTGCAGTGGTTCCAGAAGGCAGCTCACCAAAACCTTCTCAAGGGCAATTAGATTAGATTTGATTTGATTTATTATTGTGACATGTATTAACATACAGTGAAATGTATTGTTTCTTGCACGCTATACAGACAAAACCTACCGTTCATAGAGAAGGGAACGACAGAGTGCAAAATGTAGTGTTACAGCCATAGCTAGGGTGTAGAGAAAGATCAACTTAATGCAAGGCAAGTCCATTCAAAAGTCTGAAAGCAGCAGGGAAGAAGCTGTTCTTGAGTCGGTTGGTATGTGACCTCAGACTTTTGTACCTTTTTTCCGAAGGAAGGTGGGAGAGAGAATGTCCGGGGTGCTGAGGGTCCTTAATTATGCTGGCTGCTTTGCTGAGGCAGGGGGAAGTGTAGACAGAGTCAATGAATAGGAGGCTGGTTTGCGTGATGGATTGGGCTACATTCACGACCTTTTGTAGTTCCTTGCAGTCTTGGGCAGAGCAGGAGCCCATACCAACCTGTGATACAACCAGAAAGCATGCTTTCTACGGTGCATCTGTAAAAGTTGGTGAAAGTCATAACTGACATGCCAAATTTTCTTAGTCTTCTGAGAAAGCAGAGGCGTTGGTGGGCTTTCTTAACTATAGTGTCGGCATGGGGGGGACCAGGACAGGTTGTTGGTGATATGGACACCTAAAAACTTGAAGCTCTCGACCCTTTCTATTTCATCCCCGTTGATGTAGACAGGGGTATGTTTTCCTTTACGCTTCCTGAAGTCAATGACAATCTCCTTCGTTTTGTTGACATTGAGGGAGAGATTATTGTTGCTGCACCAGTTCACCAAATTCTCTATCTCTTTCCTGTACTCTGCCTCGTCATTGTTTGAGATCCGACCCACTATGATGGTGTCGTCAGCAAACTTGAAAATCAAATTGGAGGGGAATCGAATAGGAATGGGCAACAAATGCTGGGCTAGCCAGTGAAACCCACATCCCATAAAGGAAGAAAAAAACCTGCACAGGAGGCCATTTGATCCATCAAGTCTGTGCCAGCTGAAAAAGAGCATTCAGCCTAGTCCCACTTTCCCATTCTTAGTCTGTAACCCTGCAGGTTACGGCACCTTGAGTGCATAGCCAAGTATTTTTTAAACGCAACGAGGGTTAATGCCTCTGCCACCCTTTCAGGCAGAGAGTTCCAAACTCCCACTGGGGGGGCGGCACGGTGGCAAGCACTGCTGTTTCACAGCTCCAGGGACCCGGGTTCAATCCCGGCCTGAGGTGACTATCTGTGTGGAGTTTGTACGTTCTCTCACGTCTGCGTGGGCTTTCTCTGGGGGGTTCTGGTTTCCTCCCACAGACAAAAAATGTGTCGGTTAGGTAGATTGGCCATGTGAAATGTGTGGGGTTGCGGGGATAGGACAGGGGAGTGGACCTGGGTAAGATACTCTGTCAGAGAATCGATGCAGGCTCAATGGGCCAGATGGCCTCTTCTGCACTGTAGGAAATCTATCACCAGCTGAGTGAAAAACATTCTTGTTAACTCCCTCCTAATCCTTCTACCAATTACTTTAAATCTATGTCCCCGGTTATCAATCTCCATGGTAACAGAAATAGACAGTCTATATTCATCTCTCAGAATTTTACCCATCTCAATTAAGCTTTCTCATCCTCTGTTCCAAAGAAAATAACCACAGCCTATCCAGTTGTTCCTCATATCTAAAAATAGCCATTCCCAGGCACATCCTGGTAAATGTTTCCTGTATCCTCTCTCGTATGATCACATTCCTTCTGTAATGCAGTGACCAGAACTTTGCACAGTACTCCCTCCAACTGCGGAATCACTAATGCTTTATCCAGTTCTAGTATAACTTCTGCCTTTATATTCTATGGCCTAGCTAATAAAGGAAAATATCCATATGCCTTCTGAACTGCGTATTATTCTGACCTCTTTCCTTCAGGAATCTGTGGGCATGCATTCCAAAATCCCTGCATCCCTCTACAGTTCTCAATATCTTTTTAATGCAAAATCCATTGCTTTGCTTGCCCTCCTTAAGCGCATTACCTGATACGTCTTTAGATTGAATTCCATTTGTCACTTTTCTGCCACCTGTCCAGATCATTGATATCTTCTTGCAGTACACAGCTTTCTTCCTCAATATCAACCGCACAATCAATATTTCCATTCTAAACATGGCCTTTACATTTAAGTCGAGATCATTAACATCGCTCATGAAAAGCAGGGACCTTCCATTAAGCCCTGTGGAACTCCACTGGAAACAGCCTCCCAGTCAAAAAAAAGCACCTGTCAATCATTACCCTTTGCTTCCTGCCACCAAGTCAATTTTGGATCCTCCATGATCCTGGGACTCTGGGGGTAGGGTGAGGGGGAGCATCCTTCTGGCCACAGCCATAGCCTCTTCAGTGGCACTGCTGGGCACAAGTTCTGCCAGCCTCTCTGTTTGGCCAGCAGCTCTTGCAAGGCTAGACTTCTGCCCCTGGGGTCTTGATTCTATTCCTAATTGGTGTATGGCTTGGCAGGTCTTCTTTAAAAGAGGCACCGCAGGTCTTTCGCTGACTCTCCTGCTCTCACTGACGCCTCAAAGAGTCCACGGCAGAACTGTAAAAGGGGCTTTATGAGGGAATTCAGGAAGGAGTCGGAGACTATAGTGGAAACTGAAAAAAAATTTAGAAATCCAGCTCTAGAAAACAAAGGAAATGCAATACCCTGAGATGCCAGAAATATAGTGTAAAATATTTTCAAAATGATTTATTGTGGCAAAGTCATGGAAAAGTTGACAAACACCAAACGCATTTTGTAAAATTTAGGTAAATACCACACACAGAGAATTGAGAAGGCCAAGGAATTAGTGGGGAACAATCAGGAAAGGGAATAGGCAGCATTCATAATACAAACAAAAGAAGTGAGATCTTGGCAGGCCATAATGGTTATTTAAATTATTTCAAATTTTAAACAAGATCAATGTTGTACCAAATGTATCAACATAGTGAAGTATACTTAAATGTTTAAATATTTAAGTTACACTTTAAAGCTTCTCCAAAGTATTTCCATAATCATTGTTAACATCATATTACTGGATTGCAGAAAAATACAATTATTTTCTCCAACGATTACTCTGAAAACCTATTATAAAGTTAGTTCATATTTATAGACTCCCTTAGCCCGAAGGAAGATTAAAGTCACAATAATATCACAAAAGTCACATCCTAAACAAAAGGACAGAAACAAGAGGTCTAGGATTAGTCATTTAAGGGTCTCATTGGATCTCATAAAAGAGTAGTAATATCCCTCAGAAAGCCAGCATTATTGCCTACTACCACACATGGTGTAATTAAAATACACTTGGGAGCAGTGGAATATTACAACTGCTCACTTGTGAAGGCAGGCCATATAACCATACAATCCTGCTGTCAATTACTCTGTTGAATCTTTGCCAAACCTGTTAAAATGGCTTGTTCCTTTCAGGCTGGGTATTTTTGGAAACTGCTCATGGGTTTAGCCACATGTCTAGACTGGTTCTCTTTCTTACCACAACTGGTGCTATGTAAAATGATGATACATAAGCGGGGGTGGGGTCGTGGTGAGGGAAGTAACCACTTTTGCAAAGAAAGTCAGTATTTTCCTGCAGGAGCGACACCGAGCTGACACAGGACAGGAAGCAGACCCACCAAGTCCTATTTACATTCAATGAGGATATTAGGTTTTTTTTAAACAAATGCAGTATTCAATTTTTTGTAAATCTCTTCATTAAAAACTGTATTTTTCAAAAAGGCTGTGGTTGTTTCAGTGGATTTTCACTTACTTTTTTGTGTCTCAGTTAATATACAGATTGTAAGGATCACAATATGACAAGTATGTCACACAACAGTGTAGATGGCTGCCTGTAACTTTGCTTTCCATACAATCATTCTTGTAAGACTAGTTGACTGTATAACACTCTGGACTAAGTAATGTCCATTGATCCACCATTTTGAATCTTCTTGAACTATTCTTGAAATTACATAACTAAACAAACAGGCTTCAGCAATGGGAATGAAAGGTCTGGATCGACTGATACACATCCACATATACTGACATACATGTAGAGTTTCATATATTTACATTGCAGTCTCTCAAAATTTCATATTATATTCCTTATTCTGTTTATGTGACATTTTTACAAATTTGTACATACATTGTATACCATAGTGGGTCAGATTTCAATTACGAGACGGAGTACAGGAAAGAGATATAGAGTATCTGGTGAAATGGTACGACGACAATAATCTCTCCCTCAATGTCAGTAAAACGAAGGAGATAGTCATCAACTTCAGGAAGCACAGGGGAGAGCATGCCCGTCAACATCAACGGTGAAGTAGAAATGGTCGAGAGCTTCAAGTCTCCAGGTAACCAGATCACCAGCATGCTGTCCTGATCCCTTCACACTGACGCTATAGTTAAGAAAGCTCACCAATGCCTCTACTTTCTCAGGAGTCTTAGGAAATTCGGCATGTCCAATATGACTCTCACTAATGTTTACAGACATACCACAGAAAGCATCCTTTCCAGATGTATCATAGCTTGGTATGGCTCTTGCTCTGACCAAGACTGCAAGAAACTACAAAGGGTTGTGAACATAACCCAGTCCATCATGCAAACTAGCCTCCCGTCCATTGGCTCCGTCTACACTTCCCGCTACCTCAGAAAAGCAGCCAGTACCATCAAGGACCACATACACCCCGGACATACTCTCTTCCCTCATCTTCCGTCAGGAAAAAGATACAAAAGTCTGAGATCACGTACCAACCGACTCAAGAACAGCTTCTTCCCTGCTGCCATCAGACCTTTGAATGGACCTATCAAAAATTAAGCTGGTCTTTTTCTACACCCCCGTTGTGATTGTAACACAATATTCTGCACTCTTGCCTTTCCTTCTTCCCTATGTACTCTATGAACAGTATGGTTTGTCTGTATAGCATGCAAGAAACAATACTTTTCACTGTATCCCAACACGTGACAATAATAAATCAAATCAAATGACTATTCCAAAACTGTTAATCAGTAAATGTCAAGGAATGTAATTTAATCTAGCCCACTCTATCAGTTGCATTTCTTCTACTACATATCTTGTGAAAAGTGTAGAACAATGAGAATGTCCAATCAGTATCAGAATATTCTCCTTTTTCATGACTACATTTTGGTAAAATATACCAGTAATTATATACAGAATTTATTATTTTAATGTAGAATATTCATTTCTGAAAGTTAAATTTGTGTGTGTGTGTGTGTGTTGGGTGGCGGCATTGGAAACACAAGGCTGAAGGTTCACCTAGGTGCCTAATACTCTTACCCCCAGCCCTGGATGCACATGACTTTGCGCTTTGGGGAGTGAGGATGGAGGCCAAAGAAGGGGAAGGACCGGTGTAGGAGACAGCAAAAGCTTTGCTGGGGATAAAGTTATCGAATGAGATGCAAGGGAGCGGTTGAGCAAACTGAGAGCTGCAACAGTATGGGACTAAATGGATGGCCATAGGTTTAGGCATTTGGGAGTTTAAAATTCAGCTGTAAACAATCTAGTCAAATACGGAGGTATAAAAGTCATGGCAAATAAAGCAGAATCACTTCATTAAAACAGGTCTTAAAATTCCAGTGCTATAGGTAGTGTAAGATGTTGACAGTATTTACACAATTGTTCCTATTCACTGAAAAGGATAAGAGAATTGCAGTTACAACTGGGACAACTGCTGCTTCAAAATTAAGAGTAAAGCAACTAAAATGCAGCAATTGTATTATAAAAAAAAAACCAAAACTGTGTGGTTTTTCACATTTTATTCAATATTGATGTTCAAAATTCCAGAACAGTTGTTCTTAAAGGCACTTAGAATTCTACCATATTTTAACAGCTTACTGTAAATTCAAACCAGCTTTAAATCACAAAATCCATAATAACATTGTTTCTCTTTGAAAAGACTGTTCTTAGTCACTTCATTCTGCTGAAATGTCACACACTAAGTTTCATTATATTGCTTATTTTCCGAAAAACATGAGTATTTTGGAGGATTCTAGTTTACATCTGACTTCAAGTTGAATAAACAGTTTTCCATTCAAAAAGTAAAATCTACATAATATAAAATGTTTTAAATTAGTGTTAAGAAATTATATTGAGGACAATATTTTCAAACACGTGACAAACTATTTACATCTGCTATAAAATTGTGAATTATTTACACAGACAAATTGCAAGTATTCAAGCAAGTGACAAAGTTAGAAAAGCACCATTAAAGCTATGGTTCTGAAATAGTCATATCATACAAAAATATGCCAATTTACACTATCCTGATCAAATCATTTATTGAAACGTTATGTCATTACTGTAGTTGAAACCCTGTAAGAATAAAACCAATTTGCTTACTATCAAAGGTTTCATTACAGGTCTCCATAGACAGTGATTCTAGTAACACTGATGCCTGTATTGACACATAATTATTGATGTACATTAGTTAAAAAAGGCTTCATTTTTGAATGCCATATAATTAAAGTGCAAATTGATCTTGTGAACCGTTTGGAAAGAACACATTACCTCTCCTTTCCCCAACTGGATCTTTAAACCAACACACAAGTAATTGATTTATACTTGTTTTTAAAACCACTCCGTATTGAATCTGTTTTGTTCAGATTAGATGAAGCGGTGTCTTTAATATCTTCTGAAGAATTGTTCAGATTTGGAGTATTCGTTTCATCTCCAGTTGAGTTTTCTTTGGTTGATGCCTCCGATTTTATTTGCTTGTCCATTTCCTTCGCTTCGGGATGTTTGATGAAATTTTCTTTAAACCGTGTCATCTGCAATTATACCATGAGTCACCATTTCTATTGAGGCTGGTAACATGTTTATTAAATAACAGATATATCAAATAAAATATATATTTATTTTCAGTCCAAGTGAATATTTTCTAATAACTAGTAAGAATATTAATCAGTTTCGTTGGTGGTATTGATTAACAGACTCCTGTCTGGCCTCGCTCAATTTAAGCTCATTCAAATTTCTGCTGCCTATATTCTAACTCGCACCAAGTCCTCTTCACCTTCCTGATCTACATTGGCTCCTAGTTAAGCAATGCCTCAATTTTAAAAAAAATCATCCCTCGCTGGTCCCTCCCCTCCCTAACTCTACTGTAACCTCCTCCAGCACTAAGAGCCTTCCCTGACTTTAATTGCTCCATTGTTAGGGGCTGTGCTTTCAGCGGACAAGGTCTTAAACTCTGGAATTCCCTCTGTAAAATTCGTGGCCTATAGACCTCTTTTTCCTCTTTGGCACAGTGGTTAGCACTGCTGCCTCACAGCGCCAGGGACCCGGGTTCGATTCCCGGCTTGGGTCACTGTCTATGCGGAATCTGCGCGTTCTTCCCATGTCAGTGTGGGTTTCTTCCGGTTTCCTCCCACAGTCCAAAAGACGTGCTGGTTAGGTGCATTGGCCATGCTAAATTCTCCCTCGGTGTACCGGAACAGGCACCGGAGTGTGGTGACTAGGGGATTTTCACAGTAACTTCATTGCAGTGTTAATGTAAGCCTACATATGACTAAAAAATAAACTTAACTTTAAGATTCTCCTTAAAACCTATCTCCTTTACCAAGCTTTTGGCTATCTGCCCTAATATTCTCTCATGTGATTTGGTATCAAATTTTGTTTGACATTTCATAGAATCTCTACAGAGCAGGAGGAGGCCATTCGGCCCATCGAGCCTGCTCCAACAACAATCCTACCCAGGCCCTATCCCTGCAACCCCACATATTTACCCCTCCAATCCCCCTGACACTACTGGACAATTTATCATGCCCAATCCACCTAACTCGCACATCTTTGGAGTGTGGGAAGAGACCAGAGCACCCGGAGGAAACCCACGCAGACATCAGGCGAATGTGCAAACTCCACGCAATCACCCACGCTGGGAATCGAACCCTGTGCGCTGTGAGGCAGCAGTACTAACCACTGTGCCGCCCTGTATTTCTGTGAAACACTTTGCAACACTTTACTATGTTGAAGACACAATAGAAAGACAAGTTGTTCTTGTAAAAACTGAGGTAAGGAAAACTAAAATAATGGCAGTGGCTGAATAATTGACTTAAAATTCAGAAAGAAAGGATAGCCATGATCTTTTGGTTCTGGGCAGTTTCTTTTTATACTGCACTGCCCACTCTGCTGACTCTGTCCTCTCAGTGGGTCAGGACATACCCAGGAATGGTGATGGTGGTGTCTGGGACATCCATACCCTGCCGTGGGTTTCCTGGCGGAATGGGGTGGATTCAATGGGAAATTCCATTGACAGCGGTGGGATGAGAAGATTCCCTTGACAGCCAAAGATCGGCCGCCTCTCGCCACCGAGAAACACACCGTCGGAGTGGGGGTTGGGGAGGGGAGGCGGGCAGATAATCTGTGGGACAGCTCTCCCACTGGAACAAACCCCCAAACGTAAGGATGGCTTTACAGGATCGACAGGGCTTGGTGTGCCATTGTTGTTTCCGGTGTACAAGATAATGCCAGGTGGTTCATCCCGTTTTATTCCTTTTTGACTTTTCTGCAGCAGCTTGGTACACCTGAGTAGCTTACTAGGCCATTTCAGATGACAGTTAAAAGTCAACCACATTATGTGGATCTGGAGTCACAAGGGTGCCTCAAGACCTGGTGGACATTGGACCGATCCTATTTCAGGACACTGTAGATGAGTAAAGTTGTCGTGGGCAACAAAGTTTAGAGACGATACAAAAGTAGGACGCTGGGTAAATAATGAGGATTTGCAGCCCAATTTATAAGAAATTGGATCTTTTAGGCAATTAAGGCCAAGATCAATCAGACACAATACAAAGAAACAGGAGAAGGCCATTCAGCTCCTCAAGCCTGTCCTATATCGTAACTCTATCTACCCACCATGGCTCCATATCCCCATACCATTAGCTCGCGAAAATCTATCAATCAGATTTAAAATTAATTAAGCCAGCGCCTATTGCCAAATGTAGAAGAGTTCTGCACTTCTACCAAGCTTTTAGTGAAGATTGTATATAATGTGGATATATGAAAAATAACAAGTTTTGGAGCAAGGAACACAAGTGCAAGCTAGAAAAGGCTATTCACCAATACACTATACAATAGGGCTAAGAGACAATGAGACGACTTCTGAAAGAGGTAGAAATTGAATGACATACTGATGGGACAGGTAAATGGGGGTTGATATCTGAAATGAGTTGTGATAAATTCCACACAACCATTTCTTCAATAACTGAAAACAATACTTTCTTTTCAAGAATAGTAATTATATTAACAAAACGCATTTTGGTCACCTAATATTTCTATAATACTGCTTTTTATTATACAGCATATTGCTAGTGGCAGTCATCAAAGCTAGACCCAGGGCATTTTCCATTGACATGTGCTTTCAAACTGGAGTGATTGGATTGTAATCACAGGTAAGGCTTTGCTCATATTTCTCCTCTTCAACCCAAGAGTGCGGAAGAAAACTGCAAATATTAAAAATGTATAAAATACACTTCAGCATATATTTAGATTTTGTAATTTTGTATATAATTTAGTGATTCAAGAACAGTCTAAGTAATAAACTCAACATCATTCACTGCCTCAATATGAACACTCAAAGCCCACATGTTCAAACTCAGCCACAGTACTGTTCCTACAGTTCCATCATTGGCACTAACAGGACATTGAGAATAAACAAGGGCTTTCATAATGTAAAATAAAAATCTATTTATGGCTTTGAGATAAATTATTAAGTTATCCAGTGGCTCTGTATGTAAAAGGACTCTGTAATGTGGCATTAGGATACACAGATATGCAAGGTCTCAGATCATAAAACAGAGCAATATTTCAGCAGTCCAGTCCTTGCACTGGAAGTACTTATATGCAGATATTGGGTTTGGATTGATCAGGCTGATCATTATTAGATGACAGCAGAAATTGGATTAGGAGGCATTGGCTCAGGAGTCTACAGATTGACTCAGCTTTCCTAAGATATTCGGGGGGGAAACCTGCCACGATATCTGTCCTTGAATCCTGCTCATGGGTTCTGCAACATTGAGTCAGGGTTAGACTAAACCCAACTTTGACAGCTAACACTCCTACGTGAAGATTACCCACTGGTGAAGAGACTGTGCGGGGTTGCTGCTGCCGACAGAACCAAGGGTTGCCACATTTGGGGAAGAAAATTAAGGAAGAGAAGAAAAGGTTTGCATTTATATAGCGCTTTTCACAACTACCCGACATCACAAAGTGTTCCACAGCCAATAAACTACCAATTTGCGCACAGCAAACTTCCACAAACAATAATGTGATAATGACCAGATAATCTGTTTCTTGTAAGGTCGATAGAGGAACAAATATTGGCCAGGTCACTGGGGATATCTTACCCTGCCCTTCTTTGAAATAGTGCCATGGGATCTTTTACAGCTACCCGAGCAGGAAGATGGGACCTTAGTTTAAGTGGAGATGCCGGCGTTGGACTGGGGTAAACACAGTAAGAAGTTTAACAACACCAGGTTAAAGTCCAACAGGTTTATTTGGTAGCAAAAGCCACACAAGCTTTCGGAGCTCTAAGCCCCTTCTTCAGGTGAGTGGGAATTCTGTTCACAAACAGAGCTTATAAAGACACAGACTCAATTTACACGAATAATGGTTGGAATGCAAATACTTAAAGACTTGATTAGTTGTAAGTATTCGCATTCCAACCATTATTCATGTAAATTGAGTCTGTGTCTTTATAAGCTCTGTTTGTGAACAGAATTCCCACTCACCTGAAGAAGGGGCTTAGAGCTCCGAAAGCTTGTGTGGCTTTTGCTACCAAATAAACCTGTTGGACTTTAACCTGGTGTTGTTAAACTTCTTACTGACCTTAGTTTAACACAGAACCTCTGACAGTGCAATGCTCTCTCAGTACTGTGCTGGAGAGTCTTCCTTGATTTTTGTGCTCAAGCTCTGGAGTGGAGCTTGAACCTTGTGACTCAGAGGTGAGTATATTACCAACTGGACCATGGCAAGTAATCAGAACTTTTACATTTTTAGTTTTGGTATTTTCAAATGCAGTGGTGATGAAATGGGAGAGGGATGATAATATGGTTAATATCAAAGCCTGGTGCTCACTCAAGACCTCTGGAGTAATCATGAGTAGACATTCCACAGAGATCCAGTATATATTTACTAGTTATGCTACAAGTATAGGTGTTATTACTCAGATTTGTTAGAGCTACCACTGAGAAAAAATGAAAAGCATTTATTTTCTGTACAATAAACTAAGTGATGAGAATCTCGTGCTGATCCTAAACATTATTCGATTAATTCTCTTTCACGGAAAGTTCTTTGCCCACAATATTATTGTGAACAAAAGTAACAGCTTCAGTGGTGTCCTGTACCTATGAATTTAAAAACAGTTAAATTGATATCTTACTCAGTATCATTTGTGCATAGTTTACACAGCTATATAGAAATACAGAACACATTTGGGCAGAAAGCTGAATTAAGTAACCCTCCATCTTATACTTTTTCCATTTACCAACCCACTTTAGTATTTTCAAATGGTGTTTATCTTGTACACAATGTTCATTTATTGGTTCTTACATTGGAAAAATTCAAATGTTTTCTGTTTGAATATTGTATCTAAAAAATAATGTTATCCCGTCAGTTGTATGTTCATCCATGTGTATTTTTCAACCATAAAAGTGACTAAAAGGAAATTTATTTTACTGTCTAGCATGAAGCTGCAAAACTGAAACAAAATATAATAAGAGAAAGGAGTGGATTAAGTCTACTTACATTTTTAGTCTTATTGAATAAACCATTCAATTTTTTATCTTTTTTGAATGTTTTAGTTTCTTCTGAACTTTGTGTGTCTTCATTTTCTCCCGAACTTTTCGTATCTTTGTTTTTTCCAAAACCTTTTTTGTCTTTGTTTTTTCGAAAAGCTTTTGTGTCTCTGTTTTCTCCCAAATCTTTTTTGTTTTCATTTTTTCCTGGAAGTTTTTTGTCTTTGATTATTCCTGAACTTTTTGTGTCTTCATTTTCTCCTAGGCTTTTTGAGTCTTCATTTTCTCCTAAGCTTTCTACATTTTCATTTTCTCCTAAGCTATTTGAGTCCTCATTTTCTCCTAGGCTTTTTGAGTCTTCATTTTCTCCTAAGCTTCCTACATCTTCATTTTCTTCTAAGCTTTTTGAGTTTTCATTTTCTTCTAAACTTGTCTCTTCATTTTCTTCTAAACTTGTCTCTTCATTTTCTTCGAAACTTGTAACTTCATTTTCTTCGAAACTTGTAACTTCATTTTCTCCTAAACTTCTTGCATCTTCATTTGTCCGATGATCTTTATCAATAAAAGAAAACAGTCATGAATACCCTTTATCTAAGTAGTTGTGACTCTAAAACATTAACAGATGATTAAAATAAAATGTTTACTTTGTAAACTATAAAGTATTATAGCTTTACAACCAAGGTACAGTTGCAATAAGATGTGAAACCACGACTTAATCTCTGTTATAGCAGGTGTTAACAGTAATAACCTGAAAAAAGGTACTCCAGTGACGCCTTTCAAGTCGTAAAGCATCTCAAGGCATTTTTAAAATCAAATAATATTGAAGGTAACAGAATAAAAGGAAAGCGAGCCACAAGAAACACAATAGATACCACTTAATGTGTACCTCTGTCCATCTGTAAAATTAACTGCAAACCCCTTTTGTCTACATTTAGGCATTCCCCTATTCTCATCTCAACGCCAACCCCTTCCCTTGAAAAAAAGAGAACATAACTGGAAACTTCTTCACTTCCTGTAGCAAGGAGATGGAAGGGAACGTGTATGGTGTGGCCAAGACAGAGGGAGTGTTTGATTTACAGAACTTTCTACAACAGCCTCATAGTATCACACAAATATTGTGCTGGGTGAGATAGGACCTGGGACAAAATTTCACAACACACTTGGACAGGTTCTCATGGCACACTGATTGAAAACCACTGCTGTAGTTACTGAAATTTTACTAATGTTGAGGGCAATACTTTTTTTCTGAGTGGCATTTTCTCTTTCTTCTTTTTTGATCTTCATTCACTTCATGTAATCTGCAAGCAGTGGTTTGCTGCTTGCCCAGCACCTTCACTGCTCTGAACTGGAAATAAACGATAACAGCCTGCGTGCTGCCTTCTTCCAACTCCTTCTTCCCTGATCGGAAAGCACCTCCTGTAACGAGTAAGGCTAAGGCTGGGAATTTCACATATATCTGTTCAACAGAGATGTGAAGCTCTTTACCATTGCATTCTACAGCACTCTGATGTTCCAATATGTTCCATCTCACCTTGTTACTGTACTTTAAAACATGATTCAAACCATTTCAATAATACATGCATTACATTTTAATACACACAGCTTTAATTTATAGTTAGTTGAACTGAACATGTTTTACTGGGGCTTTGTTTATAATCCACAAGGTTTTATTCAAAGTTGACATATATCAAGCTAATTTTAAATTGTTAAAACTATCTTCTTTAACACTGGTGTATTTACAGACATAGAAATTGACAGCAAAAAAAACTGGATCTATCATCTTCTATCACCTTCTACCATCTTGGAAATCAAATGATATGATAATAGAGTTGTTAACTAATTATCGTAATCAACCAAATCAAATATTGCTGCATCTACACTAAAACCAATTACAGTTCCATAAATTCTGTGTGCTTGAAGAGATAAATAGACCCACACTGTGAGAAAACAGTTCAAATCTGTGAATAGTTAGAAAATGACGATATGACAAGACAGAAAAATGGCAAACAAACAAAGTTGAGTACACCAGCACAAGCAGTCATGAGCAAGGTGGGAACTATATTATTTGATTAAAACAAGATGCTCTAGAGGTGAATTTAACTGGTCCAGAAAAAACGCGGCCACAATGATCACCAGAAGGGTAAAATTATGTACCTGTGTTATTATCAACTAAAATTATTCTTGTTGAACTGTCAGTGTTACAAGAAATCAAATTGTAAAGGAACTTTACTAGCCTTACTAGTTATCTGGTATACTAAGCATAGTTGTTGCGGTATATATTTTGATTTGATTTATTATTGTCACAGGTATTATAAAGCAAAGCCCAATGAATGTTCAGATATTACAATGCACATTTTCACCAGTTTTGGTTCAGACTGTTGATTGATAGTATGTATCCTAGCACTAAGTAACCCTTAATACTTGATTTTACAATGGGATTGTACTCTCAAGGGTAAGTTAAGTAAGCAGAACTAGTTCACAGATTTGTATGTAAAATCTGACTTTAACAAGAAGAGTTGACTTTCTTCATGCAATCATGTACTGCATTCTCCGCCAGCAAGTTGGTTTGTCTGATAAGTGAGTAACTGCTAAGTTATTTCACTTATAACGCGTAGTTCACAGAGGTTAAGGTACAGTAAGTGTTCACGGCTGAGTGGAATAAGATGGATGCACCATGTGTCTTCGACAAACACATCTGCAGGAAATGTCATGGACTGAAGATGGAGTTCTGGGTTTTGTAACTTGAGCAGCAGGCCAGCTGGAGTTACTGTGGTGCATCCGTGAGGCACAGAACTATGTGGATAGCACATCGAGAAGGGTGATCATACCACAGATTAGAAGCATGCAAGCAGAGGAGGAATGGCTGACCACCAAGCAGTCTGAGAGCACCGGCAGGTTGTGCAGAAGTCTCACGTCGATCTTCACTCAATAATCAGTTTTCCATTTTAGATATTGGTGAAGGCGACGGTTCCTCAGAGGAATGCAACAAGAGCCAAGTCCATGACACCACAAATGGCTCAGCTGCACAAGAGAGGGAAAAGAAGAGCAATCATGATAGGTATTAGTTGGAGGAAGGGACAGATGTTTCTGTGGCTGCAGATGTGATCCCAGGAAGGTATGTTGCCTCCTTGATGCCACGGGCAAAGATATCACAGAACGGTTGGAGGACATTCTTCTGTGGAAGGGTGAACAGCCAGAGGCCATGGTCCATATTTTGTTACCAACAACATAGATAGGAAGAGAGATGAGGTCCTGAAAGCAGACTTTAGGGAGTTAGGAAAGTTATTAAAAAGCAGAAACCCTATCAAACAGTAATCTCAGGATTACTCCCAGTGCCACGTGCTAGTGAGCATTGGAAAAGGAGGATTGAGCGATAGAATACGTGGCTGGAAAATTGGTGTATCAGGGAGGGCATCAGATTTCTAAGGCATTGGGGCCAATTTTGGGGCAGGTGGGACGTTACAAATGGATAGGTTGCACCTTAGCATGACTGGGACTAACATCCTCACAGGGAGATATGCTAGTGCTATTGTGGAGGGTTTAAACTAGATTGGCAAGGGTATGGGAACCTGAGAGGGAGCTCAGCTTGGAGGAAAGCAAAACTGGCAACAGGAAGTAGGGTTCTCCCAAAAAAATTCGAAGTGTCGAATTCGCGTAAAAACTGGAGCAAATCCTGCTGGTTTTTACAGGCAGATTTTCAAAATGAATCTCCCACTCTCTGCACTGCAGAGTGCACTAGCGTGAATCTCATTAAAAATCTGTGGGTGGGGCCTTTTCCCACTGGAGAGGCCGGCAGCATAGCACTGAACGGGCCACTGCGCATGCGCCGATCTCCCCATCGCTGGGCAGCTCGATCACTAGCCAGCCCTGTGACCCCACATCGCTGGCACACAGAACACCCCACGCTCCTATCGCTGGCCCCCAACACTCCAATCCACCCCTGGATCTTCCCCCCCCCCGGCAGTCCCGGTCTCCTGATCCCCTCCTCCACACCACTGGCAGCCCCGACCTCCCCACCCCCCGCAGCCCCGACCCCAGCCCCCCCCCCAGCCCCGATGGCCAGCCCCGATTGCTGGCCTCCCTCCCTCTGTCACCGCAGGGTGTAGAGTGACAGCAGGACCACCTCCACCCCTACCGATTCCCCCCCACCCACCCATCCCCCACAGTGGCCCCACCCCCTTGGCACGGCCCAGTGCCTGGTGGGTAATGTCAAGGCACCCCCGGGCATTACCACTTTGCCCCTTGTGCAGTGCCAGGGAGCCAGGCTGGCACTGGCAAGCTGGCAATGCCCAGGGGGCAACCTCCCTTACCCCCGACCTACTGGGGGACCTCAATGGCTTCCCCTTCACTCCAGCAGGGTCGGTCTGCCAGCTTCCCGCAAATGGGGAGCTGTTGTAAATCCTGCTGGAGTGAAACACTCCTGGCAGGGGAGGGGTGGGGGCGATGGGACACACACTCTAGCAGGCCCAGAGACGTCAGTCCCAGGCCCACCAATTGTATGGTAATCCTCATTACCATAATTTATTCAGCTCCGCACCAATTTCTGGCACGGAACTGGTGGCGCCGGAAATCCAGTGGCCGGAGACTCAGACAGCAGGGAGCCCACTAAATGGCCTCTGCTTGAGTCTCCCGGCCCACTGTGCAGTGAGCTGGGAGAATCGCCCTGTAGTAAGCGAAATTAGAAGGCAGATGAAATGAAGGCAAGCATCAAAGTGAATCAGAATGCAGAATACTGTTAAAAAAACAAAGTTAAGGGGACCCTATCTGAATGCATGCAGCATTCACAATAAGTTAGATGACTTGAAGGCACATTACACAGACCTAGTACAGGGTGATCGAGACTGGGAATTGAATATTCAAAGTTATTTGTCATTTAGGAAGGATAGGCATAAAAGGAAGAGGAGGTAGCGCTGTTAATAAGGGCAAGATCAATACATTAGTAAGAGAGGATCTTAGATTGAAGGATCAAGATGTAAAATCAGTTTGGGTGGAGCTACAAAACAGTAAGGGCATCAAACATTGATGGGAATTATTTATACGTCATGAAACTGTAGTGGTAATGTTGGGCACAGTATAAATCTGGGAATTGGAGCTGCAGGTAACATAGGAAATACAGTAATAATGGGCAACTTCAATTTACATGTAGACTCGGGAAGTTGATGAGCATTAATGCTGTGGAGGATGAATTCCTGGAGTGTGTACAAGATGGCCTTCTGGAGCAGTATGTTGAAGAACCAACTAGGGATCGGGCTATTTTAATACTATGCAATAAGAAAGGACTTATTAATAACCTTGTCGTAAAGGAGCTTTCAGGAAATAGTGATAATACGATAGAATTTTACATCAAGTTTGAAAGTGATATTGTTCATTTTGAAACTAGGGTCCTAAATCTGAACAAAGGAAACTGCAGGTATGAGGGGCAAGTGGATCGGGAAAATGCACTAAAAAATCTGACAGTACAGACAGACAATGGGCCTGATTTTACCAAAACTTTAAATCGCGGTCAAGTTGGGCGCGGGCCTATACCACGATCTGCACCCGATTCCGAGCAGATCGCGGCTTTACCGACACCCGATTCGGGCGCAGGTATGGCCCACGCCTGAATCGGGCGGCCCGACGATTTAAATGCATTTGCATGCATTTAAATCGACTTAATGAACTGCGCGCCCAATTCTACCGCCAAATCCCACTTTACCGTCTTCTGGTCCAATGCGGATCTGCGCTCTAATTGACCTGCCGAATAAAAATCCGAAATCGCCGCTGCAGCCTCCGAAGAGCGGGATCAGAGACTGCAACGGCTCTCTGACCCAGCTCCTCCTCTCGGGGGGTGGGAGGGGAGGGGGGGTGACCGCTCATCCCCTTTTGGGGGGGGGGGGGGGGGGAGAGGAGAGGGTGTGTGGCCGATCATCCCCTGGAGGGGGAGGGGGGGGTGGGGGGAAGAGGGGGTGTGACGTATCATCCTCTGGGGGGGTGGGTTGGAGGGAAGGGGGTGTGACCAATCATCCCCTGGGGGGGGGGGGGGGGGGGGGGGGAGGGGGTGTGACGTATCATCCTCTGGGGGAGGGGCGCGCCGCCACTCTGCGGCAGATCGGTGGGGAGGAAAGGGGCAGGGGTTCCGCGGAATGCTGAGGTGAATAATGACAGTCGTGGTGTTTGAAGCATGCGGCCACTCCGGAGAGGAGGGATTTGTTCCTCCGGTGGGGAGGAGTGATCGGCCGCAGAGTGGCAGCGGAACCCCTGCCCCCTCCCTCCCCACCGATCGGCTGCAGAGTGGCAGCGCCCCCACCCCCCCCCGCCCCCCAGAGGATGATACGTCACATGCCCTCTTCCCCCCCCCCCCACAAGATGGTCTGTGTCAGAGAGGCGCTCTTTCTGCTTTTTTCTTTCGCGCCGGGCGCACTGCTTCAGATTTTTTTCGAACTGCGCATGCGCAGTTCAGAGCTCCGATCGTCCCGGCAGCGCTAAGCCCCGCCCACAGCGCGGATCGGACTGGAGCCGGCAAAAAGTGTATGGGCGCTCTGCAAAGAGGATTCCGGGCGCGGATCTATTTGACGCCCAGATTCAGCACTTAGACTCAAAATGGTAAAATCAGGCCCAATGACTAGTATTTAAAGAACTATTACATGGTATGCAATAAATTTATATTAAATATACATATAAGGCAGGAAAAATGAACCAATTATGGCTAACAAAGATTGCATTCGATCAAAGGAAGTGGTTTATAAGTGGTGAGCTAGAGGATTGGGAGCAATTTAGAATCCAGCAAAGGCGGACAAAAAACTGATAAAGAAAAGAAAACAAGAATATTAGTTTTATTAGTTTATTTATTAGTCACAACTAGGCTTACATTAACACTGCAATGAAGTTACTGTGAAAATCCCCCAGTCGCCACACTCCAGCACCTGTTCGGGTACACTGAGGGAGAATTTAGCATGGCCAATGCACCTAACCAGCACATCTTTTTGGACTGTGGGAAGAAATCAGAGCACCCGGAGGAAACACACGCAGACACGGGGAGAATGTGCAAACTCCACACAGACTGTGACCCAAGCCGGGAATCGAACACAGGTCCCTGGCGCTGTGAGACAGCAATGCTAACCACTGTGCCACCATGCTGCCCTATGAATGCAAGCTAGCAAGAAACATAAAGGCGAACTGTAAAAGCTTCTTTAGGTATGTAAAAAGGAAAAGATTAGCAAGGACAAATGTGAGTCCATTACTGGCAGACAGGAGAATTTATAATAGAGAATAGGGAAAAGATTGAGATGTTAAGCAATTACATTCGCAGTGGATGATATAGATAATCTCCCACAATACTAGAGAAACAAGGGGTTTGTGAAAACAAAGAATTGAAAGAAATTCGTATTAATAAAGAGGTAGTTCTTCAAAAAATAATTTGATTAAAGGCTGATAAATCCCCTGGACCTGATGAGTTACATCCCAGAGTATTGAAGGAGGTGGCTATAGAGATAGTGGAAGCATTGGTGATTATCTTTTAAAATACTAAAGATTCTGGAAAGGATTGGAAAGTAGCAAAGGTAATCCCACTATTTAAGAAATGAGGGTGAGAGAAAACAGAGAACCACAGACCTGATAGTTTGACATCAGTAGTAGGGAAAATGTTCAAATCGATTATAAAGAACGTGATGACTAGACACTTGAAAAATAATGATAGGATTGGGCAGAGTTAACAAGGATTTATGAAAGGGAAATAATGTTGACGAACCTGTAGGAGTTCTTTGAGGATGCCACCTGTAGCATGGATAAAGGAGAACCAGTGGATGTGGTGTATTTTGATTTTCAGAAGGTATATGATAAGGAGGTTTGTTAACAAATTAGGGCACATGGGATTGGGGTAATACACTGGTATAGATTGCGAATTGGCTAACAGACAGAAAACAGAGAGTAGGTCATTCTCAGGATAGCGGACTATTACTTGTGGGGTACCACAAAAATCAGTGCGGGGGCCACAGCTGTTTACAAATTATATAAATGATTTAGATGTGGATACTAAATGTAATATTTCCAAATTTGCTGATGACACAAAACTAGGTGGGAATGTAAATTGTGAGGAGAATGTAAGGAAGCTTCAAAGGGTTTTGGACAGGCTAAATGGGCGGGCAAGATGATATATAATGTGAATAATTGTGAAATTTTCCACTGTGGTAGAAAAAACAGGAAGGCACAGTATTTTTTAAATGGTGAGATGTTGGGAAGTGCTGATGTCCAAAGGGATCTGGGTGTCTATGTTCAAGAGCTACTAAAGGCTAACATGCAGATGAGCAAACAATTAGGAAGGCAAATTGTATGTTGGCCTTCATCACAAGGGGATTTGAGTATAAGAGTAAAGATGTCTTGCTGCAGTTGTGTAGAGCCTTTGTGAGACTGCACCTAGAGCATTATGTACAGTTTTGGTCTCCTTATCTAAGGAAGGGTATATTTGCCATAGAGGGAGGTTCACCAGACTAATCCCCGGGATTGCAGGATTCTCTAATGAAGAGAGATTGAGGCAACTAGGCCTGTATTCTCTAAGAGTTTCAAAGAATGAGATGTGATCTCATTGAAACTTACAAAATTCCTACAGGACATTACAGGATAGATGTAGACAGAATGTATCCCCTGGCTGATAAGTCTAGACAGTAAGAGTTTTAACAACACCAGGTTAAAGTCCAACAGGTTTATTTGGTAGCAAATACCATTAGCTTTCGGAGCGCTGCTCCTTCATCTGATGGAGTGGAAATGTGCTCTCAAACAGGGCACAGAGACACAAAAGGAGATGCGTCAACACCAAATTCATCAGCCGCACTCACAAGAGAGCACCAAACATCACCCAAGCACAACGTAACGCCATCCACGCTCTCAAGACCAACCGCAACATTGTCATCAAACCAGCAGACAAAGGAGTGGCCATCGTCATACTGAACAGAACAGATTACTGCAAAGAAGTGTACCAACAACTGAACAACGAGGAACACTACAAACAGTTACCCACAGATCCGACCAAAGAACACACCCGTCAACTCAACACTCTGATCAAGACCTTTGATCCGGACCTTCAAAGCACCCTCCGTGCTCTCGTTCCACGTACTCCCCACGTTGGAGATCTCTACTGCCTCCTAAAGATACACAAGGCAAACACACCCGGCTGTCCCATCGTATCGAGCAATGGGACCCTGTGCGAGAACCTCTCCGGCTATGTCGAGGGCATCTTGAAACCCATTGTACAAAGAACCCCCAGCTTTTGTCGCGACACTACGGACTTCCTACAGAAACCCAACGCACATGGAGCAGTTGAACCAGGAGCACTCCTCGTCACAATGGATGTCTCGGCACTCTACACCAGAATCCCCCACGATGATGGCATTGCTGCAACGGCCTCAGTACTCAACGCCGTCAACTGCCAGTTTCCAGGTGCAATTTTACAACTCATCCGCTTCATCCTGGACCACAATGTCTTCACCTTCAACAACCAGTTCTTCATCCAGACACACGGAACAGCCATGGGGACAAAATTTGGCACCTCAATATGCCAACATCTTCATGCACAGGTTCGAACAAGACTTCTTCACCGCACAGGACCTTCAACCGATGCTATACACTAGATACATCGATGACATTTTCTTCCTTTGGAGTCATGGTGAGCAATCACTGAAACAACTATATGATGACATCAACAAGTTCCATCCCACCATCAGACTCACCATGGACTACTCTCTGGAATCGGTTGCATTCTTGGGACACACGCATCTCCATTAAGGACGGTCACCTCAGCACCTCACTGTACCGCAAGCCCATGGATAACCTCACGATGCTCCACTTCTCTAGCTTCCACCCTAAACACGTTAAAGAAGCCATCCCCTACGGACAAGCCCTCCATATACACAGGATCTGCTCGGATGAGAAGGATCGCAACAGACACTTCCAGACACTGAAAGATGCCCTCATAAGAACAGGATATGGCGCTCGACTCATCGATCAACAGTTCTGATGCGCCACAGCGAAAAACCACACCGACCTCCTCAGAAGACAAACACGGGACACGGTGGACAGAGTACCCTTTGTCGTCCAGTACTTCCCCGGAGCGGAGAAGCTACGGCATCTCCTCCGGAGCCTTCAACATGTCATTGATGAAGACGAACATCTCGCCAAGGCCATCCCCACACCCCCACTTCTTGCCTTCAAACAACCACGCAGCCTCAAACAGACCATTGTCCGCAGCAAACTACCCAGCCTTCAGGAGAACAGTGACCACAACACCACACAACCCTGCCACAGCAACCTCTGCAAGACGTGCCGGATCATCGACACGGATGCCATCATCTCACGTGAGAACACATCTACCAGTTTCACAGTACCTACTCTTGCAACTCGGCCAACGTTGTTTACCTGATACGCTGCAGGAAAGGATGTCCCGAGGCATGGTACATTGGGGAAACCATGCAGACGCTACGACAACGGATGAATGAACACCGCTCGACAATCACCAGGCAAAACTGTTCTCTTCCTGTTGGGGAGCACTTCAGCAGTCACGGGCATTCAGCCTCTGATCTTCAGGTAAGCGTTCTCCAAGGCGGCCTTCACGACACACGACAGCGCAGAGTCGCTGAGCAGAAACTGATAGCCAAGTTCCGCACACATGAGGACGGCCTAAACCGGGATGTTGGATTTATGTCACATTATCAGTAACCCCCACAGCTTGCCTCCTGGACTTGCTGGCTGTCCTGTCTGGAGACAATACACATCTCTTTAACCTGTGCTTAATGCTCCCTCGACCCACATTGTCTGTATCTTTAAGATCTGGTTGGCTGTAGGGATTCGCATTCTAATCAGTATTCTGTAACTTGATTTTGTGTCTCTGTGCTCTGTTTGAGAGCACATTTCCACTCCATCTGACGAAGGAGCAGCGCTCCGAAAGCTAATGGTATTTGCTACCAAATAAACCTGTTGGACTTTAACCTGGTGTTGTTAAAACTCTTACTGTGTTCACCCCAGTCCAACGCCGGCATCTCCACATCATGATAAGTCTAGAACCAGAGGGCATAGTCTCAGAATAAGGGACAGGCCATTTAGGCCTGAGATGAGAAGGATTTTCTTCATTCAAATGTTGGTGGAATCTTTGGAATTCTCTAACTCAGAGCGCTGTGGAAGCTGAGTCACTGAGCATGTTCACTACAGAGTTGACAGGTTTCTGTCGACAGGTTTAGTTAATCCGCATTAACTAAACAACATTCATGAAAGAAACTGGGCATGAACAAGCCAATCCTGCTTGAACAGGTTGAACTAAACGAAGTAAAAGCAACTTTGAACTGAGTCACAATGATTTAATTCAATCTCTCAGAAAGAATCAGATTATCCACCCAGTCTGTATAATAAAGAATGGACCAATAATTTTGTTTTGCCATGGGAGATCACTATAATATTTAATAAATAATTTACCATACATCAAAGCATCCCATTGGCATCGAGGGACAGAGCAGAGTCATTAATCCCACTGTTTTTCAATTTGAGTACTGAAGAAAACTGGATTTTTAGATTGAACAGTGACTGAAAAATAGTCTTTAGCTAGATAAAAAGATACACTACGCATTTAAGATTGAAATCCCAATGGACTATCCCCTGCGGGAAGTAATTTAGTAATAAGATGAACAGTGTGCGACTGAAGCACTGATTGAAGAAGAATAAATTGGCACTTAACTCTAGAATTGGACACTATATCAGATAGGTAGAACAATAATCTAGTGTGTTAGAATACCAGCACCAATTGCTAGGATGTAATCTTGTACGTACTGAATTACCCATTTCCAGGAGCTGACATTACACCCAGATTGTCAGGCTTCCTGAAGCAAGTTTCCCACTATTTTCAGCAGCAATGGTGCACACAGAACAAACACTAAATATTTTCAATGTTACAAGATGATTTTCTTTTTATGTTTTGAACTTGCTGCCAGAAATGTAATAAAGATTCAAAGAATAGTAGTTAAACATAATTAAGTTAAAAAGGCATAACCTGTCACTCGATAGAAAGGGATTTCAACAAATTCACTAGTTTTTATTTAAATTCAAATTTTATTTGACCAATTGTTAAAATATGACAAGAATTCGAAGTAAGTTTTCCACTAGGCCCTGCACCTCCAGTTAGCCAGTTATTTGGGATGTTTCTTGGTATAAAAGAATGGCATCTTGCCTATTTAATATTTTGAAAGCAAATAATTACTGTACATTGGCCTGGATTTTGCTGTACAACTAATACATTATTGCAAGGGTTTGTTGTTGTCTGTGAGTAAAACTGTTGCAAAGCACTCCTATATATTGGCAGTGTGAAAGGTCCAAGGATTTTACACAGTCCTATAATTACTGGCCTGAAACTTTAATCAAGGTCCTTTTCTTTCAATTGAACCTAATTTAAAACATCAATGAAATGAAAAACAATTAAAAATTTAAATGTGCCAATAACTAAAACAGGCAAACAAAATACGGCTCAACTGTGAATTGTGTATCTGTCTGCTTAAAGTGTGCTTTATTATAAGTGTAAGATGTTGAAAACAATTTTAAAAAGTTGATTTATCAGATGGTTCTGAAATGTGCCATGAGGAGACATATTTCTAAAATTAGTTTTGATTTGCAAAGAGCGACCTGTAAGTGCAACATTAAGTTAACTTTAATTCAACAATTCACCAAATTCCAATATTGTAACCACTGGTATAAAAATGCATAATAAAATCATACCTTGCTCATCTTCATCAGATTCTATTTTTCCTTTATTAATCGATGTTACCTTGTGTGTAAAAGAACAAGAAACGTCAATGTAAAAACATAATTGATTTGTTTTCCATCCCATCAATAAAGATCTTAGCACAATGAAAAACATTGAGTGTAGGATAAATCATCTACATACAATGGCAACTCAACACAGTGCACCACTGAACCACGCCATGGCCTGGAGTTTTTGCTTGATTTATGACAGTTCCTAGCGCAATGACGTGCACTTAAGTGGGAAAAAGTTTTGGGGCTCACTCTGCCATTATTTTTCGTAAGAAGTGGCAATGATACATGATTAGTGCTCCCATAATTCTCAGACATTCTCTATAGTGATACAAGTCACAAATGCATCATCCGACATATTTTTCAACATTTGTACCACAGCAAAAGTGAGGACACAAAAGACAAAAGTTCATTCCTGGCATCCAGTATTAATGTGGGCTCTGGAGGAGCCATTTCAATTTTGAAGAATCAGAAAGAACAATGTAATTAATTCCAGGCAATTGGGAATACAGATAGCACAAGCATTGCCTTCTCTATTAAAAATGTGAAAAAACTTTAGCCAGCAAAGGAGGTGCCTGCTATATTGCACAATGTGTGTTGTGTATCTGAGCTCTGGCATAGTCAATCTCAATGGCCAGTCCTGGAAGAGGGAAATAATCCACCATTGTTCCTGTTCCCAATTATATAAGTCTATCTCAAAACCCTCCACAAATATTTACCTCAACCATGCATCCTTACCCACTCACTGCTGTATGTCAACATCCAACCCAATTCCTCCAGCTTTTATCATTAACTCCATTATTCTTTCTCTCACTCCCAGTCTTTATTAAACAGCAACCAAGAATGCAGAGGGAATTATCTCTCCTGGCATCGTCAACAGTTCATAAGTTCATAAGATATAGGAGCAGAATTAAGCCTATCGGCCCATCGAGTCTGCTCCACCATTCGATCATGGTTGATATGCTCCTCAGCCCCATCTTCCTGCCTTCTCCCCAAAACCCTTCAACCGATTATCAATTAAAAATCTGTCTAACTCCTCCTTAAATTTACTCACTGTCCCAGCGTCCACTGCACTTTGGGGTAGCAAATTCCACAGATTCACAATCTTTTGGGAGAGGTAGTTTCTCCTCAACTCTGTTTTAAATTTGCTACCCCTTATCCTAAGACCTCTCACCCTAGAATGCCCCACCAGCGGAAGCATCCACTCCACGTCTACCTTATCCATACCTTTTATCATCTTAGATACCTCAATTTGATCTCCCCTCATTCTTCTAAATTCCAGAGAGTTTAGGTCTAAACTGTTCAATCTCTCTTCATACGACAAACCCTTCATCTCTGGAATCAATCTAGTGAACCTCCTCTGAACTGCCTCCAATGCCACTACATCTTTCCTCAAATAAGGGGACCAAAACTGTGCGCAATACTCCAGGTGCAGCCTCACCAATACCTTGTATAGTTGCAACAATACTTTCTTCCCTTTGTATTCTATTCCTTTAGCTATAAATGCCAACATTTCATTCGCTTTCTTTATTATCTGCTGTACCTGCATGCCTGTACAGCAGGCATAATTCTGAATATTTATAATCTTATTAGTGTTTGCATTAGTCCTTTAAATTCTATTTGTATTTACTAGTGCCTCCATACAAGTTCATAGATAATGTGTGGTTAAGGGATCAATCATTTCTGGTGTCCCTTTTGAAGCAAAGTGTCCATAACCTAGGTATCCTATTTGACTGAGACTCCAACCCTATAAACTTCCATAACAAAGACAGTCTCATTAATACAGCCTGTCCCCAAACCTACCTTAGCCCATCTGTGCTGAAATTCTTACCTATGCCTCACTAGACATGACTGTTCCAATCTGTCTCAGTTGGCCTCCCATCCCGACCTGTAAATTTCAGCTCATTCAAAACTCTTTCACTTATAATCCATTCACCCCTTAGCAAGTCCCTACTAACCCCTAAATTGGCTCATGCCAACTCCCCCACCCACTGTCGAGCCTAAAATTTAAAAATTGCATCTTCATGTTCAAATTACTTCACTATCTTACCTTCTCCATAGCATAAGCTCAATGGGACGAATGGCCTTCATCTGCACCATATTATTCAATGATATCTGTAAGCTCCTGCTGTCTCTGACCTCTTGTGCATTCCAGCTCCCTTTGTACCACTATGCCTTCGCCTGCCTAGACACTAAGCTCCAGATGTCCCTTTCCTCTATTTTCTCTTCTCCTTTAAGATCCTCCTTAAAATCCATCTCTTTGATCAAGTTTCTGTCACCCCTCCAAATATCAACATCATCAGCTTGACAATTTCATTATACTTGCTTTACTTATTCCTATCTCTTGCAATCTTTAACCCTACTTTATCTGCACCCCTACCATCTCTCCCACATAATACAGGTTTTTCCCTGTCCTCAGTTAACTACTTTGCAATATCATAGAATCCCTACAGTACACAAAGAGGCCATTCAGCCCATCAACTCTGCACTGACTCTCCAAAAGAGCATCCCGCCCAGGCCCTCTCCCCTGCCCTGTCTCCATAACCCTGTGCATTTACCATGGCTCATCCATCTAACCTACACGTTAGGACACTAAGGGGCAATTTAGAGTGGCCAATCTACCTAACCGGCACATCTTTGGACTGTGGGAGGAAACCAGAGCACCCGCAGGAAACCCACGCAGATATGGGGAGAATGAGCAAACTCCACACGGTCACTCAAGGCTGGAATTGAGCCCGAGTCCCTGACGTTGTAAGACAGCAGTGCTAAACACTTTGCCATCTCTAAATATGATTAAATATGATTAAAAGTCTTGCATATTTGACACTCTTGCCATAAAGCTTACTTTCAGTTGTCTTGATTTGGCTAACATTCATAATGGAGACTTTTGTATCTTGGCCTCACCCCAGTCGATGATCTTTCTGGTTTATGCTGCTCACCATGACCTTTTCTTTATCCTCACCTCAGCATCTAATAGATGATTCTGTCTTTCCTCTGTCTTCACTGTGTATGGTGCCTCTCTTCCTCATTTCTTTTGTTCTCCACTTTCTTAAATGCTTCTTATCTGTAAAATCCTTTCATTCTGGGAAAGATTTATGTCTGTAAACTGCAACTGCCTTTGTTCCTCAACCCACGGATCAGAAATATGCACGGTTTAGGATGCTAGGGCTCATTCCATCAAAAATGCGTTTGCCATGGAAACTGACAATGCATTCTTTGAATCTGCAGCCATGTGCAAATGTTTCTTGCAGGCCTTCATACGTTCCATACCAGGCTCAAATTCATTTTTGTGATGGAGCAGTCTAATGTGCTCCCTTTCCTCAACATGCTGGTCGAGAAATCCGCTAATCGTTCTCCATACTGTCTACCACAAGCCTACCTTCACTGGTCAATGTACAAGTTGGAATTCCCATAGCTTTACACACATTAAGATCATCCCCAGTGGGAAGCTTGTAAATAGAGCTCTAGCCATTTGCTAACGTTACAAGCTTGATGCAGGAATACAATGCATCAAAGCTATCCTGTGGGACAATGGCTAGACTGGTTAAATCATTGTTCGTTATAGAATTATAGAATCCCCACAGTATAGAAGGAGGCCATTCAACCCATTGAGCCTGCACTGACAACAATCCCAGCCAGGTCCTATCCCTGTAACCTCACGTATTTACCCTGCTAATCCCCCTGACACTAAGGGGTAATTTTAGCACGGTCAATCCACCTAACCTGCACATCTTTAGATTGTGGGAGGAAACTAGAGCACCTGGAGGAAACCCACACAGACAGGGAAGAATGTGCAAACTCCCCACAGACAGTCAGCCGATGCTGGAATTGAACCCGGGTCCCTGGCGCTGTGAGGCAGCAGTGATAACCACTGTGCCACCATGCTGCTATGTAATATAAAATTCACAAATGGACCATCGACCACTACTTTCAGACCTGAAAAATGGCTGCTACCACAAATTACCTTGGAAAGGCAAAGTATCTTAAAATTTGAACAACGGGTTAAGCAGGGAGTTTCATGCTGTACTATGCAGTGGCTAAGCAAGTGGCATTTTCCACTAACAGTATTATGCCTTCAGTCCAAAATGATATTCTATCTACCATACTATTCAGCAGCTTCTTGTATGACTTTCAGTGCCGGCATGATGCCGGTTGTACGTCCCAGCGACTGGCTGATCAAATCAAACAACCTCTTCCTTTGGTTGTTATTAATAGGCAGAGTGCAGATTGTACTCAACCAGCCTGCACTTGTAAACTGAAAACAAAACCTCTATTGTCAGATGTAACTCCGTGACTGGTCACCAGGATTTGAGCAATTGCAACGGCGCTATTAATCGCACTAACAATCAATTTAAGGTAATAATGCTCATAACGTGACTCATTTGCACGTGCTAAAAGTGACACACATTCATGAAAAGCTTTAGCAAAATGTCTCTCTTTTCAGCAATTTTCACATCCTAAACTTCCAAATTACCATATTTTGAAAACTTTAATAGTGCACGATCTGAAAACTTACAAAACCAATCACACTAGGGTAACAGGAGCTTCCCTGAGCCAACTAGCAGTTTGTGACATTACTGTGCCTTTAAGAGATGTACTTTAATCATGTTTCTCTACAGTTCTTTTACGAGGGCCTTTTGTGCTTGTTGCCGACTTATCTGAGTCGATGTCCTTTTATTGTTGTCAGTCATATAATAGGCTTTTTGTTTATTTTTAATTTGGGCCTAATGCACTCTCCTGGAGTTTCTGGGTGTTATGACCCTTTTGAATTGTTGGGACAAAGAATGATTGACAGGTCAGGTGGAACTTTTTTTTCTCATGAGAGTTCTTTCAGTTTTGGCTGCTGACTAGTTGGAAGGTGTTTGGACTCCAAGCTGGATGCAATGTTTGTGTCTCTCTCCCTGGTATTAGAAATTCTGCTGATTAGATTGAAGCAGTATTTTTTACTTTTCTGGAGTGAAAGTTTTACTCTTGGTGGTTTGCTAGCTAGAGGCAAACTGTGGTACTATCTCTACCTCGATGTGGTGGAAGTTCCAGAATGGCGGAGTCAGAGTTTCAATTTTCCTTCCAAGGGAATAATTCATAGTACGTGTTACAGAATTGGAAAATCACAAGAGGATACATATTTTCTGTGGTAAACTGAAATCAGGTGGGTATATGTTGTTAAGAATGTTGTGTTAGAACAGTACATTGAGCTGTTTAGGTTTATACAACATCATGGTTGTTTTTTTTTCTTGTTTGTAATTGGTAGATGTTATTGCTAATTGTCTTATTATATGTTAACTGTATTCTTAAATAAACTTGGTTTGATAAAAGCTCCCTAGTGGGTCATTTGAATCATATCTGGAGTGAAGCATCTTATGCTTACCCATGCCAAATTCAAAGTGCAAAACTTATAGTCTAGGCTGAATTCATAAAATATCTTGGAGTTTCTGAGCTGGATTATAACAAGTTTGAAAATTGGGGTAACAACACAAGATATTCAACCTGTCCAGTTATGTCACTCACTCTCTTATTAATATATTCTTCTTCTTTTGCTATTGTTCCACCATAATCCACTTCATCTACATTCTCATTCACTTCTTCATTATCCTCCTCCGCATTGCTCTGATCTTCAACCTCTTCATCTTGTAGAATTTCCTTCTGGAACATTAAAAAAAAATCAATTGATTCCAATGTACTCGATACTCCCATTAAAGGAAACCACAAGAGAAAGAAAGCTGAGTGTATATGTTGGGGCTAATTTTTGAACAATATTTTTAAGTAAATTATAGTAATAGTATGTGCTAATATTTATATAGTGCCTTATTCTGGTAATATGGTCTAAAGAATGATAATGTAATTCACTGGCAAAGTCCTGATATGACACACACACTAAAGCAAAATGTTATATGAAGCGTTGTGAGAAATATCTCCCACCACTTTGAGTGTATTGTATATATTCAGTCCTATGTAAACATGAGGCGCTGCAATGAACTTTTAAAAATGTGGATTTTTTTATGTTGACAGAAAGTGGACTCTCTGCTCTCCAAGTTTAAAAAAAATAGCTGCTGGTAATAAAGCAAAGCTCTGTGTATATGTTGAAGCACAAACACCCAGGACCCTATTGCCATTTCTCCTTGCTGCCAGTTTACCAATTACACATTGAATATGGCAGACATTGGTTGCTGTGGAATTACTGTAGCTTTATATATTTTACACATAGGTTGCACTTTTCCCTTCAGTGTCATTACATGTGGGCATAAATAAACTATGTCTGCACTGTTAACAAACAGAAACAATTTCACTTGTATCAGATTTTCAATCAAGTATTTACCCTCTGAACATTTTGTTTATATATATATATATTGTCTATCATGGTTTTTTTAGACTTTGCAAAAATATTGCCACGCCAAAAATCTTTTAAAGATTAATTTCAACGATACTCAAATCGATTTCCAGTTCCTGCAACTTACTGTTGACAATATACTTCTATTAAAATAAAACATTTATGCTTACCCAATATTAAATGTTTCTATTTCTGCAATTAGATTTTATGTCACCATATCAAGTTAGCTCTTCATGCCTAATTCTTTAAGAATCCAATAAAAATTATTGGGGAATTGTAAGTGGCAGGGATGGGAAGAGGAGATTTCTGGATTATAGTCTTTTGGTTGGTAAATCAAATTTTAAAATTGCAATTTTTATCTTAAAGACAACAACCACTGCCACACCTCAAACTGGTCTTTGCTTCCAAAATAAGAATGTTTTCAAATTTAGTAGCAGGAATTATTATAATAGATACAACTCCCAGACAGGGAAACAAATTCTCAAAACCTCTACATCACCTCAAACATGTCCTCGCTGAGCTTTTTTACTCTACATGTTATGCTACCACAAATATTCTGTCTCAAACAGCTAAACTGGAAAGCAATTCAATCTCACAAGGGCCTTCTCAGTGTGAGGCTGGCCTTTTTCCAATCAAAGTCCACTGTTTAATAATGCCCTGTTTCTTCAATGGGTCTATCCACATGACATGCCAAGATTAATAAAATCTATACAATAACTCCTTTAAGATAGTTCAGTTCTGCTTTATAAAGTTTGAATCTAACCCTTTCCCCCCAAAACTGAAGTTAATTAGGTTAAAGTTTATCTTTTGATATAGCATGCAGTGGCAATATCAAACCACGATATTTTATTATGAGAAACATTTATGCAAATTTCATTTATTCTTTGTGGGGTTTTATTGTGGCTGGTAAGCGTCCCGTAAAAATATCAATATTATAAACATTTAATATATGTGAAAACATTGCAAAACCAGATACAATACCTTCAATGAATAACATACAATGCTCTTTTACCAATTTGAATGATCCACTTTTATTAAATTGCTTTGTAGTGGCTTTTACTACTGAACAGGGTGAATTTTCCCGTTCCACTCGCCACAGAACTAGTGCGAGTAGATAGCTGTCACAGTCAATGCCAGCAGAGTAGCTCCGAAGACATGGATGCAATGCTGAAAAAAGTTCAATGATCTTACAGGAGTGGTCAAGGTCAGTGAATATATCTTCAGACACTACATCTTTACAAAGGAACTACTCGCCTCAGCCACTCAGAGAATTGCAGATTGTGTAAGCATGCACCTCTTCATTTTCCCACTTTCCCTAATTACAATGCCACTCGTGTCTTGCCCCTTCCAAATACTGAAGAACCTGGCCAGGCAGTGGTGTCTGAGTGCAAGAGCAAGAATGACTGATGATGATGAAACATTGCCCTTGATCTCACACTCATAACCACCAGCTCGGATACTGACACTTTACATACTTTAGAGGACAACAATTTATACTGCTTTAGATGAGGCTGCTAATTGGTTGGCAAGCAGACTCTGGTTAATAGAACCATTGCCATGAAGATATTTGTGTACAATATATATAGACATTTCATGCAGTATAAATTGTTACCTTTGAGATTTGTTATTCTTGTAAAATTACCCTGTTGAGTGCATGACGAAATGCTTTGCAGCACTGTCTCATTTTCAGCAAAGCAACATATGTGCAGTCAGTGGCACCCTGCACAATGGAGAAGCCTGCTATCATGACAAGATCATATGCATGCAGCATCCTCTTCTCTCTGGCCAGAGAGAACGCTGTGTACTCCCCTCTCCTTACAAAGATTGTCATTCACCTCCTTTATATAATAGTGGATGGCAAACTGGAAGACGTTTGCAATGTCACCTGCTCCAACATACAAGGGTCCCGATATGAAGAAGTGCATGGTGGCTTTCACAGCCATTGTCAGCACCATCCGCTAAGGCTGCCTGAAATTGATGACTTGTTTTCAATGAGCACTTCCTTCATAAAACAGGGATGTCACACGCACTGTTTCCTCAGTTAACTTGAAATGAAACATTCTCCCTAAACACACTGGGTGAATAGGGCCTCCCTGCTGAGTGTTATTCTCCCACTCCTCCCCCCTCTGCAAGTAGCTTGTCCTCTATGTTGCCTCTGCTCAATCTCCCTGTCGTGCTGCAACCAAGATGGATGGTAATTTCAGGGCCCATCACTGCATGCTATACCACTACCTGCAGACTTCAACTTAAAATAGCAATAGAGAACTCACAGCATCTGTAACAAACTCCGACAGAGCCAGCAGAAGTCAATCAGCAATTAACTGGAAAGTAGTTGATAATCCCATTAAAATAGGGGTCTCTTCTTGCTGCTTAAAACATTCAGCTGTGCAAGGTTAAGGGAAGGCAGTAGCTGGAGTGTCAAGATCAAAAATTGCACCATCATCAATTCAGCATTACACACTGTCTGACATCACATCTGTCTACTCTGCATACTTCTAGTGAATGCTCCTAATGCCCAGTCTACACCTACTGTGAAAAATGCATGCACATGGTACACATACTATTTTTCAACCAAAATGGCACCTATAGTGTCTCGATGCCTATGCCTCTTCGATTCGGAAAGAGATGGGGGAAACATTTTCTGGCTGGTGCCAGGATGGGTGGTGAGGACATGATTGGGTTTGGTTGCCATCAATGTTCCCTCTTAGCTGCATGGCCACAAAGTATCCCAGGAGTTCAAGTGCAGGCCAAGCACAAGTCAGCCCCTTTAACATATCACACAAAACTTTTTTAAAGGGCTTAATCTGCTTAAATGAACAGGCCACATGTCACAAAAAAAGTTAGAGGGGAATGTTGGTTATGATGCCCCCGTTATTAAATGCCCGTTGACACTGGAGGCATTTGCTGGCAGATAGCACTCATAAAAATAAATCCCTGTATGTGTCTGTGCCTTCAGAAAGTCAATGACAAAATTGGAGGATTTTTTAAAAAATGTACTAGCTTGTATCTG
The DNA here is from genome assembly GCF_964213995.1 of Mustelus asterias. NCBI lineage: Eukaryota > Metazoa > Chordata > Chondrichthyes > Carcharhiniformes > Triakidae > Mustelus > Mustelus asterias. The sequence continues at coordinate 46,989,451 of NC_135817.1, forward strand.
CCTGACAGGACTTACCGAATTCTTCCCAAATATCTTCCTTTTGCTTTTATTCTTTCACAACCTGATATTCAGTCCTGAATAAGAAAGAGTCTAAGTGGTGTTAAGAAAATTCTGACTCATTGACTATATAGACTCATTCTGACTCATTGACTAGGGATAGCCAGCTGTGGATAACGAAGGAAATAAAGGAGAGTATTAAATTAAAAACCGATGCGTACAGAGTGGCCAAAAATAGTGGAGACTTAGAAGATTGGGAAAACTTTAAAAAACAACAAAGAATGACTAAGAAAGCGATAAAGAAAGGAAAGATAGATTATGAAACTAAACTAGCTCTAAACATAAAAAATAATAGTAAAAGTTTTTACAAATATGAAAAGGAATAGAGTGGCTAGAGTGAATGTTGGACCCTTGGAGGACAAATGGGGGGATTTAATAGTGGAAAACGAGGAAATGGCTGAGACTTTAAATAGGTTTTTTGTGTCGGTCTTCACGGTGGAAGACACAAATAGTTTATCGAATATTAACGATCGAGTGTTGGTAGGAGAGGTACTCAATACAATTATTGTTACTAGAGAGGCAGTGCTTGGTAGACTAACAGGGCTGAAGGTGGACAAGTCCCCGGGCCCGGATGGAATGCATCCCAGGGTACTGAAAGAAATGTCAGAGGTAATAGCGGATGTGTTAGTGGTTATTTATCAAAATTCACTTGGACTCTGGGGTAGTGCCAGCTGATTGGAAAATGGCTACTGTTACGCCGCTGTTTAAAAAAGGAAGTAGACAAAAGGCGGGTAACTACAGGCCAGTTAGCTTAACGTCTGTAGTTGGGAAAATGCTGGAATCCATCATTAAAGAAGAAATAGCAGGCCATCTGGATAAGAATGGTTTGACCAAGCAGACGCAGCATGGATTCATGAGAGGAAAGTCGTGTTTGACGAACTTACTGGATTTTTATGAAGATGTGACTAGTGTGGTTGACGGAGGGGAACCGGTAGATGTGGGGTTTTTGGATTTCCAAAAGGCATTCGATAAGGTGCCTCACAAAAGGTTGCTGCAGAGGATTGGGGCACACGGAGTTGGGGGTAGGGTGTTAGTGTGGATTGGGGATTGGCTATCCGACAGGAAGCAGAGAGTTGGAATAAATGGGTGCTTTTCTGGTTGGCAGATGGTGACTAGTGGCGTGCTGCAGGGATCGGTACTGGGGCCTCAACTGTTTACTATTTACATAGATGATCTGGAGGAGGGGACTGAGTGTAGGGTAACAAAGTTTGGTGACGACACGAAGATAAGTGGGAAAGTGAATTGCGTGGAGGAAGCGGAAGGTCTGCAGAGAAATTTGAATAGGCTGTGAGTGGGCGAGGATCTGGCAGATGGAGTATAACATTGGCAAATGTGAGGTTATTCACTTTGGAAGAAATAATAGCAAATTGGATTATTATTTAAATGGAAAAAAATTACAACATGCTACTGTGCAAAGGGACCTGGGGGTCCTTGGGCATGAGTCGCAAAAACTCAGTCTGCAAGTACAACAGGTGATCAAGAAGGCAAATGGGATCTTGGCATTTATCGCGAGGGGGATAGAATATAAAAGCAGAGAAGTCTTGCTGCATCCGTACAAGGCATTGGTGAGGCTGCAGCTGGAATACTGTGTGCAGATTTGGTCCCCTTACTTGCTAAAGGATATATTGGCCTTGGAGGGAGTGCAGAGAAGGTTCACCAGGTTGATACCAGAGATGAGGGGTGTAGATTATGAGGAGAGATTGAGCAGATTAGGTTTGTACTCGTTGGAGTTTAGAAGGCTGAGGGATGATCTTATAGAGGCATGTAAGATAATGAAGGGGCTGGATAGGGTAGAAGTGGAGAGATTCTTTCCACTTAGAAAGGAAACCAGAACTAGAGGGCACAGCCTGAAAATAAAGGGGGGTCAGTTTAGGACAGAGTTGAGGAGGAACTTCTTCTCTCAGAGGGTGGTGAATCTCTGCCCACTGAAATGGTGGAGGCTACCTTGTTGAATATGTTTAAGTCGCGGATAGATGGATTTCTGATCGGTAGGGGAATTAAGGGTTATGGGGAGCAGGCGGGTAAGTGGAACTGATTCACTTCAGATCAGCCATGATCTTATTGAATGGCGGGGCAGGCTCGAGGGGCTAGATGGCCTACTCCTGCTCCTATTTCTTATGTTCTTATATGCTATCAGTCAAGGATCAAGACGGTGCAGTGACGTTCACAAATTTGAGGATGGTATTAGGGAGGCAGAGTGTCATCATTGTGTATAAAGAAGCTGACCCCACATTTATAAATGATTTCACCACACAGAGGCATGTCAATGAAGAATAGGAGATGATTAAGGATGAAACTGTGAGGCATACCAGAAATAAGCATGGAAGTTTGAGAGGAGAGCCACTGCTGAAGATGTGCTAAATTGAGACATTTAAAAGTCAAACTAAACAAGATGGCCACATAGGAAGAAAGTGAGATTAAATCAGTTTTAAACGCTTATTTATTTGACTCCTTTCACAACTTCAGGATGTCCCAAAGCTGTCTACAGCAAATGAAGCACTTATGAAATATAATCTTGTCATGGAGAGAAATGTTTTTAATGAGGGTCCTTAAAGTACATCGTTAGTTGAACGGTTCGACCTGAAACCACCCTGTCACAAGAATAAGAGTTGAGCTATTTGAATTGCTTTAATTACACAGCCTTTGAATTCTGTCTTCAGCTGCAATTTAACCTCAGAAGTGAAAACTGGACTCCAGGCTAGCAGCCTGCCTCTGAACTTCATTTCTTTTAAATTCAGATCTCCAGACAGAATCACCTACAGTGAATCAATTCCCAGAATACAAGAATAGTCTGCTGCATCTTCAACCCCCTCAACTGAGTTCCCAGGACAAAGACCACAAAGCCACCTAAAAGAACCTTCATTGGACATCTTAATGGATTCTACCCACATGAAATAATGCCAATACTTTTTGATTTCTTTAAGTAACTCGCAGTTTGTAACTGCTTTCCCTTTATTTTTCTGTCATGATGCTCATGAGTATGAATGTTTGTCACGATGCATTCCTTGGGTTTTGAGTGTGTTAATAAATCCTAGTTTTGTTGTACCTTAAAGAATTAACATTGAACCTTCTAAACCGGGGTTTGGGAAACACACCATGGCCCAGAATCTCACAACTATTACGGGACAGAGGGAGGCCATGTGGCCAATTGTGTCTGCACCAACTCTCCGAATGAGCATTATGACTTAGTGCCTTTCCCCTATGACCCTGCACATTTATTTCATGCAACAAAAACAGAAAATGTTGGAAAATCTCAGCAGATCTGACAGCATCTGTGGGGAGAGAATAGAGCCAACGTTTCGTGTCTAGATGACACTTTGTCAGAGCGGCCCTGTCTTGATTGTCCATTTCAACAAGGGAAAGGATACTTAGGAAAACAAATTAAATTAGAAATTAAAACTATTGCTGTCACGGGCAGAAGAGGGGAACAGTAATAATAATTCAATTCACTTTGCTCTCGTGTCCGTAACAGAATTTGTGGGTTTTGCCTGGAATCCATCCATTTGTATGAGCCAGAATTTGACCAAAGTGTACAAAAAGCTGACCAGAGCCCAAATTCCAAAACAGGCCTGAATTGGATGCCAAAGGAAACCAATCAGTGGCTGAAAATATCTACAAAACAAATACACATACTGCAGCAAATTCTTTTAATCTTACATTAGAACAACATACGTCGAAGATGGGTATGGAAAAGAAAGCACTAACTAGTGGAACCTTAGCCTCCCTAAGTCGGCAACAATTGAAATTTCTAGCCTGGAAAAGATGGGGTAAAGTTTTCTCCCGAGGCCAAAAAGCCTGAGGTACTCCAGGTACTTCTGGAGAATTAAGGCCTCAGTCCCTATCCGGAACAGAGTTAGAAGAATCAGAACCAAAAACTGATTGTATTCAAGATGATTACCCTAGCTATTAGCTAAACTGCTATTAGAGCTGGACAGGAAGAAACTAGAGAAAGAGAGAACGAGAGAGAGAATGAACTCACCAGCAAAAGATGCTAGAGGTGGAATTAAAAGCTCAAGAAGCAGCGAGGGAGTTCCAAAAGGAGATGGAAATGAAACAGAGAGAATTAGCTATATCAAGGGGAAATGACTTAGTGAGGTCCGAAGCACTGGGCCGCGAGATGCCAGCGTACTCCTGAAAGGCTGAGCAACCCAAACGAGATCAGCAAAGCTCTGAAGTACGGCAAACAGCTGGAAAAAGTTCAGAGGCCCTGCAGGGGGTAAAAGAACCCATCAGGGAAAGGGTGGCTCAAGGAAAGCTGCCTGAATTTAAAAAGGCTTTATCAGATTAGGCCAGTAAAATTCTAAGGGATCGGGAAAGTGGGTTTCCAAAGAGATGAAGGGAGTGAGCTGGAGATCGAATTGGCAATCATCTTTGCTAAATTAGACAGGGAACCGTGCCATTCCCAGGCAACAAAACCAATAGAGAGGGACCTGCTTCACATTGTCAAAGAGCCACATGTGCAGCAGTAGAAGCTAGCCAGTCCCATATGAGCCAGGATGTCCCACAGGACATGGGACCAAAGAGGGGCTGACCCACCCCTACAGTAACTATATTGGGAAAGCTATTACACTGTGAGCAAGTTCAAACTTGCTACCACCCAAAGGATAGGACAAGTGTTGCAGTTAACTCCTAGGTATCCAAAACGGGTAGGTCATACTAAGTTGAGAAGCCAGGGGGAAGTAAAAAGGCTGGGTTGGCAAATGCTAAAGGAGATGCAACCAATGAGGGGCTATCACAATCCTTCCTCCAAGGGATAAACAGGGACACTAAAAGTCCCCAGATCCGGCCAGTAAATTTATTTAAAAAAGAAAATGATGAGCAGTATCATAATAACAGCTGATTGTAGTTGTGGACTCCTGCATTAGATGCCATACGATACACTCTGTACTATATGCGGAGTCACCTGACCTGGTTGAAAGTCAAATAGCACATGTTAGAGATGGTCGAGATAAGGCTTCAGAAGCATTGCAGATGTGTGTTCACATTAGGAAAATGTGTTATCAATAACATTAGTTCAACAGCAATAGTGTCAGTTGGCGAGCATCATAAAAACAAGACGTGGTGTCAGAAATAAACCAAACACAACAAGGTTCTGAAACCACTGACAGAGCTCAGTCTGGACAGCAATCTTGCTGAAAACTGGAGAAGATTCCAGCAGCGATTTGAACTGTACCTCTCAGTGATGAGTAGTGATAAGAAAGATACACAGATAAGTCTCCCAGCCCTATAAGTCTATAACACATTCTTGTTTGAAAGTGATGAGAAATTACTTGAAAGAAATAATGGAAAAATTCGAAGCATACTGCAGCCCAGAAAAACATCACGTGTGTTCATGTTAGGAAAATGTGCTATCAATAAAGTTAGTTCAACAGCAATGGTAACGGTTGGCGTGCACCATAAAAACAAAGCAAGCAGAGGGTCTGGCTGTCCGAAACATTCTTTTCAATTTTAGAAGAGGGATGCCAGGAAAGTACCCAAACAGATACTTGGTAATTGGTAAGAAAACTACCTTGTCCAAATGTAAAACAAATGAAGCTTGCACCCCTGCAGTGTGGGCAGGAGGTCTGGCTTTCCAAACCCACCTTTCCAAATTTGAAAGCAGACTTGACAGGTTCCTACAAAGCCCAGAGCTGGTGAAGAAACTGCCTCATCCAGTTGAAGAGCCGCAGGGCACTCAAGCTGATAAAGCTCAGGCTTAAAAGCTACGGGGTGGGATCTGAAAGATTGTATGGTGATAGTAAAAGGTGATAGCAATGGAGTTCTGGTACAGCTGGACAGAGCCAGTTCCCTGCACAGCAATCCAGTCCTGTGCTCGATCCCCATGATTTGCAAGTTTATTTCCTTCAAGTGCCCATCTGATTTCTTTTTTTAAGTGACTGATTTTTTCCACTTCTACCACCTTTGTAGGCAACAAGTTCCAGGTCATTACCATTTGCTGCATAAAAAAAGTTCTTCCTTACATTCCCCTAGCACCTCTTGCCCGGAATCCTAAAACTGTGACCTCTAGTCCTTCTACTATCAGTTAATGGAAAATGTTGTCCCTGTCTAGCATGAGGACAGGTTTTTCCAATGGACAAAAGGTAACGTTGGAGGGGAGAAAGGTGAGCTTGCATGTAAATGTGGCATGAAGCTACAGATGATCAGCAAGTGATCATAGATGGCCTTTTCAGCATTCAAAACAGGGATATTAAGAGCTTGTGCAGTAATAAAGTCAATAGCTTAACTGTGCATGAGGCCAGGAGCAGAGAAATTGGAATAGAGGGAGCAAAGAAAACTTAGGTGACGTCTCAAATCACAAGAGAAAGGAGAAGTTTGTTACAAAGAATAAGTGGTGAGATGAGAGAAGGGACATTGATGAAGTTGCGAGGGACTTCGGAGGGTGGTGGACATTAAAGAGAGAAACAGATTAATACAAATTTAAGATATTGTTGTGGCCAGGTGAGGAGTGGCAAAATGGCTCCCCTCTCCTTCCATCTCTCGGTTGACTGAAACTAGTGTTTTAAAAAGAATTTGCTTTCCAATTCAGTGAGTGTTTAAATGTTTAAGTGCTGTGACTGTAAAAGATGCACACAGACAGGTTTTCTTGTATGCTTTAAAAGAAAAGGAAATAGTATTTAATGTACTTTACACCTATACACCTAAACATTATAAAAACATTGGAGGCGGTTCAGGAGAAGTTTACTGGATCGATACCTGGAATGAACAGGTTGTCTTATGAATTTAAAGCAAAATACTGCAGATGCTGGAATGTGAAACAAAAACAGAAAATGCTGGAAAGTCTCAGCAGGTCTGACAGCATCTGTCGGAAGAGAATAGAGCCAACATTTCGAGTCTAGATGACCCTTCGTCAGAGGTTGTCTTATGAAGATAGGTTGGACAGATCAGGCTTGTTTCCATTGGGATTTAGAAGAATGAGGGGTGACTAGATTGAAGTATATAAGATCCTGAATCGTCTTAACATGGTGGACATGGAAAGGATGTTTCCTCTTGTCGATGAGTATAGAACAAGGGAGGGCTTCATTTTAACATTAGGATTCGTCCTCATACGATAGAGATGAGGATAAATGTTTTCTCTCGCAAGGTTGTGTGACTTTGGAACTCTCTGCCTCAGTAAGCAAATGGAAGCGGGGTCACTGAATGGACAGATTCTCATTGAGCAAGGGAAGCAAAGGTTATTGGGGATAGATGGGAATGTAGAACTTGAAACTCAAACATGTCAACATGATTTTATTGAATGGTGGAGCAGGTTTGAGGAGCCAAAAAGCTTACCTCTGCTCTTATTTCGTATGTTCATATAAACACTCCCACTCATACATGACAGACAGACAGATTGACACACACACACAGACAGACACACATACAGACAGACACACACAGACAGACACACACAGACAGACACACACAGACAGACACACACAGACAGACACACACAGACAGACACACACAGACAGACACACACAGACACAGACACACAGACACACACAGACAGACACACAGACAGACACACAGACACACAGACAGACACACAGACAGACACACACAGACAGACACACACACAGACACACACAGACAGACACACACAGACAGACACACACACAGACAGACACACACAGACAGACACACACAGACAGACACACACAGACAGACACACACAGACAGACACACACAGACAGACAGACACAGACAGACAGACACACACAGACAGACACACACAGACAGACACACACAGACAGACAGACACACACAGACAGACAGACACACACAGACAGACAGACACACACACATACAGACACACACACACAGACAGACACACACACACCGACACAGAAGTATGTTACAAAGGAGGGAGGGTGGGTTAAATTGTTTAAGAGTATCGAAAGAAAGGTAATCATGTACGAATCCAGTAAATTGATGTGTTGAATGGTTTCAGGCCATGTTTGGTGCTTTTTTTCTGAATTCTATATCAAGACGATTTAAAGACTTGATGGACAATCTATCTTTTCCTCTGGAGTCAGCAGCTGTTTGACTTACAACGAAGATAGAAACAGAAAATGCTAGAAAAACTGAGCAGATTGCAATGAAGATGCTGCCCGAGTATTTGGATGGTCAGATACAGGCAGGGCATGGGCTTGCAGAACAGCTGAAGGGAGAGAAAGGGACTGCAATACTAAAAACAGAAAAAGCTGGAACAATTCTGCAGATCTGTGGAGCGAGAAACCGAGTTAACGTTTGCACCTACCCGAACAGCAATTTATGTCTGCATGTCTGTGAATGGTTCATTTACATGGCTTTGCATTTTGCGAGGTGAAGTTATGCGAATGTTGGGCCATCTTAAGAGCTGCTGTTTAGTTCACTTAAAATGCTGTTGTCAGTCTTTTTAGACTTATTCTGCGCTTTCAACCTACTCAATAAATGAAGTAATTTTCAGTATAAATCATGGTTTCTATAACAATTTTCCAAAATGTCCCGTTTAAGGAATCTACACTCCTATTGTCTACGTAGACAATGCATCATAGAACTCTGATCATAAACATGACCTAATACTGAACCAAGTTCGACGCTCCTGAAATTCCTGCCCATTTATTCATATGGCCTGACAGAGAGGCTGGAATTCTCCAGGTGTTCATGCCAGTGGTGAAGGGGTTAAAATCACTGAGTGCAACAGAGTTGAGGACAGCACAGTTCCCTGGGAAGCTGTGAAGTCATTTCAGTGCAGTTCCCACACTTACAGATGGGCAGCACAAACAAGTTGAACGAGGGACAAGAGGATGGGAACTCTGATAACGACAAGGTGATAACCATAACAGCAGGTATGGATGTTTGGATGGTGTAGCCATGTAGGCATACATCATTAGTAATTAATCTTTATAATTAGACAAGCATATAGAGGCTGTAACTGGTTAATTATATTCACCTGACATAAATGAAGTAATCAAAACGATTAGTTGTAATTGGATATCAATGACTTCAGAACAAATATATACTTGTATTAGTATATGCAAATTACTTGTAAACTAACCAAATGTATAATTGCTCATGCCACGTATCACTTAGAAAGTCTGTACACCACCTCATGGACAGCAGACTTCCTTGCCATAGCTTGGATAAAAGCTAATTTAAAACTCTGAAGCTTTGTTTGGTCTCTCTTGGAAAACGAACTATGAGTTTGCTGGATAGCAGCGAAGTTCCGTATCTGGCAGGATTCTCTGATCCTGTCGGTGGAGCACCCCCTGGGATTCCTGGCAGCATGGGGTGGCTTAATGGCAATTCCCATGGACAGCGGCAGGACCAAGGATCCTGCCACTGGTGAACAGTGCACCCGCCTCCTGCTGCCAAGTAAAACATTGTGGGGAGACTAGAGAATCTCACCCAGACTGATTGTCAAGCCAATAAAAAAGCTTGATTCTATTTGTTTAATTCTCTAATATTCCACTAGATTATATGTGCAGCAACCTTTTATTAAAACCCTCCAGGAGATTCTAACTTACATTAGAAAATGACGAATGGTCCATAAATTCTGGAAATTTTCAGTGCAGTGCAAGAGTGAATTTGCTCTGCTTTTCTTGTCAGTGAAATTTGTGTGTAATGACTGAAGCTGTATTTACATCAAAACATTTCTTCAATAATTTGCACTGAAGTCTGACGTGGCTCATTAAGTGAACGAGGAACAAGAGGATGGGAACTCTGATAACGACAAGGTGATAACCATAACAGCAGGTATGGATGTTTGGACGGTGTAGCCATGCAGGCATACATCATTAGTAATTAATCTTTATAATTAGACAAGCATATAGAGGTTGTAACTGATCAACACCTGGTTAACACCTGGTGTTGTTAAACTTCTTACTGTGGCTCATTAACACAGTTCCACACCATGCAAATGACCAGAGAAGGTGAAATTTAAACCAGTTTTGAACAAGTGTAAATTTACTAGAATTTGAGGTACAGTAGAATCTAAAGTCACAAAGTTTATGCTGTTTACCAGAAATGTTTCCTGGAGATTTAAAAAATTGAGACCTGCACAATATTTTCTACATATTTGAATATTTTCTATGACATCAGAAGAGCCTCCATAAATGCTTTTTTTCTTAAACACGTGCTCAATGTGCATCATTGATCATCTGATGGCTTCATACAAAATCGACAAGTGTAAAAATGGAAGCAAATTTACTGGAAGTTTGCCATAAATCAGATTGAAGAAATTTCTTCCCAATATCTTTAGTAAACTAATCAGTTACCATAATGTAACAAATCACCATAATTGGTCATTTTCTGCTTCAATTCTTTCCTTGTCATTAAGTTTTCAACATTTTAGTTGTCATTTGTTACCAAAAAGGAGTCAGTGTTATTGAATCAATTCTCAATGTTTATTCACTTCAGAAAATACTCTGTCCATGGCTCAGAGTGTCTTGAACTGATGATTCTTTCTTCTTATGACTTCAGATGAGTCTATAAGTGGACAGCAAGCGTCGAATTTATGTGAAATATGAAAAGGCAGGGTGGAAATATGAGTGTGGTCGCTTTGGAAGAAAGGTGAGAAACTGCAGATAATCAACAGTTAATTTCAGAAGATTTTCAGATTAAATAAACAACAGCCTAAATGGATTATCCATCAAACTTGGTTATACCGGATTAGAGTTTTGCTCCTGTTGTGGTCACGATCAGCAAAATGATAGCACTGGAATGGGAAAGAAAATCGGATGGGTTTATATGTGCAACCAATTCACAAACTGCTCCATTTTGGGCCTCTGCCAAAGTTGAATTTCATCTCCAAACTGCTTCAGAAGTTGCACAGAATCATCTACAGCTAATGTTAAAACAACTTGCCGCAGGGCATTCCCGCTCTCTGTGGGATTTAGTTTACTTTTCTAAAAGTAGTAATTTATGTACTTCATACACCAAGATTTTGGAGCAGGCTTTTGAAAAAAAAAACTGATGCATTTAATTTAAATCTTCTAAATAAATCTGCTGAAATCCCACAGTGGTGCAGACTATTCGTGTGTGACAAGATTGATATTATGGGTGATTTGTGATAATGAAACTCCATTTGCTTCAGGCACCGACAAATACAACATATATTACAGTATCAGTTAATTTCCTGCATATTTTATTGTATTAAATTACCAGGAGCTTCTATTTGAGACCAAACACAACCTCCAGTCTTTTTCCTTCCATGGTCACCAAGGAAAACTGACTCAATCCTGTTGGTTTCACATAAAGACTGGGGTATTTATTCAACCTTTTCTCTTTTCTGTACAAATACAACAACTGATAATATAAATTTAACAAAGCATACCCTAGATCAAAAAGGGTAATTTCAGTTGCTTCTCTGTCAGATAACAATTACTTTTCTTTTTAAATCACCAGTCAGTCTCACCTACCTCTTTTATTCAGGTTTTGCTGATGTTCCATGAAGTGTTTGCGTCAATCCGTTGCAACTGCAATATACATTTTGCATGAAAGACATTTTGAGGTTTGTAGAGACTCATCCAACATGCCAGGACTGTTGGACAGAGCCTTGCATGCTGAGGGAAATATGCAAACCCAGGGCTACAATGTTATTTCTGACTTCTATTTTCGTATCTTGACACTAATCTCCGTTCTCGCGTAACAGGATAATACTATTTTTTCTTCTTTCAAATAGTTTTCTGTCTAGGTGAAATGTAAAAATACAGAAAAGAGAAATACCATACACAGTTATTTCTCTGTCCCTCGCCACCCTTTGGAATCCCCACAAAGCTTTTAACAAGATGGTCCGAGATCCAACAAGACTGGTTATAACTGCAGTGGGCTGGTGTTAAGTGTGATAAACTGATTTTAGTTCATAATTGTAGAGTTGCTGAAGTAGGGCATCTTTTATCTTGCACAGAAGAGAAAATAATGTCTTAAATCTTCATTACAGCTAGCATTAAAAGAAATTTGGTTGGGACACTTCAACCATTTTCTCTTTTAATTTTTGATAAAATTAGGTAGCTCAATTATTTGAAACATATACGCCTCATTCAAGCTGCAGTCAAAATCCACCACTGCAAAAGCACAGGTGTATTGGCACAATGTGCAACAGATGATTAGAATGTGGTTTTGTACCCACAATTCCACCATCTGCTGCAGGTTCAAAACCCTGGCTGTACCATATCATCAAGGGATTGGCCAAGCTCCCACTAGATATTTTCTTATAGTGTTCGGTCTGAGGGAAAAGAAAAATTAAAAGGGAAAAAAAAATTCCTCATGCTACCCTCAAGCATTCCCAAGTGATCACTTTGAAAATGGCACTGACAAGGCACCTACCCAAGGAGGGACATTCACTGCATTACTCCCCCATCTCAGTGGGGTACTGTGTCTCTCAAAGATGCAGTGAGGGAGCATGTGAAGGACAAAGTGGCTATTGAAGCTGCCTCGATAAGTCTAGGAAAATGGAATTAGAGTAGACAGCACAGATATTTTGAGGACAGACTCCTGGAGGCAAATAAGGGCAGAGCATAATCTTAGCATATTCCAGGCAGCTGATCGTGTTAATGTTGCTGTGGCATCTTGACATCCTGAGCAACTGTGCCAGCTGAAGAACTTTAAACACTTCTTTTAAGAGTCTAATTTCAAATTTGCTTCTTTCTCAATGGACCATCTAGCCTCAAAGAACAACAGTCCTCACTTCTACCAAGATCAAATCCTGACATGCTAGTATACCTCTACATGTATAGCTTTGAGGTGAGGGAGGCAGAGCTGGTGGGAATTCCTTCTTACCTCATTCTGCAATATCCATGATGGGTGGACATGTTAGCCCCTGCTCTCAATGTTGGTAGAACAGGTTAAAAAAGGGGTGATGACCTGATTTAATTTAGCCCAGCCCAAAGTTGCTTCCCTCCCACCCAACCAACTAACAATGGATTTGCACTGCCACATTTGGCACTCCTCTGTGGAGCTAGTGCCAACACGGGCAAAAGGTGCCAAGTAATTGCCTCTGGTGTCAGTATCTCTAATGATGCATACTCATTGTACGAAAGAATAACAGGGTTGATTAAGCTTAAAGGACACAGTTTCTTAAACAAGAGCAGCTTTAATAAAATAGTTTAGAAAAACAATACAGATGAATAATTTGAAATTGCTCTTTTCAATGAAACACAACATACATTGTACAATTATCAATGTGGTTTAAAAAGGTAACTTAAGTGTATAAATGTATACAAACATGCAATAAAAATATATAAAAATAAAACTTTGTATGAATCCTGCATAGTTTCTCCCTCCAATATCACATGGTACAATTTAGTTCATCCACTAATAACTGTGGCAACCGTTCCAAGTGTAATCGGACACAGTTTTAGACAGCAGCTTGTTAATACACTGTAATATTTTAAAATACTATTTTGGACACAATGCAACTCCGTACAAGCAAATACCGTTAATGAACCTGCAACCTGCTGCAAGAGAGGCAAACTATTGTCTCAGATGTGGGTGCACTGCACCAATACAATGGCTGCAGCTGTTTCTCTACTCTCCCTAAGTCAGTGCTTATGAAGACCCTTTGCTTTGTGACAATGCATTATTAATTTTAGGCTCTCCTGAAATACAACCGACCACAGGGTAAACCTGAAAATGTTTTCAATCTCCTAAAGCAATGAAATAAATTTCTGTAATACTAATTCAAATATATCAAATCATAACATTTAACTCTGACCAGCTGCATTCTCAAAGTGACAAATCCATGCTCCTAGCAGTACAATCTATTTTGCAACCTCTGAGGTGTTAGATCATTGTTATCGATTCTTACTTCTATTCCATTCACTTGTATTCTTGAAAAGATATTTATTGTAAAGAGTTGACCAAAATAATATCTGCTTTTGCCAGGAGTCATCCATCAATCCACTACTCATTGATAAATAGAAACATCTTTCTAATCTCTGGCTTAATTTCAGAATGTCAATTCCATCAAACCATCCATTCGAATCTAGGCTTTTTTGAGGTAGTTTTAGTTATGCTTTCTACTACAAAATAAACACGGTCTACACTCTGTTCCCTTAAGCTTGCCGTGTGTTACTCTTGGTTGTATCCATCCTGCTGAATGGGGAAATGTGGGGACAAAGGGTGTGAATGTCTGGGGTAGACAGATCACAGGTGTCACAGTCACACTGGGATTCACTGTCTCCACTAAGACACGCAGCTGTACAGCAACCTGGAAGATATGGTGCAAGCCTTGTACGTAATAAATACCATGTGTGTAAGGTATGTAAACAAATTCAAAGGGACCGCGCACTGAAAAAACTGGTCATATACGAAAACTAAATTTAAATGAAACACTGGTTGTGTCATACTATTTTCACCTAGAATAAGAAGGACAACAAACACATGGGAAGACCACCACCTGCAAGTTCCCCTCTAAGTCACATCCTGACTTGGAACCATATGACCGTTCCTGCATTGTCACTGGATCAAAATCCTACAACTCCCTTCCTAATGGCACTGTGGGTGTTCCTACCAAATGGACTGCAATCATTCAAGAAAACACCTCATAACCGCCTTTGCAAGGACAATTAAAGTTGGACAATAAATGCTGGCCTTTCGAGCAATGCTCACGGTCCACAAACAAATTTTAACAAAAAAAATTCAAGACCGAAATCAATATATTTTTGTTGGGCAATGGTATCAAGGAATATAGAAGGCAGGTAAATGGATTTGAGGTACAGATCAGCCATGATTTAAATGAATGGCAGAGCGGGTTGATTTCCCCTTAGCACTCCAGCTATTCATCCTCCTTTTAACTCTGCATCGACTCCCTGACATCAGGACAATGCCACAGACCGGGTCCAAATTTTTAAGTAGCTGAATTGTCTCACTCATGCTCAGGTCCAACCAATAGCTAATATTCACAATTAAAACTAAGGAGCAATAGACGTACTGCTCTGGAAATGACCTGATCTGCAGGTTCTGGTGTATGTGGGGATCATTTTAATCCCATAGTAAACTGACATTATATAGAAGGCCTGTTTTACACCTGGTTCAATTTTACTTTTCAAATAAAATCAGACAAGGTAATACCGACAGCCAAGCTGATTACCTCATTTATCTGGGTGAGTTAGATTAAAATTATTCCCTACGTCAGTCACTTTACTGCATGCCCTTAGTAAAGGAACATGTGTGAAATGCAAATAAATACAATGGGAATTAGAAGAAAAAATATACAGAAACTAGCAAAAAGAAACATGGACACACACATCGCAGAAGAGAGGCTGAGAGAAGAATAGAGAACGGAATGTAAATTGGGAATGGAGAGAAGCAGGAAGACAAACCTTTTACCTTAATTTTCTCTGTGAGCCATCTCATGGAAAACAATCGATTAGGCACACTTTTATTTCTTGCTGTTATTTTTAGTGGTAGTGACAATGTGTTACAGTTCATTCAGGGAGTCAAAGAGTTGTAGCACAATGCACTTTTATATGCATGTTATAGTCTGAAATTATGGATAGTGACGGTAGAGGTGCTAACATTCTTTCCATTATATGACTGACCAGGAATCTCTCCCACTTTTACTGCCTGCCATTGGCACGTGAGAGAAAGATTTGCAGGTTGTTACTCAACCTGTTTGGCCACATTGCGAATGCACCCTCCCTGGACACCAAGTCCTGGAGTGAGTCCCAAACCTGCAGTGGGACCCGACCCTGGAACTCTGGCTTAGCAGTACAGAAGCTACCCATTGTGCAAGAAGACCTCCTGATTATTGGGACCAGTATTATTTCAGTGTTAAATAATGAGGTAGCACATTATTCCAAAACTGTTGCGTGTTAGGTCTTTCCGTCTTTGAGTAATGTTTTTTATTCACTTTATGTTTGGTTTTAGCTTTCATTTTCCGTTTATCTTTGAACACATCATTGCCTTCTATTTCATTTGCAGTTTTATTCAAATTTCTTCCTTCATCCTTTGCCTTCTTGCTTTCACACTGTTCATCCTGTGCATTCCCAACACCATCATCTTCCTCATTACTCTCCTCTTCTTTATCGACCTTATCTTCTTCCCAACTCTCTCCATCCTCATATCTGCCTTTTACACTATTGGTTCCATTGTTATAGCTCTTGCCTTGCTCTTCATCCTCACTGTCCTCGTCTTTCTCCTCCTCAGCTTCGTTGCCCTTACCTTTGTCTTCCTCGTTTTTATCACCTTCCCCTTCCTCACCACCGTCATCTTCCTTTTCTTCATCGCCCTCGGCCTCCTCTGTCTCGTCGCCCTCACCTGCCTCTTCCTCACCGCCCTCATCTTCCTTTTCTTCATCGCCCTCAGCCTCCTCTGTCTCATCGCCCTCACCTGCCTCTTCCTCACCGCCCTCAACTTCCTTTTCTTCATCGCCCTCAGCCTCCTCTGTCTCGTCGCCCTCACCTGCCTCTTCCTCACCGCCCTCATCTTCCTTTTCTTCATCACCCTCGGCTTCCTCTTCCTCATCACCCTCAACTTCCTCACTGTCCTTAACCTCCTCTTCCTCACCGCCCTCATCTTCCTTTTCTTCATCGCCCTCGACTTTCTCTTCCTCATCACCCTCAACTTCCTCACTGCCCTTAACCTCCTTTTCCTCATCGCTCTCAGCTTCTTCTTCCTCATCGCTCTCAGCTTCTTCTTCCTCATCGCTCTTAGCTTCCTTGTCTTCAGCTTCCTCATTACCCTCAGTTTCCTTAATGCTCTTAACTTCTTCATTGCCTTTAACTTCCTCTTCCTCATCACCCTCGTCTTCCTCTTCCCCATCGCCCTCACCTTCCTCTTCCCCATCGCCCTCACCTTCCTCTTCCTCATCATCCTCACCCCCATCTTCATCACCCTCACCTTCTTCTTCCTCATTGCCCTCACCTTCCTCTTCCTCACCTTCCTCTTCCTCATTGCCCTCACCTTCCTCTTCCTCATCACCCTCACCTTCCTCTTCCTCATCGCCCTCACCTTCCTCTTCCTCATCACCCTCGCCTTCCTCTTCCCCATCGCTCTCGCCTTCCTCTTCCTCATTGCCCTCACCTTCCTCTTCCTCATCGCCCTCACCTTCCTCTTCCTCATCACCCTCTTCCTCATCACCCTCACCTTCCTCTTCCTCATCGTCCTCACCTCCCTCTTCCTCATCGCACTCTTCTTCATCACCCTCACCTTCCTCTTCCTCATTGCCCTCACCTTCCTCTTCTTCATCTGCATCACCCTCCTCTTCCTCACCTACGTCTTCCCTACTCTCACCTTTTTCCTCTTCATCTTCCCTGCTCTGGCCTTCCTCTTCATCACTCCTATCTTCCTCTTCATTGCTCTCATCTTCTTCACCCCTCCTCTCACTTACATCATCTCCATATTTCTCACCCTCATCTTCCTCAGAATCTTCTTCTTTGCTCTTACCTTCCTCACCATCTGTATTGTCGCTTTCATCTTCATCCTCACTATTCTCGCCTTCCTCATCATTGCTATCTTCATGGTACATTTCAATTACTTCCTTTGTTTCCACTGCACTCTGTCTATCTTCACTCTGGTCAAGTTCACATCCTTCTTTATCAATTTCTTCTCCATTATCGTCTCCTAATTCTTGAGGTTCTTCCTTATCAGTAGTTACATCTTCTTCATCTTCATCCTCCTCAATTTCTTTCCCTCTTTTTTCCGCACCTGTGCTTTCCTCCAATAATTCATCATCTACAATGGCTCTTTCAATTATTTTATTGCCTAATTTCAGCATATTTCTTTGTAATGTAATTTTTCCCATTTTTGCATTTAAATTTCCCTCTAAATCACCTTGTGCCTGTTTTTCATGGAACACGAGCTTTGATTCTATTTGTTCCTTTCCTATCTCTTTATCCATGTGCTCTTTTTGCAGAAAATGTTTGATTGATTTATTGCCTTTTAGACTCTTATTTCTATTTGCTTTTTTAATGCTATTGTCTAAGTCACTATTTCTATGTTTGTTGACATCATTATTATTTCCTTCTTTGGTTTTCCTGTTGAACATAAACACTTTTCTATCTCCCTGTGCTGCTGTTCCCTCACTTTGCTTTGGAATGTTTCTCTCATGTTGCTTTGTGGACAACCTTGAGGTAGGCTTGTCTTTTCTATTAATTGCTTTAAAAGGTATTTCAGTTGCAGAGCTTGTATCATTGTGAGACAAGTCAAAGATTTCTTCAAAAGGCTTGCTCAATGTTTCATCAATCCTAGCCTTGCTAGAATAGTTTGTGATCTTCTGTTTAACAACTGTATCATGTGCTCGTGCTACTTTGATAGCCATAGTATTTTGTTCCTCAGTAATTGTCCGACTATCATACAAACGGTTGTGTGTAGGTGTAGCTGACTGGTTCAGTTTGGTTACAAGATTCTCTTTGCCTGCTGTTTTTTCCTCCTTGCTAATAGCTTTCCTACTTCTATGTCTGGTATGTTTCCCATCTCCCGCTGCTCCAAGCATGCTTGTGTGCAAATGTAATCTTGGTGACTGAGCTTGCTGTGGAACTTTTCTCGGTTTTTTAGCCTGATGCTCAACATTGTAACTAGTCTGTTTTTGTCCACCCTTACCAGAGCATTCACCCCTCTTCTATTCCAGATGAAAAGCAATGAATAGAAAGGAGAAAAGAAAATTAATAGGTAGTACATATAAAATAAATGAAAGGTAAACATAATCCCCACACAACTGTGTGTTTGGAATAGTAAATAATAAAACAGAAGAATGAGCAAGAAAACAGGCAAAACACAGAGAATTACATTTATAATGGAGTAAATTAAAAACAGGAAAGTGATAGCTTGTGATTCAAAATCTATTTGTCAATTTAACTGTGCTAATCATCTTAAAATGTTGCTAAAAAGTATGATAATGAACAATATCACCGCTCAATGGCTTTCATTAAGACATCAAAAATACAAATCGTAGTTTCTCAGCCCAAACAAATACTGCTCTGCACTAATTTGAGGCAATGCCAGAATATTTTGCGGAAAAAAAGTTAGTAAAGAAAAAAGACCATTTTAAAAATGAATCCTCAGATGAACCAGAGAGCTATACATCTATAACAAAATGGTATGCTGTGTTTACCTCAGTTGAAAATTGAATCCATACCCATAACATTTATTGATTAGAGAAAATATTTCCAGTGTTACATTATTTAGAACCAATGGAGATAAGTCTCTAATAGGACGGCATTCTTAATTGCTACATTCTACACTATGTGGTGATTAAACCCCGCCCCCCCACATGCAAGTTACACCCTTGTAGAAATGGATTTTCAATTTTATATTCAGTAATTGCTTTATTACAGAATACTTAAAATAGGCATATCACCAAAATAATTCAGTAATAACTTCTAAAAGTTTAGATGAACAAGATCAACACTGCTCTTACCTTTTCCTTGTGAACTGGTGATAAGGTCAATGTCTTGTCATTAGGATTCACAACCACTGTGTGTGTCTGAAGAGCAAAATTTGTGCAAAGTTATATTTCAAAATAATCAGATGATAAACACAGGATTATGAACATCAACAAAATATACATTCACAACTGTAACAGCCTCCTTAAAGTTGTTAAATGCCTAAAGATTAGTCCTACAATCTGGAACATTCAGAAATTCCTGTCAAACACTGTCATTCTATAGTTATACATTCACCATCACTGATACTCATAACTGCCGTAGTGGGATTTGAACACCAGCTCAATAGTCCAGGCCTCCGGATTATTAGTCCAGTTACGCAGCCGCTATGCTACCATTGTGGACAACTCTGGGTTCCAGAATTTGCTCCATCCAAGAGGACCTGGTTGACAGAATGCAGGAATTTCAACCAGACGCTCAAATCCTCCAATTTGCATTCAAACAGAGCCTATCAGTAAGATTGATGTGCTACTCTAGGTGTCTGAGAAAGACGCACACATTTTCACCACTCTTTGTAAGGAAATTCTTAAATTAACCATTTGCTGTATTAATTATTAACTCATAGTCACACTCCAATGTTTTGCACTCACCTACCAGTGGAAACCATTTCTCCATGTCCGCCCCAGCAAACTCTTTCATACTTTTAAAAACCTCTATCAGGTCTCCTCTTTTGCAGAACAAAAAGAAACAGCCCAAACTACTCCATCTTGCTTGTTCATTCCAGCTTTGAATTTCTGATAATATTCTTTTAAATTGCTTTTGTACATCCTTCGATATCCTTTTTTCTAATATGGAGATGAGAACTGCACACAACAGTCCAATTGGAATGGTTTTACAACAATGTAACATTACCTCCATGATTTCATATTCTATTCCTCTGTAAGTGAGCCCAGTATGTTATGGCCTTATTAATTTGCATTCTATTTATTTTTATTCCCAGATCTTTTTGCTTGGTAACCCAAATTTGGTTTGCACTTTTCAAGATAAGAAACTTCCTTATTCCTCACATCAGAATGAATCAACTCAAATTTTGCTGCAGTGAGTTTTTTTTTTCTAATTATCCACCAGATTTCCACAATAATCTTAACCACCCATTATGCATTGTGTCACCTTACCATGTTCAACAAATCAGTGGTGTCACCAAAGCCTTTGTCATTTTCCTCTTCAGATTCCTCTTCAACTGAGCTCTTTTGAGCATTTTTGATATCTTTGACCCTTGGAACTAAAAAAAATATAGAAATTTGATTAATATTTATTCTCAGGGATTGAAGAAAGTAAATCAAGGCTAGCACATCTGTATTCTCAATGTGTACCAAACATACAACTAAATTTCAAGGTGGAAGCATTTAGAAGTACAATGGAGATAATTCCCTTCACATACCATACCAACCCTGCATCAGCAAAAAGGGACAAGGTGTCAAGATACTATAACTTGATGGTGCAGTAAATATTAAAATCATTTTAATTTCACGAACTTGAATTAATTTTTATCATGTTTCTATTTCCTGAAAATTATGTCCCTTAAAATATATGTTCTGGAACGTGTCAAATAATTTCCCTTCAGTTTTGAATGTTAACATTATAATGCACATTTGAACTGTAGCCTACTGCCGTTTTGAAAGTTCTCAGTCTCCACACGAGTATTTCATTTAACCTGCTGCTATATCTGTTTTTTTATGAATGCTCAAAACACAAGGCAAAGTAATAGTTCTGGATGAATCAGAGATAAGTACTGTAAAATATTCCACATTAACATTAGGCTTACAGAGCCAAATGTAAAAAACGTTAGCCTAAAGCCAATTCTTTAATTCACCTCAACAATCTTTTAATGTCTTTGTATTACTGTAATTAATTTTCAAAAATTTCAAACTGCTTTTATAAAAATGCATCTCATAATAACATTGATTATTGAATGTTGTGAATGGATCAGACCGCCACACACCTGGGAGTATAACTGCTTTGAAAATGCACTTTGACTTAAAAAAAACATTTATACATTCAGTTATACTAAGATGTGCAATATTTCTGCTTAAATATTAAGTAAAATATTAAGTTTCTGTTGCAATTGCTAAGGCAATTATCATTTTAAGAACTAAGCGAATGGAACTATCAAATGCAAGTCCCAAAACATTTCAAAAATCCTGTAATTTCATATCATGAAAACAACTTATTTGGTCACTGTTGTGCAGTGGTTCCAGCTGTGAGTACATTACCTATGTTAGGAGATGGTGCTTCTTCAAAGATCTTAACGCCATTAATTGGCTTTGAGGCAATGAGACTTTCTTCAGCAACTTTCATTCCAGGAATTGTTTGACTACTGATGGGCAGGGAGGAATTAAGGAGACTAGCTCCAATTGGAGGTAGTGTGCGTACCAGTTGACCAAACTTTTCTGGAGACATTTCCTGAAAATAAAACCATAAGTAAACAAGGTTTTGTATATTATAAGTAAAATCATGAGTTACAGAGCAGTGCCAGATAATGAATAATTAATTACCAAGTAATTAACTAATTTTTTCCTCAACAAAATGAAAATTTGGGTAAGCTGCCATATTACAACTGTCATATCCTTTTGTAAAATTAAACAGAGGGCTCCATAGAACCATAAGGTTAATAGAATCTCTACAGTGCAGAAAGAGGCTATTCGGCCACACCAGTCTGCACTAACGCTCCAAAAGAGCATTTCACCCAGGCCCACCCTCCCGTGCTATCCCCATAACCCCACACATTACCATGGTTAATCCACCTAACCTCCACATCTCTGGACACTAAAGGGCAACTTAGCATGGCCAATCCACCTAACCTGTACATCTCGGCAATGTGGGAGGAAACCGGAGCACCTGGAGAAAATCCACACAGACATGTAAAGAACGTGCAAAATCCACACAGTCACCCAAGGCCAGAATCAAACCCCAGCCTCTGGAACTGTGAAGCAGCAGTGCCAAGCACTGTGCCACCGTGTTACTCCTATCCAATGCAATCATGAATATTAACATAGTTTCTGCCTCAAACTCTAATCCTGTAAGCCTTACAACTTTCTGTATAAATATTCTAAATATTTCACATGTAACTTACACCAACAGCATCTTATTCCAGACCTCTCAATTACCAGGAAGAAACTGGAGTTTTTTTTAATATTAGAATAATAAATGCATTTTTTTTGCACATACTCGCTCTCGGCGCCTAATACGTGCTGATAATGCTCGTCGTAATGTGCTTGTTGTACTTGAATCGCCCAGTGTTGCAGAATAAGTATCAGTCAAGTAATTCTCATTTATGTCATCGTCCTTAATCACAATATTTTCTGAACCCTTTGGTCTGGGTCTGGCAAGTACAAGCATGTGACAACCTCCACAGGCAACCTACAAAAGATATCAAAGAAAGCAGCGCTAGTATTTATCATGATCTTGCCCTGGAGATCATTTGCAGCAAGAAAAAACAACTCTTGTCATTGAACTCTTGGTGAAGCATAACTTCTGCATGCATTGCTCTTCTGACAATTCCAGGAAAGTGTGTTATGGCCTATATATTTGATTGGAAGAGTATAAGTAGCTAGGAGTAATTCTCCTTCTATTTGGTGTTACTTCTAGAGACTTTTTTGATTCTTCTTTTACATAATCATAGAATCCCTACAGTATAGATGGAAGCCATTCAGCCCATCGAGTCTGCACCAATCACAATCACACCCAGGACCTATTCCTGTAACTCTACATATTTATCCCGCTAACTCTCCTGATGCTAGGGTCAATTTAGCATGGCCAATCAACCTAACCCACACATCTTTGGACTGTGGGAGGAAACCGGAGCACCCGGAGGAAACCTACGCAGACACGGGGAGAACGTGCAAACTCCACACAGACAGTGACTCAATGCTGGAATTGAACCCGGGTCCCTGGCGCTGTAAGGCAGCAGTGCTAACCACTGTGCTACCGTGCCGCCTGCCGCCGCCCATAAGCCAAACGGTGGGGTACAGATTCTAAAGGAACCATCCAAAAAACTCCAGTGACTGGAATTTATTCAGAAAAGCAAGAAAAACAAAATTCCAAATACCCTGTTGATAGCAGCATGGCCCATTATATGGTTCTGCAGTGCTTCCGCTTATCAATAACCTAGATTTTGCAGTCAGCAGCCAAATGACAGCATTTGCTGTTGACCCCAAATAAAGCACAAGTATCTAGCAATCTCTGTGGCGGCAATTTCACATTTCCCGGTGTTAATTTCAGATATAGGGAGTCTCTGGCATCCAGTAACAGTGATGTCATTAAGCAGGTTAAGCAGCCAATCACTTGAAAGAATTCTCAGAAAACAAATTAGGAAGCAAAAAAATTCAGATTATAACTCACCTTCTAATCATTTTACCGACAGTAAAATAAAGGTTGGACCATATACATGAATTAAGGTAAAAACATAAATATTAAACTCAATTTTATTTTTAAACATTTATGGAGTTTTTATCAGAATGGAAAATTTGATATTCTGCAAGTATAAAATTAGTTTTTCAGGACCATGTCATTAAAAACCCAGTTACACCGCATTCTACAAGGTGTTATTTTCTCAAAGGCCTTTACAGTGAAACTAATAATGCAGGAAGAGGTAGTTCACATCAGTTCAAGTTGATCTCCGCCTGCAAGGACATCACAAGTGGAGGAACAGGGAATCACTGACAGCAAACATCTGGATTTCCGCGTTCAACTGTACACGTGGAAAAATCAGAAGTTGGTCTCAGTTTCACAAAACATTGATGCAAATGCTGATAGCTTTGTCATCATTGCAACCGCAAAATTGGGGCCAATAATCTGTGGATAGCCCTGAAAAGTTTAAGTTGAAATAATGAATAACTGATGTAATTCATTCAGTAACATCGCAAAATTATAGTGGCACCCAACAGATTTTATCTCCTGCTGATTTCAGGATACTTAGAAGCTCCAGGAATGTCCACGGCTCCTCCAAGAAAAATGGGCAGGTGCGGTGTATGGGCAGATATCAATCAGGATTTATTTACACCCAGTGGCATGTTCTGTTACACACTACAATGCCCCTCTTTCGGGATAATGAAACTTGTATTGGCCTCCTATTCAACCTGTCAGAAGGGGAAAATATTCCAGCAGGAGGCAACAACTAAGAGGCGAATAAAGAAGAAACAACATAAACAGTTTTACTAACTGCATTGGCAACAATACACTGTAGGAAATTTTTTTTAAAAACATGCTTCAATAATACACTTATTTTGGCACCTCAGATTGATCCCAAGCCTAACAATAGCTCTGCAGCCAAAACATCACCCCTATGTTACACAGATTAATTGCTCTCCTGATCTACAATTAAAGTTTGGGAATTCAAAATCCTTCCAGCTCACGTGGATATATAACGACATTTTACACATTGAAAATTATATTCAACTGAATCTAGCGACTGAATAGAATATTGTTTTGAATACTTACTGATTGGACTGCTAACTTCAAAAATCTAGAGCAAAGAGTAGGTTTGAATTGATTGGTAAAATTCTCTTCTCCAAGTCCCAACTTGCCATGACGTCCATCTCCGAAGGTATACAAAAGGCTATTATCTACCAATAAGATATAAGCAATGATAAAAAGATTGACAATTGGGCCAGTCTGTTGCACTACATCTTAATAAACTGTATGGACTGACACAACCCTGCTCTGTTTTTAGGATAGACCAAATATTTCACTTGTGCTCAGTGCTGATGACCACTTGAGTACTCGCGAAGTTCTCCCTCACTCGCTACAAGCCCAGTTGTGTCCTTCAGCATACAAAGCCTGATAATATAGTACACCCCAATATTGAGTGTTACTGTAAATTAAACAATGCACAAAAAGAGATATGAACCCTCTCATATTCCACCAGTCTTTGGATATTCAAAAAATAATGACCATCACACCATGCAGATTAAGTCAAGTTTACAAATCAGGTTTATCAAGGCAAAGCCTAAACTGTTAAAGATGAACACAGCATTTAACTTACAGTTCTTTGATTCTTAAATATGAGATCCTTTGCTACACCTCCTACTAATCCTGAGCCTGGATCACAGTCCATAATACAAAACTTGCATGCAAGGTTACAGATTTAACTCAAAGGGGCCTTCAGGTTTTGAATTCTGTATTAGAGAAACAAGACAAACTTAAGAACCGACACAAATCTGCATATTTTTCCACTGAGGGAGAAAGAACTCTTCTTAATGGGATACCCAGGTGGGTATGCCCGGCCTCGCAAACAGTTTCTAAAATTCAGGTTTTGGAGACATGCGTCATTCATCAATGGTACCCAGCTGGTTTTGGTTTGACCGTCTCTTAATAGATATGAGACACAAATTCATTAATTCCTGATTCCAAACAGCTTTACCTAAATACCAAATTCAGCACTAAACAAGCAGCCTGTCTCCAAAAAATCTGCAGGAGAGCTCTTGGCTACATTTCAAACATGATTAGATGTAGATTCTGTGCACCAGTTCAGCCTAACCACAGAGTACTTCCCCAAGCCCCTCTTTATTAAAATACCCATTAAGAATGTGATGCATTGACTGCTGCTGTAAAGTTAACTGAATGATGAATTATACGTTACAATAATGATTTGTACCACAGTCTAATGGCAACTGGGCAAGAAAATGTTGCAATAAAAGATAAAAGTCATACATATCTAGAAAGCATAGCAAAATCTTCGATTCTTTAGTTTGCTGTTTCCATTCAATATATAATTCAGGTTTGGGCCATGACATTTCACAAAGTATACATCAACAGATTATTCTCAAATTATATTCAAAATGGAAAGCCATCCAATGTGGCTGAGAATAGCAAATAAAAGCAGCGAGGAGTGTGAGGAATCATCTCAGGAATGAGCATTGTAGTACGGAATTTAATTAGGAAGCCAAAAGTACAAAGAAGCAAAAATCTACCAGGCACAACCAACAGCAAATAAAACCGAGAGGACAAGGTACATAGTGGTGAGGATCAGGAAGGGGCAAAAGGCAGCAGATGCGATTAAGAATAGTTTGCAGGCCGAACAATCAGTGGTGATAATGAACAAGGCAGAATTTAAAACTTAAATTAAATTGATTATTTGAAACACAAAGTATTTTCTTTTTATCTGTTAGCACTGAGGAATACTTTTCGCACACAATAGTAAGCAAAGATGGTAGTAAGTTCAAGAGGCAAAGTTGAATATTTGTATCTGGGCGGCATGGTAGCACAGTGGTTCGCACTGCTGCTTCACAGCTCCAGGGACCTGGGTTCGATTCCCAGCTTGGGTCACTGTCTGTGTGGAGTTTGCACATTCTCCTCGTGTCTGCGTGGGTTTCCTCCGGGTGCTCCGGTTTCCTCCCACAGTCCAAAGATGTGCGGGTTAGGTTGATTGGCCATGCTAAAATTGCCCCTTAGTGTCCTGAGATGCGTAGGTTAGAGGGATTAGTGGGTAAAATGTGTAGGGATATGGGAGTAGGGCCTGGGTGGGATTGTGGTCGGTGCAGACTCTTTCTGTACTGTAGGGTTTCTATGATCTGGCACACATTTTCTCTTTGCTCCACACACACATGCTTAGCTGAACAAACAGGGAGTGCACAGAGATGCAACATTTTTAATATCATAGATAAATATATATATGTCTTATCATTTGTGTTTTCAAGTACTGTATTAGTACAAATTTCTGCTATCTGTAACATTCTGCATTTATATTTAGAAGGACACTGACTGAAAGCTTTATTTGCAGATGCACAAGAAAGGCAGTGATGCCGTCAAAACAATGTCAGGAGTTAGAAATTTAACAAAAATGCTTCATCTAGAAGTTCGCCCCAATATTTGTCTGGCAACAAATGTTAAACATAGAAAATAGGAGCAGGAGTATGTTGTTCGGCCCTTCAAGCCTGCTCCACAATTCATTTTGATCATGGCTGATCATCAGATTCAATATCCTGATTCCCCCCATATCCCTCGATCCCTTTAGCCCCAAGGGCTATAACTAATTCTTTCATGAAATCACATAACGTTTTGGCCTCAACTACTTTCTGTGATAGCGAATTCCATAGACTGATCACTCTCTGGGTGAAGAAATTTCTCCACATCTCTGCCCTAAACGATCTACCCTGTATCCTCAGACTGTGACCCCTGGTTCTGGACTCCCCCACCATCAGGAACATTCTTTCTGAATCCACCATGTCTAATTCTGTTAGAATTTTCAAGTTTCTATGAGAACCCTTCTCACTCTTCTAAACTCCAAAGAATATAATCCTAACCGACTTTGACAGACCTGCCATCCTCATATGGTAGACCTACCATCCCAGGAATCAGCCTGGTAAACCTTTGCTGCGCTCTTTCTATAGCAAGGACATCCTTCTTTGATAAGGATACCAAAACTGCACACAATACTCCAGGTGAGGCCTCACCAATGGCCTATACAATTACAGTAAAACATCCCTATTCTGATATCCACATCCTCTTGCTACGTAGGCCAACATACCATTTGCCAAGTTTCCTGCCTGTTACTTTCAGTGACTGATGTGCAATGACATCAAGGTCTCACTGAGTATCCACCTGTCTCAGTTTATACCCATTCAAATGATAATCTGCCTTCCTGTTATTGATACTGAAGTGGATAATCTCACATTTAACCACATTATATTGCACCTGCCATGCAGATGCCCACTCACTCGGCCGGTCCAAATTACACTGAAGCATTCCCCTTACAGCTCACCCTCCCACCCAACTTTGAATCATCTGCAAATTTGGAGATAATACATTTAGTTCCCCCTTTCAAATCATTAATATATAATGTGAACAGTTGGGGTCCTAGCATAGATCCTTGCAGTACCCCATTAGTAACTGCCTGCCAATCGGAAAAAGGCACCTACATGCCAACTCTTTGCTTCCCATCTGCTAACCAGCTTTCTATCCATTTCATGTCACTACCTGCAATCCCATGTGCTTTAACTTTACATAGTAGTCTGCTATGTGAGACCTCGTCGAAAGCCTTGTGAAAGTCTAAGTAGACCACATCCTCCAGTTCTCTTTGGTCAACTTTACTTGTTAAATCCTCAAAGAATTCCAATTGATTTGTGAAGCATGATTTCCCCTTTGTAAATCCATGCTGACTTTGTCTGATTATACCACTGCCTTCTAAATGCTGAGCTATGAAATCCTTGATAATAGACTCTAGCAACTTCTCCAGTACTGATGTTAGACTCACAGGTCTATAATTCCCTGTTTTCTCCCTACCTCTCTTTTTGAATAGCGGGCTTACATTAGCTACTCTCAAATCTGTAGGAACCGGTCCAGAGCCCAAAGAATTTTGGAAAATGGCCACCAATTGATCTACTATTTCCAGGGCCATTTCCTTAAGTACTCTGGGATGGAAATTATCAGGCTCTGGAGATTTATCCACCTTCAATCCCATCAATTTCCAAAAAAACATTTCTCTACGAATACTGATTTCCTTCAGCTCCTCACTAAAGCTTGTTTCTTTCAGAACATCTAATACATTATTCATGTCTTCCTTTATGAAGACAGAAGCAAAGTATGAATTTGGTTCCTCAGCCATTTCTTTGTTCCCCCATATGAATTCTCCCGATTCTGACTGTAAGGGGCCTACACTCATTTTTGTCATTTTTTTTCTCTTTATGTACCAATAGAAACTTTTTTACAGTCAGTTTTTATGTTCTCTGCGAGCTCACTTTAATAGTCACAAGTGACTAAATAGTTTAAGAATGGAAGACATATGAAAACTTACTTTTTACTCTTTTGAAGTCAAGTCAAATTTGGATATAAGAATCAAAGATCTGCATCAGAAGCTCGCAGATGTTTTTGATTTACTTGTTGGACAAGTATGGGCAAAATATGAATGCTAAATGTCTTATGGAATGATTTTAGGATCTCATACGCTCAGTGGGGAAGACATGCTCAAACGGAATATTCTCGACTTCCATTTCCAGGGTCAACCTCTGCAGGGCATGCTCCCCCTAGTGTTGCAATGTCAAGATATGCAACTTTTAAAGGAACTTCCTTTACTATTTAAAGCAGAATACTGTGGATGCTGGAACCTTGATCAAGAACAGAGGTTGATGCAAAAACTCTGCAGGTCCGGCAAGGAGAGAAAGCAGAGTCTAGGCCTCAAGTCAGAGGAGCCAAACGAACTAGAAAAGTTATGCTACCGGACCTGTTAAGTTTTTACAGCACCCTCTGTTCTCCTTTAGTATTAGCTTGGCTTGGTCGGTGGCACTTCCCTCTCTGAGTCAGATAGTTGTGGCTTCATGTCCTGCATTTGTCTCCATTAAAATAACTTTAAGTATTACATCTGTAAACAAGATTTAAAAAAACACTAAACCAATATAAAATATAGTTTTTTGATTTTAGCTCTTCTGAGCGCCAACACAAAAATGTTACATACCTGTCACTACAGCAGTATGATTTTCCCCACACGAAATAAACTGTACCTTCTTCTTCTTCAACTGTTCTACTACCTTTGGCAATGAAGATTCAAAAATGAATGTGCCATGTCCTAACTGGCCAAATTGGCCAAAGCCAAATGCATACACATCCTTTTCTGTAGACAGACCAAACACAAAAAAATGAGGTGAAGCTGACAAAACTACCAACAGAATGTAAATGTTGCAAATTTTTCTCTTGATTACCAACTAAATCTTGTGGTTAAGAACTAATGTGCTCACTTGCATGAGACACAGACCATATTAGAGCTATTTTGCAAATGGAAGTATTCATTGGCAGGTTATTTGAAATAGTGCTAAGAATTTGCTATCTTACAGATTAGAATTTGAAACATTTTGTATCCATGAAATGAGATAAAGTGCTACAATGAAAATGATGTAATACAAATGACCAGGCGGCATGGTGGCAGTGGTTAACAAAGCTGCCTCAGTGTCAGACACTTGGGTTCAATTCCAGCCTTGAGTGACTGTGTGGAGTTTGCACATTCTCCCTGTAGGTTTCCTCCAGGTGCTCTAGTTTCCTCCCACAGTCCAAAGATGTGCAGCTTAGGTGGATTGGCTGTTCCAAATTGCCTGTTCGTGTCCAAAGATCTGTAAACTACGGGATTAACGGGGTAAACGTATGGGTTACGGGAGTTGGGCATAGGGTGGGTCTGGAATGCCCTTTCAGACTGGCAGCAATGGGAGATTCGCTGGGCTAAGCTGAATGGCCTCCTTCTGCACTGAAGGCATTCTATGAATTGTAGAATTCCACCGGATGTTATTTTTTCAACTCTGATACCCATTTATTGCTATACCAAAATTTTAAGTGGTTTATTGAAAAATAAGGCATGCAAGTAGAAGAAAATTCAGATCATTGGAATCATAGAATTCTACAATGCAGAAGGAGGCCATTCGGTCCATTGAATCTGCACCACCGAATCTCACCCAGGCCCTAACCCCATGCATTTACCCTAGCCTGACACTAAGGGGCATTTAGCATGGCCAATCCACCTAACCCGTATATCTTTGGACTGAGAGGGGAAGCCGGAGCACCCGGAGGAAACCCATACAGACACAGGGAGAATGTGCAAACTCCACACAGCCAATGACCCAAGCCCGGAATCAAACTCGCGTCTCTGGCGCACTGAGAGGCAGCAGTGCTAACCACTGCGGTGCCATACTGCCCACTAACAGCTCGCCATTGGGGAATTGAACTGTGGTCTCCCCCGTGATAGGCAGAGATAATAATCAGTACACTAACGAGGAAATGCAGGATGCAGGAAGTAACAGGATAAACACAATTCATAACTTCAATCCAGTGAACTCAATGCGAAGAGCCAATTTTCATCAATTCCAATACTTTGACAAATACACAAAAATGGAAGATTTAAAAGTACATCCGCTTTTCCAAATGTCTCATAAGGTTTCTCTACTTTTTCCCCTTTCGTCGCAGTTTTAGACACATGTAGGTTAATTTTAAGCCTAAGTATAGAGAAGCAACTTCTATACCAGTGTAATTTAATTTGATATATATCTCAGTGTTGAAATTTCACATCAATCTTTGAAATCTATTTGACAAACCGCAAACGCACCGGTAAGGACAATGGTATGATCTCCCCCACAGGAAACTTGGGTGACTTTTCCTGAAATACCAGCAACAGGCTGAGGGATCCGGTGATTTATCGGTTGATCAAGTGGTAATCCCAGCTTTCCATTGTCAGACTCTCCAAAGGTGTAAAGCTGTCCATCATCTGTGGGAATCAGATAAAGTGTATTGTAGTAATTCAGTTACAGATGCCCCTGCTATGTTCACTTGTGAGGCTGCAATCATTTGGGCAGCTGATTCAAAATTTATAAAATTTATGGGAAATCGAACAAATGCTTTATAACTGCATAAAACAGTACTGCAGTAACATTTCTGCAACAAGATCAATTCTATAACTCCAATTTTAAAAAAGGTTTGCTGCAAAAATGTTACCCATTTAGAAAAATACTTTTGGTTTGCAATACTCCCTACTTGCCTGGATGGGTGCAGCTCCAACGACACTCAAGAAGCTTGAGACCATCCAGGACAAAGCAGCCCGCTTGATTGGCACATCCACAAACATCCACTCCTTCCACCACCGACGCCCAATAGCAGCAGTGTGCACTATCTACAAGATGCACTGCAGCAATTCACCAAAGATCTTTAGACTGCACCTTCCAAACCCATGACTACTTATATCTAGAAGGATAAGAGCAGCAGATACATGGGAACACCACCAGCTGCAAGTTCCCCTCCAAGCCACTCATCATCTTGTCTTGGAAATATACTGCCTTTCCTTCGCAGTCGCTGGGTCAAAATCCTGGAATTCCCTCCCTAACAGCATTGTGAGTCAACCCACAGCACCTGGACTGCAGCGATTCAAGAAGGCAGCTCACCACCACCTTCTCAAGGGCAACTAGTGATGGGCAATAAATGCTGGCCAGCCAGTGATGCCCATGACCCACGAATGAATAAAAAAAACCTAGAAACCTATTGTTTCCAGAACTATTGGTGAAAGGAAAACTAAACTTACTCCGAAATTTTAAGTGTGAGTGTGTGTGCGTGTGGCTGAAATAACTATTCAATGGACTAATCATCAATGCTTCCCCCACATAGTCCTGGTCTTTCGTCTGCAAATTAACTTGGATATGAGTACTGGAAATTTCCAGCTGTTGCAGACAAATTTTGTGCATCTGACAGAGCTAGTTTTGTAGCTTTTTGTTCACCTTTTCCCTGTTGAAGTGCAATCCAAACTCTACCGTGATAAACAGGCAGATAATTGATAAAAGAATTGTACAAAATGAGACCAGAAAAATCAAATCAGCATTTTATGCAGTTTAAGCCACTAACTAAACTTCTGAAGTAACTGGGTTGTTTGGTTTGATAATTCTTTGGTGTGGCTAACCAGACTGCTGTTCATCCCAGGGTCAACAGGGATGTTTCGAGATATTTTGATACTGCCTTTGAACTGTAGGCAACAAAGCCAATAAGTCTAGCTCAGAGCATAACAAACAACACTCATTCAGTTTGGCAGCTACTGGGCCCTCGACCATGGGGAAAATCTATGTGGGCAGTACAATTTCAGCTCGACTACAAATCTACTACAGAACACAAGGGGCAGAAATCATGTCATTTATAACTGCAGTATTAATTGAGCTAGCAAGGAAGATCAGGGCTTTGAGGAGGAAGAAGGATAACACAATTGAAGTATTTTAAGCAACAATTGCAAATATTTTATGATGCAAATCATGAAAATGAGAGGATCTACAGAGGAAAGAATAAATCCAACTTAATAAGTTTTTAAAAAGTGATGGTTAAACAATATTAAAAGTGTAAGTTTGAGGCTTACATCTTTCAGTATTCACAAGCTATATTAATATTTTTGACTCTCATCATTGATGCGATAGTTTCGTTCAGCAAATGTGTTGTGTTACTGTGATTTAAGCTTTGGTCACAGTATGACATGAAAATCACTGGCAAAAGCCAGGCATCCTGCAAGCAATGCAACACAAATTCTACTGGTATTGAAAGAATCTGATGCTGAGATTATGAATCTTGTGAAATGAGACACATTTTCTCCCAACAGCTAGGAATTCCTTCTTGCCCCGTCTGAAATATATTCTCCACCTCGCTTTAGGAAATGCATCTTTCACTGCCAGAGAATGGACAGGGAATCGATTCTCAAATCTCTGTTGACACCACGAGAGAGCTGACCTTACCTGTGGTTATCCATGCCTTCATTGGGAAAAGTTATCTACTCAGTGACTCATTGATGGCCCAAACTGAGATTACCGCTATGCTTTGAAATTTCAGCAAGATCACATCTGAGCTGTTTTTTCTCCTTACTGATTACCAGGCTATCTAGAGAAAGGCACTTTCAGTTGCATTTCATTCTGCACTGCTCTAAGTTCACTTTGTTGAGATAACAATAGAATCAATTTGTATATTATAGCAAAATGCAAGCAGCGAATTTGACTGTTTTTCAGATAACTGCATGCATTCAATAGATAGAAACAGCAATACTGCATAAGTTATGAGGGCAGATTGTATAGTGTAGGCTTGTGTCCCCTGGAATATAGAAGATTAAGGGGTGGTTTAACCAGGGCATTTAAGATCATTAAAGGATTTGATAGGGTAGATGGGATATATACTTCCTCTGGTGGGGGAGTCCAGAACAAGGCTTAAATTAAAGACCTCAAATTACAACTCGACTGTTCAGGAGTGATATTATTTACACAAAGGATTGTGGAAATCTCAAACTCATTCCCCCAAAAGGCTATTGTGGCGTGGTCACTTGAAAATTTCAAAACAGTTTGATAATTTTTGGTAAGGATATTAAAGTTTAATTATTAGTGTCGCAAGTAGGCTTACATTAACACTGCAATGAAGTTACTGTGAAAATCCCCTGGTCACCACACTCCAGTGCCTGTTTGGGTAAACTGAGGGAGAATTTAGCATGGCCAATGCGCCTAACCAGCATGTCTTTTGGATTGTGGGAGGAAACTGGAGCACCCGGAATAAACCCACACAGATGTGCAGACTCCGCACAGACAGTGACCCAAGCCAGGAATCGAACCCGGGTCCCTGCCGCTGTGAGGCAGCAGTGCTAACCATTGTGCCACCGTGCCACTCCAGCTAGATGGATGAAGGGAGTTCAGATACAGATCAGCCATGGTCTAACTGAATAGTGAAACAGGCTTGAGGGGCTGAATGGCTTACTCTTAGGTTCTTGCATGGATCTGGCTAGTTTAACTAGATAATCCATTTAAAGCCATGAATTTGCAATTATTGATACCTGTTACAAAAGCAGAATGGTAGTATCCACAGGAAACCCAGCAGATTGGTTTTCCGACATCTACTTGAAGTGGCACAGTGGCATTCTTTTCAGTATCAAGGCCGATTTGTCCCTCAGAATTGTCACCCCACATAAAGAGATTCCCATCCTCTAAAAAAGATGTTCAATAAAACAAACAAGCAAATTAGAAATAAAGAGGTAAGTATAGCTAGTGGAAGTTATTTCTCAACTTTAAATAGTGTTCAGAACAAAAAAAGCACACTTTTTATAGTAACACATTAAATATAATTCCACACTTGTTCTGTATTCAGGAAGGAACAACAATAACTAAGGAAACAATTATTGCAGTAAACAGATTACTTTACAGTGAAGGTGAGATCATTTAGGCTTTTCAGTAACTGGAATTTCCGGTCAAATGTTTAAACATAAGCAGACAGCAATAGTGTTGATCACTTGTTTGGGATTGTGATAGAGGGGATTACCTGCTTTTAAAATGCAAAAAAGCAACAAAAGGGAGGAGCTGATTATGGTATTGTGTTCAATTGCTCTCAGCATCTCACTGAGGAAGGACACAGTGAGCTTTGAAGAAAGTTGATCAATAATACACTAGGATGGTACCTGGGTGAAGGGATGGAGCTATGCAACTAGATAAACTTGAGTTTTATCCTCTGGAGTTGAGGAAGTTGACCTGAGGTGTTTAAAATGGTGAAGCAAATTGACCAGATAGGAAACAACTCATCGAACTAGAAATGGGATTCAGAACAAGGCAACCTTTTAAAATTTGAACTAAACTTGTGAAAAGCAACTCTCGAGAACTGGAAATGGATGACTCAAAGACCAAAGGTGCAAAATCGATTGAAATGTTTGGTGGTGGGCCGGACTCTCTGACCTTGATCGCAGCTGAAATTCTCCCATCCCGCTGCAGTGAACGAAAATGTGGCTGAGCACCAAATTCTCCGTCCTTGCTGGCAGCAGCAGCAGGACATGAACAGCCAGAGAGTTCTGGCCAGGGTGTTAAATAGTTGGGTATCCAAGAGATGCAGAGAAAGGCCAATAAATTGCCTAACAGCATGTCCCAGAGGGCCACGAATGCCAAATACTTTGGTCTCATTCCCGTGGTACAGATCTAAATCCCCAAATTGTGTGGGATGTGTAGCTAACCTGGACTATTTTATTTCATGAATTTAATTTTAAACATGGAATTCATGTGTGCTCTATTCTTTCGCAACCTCTTGGGACTTTTATTTAATATTTAAACAAATTCTAGAGTCAAAGCCACAAGAATGACAGCAAACTTTATTTTAAAAGGTAACACAACTTTTTAAATAAACATTACTGTTAGTAGGAATCATCTCCAATAGCAATTAAAATCTTCTAAAGCGATTAGTAGTAAACATATTCTATGGAGCTACAACTCTCAAAACATCTCTGAACCAGTGTCCGGGAAACCTGTCTCTGAGGACCAGTCATGGGTCTGTCATAATGTGGTCTTAATAACCATTATCTGTAATGTCAAAATCCTCCAGATTCAGCTGTGAAGAACATTTGATATTTCAAAAGACAGAAGGTCTCTTTTCACAGATCGTTTAACACTGTGTTCACACCCAACAGATTTAGCATGGTGCAAAGCCAAAATCACTTTGCACTGACAATAAACTTGATCTGCAATCCAGGCAACAAGGTCCAAGCTGACTTTGAAGAGAAGCAGATCCACCTCCACAGAATGTCACTCCATTTCGTTCTAGTATCACGACCCAATGACATATGTGCTTCACATCAATACTATAACTAAACTGTGATTGCACGCTTCAACATGCATTACTATGGCCCATCTAAATAAATTATCAGATTATGCTGGGACCTGTTTTCATTAAAGTTGATTTAAGACTGCCAAGTTTACTTCAATAAAGATCTTTCAGCCAGCAATGAAAGAGGAGACTTTTTTCTCATCAGTCCAAAATGAATTCAAACCCAGGTTTCCAAGGTGAAATGACTGCAGTGATTCATTTCACCAAACATCCTTTTCAGAGGGTTTTATAATTAAATGAATAAACTGTCATAGAACCTCAACAGTGCCGAAGGAGGCCATTTGGCCCATCGAGTCTGCACCCACTCTCTGACAGAGTGTCTCACCCAGGCCCTCTCCCTATCCCCACACATTTACCATGGCTAATCCATCGAATCTACACATTTTGGGACACTAAGGGGGAATTTACCATGGCCAATCCACCTAACCAGTACATTTTTAGACTTCTTTGGACCGTGGGAGGAAACCGGAGCACCCGGAGGAAACCCACGCTGATACAGGAAGAATGTGCAGACTCCACACAGACAGTCACCCAAAACCGGAATTGAACACAGGTCCCAGGTGCTGTGAGGCAGTCTTCATACGCAGATAGTAAGCTCAGTTTCACAATTTTCAAATAATTGTTGAAACTGGGAAAATTGTGTCTTTTTAATTAAAACACCAGGAACTAAATAAGAAGAACGCAGCAATATGAACATACAATTATTTGGAAACAAATGGTTATGACTAATTGGTTTTGTTTGGATTAGAGAAAAGTTGTAAGCAGGATTAGTGCTGGGTCCATATAGAATATTTCTGTAGTGTAGTGGTTATCACGTTCGCCTCACACGCGAAAGGTCCCCGGTTCGAAACCGGGCAAAAACATTCACTAAAATTACCTAAAAGAGGCCATATAGAATATTTGAACATGGACACATGGAGCAGAATACTAAAATTTGTTGATTACACTGAAATAGGAAGTGAGCTAATGTATTTTTAAAAAAGAATTGAAGAATGGGAATAAAGGCTCAGTGGAAAGATGCTGAAACAGTTGATGGAGCAAAGAGGTTGCTGGGTGAAAATACATACTTCCCTAAAAACATGAACAATTGCATTTTTTAAAATTAAGACAAAACACACAGAGTAAAGAAATTATGCTTATGTTGTATGTGCCATGGATTAGACCACAGTTGGAGTACAGTGTACAATTCTGCCACTTCTCACCAACCCATTAAAGAAAGAGAATTAAAACCAGAGAGTACACACAGCATAAAATCACAGAGGTGATGCCAGGGATGAGGAATTACAATTATGACAGGAGAAATCTGTGATTGTGGGACCAGCAGGGAAGCCCAGAGATTCAATAAAGATGTTTTGTTTTAATCACATAGGTTTTCGATAGGGTGAAAAAGAAACTAATTTTCACCTACTTCACTCCTCAGTGACAAGTAACCATCGATTTAAAATAGTCACAAGGAGATTGAGGAGAGGGGTTTGCATTAAGATTGCTGGAACATGAATTGCTTTGCCACAAGGAGTGGATAAAGCAGAGACAATTACATTTGTTAAGGGGAGGAAGCCATGAGGCTGTGGACCAAAGCAAGACAGGGACAGTAATTTTGAAAATCTAAACAGAATATCCTGGAAGAAGCTTCAGCCAGGTCTGGCAGCATCTGTGGTGAGAGAAAGTTTCAGGTCAATTCCATAGAACTTAATGTAGTTTAGTCTAGATCCAGCACAGATATGATGGGTCAATTTACATACTTGGGTTCCGTGAGGTACACGATTCTGTGAATTGTCCTGGAATAGCACAGTATTGGGCGGCACGGTGACACAGTGTTTAGCACGGCTGCCTCACAGTGCCAGGGACCTGGGTTTGATTCCGGCCTCGGGTCACTGTTTGTGTGGAGTTTGCATGTTCTCCCCGTGTCCACGTGGGTTTCCTCCGGGTGCTCCGGTTTCCTCCCACACTCCAAAGATGTGCAGGTTAGGTTGATTAGCCATGATAAATTGCCTCTCAGTGTCAGGGGGGCTAGGAGGGTAAATATGTGGGGTTATGGGGATAGGACCTGGGTGGGATTGTTGTCGGTGCAGGTTCGATGAGCCAAATGGCTTCCTTCTCCACTGCAGATTCTATAATTCTATAGTATTCTTTCTTTGAGGGCAAGAAAAAAAGATGCACATTGTATTGAGATTCATTTCAGATTTGTAAATTATAACATGGAACCTATTGTAGCAGAACATTTTCAGACATGATTAAGGATCAAAAAGTAAAAGGCATAATGAAAGGGAATATTTCGAAGACACACAGGTAAACACCACAACCATAAAATCTGTCCTGCCTAGAATCTAGGTAGTCAATAATTCACAATGAGCCTCAATACTGTTTAAAAATTCCTCACCAGTTAAAGCTGCTGAAATGTTTGATCCAGCTGCCAGATGTTTGATTTTTTGCTTATGTGTGAAGAACTCCACGCGTTGAAATGTTGTTTTTTCTTCAGTATCTCCCAGGCCTAACTGTCCTTCACTGTTGTCACCAGAGGCATAAAGGTTTCCTTGTTCTGTGTAACAGATAGATTGGTCATTTCTTCATGATCCTTATAATTTCATCATTATTTATGACCTTTATTTGAGGTTTTTAAGATAAACAGTGTGTTTTAGGATAAACAGTAGTGGCTGAAAAATGGGAAGCAAAGATCCAACCCACAAAAGGGGTGGAACTGAAGAAGCAAAAAACAAAACAATGTTTTAAAAAAAACAACTGGACTTCTATTCACTTATCCAAATATTGTAAAGTCATCTTTAAAAAGCAAAAAGTTGTTCCACCCAATCTTTTCTTAAAATTGAAATGCACTACATAAAATTAACATTTTAGCCAGGCCCAGACAAGACTGTCAACTCTAAGTTAGGCTCCATGTGCTGCACAATATAAAACAAATTGAGGGAGATAGTTCAATCACAAAGACACTGGTTGATGCCCTACCAGAAAGTCATGCAAGTTCCTGATTTTTAAAAAAGACAAGGCCAGCTGAAGCGCTAAGAATTTACTTTTATGCTGGTCAATCTCCCATAGCATTGCAGTCAAGGCCATGTCTATTCTGCAGTTCAAAGCAGACCCAAGTGAACCGGGGTAGACAGGTGTAATTCAGTCTCCATTATAAAAGCAGCTGGTTGCAATTACAGGGTGACATGTATAAACAGGTAGCTTCAATTATAAGTGAGGACAGAGGAATTTAAACAGAGTAATATTGACAGTAAATGCATGTAGACACAGGATTTCAACACATTGCACAGGCAAAACGTACTAGAAATGTGGGCATAGGAACTTCATAAGGGGAGAAAGGCAGGAGGTGGGGGGTATAGTAGCGGTTCGTCAAATTCCCCGGGTGATCTACCTGCCGCCATCTGCAATTTTTCCACAATTTTACATGGAGTGTGTGAAGCCTAGGGTTATCATTGCCCCATTTAAGGCTTTTGCGTAGGCTGCTTCTTGTGTGAGACTAATTCAAGGGGAAGCCCAACAGGTCACCCTGCTCGGGGCTTGGGCAGGGAAGGGGACCACCACACTCAAAGGCCTCCTTTCCACATTGGGCGTCCTCTCCCACCAACCCAAGTACCCCCACCTCTTTCCCCATGGATGTTCTCTTTCCCTTTGACCTTTCCATCAAGAACACACCACCAACCACCACCACCACCCCCCCCCCCCCCCATGTGACCCCCTGCATTTAGCTGGTCGTGGACTCCAGGGCATAAAAACAGGGGATTGGCTACTGCTGCCACTGACATCACTAAAATCAGTCTGATTGGCCAGCAATTCTGAGATGGGACTTCTGCTTGAGTGAGTGGTTATCCCCAACCAATTAACGCTCCTCACAGTTAATTGGCTGTGGGGTTGTTGTGATCATCCAGGGATGCATTCCCTGGTTCCTCACCAATGGGTAGCACGGTGGCACAGTGGTTAACACTGCTGCCTCAGAGCGTCAGGGACCCAGGTTCGATTCCCAGCTTGGGTGACTGTCTGTGCGAAGTGTGCACGTTCTCCCCGTGTTTGCGTGGATTTCTTCCAAGTGCACCGGTTTCTTCCCACAGTCCGAAAGACGTGCTGGTTAGGTGCACTGGCCATGCTAAATTATCCATCAGTGTACCTCGAATAGGCACAGGAGTGTGGCAACTAGGGGATTTTCACAGCAACTCCCTTGCAGTGTTAATGTAAGTTCACTTGTGACACAAATCAAAAAAAAACTCTTCAAGTGGCAGCCCTACTCCAAGTAAATGCTCATTAATATCCTTGTGCTATCTTTATCAAAGAACAAAGTGGTGGAAGATCTGTGAACAGAGGTTAAAAATCAGCTCCACACAGTACATGCAGTGTCCATATTGTGGCATTACAGCCTACCAAAAGCATATTCCATTATGAAAGTGGCAGGATCAGACAGAGTCAGCATGAATTTATGAAGGGGAAATCATGCTTGACAAATCTGTTGGAATTCTTTGAAGATGTAACTAGTAGGAGTTGACAAGGGGGAGCCAGTCGATGTGGTATATTTGGACTTTCAGAAGGCGATTGACAAAGTCCCGCACAAGAAATTATCGTGCAAGATTAAAACGCATGGGATTGGGGGAAGTGTATTGAGATGGATAGAAAACTGGTTGGCAGAGAGGAGACAAAGAGTAGGAATTAATAGGTGTTTTTCAAATTGGCAGGCAGTAACTAGTGGGGTGCCACAGGGATCGATGCTGGCACCCCAGCTATTCACAATATATATTAATGATTTGGATGAGGGAACAAAATGTAGCATCTCAAAGTTTGAAGATGATACCAAGTTGGGTGGGAGGGTGAACTGTGATGAGGATGCAGAGATCCTTCAGAATGATCTGGACAGGTTGGGTGAGTGGGCTAATCTATGGCAGATGCAGTATAATTTGGGTAAGTATGAGGTTATTCACTCTGGAAGCAAAAACAAGGAGGCAGATTACTACCTGAGTGGCTGTAAATTGGGAGAGGGGAGTGTGCAGCAGGACCTGGGTGTCCTTGTGCACCAGTCACTAAAAGTAAGCATGCAGGTGCAGCAGGCGGTAAAGAAGGCAAATGACATGTTGGCCTTCGTTGTGAGAAGTTTCGAAAGCAGGAATAGGGATGTGTTGTTGCAATTATACAGGGCCTTGGTGAGGCCACACCTAGAGTATTGTGTGCAGTTTTGGTCTCCTTTTCTGAGGAGGATGTTCTTGCTCTCGAGGGAGTGCAGCAAAAGTTTACCAGGCTGATTGCGGGGATGGCGGGACTGATGTATGAGGAAAGATTGATTAGGTTAGGATGTTTTCGCAAGAGTTTAGATGAATGAAGGGGGATCTCAAAGAGACTTATAAAATTCTAACAGGACTAGACAAGGTAGATACAGGAAGGATATTCCCAATGGTGGGAGCGTCCAGAACCAGGGGTCACAGTCTGAGGATTCAGGGTAGACCATTTAGGACGGAGGTGAAGAGACATTTCTTCACCTAAAGAGTGGTGAGCCTGTGGAACTCATTACCAAAGAAGTAGTTGATGCCAAAACATTGAATTTATTCAAGAGGCAGCTGGTATAGCACTTGGGGCAGATGGGATCAAAGGTTATGGGGAAAAAGCCAGATTAGGCTATTGAGTTGGATGATCAGCCATGATCGTAATGAATGGCGGAGCAGGCTCAAATGGCCATCCCCTGCTCCTACCTTCTATGTTTCTATGTAAATGTTAAGAAGTTATAATGGCAAAGCATGAGCAAAAATAAATCAAATAATGTACATTTGATATACACGCAAATTTGATCAATTTAAATATTATATAACATGGGGAGCAAAGCTGGCTAGAAAATATAGTGCTTCTTTTCAGTATGGGCTGAAGAAACTTGGAGGTACAAAACTGAGGTGCTGGAGCCCCACTGTTCTTGGGAGGTTCCAATTACATATGACAAGTTAACTTAGGCAGTTATATATTTTATCATTGTAATCTAAACCAAGTCTTTACAATTCTAAACAGCTATATTCAATAATATACTTGAAAACCCAGCATCACCTAGCCCATCATACCTGTGCAAACTAATGTATGGTTTCTCCCACAGGCAGCAAGTTTCACTTTCTCCGATTTCAGTGCTGAAACAGAACACAGATTTATTACAAAATCCTGTTCTAATCTTCAAACTGCAATCAATATATTGTTCAAAAATAATTTTACTCCAATGGGGCAGTTAACTTTCTTTTCATGAAACTTTGCTTTGACACAAACACATTACAATTTTGCAAATGAGAAATAAAAAGCACAAGTTATTATTGCTCCATTTTAATAGCACAACTATCATACTTCTTGTATAGGCACGATGCAAGAGATTCATGATATTATTTACAAGGAAATACAGCATCTTAGCAAATCATTTTTAAAAAATTATTTCACAGGGTGTAGGTGTCACTGGCCAGGCCAGCGTTTTTACTGCCCATCCCCAATTGCCCTTGACAAGGTGGTGATGATCCACCCTTTTGGACCAGCTATCGTTCATGTGGTGTAAGTACATCACAGCGCCGGTGGGGAGGGAGTTCCAGGATTTTGGCCCAGCAACAGTGAAGGAATAACAATATGGTTCCAGGTTAGGATCCTGTGTGGGTTGGAGGGGAACTTGCAGGTAGTGGAGTTCCCACGCATCCACTGCCCTTGTCCTTCTAGGTGGTCGAGGGTTTTGAAGATACTGTTTAAGCTAAGTTGCTGCAGTGCATCTTATAGCTGGTACGTACTGCTGCCACTGTGCATCAGTGGTGGAGGGAGTGGAGTTTGAAAGTGGTGGATGGGGTGCCAATCAAGCAGACTGCTTTGCCTTGAATGGTGTCGAGCTTCTTTGGTGTTGTTGGAGCTGCAGTCATCCAGGCAAATACAGAGTATTCCATCACACTCCTGACTTGTGCCTTGTAGCTGGTAGACAAGCTTTGGGGAGTCAGGAGGTGAATTACTCATTGCAGAATTTTGAACCTTTGACCTGCTCTTGCAGTCACAGTAATTAAATGGCTAGTCCAGTCCAGTTTCTGGTCAGTGGCAATCCCCAGGATGCTGTTAATGGGGAATTTAAAAATGGCAATGCCATTGCATGTCAAGGGGAGAGGTTTAATTCTCTCTTGTTAGGCACTTGTGTGGCACAAATGTTACATGCCACTTATCAGCCCAAGCCTGAATGTTTTCCAGGTCTTACTTCATATGGGCATCGATTCCTTCAGTATCTGAGGAGGCGTGAATGCGACTGAAAATTGTGCAGTCATCAGCGAACGAAGGAAGATCATTGATGAAGCTGCTTAAGACAGTTGGGCCTAGGCTACTACCCTGAGGAACTGCTGCAGTGATGTCCTGGGACTGAGCTGATTGATCTCCAACAACCACAACCATCTCCCTTTGTATGACACCAACCAGCAGAGAGTTTGCCCAATGATTCCCAGTTTTGCTAGGGCTCCTTGATGCCACACTCAGTCGAACGTTGCCTTGATGTCAAGGGCAGTCACTCGCACCTCACAAGAGGAGTGGCCCAGGTAGATCCAAACTGAGTTCCATGAGCTGGTTATTGCTGAGTAAGTGCTGCTTGATAGCACTGTCAATGACTCCTTGCATCACTTTTCTAATGATCCAGCGTAGACGCATGGGTCAAGTAGATGGCATTGGTGTAGCTGTACTGGAACATCTTGGCTAAGGATGCAGCTAGTTCTGGAGCACATGTATTTAATAGTATTACTGGAATATTGTCAGGACCCATAGCCTTTGCAGTATCCAGTGCCTTCAGCCATTCCTGATATCACGTAGAATGAACTGAATTGGGTAAGACTGACATTTGTGTCACTGGCAACATTAAGAGGAGACTGAGATAGTTTGTGGATAAAGTACTTCTGGCTCAAGACTGTTGCAAATGCTTCATTTGACAACTTTTGCACTGATGTGTTGGGCTCCCCCATCATTGAGGATGGGGATATTTGTGGAGCCTCTTCCTCCAGTGAGTTGTTTAATTGTCCACCACCATTCACACTGGATTTGCCAAGACTGCAGACCTTAGATCTGACCCAATGGCTATGGAATCACTTAATTCTGTCCATCACATGCTACTTTCATTATCTGGCATGCAGGCAGTCCTGTGTTGTAGCTTCACAAGGTTCATACTTCATTTTTAGGTATGCCTGGTGTTTCTCTTGGCATGTCCCCTGCACATTTCATTGAACGAGGGCCGATGCTCCAGTTTGATGGTAATGATAGAGTGGGGGATATGCCGGTCCATGAGGTTACAGATTGTGTTTGTATAGAGCACTGCTGCTGATAGCCCACAGCAACTCAGACGCCCAGTTTTGAATACTAGATTTGTTTGAAATCTATTCCATTTAGCACATTGATAGTACACTATGCAAATCCAAATGCTGAACATTCAGTTTGAATTAGAGAAGAGTCATATGGAATTATTTTTC
The DNA here is from genome assembly GCF_964213995.1 of Mustelus asterias. NCBI lineage: Eukaryota > Metazoa > Chordata > Chondrichthyes > Carcharhiniformes > Triakidae > Mustelus > Mustelus asterias. Next base: position 47,034,350 of record NC_135817.1, read on the forward strand.
TCTCTCCCCAGATGCTACCAGACCGAAGGTTATCCAGCATTTTCTGCTTTAATTTCAGATTTCCAGCATCCGCAGTATTTTGCTTTTATTTAATTGTTTTATTGTTTATTTCTGTTGCACGGTAGCACAGTGGTTAGCACTGCTGCTTCACAGCTCCAGGGACCTGGGTTCGATTCCCAGCTTGGGTCACTGTCTGTGTGGAGTTTGCACATTCTCCCCGTGTCTGCGTGGGTTTCCTCCGGATGCTCCGGTTTCCTCCCACAGTCCAAAGATGTGCGGGTTAGGTTGATTGGCCATGCAAAAAAAATTGCCCCTTAGTGTCCTGAGATGTGTAGGTTAGAGGGATTAGTGGGTAAATGTGTAGGGATATGGGGGTAGGGCCTGGGTGGGATTGTGGTCGGTGCAGACTCGATGGGCCGAATGGCCTGTTTCTGCACTGTAGGGTTTCTATGATTTCTATGACTATAATTCCATATTTGTCTCTACAAGATATGCTGTGGTCTCAACTGTCCTCATTCCATAGTTCTTCCTCTGCTACTATTACACTTTTCTCATCCACCACTTAGTCTCTTACGCCATCATGTGGCAGCTCCTAATGATACCACAGCTTTTCATCACTCAGATGTTTTTTGACATATCCTTCAAGTTGCTATCTTTATTCTTGCAAAAAAAACTGTCAACCCATCCATTGTTTCCTCTTTCTCTCCAATTATATTATTAAATACTTTCTAGAAGTTGAGGGTTACAATACCAGAGGACTTTCCAAAACTAAACCTAATTGTCGTGTCCTTAAAAAGTAGAAGGCAATCTATCCTTTCGGAAACTGTGCTGTCTGCCATATAATAGATTATTCATATCAATTCCATTATTTTGCCTGAAACCAACGTAAGATTCGCATTTTTATTGCTTTTCCTTTTCTAAAAAAGAGTCACCACATTATTATTCAAAAACTCCTTTCTAATGATTGCTATCATTTACAAATGTTGTTTCCACTTAACACCCTCTTTATAATAGCATTTGTCCCTAGCCATTTACTGGCTTTGAGTGCTTTAAGCCATCCATGACATTCATACAAATGATATAATTGTCATTAATTTCCATTCTAGATCTGTGTTGGATGGCAAGCAAATCATACCTCCACTAACGAATACTTCTAGGAAGTAAACATTCAGTATATGCTGCCTATTCATTTTAGTTATTCTTCAATTCAAACTCCTTTTGCACCATTAATAGGTCTCAATTACCTTCTGATACATCTCACCTTTTTTATAATGCTTGAGGAACATCATACTGTCACCGTAAACTGCTTTCCCTCGCAACCAACTCCATCCCTTTCCCTGGCAACTGCATTCCCTGGCAATTGCTTGGGGTTGAACTAGGCCATTCACAAGCTTGGTAACACAGTTGCCCTGGAGATGAGCTTCTGACCATGTACCTGCGTCATCACCAAGACAACCTACTTCCGCCAGGCCCAACATTGCTGCTGCCTTAGCTTTTCTGCTGCTGAAACTCTCATCCAAACATTGTTACCTCTGGACTGAAGTATTACAATGCTCTCCTAGCCAGCCCCTCCTCTTTCACCCACTTTAAATTTGAGTTCATCTAGACCTGTGCTGCCCATATTGTAACTCGAATCAAGTCTTGATCACGCATCACCCACATACCCACTGACCTAAACTCTGTACCAGTGCAGCAACTCTTCAGTTTTAAAATTCCATTCTTGTTTTCAGATTTCTCAGAGACTTCAGCCCTCCCTATCCCTGCAACACTCTGAGAAATCTGCGCTCCTCCAATTCTGGCCACTTGTGCATCCCCAATTTCAATTTCTCCACCATTGGAGGCCATGCCTTCAGCTATCTAGGCCCCAACTGGGGAACACCCTTCTTAAACTTTTCCACTTCTCAATCTCTCTCTCTGACTTTAAAATGATCACTTTGATCAAGCTTTTGGTTTTCTGTTCTACGTTCATGCAGCTTGGTGTCGAAGTTTCATTCACATTCTTTTGCAGCACAATGGGACATTTTACTAAATTTAAATGAATGCAAATTCTTCTTATGTTTGCCATCCACAGTCATGCTACTTTCAGTCTCCCTCATTGGTTCTAGCTGTCAGCCTTGTTTTAAACATTTCCTGCTTAATGGTGTTCTCCACCTTCCTTTAGAATTTGTTTTTCTAACTTCTCTTTTGTTCAGCTTTAGTAGTTAAATTAGGGTCACAGTTCTTCAATCTGTTTATTTTGTTGGAATGTGGTTACCCTGCATGCTTGTAAATATGTCTTTCAATTTTCTTGATTTGTCTTGAACTCAAATTTTCTGGATTTCCACCATCTCACCCCTGACCTGTTTATGTTGTTTCTTTGCCTTTCAATGCCTCTGTTCCACAACAATGTCAGCTTAGATCAATGGTGGTACTTTGATATGAGTCAGTTGTGAATTCAAGCCCCATTATGGACATGCACAAACATTCCCAGACCTAACACTTACGTGCAGTTTGGAGTCTAGGGCTTTATTGCGAGAAGACATCTCTCAAACCATGTTCTCTCGGTCCATTTAGGTGGACATAAAGGTCCTGCCTCATAGCGTGAAGAAAAGTAGGAGGGTTTCTCAATGTTCTGACCAACATTTATTCCTCAACCAAAACAATCAAAACTGATTGTGAGACCGAGGTATATACCAATGGCTGGCACATTTGCTTATGTAGCTACACCTCAAATACAATTCATTGGCCACAAAGCATCGGGGGGCATGCCAAGGACATGAATGTATTCAAGGTGGGGTTCTTATTTACAATTTATTCCACAAATAAAGGTGCTTAAATATTGAACTCTTGTTTCATTAATTTATTGAGCATGCTGTATATAGTACTTGTAGTAGTACTTAAACGGGAATACTTACAACCACAAATAATGGGTTTGGTTGGAGATGCAAATATGTTAGTTTTGAGATCTGTATCTTAGGTGCCTACAAATCAAAATATTCGTTGCAAATTGCCTGTGTTACAAATTTCTCACTCCCTCCATGTGACAATTCTACATTACTTGTATCAAAGTTAAAATGCAAGTCCATACAAGGATTAATAACTTGTTTTCCTTGATTAACAAGCCCATTTTTGCTCGGCTAATAAGTTTAACTCACTTTTTTATCTCATCAATTGTTTCATTCTTTTTCTATTAATTCCGTTCCACCAAACGAAACCTTTATTTCTGTATCATTCGTGCCAATTAAGCTGGATAATGTAAGCCCAGATATTTCCTTTTGCAGAACAAGCTGCTTTCCACTTTATTTCAATGGTTAAAGTTTTCTAAATCTTTAGGAACTAGATTGCAATAGCATGTCTTTAATTCCTCATTTACTTTATTCTAAAACTGACAATCGCTGCAGGGTCAGTCTTGGCTCAACAGCCCAGACGTATAATCAAATTGATTTGGACTTGATTAACAGCCGAAGATTAAATGATTAAGTTACTTGTTAATATCCGGAGAAATCAATAGTTGTATAGTATTAGTAGATTTAGGAAAGTCTAATTAATCCTTTCCTTAAAAAAGGAGTTAAATATAGAATTGTAACTCTTCTTTTTGCTGTGGCAGCTGTTTATCCCAGCTCATAACAGCTTTTATTATACTATGATCGCTAAGCTATTACGATCACATTAAACGCTATGCAATCAGGCAACCTTCAAAATCATTAATATCATATATTAATTCTGCAAAGATTTATTACGGAAATTTTACACACTCTTTTGTGAACTTTCATACTACGTCGACCTGAACTGTACAGATAATCAGATTTACAGTTATAGATCTTTCCAAACGTGGATTATCTCAGGAGGAAGCTCTGAGAGTTATTAATAAAATGATGAAATACTGATGCTTGTATAATGTGACTGATCGTAGGAGTAACTTAAAATGATGACTTAAAAATGATGCACCAAGTATTGGCATATTGTGAGGGAATCCATAGAACCATAGCAATGATACAGCAAAGAAGGGGGCCATTCGACCCATTTTGTCCATGCTGACCCAAAGATGCCCTTTCTAATCTCATTTTCCTGCACATGGTGCATAGTCCTGAAAGTTACAGCATCTAAGGTGCAGATCCAAGTACTTTTTAAATGAGTTTAAGGTTTCTGCCTCCACCACCAGCTCAGGCAGCGAATTCCAAACACCTATCACCCTCTGCATAAAAATGTTTTCCTCATGTCGCCTCTAATCCTTCTGCCACTTAGCTTGAATCTATGACTCCTGGTTTTTGAACTCTCTGCCAAGGGAAACAGGTTCTTCCTACCTACTCTATGTCTATCCCTCTCAATTTTGTACATCTCAATCATGTCACCCCTCGGTCTTCTCTGTTCCAAGGAAAACAACCCCAACCTCTCCAATCTCTCCTTGTAGCTACAATTCTCCAGTCCTGGCAGCATTCTAATAAATCCTCCCTGCACTCCCTCCAGAGCAGTTACATCCTTCCTGTAATGTGGTGACTAGAACTGCGCACAATACTCCAGTTGTGGCCTCACCAGTGTCTTGTACAGTTTCATCATTATATCCCTACTTTTGTATTCTATACCTCTATGAAGGACAGCATTCCATATCCTTTCTTTACAACTTTATCTACCGTACTGCTACCTTTAGAGACGTGTGCACTTGCACACCAAGATCTCTCACTTCATTTACCCCTCTGAGTATATTCTCATTTTTTTGTGTATTTCCTCTTACAGTTTGACCTCCCTAAATGCCTGACTTCACACTCAGAGTTGAACTCCATCGGCCATTTCCCTCCCATTCCACCAACCCATTCATATAATTTCAAAGCTTACAGCTATGCTCTATACTATCCACTACATTTTAGTGTTCTCTGCAAATTTCCCAATCATGCCCCCCAAGTTCAAGTCCAAAGATATATAACATATATAAAACAAACAGCAAGGGTCCCAAGACTGAGCCCTACGGAACAGCACTTGAAACAGCTTTCCATTTGCAAGGGCAGCTACATTACCTTGTGTCCCATGGGCTGTTACTTTTTTGACCGTTTTAGAACCATAGAACCATAGAAAATTACAGCTCAGAAACAAGCCTTTTGGCCCTTCTGGTCTGTGCCGAACCATTTTATGCCTAGTCCCACTGACCTGCACTTGGACCATATCCCTCCACACCCCTCTCATCCATGAACCCATCCAAGTTTTTCTTAAATGTTAAAAGTGACCCCGCATTTACCACTTTATCCGGCAGCTCATTCCACACTCCCACCACTCTCTGCGTGAAGAACCTCCCCCCTAATATTCCCTTTAAACTTTTCTCCTTTCACCCTTAACCCATGCCCTCTGGTTCTTTTCTCCCCTAGCCTCAGTGGAAAAAGCCTGCTTGCATTCACTCTATCTATACCCATCAAAATCATATACACCTCTATCAAATCTCCTCTCAATCTTTTATGCTCCAGGGAATAAAGTCCCAACCTATTCAATCTCTCTCTGTAAACTCAGCTTCTCAAGTCCCGGCAACATCCTTGTGAACCTTCTCTGCACTCTTTCAATCTTATTTACATCCTTCCTGTAACTAGGTGACTTTGCCATGTGGGACCTTGTCAAACGCCTTACTAAAATCCGTGGGGGCGATTTTCCCAAAAAAATTCTAAGTGTCGTATTTGCGTAAAAACTGGAGTAATTCACCCTGTTTTTTTCAGCCGGAGTTTCAAAATGAATCTCCCACACTCTGTGCACTGCAGAGACCACTAGCGTGAATCATGCTGAAAATCTGGGGGTGGGGTCTATTCCCATTGGAGAGGCCGGCAGCAGAGTGCCGAGAGGACCACTGCACAGGTGCTGAACTGTCAGTGCCGAGATCAGCACATTCACACTGCCCGATCACTGGCCAACTCGTTTGCTGGCCCCCGCATCGTTGGCCCTCCCATGGCCTGATCACTGCCCCCCCCGCGAACATGCCCGGGCCAGCCTTGGCCACCACCCCCATCCCCAGGCCGCCTCGATGTCCTCCACTGCCCCACCTCCGCAACCCCAATCTCCTGAAACCCCCCTATCCCCAGCCCACCTCGATGTCCTCCACTGCCCCACTCCCACAACCCCAATCTCCTGAAACCCCCCATCTCCCATCTCCGAACGCACCGGACCTCCCCTCCAGCAGGCTGACCGCCCCCCCCCCCCCCCCGCCCCAACGGACCCTGATGGCCATCCCCGGTCGCTAGCCTCCGTCCCTCTGTCACTCAGTCCCCTGTGCAGAGCGGCAGCGGGAGCCCCTCCCCCCCCACCGATCATCCCCAGAGGCCCTGCCCTCAAGGCACTGCCAGATGCCCAGTGGACAGTGCCAAGTTGCCCCCTGTGCATTGGCATTTTGCCCCTTGGGCAGTGCCAAGGGGCCCAGGCTGGCACTGCCAAGGTGGCAATGCCCAGGGTGTTACCCCCCCTCCGGCACCAGACCCTCTGGGGGGGGCCCCGATTGCCCTTCACTCCAGCGAGGTCCGGCCGCCAGCTCCGCGCAAATGGGGAGCTATACTAAACCCCCCTGGAGTGAAACACTCTTGGGGTTGGGGGTGGGGGAGACACCAGTGGGCCCAGAGATTTCAGTCTTAGGCCCGCTAATGAAATGTACAACAGATTTAAATAAACATTTGCATAATTTATTCAGCTCCACGCCGATTTCTGGTGCAGAGCTGACAGCACTGGAAATCTGGCTTCCACAGCGGGTAGACTGGCCAGCTGTGCGACAAAAGCAGTGCAACGGGATGGGAGATTTCTCCCCCCATGTAGACAGCATCCACTGTACTACCCTCATCAATCCTCTTGGCACTTTCTCAAAGAATTCCATCAAACTTTGTAAGGCATGGCCTTCCCTTAACAAAGCCATGCTGACTATCCCTGACTAGTCCATGTTGTCCTAAGTGACAGCCTATCCGATATCTCAGGATTGATTCTAATAATTTGCCTACTTCCAAAGTAAGACTAACTGGCCTATAATTATTTGGCAATTCCTTCATGTCCTTTTTAAACAATCCATCTCTTGAGATTGTTTCTATGTGTTTTCAGTTTGGAGAACAAAGACTACAATTCCGGACATGCTTGGGGCTCAACGCAAGTGAGAGCATAGCAGTGAGACAGGTTGCGTATACTCCATTTCCAGGTCTCCTTTGACAGCCATTTGGGGATGGCTTGAAGCTTTTTTGGGGGGAATTCGAAGTTTGAGTCCTGTTGCCTGGCAACTCATTGAAAGTAGAAGTAAATGGGCCTCCAGACGGAGTTGAAGCTGCTGTTGAAGGGAAATCAGAGGCTAAATCCTTGAGGGAGAGGAACTGAAATCCCTCATGAGAAGGGCAGAGTTGGAAGGACTGCGTCATTCAGAGATCACTGACGTCTGTCTGGGTGGGTTGCTAGGAAAATTCATGAGATGTTTTGGTTGTGTCTGCCATTTAATGTGCAATATATCATATACATTCGACCACAGCTTGTTGGTTAATTCATGTTTAACTCATGTGAATTCTCAATGTTAGTGCAGGATGTAGTATTGACTGCTTGCTTTGTGACTCATGTATAATAAATATTCTTCTGTTTGTTTTTTTTAAACCATGAAATCTTGGGGCTTTATTCGCTTGGTAAATACTGTGATTTCAAATTGTGTCTGCTATAAAATAAACGTATTAGTCCCTAACCAGATCCTAACAATATTAAAACATTGACTTAAGCTTAATTTCTCATATTTTGATATTACTAAATATAGTAAACAAGTGTAATGACAATATTGGACAATTTTCAGCACAAGCAAAGTCAGAATAAATTTGATACAATACTTCTGTCATATCGTTTCTAGAAAACATAAAATGCACGAAGGAACTCTTGGAGCTTCTTCTACCATTGTTTCTGCTATGGTATGAGGATGCAAAGGAGAGCCTGAACAAAAAGCCTTACCTTTTACACAAGTGGGTTTGTTGATGGTGTTTTTTGTTCCCAAACCGAGCTGACCCCAGTTGTTGCTCCCAAAGATATATAACTTGCCATTTTCTGTCAAATAAACAAACATGTTTCATGTGACTCTTAATTTCATACTTCACATTGTTCCTCAACATATACATCTTTGAACATCTGATCTGTCTGTGTCTCATGTCAGAATTAATTGATGAAAGAAGGCAGGTATCCATCAACTGTCATGATGTTCCCCAAAGTCACTTCATTTCATTTTCTGCTTGGGTCTCACAATCTCAAATCTGTTTCATGATTTAATACCCCCAGTGTGATGCTAGCAAAATGACATTGAATATTGGAACCACAGTCCTTCCCTAATCCCTTCAGATCTTCTTACAATGAAATGTTGGTATCAAGTGCATCAATCCAACTGGATCCTTTTGTGCGAGGATGAAATAGGCAAAATCAGGCCAAAAATCGCATAGAAACTAATGTAAAGAATCAGTGTTGGCAGCCTGGGAGTAAAATATTCAAGAAATGTTCATGACCAAATCTTCAGTTACATGAGTACATTTTTTTTCTTGACATAATCTTAGTATTTTTTCAGATTAAAATCATTGGTGACGGTAAAGAATGAGTTAACAATTTAAAAATACATAGCGAGGAAAAGCCTTAAACCCAAATATTCAAGGACAACATTCCACCCCACAATAATCCACAAAAACACTTAGATAATACCTTCAGTCATAAAATGCACTGAGAAGAATCACAGGAGGATTAACAGGCACAGTTTGGCACTGACGTAAATAAAGGAGATATTAGGGCAAATGATCAGAAAACATAGATTTTAAAGAGCATCTTAAAAGAGAAAGAAATTAAAAGAATTGCTGAATTAGAAAAAATCTCATGGCATGGTAAATGTCTCAGTTGTCACTATTGCAGCATTGCTGCGGCTATGTCATCTATCTGACAGTTAACTCCATTTCTCGGTCTAAAAATGCTTAACATTTCCATCCTTTTCTGTTTTTATTTCAGATTTCTAACATCTATAGTGTTTTGCATTTGTCTTTAAACATCGACTTGTAGCTAAGGCTTCACTTCCAGCATTATTGTCCACCTTTTGCTTTTAAAACAACAATGATTTATATTTATATAGCATCTTTAATGGAATGAGACATTCCAAGACTCTTCACAAATGCACCATGAAACTAAGTATGACCCCACGGAGCCACATCAACAGAGTTAAGGTCAGATGACTAATGGCTGAGCTAAAGAGCTAAATTTTAAAGAGTATCTTAAAAGAGGGAATTGAGATAGAGAGACAGAGAGGTGTAGGGAGGGTATGACAGTGCTTGTGGCCCAGGCGACTGAAGGTTCAGCCAAATTTGCACAGAAGGCCAGAATTAGAAGAGCACAGTTGGATTCTGAGGCTGGATGAGATTACAGAGATTGGTCTGGGCGAGGCCATGGAAGAATTGGAAGTCAAGGATCAGAATTTTAATATCAGGATGATGCTTGACTGGGAGCCAACATAGGTTAGTGAGCACAGAGATGATGGCGGAATGGGACTTGCCGCAAGCTAAGTGGCAGGCAGTCGAGTTTTGAATGACCGCAAGTGGAAGGTAGAATGTGGGAGACAAGCCAGGAGTGCATTGGATTGCTTGAATCTAGAGGAAACAAAGGTATAGATGAGAGTTCCAGCAGAAGATGAGGGGCAAAGTTGAGCGATGATACGGAGGTGAAAATAGATGATCTTAGCAATGGTGCAAATATGAGATTTGGAGCTCATCTCAGAATTAAACGTGACACCGAGATTGCAAACAGACTGTCGCCTTGGAGAGCGGTGGAATCTGTAGCTAGGGAACAGAACTTAAACTGAGAATAAAAGACAATGGCTTCAGTCTTCCCAATATTGAACTGAGTGAACTTTCTGCTCATTTAGTACTGCTGTTAACGGCTAAATGATGGAAAAAACCAGCTCTGCAGAAAGCATTATCAATACCACAATGGATACAATTTAGGTGCCATTCATTCCAATAAACATCAGAGATTTGTCCTTGTGCTGAAAGATTTGAAAAGCTTGGTGACAAACCATTCAGGGAAAGATATCACAAGTATTTCATACTTTATGTTGCCTTTTATACATTTAGTGAAAGCAAGATTCTCATCTCATACTTTCCTGTCCTATTATGTGACTGTTAGAAATTGGAAATAATTAGAAAAGAATAGAGTTTGTATGTATCTAGTAGTATGTGGAAACATTAAATGTGCCTACAGTGAATAAAAGCCCAGTTCATCAGCCTGGTAAGAGCTCAGAACAACTGCACTGAACACCCATTGTAAACACTTGTTAGCCGGTCTCTCAAATTGTGGGATGATATGGGAGGATAAAATTAGTTTGGACACACAGCTTGAGAGGTGATAAGGAAGAAATAAAATAAGGATGACCAAATTTAGTCATATGAATCATACAAAGGTCCAAGTAAGTAATGGCTGGTGACTGACATAAAAAGGCAGGATTTTCAACCTGGAGATTAGATAAAGAACTTGACGCCAGGACCAAAAGACTTTTTCAATAATCCACCCAGGCATCCACCCCTGAAAAAAAGAGTATAAAATAAGGCACTTTAGGAGAGTTCATTACGGTAGGTGATGGACAAAAGCTCTGAAGGGAGACAGCAGTTAAACCTTTGGGATGAATCCCAGAAGGCAAGATGACTTGAGTACTACAAAAAAGTGAAGAGTCAATGAGCTGTCCATACATGCGTGCCATCCTGCCTGATTGGGTCAGTGCTTATTGGTTGTCCTGGTCATATGTTTTTGTAGTATAACTAGTAATATTAGATCCCACCTTAACTCTTATTAAAACTCACCATCCCAACATATCGGTTGCACTTGAATTCTAACTGATGATTGGTTGGAGAGAGAAAATTTCAAGTAAATTTTGAAGTTTAACTCAAAGATTAAAATTGTCACAGAATTTACAACACAGAGAGTTTTGGCCATTTCTCTTGGAAGTGTATCACACTCTCGTCATAGTTAACCAAAATGACTGCGGCCAGGCTCCAAGATGATTTTTAAAAATTCATTCATGGGACATGGACATCACTGGCTGGCCAGCATTTATCGGCAATCCCTAGGTGCCCTTGTCCAGAGGGTAGTTGAGAGTCAACCACATTGCTGTGGCTCTGGAGGCACATGTCAGGCCAGTCCAAGTAAGGATGGCAGATTTTCTTCCCTAAAGGACATTAGTGAATCAGATGGGTTGAAAGTGTCATGTGTGTGTCTGTGTTTTTCTCTCCCCCAAACAGTTACATTTAAGGAGGAAAATCAAGGTGCAACAAGTTGTGTGTGCTCCTGGATATATCATCCTGACCTGCGTGCCTTCAAAACATTCTCAGTGGATTTTATTCTAACAAAGGATGCTGAAGTAATAAAATGTGTCCCTTGTTTGTTATTGTAGCTAAAATGTCAAAGCAAAAATATTTCTGCCTCATCTTTGCATACAGAAAAACGAATAAATCTGTTCTGAGTTGGGGCAAATGACTCACCAGTTATGAATGCAGTATGTTCATCACCACAGCTGATAGAGATAGCTTTGTCATTTTTCAGCCAGAATTTGCTGGGAACATTGTCTGAGAATTTGCTTTTACCAAATGTAAAAACAGCTCCGGAATCTGAAAACAAAATAAATTATATGAATTATTTATATTTAATCAATAGCATGTTCTAATGCTGGTGCAGTATATATTAAATATCCAAAATTAGCTATTTTCTAGATGGAACTATGAATTACAATTTCCATTCACATCTGGAAGTGCTCCTACACTTTATTATTTCACTTAAACTGTGTAATGTTGATCTTAGATGGTGTGCCCCCACCATCCCACCCAATTTGACGCTGCCCTTCCTGCGTCAGTGCATACAATTTCAGCCTGTACTGTAATTGTAATAAATCTGCTCTAAAGAAAACAATCTAAGCCTATCCAGTCTTTCCTTATAACTCAAATGCTCCATCCCGGGCAACATCCTGGTGATGGTGATCTCCTCTGTAACCCCTAAGAGGGTTACTAAATGTATTTGTATGTATTTACATGGATACCTATGGTCAGGATTTCAAACGTGGCCCCACACACTGGCTGGAAAGTCAGGTGAAGCTGCCACTGCCAGCCCAATTTTGTGTGGTTCACTCTATCTGCCCAGGAGAGGGGGAGTTCCGCCTCCAACTGGAAGTGGTGGCCACAGCATTCCCCAACCCAGATGTTCTCTGGAGACTGACATATAAGTTAATGGAACGGCATTGGTAGGGGAAGTCAGGCAAGTCCCAGGAGGCAGATGGTGATTACAATGTAAACAAGCACAAGGTTCCCAAACGTCTGCCCCCAATCTGAGACCACAGCCTGTCTGACAAGGTATGCTTGGTTGCCCCACCACATGGCGTGGACTCCCCCACCACTGGTTGTTTTACCTTTACTTAAGGGCCTCCATTTGCCCATGGGCAGATTGCCTGACACCTACCTACCTACCCCACTGCTGGTAAAATACCGGTAGCAGATTGGCAAGGGGCATGGTGCCCCCACCATCCCACCCAATTTGACGCTCCCCTTCCTGCGTCAATGCATATAATTTCAGCCTGTACTGTAATTGTAATAAATCTGCTCTAAAGAAAACAATCTAAGCCTATCCAGTCTTTCCTTATAACTCAAATGCTCCATCTCGGGCAACATCCTGGTGATGGTGATCTCCTCTGTAACCCCTTTTAATGTAATCACGTCCTTTCTATAGTGAGGTGACCGGAACTGCATACAATACTTCAGCTCTTACAGGACTGCAGAGCTTAGATCTGATCCATTGGTTGAGGAATATCTTAGCTGTGTATATTGCATGCTGCTGTTTATGGTTAAAGTGTTGTTTAAAAAACTTATTCAGTGCAGAATGTCAGTTCTCAAAGGGTTAACAATCAAATTTATTTTGGCTGAATTTTGAGTTAATTGACAATGTGAGGATTTACACAAACCCAAACAATAACAGCTCAGTCCTGAATGTCATTGCCAGGTGTCTTTAATTTGTCTCATTCATCACAACCAGCAGCACAAAGGTTGCTTGTAGCCAGTGTTTGATACTTAGAAGGGAACACATTTCTCACATTTACAGATTTTGAAATAAAGGACTTTTTTTTTAGCTTAGTTCACATTTCTCCACTGTGAATGGGATCGGAGTTGGGCACCTGCACGTCCATGTTACTCAACTATCGGATCAGTATGCTTTTAAATAAGGAACAACATCGCCAGAAAAGATTTCCTTTTAATAGGATCACCCTTTTCACATATTTTTTAAATATATTACAGAACTATAAAATCTTTGTACAGACATTTTCAATTAAAATATACTAAAGGATATGTAATTCAAAGGAAATTATTCTTAGCCGATTTTGCTGTCTATTTTGTAAATATTCGCATTCTAGATGAACCCCATTTAAGGTACTCTTCCATATTAATACTCGCAATCCTGCTACCATAGAACCATAGAAAATTACAGCTCAGAAACAGGCCTTTTGGCCCTTCTTGTCTGTGCCGAACCATTTTATGCCTAGTCCCACTGACCTGCACTTGGACCATATCCCTCCACACCCCTCTCATCCATGAACGCGTCCAAGTTTTTCTTAAATGTTAAAAGTGACCCGCATTTACCACTTTATCCGGCAGCTCATTCCACACTCCCACCACTCTCTGCGTGAAGAAGCCCCGCCTAATATTCCCCTTAAACTTTTCTCCTTTCACCCTTAACCCATGCCCTCTGGTTTTTTTCTCCCCTTGCCTCAGCGGAAAAAGCCTGCTTGCATTCACTCTATCTATACCCATCAAAATCTTATATACCTCTATCAAATCTCCCCTCAATCTTCTACGCTCCAGGGAATAAAGTCCCAACCTATTCAATCTCTCTCTCTGTAACTCAACTTCTCAAGTCCCGGCAACATCCTTGTGAACCTTCTCTGCACTCTTTCAACCTTATTTACATCCTTCCTGTAACTAGGTGACCAAAACTGTACACAATACTCCAAATTCGGCCTCACCAATGCCTTATATAACCTTAACCATAACACTCCAACTTTTATACTCGATACTCCGATTTATAAAGGCCAATGTACCAAAGGCACTCTTTACGACCCTATCCACCTGTGATGTCACTTTTAGGGAATTCTGTACCTGTATTCCCAGTTCCCTCTGTTCAACTGCACTCTTCAGAGTCCTACCATTTACCCTGTACGTTCTTCTTTGGTTTGTCCTTCCAAAGTGCAATATGTCTCACTTGTCTGCGTTAAATTTCATTTGCCATTTTTCAGCCCATTTTTCTAGTTGGTCCAAATCCCTCTACAAGCTTTGAAAACCTTCCTCACTGTCCATTACACCTCCAATCTTTGTATCATCAGCAAACTTGCTGATCCAATTTACCACATTATCATCCAGATCATTGATATAGATGACAAACAACAATGGACCCAACACCGATTCCTGCGGCACACCACTAGTCACAGGCCTCCACTCAGAGAAGCAATCCTCCACAACCACTCTCTGGCTTCTTCCATTGAGCCAGTGTCTAATCCAATTTACTACATCCCCATGTATACCTAGCGACTGAACCTTCCTAACTAACCTCCCATGGAGGGACCTTGTCAAAGGCCTTGCTGAAATCCAGGTAGACAACATCCACCGCCTTCCCTTCATCCACTTTCCTGGTAATCTCCTCCAAAAACTCTAATAGATTGGTCAAACATGACCTACCACGCACAAAGCCATGTTGACTCTCCCTAATAAGTCCCTGTCTATCCAAATATTTGTAGATCACACCTTCCAATAACTTGCCCACCACCGACGTCAAACTTACTGGCCTATAATTTCCCAGATTTCTTTTGGAACCTTTTTTAAACAACGGAACAACATGAGCCACCCTCCAATCATCCGGCACCTCCCCCGTGAAGACTGACATTTTAAATATGTCTGCCAGGGCCCCTGCAAGTTCAACACTAGCTTCCCTCAAGGTCCGTGGGAATACCCTGTCCGGTCCTGGGGATTTAACCAGTATGGCTGCAATAAGGCTCTGAATCACCATTCAATCTGTGATGTTTCAAACCTTAAAACGAAATACAGAAAATAATTGCATACTTTGGTCGCCATACAACTGTAACACAAGATGTAGCAATTGGCATTAGTTGAACTGTGCTGCTGACCCTTGTCTAGCAGTTATTCATCTCTATAGAAACTTGGGTCCAAACACAAATGATTCTAGTATAGATTTAGGCCTGACACAAGGTCTTTCTCATGGGTTATTGTGTTGAGCAGATGTTTCTTCCAAATAAGATTGGGCAGCTACTTCTTGAGGGCTTTTTTTATTTTACAATGTGGGTCCAAGGATCAGGTATGCTTAAGACAGGCTTTGACAGTGAGGCTGAGGTTAGAAAGGCTGCAGTGATGCCACTTGTTATTTCCTTTGACTTTAAAAACCATCCTAAAAGCACAAAGAAAATTTCAATGCTGCTGCAATTCATATATCCAGCTTGGAAGCACTTGGCATACACATCCTCATCACACTATGGAAAAGCTGTTTTGTTGAACTTGTGTAATTATGCACTTTCACAGACTTCATTTGGAACACAGAAGGATTTATTAATAAGATCAGAACAGCAACCAGCAGGACTGCACCTAATCCCCTAAATGTCTCCTGCCTAAGAAAGGACTCCACCCCCCTGGGGTGATTACCCATGCTGCATCTCAACTGGTCCCCCAAGCCAAGTGACCCTTACTCTGCTGTGTTGCCCTTAAAAGGGCAATTACCACAAGTTGCCACACATAGATATGCATGTCTTCGTTTCTCTGTTTTTCTCATTGCTTGTGGCTTTTTCTTGTTTACTGTTTATTTTTGCTTCCGATAATAGGCCCCTGTAGCTTTTCATTTATTTTATTGTGCTGTTTCCTTTTATTCATAGCTCTCCCTTTGTGAGTATGCTCTGTTTCTGTAGCACTTCCACTGTGCTCATTTACGACAGATTTTTTTCCCATTCCATCTGTTGCCTTTTGCTTCAGTAAGCTTTCACACTGCGATGTGACCTAAAGGAACCAAGTCCAGAACAGCTGAAAAGAGAGAGCAGGAGGGTAACAAAGCTAATGATGAAGAGAGAGCTCCAGGATCAGGCAAATTGCCACTGGAGGGCCAACAGAAACTGACCTGGAACCAATGTGAACACTGTGCGCCTTCTTCATACCAGATCTCACAGTGTTGAGCCTGAGCAGGTTAAAAATGTAGTCTCAGAAACTCGACTTTTGGGATTCTGAAGGGAGTGCACTGACAATGTAAGATGTGCACCCCCTATGCTCCATGAGGTACTGACTAAATTCATATTATTTTAGGCAGACTTTTATCACTTTTCTGTCTCTTAACCAATACCTTTTGTGTACAAGTGCACACGATTTTGCTCGCAAAGCTTTGAGAAATGCCTGGAACCCGATCTCAGAAGGACACTGCGATAGCAAGCTGTGAAGCCTCAACCTGTCCTGATGCTACTCACGCTGGCGGAGAAACAAATCGCTTGGGTAAGGAGCCTGCCTAAGCTTGGAGTTGTTTACAGAGGCACTGGAATTGCTCGGAAGTGATTATGGGGAAAAATTGACACGCTGGCCACAAGTCAGATAACGAAACCAAAAGAGAAAATGCTGAAAAATCTCAGCAGGTCTGGCAGCATCTGTAAGGAGAGAAAAGAGCTTATGGTTCAAGTCTAGACGATCCTTTGTCAAAGCTAAAAGAAAGTGGGAGATATTTATACTGCAAGGTGAGGGAATGAAAGATGAGTCAAAGCCACAGAAACTAGGAGAAAGGACTGCTTATGGCTGTCCACAGAGAGAATAAAGGGTGTGAATGGCCAAACGGCAGAGAAGCTAAAATGAAGATGTTTGTGGGGAGGGGGGGGGGGGGGGGGGGGGGGGGAGGGGAGAGGAATGGATGAGGCAGATGGAAAAGGAGAACAAAAGGGGGAGAAAAGGTAAGGGGAGTGGGATAAAGTAGGGGGAAAGAATGGGGGGAAAAATGAAGAAAGACAATAAAGAAATAAAAGGTAGAGAACAGTAAAAAATTAAATTAAATAGAATGAAGACAAAAGGGTCGAGGTGGGGTAGAGCAAATCATCTGAAGTTGTTGAATTCGATGTTGAGATCGGAAGGCTGTAAAGTGCCTAACCGGAAGATGAGATGCTGTTCCTCCAGTTTGCGTTGAGCTTCACTGGAACATTGCAGCAAGCCAAGGACAGACATGTGGACATGGGAGCAGGATCGTGTGTTAAGATGGCAAGCAACCGGAAGGTCAAGGTCCTGATTGCGCACAGACCAAAGGTGCTCAGCAAAACGATCACCCAGTCTACGCTTGGTTTCTCTGATATAGAGGAGACCACATCGGGAGCAGCGAATGTAATGGACCAAATTGAAAGAGATGCAAGTTAAACACTGCTTAACCTGGACTGAATGTTTTGGACCTTGGATGGTGAGCATAGACGAGGTAAAGGGACAGGTGTTACACCTTCTGCGGTTGCATGGGAAGGTGCCATGAGTGACGGGAGAGGTGTTGGGTATAGTGGAGGAGTGGACTAGGTTATCCTGGAGGGAACAGTCCCTGCGGAACGCTGACAGAGTGAGTGAAGGGAAGATGTGTTTGGTGGTGGCATCATGCTAGAGTTGGTGAAAATGGGGGAGGATTGTGTTTTGCATGTGGAGGCTGGTGGGGTGAAATGTGAGAACAAGGGGGACTCCATCCTTGTTCTGGGAGGGAGGGGAGGGGGTGAGGGTCGTGGCATGGGAGATGGACCGCACACTGTTGAGGGCCCTGTCGACAACAGTAGATGGGAATCCATGGTTGAGGAAAAAGGAGCACATATTAGAACCACCACTTTGGAAGGTGGCATCATTGGGACAAATGAGACGAAGGAGCTGAGAGAAAGGGATGGAGTCCTTACAGGGTGTAGGGTGTGAAGAGCTGTAGTCCAGATAGCTGTGGGAGTCAGTGGGCTTGTCGTGGATCTTGGGAGATAGTCTGTTGCCAGAAATGGAGACAGAAAGGTCAAGGAAGGGAAGGGAAGTGTCTGAGAGATGGGCCAGGTGAAAACGATGCAGAGGTGGAAACTGGAAGCGAAGTTGATGAATTTTTCGAGAGCATGAAGCAGCACCAAAATAGTCATCGAAGTACCAGTAAAGGAATTGTGGGAGGGGACCTGGGTAGGCCTGGAACAAGGAATGTTCCACATACCCCATAAAAAGACAAGCATAGCTAGGACCCATGCAGGTACCCATTGCTACTCCTTTGATTTGGAGAAAGTGGGATGAGTCAAAGGAGAAGTTATTGAGAGATAGAACAAGTTCAGCCAAGCGGAGGAGAGTGGTGGTGGATGGGAATTGTCCAGGTTCTTTTCAGCTCTTTTCTCTCCTTACAGATGCTGCCAGACCTGCTGAGATTTTCCAGCATTTTCTCTTTTGATTTCAGATTCCAGCATCTGCAGTAATTTGCTTTTAACAAGTCAGATAATGGGTGGGATTCTCCCCCAAAAAATTTTAAATGTCGAATTTGCGTAAAAACTGGAGTAAATCCCGCTGTTTCTTTTTCAACGGGAGTTTAAAAAGAATCTCTCACACGCTGTGCACTGCAGAGTGCCTCAGCATAAATCACATTAAAATGCTGTGGGCGGGGCCTCTTCCCGCTGGAGGGGCTGGCAGCATAGCGCTGAGTGGGCCATTGCGCATGTGCCGAACTGTCAGCGCCAAGATTGGCGCATGCGCAGTGGCCCCTGTCTGCCAGCCTCCCGATCGCTGGCCAGCCCCACAACCCTGCGTCAGCAGTCACCGGCCGTGCAAGCCCCCCTTTCCCACGGCCCAATCGCTGGTCTCCTGGACATGTCCAGATCAGCCTGCTGAAAAAGCAGCGCAGCGGGATGAGAGAATCGCCCCCAATATCTGTCAGGGAAAAGCTGACGTCCTCTATTACTGCACTGCAGGTAGCCTCTATTCTCAGGAAAACTGGTGAAGGAACTTGAGTGCTCAACAGTGCTCGGTGGTGACTCCGTGATGGACCTGCAGAGTACAGTAAATCAGCTTTTGGCTGGAGTAAAAACATTGAGGGCAAAATGTGAAAATTTGGAGGGGCGTGTCAGAGGTGCAACAACATTCACCTGTTTGGTGTGGTGGAGGGCCCTTGCCCTACAAAATTTGTCATGCAGGGCTACTAAAACTGGAGTACAGGCCTCTCTTAGACCGTGCCCACTAGTCACTGCAGGTGAGACCTAAGGATGGCAGGGATCCATGCCCCTTCATTATACAAGTTCACTATTACCATTCTCGGGACCAGATCTTCCCCCAATCCGGGAAAGCTGCTCCCCTACTGTACTGGGCAAGAGCCTGTCCATATTTCCAGACTTCACCCCTGCAGCATTCGGCAGTGTGAAGTATCTCCTGCATTCCTGTCCACGGATCAAGTTTAATCTCAACTTCTCCGCCTGATTGTGAATCACACCACCACATGCAGCCGAGCACTTGTTTGAAGACCCATCTGCTGCTGCAACCTTCATCGATCATGTAATAAGGTCGATGGTCTTTCTGAACATACGAAGCAATGATGGTACCTGAAATAACTTTTATTTTCCAAGGAGTATCGACGAATAGGGTACATAGAAAACTGAGACACATATTGCCAAATTCGACTGCAATGTTCTTCTCTTGTTAGTATTGGCCAACATTGTGTGAACTGGAAATGCTGCAGGATATTTGAGACTTCTGCCTATGTAGATTCGAATTTCGTTAAGCTTGTCATTGATAGCATGCCTTTTTCTGTTTGACTTGTCAATGTCACTTCACCTCTAGTAACAAAGAGACTTAGTAGATGAGTGATGCATCATGAGGAACAAAGAAGAGTTGGGTCCACGTGCATCTCATTTGGAGAGATGCTTTCGGGGTGGGGGGTGTTTTTTGTGTTTCTATTGTCTCTCTTTTTTGTTTTGTCATGCTTGGTGTTCTACTGCTTTATAGAAGTTGTTTGGCCATTATAACATCACATGTCACAAACTACACAGATGTTATCTGTGAGGGCATCTCAACTTGAAACACTGGTTCATGGTGGTGTATAGTTTTGCTTTGGAATGGTGTGAGGAGTCACATGAAACCCCCAATGAGAATAACCAGCCCAGTCATCGTATAATAATTACTAAAGACTATTTATTAAACTAAAGAAAAGACAAATACAGACGACTAGAACTATAACACTCTGACACAGTTAAATATATGAATTACTAAACACACACACAATTTATACAGCAGTTACTGCTTGTTCCAAAATATATATTTCTACTATCTCTGAACTTCTGAAGACTTTCCTGTTCCCAAACAACATACAACTTAATAAATCTATCAATCAAATCCAACTTATTGTTACCACACAATACAAGGTGGATGATCAAGTCTGGGAAATGTCTTTTCCTGGTCCAGCGAAGAAATTTAAATTGCCTTTGCGAAGATTCCTGCACTATCTTAGCTCTAAGATGGATACAAAATTGGCTTGATGACAAAAGCCAAAGGGTGGTTGTAGAGGGATGTTTTTCAAACTGGAGGCCTGTGACCAGCAGTGTGCCTCAGGGATCAGTGCGCCTCAGGGATCAGTGCTGGGTCCACTGTTATTTGTCATTTATATTAATGATTTGGATGAGAATATAGGAAGCATGGTTAGTAAGTTTACAGATGACACCAAGATTGGTGGCATAGTGGACAGTGTAGAAGGTTATCTCGGATTGCAATGGGATCCTAATCAATTGGGCCAGTGGACTGACGAATGGCAGATGGAGTTTAATTTAGATAAATGCGAGGTGATGCATTTTGGTCGATTGAACCAGGGCAGGACTTACTCAGTTAATGGTAGGGCATTGGGGAGAGTTACAGAACAAAGAGATCTAGGGGTACATGTTCATAGCTCCTTGAAAGTGGAGTCACAGGTGGACAGAGTGGTGAAGGCGGCATTCAGCATGCTTGGTTTCATTGGTCAGAACATTGAACACAGTAAGAGTTTTAACAACACCAGGTTAAAGTCCAACAGGTTTATTTGGTAGCAAATGCCATTAGCTTTCAGAGCGCTGTTCCTTCGTCAGATGGAGTGGATATCTGCAGATCAGAACATTGAATACATCCACATCAGAACATTGAATACAGGAGTTGGGACATCTTGTTGAAGTTGTACAAGACATTGGTAAGGCCACACATGGAATATTGCATACAATTCTGGTCACACTATTATAGAAAGGATATTATTAAACTAGAAAGAGTGCAGAAAAGATTTACTAGGATGCTACCGGGACTTAATGGTTTGAGTTAGGAGGGGAGACTGAATAGACTGGGACTTTTTTCTCTGGAGCGTAGAAGGCTGAG
Source organism: Mustelus asterias (assembly GCF_964213995.1). Lineage (NCBI taxonomy): Eukaryota > Metazoa > Chordata > Chondrichthyes > Carcharhiniformes > Triakidae > Mustelus > Mustelus asterias. The sequence continues at coordinate 47,055,694 of NC_135817.1, forward strand.
CGGTGATCTCATAGAGGTCTATAAAATAATGAGGGGCATAGATCAGCTAGATAGTCAATATCTTTTCCCAAAGGTAGGGGAGTCTAAAACTAGAGGGAATAGGTTTAAGGTGAGAGGGGAGAGATACAAAAGTGTCCAGAGGAGCAATTTTTTCACACAGAGGGTAGTGAGTGTCTGGAACAACCTGCCAGAGGTAGTAGTAGAGGCGGGTATAATTTTGTCTTTTAAAAAAGCATTTAGATAGTCACATGGGTAAGATGGGTATAGAGGGATGTGGGCCAAATGCGCGCAATTGGGACTAGCTTTGGGGTTTTAAAAAAAAGGGCGGCATGGACAAGTTGGGCTGAAGGGCCTGTTTCCATGCTGTAAACCTCTATGACATCTTAGATATTACCATGGCCTCACAGACTCTGAGCTGTAAAACTGGCTTTTCCAGCTCTTAGATATTGTAATGCCTTCTTGGCTTTTAGATCTAAATTGGCCTCTCAGCTGTGACATGTTAAACTAGCCTGCCTGCTTCTGCTGGTGCTGGCAATTATAGTAAGAAGTTTAACAACACCAGGTTAAAGTCCAACAGGTTTATTTGGTAGCAAAAGCCACACAAGCTTTCGAAGCTCTAAGCCCCTTCTTCAGGTGAGTGGGAATTCTGTTCACAAACAGAGTTTATAAAGACACAGACTCAATTTACATGAATAATGGTTGGAATGCGAATACTTACAACTAATCAAGTCTTTAAGAAACAAAACAATGGGAGTGGAGAGAGCATCAAGACAGGCTAAAAAGATGTGTATTGTCTCCAGACAAGACAGCCAGTGAAACTCTGCAGGTCCACGCAACTGTGGGCGTTACAAATAGTGTGACATGAACCCAATATCCCGGTTGAGGCCGTCCGCGTGTGTGCGGAACTTGGCTATCAGTTTCTGCTCAGCGACTCTGCGCTGTCGTGTGTCGCGAAGGCCGCCTTGGAGAACTGGCAATATTTCAGAAATAGTTTTAGAGATGGTTATCCAGTAACTGCGCAAGGATGGGCAAGACCATTTGCTGCTTCCCTTGCTTTGTTGTGAAACATTGAATGATAAAGTTGGCCCACCCACCCTTTTGTAAATTCTAAAGTGATCCGATACTCTGAGGTGGGTTTCCTGGAGAAAAGCTGGCAATTATATCATACTTCTTCTGTGAATCCTCCCTTGTGTATTTGGGCTGTCTGCAAATCTCACATTCCGTGATTCTTGAAATCAGCATCTCTATACCCCCACTGATCTGTTAGCCATTGAGGTAAGCTGTTTCCTGATGATAGCTATTTATACCTGATTCTGTCTGCTAATCCCGTTACTGGGAAAGGTCGTATCTCATCATCCCCTTTGAATGCTGGCTACTGCTGTCGCTAGGCAGACCCATGACACTGAGCATATACTATATTATCCTTACAATATATATTCCTCCTAACCATGATAATGGCTGAAATTATGTTTCCACCCCCAAGAAAATGTGGCTCAATCTAAAAAGTCACAACAGTTTGGGGGATGCGCTCTTAGGTTTGCCAGCTGAATATTAAGGGTTTGAATCACCCCTTTGAGCGCAACAAAGTCTTATAGCATCTCCAACATCTGGGTCGTAAGTTGCTTTTCTCCAGGAAACCCACCTCAGAGTATCGGATCACTTTAGAATTTACAAAAGGGTGGGTGGGCCAACTTTATCATTCAATGTTTCACAACAAAGCAAGGGAAGCAGCAAATGGTCTTGCCCATCCTTGCGCAGTTACTGGATAACCATCTCTAAAACTATTTCTGAAATATTGCAAACACCCGTTCCACTGACTGGAAATTTTCAAAGTGCTACCAACAATCTTTCCATTAGTCAAAAAGAGAACCGATTTCACAGCCTTTGTGACTCGTCTGACAAGACTTTTAATTTTACTTAGATGGAAGTCATGTGCTCCTCCAACTCACTCCCACTGGATTAAAGATGCATTACATTTCGTTAAATCGGAAAAAATGAGATGCACACTATGTGGCTCCACTGCAAAGTTTTACAAGATTTGGCTGCCATTCCTAGCAGCTGTAGAGAAATTACAACTCACCCCCACACCACAGAAGATTGCCTGTTGCTTTCTTTTTTCATTAAAAAGTGTTATCTCATTAGCCTGAAGCCCTATTTTATTTATTTGTTTGTTTACTAAGAAGACCAGCATGCTTTTATCCTATTCTCTAATGTGTGCATGTATTTAGAGGGGATGTTGTACACAAGTTGATTCTTCTCTACGATCATTGACTTTATACTGTTCCCTCTCCCTTCTCTATCTTACATTTTGTTTTTGTATGAAAAATCTTAATAAATATTTTTTTTAAAAGAAACTCGATTTCTACATGAATAGATCCAGTATAAATAGAGCTTGCAGTCTGGATCGGTTCTCTGGTCCCTATAACCTGGAAACTGCATCTATGTCCTTGCAGAGAGACTAACCAAGGAATTATCAATTATTCCACATGAAGCGCCGGGCCAGTTCCTAATAGAAGATCACAGTTTATAAATAAAGAAGCAAGGAGTCAAGTGAAAACAAGGAGTGAAGAGGAGGAAGCCTGTGGCCAATAAATTGGAGCCAGGTCACGACACAACAATAGGGTCTTACTTGGAGAAGAGCGAGTGATGGATGAGATAGGTAATGGACTATTCAAATATACAAATTCAAGTTGAAAAACTTAAACTGCAATTGAGCAAAAACAAGATGGTAGACGAGGTTTGAGATACAGTAGAAGGTAAAACTGGAAAAGTATTAAGCAGCTGGTACCTGCAACACTGACAAAGACAAAGGTTTACTTAACAGATTTCCATTATAAATATTAGTAAACGTAGCTCCATGAAAAGTATTACTCAAAATCATGTCACATATGGAAAAACAGCGAGATGGGATTCTCCCAAAAAATTCTAAGTGTCGGATTTGCATAAAAACTGGAGTAAATCACGCTGTTTTTTTTCAGAACTTTCAAAATGAATCTCCCATACTCTGTGCACTGCAGAGTGCACTAGTGTGAATGTCATTAAAAATCAGTGGGCAGGGCCCATTCCCACTGGAGAAGCTGGCAGCATAGCGCTGAGCAGACCACTGCATATGCACCGATTTGTCAGTGCCAAGATCAGCACATGCACCGTAGCCCGCACTGCTGGCCTTGCAATCAGTGGCCAGCTCAATCACTGGCCAGCATAGCAACCTCTTATCACTGTCCCTCCCACCACCCCCCCACCCCACAATTGCTGGCCCCCCTGGACATGTCCAGGCAAACCCCAACACCCCCCCCACAGTCCCGGCACCCCCAGTAGGCCAACCCCACCCTGATGACCACCCCTGATCTCCCCCCGGAGGCCCCACATCTGCCCCTATAGGCGCCACCCCCCACTCTGGCCCCGAACCCTTGGCACTGCCTGGTGCCTGGTGGGCAGTGCCAAGGTGCGCTGTGGGAATTGGCATTTTGCCCCTTCAGCAGTGCCAGAGGGCTCAGGCTGGCACTGCCAAGCTGGCAATGCCCAGAGGGCACCCCCCTTACTGTGACCTTCTGGGGGGGTCTCAATAGCCCGCTTTTGGGCTGCCAGCTCCCCGTCAGTGGGGAGCTATTGTAAACCCTGCTGGAGTGAAACACACCTGGCAGGGGGGAGACTCTAGCGGGCCCCGAGACTTCATTCCCGAGCCTGCTAATTATACTTAAATCTTTTATGGAGATCTGCGCCAATTTCTGGGGTGGAGCTGACGGTCTGGGAGAATCGCCCCCATAGATTTCAGTTATATATATTATCACAGAATAGGCACGCATGAATAAAATGTGGAAGTCTGTAAAAGGTTAATTACCCTTTGTGAGAAAGTCTTCAGATGAAGATGGAAATAAGCGATCTTAATGGTTACAGGGGTGTTGTGCTCAGAAACTTATCTACGAATTATATGCAACACCAAGGTTGTGAAGGTTGCTGCCAGGGAGAAGGATGGAGTCAGTAGCGAGGGAACTAAGTTTGCAGCAAAGACTGAAAACAATAGCTTCACTGTCTTCCCAATAATTTCTGTTCATCCAGTAATGGATGTTGGACAAGCAGTCAGAAATTTAGAGACCTTGGTGCTAAGGCAAAATAGTGGCCAGACAAAAACTGAAGAAGCATTTTAAATACAATGTTACCAAGGAACCAAGGCCCATAATCTTCATGGAGTGGCACTCAAAGTCAGATCCACTACGCTCCTACTCATCTACCTGGAAATGAAGTCGCTCCCTTCTTGCTTAGCCTGCGTACACAGACCAGGCTAGAACAGTGTAGCACAACAGGTTCCTGAAGCTTTCTGTCAAAGGAGTGGCAGGTAAGGAAGGCATGCCACTTTTTTTAATGGTACCTGCTGCCGTAAAGCAGATAAGTTTACAAGTGCAGCTACTGGAAGAAGCCCGGCAGAAGGTAAGTATATAAGGTAAGTGGGTACGGTTGGGGGAGTGGTCAGTGGGAGGTGTAGTTGGGGGGGGCTGTATTCAGTGGATAGGGGGTGTATTGAGGGGTTGGGAGGGGTGTAGTCAGGGACGTAGGAGGGACAGCTGATGGGTGGGAGTGGTGCTAATGAAGTGTAGTCGGGGGAGTGGTGGAGTCCATAGGGTCAGTACTACACTTACCCTGAAGTCAGGAGTGGTTTTAATTCTTCTCATTTTTTCTGGATAACTATTGCTCTAAGACAGTCAGAACCATCCAAAGTTTGCAGTTTTTAATCGTACATTTGGGTGGTTCTCATTGAGGGCAATTGCCATGCGATCTTTACATGGGGACTTTCTACTGAAGAAAATTTTCAAATACACGGTTCCCAAGGAACCTAGAAGATTCTAAAGGAGTGTTGCCACTTCTAACTCCGCTCTTTCTTCTAAATCAAATACAGGCTACTGTTCACTTTACCCTGTATCGCTCACCCTAAACCTACCGCACTGTTTCATTTCACTAACGTTGTGTTCCGGCTCTCTCTCTTTTTCTCCTTCCTTCTGCCTGAGCCAGAACCTGAGGAGAAGTTAGTAAATAAGCAGCCTGAAGCCCGATGACAGAGGTCGATGCAGACTCTTGTTTTCTTTATCGGTTTCCCAGTACTGAAGAAACTTGCATTCCACGCACTTGCTTCCTGTCTTGCCCTTCCCAACCTCTCAACCAACTCCTTTCCCACTCTCATTACTTGCTGGTGCCCCCTCTCTCAACTTGTCAATGTAAATGTAAAACTATTGCTTTCAGATGTAGCTTGTTCCAGTGTCAGATCATGAAAAAATGCATTTATAGTAAATCATTATGTAACTTTCAAACTGCAGCTCCTAACTGAATTCTGGTCTGTCATGTGGCCTGTCTTCTGATTTTCTCTCCCTGTATTAGAACTCCCCTCTATCCACAATAGATGTATCATATTTACTACCTCATAGGTTTAAAGAAAATGAAGTTTGAAATGATTCCTTCCCACTTGGTCAGATAAAAGCTCCAATAAAATAGCCTAGACCAACTTGATTCTAATTTGCCATCTAGAGAATAAAAAGATTTTTGATCTGTGCATAACTGTCAAGAACCAGGAGTGAAATGCATTCATGGGAATTTGGTTTCTCCTGAGCAGAATGCTAATATGTTAAAAAATTAAAATCCTGTCACTTTAAAAAGTGTTGTATTTGCATACGGGCTCATCACATCTCAAATGTCCCAATATGCTTCACATGCAATTAATTGCTTCAAAATATAGTCACCGTTGTCAGGCAAACACAGTAACCATTTTGCATTCAGCTAGATTTTACAAACAGCAAAACAGATGCAGTACCAGCCAATCTGTATATAAAAACATACAAGATAATATATTGTAGAAATCTTCCTGGCCCACTGAGGAGCTCACCTTACCCTGAACCATAATATAAATGATTAACATTTGTTACATTATACCAATGGATACATCAAAAGACTGCCGAAGCAATCATTGTGGTCCTTCTTGTTTTCCTTTCTCTTCTACCAACAAGTTAAAATAACCATCAACCAACATATTCACATGCAATTTTATATGATGGTATCTAACGACCCAGATTTATTAATAGCCATTAAATAGCTAGAACGTTGATGAGTACTAACATGGTGCCACTGAGAATACAGTGTGCATACGAGTATTACCTAGTAACATAGTAATACAAGATGCTCACATTGTAAATTAGAAACAGTCGAGTTGGTCACAATGAGTGCTCACTTCAAAATATTTATTTGTAGAGTTAGTGTAATCTTTAAAACTGTATGTACTTCACTTGCCCCCAGAAAATAAAAACAGTTCCACAATCGTTATACTTTGAGATAATGAAACAATTCAGATAATATACACTTCTGCTAATTCAGTATACCCAAAATACAAAAGCAGTGATTTTCAAACTAGCATTCATGAAGTTGTGACATGAATCTAGGTTTCTGTTGACGTAGAAGCAATTCTAGCAAAATAGCATTATGCTCGGCCAATCTAATTCCAAATAGTAATCTGGAGGAACTACACCACAGCCATGTAAATGTAACTATCTATTATTTTGAAGAATTGGAGGACATCAGATGATTGGTCACATTGTATCATTGCATGTTGATTCATTCTTAGTTAAGTGTCAACTCAGTCAAGGAGATTTTTGATAACATTAGTGAGGTACAATGTTAGTTAAACCATGCAGTGAGACTGGGAAGTGGCAAGAAGGATAAATACATTAGTCTTCTGTCGCAGAGTTGCTGTCACTAAGAGAGCACAATGTGTTATCTCAATTCACAACCCTTGCTAACAATGCCCTCAAAGCTGAAGAAACACTTGTTTCCAAATACCTTATGGATCACTGATTACGGCCAAGATTCTCCTACCTTGTTTGTCCCACCCCCGATGCCAACCAGAATAGGTAATTTGGTGTTCTGCCAAAACTCCATTCACTGCATCGGCACCAGAGTCCCAGCTGCGGACTAGGATGGAGGTTTCCGGTGACTGTCTTTCCAAAGTCTGAGGATCAGGAATTTCCAGGAACAACTTGAATTTTGTGGGTATGGCAGAGGTGTGCGGGGAGGGGATGGGGGAGGATGGTCTTCAGGATCTTTCCGCAATGAATAATTTCAAAACTGGCATTTTACAGAAAACATTAAAAGGCAAAATATTTATAACTATTTTTGAAAAAGGCAATCTTGGCTCTTGGAAAACATTAATTTTGCTTAGCCCTTGTTCCCACTCTATGGCCAAAATCTTCCATCCTCATACACAGCTGGGATTTTCCAGTGCCGCTGAAAGTGAATGGTGTTTTGGCTGGAATGCCAAATTTTCCGTTCTCACTTGCAACGGGTCCTGCCACAAACGAGACCAGAGAACCCCACCCAATATAACCAACCAACAAATAAGATCAACAACGCAGTTTCTAGAAATAAATCCAGAAAGGAATATGCATATCAATCATGAAAAGCAGCATTATATCACAATATTAATGCACAGAAATGCATTCAAAAACAAAATCAATCATCCAAAGTCTCTTCATGCCTTACAAAACAATTAATTTCCATATTATTTTGGTTGGGACAATGGACATTCTATGCTGAAACTGTATTTAATCACTGCATAAAAATTACATTTCCAATGACTTAAAGTGGCAACAAGTTGTCCATCAAGCTGCCTCTTGCTTTGAGTCACAACATCTTCATCATGAGGCAGAGTGGCAGCTGAAAGGGAATAGAAGCAAATCCTGTACTTTTGGATCTCACTACCTCGTGAGACATTCCTGCTCTACATGATCAAAGATCTGTGGGTCAAGAATTGGCCTGTTCTGCCACATTAATACCCATGGCAGTACCTTGTGACCCTGAGTAGAATGTCATCCTCATATCGAGGGACCGCTGCCACTGCCAAAAACAAGTCCATTAATTAGAACAGTAAACTCTCAAGTGTCCACTGAACCGAGAGCCAATATAATTGTGTGCAGTGAGGAGGTGCTATTCTGTGATTGGAGAAATACATTGTCCAGTAGGACAATTGGAGAACTTATTCCATCTGGCTTGCTCAATACATTATCTTGGAGCATTTACTGGATTCAGTCAAACAATATTCTTCTCCCATATAGGTCATTGCTCACACCAAGTGAAACAAAGACAACGAAAATGTGATTTGCCTCAAATTGCCGGAACTCTACCACATTAAAATATACAAGCCTGAAGCTTCCGACTTATAGTGGGATATGCTTCCAAAGATGCCTTGCCTAATCAAACATTAGTTATGTGTAAGCCTAAATAGCAACAATTATTAAGGACAGAGCAGCCAAGACAGGTCCTCTCCTCATCCGATGTACATTAATATACACTTTCCAAGAAAGATCACGAGAGAGCATAGAAATACGATCCCAAGCTAACTCCTTCCTCATTGGCAGTTAATTTCTAGCAATCTCACTGCCACTTTGTCTGAAATCAGCCAATTCAGCACACGCGGATCCAAAATCTTGCATCTCTTTTGCATTTTTAACATCTAAAACGCTTTAGGAAAAACCAACAGAAAGTAGGAACGAGTGTGCCATCCCGTGGCTCGGTTGGTAGCACTCTTGCCTCCTTAGTACAAGGTTCCAGGTTCAAGTCCCACTCAAGGTCTTGATTATTAACATCAAGGCTGACAGTGGTCTTTTTGGCTAATCAATCAAACTAAATCAAATCAACTGAGGGACAAAGGCTGACAGTCCAATGCAGTATTCAGGGAGTGCTATACTATCAGAGGCCCATCTGTTTCAAATGAGATGTTACACCCACGTCTGCCTTATCATGCGGGTGTAAAAGATCCTACGCCACTGTCTCAAAGAAGAGCAGCAGAAGATTTATTCCTGGTATTTTGGTCAATATTTATCCCTCAAACATCTTTTGGGGTTGATTTATTCTACCAGAACAAGACCATATTCCATGGTTTAGTACATTCTTTTTCTAGGTGTCTGCCTTGTCTCAGTAGTTGAACTCTCATGAATTGTGCACAAGGTCTTCAGCAGCTGCAAATCAATGAATATTAGAGTACAGGTGTTGGCCTCGGAACACACGGCATCATATACAGTGCTGACAGCTTCGGGTCAGTGGTAGTACTCTTGCCCGAGTCAGAAGGCTGTGTCTACAGAGGAAGTGCTGCACTGCAGGAGGTGCTGTCTTTTGGATGGTGGGTTAAACTGAGGTCTACCTTCTCAGATAAGTGGGAAAGACCCTATAACACGATTTGAAGAAGAACATGGAGTTCCTCATGTCCTGGACAACATTTATCCAATCCTGAACTTACATTTATACATAGATAAAAGGAAATCTATCTAAAGCACTGGTGGGCAACTTGCGGCTTGGGGGTCACATGCAGCCCACCTGGGTTCTGAGTGCGGCCCACAAGACATTTTGTTGACCAGGACTGTTGCCCTGCAGAGTTGCTGCACTCTGCTGATTTCCAACCTTTTTTTCCCACGGGTATGACTGAAGTGATACACATGTAAAGCAAGGGCAAGTAAAGTGAGGTGCGTGCTGATTGCCCACAACATTTGACTGCGAGAGCTGCGTCCAAAGTATAAATATTTCTTCTGTTTTTACCATTTGAAATTGATGAGAGTTCGATAATTCATAAATTAATAAGCATTTCTATAAATCGTTATGACATATTCAACGTGTTAAATGTATTTAATCTTATTCATTAGGTCATGGTCACTGAACAACCCCGATTTCAATCTTGAGATAAAGAAGGGCCATTCATCAACCCATTTACTACAAATTAGAAATAAAACAGCTGAATGCTATTTAAATTTTTCTTAATATGTCCACACAGAGAAGACAAATGCTAAAGGTAAACTTGGTGTTAATGTGGACTGGCTGTTACTCAGCAAAGATGAGAACTGATCCTAAGAAAACGAAGATGGTATTCTAGAAATAAAAACATAGTTAACCAAAATAAAATATTGAATTAACAGAATAAGCAAGACAGAAAATAACCCCAATAATAGAAGAAAATTAATATAAAATTGACAGCATTACCTTCAACGTCTCATCAACTTTCACATCAATACATTTGCTACTTCTGTTACCAGTGCTTCTTTCAATGTCTTTCCTTGCTTATCCCAGTATCAAGTGACTGTCAGTACCTGAACTATCACTGCACCAATTAGTGCCACCTTCATTACTTCAAAATAAAAATAGAATATGCTGAAAATACAGTTTGGTCCGCCGGTGAGTGGGGAGGGCATGGGTTCTGGGTCCGCTCAGGGAGCTGGAATGGGCCGGTGGGAGTTCGCCCGTATGCTGGGGAGACCCATGCGGTTGGAAGTCAGGAATGCCTGGGGGTTGATTATTTGGGGGTCGGAGTTCCGCAGTGTGGAGGCTGTCCCATGCAGGACATGCTCTGGATGTTTAAAATAGTTACGCTGAAGTTAGAAGTGATTTTATTCCTTCTAATTCTTTCAGAGTAACTACTGGTGTAACGTTGGCGGAACCGTCTGAATTTAGCTATTTAAATCGCTTTGTCGGATGGTTGTCGGCCCAGTACAATTGTCCAGAGGAAATTAGCGCTCGTGGACAATTGCCACGTAAAATCTTACCTGGAATCGTCTGAGAGGGATTTCCCAGTGTATCTTTGGGGTACAGTGTATCTTTGGGGTACCCTCCCCCCCCCCCAATCTGACACTGGGGAGCCAGGAAGTTACTGACCAACATCTACCTTTACCAACACTTTCAATCCCAGTGCCGTAATAACCAAACAGCAGGAGAGGTGACAAAAAGTATGGATAAAGGGTAGATTTTAAAAAGGGGCTCAGAGGATGAAGGAGAATGTGAAAGGTAGAGAGGTTTAGGGAGAGAATTTTGGAAACCAGGGTGTAGACATTTGAGAGCGAACTGATGGGCAAAAGTTTAAGTTTATTTATTAATGTCACAGGTAGGCTTACATTAACACTGCAACGAAGTTACTGTGAAAATCTCCTAGTCACCACACTCCAGCGCCTGTTCGGGTTACACTGAGGGAAAATTTAGCATGGCCAATGCACCCTAACCAGCACATCTTTCAGACTGTGGGAGGAAACCAGAGCACTCAGAGGAAACCCATGCAGATGCGGGGAGACTCCGCACAGTGACCCAAACCAAGAATCTAACCTGGGTCCCTGGCGCTGTGAGGCAGCAGCACTAACCACTGTGCCGCCATGCCGCGAAGAAAGAGGAGGATGTATATAACACCAGAGTCAGAAGAATTAAGGCACAGAGCGGGCATTGTAAGGCTAAAAGACATTATCAGCATAAAGGGCAATGCCATCAAGAAATCTAAGCACAAGGATTTGAAAATTTGATTTAAATTGGAAACCAATGCAGATCAATGAGGATCTGGTTGATTTTCAACCAGGACTTGTTGCTGGGCTGAGGGCATATTCACAGATGAAAGAAAGAAGGGGTAGGATTGGATTCTAGGCAAGAAAGCATTGAAATAATCAAGTCTCCAAGGGACAAACGCACTGCCTAAAAGGACAATGGAGCAGGATTCAATATCAACTTTCATAAGGGAACGGAATGCATATTTAAAAATAAAACATTGCTTGACTGTGAGGAAAGAGCACAGAATGGCAATAATTTGATTGTTCTTTAAAAAAAGACACGATGGGCTGAATAGCCTCTTTCTGTGCTGCAAGATCCTCTGACTCCAAGCAGAGAAGGCATGTATTCAGTTCCCTTATGAAAGATGGAGTCCTCCTCCATCACAGTGAGAAGCAGAGGGAGAACACTGCTTCGCCAGCACAAAATACTGTTCATCCAATTAAGAAACTCTCCTGGAAAGAGGCTGATACTAAGATAGTAAAACAGCTGAATTGGGAACTAAACCATTGCTTCTGAAGCTACACAGATGGTATAAAAAGCCTCTGTACAATATGTGTCTTAATCTAATAGCAAGCACTTCTGCTACAAGGAGATTACAAATTAGCAGTTCAAATAACATTGGTTAATCCAATGTCTTTCAATGAATCACTGGACCAAAATAAAATTATAATTCTACATTTCAGCATGGAATAAGATTGTGAGGTACAGAGTGGATAAGAAGCAGCTGTTCCCCTTAGTTGAAGGGTCAGTCAGGAGGGGGCATAGGTTCAAGGTGAGCGGCAAGAGGTTTAGGGAGGATGTGAGGAAAAGCTTTTTTACCCAGAGGGCGGTGACAGTCTGGAATGCACTGCCTGGGAGGGTGGTAGAGGAGGATTGCCTCACATTCTTTAAGAAGTATCTGGATGAGCACTTGGCACATCATAAATAACTTTCAAGGCTATGGGCCAAGTGCTGGAAGATGGGATTAGGTGGGAGTTCAGGTGTTTCTAATGTGTCGGTGCATACTCGATGGGCCGAATGGCCTCTTTTGCACTGTATGATTCTACCATATTTACAAAAAAAAAGTCTGGATCTGTTTTTCATAGTACATGGCAGGTGTTGCAGCATCATATCCCTGTCTGACTTCAATGATGGAAGAATTCTGTCCTTTATTGTGGGGAATGTGTGGAGAGCAATTTGGCTGCAGACAGTGAAAATCTCCCTTTTGGTGACCATTTTCCCTACAGTCCAAAACTTACACCTTTGTGCGTGCCATGAATTATAATCATGTTCTTCATCCTGAATTGCCCAGGGGCATTGGGTACAAATCCAATAGTTGCCTTGAGGAATAAAATGCAGAGTTATGGGGAAAGAGCAATGGATTGGGGCCAACTGGTCTGTTCCTCAGAAGAGCTGGCAGAGACTTAATGGGCTGAATAGCCTCCTTCTGTGCTGTATGTTCTATGATTGGGCGACTGCCCCTCACCCTTGGAAGTGCCATCTCTCCAAGAGCCCGTTCAGCCTCTGAACTCCTTCTCCTTCCTCCTACGTGAACTTCCCTCAGCCACCGCTCTCCTGTCACTTGCTAATGGGGGGGCGGGGGGGGGGGGGGGGGGGGAGAGAGAGAGAATACAAGAAGATCCCAGCTGGTTCCAGTAAACATGCCCTACGCTCAGATAAAGGCAAAATACTGCAGATGCTGGAATCTGAGACAGGCTCTGACAACGGGTCATCTAGACTCAAAATGTTGGCTCTGGCACGGTGGGACAGTGGTTAGCCCTGCTGCTTCACAGCACCAGGGACCCGGGTTCGATTCCCAGCTCGGGTCACTGTCTGTGTGGAGTCTGCACGTTCTGCCCATGTCTGCGTGGGTTTCCTCCCACAGTCTGAAAGATGTGCTGGTTAGGTGCATCGGCCATGCTAAATTCTCCCTCAGTGTACCCGAACAGGTGCTGGAGTGTGGCGACTAGGGGTATTTCACAGTGACTTCATTGCAGTGTTAATGTAAGCCTTACTTGTGACACTAATAAATACAATGAAATGTTCTCTCTCCACAGAGGCTGTCAGACCTGCTGAGATTTTGCAGCATTTTCTGTTGTAGTTTTCTGTCCCCCCACTCAGCCAGCTCTGACCCCCCCTCCCTCCCCCCGGGCTGATATCCTCACTCAGCTCAGACTGTTTCATTGCATTGATCAGCTGCAGCCCCGGGGCAGACACTCTGCCCATCTGTCACTCACCCGGCACCTCCTCTCCCTCCGACTCCGGCTCCGCCGCCATCTCTCCCGGACCGGCTCCCGTCGGAGGAGGGAGGAGGGAGGGGGGGGGGCAGCCGCCGACCCGGAAGTAAACAAACCCGCCTGCCATTGACAACCGAACAAACAGCGGCCTCAGCAGCGGCATCCCGCGGCCACGCTGCTGAACTGCAGCTCCCGGCCCGCCAGCGCCGCTCGGTGGCCACAGCGTGCAATTGAACATTCCGACCTGCTCTTTTACACCAGCAAAATCCCTTCAGGGCCGACTACTGGCACCCACACACACAGAGGAATGTTAGCAACAACAAGTCACCATGGAAATGATCGTGCCTCTTCGTTCGCATTTTTTTTTATTGGGGCGGGTAGTAAACTAAGCTAAACAGGCAGAAATCAGAGATTAAGGATAGTTGTACAGAATGGTTGGCAGTGGGTAACACCGCCTCACAAAGTTCACATGTAGACCTGCTTAAGTTTATTTATTAGTGTCTCAAGTAGGTTTACATTAACACTGCAGTGAAGTTACTGTGAAAATCCCCTGGTCGCCACACTCCAGCTCCTGTTGGTATACAGTACAGAATTTAGCATTGTCAATGCACCTAACCAGCAGGCCTTTCAGACTGTGGGAGGAAACCGCAGCACATGGAGGAAACCCACGCCGAGAAGAGAACGTGCAGACTCCGCACAGACAGTGACCCAAGCCGGGAATCGAACCTGGGTCCCTGGCACTGTGAGGCAGCAGTGCTAAGCACTGTGTCACTGCGCAATGTCAATGATTTGGACAATAGGATGTGGCGGAAGGAGTATAAATAGGAGGTATAAATTAATTATTTTGAAGACCAAAAGAAAGGCTGCAATTCACTATATAACAATTAATATATTCTCATGGAGCAACTAAGGGAGACAAATACAACATAAAGGAGACAAACTGCAGTTTGGTACGATCCCAGTTGATGGTAAAACTGGACAAGTCAAATTCTAGAGGGGATCCTGGCTTGATAGATCCTAATCTTTTGAGAACGTGGAGGTAAGTTACTTTTAAGCACTAAAGAATAAAACACTTATTAAACAAGAAAACTATTGCACCAGACAAAAGGGTTGAAAAGACTGGAAAGACTTCAATACAAACACAAGAATATAATTTAAATATTCATTATTTCTGCATCCCAGCTATATATTTACAGACCCATTCAATTTCAGAACAATAACACAATTTACCGAATCTAGTTTATACTCAAATATTCAGGATAAGTATACGCTATATGTGAATTAACATGCAGATGCTTGTCAGATACATCACACTCCAAAGTAAATGGCAGATGCAACCAAAGAGGATTCCATGGATGTCTCAACAGCTCACCATCACGTCATGATCCAATAGAAACTCTGTCTTTCTTATGAGGGTTTCCAATCTCAACATTTGAAGAATCCTGCTGGAATTATCTTCAAAAATTGTTGTCACTCAGATAGCTTCAACAAGGATCCACCTCCATGGTTTCAATCTTGACTTCTGAAACTCCTTTTTCCTGGATCTCCAAGTACACTCAACCTTCAGCTTCTAAACATACTTTCAGATCTTCAGCCAGAATGCCATTATTCCAAATAATAGTGTGGAGTCACCAAGCTTTGGCTGCCCTCTCAGATCTTCTGGGTTTCCCTTGAGTCAACCTTGCTTCAGGTCTGCTCCCAACAGCTCTTTCTTTAATTCAGATACCTTTACTCTGCTCCTGTCATTTAACTGCACTCAGTGGGATTTATCTTTGATCCCTGTCTTTGTTCCTGCCTAGGATTTCTTCAGGGTCCTCTTTATGTCCTACTACCTGGACATCTTCACCACAATGGTCCTCCAGTTCAAGTCACCTGACCTGCCTTTCACACTGTTTTACTTATTTACTTCCTTTCCTTCTGCGCATGTGCACAGGGTGGGTTTCCCACCTAAAGATGGTGAAGGATACCAGCTGTACATGTGCACAAGGCTAGTCCCTGGCCCAAAGAAGATGAAATCAATGAACTGTGCATATGTGATCATTTCCTGGTCAGCACATAGGCAGGAGACCCAAGTTCCTAATTTCTGAGATAAATATTTGAGTTTTGAAACACCTTCCCCTGAGAAGAAAGAAACCTTCACTACAGTGAATGTTTCTTTACAATGGCTTTACATTTACTTTCCAAGAACTTAACACATTTCACAGAAAGTAGTTGAGGCACTAATCTTGTGTGATTTCAAGCAGGAATTTGTTATAGTTCTTGGGGCTAAAGGAATCATGGGGGGGAAGGAAGGATCAGGGTATTGCATGTGATGATCTGTCATGATCATAATGAATGGTGAAGCAGGCTCCAAGAGCCAAATGGCCTTTTCCTGATCCTAGTTTCTATATATGTCTCTATGTGAACAAACCAACCAATAACACCACGTTCTGATAAAGTTTGTTCCGCAATTTTAATTTACAGACTCAGGTTGGTTCTTTTTTGGTGGTGCAAATGGAACACCACCACCTACAAGTTCCCTTCCAAGCCACCTGACTTTGAACTATATCGCTGTTCTTCATTGTCATTGGGTCGAAGTCCTCGAACTCCCTTCCTAACAACATTGTGGGTGTACCTACTCCACATGGACTGCAGCGGCTCAAGAAGGCAGCTCACCACCACCCTATCATGGGCAATTAGGGATGGACAATAAGCCCTAGCCAATGATGCTCATAACCCATGAATAAAAAAACATAGCACTTAACTGATTGGTTTAATTGCTTTGCTGCATCAGTTAGAGGTGATGGTCATTTAATGTTTTAAAACCTCTTTATTTCTTAATTGTCATTGACAATTTCGTCATTGTCCCTTCTTCCACTTGTATGTGTTATCCAACTTATATTTTTGTTCCTTTCTGAATCAATTTTATTAATTTAAAATAGGAATAGTAGGATTTCCAAAACGACGCCAGGGCACATCACTTACACCTCCTCTCAAATCTGATAACATTCTGGGAGCAAGTCCCTGCTTTCTACTCTTCAGCTAATTTCTTATCCCACTCACTTTGCATCCCCAATATTTTTAATTTAATTTTTCATTAACTTTTCATGGCTTACTAAATGTTAAATGTTTTATTTGTGTCAAGGCAGCGTGCTGTAGGATTGATCATAGTCCACTTGGGATATTCCTTCCAGAGAAAGAATGAAGCAGGCAGATCGTTCAGCCAGGATTTTCCCCTGAATCAACAGTGGGTGGTTTTGAGAAAACAGAGGCAATCCTTCAATTCATTTTGGATCAGAGAAAAGCTCTGTAGCCCTATCATACGTATCCAGTCAAAGTGACGATAGTTAACCAGGTAACCATTTGCAGGAGGGCGCTCCATGAGCATTTCCATCCACAATTGTGTATGACCACAAGAGACAAGGTGAAAGCGTTTTCAACCATAAATGCTAAGTGGGTAATCCTCATAAATCGCCACCCCAGCATCTCTAGCCGGCAACTCAGTTTACACGACATGACATGAAGGTTTTGGCACAGATTTTAATAGCTTGATCATTGTATAGCTTGGAAGAATTAGCAATGAACACAACAGATTGATTCAAACCGAAATATACTCTCATCAGCACTTTGAACAAAAATAAAAATATTCCAGAGGCTGAAAAGACCAGCAGACCAGACAGCATCTGTGGAGAGAAGACACAAGAAAATATTGCAAATAAATGGATGGATGGAATTTTACTGCCCCGCCCGCCAAGGGGCGGACCATGGCAATGTCTGTTGACCTCGGGTGGGATTTTACGGTGTCGGGATGAGCAAGGCCATAAAATTCCTCATCAAATGAAGGGTTAACTTCTCTCTTTTGACCAGAGGTCTTTATTGATCTGATGAGTGTGTCCAGCATTTGCTGTCTTTAGTCGGATATTATGCAAATAGCACATGATTATGTATACATCCAATCACCTCTAATAACATGTATGTCTACAGAGCTTTCAATGTGGAAATACATCCCAGGGCGTTTCACAGTGTCTGCATTCAGCCCAGGTAACTTTAGCCTCTTTGGCAGCTGTTTGCCCAAGGCTCCATGGTACGTTAGCGACGCCTGGCTGCCGTTTTCATTGCATCAGCTGCTGGATCAGTTGCTGGATCAGTTGAAGAGTAAAACACAAGCGCGTGGGGGGAAAGATCACTTGCAACGCTTAACGCCAGGTTGGAGTTGGAGCATTACTGGGTGCTGTTCCACTACACGATCCAAATATGATGAGCTTCGCTTTAAGGAGTGTTCTTGGGCGTTCGGTTTCATTGAGCAACAAGTGTTCCGTGCGCTCATTCCGGTGAGTTTATTTTCATCCAGGGGGAATTAAGCCAGGAACATACTGGGAGTGTGGGGGTGGAGGTCATGTCTGAACTCGCTCCTTATTCTCTTGTTACAACACTCCAAGTTAGCTGGGTCCTATCCATACGGTGCCTACTTTGTAATATAATCTTCTGCAGCGGTTTTAAATTTGAGCTTTTTATATCGCGATGATTGTAACGAAATCTGCTTTTGCGCCAGAGTTTGTACAGGCGCCAATGTGCGAGAAGTCAGCAGTCAGGGGGCTTATTAAAGGAAGGTGGAAGCCACAGGACAGTATCCAATTACAAATCACTGTCTAAAAGAGGCACAACTTTAAAATTGAACCGGAAGATACAATTAGATTGTAGGCAGGAGTTTATTAAAGGACCATAGTCTGGTTAAAAGTACTGACAAATTTGCTCCAAAACACACAGCTTGGATTAGCTGATAATGATGTTATGGTGCATCTTGTCTGAGGCAGAAATCACAAGTGATCACTGTAACACTTCAACTTCCCAGGGTCAGGACAGTTAGTGGATGAAATTAACTACAGAATAGGTTATAGCGATGCGATGGCCTGTTGTATACAGTGTACAATGTTAATGAAGACCAATCTCATCCTTGTATCTTTTATAACACCACCCCACAGGAGGGGGTTACACATTGACTGAAGTTTTCTGGCGAGCAAGCAGAAACTGGTTTTACCAGTGCAATTTGTCACGTGACCAGCCCGAAGAATTGAGGAATTTTAAGAAGTTACATCGGGAGTAAATCAAATCATTCCATTCTTTAATTCTGGTTTATAAAACATTGGGGTACTCTGGAAATCGACCCGACTCACACTACTGATCACCCTCCTGGCAATGAACAGAGGAATCCGCCAATGCAACCATTCAAAGAAGCTCTTAAAATAAGCCTTTTTTAGGTGCAAAAGCACCCATATGTCAATATATTTTAGAAGTTTTTAAACATTGTAAAATTTAAGAAATTGACTACTGCGCACCAATGAAACAGCTCAATAGTTCAGCAGAATTTTTTGATTTGATTTATTATTGTCATTATTGGCATACAGTGAAAAGTATTGTTTCTTGCGTGCTATACAAAGCATACCGTTCATAAGGTAAATAGAGGAGAAGGAAAGGAGAAGGTGCAGAATGCAGTTTTACAGTCATAGCTCGGGTGTAGAGAAAGACCAACTTAATATCAGGTAGGTCCCTGCAGAAGTTCGATTGCAGTCATGATGTGGAGATGCCGGCGTTGGACTGGGGTAAACACAGTAAGAAGTTTAACAACACCAGGTTAAAGTCCAACAGGACTCCGCTCCGAAAGCTTGTGTGGCTTTTGCTACCAAATAAACCTGTTGGACTTTAACCTGGTGTTGTTAAACTTCTTACTAAGTTCGATTGCAGCAGGGAAGAATCTGTTCTTGAATCAGTTGAAGTTATTTATAATCGCATTACCTGCAGGTGGTGGAACTAGACAGTTTAAAAAAAAATACTTTTTTTGTGATTCAGAAACAAAATACTGCGGATACAGGAAATCTGAAATAAGGACAAAAAGGGCTGAGAAAACTCAGCAGGTCAGGCAGCATCTGTGGAGAGAAACAGAGTTAACATTTCACATCGATGACTTTTCATCACAACTGAAAATGGAAATGTAAGCGTTTTTGGGCCAGTAGAAGTGAGGAGGGGGAAAAAGAATAAAAGAGAAGCTTTGTGATAGGGTGGAGACCTAACAAAAGATTTCAAGATGCAACAGGTTCAGTTCTGATGAAAGGTCACTGATCGGAAACATTGGGCAGGCTTTTCCTGCCCCTTGCTCACTGCTTGGATTGTCCAGTCCCGCTGAAAGTCAATGGGCTTTTGAAAATCCTCTGCTGTGTGGGTCCCACCACAGTGTGAAGCCCTGCCTTTCACGCTGTGACCCCAGTGTGGTCATGTTGACCAGTTGAGTTTTTCCAGCTTCTTTTGTGTTTACCCATTTTAAACTGTATTAATAAAACCTCACCAGGTGCCACATTAATCCATCAATGAATATTTTCTAATGCAAGGGGGAGAAAGCAAAAACATTTATATTCTATTGTACTTCTGAATTTACTGCTTATGGAAGATTTTATTTTGATTTGATTTATTATTGTCACATGTATTAGTATACAGTGAAAAGTATTGTTTATTGCACGCTATACAGACAAAGCATACTGTTCATAGAGAAGGGAAGGAGACGGTGCAGAATGTAGTGTAGCTAGGGTGTAAACAAAAAGATCAGCTTAATATAAGGTAGGTCCATTCAAAAGTCTGATGGCAGCAGGGAAGAAGCTGTTTTGAGTCGATTGGTATGTGCATCAGACTTTTGTATCTTTTTCCCAAAAGAAAAAGGTGGAAGAGAGTATGTCCGGGATGTGTGGGGCCCTTGATTATGCTGGCTGCTTTTCCAAGGCAGTGGGAAATGTAGTTAGCGTCAATGGATGGGAGGCTAGTTTGTGTGAACACTGGGCTTCGTTCACGATCCTTTGTAGTTTCTTGCGGTCTTGAATAGAGCAGGAGCCATACCAAGCTGTGATACAACTGGAAATAATGCTTTCTATGCTGCATCTGTAAACATTGGTGAGAGTCGTAGTAGACGTGACAAATTTCCTTAGCCTCTTGAGAAAGTACAGGCATGGGTGGGCTTTCTTAACTATAGCATTGACATGGAGGGACCAGGACAGGTTGTTGGTGATCTGGACACCTAGAACTTGAAACGCTTGACCATTTCCACTTCATCCCCATTGATGTAGACAGGGGCATGTCCTCCACTATGATTCCTGAAGTAGATGACTATCTCCTTTGTTTTACTGAGATTGAGGGAAAGTTTAAAGTTTATTTATTAGTGTCACAAGTAGGCTTACATTAACATTGTAATGAGGTTACTGTGAAAATCCCCTAGTTGCCACATTCCGCCACCTGTTCGGATACACTGAGGGAGAATTTAGCATGGCCAATGCACCTAACCAGCATGTCTTTTAGACTGTGGAAGGAAACTGGAACACCCGGAGGAACCACACACAGAGACAGTGAGAACGTGCAGACTCCGCACAGACAGTGACCCAAGCCGGGAATCGAACCTCGGTCCCTGGTGCTGTGAGGCAGCAGTGCTAACCACTGTGCCACCGTGCCACGCTGATCCTAGATTATTGTCATCACACCAATTCACCAGATTATGCAACTGAGTTTGATGGAAACATAAACTGTAATTTCTTTGGGCAAACAATGAAACTTCTAATGTAAGTGGTACACAAAGTAGAAACTCTAATTCCCATTATAAAATTATTGTTCTTTAGGTCTAGTTCCTGATGAAAATTGCACTCTGTCTAAAGTGACTAGAAAGTTGGGGGAGGGGAGGGTTGTAGTGTCAGGTTGATGGATTAGCAGACACTCTTTGTGAGTTCGGGGCTGAGGTGTGTTGGGATACAGTAGAGTGAGCATCTGATCTTTGTGAGTATGGTGCCACTGAAAGGGAAAGGTTTCAATTTTCCAGCATTAACATCCCTCGCCTTAACAGCAAAAAAATGTAAAAGTGGCATTCCACATTATATTTATGTAGCTAAAGCTGACAGCAGCATCCCAAATTTTCTTTGAATTTAGAGTGTGGTTTTTCTGACATAGTACTCCAAACATTCATTGAACTCAGTCATGATGTGAAGATGCTGGCGTTGGACTGGGGTAAACACAGTAAGAAGTCTCACAACACCAGGTTAAAGTCCAACAGATTTATTTGGTAGCAAAAGCCACGAGCTTTCGGAGTGCTGCTCTGACGAAAGAGAAGCACTCCGAAAGCGAGTGGCTTTTGCTACCAAAGAAACCTGTTGGACTTTAACCTGGTGTTGTGAGACTTCTTACTTTTTTTTAGTAGCACATGCAACTTACTCTCCCATGATACAACCTAAGCAAGATTGTGTCAAAGTGCCTCAAAACTCTCCAAAAACCATCATGGGTTTGATTCTTGGTATACAACGATGTCAGGAAGGGAGTTTTCTGCATGAAGGCAGATATTCGTGCCAAGTGATATTTCTTGCTACAGTTAGGGAATGGAGGGCAAGTCCCTTGTCTGCCTCAGCGGGAAAAGGGATTGACCCCATGATGCTGGCACCAATCCGATCCCCAAACACTAGCCATCCAGCCAACTGAGCTAGCTGCCACCACCCTCATTTTGCAAACTAAAGAGGAGGGAAAAAAATGATCCTGTTTTCCTTTTGCAGATTGCTATCCCACAGAAAGTACAATGTATTACCTGACAGCTGTCTACCATCTAGAATCAAATAGAGGTACTATCACATGTCAAATGTTATGAGGAACCAACCAGGGAATAGGCCATCTTGGATTGGGTATTGCAGAATGAGAAAGGATTAATTGGCAATCTAGTTGTGAGAAAACCCTTGGGGATGAGTGACCATAATAAGATGAAATTCTTCATCAAAGTGGATAGTGAAGTAGTTGATTCTGAGACCAGGGTCCTGAATCTCAGGTTGGTTCCTCATTGCACTGGTCCAGAAATTCCTCCTCTTTTGTGCTGTGACTAATTGGACTCATCCAATCTATATGCAGATTAAAGGCACCCATCTCAGGTGTTCCTGTATCACATGCATCTCTTATTTGTTTGAACTTCGGTCCCACATTCCTGAACTAGGGGCACCTGGTGCAAAGGGGGACAGGGAAGGCGGAGGACCTCCTCGTGAACCTGCTCTTGGGCCTGGCCAAACTTGCTATCCACAGGTCCAGGGAGCGGGCGACTGAGTGGCTCACCCAACCCGACTGTCTGCACCTCTACCGCGGCTACATTCACGGCCGGGTATCTCTGGAGAGGAGCATGTGGAGTCCACGGGCACCATCGATAATGGCTCTGCTGCACTGGGAAACATTACTGAAAGAAAGTACAGTGGACAGGCAATGGCAGGAATTTAAGGAATGAATAGGTGAACTCCAAAAGTTGTTTATTCTTATTTGGTGCAAAACTGGAAAGGGAACTGTGGTCAAACCATGGCTTACGAGGGAAATTAGGGATAGTATTAGATTCAAAGGTGAAGCATACAAATTGGCAAGAAAAAGCAATAGACCTGAGGATTGAAAGCAGTTTAAAATTCAGCAAAGGCAGCCAAGAGATTGATTAAGAAGAGGAAATGAAGTATGAAAGTAAGTGGGGAACATAAAAACTGACTGTAAAAGTTTCTATAGGTATGTAAAGAGAAAAAGATTGACAAAAACTGAACTTACAGTCCGAAACAGCGGAAATTCATAACGGGGAAGAAAGAAATGGCTGAGGAATTAAATTTGTACTTTGTTTCTGTCTTCTCAAAAGATGACATCAATAATGTACCGGAAATTCTGAGAAACACAAGTTTTAGTGAGGAGCTGAAGGAAATCAGTATTAGTAGAGAAATGGTTTTGGGGAAGTTAACGGAATTTTAGGCAGATAAATCTCCAGGGTTTGATAATCTTAATCCCAGAACACTTAAGGATGTGGTCCTAGAAATAGTAGATCCATTGGTGGTCATTTTCTAAAAGTCCTTGACTCTGGAATGGTTTCTACAGATTGGAGGGTAGCCAAAGTAAGCCATTTATTCAAAAAGGGAGGTAAGACAGAGAGGGAACTATAGACCAGTGAGCCTAACATCAATACTGGGGAAGTTGCCAGAGTCCATGCTCAAGGATTTTATAGCACAGCATTTGAAAAGCAGTGGTATAATCAAAGTCAGCATGAATTTACAAAAGGGAAATCATGCTTGACAAATCTACTGGAATTCTTTAAGAATGTAACTAGTAGAGTTGCCTGGGGCGAACCATTGGATGTGGTTTATTTAAACTTTCAGAAGACATTTGACAAGGTCTCACACAGCAGATTACTATGTAAAGTTAAAGTGCATGGGATTGTGTAAAGTAAGTTACTTGAGAAAGGATGTACTGGCAGTGGAGGGGGTGCAGAGGAGATTCACTAGGTTGATTCTGGCGTTGAGAGGGTTGGCTAATGAGGAGAGAGTGAGGAGACTAAGACTATACTCATTGGAATTCAGAAGAATGAGGGGGGGGAATCTTATATACACATATAAAATTATGAATGGAACAGATAAGATAAAAGCAGGGAAGTTGTTTCCACCGGCAGGTGAAACTAGAACTAGGGGGCATAGTCTCAAAATAAGGGGAAGCTGATTTCAGACTGAGTTGAGGAGGAATTTCTTCACCCAAAGGGTTGTGAATCTCTGGAATTCTCTGCCTAGTGAAGCAGTTGAGGCTACCTCGTTGAATGTTTTTAACTGTTTTTGAACAGTAAAGGAATTAAGGATTATGGTCAGTATGTGGGTAAGTGGAGCTGAGTCCACGAAAAGATCAGCCATAATCTTATTGAATGGTGGAGCAGGCTTCAGGGGCTGGATGGCCGCCTCCTGCTCCTCGTTCTTCCATCCATATTGTCTTAAAGTGCATGGGATTGCAGACAGTGTCATGAGATGGATAGAAAGCTGGTTAGCAGACAGGAAGCAAAGAATTGGAATAAATGGGTCTTTTTCCGATTGGCAGTCAGTGACTAGTGGGGAACTGCAGGGATCTGTGCTAGGACCCTGACTGTTCACGTTACATATTAAAGATTTGGACAAGGGAACTAAATGTATCTTCTCCAAATTTGCAGATGATACAAAGTTGGGTGGGAGGATGAGCTGTGAGGAGGATGCAGAGATGCTTCAGCATGATTTGGACAGGCTGAGTGAGAGTGGTTTTAGGCTTGGCATATGCAGTACAATGTGGATAAATTTGAGGTTATCCACTCCAGTAGCAAAAATAGGAAGGCAGATTATTATTATTTGAAAGAGTGTACATTGAGAGAGTTGGATACTCAGTGAGACCTTGGTGTCCTTGTGTATCAGTCACTGAAAGTAAGTGCAAAGGTACAGCAGGCAGTAAAGAAGGCAAATCGCTATAGAGGGAGTGCAGCGAAGGTTTACCAGGCTGATTCCTGGGATGGCAGAAATGACATATGAGGAGAGACTAAGTCGGGTAGGATTATATTCATTGGAGTTTAGAAGAGTGAGAGAGGATCTCAGAGAAACTTATAAAATTCTAACAGGATTAGACAGGCTAGACTCAGAAAGAGTGTTCCCTATGGCGGAGAACTAGGGGTCATAGTTTGAGGATAAGAGGTAAACCTTTTAGGACTGAGGTGAGGAGAAATTTCTTCACCCAGAGAGTTGTGAATCTGTGGAATTCACTATCACAGAAAGTAGTTGAATCAAACTTTGTGTGATTTCAAGAAGGAATTATACAAAACTCTTGGGACGAAAGAGATAGGGAGAGAAAGCAGGATCAGGGTATTGAATTTGATGATGGGCCATGATCATAATGAATGGTGGAGCAGGCTCGAAGGGCAGAATAACCTACTCCTGCTTCGAGTTTCTATGCATGTTTCTGTGTATCGTGCATTTACATATAAAACCTTTAGTTTTAATCTTTAAATGGAGATTGTCATTGGCAATCAATTCAGCAAATCATATTGTTAAAGGTTTTGTGCCTTTGATTCATATCATACTGAGGCCCAATAGGTCTTTATGCTGGTTCAGTTTTGTGGCCATAGTAATGACTTCATGGAAAAGTAATTGGGGGAGAAAGAAATTGAGATGAAATTGCTGAAATACACGGATCAATTAAATGCTAAACATGGTGTATAAAATTATGGGGGTCATGGATGGAATGGAAAGTTCAAAGACGTGTAGGGTAGGTGGATTAGCCATGGGAAATGTGTGGGATTGTAGGGAGGAGCGGAGAGGGATACCCTTTTGGAGAGTCGGTGCAGACTTGATGGGCCGAATGGCCTCTTTCTGAACTGTAATGATTCTATGGTTCTATGGATAGGAAGGATATATTTCTACGAGAGGTCATTAACCAGGGGTGCATAGATTTAAAAGTAATCGATGGAAAGATTAGAGAGGAGTTGAGAATTATTTTTCACCCAGAAAGGTGGTGGGGAATATGAAACACTCTGCTTGAAAGGATGGTGGAAGCAGAAACCTTCAGTGCATTAAAAATATCTTCGAGATATACTTGAAGTGCTGCAACCACAGGACTGCAGGCCAAGAACCTGATGGTCAGGTTAGAATTTAGGTCCTCCATGCCAGCTGACTAGCCTCCAACTGTACCACAAATCTTTCTTATGTTAACCTTTTATTCCTCTTCAGATCCATGTCACCTGCTGTGTCTTAACAGCATTTTCTGTCTCTGTAAAGAAGCGAGGTCTGTTTTTGTATAACTTTGAAACAGACACTGTTCCCTGTTCATGTTAAGGCAAAAAATAATTACAGGTTCATTTTGGTGCGTTAAAGTATAACTCAGAATGTAACAGTTTGTTGGGTTCTGATTGCAGATGTGGCCAAGTTATGCTGGGTGCTGCTGTTCTAAAAGGGCGTCACCTGTTAACTCTCAAGGATTTTAATGGTGAAGAAATAAAGCAACTATTGTGGACAGCAGCTGATCTGAAAATGAGAATAAAAGAGAAAGGAGAGGTAACTGGCAGAATCATAACTTCACTAATTTTCTTTGATATGTGGATTCACTGAGATCTTCTGTTATTTGTGTGTATTTCTCTTTTTTTCCCAATGATGTCTCTCTGTCTCCTTTTCTTTCCAATGGTGCCTCTCAGGCATACATCCGACTCCAGTTAGACTATGGTACAAAGTTTCATGCAGTAAGTGTTTGGCATAATTGATTAGGTCTGAATTGGGTTTTCTTCTGCTTTCCTATAGACCAGTTTATGGGTCTGGTCAAGACAAATAATTTCAGGTGAGAGGAAGCTCAGAAAATTGATTTATTCCTCACGACACCTTAAGCCTTTAGGAAAAACTGCCCTCATAAATGAAAGCAGTTTCTGCTGCCCACTCCAGAATAATCCATTGCAGAGGTCAAAACTGTAAAATCTTAGCTGAATCTGAACAGAAATAATTTGGATTGAATTGTATATGGATTTTTCAAACTTTGGACATCACCTGTTCCAGGTGAGCATGCTGATGGGCCCTGTGACAGATAGCCATTGGAAAGTTTGAATGAGAATTTTCTCTCTGTTTCACCCTTCCCACTCTGACTCTTGTGGTCTTTGTATTAATAATTACTAGACTCAAAGTATTGGCAATGTTCGCTGATGTTTCTAGCATGGAGATCTTGTGTCAACAGTAAAGTTTCTAATCTTATTTTGTTTTTGTTCCCCTACTTTATGGATTACAACAGTTACTCCCTTTACTTCAAGGCAAATCTATTGCCATGATATTTGAAAAAAGGAGCACCAGGACAAGAATTTCTACAGAAACAGGTGAGAGATGGTTCTCGAAATACTGTATATATGTAACAGTAGATCTTCCCAAGTTGCACCTGGTGATTATTTTTTTCTCAATTAAAGACAGGCAAATGGTGTGTTACAAAGAGGTTAGAATATAAAAGTAACAAAGTCTTGCTACAGTTATACAGGGTGTTGACGAGGGCACACTGCAGTACTGTGTTCAGCTTAGCCTTCTTATCTAAGGAAAGGCATGCTTACCTTAGAGGGAGTGCAACAGAGGTTCACCAAACTGGTTTATGGATGAAGGGATTGTCCTGCGAGGAGGCGGAATAGAATATGCTACATTTCCTCAAGTTTTGAAGAATAAAAGGTGATCTAAGTTCAATATATAAAATTCTTAAGGGGGTTGATAGGGTCGGTGCTGGGAAAATGTTACCTCTGGCTAGAGGCTCCAGATCTTGTGGGCTCAATAAGGGATCAGACTAAAATTAAGAAAGAATTCTTCACTCGGAGGATTGTGAATCTTTTGGAATTCTCCACCCCAAAGAGCTGTGGGCATTCCGTCATTGAGCACATTCAAGAAAGAGTTCAATAAGTATTTGGTTTTAAGGGTATAGGAATGATATGGAAAAATGGAGTTGAGGCAGACAATCAGTCATGATCTTGCTGGATGGTGGAGGCAGCTTGATGGGCCAAATGGCCTACTCTAGCTTTAGTTTCTTATGAAATACATAGGTGAAGGTCCAGGATACCAATAATAATGTAAGGAGTAACTTGCTAAATAATTCAAGAAAATTTAATGGGCTTAACAAGTACTGAGATATAGAGCCTAATATTTGTGAACCATCTGAATTGTTATGACAGAATCAGTGAACACTGGATGGTATAAGTAGATTGGAAACAGACTAACATGGTGTCCTTTAAAGAGGATGATGAGTAGATACAAATACTGCAGATCTGTTGCCTGGAATTCCTTGCAAAAAGTTACTAGTTAAGCTTAAAACACTATGGACTCGGCAAAACCTGGCAGTAAATCAGAAATTTGTTTGAGGATGGGAAGCAGTGGTACTTGTTTAGAGAAGTTGCATCAAATTTGGATCAAGTACTGAGTTGGGCGCACAGAAGGACCACTGCTATTTTTAGATAATATCAAACTGAATAGGAAAATTGAATCTGAGGAGACAGCTTAGGGACTACAAAATGGGTTGGATAAAACATGTTATTGAACAATGTGATAACAGATAAACATTATTACAAAGAGGTCCTGTGGCACAGTAGGCAGCATCCCTGCCTCTGAGCCAGATGCTCCAGATTTGAGTCCCATTGCTGACTTGATAACAAAGGAATCATAGAATCCCTACAATGCAGAAGGAGGACATTCAGCCCATCGAGTCTGCACCGACAACAATCCCACCCAGGCTCTATCCCCGTAACCCCACATATTTACCCTGCCAATCCCTCTAACCTATGCATCCCGGGACACTAAGGGGCAATTTAGCATGGCTAATCAACCTAACCCGCTCATCTTTGCACTGAGAAGAAACCAGAGCACCCGGAAGAAACCCAAGCAGACATGGGGAGAATGTGCAAACTCCACACAGACAGTGACCCAATGCAGGAATCGAACCCAGGTCCCTGGAGCTGCAGTGTTAACCACGGTGCCACCATGCCATCCTTGGAAGGTACTTCCATAATGAGACCAAGCAGGTTGAGTGGGTTTCTATGAATTCTATGAGTATCAATCTGCAAATCCTTCCAACACAATTGCTGATGGTGAGAGTGGGAGAGATTCCTGGTCAGCCATGTGATGGAAAGAATTGGAACCTCCACCATCATGATCCATAACTCCAGACTACAAGATGCACCTTGGCCTCCCTGAGTGAACAGCAAAACCAGATTCAAACATTATTCCAAATCTGTATAACTTACTTCACATAGAGCAAGATGAGTGAAGTGAATACTTCAAGAAAAAATCCTGTCCATGGATAAAATTTGATCTCATCAAACTTTATTTCACTAGAATCCTCTCAATAATTATACGTATCAAACTCTTTGCAAAGCTCCTTGTGTACAATCGTTTTGCCATTTTTCTTCACTATTCATTTTAGTTCTACTTTAGTTTAGCTCAACTGATTTTTTTTCTAATTTAGGTTATTGCATCAGCACAACAAAACTGCAGATATTTAGAACCTGCAGATTTTTTAGTTGCGCCAACTTGGACTTTTTATTTGTTGTAAGCTTTAAAAACTCCAATACCCGCAGTCCCCAAATGAAAGAACTGTAATCACCACATCAAGACAGTCTAAAGCAACTCTCAAACCACCTAATGGAAACCTTGCAACATTATTTGTCTATTTCACAAAGGTAACTGACTCTCTGGACAAACAATTAAATCATTTACTTTCTTATCATTTCCTGAGTCAGCAAAAGAATGACAAACACTTGCAACACAGTAAATGTAAAAGACCAAACAATTCAAACAATGCAAACACTAATAGTTTTTCTGGATTTATTGAAATGTATCTCAACCATCATTTAAAGTTTCTGCATCACATGTGTGCCTGAAAGTGCTATAGGGGCAGCTCGGTGGCACAGTGGTTAGCATTGCTGCCTCACAGTGCAAGGGACCCGGGTTCAATTCCGGCCTCGGGTCACTGCTTATGTGGAGTTTGCACATTCTACCTGTGTCTGCGTGGGTTTCCTCCGGATGCTCCGGTTTCCTCCCACACTCCAAGGATGTGTGGGTTAGGTTGATTGGACATGCTAAATTGCCTCTTAGTGTCAGGGTGTCCAGCAAGGTAAATACAGGCGTGGGGGCTATGGGGATAGGGCTGGGTGAGATTGTTGTCAGTGCAGGATTGATGGGTCAAATGGTCTCCTCCTGCGCTGCAGGGATTCTATTCTATGATTCTAACTCTGAAGTTGGAAACCCACCCGTAGAAAATAAAAGAAAAAAGTCAAACTTCCATGGAAAATTGAAATTTCAGTCAAAGGGAGTCTCTTTCATATCTGAACATGTTGCATTTCTTAAATTAGTTTTAGAGAATAGTCCATAAAATGAGAATGCAATAATCATGTAGGATTTTAATCTTCAAAAGACTGATTAAATCAGTAAAAGTAGTTTGGAGGACAAGTTAGAATGCGTTCATGACAGTTTCCGAGAACAATACATTGGGGAACCAACCAGGGAATTGGTTACATTACATTTTGTTTTGTGCAATGAGATAGGGTTATTTAGTAATCTCATAACAAGGGATCCTCTGAAGGCGTGATCTTACTGTGATAGAAATTCACATTGAGTTTGAGCGTGACATTCGTAAGTTGAAAACTAGAGCAAAATGAAGCCAAGGATAAGTAAGCTAAGGTGCAATGGGAAATTAGTTTGAAAGGTATTACTGCAAATGAGCAATGGCAAACATTTAAGAACTATTTTGTATTTCTCAATATGGAATACAAAAAGAGATCCATCCATGGTGACCGAAAGAGGTTAAAGGTAGTTTTAGGTTAAAAACAACAGGCTTATAATATCAACATGAGTAGTAAGCATGAGAGAACAAAGGATGGTCGAAAAATTAAGAAAAATGGATGTAGTATATTTGGATTTTTAAGTCATTCGATAAGGAAAGGTTATTGCATAAGAAAAGGGTTCATGGAGTGGTATATCAGTGTGGATAGAGTGTAGAAATAAATAAGTAATTTACAACATTGACGTCTACCCAGCAATGTGGAAAATTGCTCAGCTATGTCCTGTAGACAAAAAGACAGGACAAATCCAAATACCACCCCAGCACTCTACTCTCGGTCATCAATAAGGTGATGGTAGGGGTCATTAACAGTGTTATCATGCTGCACTTGCTTAGCAATAACCTGCTCACTGTCTCAGTTTAGGTTCTGCCAGGATCACTCAGCTCTTGACCTCATTACAATCTTAGTTCAAACATGGACAAAGAGCTGAATTCCGGTGGTGAGGTGAGAATGACTCGAATTGACAATAAGGCCATGTTTGACCAAGTATGACATCAAAGAGCCCTAGCAAAACTGAAGTCAATGGGAACCTGGCACAAATCACTACTGGTTTTCAAAAACAAAATCTTGTCATGATGACCACGCTGGAGGTGCTTGGATGCCCTGAGGGGTGAAGGGCGAGGCTGTGCATTGCTTGACCTGGATCCTTGCTGTGCCAAGGGGGCATATGAAGGTAGTGCCAATGGGGCTCTGGTGGGGGCGGGGAACACTCCTCCACTGTATGGTGAGGTGGGAGCTAGGAAGAGCCATGATGCCTGTGGGGGCTGCGGATGTTGTTGTGATGGAGGGGAGACCCGATCTCCACGGTGGGGGGAGGGGAGACCTTAAATGTAGCTATTGAAATTGGGGCACCCTTGAAAGATGATGCCCTGATCTCTGTGGAGCCAGCCTTGCTGTCTCTATCAGGCCCCTGCCTGCCAGTGTGACGGCACAAACCAAACCCCCAGATTTTCTGTGCAGTGAGTGCCAGAAAATCTGGACAGAAAACTCAGCCGTGCATCTGGAGATACACGCCGGTTTTCAGTCTGAACCTGACACTCTGCTAGGTTTTGGGAAAAGTCTGCCCGATATCCCCTGTCCCATTCAGTGTGGTGCCTGTGAGTAGCTGAAGGTTCACTTACCCTTGCAGTGCCCATGAGGTCATTCATCCACCTTCGGCGCTGCAGGGCAGTCCTTTGGTGGAGGCTGTGGGCACCGACCACCCTGGCGACTTCCTTCTATGCAGGGTTTCTTTTCAAAAAATATACTTTATTCATGTATAATCTGAAAAACACATGACAAAAACATTTCCGATCTTTACTATAATAAAGTGCGATCACATTTACATTTTCCAAGATCAGAATTTACACTGTGTTCAGTCTAAGAACATTACATATATTTCAATATGTGTCCAACGTTCTTTTATTTATATATATATATATATATATATATATATGTCAAATTGAACTTTGTGGTGCTTTAATAGAATTACACACAGTTTGAGATTATACACAGTCCAGTCCGAGGGGTTTTTCCTCGACCAACATTGGCTGAAAAGCCTTAAATAGAGCCCTTTCCCCATTACGAAGTGGTGGCAGCTGTCCCAAACTTGAGTGACCAGTGACCTCAGCACATAGTCGTAGACTTTGGAATGTACCTGTCTGCAACACTCAGTTGAGGACAATTCTTCACACTGGAAGATCAACAAGTGGGTTTCCTCTGGGTGCTCAGGTTTCCTTTCACAGTCCAAAGATGTGCGGGTTAGGTGGATTGGCCATGATAAATTGCCCCTTAGTGTCCTGGGATGCATGGGTTAGAGGGATTAGCAGGATGAATACGTGGGGTTACGGGAATGGGGCGTGGATGGGATTGTGGCCAAATGGCCTCCTTCTGCAGTGCAGGGTTTCTATATGAAGTTTCAGGCAGACCAAAGAGCATCTTTCACTGAGTTGATGATCCTCCAGCTGTGTTTGATGTTTGTCTCGGTATATGACCCTGGGAACAGCCCACGGAGCATAGAGTCCTGCGTCACAGAGCTGTTCAGGATGAACCTCGACAAATACAACTGCATCTTTCTTCTTTGCAAAGGCACGTTCCACAAGGAGGTGTGTGACTGTCTCATCCCCTCCGCAGCAGCTTCAAGGGCAAAGTGCAATGCCGCTGAGACTTGCGCCGTGCATGAAAGATCTGATGGGGAGTGCCCTTCTCATCACCAGCCAAGCTAGGTCTTGGTGATTGTTTGAAAGTTCTGGTGATGAGGCATTCTGCCAAAGGATTCTGACAGTCTGTTCAGGGAACCATCCGACAGGATCCACCATCTCCTTTTCCCTCAGGGCCTTGAGGACTTTACACACAGACCACTGCTTGATCCCCATCTGGTCAAAGATGTTTTTCTGAATAAATTTCTCCTCGAGGGACAGGTGATATGTTACAGTCCAACTACTTGGAGCATTCTACGGCAATGTGGCTAGACCCATTCTTCGCAACACTGGGGACAGGTAGGATCTCAGCACATAGTGACACTTGGTGTTTGCATACCGAGGATTTACACATAGCTTGATGCAACCGCAAACAAAGATGGCCATCAGGATGAGGGCGGAGTTGGATACACTTTTTCTCCCCTTCTCCAGAGATTTGCGCATTGTGTCCGTTGGACACGATCCATCTTGGATCTCCAGATGAACTTAAAGATGGCTCGGTTGACTGCTGTGGCACAGGATGTGGGTATGGGCCAGACCTGTGCCACGTACACCAACTCCATGAGTATCTCACACCAGATGGAGAGGGGGCGTTGCTCCTACATTCCCAGTTTTGTTTTACTGTGGCAATTCGCTCTTCCCAGCTTTTGGCGCAAGCCCCAGCCACTCCAAACCATATCCCCAGCACCTTCAAGTAATCTGACCGGACATTGAAGGGGACAAAGGATTAGTCAGTTCAGTTCCCAAAGAACATGGCTTCACTCTTGCCCTGATTACCTTGGCTCCTAAGGCCAGTTCAAACTGGTTGCAGACTTTAAGGAGCCTGCGAACTGATGATGGGTCTGAGCAGAAGGCAGCCACGTCATCGATGTACAGGGAAGCTTTGACCTGAGTGCCTCTGCTGCCTGGGATTGTCTCCTCTTATGCCTATATCCTTCCTGATGGACTCCGTAAAAGGTTCAAACACAAACAGGACAGAGGAGAGAGGGCAGCCTGGCCTGACACCAGATTTGATCGGAAAACAAACTGCTGTTTGTGTAGAGCAGTTGGATCCAATTGCGGATTCCTCCCCAAGCCCCATTTTGGAGGGCACATCCATCATGTAGGTGTGCCATATGCCTTCTCCCGGTCCAGGCTGATGAGGCAGGTGTCTCTTGTCCTGCACATACGCAATCATATCCCTTAGTAGCGTGAGGCTGTCAGAGATCTTCCTGCCAGGTACAGCACAGGTCTGGTCAGGGTGGATCATCATCTGGTCAGGGTGGATCACTGATTCCAGAGCAGACGTGACCTGGTTGGCAATGACCTTGGCTAGAATTTTACAGTCCATGTTGAACAGTGAAATGGGTCGCCAATTTATAATTTCTTCCCTTTCCCCTTTTTGCTTGTAGATGATGGTAATGATGCCTTTCCTGATGGATGTGGACATGCTAGCGTCCAGAAGCATACACACATACACTTCCAGCAGGTCTGGGCCGACCCAGTCCCACAAAGCGAGCTACAACTCGGCCAGTAAGCTGTCGCTTCTGGGATCTTTACTTGTCTCAAAGGACTTGTTGGCCTTTGTCAGTTCATCCAGAGATAGTAGTTTGTACAGGCTCTCCCACTCGCCGCTGTTATCTAAGACCTCCGTGATAGGTGACAGGAAAGACTAGGGAGGCCGTGCTGTCTGTCGGCTTCAGGTCATACAGTCTGGCATAGATGGATTTGCAGATCCTTGGAATGTCACACTGCGATGACTTTACTGAGCCATCTTCTGCTTTCCAGCCACTGATTACGGATGTCTCTCAGTGGACCTTTTGGAAGAAGAAACACAAGAATCCTGCTCCATGGAGTAGACCCTGAATCAGAAGATGACCTTGGAGGCTTCCGAGGCAAAGAGTGAGGCTTGCTGTCTCTTCACCTCCTGGGGATCCTCCTTGACATTGACCCCCCATCGACTGCAGCCAGAACAGGTTCTGCTTTCTTTCCTGGAGTCAGGACATTCCAGCCCCACCCCCCTCATTGCTTTCTAAACACCTTTAAGGAGAAGAACCTCTTGATGTTCCCATGCAGGATTGTTCACGTGGCTTGACCTCTTCCTTCCATCCTCTGGGTACAAGACACTCTCTTGTGATTGCATTGAGCAGCACATAAAGGGAATTGTTACTGAATCTGGAGTCCAGAGCTTTCTTGGATCGCCAGGCCATCTCCTCCTTTGATTATGAGTTCACGACAAAGAACTTGATGCCTGGGTGCCCTTTAAATACGGTGCCTACATATGACAGCAGGGTTCATGTCACCCAGCCCACCATGCCACACAATACGTAACCCCTGACTGCATCACTCGATTCAGCTTAAATTCCCACTGGGCTCAGAGTGGGAAACTCCTTGTTCCCGCCCCCACTGTGGGATTTAGGCTCAGAATGGAAATTTCTGGCCATTGTGTGTAAAATGTTGAAATGACTTCATGCATGTGAAATTCATCAGATAAGGATGCCCATATCTAGTTGGTGTGATTGGTAGTTCAATTAGCCAGTCCTGAACTGGGAGCAGAGGTTATTTGTCTTATCTGGGTCAAGTTGACACACAATCAAGAGAAGCCTGGAATAGAGGGTACGAACTTCTTAGTGATAATCACAAAAAAAAGTATGGAAAACTTTGTTACTTTCTGTGTTTTGAGAATGTAGGATTAAAATTCATTCCATGTTCTATTTGCTTATGTATTACATGGAAGAGGAATCTGTTGCATTACAATTGGACTTTTGAGAGTGTGCAGTTGTTATGAGGAACACACATAGGGACATACACAAGTTAGTTTAATTCACAATGCTGATATGATTCCTAGTCAATGCTATTTTATGACTAGATGTTGAATAGGGCACTTCTGTTCACTTACAAGATAAATAATTGACATTGAACCCAGGTAAACATCAAGTGCAAATCCAAAATCTGTATCGGAAACTTTTCTCTACAGCAAATACTTTGCAAACAAATATATTGTTGACAAGAAACAAATCATTATAAATTCAAGTTTGCATTGTGGTGTTTATGGATTGTTGAAGTTTTGATTATGCACCTTTTAATATTTGCTTTGATACTTAAATGGCATTTTTAATTGTAGGGGCGGCATGGTAGCACAGTGGTTAGCACTGCTGCCTCACAGTGCCAGGGACCCGGGTTCGATTCCCGGCTTGGGTCACTGTCTGTGTGTAGTTTGCACATTCTCCCCATGTCTGCGTGGGTTTCCTCCGGGTGCTCCGGTTTCCTCCCAGTCCAAAGATATGCGGGTTAGGTTAATTGGTCATGCTAAATTGCCCCTTGGTATCAGGGGGACTAGCTAGGGTAAATACGTGGGGTTATGGGGATAGGGCCTGAGTGAGATTGTGGTTGGTGCAGACTCGATGGGCTGAATGGCCTCCTTCTGCACTGTAGCATTCTATGATATTAATTGTTTTGGTAACCGATGGCCGAGTGATATTATCGCTAGAATATTAATTCAGAAACTCAGCTAATGTTCTGGGGACCTGGGTTTGAATCCCACTACGGCAGATGGTGGAATTTGAATTCAATAAAAAAAACTGGAACTAAAGAATCTGTTGATGCCTGTGAAACCATTGTCGATTATCGGAAAAACCCATCTGTTTCACTAATGTCCTTTAGGGAAGGAAATCTGCCGTCCTTACCCGGTCTGGCCTACATGTGACTCTGTAGCCACAGCAATGTGGTTGACTCTCAACTCCCCCTGGGCAACTAGGGATGGCAATAAATGCTGGCCAGCTGGCGATACCCATGAATAAAAAAAACTTTAGAATTCCTGTAGTATTTGTGCAACTTCCTTTTATCGATCTATTTGACTAATTGGCAGAAAAGCTTTTAAAAACATCAGAGTAGGCGGTACAATCTCCTGATGGACACAGTGGAAATATTTTTCGAATGGGTAATCCTGCACAGCACCGAACAAGAAAGAAAATTCATCTCACTTGACAGCGATGAGGCACAGTGTATTCTATTTGTATTCAATTACAACGTTATAGATAAAAAGGAAAACTAGCAACAGAGGTAAATGATTATATGTTTAAAAAATAACATTTTCTGAACTATTAAAATTAAGGAGAACTACAAGGAGAGCTTCATGGAAAATGTTTATCAATGATAGCTGTTAATAAGAGCCTTGCATATCTTTTAAGATCTTCTATTAATTACGACTGACATTTTTGCTTACTCTCGAGGAATGTATCTGGTTGAAATAGAAGTGCAGCCAAAAGTTCAGCTTTACTGCTGAGGAGTGTAAACAATTACAGTGCATTATTCTAACCTGCTTTGTAACAGTAAGAACAATTTTTTTTGTGATGATGCAAAATTCTTAGTTTCTTAAAAATAAGTTTATAAATGTCTCTACTGAATTACACAGAAATTGGTGGAAAATGTGTCCATGGCTTGTAAGGTACAGTACAATAAGGTTATGGAAGTAGCAGGGACCTTGCATCACTCATATGTTTTGCAAGAAAGGGACGGGGGGGGGGAGGAGGAGTTTACAGAGCAGTGCCAAAATTGAGCTTCTTTTGATCAGGAAATATTTGTGGAAGTGGAGTACTGTCCAGGAAAGAAAATGCTTAAATTAAGAATCAAATGAAGAAGAAAATTTCGTGGGAAATATTAAAACAACCTGAAGCCTAGAGATCAGAACCCGTTTCATCGGCAAGCTCATTCTCTAGGGGTGGGCTTTGAAGTGAACTCTGCTGTCAATGTGTCAATTAGCACAGATGCAGAAACCTGTTTGGAATGGGCACTGAGACCGTACCAGCAATGAGTGTAAATGGAAAGGACAGCAGGAGATTTTGATGGGATTAATTTACTGCATTTTTAATAAGGGATGCTACAAAGCTGCTGAAATTTCCATTGTAACAAAGTGCAAGTAATCAGGGCTTTATTTATTTTTGTACATGTAAGAATGTTATACCGTTGGTTATCATGTTGAGGGGGGAATGAGATGTTTGTCACTTGTTGACTTGAATGGAAGTTTAAAAATAGTGGGAGAGATGTAAAGTGAGCTGTTGATTAGAAATCATTCATTTTTACCCACAAAATCAAAATGATCCATTATGGGTTTTGGCCATATTGCGTATTTCTCCAATGATTTATGTTACATAGTGAATGTAGTAACACGAGAATTCTTAAACTCGAGAAAACCTTTGGGGAATTTTTTACTGATGGGGAGACGGTTTTGAGTCTAAAAAGGGATATTGGATAGGGATCCCGATATCATCCCACCCTCTCCTGGGTTTTGCCTGAGCAGGTTTACAGGTGAGAGGGGAGCACCCATTGATTTATTGTAAGAAGTCTCACAACACCAGGTTAAACTGGGCTGTGCGACTTCTTACTGTGCCCACCCCAGTCCAATGCTAGCATCTCCACATCATTAATTTATTGATTAGGCATTCAAATGTTCTAAGAAGCAAGTTATTGCTGGTATCTGTAGCCTCCTGGCACAAGACTTCCATCCCAATGGCCATGCACTACCAGTGGCATCACGGTGCTTATCATTGGACAGCCAGCCAGCCCCTCCCAGGTTTCTGCGTAAAAGGGAATATTGTGTCTTAATGCCTCTATTTTCATTAGAATCCTGCTAGTCAGCTTTTTAACCACTCACTGCAGTGAGGTGGCTAAGACACCTGCGAGAAGCAGAGGGGAGCCTCAAATTTATGCAAATGAAAGTCTTGTTATGTTGATAGAACCGTTATTTACATGTTAGCCCTCTCTATGGGGGGAACTCTGTGGGGAAGCTGCTGCCACTTTTCTGTCAGATGTCTTAAGATGTCCTCCAATCTAAGTTTTCTCTTTGTGGAGCCAGAAGGAAAAGCGTTCTCCTCAGAACTCCATGGGGAATGTTGTGGCCTGCCCCGTCTGTCCCCTTTCCATAAGAATGGTTTAGCTCGAGAGGAAGGAGTATTGTGTATGAAGTGTTTAGTTGATCCTAGTGGGCTCTGCAGCTTGAGGAGGTGGGAATCAGTTCACCAACAGTGGAGGAGGGAATTTTTTCCCCTCCTATTTTGTAAGTGACTGCAGGATCATGGAATTGCCCGGATACACTGGGAAACTGTCCTGTGCAGCAGCAAAGCTTGGAATGAGCTTTCTGCTTTAAACAATGACTGCAGCAACTCCCACAACACGGGAAACGTCAAAAGTTAGCCGTTTCATTCAGGGTTACTTTGGATGTGCGTGTACATTACACTCAGTCATTGGGTCCATTATATTCAGGCACTGAAGTTGCATATAATTGATGTTCCTTGTGTGTTTTGCATGAGTTGCAGCTTTCAAACATGAGGGAAGTATCTACATGTTCAGTCAGGCATGCACGTCACTGCATTGTTTCCTTTCAGTGCAGAGAACCATGTCATATGACCCTTCTCCTCCCTGTGTTCGGAATGCTAAATGTGACTGCTGTATTTGACTATCGGCATCTACCCACTCCCCTCCCCCCACCATACCTGTTAAAACACTGCCCTCTCATCCTGCTATTTGACATGCAAAGATGGTCTGCAGCGCCAGAGGCAAATATTTTAATGCAGTGACACGCTGACCAGGGAGCACACATGATCCCTTCATGTGGCAGGATTGTTCCGAGATCCGAGTTTGCAATTGATTTTGATGAGGAAGACAGAGAGTCTCCAATCTGACAAAGTATCCATTCAATTGTCACTCACTGGCGCCTGCGTGTCGTCCAACTCCCAAAGGAAAGGAGAAAAAGAGTTGTAATTGGATGAAATTTTAATGTTATGAATGGAGGGGGTGATTTAGAGATCAAGAGGAAATATAATGTAATACTGAGCTGACAAAATTTGCAATGTAATTTACATTTTCGTAGTCTGTCATTGAATCGACATAACGTGCTGTTCAGACGGCAAAGGAAATACTGATGGTTTATTATTATGAAGAAGAAGAATGCATGAGCCGAGGTTGGACCAAACGCCTTATCCTTAGTATTAGACAGGAGCTCTCTCAGTGCTTTTTACGACTGTCCAAGTTTTAAAATATATTTTTAATGCATTCCAATAGCTAAAACAGCTTTACAGTTAAAAGTGTGCTTCTTATAAGCAGCGAAGTTGACATCTGGTCAAGAGCAGTAAATTTGAACTGAATGTGTTCACATTTGTGGGGAAAGGACTCAGTGGAATCTTTTCTGATTGGGCGCAAGATTTTTGATGTTCACAGGACTTTCTGAACATACCTGTTTTGAAAATGCCCAGACTGATGTTAATGGCTATTTGAAGTTGCTTTTAACGCTGCTTTTGAATTGGCTGGATAAAATCAGAAGTGATTACCACTGTCCAGCCTCATTCACATAATGTAGCATGGGGCGTGACCCTGTGAGCACGGAAAAGTAGCTGTTGCAAGCAGTCATCTGCCATTAAACAGCAGTTTTTGCTTAGTCCAAAGTTGGATGTGGGAAGACTTGGAGCAGGTCAAAACTTAGTTGTTTTCTGTAGCTCCTAGGGTCAGGGTAAGACACTGGGGGTGATTTTGATCCCGCGCTGTCCATCAATGGGAATGGTGCCACATACTCAAAATCTGGAGAGCACAGTTCGTGCTAGTGAGTTTCTGAGTTCCAATCTCGCCGGCCCATCGCCGGTGACTTGGTGTGAAACACACGGCAGGACCGCAGAAAGCTCATTTTAATACATTAGCATATCATTAGCAAGCACTCTCTTCGGAATTTCCCCTGCCCTCCTACTAGATATTCACGCTGGCGCCATTTACCATACATTCATGTCTAATAAACCTGTCATGGAGGTCTCCCCGGGGTCATAAAGCTAAGGGGAGAGGGACATGGCCAGGCAGTGGCCTGGCAATGCTGCCTGACACTGCCCCGTGGCACAAGTTGGCCCTATGCCAACATGGCAGTGCCAACCTGTGCCAAGCAGTGGACCCCAGTGGGAGCCTCCTGGAGGAGCAGGTTTCATTTAGTTGTGGTGGTGGCTGAGGAGCAGTGTCCACTAAGTGGGGTGTTGGAGGTGGGTGCAGGCTCAGACTGGGAGTGAGAGGAGGGGAAAAGAGAAGGTGGGTAGATGCTGATGATTGGGGTGCGGGGGTGAGAGAAGATGGGTAGGTGCTGATGATCGGAGTGGGGTGGGGGGAGAGAGAAGGTGGGTAGATGCTGATGATCGGAGTGGGGTGGGGGGAGAGAGAAGGTGGGTAGGTGCCGATGATCGGAGTGGGGTGGGGGGGTGAGAGAAGGTGGGTAGGTGCTGATGCTCGGAGTGGGGTGGGGGGGTGAGAGAAGGTGGGTAGATGCTGATGATCGGAGTGGGGTGGGGGGAGAGAGAAGGTGGGTAGGTGCCGATGATCGGAGTGGGGTGGGGGGGTGAGAGAAGGTGGGTAAATGCTGATGATCGGAGTGGGGTGAGGGGGTGAGAGAAGGTGGGTAGATGCTGATGATTGGAGTGGGGTGGGGGGAGAGAGAAGGTGGGTAGGTGCCGATGATCAGGGGAGTGTATGGGCAAAGAAGGTGGGTAAGGTGCCGATGATTGGGGGTAGGGGAAGAGAGAAGGGGCCAATGATCAAGGTGGGCGGGGGTGTAGAGAAGTGCCGACTCTGGTTGAGAGTGGGGAGAGGGGCCCCTTGTGAACTCCATGTGGGCTGGGGGGGTGGAGATGGAGGGAAAGGTTACTTAGGTACTGATCAGGGCGCCCATTAAAGATAGCATCCTGATCTCTGTGCAGCCAGGTGTGTTAAGCCCCTACCCCACTCGCACAATGGCTTGAAATACGCCCCCTTGATTTTTTTTTTGGCAGAGTGTTTAAGATCTGGAGAGAAAATCGACTGGTTTTTCTCACCGGAAACAACACTTTGCCATTTCAAGAATCAGGCTAATGTTTTCATTTTTGAAATGCACAGACATACGTGCCTAACCTAAAACTTCAACATCCTGTATAACAAGCAGCTCGAAATGAAGAGGAAAGCTGACTAACTATCCTGGGCTCGGTAATCTTTAGATAACATCATGGGTAGAAGAACAGATGTGGATATTTTGTGATCATCACTGCATTCTATTTCATTGAAGAATCAACCTTGATAACGAACTGTGAATTATTTTCACTGTTCATAGTGAAAACTTTATTCCATTGTCAATCAAGTCCTTCTCAAACTTGTACTCCTGTTTGTGATTAAACTAATCACTGGGATTCTACCACCTCGCCCGCCAAGGAATCGGAACGGGTGAGGGGCGGACAATGAAAATGTCCGGTGAATTCGGGCTGGAATTTCCAGTCTCACTCAAGTGAGGCCAGAAAATTCTGCCCAATGTCTCTTAGTTTGTATTCTTTCAACCAAAACTGAAAGACTTCACTGAGCCTTTCAAAGGCCTGCCTATTTAAAAAAAAATCTGTAGATAATAGTTATAAAGATATTAATAAAAATGCAACTCGAGGAACTGCATCTGAATGAAGATACAAAAACACCACATTCAGTATTAAAAATGTAGACATCCATTGTGAACAACATTCAGATAATAGGTTCAAATAACAGTTTTTCAAGATGTCCTTTTCTCGTATGACAGACCTAATCTCACGGCCGTTTCAGGTTAAATAAATTAGCGTCATGTGGAAGTGATTTCACTTTCCTTGTGCAAATAGGACAAAAGGTAATGGAGTGGGTGTCACAACCAAACACTTGCATCTCGAGCTCTGCTCGAATGTAATTAAAGGAGCAGTGACAGTAGAACTGTTAAGTTTGAAATCCCTGTGTAAGAACCCTGTGTGATCAGTGTCAAAACAACAGCAAAAGATGTAAATGAAAAGCATTTCTTACTGAAAGTTATTTTTTGAAATATTGGGTGTAAATCTAATCTAATCCACTCAGTGGGGAAAGTTAGGGAATACAGGTTTTACACCATATTTTGTTTTAATATCGAATGACTTGAATGGAGATCAAGATCAGGTGGTGCGAGAAATTAGTGTTTGACCTGATCCCCATAGGCTGGGTCAGATTAAAAATTAGCCCCACTGTCTTAATCCTCAACAAGCCTTGCTAACTTTTAAAAAATTATTTCATGGGATGTGAGCTTTGCTGGCTGGGTCAGCGTTTATTGCTCATCTCTAATTGCCCTTGAGGGGATACTTAAGTGTCAACCACATTGCTTTGGATCTGCAGTCACATGTAGGCCAGACCAGGTAAGGATGGCAGATTTCCTTCCCTGAAGGACATTCGGGAAACAAGTGGGTTTTCACAACAATAGTTTCATTAGACTTTCAAATTTCATCATCTGCCTTGGTGGGATTCAAACCTGGGTCCTCAGAACATTAGCCTTGGACTCTGAATTAATAGTTTAGTGACAATACCATTATGCACCTTGCTATGGGTCCAGTCCATATTTGCCTTCTACAAACTTTGTTCTTACCCATTCCCTGAACAATAGTGTTGTTTAGTTTTGTATTTTTGTTTGATCGTTATCGCAAATTTCACCCACAGTGTAATATATTTTTCAGTGCTAACTTCAATACAGATATAAAACCTACAAATGCTTTATTTCTTAAAGACATAGAGAGAATTGAATAAATGCATTATTAAATGGGCAACAGGGATTTTGACCTTGAAGCTACCGCAGATTAATGTCTGCTCATTCTGCCTGCAGCGCCTGTTAACAATTCTTGGACAACTGGTCACAAACTACACAAATAATGTTCAGCAATAAGCTATACAAGTTTTGGAAATTTTGGAAAAGATGTTATGCAGAAACATTAAATAAGTTGCTTCTTCATCATTTAGTGTTACCATTAATACTCCTTCTGCTTTTCTCCTGAAGGGTTCGCATTGCTTGGAGGGCACCCCTGCTTCCTTACAACACAAGATATTCATCTCGGGGTAAATGAGAGTCGTAAAGACACAGCAAGGTTAGTGGCAGCTTAAATGTTGAAAATTATGCCAAATGTATTATAGTAATTGAAACTAAAGAAAAAGCTGCCTCCAGTACAAAAGTGAATTTGCAACAGAGTGGCTAAGTTGTATTCTTCTTCAGAATTTATGACCTTTTATAAAAGAATCCAATAGAACTACCAACAAGCGGAAAATAACAGGTAAATATCAAGAGAGTGAACTGTGTGTCACCTTACCTCTGCATGCCACATTGAAGTCAGTTAAATATGAAGCAGTAATTACTTTCCAAGTGGCAAAGTAGCCATAAAAAATGAATAGTAACAGGCTACTCCTGTAGAACAAATAGTGTGGGTTATAAGCAATAACTCATCACAGACAATTTATCTTCTGCAAGT
Source organism: Mustelus asterias (assembly GCF_964213995.1). Classification (NCBI taxonomy): domain Eukaryota; kingdom Metazoa; phylum Chordata; class Chondrichthyes; order Carcharhiniformes; family Triakidae; genus Mustelus; species Mustelus asterias. Next base: position 47,099,789 of record NC_135817.1, read on the forward strand.
CCAACAGCTTAATTCCACTTTGCCACAAGTTGCTGAGAAGTTTATCTGTAAATTAATTTTTGCTTCATATTAATCAAACTATCAACATTTACAATGCCAACCCTCTGACAACAAACTTGCATCCATCATGATGGATGGCATGGTGGGTAGCATTGCTGCCTCATAGCGCCAGGGACCTGTGTTCGATTACCAACTTGGGTCACTGTCTGTGTGGAGTTTGCACGTTCTCCCAGTGTCTGCGTGGGTTTCCTCCGGGTGCTCCGGTTTCCTCCCACAGTTCCAACTGGTTAGGTGCATTGGCCAAGCTTAATTCTCCCTCAGTGTACCCAAGCAGGCGCCGGAATGTGGCGAGTCGGGGATTTTCACAGCAACTTCATTACAGTGTTAATGTAAGCCAACATATGACACTAATAAACTAATAATAATAAATGCAGTCTTTTTAAGGTATAAAATAAAGAAGCATTTCTATCGTGTACTTTGAAAAGAATATAAATGTTCACTTTTTATTGTTTTCATGAATATGATAGGTTAAAGTTCCTGTCTCTCGTTCCATCTGCTAGTTTATACCCTTGCTTTTTCCTGGCCTGAATTCTCCGATAATGAGGACTGATGCTGTTGCCACTGTTCCCTGTTATTGGCCACTAGATGGTGCCAGGGACCACTTTTGGTAATTTCCCCCTGCCAATGCAGGGAGACGGTGTAGCTTCTACTTGGGAACCTTCCCTTCTAATGCAACATTTGAGTAGAGTGAGATTGGAATCGCCTTTGTCCCCTTTTCAAGGTTCTCGTGTCAGCACACAAATGATCAGCACTGACCAAACAATAGAGATAGAGAATACCTGTCCTCATTTTAAAGCAATGGTTTTTAATATTAGCCCGCTGTGTTGTACCCTTATTTTTTACTTGATATGTTGCAGTATATAATATGCTTTGTGCAAGTCAAAGCTTTTACACTTCTCATTGTTCAAGTGTCTGCTTAAATAGTACGCTCAAAATTAAGGAAAATATTGGGAAATATTTATTTTTAAAATAAATGCTGTTCTTTGTACCCATCATCCTAAAAATTAGCACCTCTTTCACTGTCATTTCATAGAATCATAGAATCCCTACAGTGCAGAAGGAGGCCATTTGATCCATCGAGCCTGCACTGACAACAATCCTACCTAAGGCCTATCCCTGTAATCTCACTTAGTTACCCTGCTAATCTCCCTGACACGAAGGAGCAATTTAACATGGCCAATCCACCTAACCTGAACATCATTGGATTGTGGGAGGAAACCGAAGCACCCAAGGGCTACCCACGCAGACACGGGGAGAACGTACAAACTCCACATAGGCAGTGACCCGAGACCAGAATTGAACCTGGGTCCCTGGTGCTGTGAGGCAGCAGTGCTAATCACTGTGCCACCATGCCACCCCTTTGAAGGAATTCTTTGAAGGAATTTCATCAGACTGGAATAGATCAGATTTAGAATCAACTGCAAAGGCTGTTTATTTCGAGCACGATGTTTCACGGGTAATGAGTCTTTCAATAGGGAGCATGGCATTTTATAATAGACCCTTTACTCAGTAGTATAATCCTCTGGTTAATACTCCATGTGACTCTGCACTTTATTTTAATGATGGGCTTTCCATTGTTTCTCCTGCATTCGGTGCTGCATCCTGGGTAATCGGGCTGGGCTGTCTGGCGCTATGAGCTGTGAAACAAGCAAAAAACATTCAAGTGATGTCAGAGCGACGGGGCTTAATTACATAGTTTACTACCCAGTTTACTGTATATACAGGAGCTCTGTACAATTAGTACAATCACAGTTGTGACTTGCACAAAGCCTCTCATGAAATTGTAGCACAGCCTATAATTATGAGACAAAAGAAACCAACTGAAAGAAGCCCACGTCCTAGTATTAGGCACAGATGCTGCTGGAAGGAGAAGCGAAAGCTCCGGAGAGGATGAAAGAATTATGTTGCATGATGTATTCTGTAATACAGTATGTTATGTTTGTAAAAATATACAAAGGAACAAAACTCTAGTTAACAACTAAACTACAAAGGAAGTGTCTATGGAAAATAAATAGCAAAAGGATTGATAGAATCCTAGGTGTTCCCCAATATCTTAGCCAGATGTGGCTGGGCTAATTGCATTTTTGATTTCTAAACATAAAATAACAGTACTAAACACAAGTTATTGAACATGTGATCTCAATTCTCATTTGCACAGACCATACCCGTGTACTTCAATCTTTAATGTGCATTTGTTAGTAAAAGCAGAGCGTAAATTTTTTTCTTTGATCATTGCTTTACTGTTTTATTGGTTGCTTGCTAAAGTGAAGTGTAACTCGGGTGAAAACACACCATGGGAACACCAGCATCGGTGAATGGAATGGGGAACGGTCATCACGGTCAGTTCAACCAACTGGAACAATTGCTCCAGCGGAAGAAAGCCAATCCAACCAATCATAAGCAACTCCAACGTGGTGAATTATGGGAAAGGACAATCCAGACCCCAACGATGCTCTGGGTGGAAAGCGGGAGTGGGTCTGGAAAGTCTGGTTGAGTGTCACTATCACTCTGCAGTCAAAGTACCGCTGGATATAAACTGCAAAAATTCCACAAAGATGCACTGTGTCTGATAAATTTATGTCAAAATTCCAAACTTTGTTGAAAGACAAAGGGCGGGATTTTCCAGACCCACCTTCCGCCGAGATCATCCAGTCCTGCAGAAAATCAAAGAACAAAGAAAATTACAGCACAGGAACAGGCCCTTCGGCCCTCCAAGCCTGCACCAACCATGCTGCCCGACTTAACTAAAACCCCCTACCCTTCCGGGGACCATATCCCTCTATTTACATCCTATTCATGTACTTGTCAAGACACCCCTTAAATGTCACTACCATATCCGCTTCCACTACCTCCCCCAGCAATGAGTTCTAGGCACCCACTACTCTCTGTGCAAAAAATCTGCCTCGTACATCTCCTTTAAACCTTGCCCCTCGCACCTTAAACCTATGCCCCCTAGTAATTGACTCTTCCACCCTGGGAACAAGCTTCTGACTGTCCACTCTGTCCCTGCCTCTCATAATCTTGTAGATTTCTATCAGGTCTCCCCTCAACCTCCGTCGCTCCAGTGGACTTTTGGTCGAGGCGTTGCATCCACTGCGGTGAGACCCGTAAAGGCCAGTAAACCCCAGCCAAAGACTGGAAACCTTTTGTACTGAACGATGGCAGATGTTTGCTGAGCAATCGTACACATGAAGCACCTGTACTTTCGGTCAGGCTATTTTGACTAAAATTCGTGCACGTTGTCAGATCAGTATCACCATAATCTGTGACGCTGGATAGTTGTCAAATTGTAGCGGTCAACATGATCTTAAATTGGGTTTTGCTCACCCTAATGCTATTATCGTATGAAGTTTAGTATCCCAAATTTACAGAACTTCATCAAGTAATTCCAGCAATTAACCCCACAAGGTTTTTAAAAAAAGGAAGTTAGGCCAAAACTACAACTCTTTAAATTGCCTTTACTTTCAGACCCAGCCAATTGAAAACACATGTTTAAATAAGGGTTTTGCATCAAAGTAAATATTCTGAAATATCTGACATTACAATGTTGAAGACAGAGCAGGGTATAAATACACCAAGCTCAAGCTGATGCATGTGCTGTTGCTCAGCAACCTCCATTACAGTGTTGTTTAGTCTCCTAACTCAAATAGGGCTTTCTTGAGGAATAGTTAGGACTGAGCCACCTAATGGTGCTTTTTACATTCTCACCTTTTAACGTGGACCATTCAACACTCCTATTGATAGAACAGCTAAGACATTTTAATCTTTAGATCATTGTCTGCTGAAATTGCAGCACTAATCTTTCAGATCTGCGCAGCAATGACCCAGCAAAAGAAAATAGCGCCTTGAGCAGCTACTTCACATCTTTTCACATGGCAATAAACATAATTGGGCCAATTTTCCAGGACAGGTAATGGGGCAAAGGAAGCATAATGTTCCGGAAGTATGACACACCATGGACCTGACCTGAACAGCACAGTAGATACTTTTGCCTTTGGCCATTGTTACCATGGAAATGGGGCCGGCATTAGGACCAGCCGAAGGCACCCTATTGGTTAATTACCTTTTGTGAGGAGAGGAAGTCCAAGCAATGCCTAAGCCTTAAAGGCAATGGCAGTATTAAAGGGCAGGTTAAATGAAGCCCCATTATTGAACCTAAAGCATGTTGATATTTACACATAATGAAAGAGGACTTTTGTTATGTGGACAGCTGGAAAAGTAATTTACATGGTGCAGAAGCCTTTATTTGCATTTGTGGCTTTCACATTGACTTCCATCCCTAATTAAAGTGTTCCATAGCTTGAACATCAACAGCAGTCAGTGTCAGTCTGCATCGGAGGGGTTGGTGGCTAAATAATGAGACGGGGTGTAAATGTGTGTATGAGAAGTTACGGTGGATGAAAAGATGGGCATTGATTTTACCCTTTATTCAAGGTGCAAAGAAGTCAGAAAGATGGATTCCATATCTTGAATGAGGGAAACAGTTATTAATGGTTTATGTAGGCAAAGCAAATTAATTAGAAGCTGAGTTTTTGTTGTTTCTCATTGTCTTCCTCCAAGTAAGCCATATTGTAAAAGATTAAATCTGCAGCATTGAGTATTTAAGTAAAATTAGTTTCTGGTGAGTACATTGCAAGCAATGCTCACTTGACCAAATGGTCATAGTCAGCCCAAATTGGGCCTCACCTGTACATTGCAGGCAAACTTCAAGCACCTTTTGAATTTCCACAGGAAGATTCCATAAGACCATAAGAAATAGAAACATGAGTAGGTCGTTCAGCCCCTGGAGCCTACTCTGCCATTCAATAGGATCATGGCTGATCCGACATTCCTCACGTCCACTTTCTTGCTCTTTCCCCATAAACCTTGATTCCTTTCCCAGTCAACCTTGATTCCTTTAGTGATCAAATCTATCTCAGCCTTAAATATTCACAATGCTTCTTTTCCCACAGCTCTCAGTGGCAAAGACACTCAACCCTCAGAGAAGAAATCCGGTTTCCTCCCACAATCCAAAGATGTGCAGATTAGGTGGATTGGCTATGCTAAATTGCCCCTTTCGGGGCAAGTGTTCCTGCTCTGTCCGCCACAGGAATCGGAGCAGGCGAGAGACAGACCTTGCAAAGGTCCATTGACCTTAGGTGGGATTTTTCGGTTTTGGGGTGAGCGCAGCCAGAAAATCCCACCCTTAGTATCCAAAGATGTGTAGGTTAGGGGAATTAGTGGGGTAAATGCGTGGGTCACAAGGATGGGTAAGCCTGGGGTAAGATGCTCTGTCGAAGCGTTGGTGCAGACTCGATGAGCTGAAGCCTCTTTCTGCACTGTTTCTATGAGATATAAATCTGTATCAGTGCAACTGGCAGCTGACATTCATTTGCATTCAATTTACATTGCTGTGCTGTGTACAAGTGCAACCATCTGAGGAGCCATTCAAGAAATTTAGCTCCACTCCTAATTATAGGAGGAAAGCTAAAGGATTGATGACCATATTTCTTGTGCATAATGCCAGGTTTCCAGGTGCAACTTGGAGACTAAGACCAGGAAAATCTGCCCTAATGCTCTTTAAGTGTAAACTGCTTTGTTTTTATGAATCCTAGAAAATGTTGCAGAAATTACATGCAAGATGCTAAAAGTAGCCAATCTCATGATAAGCCATACATAGCAAATGCATGTATCCTTGACAGGTCAGTGGCACAACTGAGAATGGAGTAGATGGGCAGCTGTGCCCCAGCTGGTGGTTCCCCCCAGCATTCAAGGGTGCCATGAAAGGCTTGAAGCGGCAATAGGCCGTGATGAACACTTCATGGGGCTTCTTCTTCTTCATCATCCTCATCATCATGCGCCGCCATGGCCCCTCCAATATGTAAAGCATCTGGCATTTGTGGATTCACATCCTGTGACAAAGTGTGTCCACCATACACTGTTGCTAGTGCAGTAACCTTTGGTGATGCACCTCCACAACTAGGCTGAAAGCGATGGGGTGGCACGGTGGCACAATGGTTAGCACCGCTGCCTCACAGCTCCAGGGTTCGATTCCCGGCTTGGGTCACTGTCTGTGTGGAGTTTGCACATTCTCCCCATGTCTGCGTGGCTTTCCTCCAGGTGCTCTGGTTTCCTCCCATAGTCCAAAGATGTGTGGGTTAGGTTGATTGGCCATGCTAAATTGCCCCTTACTGTCCCGGGATGCATAGGTTAGAGGGATTAGCGGGGTAAAAATGTGGAGTTACGGGGAAAGGGCCTGGGTGGGATTGTTATCGGTGCAGACCCAATGGGCCAAATGGCCTCCTTCTGCATTGTAGTGTTTCTATGATCTCGGGACCCAGGCAGGCACTAAAACAGTCTGCCTCTACCTCATCCTTGGCCCACAGGGGTAACAACTTGTAGGAGTGACCATGAACAGAGGCTATCTAATTAGTAATGTTATTTGGAATATTATTTAGAAAAGAAACCCCGTTGACTTTGATAAAAGATTAACCATGGAGACATACGCCTGGACAGGCACAGCCTTCTGCAGCACTGACGTTCCACATGATCCAGTACCTTCTCCATTGTCAGTAAAGAGACTGCAGAGGCTATCACCCTCATTGCCTTCCTGCCCTTTGTTCCTGACTTCTGCAGCCCTTTTTCCTATGGATCTGGCTCCACTGCTGGAGATACTGCTCCCCATTGCTAGTCAATCCTATCTCAGACTTATTTCATGTCCCATTCTTTTCATGTCCTTCTTTATTTTCAATTGCAATGTGCAGTCTTTCTGAACCTCTCATAAATCGTGATGTTTGTAAGCAGAGGGACCATCCAACCTCCCTTACTCCTTGTCGAGAGTGAGGAGATGTGATTGACAATTCTCTGGAATCTGCACAACTGCTTCCCTGAGATTGAGGGTGTTGTGGAGATTCCACGGAATCAGCACGGAGTCAGTATCTCACATTAGGAGTCTTTATTCAAGCATATGCATGGAGATCACAGGTACAATAAAGGTCAGCACCCAATCTGCCAAGCTTAATAATACATTGACCTAGTTACAGATATATAAAACACAATCATGTCACATATCAGGCGCCGGAATGTGGCGACAAGGGGATTTTCACAGTAACTTCACTGCAGTGTTAATGTAAGCCTACTTGTGACTAACAAATAAACTTTAACTTTTAGAAAAGCCACACAGCATCCTCGATTGTCTCCTCACTGATGCTGGTTAACTAACCACATTCATGCTCCAACGTGTAGACCCAACTAACCACAAGTTGTCCTATTACGGTTGCTATACTATTGGTTGCTATGGGTAGCTAGTAAGGCTGGATAACGTTAAGTATCATGGCGACCATTGCTGTAGCTTCATTGTTCCTTTTATAACTTTACTAGTTGCTTTATTCTCCCGCAACAATGGCCTTTTCCCAACCTTCCCTCTTTGATGGAGTCTCCTGTTGCTGTGCCAAAGTTATGGCTGGTTTCCCACTTTATTTGCACCTCCTCCTCCCTGTCACATTTCAGATGCTGCTAGGATCCCATGCCTCTGAGTAAAAATTGAAGACTGGCCCTTAAAAGGCTGAAAACAAGCTCCTTAAGTGGCTAACGTGGCCATTTAGCGATGTCAGATGGTTCAGAAAGACTGCACATTGCAATTGAAAATAAAGAAGGACATGAAAAGAATGGGACATGAAATTAGCAGCCCCTTGCAGCTCTTGAAAGAGCCTTTTAAGCTTGGAAAGTTTCGGATCTGCAGTGGAAAACCCGACATACTTGACCCAAGGGTCAGGTTTAAGCAACCGACTGCCAACCCTCACCCTGCCCTCTTAATCGAATAATAATCCTGCTCCGCACATCAGCAGGAGCATCATCTTCAGGTGAAGAGAACGAGGAGAAAATAGGGAGAAGATATAAAGATGTGCATTGTTTTGCAAAATCTTTCTGTTAATTTCAGTAATCCATGTGATTGGTTAAATTGACCTGAGAACAATCCATGTTGACTTTCTTGTGAAATTGATCTTGTCCTAGCAGTTGATCGGTCAAAGAACAGCTCAGCATTTCTAATTAGTCCCTTGTAAATCACAACTTAGCAGGGTCACCAGAGTCATGAGGAACACATTTCCAACTACATATCTTTGCACAGAAGCTGGATTTTTTTTTAATGAATTGGTGAGCTGGCAGCCACAGTGCACTCAAATATTTGTTCATGCCTCTGATCTGCCTTCCAACTGAATCAAACAGATGGGCGAGAACGTTCTCTGATTCGACCCAGGAAAGGGTCCTGAGTGAAAGAAGATTAACTGGGAATTATCAGCGTAGTTAGCTATGAATGTGCGCTCTGATGTTGTCAAATATGACTCTGGTTGATGGTGATGTGCATTTGCAAAATTGCTATATTTACATTTGATTCTGACTTAATTTTATGTCTCTAAATGTGAGATTCTTTGCTAATATTTGGATCTGCTTGATCATGTTTCAGCGTTTTGTCCAGGTTGACTGATCTGATCCTCGCCAGGGTCTATAAACACTCTGATCTGGAACAGTTAGCAGAAGATGGCTCAATCCCCGTGATCAATGGATTGTCAGAGCTATATCATCCTATCCAGATCCTGGCTGATTACCTTACACTTCAGGTATCTCCAAAGTATTTCAGTTGGTTGAATTTAACAATCGCCCAGGGAGAAAAATGCTTCATAATCTCACGATTAATTCAAGATTATATTTTAATTTGAATGGTGAGTGGTTCTGGTGCAGCTCAGATTCATGATCTTCATAACTTTGCAGTTTTTTTCCCACAAAACCTTTCACAAATTCCCCCATTCAGTAGGACCTGCTTCACACTTTTTCACCCTTATTCCATTACATTCCCCTTCACTGTTCTCCATTTCCCCTTTCAATGCCATCTCTGCCCTAGAGAAAGGCCACTCTCAATCCTGATAGCTCTTGCTTGAAAATATGGAAATTGGAGGAGAGTGCTCAGCTCAGCTCTGATGCCCACCAAAGTTGAAGAACCTGCTGACACTCGAGCATTGATTCTTTTTTTGGATTAATGTTTAAAGTTTATTTATTAGTGTCACAAGTAGGCTTACATTAACACTGCAATGAAGTTAGTGAAAAATCCCCTAGTTGCCACACTCCGGCGCCTGTTCAGGTATGCTGAGGGCGAATTTAACATGGCCAATGCACCTAACCAGCACGTCTTTCGGACTGTGGGAGAAAACCGGAGCATCCAGAGGAATCAGACACAGAGAGAACGTGCAGACTCTGCACAGACAGTCACCCAAGCCGGGAATCGAACCCGCATCCCTGGCATGCCCTGTTTGTGAACAGAATTCCCACTCACCTGAAGAAGGGGCTTGGAGCTCCGAAAGCTTGTGTGGCTTTTGCTACCAAATAAACCTGTTGGACTTTAACCTGGTGTTGTTAAACTTCTTACTGTGTTTACCCCAGTCCAACGCCGGCATCTCCACATCATGACTGAGAGATAGCAGTGCTAACCAAAGTGCCATTGTGCCACCCCTTAGGATTAGGCATAAGCTTGACCAGAAGTGAATTAGTGTCCAAATTGTATCTGCACGAATTATAGTGCATTTACCCCACTGCACAATCCCTAGATGATAATATAATGGTGTGTTCTAATTGTGGAAAATGCCTGTAATGGGGAACTCACTCCTCAGTGGGAAGAAAACTGATTTGCTGCAAAATTTGAAGTACAATTTTCAGAACTTTAGACATTAGTAATTTCCTGAGCAAATATAATAATTGGAAGGAGGCCAGAGAGTTGAATGTTTCTCCGGTGCGTCCACAGAGATTTTCCCTGGAGAATATGAAGGAGCAGGAATGGTGGGCACATGCTGTGATTGGCAGTGAGGGTTGCAGGGCCCCAAGAAGAGCAGTCCAGAAGAAGCGGTAATATACTGGGTACAATGACTTCAACAAGGCCATTGAGGTTGGACCCTTAGAATATGAGCTCCCTATTCAGCTTGTTTTGGCTGCCCAATTGGGGAGTCTTCTGTAGATATAACTGGGGGTGGCAGGTCTCCTGGCATTCCAGATGCTGACACAGAGCCTGCAGTACTCTATGAACTATAATGCAGCTTGTAAGTAAAAGGGAATTTGGTGAAGGGACATTGGCCCCTGCTGATTTATTTCACTGGAAACCATGTCAAAAGCAAAAAACAATGTTTAATAGCTTTATCACAGCAGCCAAGAAAGGAGTGTACACTATGCCTTTTCATTAGTATATTCAGAATGTTTGGTGGTTACAATTACAAACCACACCCATAACCAACACAACAATTGTCAAAAAGGCTTCAGAAAACTTAAGTGCCAACAGAAGCGAAGTAATGGATAAATGGTCTGAAAATTGTTCATTGATCCTTTTTTACTGGGCTCCTCAAATGAATTTGCGTAATTAGGTCAGCCCTTCTGAATCTAAACATCTGTTTACAGTCAGTAATTCTTGCACAAATGTGAGGAAATCATATGCATGTTAAAATTATATCACTGCAGCTTCATTTGAGTAGTGCCCTCAAATCTGCTTTCTTTACTCAATCTTTGCCTCTAGGTATCTCAAAGATTTATGGACCTAAAATGTTAACCCTATTTTCCCCTCTTTACAAATGCTGCCTTATCTCCTGAGTGTTTTCAGCACCACTGTTTAATCCTTATTCCAAGGTTGTTCTGGCCTGCCCCTTCCATCAGCTTTAACCATTTCAGTGCTGCAGGAGACTTTCCCAACCCCAACTGTAGCGCCACCCCACCCCATCCTTTGAGCAAGCCTCCAACTGATGGTTCATCTCATGCTGGAAGCCTTCACTCAGTGTTAAAACTCAAAAGTTGGTTCAAGAAAATATGACAGGGTTAAAGTGGGTTCACCTCCAGCAGGTCAAAGTGCAGTTCCAATGTACTTCCATCGGGATCCTCACCCCCAAGGACAATTTAACCTTATTTCTGTGGTAAATGTTTCAAGTCCAAGAGGCTGTACAGAAAATACACATTTTCCTGCCTCTTTTAACATGTATTCTGTGTGTGTGCTTTGTAGGAACATTTTGGCTCACTGACTGGTCTAACTATATCTTGGATAGGAGATGGGAACAATGTGTTGCACTCTTTCATGTTGAGTGCTCCTAAACTCGGAATGAATCTTCGTGCTGCTATACCTAAGGTAATCTCTCTGGTATAAGACTGATGACCACAATAGAATTCGTTTTTCATAACATTAGACTGGCTAAAAGATGATCATTTGTACATTCTTGCAATTGTATGGTATTAATTCCCGCAGGTACATTTGGAGAACATATGGTTTCTTGAAAGAGTCATGGCTGCTTCAAAATAACTGGGAGAGTAAACTCACTCAAAGCATTGTCCCAAATTTCATCAAAAATCCAAGCAATTGTGAAGTGCACATACAGATACATGGAAGCACATGCACACACAGTATTAAGCTTGATGACAGATTAATAACACTGAATAGTCAACAATCGCACCCAAATCTTTCATAACTGTTTTTGACTAGATAATACATAGTTTCAAAACATATTTGTTCTGTGCATATCATAATAAACAGTCTGTTAACACTTTCTGCCATTGTTTACTCATGTCTAACATCTTGCTAACTTTATCAAAGGAAATAAAATATGATTCAATATGTCCTTAAGGGACACTACTGCAGTCACCATTTCTTTCTTAATATCTGGCAGCATGATCAGCTGTTTGCTTCACGGTGCTCTTTTTAAAAAAAAATACACTTGACCGAGAGTAGCCATTTCTAACTTTGTAGACAAGACATCACGTTCATCTTGACTTAGCTGAAGAAACTGATTATACAAATACAATTTTGGTAACAAAAGAATGTTCTGTTCATTTTCCTGGTGCAGATCGCAGCATATGTGTGTTTCAGGTTTTACATATTCTTTCATGGGGATTTACATTGAAACCATTGTTATGTTTGCACTTTCATTCAATGCAAGTGAGTCTTTAAAATTATTCTGCAGTTCAAATATTAAGAGGCACATTTGGGGTAAATATTCCCTTCCAACTGGTGCTTAGGTGGCCAACTGGTGGAATGATCTTGCTCCATAATCCAGACAGAAGGCCTGGACTACCTGTAGGGCGGGGAACTGCAGATCAGTGTTCGAAATCCGGTAGCCCAGGGCAGTATGATGTATCTAGCGGCCACAGTATTCCGGATAGTTATAGTTATTGGGGAAGGAGGGGGGGATTGGGGATTGGAATCTTTTTTCACGAGGTAGGCATTCTGGTGCAGTAGTGACCCAGCCTTTTTGTGGTGCTTGGAGAATCACTGCTACGCCTGACCATAGAAAAATAGATTTAAGCTCACACCTAAGTATCTGTTTTACTTTCCCACGTGGGATGGTGTAGAACACTAACAAAAAGCCAGGGATTGATTATTTCTACTTCAATGACAAAGGTGCTGGATGTTCTGCTTGTGCAGAGTCTATTCAACATCCTGTTCACTCTCTAGCCGAGAGGAACCGGCATCATTCAGCTTACTGAAACAGACAAAGTTGAGCATCGGCGACCAAGAGACAAAGTTTTAACCTTCTGATTAGGGTTACTTAGTTGGAGATACCAGTCTTCTAGGATCCCATTAATCACCATTTAGCATCAGCCCTTCTGCCTGGTGGATTGTGAATGTTTGAGCATTACTATGAGGGGCTCTAATTAATACTTTGTGTAAACTTGTTCTATCACCAGTCTGCAGCATTAGCAGAAAAGATCTATAAATTATTTTTTCTTTATAGGGCCATGAACCTGATGCCACTGTCACCGCCTTTGCTAAATCATTGTCTGAAAAGGTAATTTCTTTTGATATGATTTTACCTGAGAGGATTTCAGGTTTTGGTGGTCTGTTGATGAAGTTGTATATTTCTATGAGCTTTTATTTTTTTTTTCAATTATTCTTGAAATTAGTGTGGAACCAAAATGCTTTTCACTCACGACCCTCTGGAAGCAGCAAGTGGAGCCAATGTTCTGGTAACAGATACGTGGATCAGCATGGGGCAAGAAGAAGAGAAAGCGGAAAGGCTGAAAGCGTTTCACGGTTTTCAAATCACCATGAAGGTAGGATGTGTGAAATTTCAAAAGTGAAAATTGGTATCTATGCTTTGTTCCTTTTAAGGATAAATAAAGATAGGCAACAACACCTCCTCCACGATCATCCTCAACACTGGTGCCCCCACAAGGCTGTGTTCTCAGCCCCCTACTATACTCCTTACACATCTATGACTGTGTGGCCAAATTCCCCTCCAATTCGATTTTCAAGTTTGCTGACGACACCACCATAGTGGGTCAGATCTCAAACAATGACAAGAGAGAGTACAGGAATGAGATAGAGAATCTGGTGAACTGGTGCGGCAACAATAATCTCTCCCTCAATGTCAACAAAATGAAGGAGATTGTCATCGACTTCAGGAAGCGTAAAGGAGAACATGCCCCTGTGTACATCAACGGGAATGAAGTAGAAAGGGTCGAGAGCTTTAAGTTTTTAGGTGTCCAGATCACCAACAACCTGTCCTGGTTCCCCCATGCCGACACTATAGTTAAGAAAGCCCACCAACGCCTCTACTTTTTCAGAAGACTAAGGAAATTTGGCATGTCAGCTACGACTCTCACCAACCTTTACAGATGCACCATAGAAAGCATTCTTTCTGGTTGTATCACAGCTTGGTATGGCTCCTGCTCTGCCCAAGACCACAAGGAACTACAAAACGTCGTGAATGTAGCCCAATCCATCACGCAAACCAGCCTCCCATCCGTTGACTCTGTCTACACTTCCCGCTGCCTCGGCAAAGCAGCCAGCATAATTAAGGACCCCACGCACCCCGGACATTTTCTCTTCCACCTTCTTCCGTCGGGAAAAAGATACAAAAGTCTGAGGTCACGTACCAACTGACTCAAGAACAGCTTCTTCCCTGCTGCTGTCAGACTTTTGAATGGACTTACCTTGCAATAAGTTGATCTTTCTCTACACCCTAGCTATGACTGTAGCACTACATTCTGCACTCTCTCGTTTCCTTCTCTATGAATGGTATGTTTTGTCTGTATCGCGCTCAAGAAACAATACTTTTCACTGTATGTTAATACATGTGACAATAATAAATCAAATCAGATCATTTAATGTCCAGTAATTGTAATTATTCCTTTGATGGTGATTTCTGCCTAGGGTAACCTCTATCTTCAGCAAGTGTATCCCAGCTCTTCACCTCTGCACGCCTTGTTTCCCAATTCCTCAATCAACTATAATTTATTTGATTTCACCAAAGTCTTGAACATTAGTCACTCCTGTGGATGTAATGCAGTATTGCACTTGTCCAGTGATGTAGATTTCCAGGTAGTGTTGTTAACTGTAGCACATTTTGCAATACAATGGTAGGATTTTGCAATACAATAGTGGGATAGAGAGAGAAAGATTGGACATGGATGGATTGTTCCATGATTTGAGCTGCTCAGTAAGACGCGCTTACCAAAAGATGGGGGGAAAAAATCATTTTGGAGCCTGAGCTTCAGGGTTTTTAGCTTCTATATGATGTCAAGCACACTGAACAGATAATGTTACATCAATAACTTCCAAATTTACATAACACTACTCTGACTGCACCATTAAAATGTAAGCTCTTTTGCAGGTTTGTATCAGTGGGGGGGAGGGGATATTGTGGTGGGGATTGCGTGTAGGGGGAGGGAAATGGCTGGATAAAAGCAAAGATGTATCTACATTGTTTCACTGTCTTAAGTCCATATTTCACGTGTGGTTTGCTCCCTGCATGCAGTTGTTGTTACAGAAAAAACAGAATTTTGCAGCTTAGTTTTCTTTCCTTTATCCCTTCTTCTTCTTCTTTCTTCCCTCCTCAGGATTTTACACACACACCCAACTTGCTCCCGCAGACCCCTCCCGTAATTTTCAACCAACCATTATGGGTGTCTTATTAATTCAATTTTGGAATCGTTTACACCACGTAGCAAATGTGCACCTCCAGGGACACCATCTATTATTCATTTCAGCTCCTAAAACAGACACATTCAAAGGAGCAGCATCCACAGGGCACAGGCAAATGGAAATGCTCACTGAACTGCATGTTTGTACCAGTAGATAGCAACAGGAAACATCAGTAGCCTCGCCCAATGTGCAACTCACTACTGCAACATAAATAAAATCATTTCAGGATAAATATTATTCAACATTGACATGCAGCACTGTCTGGTGAGACATTATTAATTTATGTCATTTCTATTATAAAATACATTACCTACGTAAGAGCTCCATTTATGTACTTTGGACAATATCCATACCATTAATTAATAGAAAAGGTTATTGCTCCAGAACATGACCATTGGCAAATAGATATGTGAGCGAATGCCAATATTCCAGGGAGCGCTCACTTAAGAAACCTAGACACAAAAGATGCCAAATTGTTGAAAGGAAATATAATACAAGAGCAAAATACTGCGGATGCTGGAATCAAACAAATGCTGGAAAATCTCAGCAGATCTGACAGTATCTGTGGGGAGAGAATAGAGCCAATGTTTTGAGTCAAGATGACCCTTCGTCAGAGCCCTGTGTAATGCAAGGTTGGTTTCCAAACATAGGTCATGACATCTTTGCAGAACTCCAAAACTTCACAAGAAAGGGTTTACAATAATCCAGGAATGTAATAGGGCAGGAATTTGACCTGTTGGGGAAACATTTTTATTTTTTGGACTGCTTTGATCATGGCTTCCACGATCGTAGAATCATAGAACCCCTATAGTGCAGAAGGAGGCTATTCAACCCATTAAGTATGCACTGACTCTCCGACAGATTATCAGTCAGGCCCTCTTCCCCCGCCCTATCCACGTAGCCCCACACATTTATCATGATTAATCCATCTAACCTGGATCGAGCTAGCAAAATAATTAACCATAACTCCAGCACAATTTTATGTTTGGTGAAAGGTATACTCATGCTTCCCCAGTGGGAAGCTGCAACAAACCAGACCCCAGCAAGTGCGTTTCCTCTGGGTGCTCCAGTTTCCTCCCACAGTCCAAAGATGTGCAGATTAGGTGAATTGGCCATGCTAAATTGCCCCTTAGTGTCAGGGGGATTGGCAGGGTTACAGGGATAGGGCCTGTGTGGGAATGTGGTCAGTGCAGACTCAAAGGGCCGAATGGCCTCCTTCTGCATTGTAGGGATTCTATGGGCAGGATTTTACGGCCTCTCTCGAGCAAGACCAGAAATTTCCGCCTGAGGTCAATAGACATTTCCATTGTCTGCCCCTCGCCTGCTCTGATTCTGTGGCGGACCAAGCGGCAGAATTCCGGCGAATGATTCAGTCCTATCATTCTAAGTGGAGGTTAAAGGGGTGGAAAGTGACCCCTTTGTGTGGACAAAAGCTGGTGTCCAAAATCACAGAGGTGTTGTGGGCGGTGACTTATGGCTTTTGCCCTTGAATCATAGAATCATACAGTGCAGAAGGAGGCTATTTAGCCCATCAAATCTGCACCAACCACAATCCCACCCAGGCCCTATCTCAACCCCATGCATTTACCCTAGTTAGTCCCCCTGACACTAAGGGGCAATTTAGCATGGCCAATCTACCTAGCATCTTTGAACTGTGGGAGGAAACCAGAGCACCCAGAGGAAACCCATACAGACACAGGAAAAATGTGCAAACTCCACACAGACAGTGACCCAAGCCGGGAATCAAACCCGGGTCCCTGGCGCTGTGAGGCAGCACTGCTAACCACTGTACCACCATGCCGCTGCATGTAACCCTTTGTGTATATAGAAGCACCAAATTCAGAATCTTCTGAATATATTTCAGGTAGGCTTGCCTGGCTGTTTTTAAGTATCTCTTTATTATACCTGACTAAAACAGTTACATTTTAAAGAAAGAGAAATTACCACAATTTTGATAATACTCTTGAGCATTTGATTTTATTTCCGTGTCAGTGCAGTGTATTGAAGGGTATGTTTTGCAATGCCCATGTTATTAACAGAGCCTTGAACTATGCTCTTTGGAAAATGCCCAATTCCTAAAGTGCCTGATCTTACAAAGTTTAAAGTTTATTTATTAGTGACACAAGTAGGCTTACATCAACATTGCAATGAGGTTACTGTGAAACACAAGTAGCAATTTGAACAATTTCACCAAGCCACCAGCATGTTGGTATTCTTTATAAATTTAAATTTAATTGAAATGTAAATTAGCATTTGGGGGGATTGCATGTCAAATCTTGCAAGTCGTGCAAGATGCAGATGACAAGCCTCATCCATTAAATAATGCATGCACTGGAGTATTTGGGAATTTGCCTGCTTTAGCAGGCTCAGCTTCTCCCCTCAAGAGGCCTGCTAATGCAGGCAAATTCCCTTTCTATTTCTTTGTTAATATCCCTGGCTGCATTTTGATTTGATTTATTATCGTTACATGTATTAGAATACAGTGAAAAGCATTGTTTCTTGCGTGCTTTACAGACAAAGCATACAGTTCATAGAGAAGGAAACGAGAGAGTGCAGAATGTAGCGTTACAGTCATGGCTAGAGTGTAGAGAAAGATCAACTTAATGCAAGGTAAGTCCATTCAAAAGTCCGATGGCAGCAGGGAAGAAGCTGTTCTTGAGTCAGTTGGTATGTGACCTCAGACTTTTATATCTTTTTCCCGACGGAAGAAGGTGAAAGAGAGAGCATCCGGGGTGCGTGGGGTCCTTAACTATGCTGGCTGCTTTGCCGAGGCAGCGAGGAGTGCAGACAGTGTCAATGGATGGGAGGCTGGTTTGTGTGATGGATTGGGCTACATTCACGACCTTTTGTAGTTTCTTGCAGTCTTGGGCAGAGCAGGAGTCATACCAAGTTGTGATACAGCCAGAAAGAATGCTTTCTATGGTGCATCTGTAAAGGTTGGTGAGAGTCGTAGCTGACATGCCAAATTTCCTTAGTCTTCTGAAAAAGTAGAGGCGTTGGTGGGCTTTCTTAACTATAGTGTCGGCATGGGGGACCAGGACAGGTTGCTGGTGATCTGGACACCTAAAAACTTGCAGCTCTCGACCTTTTCTACTTCATCCCCGTTGATGTAGACAGGGGCATGTTCTTCTCTATGCTTCCTGAAGTCGATGACAATCTCCTTCATTTTGTTGACATTGAGGAAGAGATTGTCGCCGCACCAGTTCACCAGATTCTCTATCTCATTCCTGTACTCTGTCTCGTCATTGTTTGAGATCCGACCCACCACGGTGGTATCCGTAGTGCTCCATGTATTGATTGATTTTGCAGTAAAAACAACCATTTTTCTTCATTGATCTTGCACACATCTTTCTTGCTTTCACATGGCAACTTAGAGACAAAGATGAATAATGCTCTGGCATTTCAAACACAGTGCGTAATTAAAATAAGGAAAAAAGAGTTGAGAGTGGCTCATGACCAAATAGCCCTATCCATGCAATCTGCCTAGGCTATTTGGTACTGGAAAATTAACTGTGCCTGTGAAACCATAAGCAATTATGACTTATCAACTTCATTTTCTGATTATCAACCAGAAAACTGGAGGTGGCAAGTGTACTCCATTTTTTTAAAAATCTGTTTGTTCTTATCCTTGTGCACCTGAATAATGTGAATTCCAACATATAAATACAATCCACGCCGCTTCTATAGCACGGTGGTGTTCATGTAATTTGCCTGATATAAGCACTAGACAGTATAATAGCTTCTTTGCTACCAGCTATAACAATGAAAATACTCTGGTAGCTGGACAAAGGAACCGAGTGTAGTGTATATTTTAGGAAGCAGGGAAGCCACACAAGAAATTTAGCGTCTGCAAAAGGGTTAAACAGCACATCTTTACAATATCGCTTTCAAGAATGTTCTGGTAACAACTCTGTTTCCAGGCAGTGCCTGGGACTGCAAGGCTTTAATGCAACAAAAGGCGCAAATGGTGTTGTAAGCAGTAGGGTGTCATCCAAAACCACCTCTGACATTCACAGTAAGTTATTTCATATGCTGTGTAATCTGAAAATTCTGATCTGCTGCTGCTCAAAATGGCTTAATATATGCAGTACAAAAACAGAAAATGCTGGAGAAACACAGCAGGTCTGACAGCATCTGTGGAGAGAGAATAGAGCCAACGTTTCGAGCCAGGATTTCCCTTCGTCGGCTCTGACAAGGGGTCATCCTGACTCGTCACATTGGCTCTATTCTCTCTCCACTGATGCTGTCAGAGCTGCTGAGATTCTGCAGCATTTTCTGTTTTTGTTTCTGATTCCAGCATCAACAGTATTTTGCCTTTATCTTTATATATGCAGTACCTTTTATAACTGACTTCAATGGAGATGGCAAGTGGTTAGGGCCATTTGCCTGGTATTGGAGGCTGTCCATGGTAAGTACACAAAAATCAATACCAAACTGCCTTAAAATTGTACAGTTGTATTCAATAACTGGTGCCTTTTTGCCTTTTACACGTCTCTCAGACCGGACAGTCAGCTGCACCCAACTGGGTATTCTTGCATTGTTTGCCACGCAAACCGGAGGAAGTTGATGATGAAGTATTTTATTCCCCAAGATCACTGGTCTTCCAAGAAGCTGAAAATAGGAAATGGACAATCATGGTAAACCGTTCTTAAATATTTATAACTCACACAGAACATATTGCACGTCATTAAGTTTCAGAGATAGAATAATATGTAATGAGCTTTTAACAATGTTATTTGTGATTTTTTAATGAGTCCATTAGGGACTTACTGCTACAATCTACCTGCCTATCAGTCTGTGTGTTGATAACATATGATACCAGCTGATATATTGTCATAATAATTGATGAGCCAAGTATGTTCCTTTTGATTAACTATGCAAAATTTTTTTTTGATGAATCATTTTATATTGCTGTTTCTGGATTAACTTGATGTGCTTTTCACAAGGTTTGCCTTAACTGCGTTGAAGTTGTTGATCCGGGAATGATTCAAAATTTAGCAGGTGGCGGGATCACCTCTATGAATTAGCCCTGCAGATCATGGGCTTTGCACTGGTTACAGTAGAACTGCAACCACTTGATACAATCTTTGTAAAGAAAAATTAATTTCATTGTTTTGAAATATCCCAGGTTGTTTGCTGGACCTCCTTTTACATTTCTGAAGTTGGGAACTACACAACGGGACAGTTTAATCATATTAAACATTCAAACAGTGTTCCGTCACTAGTGAGCAGCTGTTTGATTATGCTCGTTAATACACATCCATAAAGGTCACAAGAACAAGCCAGCAGAGTTGTTTGTGTTATTCAGCACTAGACTTTTATAGCCTTAAAGCAGAAACAAGAGTCAGACCATGATTTTGTGTCGAAAGGAAGCTTACTGCACCTTTAGTGACCATTGCTGCAAACATGGGTGTGATAAAGTTTCATGGGAGTGAAGATTCTGACATGGAACAAATGATACCTACCAATTCCTTTTAGCATTATGTTTCTCCTTTCCAAATCTATTCTGCGTGCACCTCGAGCAGCTCATTTCACTTTTTGTCAACTAAAATTGAGAAAAAATTAAAACCTATGTACAACTTGAATTACTCGAGTTGCGCTCCCAAACAGGACATTTAGCATTTAATGGAGCATTATAATGGTACAATGCCATGAAAAATAGCTGCCTCAATTTTGTTCCCTCTTTCTCCAGGCCTTAGCATCTCCCTGTCTCCAACTTCGAACTTCCTTTAGCACTACAACCTTCCAAGAACTCTGTGTTCCTCCCACCACAGTGGCACAGGGACCCGGGTTCAGTTCCAGCCTGGATGACTGTCTGTGTGGAGTTTGCACCTTCTCCCTGTGCCAGCGTGGGTTTCCTCTGGTCACCCCAGTTTCCTCCCACAGTCGGTTAGGTTGGCCAAGTTAAATTGTCTGCTTAATGTCTCAAGATGTGTAGTTTAATATGGTAAATATGTGGAGTTACAGGGATAAGCCCTGGGTAAGATGCTCTGTCGGAGAGTCAGTGCAGACTCGATGGGCCGAATGGCCACCTTCTGCACTGTAGGGATTCTTTTATGATCAATTCTGGCCCGGCCCTGAGCTGTGGAGTTTCCTCCCTAAACTTCTCAGCTTCAACACCTTCCTCCTCTTTTCAAATCTTCCTGAAAAACTACCACTTTGACAAAGATTTTGGCCAACTGTCCTAATATCGCCTTGTCTGGCTCAGTATCATTTTTTTGGATAATGTTCCTGTGAGGCACATTGGGGAAATTTTGCTATAGTTATAGGTTCTATAGTTTTACTGTGTTACAGCTGGTATATAAGTGCAAACTGATAGTGATGATGACAAAGAAAAGGATTATAGTTTAAGTAATGCTGAAGTGGGAAGTATAAGTTCCTTTCCAAAGGAGGCAAACCAGCTAAGCTGGGTTGGAGCTGTTAAAGTAATTAGTCACCAGGCTGCCAAATACAATGCTTGTTTGGATAAGGTCAGAGGTTTAAATATATCCACGCTGAACAATATCTGGGTTTAATCATTTCTTTGTATAATGTCCCCTATGTATCAAGCATTAGAGTTAAAGTGAAAATCATAAAATTATACCATTCATATTTTCTGCAATAGATGCTCCAGTGATAGTCCTTGTTAAAGTTTTCATCATCTTCACATGGACTTGACTATTGGCTACCAACTGGGATATCTTGTCATGTGAAATGGATCTCGCTACATTTTTAAATATTGAATAGAATCTATTATAGTGAAGCATTCTATCTGCTGTCCTACCTGTAGAAGTTAGCTTACCTTGAATGTCAGAAACAGAATTCACATACAAGCCCTCCAAACAGAAGCACAGCATTGTACAGCTGAGGAATTACCATTGTTTAAATATGAACTACTTCTAATTTTTGTCCTTTTTTTTCCCACAGGGTGCAATGGTGAGCATTCTTACAGATTATTCTCCAACAAACGCCAAGCCAAAATTCTGAATTCTGCCCTATGACCCAACATCGACAATGCAATGGAAGGATAATATCAAGAAATTCAAGAAACTTCTAACTGTACAATTCTTTGATTATATAATTACACTACATTGTTTCACTACATTATTCCATTACCATATGATGCAGATATGACTTATTAATGGTAACCAGAAAAAGACTGGCAGTTCACAAGAGTTCCTCTGATCAACGAAGTAATGCAAATATAATGTACAAGCATCTCATCTAATCATTCTGAATCTTGTTGTACAATGCAACATCCACAATGCAAGCATAAGGATAAATAAAAACAAACTCAAAAAAATTGTAACTGTGAAATTCTTTGATTTGCTAGGCTAGGTTTTGCTGACACGTTATTTACTGAGTAAAGAAACAATATATTGAACTGTTCCTTATTTTCTCTATCCATCTTGTTGCTCCCATTTATTTTTGAGAATTGCTGATTAGAGGCAGACTGAAAACATACATTGGAAACAGAACTTTCACTCAGTTAACGCCTCTGGAGATATCAGATTGTCATCCAGTGAAATCTAATTCCTGATACCTACTGGCCATCAAGTTGTTGGAAAGCTACAGACCTATCCTCAACCATAGCCTGAGTTTAACCTTTCAGATGCTAAGTCTTGACAGTCGGTGTTAGTCAATAAGCACTGCATCAGCTATTTTCACACTGGTTTACCAGGATTAATTTTCCATTGCAAAGTCCAAGCACAGGGCATTGGCTACCAAGGACACATCAAAAAATTGTGTACACAGTCATGATTTTCCATCTGTTAATTTGAAAAGATGGAAATTCATGCAATTTTCAAAAGCTGGGAATGTATAATCAGAAAATCTACCTTGTGTTCTGTTTACCAAAAATACATAAGAAATGATCTTACAGTAAATCAGCCACTGATGCACCATTCCCATTTGACCTGGTTGTTGCACTTAGGATGTTGGCTGCTGCAGTACCTGTTCTGAAACGTTTGTATTCATCTTTAGGGATTCAAACACTCATCATTATCATTTTCACTACTGCATTCCCCTTTGCTTTGGATGAAGGAGTAAGAATAAGCTTGCATTTACCATCTTAGTCAATGGGCTGATGGTAGTGAGTGTCTCAAAGTTGATATGATGGCTGTCGGCAGGAATTCAAAACTATTAATAGGAATGTACTTAGAGCTGTCTGTTCCAATTACTAATCACAAAGAACAATACAGCACAGGAACAGGCCCTTCGCCAATACACAGTTTCTATCCCTCTGTTTGCCTCCTGTTCATGTATCTATCAAGATACACCTTGAAAGTTGCTAACATGCCTACATCCACCACCTCCACTGGCAGTGCTTTCCACTCTCTGTGCGGAAAACTTTCCCCACATGTCTCTCCTAAACATACCACCTCTCACCTTAAACCTGTGCCCTTTTGTAATCAGCCTGTCCACCCTATCTATGCCTCTCATAATTTTGTAGACTTCTATCAGGTCACCCCTTAGCCTCCGTCTTTCCAGTGAAAATCCTCCTCATATTTAAAACCCTCCAGACCAGGCAACATCTGAGTAAACCTTCTTTGCACTCTCTCCGAAGCATCCACATCCTGGTAGTGTGGCGACGAGAACTGCACGCAATACTCTAAATGTGGCCTAACTAAAGTTTTATACAGCTGTAACATAAGTTGCCAACTTTTATACTCAATGCCCCAGCTGATGAAGGCAAATGTGCTGTATGCCTTCTTGATTACTTCAATTCATATAGTAGGAGGGGTTTCTAGCTAGTTTTAGCTTGAATGACAATTGAAGCAACTTGCATATTTGCATACAGAAAAGCGTCTCCAAGCACTGGACGTGGGAAAGACCTATACACCGAAAGCGGTTACTGTTTTTGGAAGGAGGTGGCAGCAGGAGCAATAGTAGCTGAAGAAGCAGTTAACAATGAAGTGGAGGGAATGGGGAATGAAAAATGTGCTGGGATCAGAATAGCCCAGCTTGCTTATGGGAGCATGTGGATGAAGGAGATTGCAGAAGCAATGCAGTTCTTCAGGACTCCCTAAGGGGAGGATGTTATACATAATCTTCATTGTTAACAAAGGTAACAAGTTCTAAGTGCAGGTTAAGCATCTGCTGTATAAGTTGTTGAGATAGATCTCCATGATTTGGAGCTTTTGGTATTCAGTGGAAAGGTTTTCTCTGACATCAAGCTGAGTCTTAGACCTGCCCTGTGCCCCTTAAACACAAGGATAATTTTCAGGCTCCTTTCCTGTGCTTCATCATCAATTACACTTCCTTCCCCCAATATGCTTTCTCTCTACTAACTTCACTTTCTACCTCCAACAGCATCTGTAAGAACCTATTCTTTAACCATATAGAAGAATGTTAAGGGACTCTGGTTTACAGTTGAAATGGAATCCATTGTGGTGCAACTTACATGAGGACCTGGTTTAATGGAATGGTGATAAATAAAAGTATTACACAGCATTGGGCTCAGATGTCTAAAACATCCAGAAAGGTTGTAGTGCACCACAAGCTATCCTTTATTGGTCTTTCACCTATGGTGTAGTCAAAATAGTTGACGAAGAAACTAAAGGTTGGGACAACAGCTGCTGGGCGACATTGGGGGCGATTCGCCCAAAACAAATTGTAAGTGTCGAATTTGCGTAAAAACTGGAGTAAATTCCGCTGCTTTTTTCAATGGGATTTTCAAAATGAATCTCCCCCACCCTGTGCACGGCAGAGTGCACTAGCGTGGTTCATGCGAAAAAGCTGGGAATGGGGCCTATTCCCAATGGAGAGGCCAGCAGCATTGTGCTGAGCGGGCCACTGTGCATGCATTGATCTGTCACAGCAGAGTAGCCCCACACTGCCGGCCACTGGATCGCTGGCCAGCACCGTGACCCCAACATCACTCCCTCCTCCAACCCCGCCACAGACCGATTGCTGGCCCCACAGACGTGTCCGGGCCAGCTTCGACCTTCCCCCAGCCCACCTTGATTTCCCAACCCGCCCCCCCTCCTGATACCCCACTTACCAACACTCCCAAATCTCCCCCTCCCCCGCCCCAGTCCCAACCTGGCCCTGACCACCACCACCGCCCCCCCCCCGACCCTCCCAGGCAGGCCAACTCACCCCCAACCTGATACCCAGCCCTGATCGCTGGCCTCCCTCCCACTGTCACAAAGCCCAAGTGCAGTGTGGCAGCGGGACCCCCCCACCCCTACCAATCTTCCCCCAGAGGCCTTGCCCACCATTATGCCCCGTCCCCTTGGAATCCCCCAATGCCTGGTGGACTGTGCTGAGATGCCCCCTGATTTTGCCCCTTGGGCAGTGTCAGGGGGCCATGCTGGCAATGCCCAGGGGGCACTGCCCACTTACCCCGGCCCACTGCGGGGCGTCGATGGGCCCCCTTCACTCCAACAAGATCAGGCCACCAGCTCCCCATTACTGGGGAGCTATTGTAATCTCCGCTAGAGTGAAACACTCTTGGCCGGAGAGGGATGGGGTGGGGGGAAAGACTCTCGCGGGCCCAAAGATTTCAATCCCAGGCCTGCTAGTTACATGGTAAGTATATGAAAATACTGCTTTGCATAATTTATACAGCTCCACGCCAGAAGTTGGTGCGGAGCTCATGGCACCGGAAATCTGGCTGCCGGAGACCCACGGAGCCTGTGGCGCCCGGGGGGAGCCTGCGAAATGGCCTCCACTTCAGCCTCCTGGCCTGCTAAAGCAGCGCAGAGGGCTGGGAGAATCGCTCCCATTACCTTTCAGATAAGTATCTGAGAGCAGAGTTCAATATCTACCAAATGTGGATTCAGTTGATGTTGAACACCCTGGCCTTTAACTGGTAAAATTGCTGTTCAATGGGATATGGCTGTGTAAATGTCAGGCCCAATATAGCGCTATAGATATTACAAATTATTGGCCCATTTTACAAGCTGCAGTTTTAAAGGTTGAAGAAATGGTTTTCTGAAATCACCAGACTTCGCTTGTGGAT
This sequence comes from Mustelus asterias, assembly GCF_964213995.1. NCBI lineage: Eukaryota > Metazoa > Chordata > Chondrichthyes > Carcharhiniformes > Triakidae > Mustelus > Mustelus asterias. The sequence continues at coordinate 47,125,717 of NC_135817.1, forward strand.
TGAAACTGCTCTGTTTCCAGAGAGAATAAAAGAGCACATTATTGACGGATGTTTATGAGCCGATCAAAAGATAAACATAATATCATAGTCTGCCTTTCAAACGCAAAACACTTTCTCTGAAGCCTCAGGTGTGAAGAGCCACAGTCCAGAATGCTTATCAAATTAATCCAATACCTTATTTGGGCAATAACTTGGCACTTGATATGAGGTCACATGGTTCAGGTGGCCATCTTTGTTCCCTGCTTTTAAAATGTATTAAGAGTTTTAACAACACCAGGTTAAAGTCCAACAGGTTTATTTGGTAGCAAATGCCATTAGCTTTCGGAGCCCTGCTCCTTCGTCAGATGGAGTGGATTTTCTGCATTTAAAATGTATAGCAACAACCTCCCAGCTAAATTACATCAGAGAATCCACGAAACAACATCAAAACCATCAGATCACTGCAGTCAATCAAACAGCCAAAGTACCCAAAAGCAAAACCTTGAAAGTGAAAGAAAGTTCCTCTTGTATCCTATTCCAACTTCAAAATCACCTAAGAGAGGATGATCAACTAGTGTGATCACATGGTAGTAAGCCAGTAAGAACGGGGACGGGAAGGTGGAGGTGCTGTCGAAGCTATAAGAATGGTGGAGGTGGGGAGAGTTTGTGTCAGAGCTGTAATGGGGTGGGATTAGGTGCTGCCACACATCCCAAGGTCAAACTACACGCATGTTCTGGTCCAACATGTGCAGAATCAGTAAAAGAATGTATCCGGCCCAAAGCAGGCGCAGCAACAGCAAAAGCACCAGATTCTTCAGATGCATGGCAATGAGAAAAGAATGTACAGAGCCCAATGGATAAGAAACAACTGGCCTGTGAAGAAAGAGAGGCTGAGGGGGCAAACTTATCAAACAATTCTAAGTGCTGAATGAGCGTGAAAACAGGAGTGAGTCATGCCGATTTTTTGGGTGAGCGCCCAGTCCCTATCGTACGGCACTTAGTTAAAAAAAAGATTCTCACCCATAGGGGGAGGGGCAGAGACTATTCATGTTGGGAAGCAGGCTGCTGAGCTCTAGGGATGCCATTGCACATGCGCCCCGATCTCCCAGTGCACAGTGTACACAGTACACTGGGAGATCTCCTGTCACCCCCACTACTCCCCCCAGACATCGCCCTCCACCCTGATTGCCGCCCCGGACACCCATGATCGCTGCCCCAACCGATCCTCACTTTGCAGAGTACCGGCTTCCCTCCCCTCCCCCTGACGGAGCTCCCCCCCACCTCCCCCTGTCATGGCCCTGCTCCTCATCATGGACCCGTCCCTTCAGACCTAGCCCCCTTCATGCTCTGTCCAGTGAGGGCCTCGACAATGTATTATACATAAATGAACTAGTGAACATTGAAATCGGCTTCACACCCTTGATTTTGCTAGCAGATCAGTGCCGGTAACATTGCAAAAGCTGAAAAACTGGACGCAAACCCAATTTTCCGCCAGTTGCCCAATCTTACCAGCTCACTACACCAATCAACCGATGGGATGAGCCGGGGGGTATATCAGGGGGTAAGATTGCCCCCTGAGATAAACTCCATTTTTATAACTTCTATTTTTATCTTTATTTGTATTTAATTTTGTGTGTGTGTGAAAGTGTGGGTGAGTCCAATAAATGAGACGTTGCGTTTTTGGGCAATGGAAAGGAAATATAAAATTTGTCTGTGGCAATATGCTATGGTCAGGAATCTGCTCCTACATTCAGGGCAGCATGATGGTACAGTGGTTAGCACTGTGGCCTCACTGTGTCAAGGACCTGGGTTCAATTCTGGCCTTGTTGACTGGGTGCGTGGAGTTTGCACATTCTCCCTGTGTCTGCCTGGTTTTCCTTCGGGTGCTCCGGTTTCCTCCCACAGTCCAAAGATGTGCAGGTTAGGTGGATTGGCCATGATAAATTGCCCATTATTGTTATGAGGATTAGCAGGGTAAATATGTGGGATTGGGGAAGGTTTAAATTAGAATGGCAGGGGGATGGGAACATAAGCAAGGTGACAAGGCAAAGAGAAACAAGGACTGTAATAAAAAGTAAGAAGATTAAAATATAAAAATGGTCGGCAGAGGTAATCAAGGGTGTGAGGCAAACATGACCGCAGTACATAGAAAAGTTACGTGGGGTTATGGGAATTGGGCCTGGGTGAAATTGTTGTTGGTGCAGGTTCAATGGGCTGAATGGCCTCCTTCAGCGCTGTAGGGATTATACAATTCTGATATTTTAGAGTGAGTTATACTGGAGTTTTTGTTACTGCAGTATGCCCAGCAAGGAGTTAAACCCAGAGTGTTTATTTAAACCCAGGCTTGTTGCCCTGCGACAACTAGTGAAAATTCACCTTGGGAGATGAAATGGTCCCTGGAGATAAAACACAGGTTAGAATTAATTTGACCCAGCAAGCTGATACCAGAATAATGAGGTTCTGAGGTATTGTGCAAAATTGTTGATGATCGATTATCCAGCCTATAGGTTGAGCCTATATTCATTAGAGATTAGAAGAATCAGTGGCAATCTTCTTAAAGCATACAAGATTCTGATGGGGCTTCACGGGGTAGATGGCGAGAGGATTTTTCCCCTCATGAGGGAATCTGGAACTGGGAACATGGTTTCAAAATAAAGGAGTTCTCATTTCAGGATGGAGACGAAGAGGGATGTCTTCTCTCAGAGGCTCTTTAATCTTTGAATTCACTCCACCAGAGAGCAGTGAATGCTGGGTCATTGAAACTATTCAAGGCTGATTTAGATGGGTTTTTGATGTAGAAGGGAGTTGAAGGTTGTGCAGGGTAAGTAGGAACATGGAGTCAAAATCACAATTAGATCAGCCATGATCTTACTGAATGGCAGAGCAGGGTGGAAGGACTAAGTGGCCCACTCCTATTTCTTATTTTTAGCCAAGCTAATTTATAACCATTCATGGGATAAAGATTCCTTTAACCCTTCTCGAGTAACTGCTAGTCAGTTTACCAAGGACTATGTTGTGGACAGGAGAGAGAGAAACTTAATTCCATTATCCTCTCCCCATCCGTCCATAAGCAGAGTTGTTTTTGAATCATTTTTAGTTGTCCTCTGCTCGCTTTTAAAGGCTTCCCAATCCTCTGGCTTCCCACTAATCCCCCCCACTTTGTATGCTTTGTTTTTGCTTTTACGCTGTCTTTGACTTCCCTCATCAGCCATGGATGCCTTGTCCTCCCCTTAGCATGCTTCCTCCTCCTTGGGATGAATTTCTGTTGTGCCTCCCGAATAATCCCCCAAAATTCCTGCCATTGCTGGTCCACTGTCTTCCCTGCTAGCCTCCCTTTCCAATCAACTCTGGCCAGCTCCTCCCTCATGTCTTTATAGTTACCTTTATTTAATTGTAATACCATTAGATCTGATTGCAGTTTCTCCCTCTCAAACTGCAGGGTAAATTCTATCATATTGTGGTCACTGCTCCCTAAGGGTTCCTTCACCTTAATTTCCCTAATCAAGTCTGTCTCATTACACATCGTAAGAAGCTTAACAACACCAGGTTAAAGTCCAACAGGTTTATTTGGTAGCAAAAGGCACACAAGCTTTCCTAGCCTTAAGGCTTCTTACTTAAGGCTTAAACTTCTTACTGTGTTTACCCCAGTCCAACGCCGGCATCTCCACATCATTATACATCACCAAATCCAGAATTGCCTGTTTCCTAGTAGGCTCTGTCACAGGCTGCTCCAAAAAAACATCTCTTAGACATTCCACAAATTCCTTTTCTGGAGATTCAGTACCTACCTGATTTTCCCAGTCCACCTGCTGGTGTTGTGTAATGGGGGATCAATGGGCTCCAGCATGAACATGTTGAAAATTGGAACTCAAGATGTAGAGATCTCAAAGTATATATAGAAATTGCAAACCACATTGGTATGTCAACATACTACACCATCAAAATGTTGAAAATTTAATTTGATTAAAAAATACACCATGTGTACAAAAAGACATTAAGACATTCTATAAAGTAGGCTGTGGCTTGTCTCCCCAAACCCTCAGTTTGTATGATCCAATTTACAAATAACTCACAAACCTCATTATGATGAACTCAAAAGGTCAGTTTATTCACATTCAAACCCTATATACAATAAGGAGGGGGACGATTTACAACTATCAGCGACAACAAGGAAAACACACAGAGAAATGTTGACTGGGTCACATGATTTCCAGATTCTGCAGTCAAGGACCAGAGGGTGGCTCCTTCATGGCAGAGTTCAGTCCAGATATGTTTCTGGTTGGAGACAACAACACAAAAATCCTTGAAACAAATGGTGCTGCAGCACCATGGTCTTTCCTTGCGTGGACCACTTGGCAGGTGATGATCGGAGACTTTTAAAACAAACAGGTTTCAAGGCGTTAAGAGATGGTTGCCGGCTGATTGTTCAGCTGGGAGCTGCTGGAATTGTTTTCAGTTAGTATTAAAACAACAGTCTGAGGATTTCTCAGTTCTCAAAGGCATATAGAGATCAGTTCATGTGACCGTTTCCACAATGATGTCAACAGGGATGTTTATCTATGTCTGGGTTTGGTTCTAGTTTCAGGACTGAGAATGTCCCAAGCATTTGTTTTGTATTTTTATTCCAGTTCAATCAAATCAAGTCCAATTCAGAGTCTCAACAAGTTGAGACATTCCCGATCCAAGCTGACAAGACAGGGCTCTCACCTCCTGTCTTGGGCTTGATCTACATGATCCAAGCTGATTGGAGTAGGAATAGCTCCTCCTCCAAGGCTTGATCTCATTTGCATCTTAGCCAAAAGGCCGAGATGCCGCTTTTAAAAATTGCTTCAAATGAAGCTAAAATGTCACCTAATGACTTCAACCAAGCACAGCATGTCGATACTACACTTGATCTCAACCAAAAGGCCGAGAAGCTTTAATTAGTGTAATGGCTCTGTGTTATGGCAACCATTAGTGTTTGAAAGAGTTACCATCCATATTGAGGTTCTTCTGTCGGGAAGCCATTGTCAAGGCAGTCCTTCTGCCTCCACTAGAGGAGTAAGCTTATCAAGATGCAAATGACATCCATTGTCCCTTGATGGTCCCCCATTGAAATGGATCTGACAGTCCCAGATGTGAGATCGGTCTGTTAAGAACTCTGTAGGAATAATGAGTTTCGATCTGCAAATCCTCTGATTCTGTGATTAAAAGTCCTTACATTGAGGTGTGAGATTCCGTGATGATCAGAGAAGGAATCTTTAGTTCCTGCGGTCATGTGACTTGTAGCAACATTCTTTTTGGTTCCACAGAAAGTTAATATCAAAAATAAGTAGTTAAAAACAATAAAGTTGTGATACATACAATTTTGGATTTATTTTCATGTCCTATTGACTTAGATGGTAGAATGACCTTTCCTGGACATAGCACTTAGTAGACAAATACCGGTTGATTTCAACATACTTTCCAATCAAAGCTTACTTTGATGATCTTCAGATTAAAGAGTGCTCTAGTTCAGCCAACAATAACAATTAGGTAAGAACAATTTAAATAATGTTCTGTAATTTCTGACAGATCACTCTGTTTCAACATCTTCCTTAATGTCTTTTTGTACACATGGTGTATTTCTTAATCAAGTTAAATTTTCAACATTTTGATGGTGTAGTATGTTGACATACCAATGTGGTTTGCAATTTTTATATATACTTTGAGATCTCTACATCTTGAGTTCCAATTTTCAACATGTTCATGCTGGAGCCCATTGATACCCCATTACACAACACCAGCACCAGCAGGTGGACTGGGAAAATCAGGGAGGTAGTGGATCCCAAGAAAAGGAATTTGTGGAACGTCTAAGAGATGTTTTTTGGAGCAGCTTGTGACAGAGCTTACTAGGAAACAGGCAATTCTGGATTTGGTGATGTGAAATAAGACAGGCTTGATTAGGGAAATTAAGGTGAAGGAACCCTTAGGGAGCAGTGACCATAATATGATAGAATTTACCCTGCAGTTTGAGAGGAGAAGCTGGAATCAGATCTAATGGTATTACAATTAAATAAAGGTAACTACAAAGACATGAGGGAGGAGATGGCCAGAGTTGATTGGAAAGGGAGCATAGCAGGGAAGACAGTGGAACAGCAAATGGCAGGAGTTTTGGGGGGTTATTCAGGAGGCACAACAGAAATTCATCCCAAGGAGGGGAAAACATGCTGAGGGGAGGACGAGGCATCCATGGCTGATGAGGGAAGTCAAAGACAGCATAAAAGCAAAAAGAAAGCACACAAAATGGGGGGGATTGGTGGGAAGCCAGAGGATTGGGAAGCCTTTAAAAGCGAGCAGAGGACAACTAAAAAAGCAATAAGGGGGAGAAGATGAAATATGAGTGTAAGCTAGCTAGTAATATAAAAGAAGATAGGAAGAGTTTTTTTCAATATATAAAAGGTAAAAGAGAGGCAAAAATAGACAGTGGAAAATGAGGCTGGAGGCGTAATAATAGGAAACAAAGAAATGGCAGAGGGACTGAATAGTTACTTTGCATCAGTCTTCACGGTGGAAGACACCAGTGGGATGCCAGAGCTCCAGGAGAATCAGGGGGCATAGGTGAGTGCAGTGGCCATCACTAAGGAGAAGGTTCTGGGGAAACTGAAAGGTCTGATGGTGGATAAATCACCTGGACCAGATGGACTACACCCCAGGATTCTAAAAGAGATAGCTGAGGAAATTGTGGAGGCATTGGTGGTGATCTTTCAGGAATCACTGGAGGCAGGGAGGGTACCAGAGGACTGGAAAGTAGCTAATGTAACACTGCTGTTTAAGAAGGGAGGGAGGCAGCAGACGGAAAATTATAGGTCGATTAACCTGACTTCAGTCATTGGCAAGATTTTAGAGTCCATTATTAAAGATGAGATTGCAGAGTACTTGGAAGTGCATGATAAAGTAGGACTGAGTCAGCACGGCTTCATCAAAAGGAGGTCATGTCTGACAAATTTGTTAGAGTTCTTTGAGGAGGTAACAAGGAAGTTAGATAAAGGAGAACCAGTAATCGTGATTTATTTAGATTTCCAGAAGGCCTTTGACAAGGTGCCACATTGGAGACTGTTAAATAAGTTTAAGAACCCATGGTGTTAAGGGTAAGATTTTGGCATGGATAGAGGATTGGCTGACTGCCAGAAGGCAGACAGTGGGGATAAAGGGGTCTTTTTCAGGATGGCAACCGGTGACTAGTGGTGTGCCTCAGGGGTCGGTGCTGGGACCACAACTTTTCACAATAAATATTAACTCTTTGGACGAAGGAACTGAAGGCACTGTTACTAAGTTTGCAGATGATACAAAGATATGTAGAGGGACAGGTAGTATTGAGGAAGAAGGGGGGCTGCATAAGGACTTCGACAGGTTAGGAGAGTGGGCAAAGAAGTGGTGGATGGAATACAATGTGGAAAAGTGTGAGGTTATGCACTTTGGAAGGAGGAATGGAGGCATAGACTATTTTCTAAATGGGGAAATGGTTAGGAAATCAGAAGCACAAAGGGACTTGGAAGTCCTTGTTTAAGATTCTCTTAATGTTAATGTGCAGGTTCAGTCAGCAGTTAGGAAAGCAAATGCAATGTTAGCATTCATGTTGAGAGGGCTAGAATACAAGAGCAGGGATGTACTTCTGAGGCTGTATAAGGCTCTGTCAGACTCCATTTGGAGTACTGTGAGCAGTTTTGGGCCCCGCATCTGAGGAAGGAAGTGCTGGCCTTGGAAAGGGTCCAGAGGAGGTTCACAAGAATGATTCCTGGAATGAAGAGCTTGCTATATGAGGAACGGTTGAGGACTCTGGGTCTGTACTTGGAGTTTAGAAGGATGCAGGGGGATCTTATTGAAACTTACTGCAAGGCCTGAATAGAGTGGAAGTGGAGAGGATGTTTCCACTAGTAGGAAAAACTAGAACCAGAGGGCACAATCTCAGGCTAAAGGGACGATCCTTTAACACAGAGATGAGGAGGAATTTCTTCAGCCAGAGAGTGGTGAATCTGTGGAACTCCTTGCCACAGAAGGCTGTGGAGGCCAGGTCATTGAGTGTCTTTAAGACAGAGATAAATAGGTTCTTGATTAATAAGGGGATCAGAGGTTATGGGAAAAAGGCAGGAGTTTGGGGATGAGAAAAGTATCAGCCATGATTGAATGGCGGAGCAGACTCGATGGGCCGAGTGGCCTAATTCTTCCCCCAAGTCTTATGGTCTTATAAAGTGGCAGGATCTAAATTTGTTTTTGTGACTATTCATAGTGCATTTGCTGGGCTGCCAAACAAGTGCAATGCATAGAGAAGGTGACTTCTCAAAGAGACAGAAAGGAAAACATCAGGTGAATAATCAATAGGGGTCATTTATTCATCTGTGAAAGAGGAAAGGAGGTGATGAATCAGAAGAATGGATCGGAGTACAATGTTACAACAACATGAGAGTCAGGAAAAGATAAATGGAAGAACTCGGCTGCATAGATCTATTCTCTGTCCTTATAAATATCTATCAATACTTGTGATATTCTTCATCTGACAATGAGATTCCAAGGTCCTTTTGAGCCCTCGGTCAGCTGTGAAGTAATATTGCAATGAATTGGATGTGTGATGACATTTTTGTGGCAGTCTCAGTATACCTGGATCAATTCTGATGAAGGATCCACAATGAAAAAAAAATCAAGGTGTTGACACTTGTGCTGTGTTTCCAACATTTTTTGTTTTTATATCAATTTCTGTTCATTTTATAGAGAATGCCAAATTTAACTCATTTAGATCATCAACACTGATTTCAAATTCAATTTAATTATAAACATATTAATGCCACATCTTAGGAAGAGTAAAATGTCAATGTAATGTTCATTGGCATTGTATATAAAGACATGCATTATAAAACACCATGTATTTTTCTCTTGCTCACTTTTTGGTAAACATAAACTATTAAGACAATTGAATTTTGCAATGAATTGAGGAAGATTATACAAAACAAATAAAAAAATTATGATTTTATACATACATACTTTCACTGCTTGTATGTTCAATTGTTCCCATAGAAACCACTTAGCCTTTGTGAACTCTTCTGAGATTCCCATACGTTCCCCCAGACAACAGCTATTGTTTATAAAAACGGTGAATGTATAATTACTGTGGGAATGTTTGTGAGCCTGGGAAGATATTAAAGATGCAGGAATGTTTGCCAGTACGCTGCACTTGAAAACAGTGTGCAGTATCAGGTTTTTGCTTAATGCCCTTTTAAAGATTACCAAAAAAAAACACATACTTATAAATGTTTTGACAGACTGTTGAAACAGCTTAGAATCCACAAGGGGGCACATTGGTGTGGGCTATTTAGAGGCACAGCCTTTACACTGCGCCTTGCCAAATCTAACAGTAATAATATCTACACAAACTCCATTTGTGAAAAAACAGTACTTTTATAATACTTTTCACATTATTTTATTAGGACAACAGAATCCCTTTTTCAGCAACATCCTTTTCAATCCAAGATTACTTTGATAGTCTGCGATCAACCGATAATGATAAGTAGATGGCAATAACCTTGTTTAAATAATGTTCTGTGACTTCTAATGGATCAGTCCATTTCAAACTCTTCTTGAATGTCATTGTGTGTGTGCACATTATATTTCTCTAAAGAATGAAATTACATTTTCAACATTTTGATTGTGTAGCATGTTGACATAAAAATATGTTTTGCCATTGCACAGTAGGATCTGGATCTGTATTTGAGACTGATTTATTTGCTGGCTGCCCTGTTTTGTACAGAAGAGTGAATGATTTTCTGTTCAGGTTTCTGGAGTTAGACTTTGAGCGAAGCCCAGTATCTACAATTACTGCCCCCTCCCCCCCCGCCAAACAATGGTGCATCTATAAAATAAATAACGGTCCAAGCTAAAATGAGCTGTTTTAAAATAATCATTGTAAAATTCAGGTTCATAACATGCTTAATTCCTTGCTGTACCAGCCAATGGTGGAGAACTGATAAATCCATGGATGTTGTGGAATCACAACTCGTGGTCACCAGGGTACCTCATGGGACTATGATCACACAGCCTGCGATGCCCTGTCCTGTGCTCCTTTCCATATTGGAAATACAGTAAATAGCTGGTTTCACCAAATCAGAGAAAAGACCCACTAACTGCCTGCCTTGCATATGAACCATATATAGACAAGGGTGGTTAAAATTTGCTGGACTCTCAAAAGGATTTGGAGCATGGATCAGGTATGTTCTCTAAAACATTGGAGATAAAAAAGCAGGGACTCAAGGACATAATGTTTACTGATGCAGCAATGGACTTAAATGTAAGAACAGCAGTTTTAATTCAACAGTGTTTTTTTCCTTTGTCACATGCATAAGACATTATCTTATTACAAGAAATTGTCCCTTGCAAAAAATGCACTGTTCTGAATTACAACAAATTCCACATGGCCCTGTAGCATGAGAGTACACATTGTCCATAAAGGTGCCATGCTTGCCTCTGAGTCAGAAGCCCACATCCCATGAATGGTAGTGAAATAAAAGAGATTTTAGATGCAAGACCCATTCCTGATACTTAAACACAAAATTACAAAACAAACTTCTCCAGATGCTGGAAATCTGAAATAAAAACAGAAAACTGCTGAAAAACGATATAGGATGTTGAAGATTTATGTCATGTACTTGTCTGGACAAATGCAAGAATGCCAAATTTCAAACAATCACAACAATTTACACCACAGGAGAAAAGGGTGGGTGGCAAGTCAATTCTGACTAGTTGAGGCATTGACCTGGAGAGAAGAAAAATGGCTACTCTATGACTCTATTAGTTTATCAAGCTCCAGGGTAATTCAGAAAAGGTGCAAGACTTGAACATTTTCCTTTTCTTTTCAGAGAACGGGCCCTGCTAGCAAGTATAAATGAGCTACATTACGAGTGGAATTTTCTGGCTGTTCCCACCAACAGAATCGTCCAGTCCTATCAACGGTGCCCCCTAATCAGGGGTTCCCTGGCAGCAGAGGGTACACATGATGTGGAGATGCCGGCGTTGGATTGGGGTGAACACAGTAAGAAGTCTCACAACACCAGGTTAAAGTCCAACAGGTTTATTTGGTAGCAAATACCATAAGTTTTCCGAGCGCTGCTCCTTCATCTTCTTGGAGATCCTGTCCACTTGGAGCCGGCAGTTTGCAGTGTCGATGGTAGTCATAATGTGGAGATGCCGGCGTTGGACTGGGGTGAACACAGTAAGAAGTCTCACAACACCAGGTTAAAGTCCAACAGGTTTATTTGGTAGCAAATACCATAAGCTTTCGGAGCGCTGCAGCAGAGGGTACAAACAACGGAAAAGCTAGTTGACAGCGGCAAGGCTGGAAGATCCTGTCTCCCGCCAATGGTCATCCATCTTCACTACCACAGCCCATGATGTGTGTGTGCGTGTGTGTGGAGGGCGGGGTTGCGGAAACCAGCCACAGAAGTTTGACTGATTATCTTAAATTGGTTGTTAGTGTAGCTATTAACGCACTCATGTTTCAGCAACATGTCTCTCTGTGGAGAGTCACTAATAACACTTAAGGTCGAAAACCTTTCCCAGAACTGTCAATCCAATAATAAATATGATGTGGAGATGCCAGCATTAGACTGGGGTGGGCACAGTAAGAAGTCTCACAAGATTAAAGTTAATAAATAGTAATTAAGGGAAATGTTCTCCTTTTATCACAGAATTCTGGTGATCAGGCAGTGCGGCGACATGTTAGTTACCTTCAATTAAGACCGATGGAATCTACTAATCTTGCGGGAAGATTATAACCTTTTGATTTCTGTGCACTACATCAAGCCCAGTTTCAATCTCTGAACAGAGATCTCTGCTGAAATGGTCAGGATCTAAATATATAAATTGAATCTCTCAAGAATTGATGCATGCGACATCATTTTTGAAGACTCTTTCAGTTAACATCTTCTCGCAAAGACTAACCGTGCAAATACCCTTACAGCTCGAAGAATAAGCAGTTGGGGAACATCACAATAACATAGACCTGTGAGTTGTGGAATATCGGTTTGATCTCCCGCGTGGCTGGCTTCCTGGTCTCAAATACATCCCTGTGGGCGGATGCCGGTTGGAAATTAAAACAAATTGCCCTGGATGCTGGAAATCTAACAGCTTTGGCAGCATTCTGTGGAGAGAGAAATGGAGCCTCAGGTCGGCGATCTTTCATCAGACTGAAAGAAATCAAACATTCCACAGTTCATACGCAATTAGACAGTTACCTGTTTCCTTACACGGGAGGGGAAGACTCATCGTGACACAGTAACGAGTCATTCTTACAAATCCGGCAATGTAAAATACTTCCATCCACATACTTGAAATATTTTCAGCGTTGTCTCAATGCAGCGTTGTAAAAACTTCAAAGAAGCCTACACATTGCTGGTACACAGCCATGCAGTGTGTGGTAAACACAGCTTCGTTGCAGAGATAACATCAAGTTGACAAGCCTTTCACAGTAAATGTTGGTTTCAACCGCTTCGATTGAGGGTGAGATGTTAAAAAGAACCAAAGGTGGTGGTGGGGGGGGGGGGGGGGTAAAGAAATGTTCTGGGGCAGAGGGATATGAACATCTTACAAAACACATAGAAAAAGGAAAGCTATAGAAAAAGTACCACAACCAGCCTCAGAAACATCTGGAGTTAAAGGCATGGAAATATTGAAACTGTTTAAAATAAAAGTGGATCCTACAAAGAACTTGCTTTCCAATTAGACGAATATTTCAAACATTTAGAGTGTGGAAATTTGCCTAACTATTTATTGCTTTGTTTTGTAAGATTTGTCCTGGAGCTGAGAAACCTTGGAAAATGTCAGGGGTCAGTGGTGGGGGACAGGAAGTGTCCATTCAGTGACGCCAACTGTGGGAGTTAAAGAAGATTGGGCAAACTGTTTTTGTTCCCAACAAGAATACCTTGCCTAATCCAGGACACGTCGGACAAGACATCTTATAATCATACAAATTTCCATTGGCAGAAATCTTGAACTGTTATTCTTTCATGGAGAATTTTCAGGGAATATTCACGTTTAAAAATGTAATTGCCGTTACTATTTAGGAATGAGGCAAAGATAAAACCGTTTTGAAAGATTTGTTGCAGCATGTTGAATCATTCCGAAATAAGTATTCGCTCAGAATTACCTAAACGATAGCTCTGCACATTTATCAGCATAATTTTTAAGTGCCCCTTGTTCTGAGCCCCTTCCAATTTTACTTGTGTATATGAAATCGAGTGCAACAATCCAGAAGTAAAGTCCATTCATTTCTTCACCATATCCCTCTCATCCATTACCGATAGAATTACTCAACCAGTTAAGGATATTATAGGGAAACCTCGGCAGATGGCACACATTTCGGTTTCAATGTTTTTCACTTTATATTTTCTTTGTAATAGTTCTAAATTTTTCCTTCATGTTTATTGAATATTAATTTTGTTTTTGGTAAAACTAAACCCGAAATATTGCGATTCTTCCACTTCCACACACAATCCAGTTTGAGAGAAAGCTGGAATGTGACATGAGGAAGGAATGAAGGGAGAGGGTTGTGTAGATGGGATGAGATGAAGGGGGAAGGAGACTTCTGCAGATAAACACCAGTCAGTTGAGCCGAATGGTTTGCCTCTGCGCTGTCAAATTCTGTGCGATGGCTTCCCTGCAGAAACGTGTGGATGCAGCATTCACAGCCCTAAATCTTTCTCGCCTCGCTTCCATTTCCTGGCATCAATATATTTCCACTTCCCTCACTGACAGCTTTCCTCAAATTAGCTTGCACCTTTCTGCTGGAACTCGCTCTTTCAGCATTGCTGCTGTGCCACCGTCCCTCTCCCCTGTAAAGGAACCTGTCAGATTGCCATCAATCAGAGCAGCAAATGAGAGGCTCCCCCACACCTGCACCGACTCCGCCAGGCGCAGCTCCAACACGTTTGGTCTGGTGGCGGAGCTCAGTGCTGGGGTCGGCTCCTCCACAGGGTGAAGCTGTGACTCTCCCTCTGCGTGTGTCCCCTGCGTGGAGCCGCTGCCTTTGGGCTCATTGCGGAGCTGATGTAATGGGAGTTTGCCGATTGGTCCGCTGACGCAGCGCCGCCGCCGAATGACAGGAGTGCTGCAGTCTCCCGTGCGCCGGGAGGAGGAGGCTACAGCACAGGCACTGGAGCGTGAACGCATACATTATTATGGCATCGCGGCGAATGGAGACTAAACCGGTGATAACGTGTCTCAAAACACTCCTCATCATCTACAGCTTCGTTTTCTGGGTAAGGTCGAGTGATTATTTCCTATTCTTTAGCTCCTGAATAGAAGCGACAAAGAGGAAAAAAAACAATTAGTATTTTGTTGTGCTTGGCACCAATAAAAAGGTGAGATACTGGAACCCAATTCTCTGCTTCTCCAGATTTGACCCCCTCGTCCCCTTGATTTGCGTGTTGGCCAGATTTACAGGATCTGAGTGGGGCAGTGGCGTGATTAGAAAAGAAAGCTTGTTTTTTTGTGTGTGATATGGGGATGTTTTTAATACTGACGCACTGGTCGCTGTGTGTGTGTGTGTGTGTGATGCGCGGGGGTACTGCAGCAAACATGAAAGATCATCAGTCTCATACAGAAGCTTCCCCAGCCGCCACCACCACCACCACCCAAGTTTGTTTGCCCTGTTTAAATTATTCGCCCACGTAGTAAATCGATCATTTAAGAGAAATAATATTTATCGTGCGAATTAATGTTTTCACTGACAGCGCCTCAGCCCCTTGAGGACATCCAAAGCAACTTCCTTCGTCCTCGCATTCCCTTAGGCTTATTTTTCCTCTTAAGATACAAATGGATACCTACGGTTCACAGATATATTTATACAATCCATCTCTCTCTCTAAAGAAAATATTAGCCACACACACATGCCGCATTGCTGAATAATTTCCTTGTGTTTTTAAAAAACAATTTAGTCAACATTTGACACAGTGACTTATTGTTCCACTGCAGTGCTTTCCACCTGCATGTCACGTTTGTAGGTAGGTTTTATTAAACCAGGAATTATTGTTTGTATGTAGTTACTTCATTTCCCCAACAATTTTTTTTTACCGGTGCGACACTTGGTTCATTGGTAAGGATTTATCATGGAAAAGCCGAAGAACCGAGTTTAATTTTGGGTTCAGACCTGAATATGTTAATAGTAGCAAACCACTGCTTATTCTGTACAACATGTTGCAGATACATTTAAAGCCTGTGATGTTTGAGTTATGTCTGGTACGTTAACAGCGTGATCCCATGCTTAATGAATGTTTTATTTTCAGCCATGTATACCGTTTACAACAAGTGGATTAACAATTTATGTCTGACTCTAAATTCGTGGCAGTCTTGTAGTTATCCTATTTTATTCTTTGATTTGGCTAGTGGTTTCACTCACCACATAATTCATTGGCTACCTATGTGGCAATTGAAAATGCTAATGAAAGGATCACAGCAGTGAGAGATGTTGATTTCATATAAATCTGTGTTTAGGATTCTACAGCTAGATGTCCATCTAGAATAAAAGATTTGCAGATGTTTTCCACTTGTGTAAAACATAGCCGTAAATTGTGAATGGACAGAATTACTAGTGTTCAGCTCCCTCACACTACAACAACTTGCACCCACGTAGCACCTTTCACATTGTAAAACCTCCCAAGGTATTTCACAAGAACATTATGAAACAAAATTTGACATAAGGAGATATTAGGGCCAATCACCAAAAGCTTGGTCAAACAGGTTGCTTTTGCAGAATGTCTTGAAGAAGGAGACAGAGGTAGAGAGACAAAAAGGTTTAGGGAGGGAATTCCAGAAATCAGGGACTAGATAGGGGCAAAAAATTAAAACCGGGACCACACTGTAGGCTAGAATTGGAAGAGCATCAAGAACTTGGAGGTTTGTAGGGCTAGGAAATAGGGAAGGGTGAGGCCACAGAGGGATCTGAAGATAAGGATGAAGATTTTAACATTGAGGTGTTGCTGGACCAGGAACCAACATAGGTCAGCTAACATAGGGTTGATAGATGAATGGGACCGAGTCCAAGCTAGGATATAGGCAGCAGAATTTTGGATGAACTCAAGTTTACAAATGGTGCAAAGTGGTAGGCTAGCCAGGAGCATATTGGAATTGGATTTGCGGGTAACAAAGTCTTTGATGGGTTCAGCAGCAGATGAGCAGGCACATGTTTGGAGGATGGGTGATGCTATTGAGGTGCTTGGTGATGGAGTAGGTATGAGGTTGGAAGCTCATCTGAATCAAATAGGATGCCAAGGTACGATAAGATTTATAATTTAACCTGAATTACTGAATTTGTCCATTCTAGCAATGTTCACTCATAACCTCTTGGGCCAAGCTCTTGGTAATCTGTCCTAATATCTCCTCTGTTGGCTTGATGCCAGCTTTTGTCTGCTTATGTTCCTGTGAAGTTCCTTGGAAGGTTTTACAATAGTGCATTATATGTACTAATGTACTGTATAAATGCAAGTTGTTGTTGTGTTTGTTGATACACTTCACCAAGAAGGCCTTTATCACAATTTACAGTTCTTTGCTCTCTTCTGCAAAACTGGATACCTTATATTCATTGCAGTGTTTAGAATTAGGAAGGGTTAACACAACGGGCAGAGCATCTTCGGATAGCATTTCTGTCATGGTTGTTTTGCATTCACAGTAAAAGCATAATAGTGACTGTAGTATGTTTTCTGTCACTCATCAAGAACATGAAAATAAAGGAACTGGGACACTGCCACCTCCTTTTAATAATGAGGTTGGTATGAAGTGTTTATCAAGTTTGTCACCTGATCAGCCTGCTGAAGAATGCTGCAAGGATATTTCCATTATCTCCCAGATTGCAAAGCTAAAATAAATCAAATATGTTTCATAGTCAGGATGGTTTCCTATCTGACCAGTGAAAAAAAACAAGTGGCAACAATTTAACCAAGTAGGATTTATTTTAGTTCCTAGTTATAATAAGAAGGTAGGGCTTGGAAATTTTTAGATGCAATAAGAAGCAGGTTTGGAATTCTTAACTATTTCATAAACGACCTTGAATTTACTGTAATAGCTTTAATAGCATTTTCACATTAGAGTGTAAACTTTCAGATCTGCTTTACTGGTTTCCAAGCACAGCATTCTAAATCTTATAAATTAATTTCACTTCTAGGTAAGGAAAATGTTTAACTCCAATTAGAGGAAATTAAATTCCTAAGGTTATCATCATTGATGGATCTTTTTACACAATCAATAATTATTCAGTTCAAAGTCAAAATGTTGTGTTAAATGTGTAACAAATTCTCCCTCCCCCCGCCATTTCATTTATACCGTTCTGTAGTGTACATGAGCAAAAACATGTAACCTGCGGTGTGGACAATATGAGGCAGAGTTTCTGCTTTGGGCATCATTGACAATCGAGGCACAAATTGTGCTGTTTTTCCAAATTGATTTTAATGATTCAATCACTGTTCAAACTCATCTACATAATAAAAAATGCAAAATCGACTGTGAGCCCGCACAATCAGGCCGATTGCATTATAAAATATTCCTGATGTACGTAAGAGCAGTAACCTGTTGCAGATTTATTAATAAAGATTAAATTGATTTACCACAAAAATAAGTATTTTTAGTAAGAATGTTTAGCCACCTCTTGTGAGTAGCCTGTTTACAAATAACTGAAAACAGACCTTAATGAACTATGTAGAGACATTTATTAGTTTAATTGATGTACAGTCGGCAGTTCTTACTAAATTAAATATTTTTTCATGTTTAAAATCTTCTAAAAGGGCATTCACACCCCAGCCCTAAAAAGGCTTAATTTTAAGAATCTCTTATACACCCTGATCAAGTGTTCTTGCAATAGCCATCCTGATTAGTATGAATCAGAATAACAATAACAATTTAGGCTCTCATATTAATACATGGTGTAAATAGCCAGCAATGGGTTCTCTGATATATCAATCGTAATTTTTGTTCCCATAAATTGGAACGCTGATGTTGCATAACTGTTATTGAATAGTAAGATTTTATTATCTTCTGTCAAGAGGTGCCTCTACTCAATGTCCAATTGTCATCTCTAGTGGAAAACTTCTTCCATCTCCTCCAGGAACTCAGAGCAACCCATTTGGTAGATTGCTGGGCTCTTCTTCTGTTATACCTGGGGCGACACGGTAGCACAATGGTTAGCACTGCTGCTTCACAGCGCCAGGAACCTGGGTTCAATTCCCAGCTTGGATCACTGTCAGTGTGGAGTTTGCACATTCTCCCCGTGTCTGCATGGGTTTCCTCCGGGTGCTCCAGTTTCCTCCCACATTCTGAAAGGTGTGCTGGTTAGATGAATAGACTCAAACAGGTGGCGGACTGTGGCGACTAGAGGAATTTCACAATAACTTCATTGCAGTGTTAATGTAAGCCTTGCTTGTTACTCATAAATAAACTTTAATCCAATTAGTGGCAGCGGCATGGTCATTGATTTGATTGGAGGTGTGGTCACTCTGTGGGTGAAATCAATTTTCAGCACAATATTTTTTAAACCATTGCTAAAGACCACATAAACTTGATTTGTGCTAAGGAACTTCTGCTTGAAATACCTCGAATTTTATTTTGTTTTACTTTGGCTAATTTTGGGCCCAATTTGGTGAAAATCCTACCCCATTTACCATAACAGTATAAATTAGCATTGTTTAACAAATGTAGCATTTGCATTAACTGAGCCTGCCGGATGGGTGAATGAATCATATCATTTAGGGGGCTTTCTTCAAGTTAAGCACATATTTTATATATATAGAAGGCAAAAATCTATAATGTAAAAATCTACATCTTAAAGTGTCTTAGTAGAATAGACCCAATAGAAATTATTTGAAGGCATATCAGATTAAGGTACTTAAACATGATATACGGTAAGAATTATAATGCTGACTTCCTTCAGTACATTCACCATTTGTTTTAATATGGAATGTAATTTAAGAACATTCAGAAATTACAGTGGGGAGTTTCCTGACTTATTTTGGTATAAAGAAGGTGGCCAGCTTATAAAGCAAACAACACTGGCAATATACACTTTATAATACTGTATAGTTCAGACAGGAACAAGGCCCAGAGCTAATTTCCCATATTTAGTTAAGCAGGATAATTTGAAGCAGCACTGCAAATATTTTTTTTCTCATTATCCTAGACATGCACTTTCCCTGTGATCAATAATATCGCCCCTGTAAGCTCAAGTCTAATAGGTAAATGCCGTGACCAGCATAATATTAAACCATAGATGTCCAAAGAGTACAGGATTGATTTTTTCTGACTTATGCCGAGATATTTGATCTCAATTAGGCAAACAATGGTTACTGTAGCTGGAAAGTGTGCGAGGGTAATTCCTGGCCTTTCTTGCATACCTCTCTGCTACCAGCTTCACGGTATCTCTGGTAGAGACCCGGCAAGTCATCTGCATTTCCTTTAGGTCAGGCATAGAGCACATCAGATCAAGGGAGCGGTATGTAAAGAAGATACTTGAAGAAAACGGCACTGTAATAGTGATTGAACTTTCTGCTCCATTTATTATTACAGCAGAATAATTATTCAATATGCTACTATCTTTTGAAATAGTTCAATTTATAAGACAGTTTCAAATCATAAGCCATCAGTTACATGTAAAATAGCGGTTGATGCAGCCTCAACATTGCTGTAGCTGGGCTATCCTTTTTATGCAATATCCTCGGCCTCAATCACTGAATAGGCAGTAGATATAGAACTTGAATTAAAATGCCAATGTGGCACAATATGAAATTTAATTATGCAACTGATCAATTGCAGTCTGGCAGCAAGGGGAAAAACACATTAATATGAGCTGTTGTAAAAAAACAAACTAGTTTACTAAACATCTTTAGAGAAGGTAACCTTCCCAATTTAGCCTATATGTGACCCAATTTCTATACTACATACTTGATCCTGAAGGCATCAGCAACCTACTGAATTGCTAACCACCTGCAGTGGTGTTCAAAATGCATCACCTGCTTAGGGAAAGTAGAACTGGGTGGGCAATAAATATGGGCACATCCCAAGAATAAATCGATAGCAAGTTTTAAAGAAAAACTATAACAAGTAAGTTTGCATGTGTAGTATTATTATCTTTACCTTTCTTTAACGTCTATTTCCTTCTTGCCTTCATCAGGATATGGGAAACTATAAGTTGAATTTTAAAGTGCTGTTGAAAGGATGGGGTGACTGAGCCAGCAACAGCAATATATTGTTTAACTGCAAAGGATTCAGATGTAGAGCTGACACTCCTATTTTGTGGTCAGTACTCCAATGTAAAGCTAGGATGGATGTTAACCAATTGGGATACTGGTTTGCCAGGGTCTATTTATAAAATCAATATTAGATTTGTCTAAACTAGTGCGTCCATCCATGAAGTCACTGCAGATTTAGGACTGTGCTGCCTTGGACATCCCCTCTGAACATAAGAATGTCTAAATTCTTAATAGTTAGTCTATTGAATGGGTAAATGGTGCCAACATCTGGGTGGGTCATTTTTATTTTTGCAGAAATGTATGTAGTGTTTGCTTCAGCGCAAATCTTCTTTTGTAACATTCTGGTCCATTATTTCATTGATATTTTTAAATATTATGGACATGTGATTGCTAGTGTAACAATTTGGCAATCTTATTAGTAAACCTGGCAAAGTACTTTGATTGACATTTTATCTAGATATGATTTATGTCTCTATCAATCTGATTTTATTCTACAGTAATATCATCTTTATTCTGCTAGGATCAGCCTCTAATATCTAGTGATTAATTTCATCTCACCTAAATGTAACTCATTTATCAGCACTTGCTAAATGTGGAAAACCAAATTGGTTAAGTGATCATCAAAGTTTACAAACAATTGGTAAATGTGACTTCCCTCAACATAAAATTGCATTTTATGCAATAAAAGCCCAAGAAATTATTGACCAACCAATTTTACTGAAAAATTGCTATATTACTCAACCACAACAATTTTCCTTGCTTTTATCATTCCTCTCCTGGACCACTTTTGTTGTGTTATGACCCAGGCCAGAAACTCCAAGGTGTTTTATGAAGTCAGCCTAGACCATAGGTTTTGCACTTTGATATTGGCATGGGTGAGCATAAGACGTTTCACTCCAGGTATGATTCAAGTGACCCACTAGGAAGCTTTTATCAAACAAAGTTTATTTAAGAACATGGTTAAACTATAATAAGAAAAATCAATACAACTTTTACAAGAGAATAACCATGATATTGTATAAACCTTAACAGCTAAGTATACTTTTCCAAATCAAACAACTTCCACAAACGTACACTCCGTTCTAGATTTGGCATAGAAAGCAAGTATGCTCATGTGATGCTGGTTTTTGTAGCTTTTTAACACCTGCTGTGATTTAGTCCTTTGGCTGTTGAATTAATACACCGACTTCCAAGTCCTGGAATTTTCAGTACCTCTCGAGAGATAGAGATACTGCTTGCCTCATCTTTTTGCTAGCAACTCATAGACAGCAGGAATTCCAACATCATCGGGAGAGAACCAAGAAAACACTACTTTCAATCTGCAGTCCAAACAGCTTCTGGCAAAATGAAACTAAAACCTTGGATTTTTCCTGTGGGAGAAGAACTTTCCAAAGCCAACATCTGACCTGTCAATCATGCTCCACTCAACAATTCCAAAAGGGTCATAAAGCTCCAGGACACTGTATTGGCCCAGATTAAATATAAACAAGATGCCCATTATATTACTTCAGTAACAATTAGAGGACCCCGGCTCAGACATCACAGCGACAATAACACCAGGGCCTGTTTGAAAAAAACTGCAGAGAAACATGATAAAAATACATTTTGTAAAGACACAGTATTGTCACAGTTGGCTTTGAGAGAAATCCCTCCCCAGTTGTGACATGTAGCGAGAGTATTGAATATGTAATAGTGGAGTTTGGGTAGGTTGACTGGACAGATATTCTTAGAATTTGCCTCAGTAATATTTAAATAATGTTTACTAACATAATATATAGTGCAGGAATTGATAGCTTGACAATGAATACATTTCTACATTTTTCAGAAAATTACTAAAATGTACATTACACTACTTTCAAAGATACAATATATCTTGAAAGCCTGTTGCTCACAATTACTTTCAATTTTAGCTGCACAAAATTAAACAAACGGATTTTTTATGGAGCTTTTTTAAAACAGAGTGGTATTTTGCAGTAAACTAGTTTACTAGAATCAGAACATTTTAAAGCTTAAAAGTTAAATTCTTGTGAACCTTAATTATTTTATATAAGACTGCAATTAAGCAGTTTTTTAACGGTTCAGCAAATTTATTCAGAGCATAAAGAGCAAAAAAAGTCCCAGTTTTGATCCCCAGTCTTTGTAAGCTTAGATGACCTCAGCAAGACCAGCAACTTGAATGCTACAACTGTCAGCTACATTACTCAGTGTTCTCTTCTTCTGAAGTACTCATTAGAACATATGCACAATAATCTGTGCCTGTGTATATAGGCACGGTGTCTTGTTGTTATATAGAACGTACGGCACAGGAACAGGCTGGTTTATGATCTGCACAAGTCAGATTATTTTGTTTGAGGAACATTATTTACCATATGTAAATAAATACAAAGGATTGGCTACAACAGGCCAGATTTTGCCAGATAAATAAAAAATACAATTTGAGCAATGCACACTGTTATTAAGTAAACTGTACAGTCACTTGTAGAGAGGAAGAGATACCCCATGAATTGTGATTCACCACAACTTGTTTGCCAATTTCCAGTGCAGCACTCTACAAAACATCAAATAGCACTGAAGCTCCCTTTTCATGAAATTGCTACATTTTCATATTCAGTGCACGTTAAACTCACCATAGAAAGTTAAGCCTAGTAATTACAAGCACCAGTATTTTTTCAATTATGTGATAATTTTGAATGACAACAAAAACAATTGTTATTTTTATAGTGCCTTTAATGTATTTAAATGTCTGAAAGTGCTTCATGGAAGCATTATAAAATAAATTGTGGTACCAAGCAACGTAAGGAGATATCACATCAGAAGACCAAGAGGTGGGTCAAAGAGGTAGATTTTGAGGAGATTTTAAGGTGTGTAAAGTGAGGTTTAGAGGGGGAGGTATAGGGATGGTATTCTAGAACTTGGGGCCTAGACATCTAAAGTGCATGGTCTCAAATGGTGAAATAATTAAAACGGGATGAATAAGAGGCCAGAATTAGATTAGTGCAGTCATCTCAAGAGTGTTGTGGGCTGGAAGAGATTATAGAGATAGGGAATGGTGAGGCCAGGGAGGGATTTGAAATCAGAGGTGAGAATTTTAAAATCAAAATGCTGCTTGCTCAAGAGCCCATGTAGATCAGCAAACACATGGGTGTCAGAGAAATGGGACCTGCTGCCAGTTAACACATGGACAGCAGTGTTTTGGAAGCCCACAAATTTACAGAGGATAGAATGTGAGAGACCAGCCAGGGGTGCATTGGAATAGTTGCATCGAGAGGTAACAAAAGTACAAATGAGGGCTTCAGGAACAGGTGAGCTGTGATAAGGTAAAACAGGGCCACCTTACTGGGGTAGAAGTATGTGGTCTTGGTGACAACATGAATATGAGGTTGGTAGCTCAACTCGACATCAAATGTGACATCACATTTTTGAATAGACTGGCTTAACCTCAGACTGTTGCCAAGGTGACGAATAGCTAGGAAACACAGTTTGTAGCGGGGAATGATTTAATGGTTTCAGTCTTTCTAATATTTAATTGGAGGAAACGTCTGCAGTCTGATAGTTTATCAACAGTGGTGGAGACATGGTGGTGAGGTGGAGCTTGGTGTCATTACTGCAGATGTGAAAACCAACATTATGGTTTTGGATAATTCCACTGAGGGCAGCATGGAGATGAGGAAAAAGGAGGAGACTAAGGATAGATATCAGAGGTAATGCCACAGGAGCAGAAAGAGAACCCATTGCAAGTAATTCTCTGGCTATGATTCAATAGATAAGATTGGAAGTGGGTGAGACCAGGCCCACCCAGCTAAACGATAGTAAAGAGGCTTTGGAATAGGAGAGTGTATTCAACTCATAGAATCATAGAAATTATCATAGAAACCCTACAGTACAGAAAGAGGCCATTCGGCCCATCGAGTCTGCACCGACCACAATCCCACCCAGGCCCTACCCCCATATCCCTACATATTTACCCACTAATCCCTCTAACCTACACATCTCAGGACACTAAGGGCAATTTTTAGCATGGCCAATCAACCTAACCCGCACATCTTTGGACTGTGGGAGGAAACCGGAGCACCCGGAGGAAACCCACGCAGACACGAGGAGAATGTGCAAACTCCACACAGACAGTGACCCAAGCCGGGAATCGAACCCAGGTCCCTGGAGCTGTGAAGCAGCAGTGCTAACCACTGTGCTACTGTGCCGCGGTAGTGGAAAGACTGCAGACAGATCGAGAAGGATGAAGATGGAAAGTTTACCTTTGTTACAGTCACATATGGTGGGATTTCCTCTCCTCCCCCCCCCCCCCCGCCCCCCCCCCCCCCCCCCCCCCCCCCCCCCCGCAGCGTGACTTCCGGTGGCGGAGATAGCTCTCCATTGGCTGCTTGTGGGATCAGAAGATCCCGCCGATGTCTGTGGCGTTTTGTGTGGCTCATCCTTCCTGCCACTGGGGAACCTGCAGAGGGGGGCCGCCTTCATGGAACTAGAGGATTCCATTGGCGGGAAGGGCTGGAAAATCCCACCCATAGGATAGGATGTGATTTCTGACTTTGATAAGAGCTGTTTCAGTACTTTGTTTTATAATGCTCCTTGGAAGACGCAGCATGGGTTCATGAAGGGCAGGTCATGTTTGACTAATTTGGTGGAATCCTTTGAGAACATTACATGTGCAGTGGACAATGGGGAACCTGTGGATGTGGTGTATCTGGATTTCCAGAAGGCATTCGATAAGATGCTGCACCAAAGACTGCTACATAAGATAAAGGTGCATAGTGTCATGGGTAACGTATTAGCATGGATAGAGGATTGGTTGACTAACAGAAAGCAAAGAGTGGGGGTAAATGGGTGTTTTTCTGGTTGGCGATCAGTGACTAGTGGTGTGCCTCAGGGATCAGTGTTGGGACCGCAATTGTTTACGATTTACATAGACGATTTGGAGTTGGGGACCAAGTGTAGTGTGTCAAAATTTGCAGATGACACCAAGATGGGTGGCAGAGCAAAGTGTGCAGAGGACGCTGAAAGTCTGCAAAGGGATATAGATAATCTAAGTGAGTGGGCGAGGATCTGGCAGATGGAGTACAGTATTGGTAAATGTGAGGTCATCCATTTTGGTAGGAATAACAGCAAAATGGACTATTATTTAAATGGTAAAAAATTGCAGCAGGCTGCTGTGCAGAGGGACCTGGGTGTCCTTGTGCAGGAATCTCAAGGAGTTGGTTTGCAGGTGCAGCAGGTAATTAAGAAGGCAAATGGAATTTTATCCTTCATTGCTAGAGGGATGGAGTTTAAAAACAGCGAGATTATGTTGCAGCTGTATAAAGTGCTGGTGAGGCCACACCTGGAGTACTGTGTACAGTTTTGGTCTCCTTACTAGCGAAAGGATATACTGGCACTGGAGGGGGTGCAGAGGAGATTCACTAGGTTGATTCCGGAGTTGAGAGGTTTGGCTTATGAGGAGAGACTGAGTAGACTGGGGCTATACACATTGGAATTCAGAAGAATGAGGGGAGATCTTATAGAAACATATAAGATTATGAAGGGAATAGATAAGATAGAAGCAGGGAAGTTGTTTCCACTGGCGGGTGAAACTAGAACTAGGGGGCATAGCCTCAAAATAAGGGGAAGCCGATTTAGGACTGAGTTGAGGAGGAACTTCTTCACACAAAGGGTTGTGAATCTGTGGAATTCCCTGCCCAGTGAAGCAGTTGAGGCTACCTCATTGAATGTTTTTAAGGCAAGGATAGCTACATTTTTGAACAGTAAAGGAATTAAGGGTTATGGTGAGCGGGTGGGTAAGTGGAGCTGAATCCTCAAAAAGATCAGGCATGATCTTATTGAATGGCGGAGCAGCCAGATGGCCTACTCCTGCTCCTAGTTCTTATGTTCTTATGAATGTTTCATTCGATGAAATGCACCATAAAGATACACAATTTTTGTTGCAAGTTTAATGTGCAGGGATAGAAAACTGTTGACCATTAATCATCCTCTCTTTACCAGGAAGTGAACTGTTATAAGTGTGAAGCCTCATCCCTTCAGATTGTGAATTGTTTAAAGAGATTTTTAAAATGTCACATTGTTAAATGGACTAATTGATCACCCACCTTCACTCAATGGGTGTCTGAAGCACTTCCATCCCATCTTCGGGAATATCCCATGGTGGCTGGAAGACATCGGACTTCCCTCTTCACGCCTTCTGCCAACACTTTACCAACCCCCCCCACAAACATCTCCAGAGTGCTCGTGAAAGCCCGGCTCCTGTTCCCTTTACTGAGCCTTATCAGCTTGTACTTCCAGAAACCAAAAGCTCACAAACAAGTGTAACTAATGGGAAACATGGCAAGATGCCCACCTTTGGTATTTTTGCTCAATTTTTAAAATTATGAACAAATATTTACACATAAGCGTCAACTGATGCACTCATTTGGAAAAGAAACAGTTGAGTCAGTAAGTTCTTCTTTTCAACACTGTGGCAAACAAGCTGTTGTTCTAGTTAATATTGCTAATAGTAGGGTACAAACTAAGTGTGTGGAGCCACTGTATTTCCACATTTGTATTCTCGCAGCCCCAAAAACAAACTCTTGTGATGAATTCCAGCCATAGCCTGATAGGATTAGATTTCTCTTTTACCTACTTACTGTCCCCAGTTTGGAATGAAGAAAAAGACATGGCTTTGGCACAGAATAGAACACAACTGTAAAACAAAAGCCTGAAAGCACACTTACATATTCAGCTGGCAGATAAATAGATTTATTTTTAATCACATGCTGAGCAGAACACTCCTAACAATAAGGTTGATAACTATTCATAAAACCAAAATATAATCCTTCCTCAGGTCTTCTGTAATTTAAAAATAAACATATGCTTTCAACGCAGAACTTAAATTTTAACTCGGTAAGTATCTAAGGCTGATTAGAGGCAGGGATATCTGGAGCCAACAGCATTTTGTTAATTCATTCAATAATTGCAACCTATTCTACAAATTTCGGGCCTTCTCAAAGGCATTGAATCTTTGCAGGGACATAATTCCTGCATTGTCTGGTCCGAGTGGCTATTATTCATGTCTGAGCCCTGACAGTTGAGTGTTGGCAAGTACTTAGATTTGTTGGGCGAGGGGGTGGGGGAGAGGTAGGGTTCAGCGAAGGGTTAATACCACAGATGATTACAATTCTGTCTTTGCCTAATTTCTGCATTCACCCATTTCCCACAGGGGTCACAGGATAAAGGTCACATGCATGCCAATGATCAGTTTTTTTTTTAAGCTGACGATAAGCTTTTTAACCATGTGTCAGCTTGACATGAGCTTTTTCACTGCTAATGGAGACTGGTTGGTTTCAAACAATCAAATCATTGAGAAGGTAGCGTGGAGCCTGTTGGAATTAATCTGACGTTACTTTCTCCCATTATTCGACTTCAGGCAGAGAAGCCTAAAATGAACAGTTGGTTTCTGAGGGTTTGTAATTACTTGTGGGGGAAATTTTAACTCCAGCAGCTGGTTCGTCCTGAAGTGGCAGTGAGAAAGTAGCGATTTTAATAACCAGGCCACATTATAATATTACAGCATATCACTGGCCAACCTTCTGACCAAAAGAAGAAAATGATGGGGGTGACTGTCCAGCTATTAAAATCAGGCATCTTGGGGGCAAGAAAGGATGGGCTGGCAGTTCCATACCAGTCGCTGCTATGGGAAGAGGATGCGTTGTCTGGGCTGGAGAGCTAAGGGCCTACACTCTGCTTGGGCGGTCTGGAGGAGCACTCTTGCTCTTTCTGATCCTACAAAAGAAATTAATAAACTTACCCAGAAGGAGCTCTCACCTGCTGACCTTCTTCCCTCCAAGCTTTAGTGTAGTTCCAAGTCAGGATTGTGTGTGACTTAAGAGGGGAACCTGCAGGTGGTGGTCATGTTCCTATGTGTCGGCTGCCTTTGAACTTCTAGGTCGTAGAGGTCATGAGTTTGAAAGGTACTGTTGATGGAAGCTTGCAGGTCAGTGGAGGCAAGTTAAAATTCTGCCCCAGTGTGATTATTCTGGGGGTTATGATTGACCGCAAACTGAACTGGACTCGCCACATAAATACTATGGTTACCTGAGCAGGTCAAAGGCTAGAAATCCTGCAGCGAATAACTCACCTCCTGCCTCCCAAAGCATGTCCACCAGCTACAAATCACAATTCAGGTGTGTAATGGAATACTTTCCACTTGCCTGGATGAGTGCAGCTCCAACAACACTCAAAAAGCTTGACACCATCCAGGACAAAGCAGCCCACTTGATTGCTACCCCATCCACAAACATTCAATCCCTCCACCACTGAGGAACAATGGCAACCGTGTGTACCATCTACAAGGTGCACTGCACCAACTCACCAAGGTTTCTTAGGCAGCACCTTCCAAACCCATGACCACTAATATCAAGAAGGACAAGAGCAGCAGGTACCTGGGAACACTACCACTAAGTTCCCCCCCAAGTCACTCAGCATGTTGACTTCGAAATATATCGCCCTTCCTTCACTGTCACTGCATCAAAATCCTGGAATTCTCTCCCTAACAAAGGTTGTGTACCTACACCTCAGGAACTGCAGCGGTTCAAGAAGGCAGATCATCTCCACCTTCTCAAGGGCAACTAGGGATGGGCAATAAATGCTGGCCTAACCAACAACACCCACATCCTGTCAATGAATTTTTAAAAACATTAAAAATAAGCTGCTAAAATTCTTAGTTTCTTGAAAATCAGAATGCATTATTCTTATAATATTCGTTGGAGGCCTAATTTTTGTTTAATATGCAGGTTACATTTTTGGTTACAGCTTGTTATTGAGATAAAATGGTTGTTCCTTGATACAAATCAGCATTTGTTGACTGATTGCACAATTTGTGAAATTGTAATATTTTGAAAGTAAAATAGAAATGGAGCTGAACAGGAGAAACAAGACTCCACCCCTCCAATGTTAAGGGTTTCCACTAAACAACAATGGACACCTATATCAAGAGAGCTTAGTCAAAAGACACTTCACAGGAACATTATCAAAGAGAATTTGGCACGGAGCCACATATGTGGTGCAATTTTCCCACCTTGCTACGCTGGTCGAGTAGCGTAGTGGGGCAGGAAATGTCCAATAACGGGAATCGAGACCGATCATGATCTTCCCAAGCCATTATTTATGTTGTGATCAGCCTTGTGCCAGGAAATGACGCAAAGCTGATTTAAACATTCATTGACTAATTAAAATCCATTTAGCAAGCTCCGGACGGTATTGTCCAGGCTCACTTGGATTTCCGACCTCACCGGTGGAGGTCCACACCAGCGGGGATCATCGATGGCCCCTAGCAATTGGGACCTGATGTGATGGCCTTGCTGGTGGGACTGGAGGCCATTGAGGATCAATGCTCCTTGGGCAGTGTCAGCCTGGCACTGCCAGCCTGGCACAGTGCCAGTGCCCAATGGGCACCAGGCAATGCCAAGGGAGTGGGATCTCACAGGGGTGGGGCCTCACAGGGGCAGGGCCAGATGGGAAGGAGCCAGACCAGGGTGAGGGGAGGTAGGAAGGATGGGAAGGGCGGACTCTGCATCAGAGGGGGGGGCTGACATGGGGCCAGCACTCGGAGGCCAGGGCCAGCCATCATAGGTCAGGGCTGGCCATTGGGAGGCCGGCGATTGGGGCGGGGGAGTCAGGGCCAGCAATCGAGAGGCTGGGGGAGTGTATGACAACTTATTATACAAAGTGCCGTAAATTATCAAAAGGCAGCTCACCCAAAAAACGGGTAGGAAAATCTCCCGTTTTCCTGTCCATTGGGCATGGATTTATTTTGGGAAAATCATGCCCTTGGAGTGGAATTTTCCATTTTTAAATCTAACTGCCATGGCAGGTGGGTCTCACAGTGCATATCCTGCTGGAATAGTAGAAAATCAGGCCCAATTCCACCCAGGAAAGCTCATTAATTATGCACATACGAGTAACTCTCCAAATCACCTGGCAGGTTGGAAACTGATTCATTTGTCCCACTATTAGCTGGAGCGGTTGAAGGTCCAGGCACCATATTTAAACAGCACCAGAGCACACATATCTTACTCTCTCCAGCCCAACTGGCTCCAGGAGACCCACAGAAACCTCCGGCAACCAGACCAAGAAGGCTGGAATCCAGAAGAAGAAAGCTGCACCCGACTTTAGCTCTGGCATCCTCAGGGCCTTGATCCATGTGAGGAGTGTGGCAGCACAGGGATGTGCTTTATCCCAGGGACATCTCCAAGAAGCACACCAGCCTCACCTCTTCAGCCTGGCAGACCATAGCGAAGGACATCACTGTGGCAGGCCACTGCACCCGCAATGCCATCCAGTGCAGTAAGACGATGAAGGGAATGGCCTCATCTGTACCACCAGAGTAAGTCATCCTTCAACTCCCTTCAATATCAAGCTCTTATCACAGTGTTCTCAAAGGGCCTTTATAGTTGATAAACATTAGGGGCCTTCTGCCATGGAGCTCTTAAAATCACATGGGTGCAGTATATTGCACCATGCACTCCTAGGAAGCCTGAGGTAGCTGCAAATCCATTGACTCTTGCAGCCGTACTACCTTCATTGAGGGTAAACCTCACATAGTAAAGTGACTTGCTCTAGGGGATCTACTCGATGTATTTATGTGTGGTAGGCTGTGAAGTGCTGCACAAGTCCCCTGTGGATCCTTGGAACAATCCACAGGCAAAGAAATTGAGTTCAATGCATTGGCCATGCTAAATTGCCCCTTACTGTCCTAAAATTTGCAGGTTTGATGGATTGGCCATCAAATGTGCAGGGTTATGGAGTTATAGCGCAGGGGAGGGC
This sequence comes from Mustelus asterias, assembly GCF_964213995.1. Taxonomy (NCBI): domain Eukaryota; kingdom Metazoa; phylum Chordata; class Chondrichthyes; order Carcharhiniformes; family Triakidae; genus Mustelus; species Mustelus asterias. Next base: position 47,156,736 of record NC_135817.1, read on the forward strand.
CTGGGTGAAATGCTCTTTCAGAGAGTCAGTGCCAATTCGATGGGCTGAATGGCCTCTTCCTGCACTGTCGGGATTCTATGGAGTGTGCTGGTGACCTACAAGGTCACTTGCATGGGATAGCCTCTGACTCCACATGGTGCTAGGTCCTCTTGAAGAATGTAACTGATGTGATCCACCAGAGCTCTGGATAAGCACAGGTGTACACAGCATTGTCTGTCACTCATCTGCAAATAGGAGAGTCTTTTTTGGTAGACCCTAGATCCAGCAAATCACCTCCATGGTTTGGGTCTACCTCCTGATCCTAATGTTCTTGCTGTGGTTCCCTCGCACCCTGGACCTCAAGAGTGGCTTCCTCTTGAAACCCATGGGTCAGGGTGGAGAGGGCACAAAGCTGAAGATGAAGTGCAATCAGGCACTTACTTGGCCAATGTCAGACCTCCACCTGATCAAGGCCCCCAGAGGACAGAAATCCTACCTCCAAGGCTGGCAGTGCCGCAGCAAGGGGTGATTGCTCCCGGTATTGCACTGCCTTCTCCAGTCTTCATTGCTAGATCCCTGGAGTCAGGTGAATGGGACAGGTTGGAGGCCATGGGGAGGGGTCAGTGCAAGGGTGTGGGGTATAATCACAGTGGGGTGACTTTTTTTCCAGATCTACACCTTCTTTCACAATGCCAAGTTCCTCAATCAGGCACTGAGTGCCTGTGATTGAGAACTCCCCATTCCCCATTCTCCACCTTGAATATCCAACAGGGATTTCTGGAGTCCTTCAGGAGCCATGGGAGAACCATGTGAGTCCCAGTAAATCTCTGAGTCACCATCAAATTGTGGTGCCCCCCCTCCCTTCAATTGTCATGCTCACTGTGACAGGCTCCTTTGAATCCCATCCATTATTCGGCACAATTCTAACACATGCGAACATACAAATGGCTGTTGTATAGCTAAAATTAATCAATATCCTGTAACCTTTTTTACTTTTACGTTATAAATGTTTTTTGAGCACTAAATTTATAACTAATAAAAAGCCCAAGATGTTGGTTGATAAAAATATTTGGAGAGATTTGATTGATTCATGTTCTCAATTTTGGAGTTGCAAATTTAGTTGACTGCTCATTGATATTTTGATAATTCCTTATTTTCTCACAAGATTCGGCTACTTTAGATGGTTAAGTTCTGATTTTATTGTGGTTATCTGGATATTAAATTTTAACAATTTGCATGTGTGACATATATATACCAGGAGTGATCACTGAAGTTTAAAGTCTTCTGCTAGATGCAAGAGATTTACATAGGAATGATTGCTATTTTGCCACTTTTTTTAAAGTATCATCTTTAATTACTCTGAGGTGCTAATTAAAACTTCAGTAATATCTGTTAATTTGGGAAACATTACAAAAGATAGAGCTTAATTGTAGAGATACAGTGGGTGTGATTACACAAGGTGTTAATACTAAATGATAACATGGAAAATAAATTTGGTCCAGCAATTTGTTAATATTGCCAGTGGTAAATGGATATCTGCATCCTTCTGGTTAAAAGGTCGATGTATTATCCCTTTAACTACAGAACTATTGTGTACTGATTACACTGCTGCTTTAGTTTTTTGTCTGTTAATTAAATGTGTGAAGCAACGGAAAATTTGGTCGCAAAAATTAATCTGGAGTCATAACTAGCACAAAGGAAGATGGTTCTGATTATTCATCAACTCAGCCCCAGAATAACACAGCAAGAGTTCCTCAGGGGAAGTGTCCTAGGCCTAACCATTTTCAAGTACTTCATCAATGACCTACCCTCCAACATAAGGTCATAAGCAGGGATGTTCATTGGTGATTGCACAATTTGCAGTATCATTGGCAATTCCCCAATTAATGAAGCAGCCTGTGCTTGCATGCAGCAAGACCTGGATACATCCAGGCTTGGGCTGATTAGCAGCAAGTAACATTCGTGCCAGGTAACGACCATTCCCTACAAGAGAGTCCACTCATCTGTCTTTAACATTCAGTGGCATTACCATTGTTAAATTGCCCACCATCAGCATCCTGTAAATCACCATTGACTAGAAACTTAACTGGACCAGCCACATAAGTACTGAACAGAGCCTGGATAGCGACTCACATGCTGGCTCCCAAAAGCCTTTCTACCACCTAAAAAGCACAAGTCAGGAATGTGATTGGATACTCTCTACTTACCTGGATCAGTGGAGCCCCAACATCACTAAAGAGGCAAAGCAGTCTACTTAATCAGCACATTATCCATCACCTTAAACATTTGCTCCGTCCACCACAAGTACATCGTGGCTGCAATGTCTACCATCCACAAGGTGCACTGCAGCAATTCGCCAGGCTTCTTCAAAACACCTCAAACCTGCAACTTCTCAACACAGGATTGTCATGGATTGCAGATGAATGGGTACACCACCATCGCCGAGTTCCCCTCCAAATCACACATCATTCTGACTCGGTAATACATCACCATTCCATCATTGTTGCTGACTCAAAATCCTGAAACCTGCTACTTAACAGCACTGTGGGAATACCTTTAGTATGCAGACTGCAGCAGTTCATGAAAACTCAGCTCATCACTACCTTCTTGAGGGCAATTAGCAATGGGCAATTAATGCTGACCTAGCCAGTGACATCACATCACAGGGACGAAATACTGCAGGTGCTGGAAATCCAAAGTAAAGACAGAAATTTGTGGAAAACACTCAAGAGGTCTGACGGCAAGTGTAGAGAAGAGATACGGTGAACAAGTTGATGTTCTTCCACCAGAAAATAAGCTAATTGCATTTTGCAGACTTATACCAGTATTTATAACATAATAAGTAAAGAATTTACAAGATATTGATTAATCTCAGCTATACAACAGCTAGGGAAAAAGGTGGTGGTCTGCAAAAAGCCACCTCACTGTGATTGTATCCCACCCTCTCCTCATGACCTCCATCCTGCTCCATTCACTTGTCTCCAGGGATCTAGCGACAAAGACTGGTGAAGGCAGTGCAATACCGGCAGCAATCACCCCTTCCTGTGGCACTGCCAGCCTTGGAGGTAGGATTCTTGCCCTCTGGGGGCCTTGATCATGTGGAGGTCTGACACTAGCCAAGTAAGCAATAAAGTCAGATACTGCTGATATATGTCAGGTACAGTTAAGTTGAGACAATTATGCAAATCCTGTTCTACATCACATTAAAAACAGAACTGACAGTTGAACATTTTGATTGCTCATCTCCGGGCAGCAAGATGGCTCAGTGATTAGCACTGCTGCCTCCCGGTGACAGGGGTTCGATTCCCAGCTTGGATCACTGTCTGTGCAGAGTCTGCACATTCTTCCTGTGTCTGCATCGGTTTCCTCTGGGTGTTCCGGTTTCCTCCCTCAGTCCGAAAGATGTGGGGTGGGATTCTCCTAAAAAAATTCTAAGTGTTGAATTTGCGTAAAAACCAGAGTAAATCATGCTGTTGTTTTCAGTGGGAGTTTCAAAATTAATCTCCCACACACTGAGTGCCCTAGTTCACTCCAGAAACCAGTGGACAGGGCCTATTCCCGCTGGAGAGGCCGGCAGCATAGCGCTGAGCTGGCCACTGCGCATGGCCAATCTGTTAGTGCCAAGATCAGCGCATGCGCAGTGGCCCCTGTCTGCTGGCCTCCCGATTGCTGGCCAGCTCGATCGCTGGCTCTCTGAGCCCCCCACGGCCTGATGGTTGGTCTCCCGGATATGTCCAGGCCAGCCTCAACAGCCCCCCTCTCGGCCTGCCTCGATCTCCCCCCCACCCGCCTGCCGTCAGCAACCAATCTCCAGAGGGCCCAGACCAGTACTGCCAAGGTGGCACTCCCCCCTCCGACCCTTGACCCTCTGGGAGGCCTTGATAGCCTCCCATTCACTCCAGCGGACTTGGGCTGCCATCTCCCCGCAAGTGGGGAGCTATAGTAAACTTCACTGGAGTGAAACACTACTGGCGGTGGTGGGGGGCAGGGGGTGGGGGGGTCTCTGTGCCAAAAAAGCAGCGCAGCGGGATGGGAGAATTGCTGCCGTGTTGTTTAGGTGCATTGGTCATGCTAAATTCTTCCTCAGTGTACCTGAACAGGTGCTGGAGTGTGGCAGCTAGGGGATTTTCACAGTAACTTCATTGCATTGTTAATGTAAGCCTACTTGTGACACTAATAAATAAACTTAAAACCATTAGTTTGAAAATTAACATACATCGTGGGTTAAGAAGTATGATCCAAAGAAGCTGCTTTGCTTGAGCCATTTCCTGGCCTTGTGGAGTAATACTGGTCCCTCACTGAGCAGGACCCAGTCCAGCACATTCAAGCCATCAGAGCTCATAATAAGCTTGAGCTAATTGTTTCCTTTGTGCAAAAAATATAACCAGGAATGGACTTTTAAAAATAAAATGGGGATCTTGGAAACTGGAAGCACAGATAGCAGTGCATGACATCATTACCTCACAATGATTTTGTTTTACATATATTTATGCCTTTCCACGCTTATAGAATGGATTTTTGCTCCCAGATCGGGAGCACTGAATCTGGACATTTCCCAGCCCTGCAAAGCCAACCCGGGAGAAAGTGGCCTGGAAGTTTGGATTTTTGTCCCGGGGTGGGAGGATTGCCTGGGAGTCAGGCTGGGTGACACCGAAATGAGTGCAAATGATGCTGGGTGTGGAGGTGGGCTGGGCGGCAGGCCTGCCTTGGTGCACTAGAACTGTATTGAAGTTTTTTAAAAAAATCCAGGCATTATTCTTGATTGGGCAAGTTCTTCACTATGCATATTCTATTAGTGTTTTGAGGGCATTTTCTGAAAGAGTAAGATGGCACATTTTGCTGATTTATTATTTACATCATATTGCCTTACTTTTGTAAATAATTTGATCATTTAAGAGGCTGCTGAACAGTATCAATTCTGTATAGATAACTAAGAAGAAAACTGGTCATGTATATTAGATGTAAAGAGCTAATTTAAAATGCTTTGACATAAAAATATATTTTCAAGTAAGTTATTCATTTCTGTTAATCCCATTTGGAAAATTGCACCCGAGCAGTTGCAATTCTTTCATTATGTAGACTACTTGGGACTGGTACGCAAAATAAGCTTCCTTACTGTCACACTGACATTTCACAAAAGTATTATATGCTCCACAGCTGAATGCACTAACTTTCTGCAATGTATACTTGCTTGCTGGCCTTTCAGTTAGTTGAGATGTGTTACAGTCACTTAAACCTGAATTATGATTGGTTGATTGATTTTATTTTGCTGTTCCTCCTGGTTAAACCATGTCGCACTATGTCAACTGTCTAAAAAATGCTCACACACCTCATTCTCTAAGTGGGTCATTTAAAAAAAAAACTAGGAGAGTAAGCTTCTTCATCATTTTTGAAAAGGAGGAAGCGACATCCCTTAATCATTTGTGCGTCCCAGTTCATCGGTGAAGCACTATGAAAGACTGAGGCTTAATTATAGCGACATACAGTGGAGTGTCTCTATAGTAAGCCCTAGTCCATGTCATAATTAAAACAAAATAATAGCTTGCGCGCAAATAAAATCTGCCCTGGTAACTCATTAAGGTTGCCAATGGCAACAGGATTTCTGCCAGCCCTGTCCTCAAAGCTTTGCAAATTGAGTCAATATATTAATGGAGAGGGAAATGGAAATGTGTCCAGAATATTAGCAAGTGATTTAACATGGTGTTGCATAAGACTATATTCTAAGTACCGTAATTTATTATGTTCTATTTCAGACCATTGGGTAAGTGGCATCTCAACAATTATCAGTGCTGTTGTGGGATGAAATTGTCATCCCGAAAAGGCGATTTGGAAGTCTCCTTGGTTTGATATACCATAGCTCTTTATTATGAAGTGTATTCTTTTTTGCTGCCATTGCAGTATGGTTCATAAACATGCATTTGGAAATCTAATTCAGGTTCCAATGTTCCTTTTAGCTGACTGGAAATGGCTGAATTTCAGTTTTAACGAATATAGAGGGTACAGAAGAGGGCAGATTGTATCATAAGTGTTTTTCTCAATTAATCAACCTTAACATTAAATAGGTTTTAAAAAGTTGAAAAGGGCCAGATATTTCTTTTTGCTGTGTTTACACAAGCTGATGAAGATGGTTTGAAATTTTCACATTGACTATGTGCTGTTCATTTTTAGAGAAAATTACTGATTCGGCATTACTGTCCAGCAGTACATCATTGTTACCTAGACACATGGAAGTAGGATGACTATACAGTTATTTCATTAATTGAATTTATAGATTTGCAACCTAAATCAGGTTTAATAGATATGACTGTTTAGTACGTCAAAGTGGAACACACAGCAGTAAGTGGCTTTTTCCATGAATTAACATTATTCGACCTAGATTACTTGTAAATATTTGTAATTCTCTCTATTCTTCTCTGCTTTTATGCCTGTTGAACCAGTAATATTGTTCAGTGCTTAAAGGGTTACGGTCACATGGCAGTGGTAAGGCTTCTTCATGAGCTGTGAGTTGTCCCACCAAGAAGGACATGGGCACCAGGCAGATGGGAACATAATGACCTCCAAGTCACACACGTACCTGAGTTAGAAATGTATGGCCGTTCATTCATCGGCCAGAATCTTGTGCTGCTGCTAGCAGTAGGAAGCGAAGGGGCGGAGGGCGAAATGTCAGCTTCCCAATAGCAAGGTGAAAGTAGGGAATGAAGGTTGCGGCAGATTGAAGATGGATCGAGCTTCCCGGGGTCAAGTGGAAAGAACCTATTTATAATGTATTAGCATGTCATGCATACTCATTAAAACACCATTTCACCATATTAAATACAGTGGACAAGAAACACATGTCTTCGGATTTATGACTGGTTAAAAGTGGCATGCAGCAGAAGAGCTAGTCGTCCTGGTGGATTTGGACTGTGAAGGAGCTGCTTTTCTTTCAGGGGGAGCTCCATAGGATAACGGGAGAGAAGGCATCGATGCATTGAGATTTGATGGGGACAGTACAAGGGGATCGGGAATAGCTGTCTGACGGAAGGAGGATGGAATTATCCCCATTCATTCATGGGATGTGGACAGCACTGGCTGGGCTGGCATTTATTGCCCATTCCTAATTGCCCTTGGACTGAGTGGCTTGCTTGGTCATTTCAGGGGCATTTAAGAGTCAACCACATTACTGTGGATCTGGAGTCACATGTAGACCAGCCCAGGTAAGCCAGCAGATTTTCTTCCCATACAGATATTAGTGAACCCAATGGGTTTTTACAACAATCAACAATGGTTTCATGATCATCATTAAACTTTTAAGTCCAGATTTTTTGTTGAATTCACATTTCACCATCTGCATGGTGGGATTCGATCATTACCCTGGATCTCTAGATTACTGGTCCAGTGACAATCCCATTATGCCACCACATCCACAGATCATGGTGGATCTATGTGAGCTCATCAGGGACCAAGGGAGGAAGTTGGACTACACAGGGAAGGTCGATATTTAAAGGCAGGAGTTCAAGCTTGGTTGTGGGAAGATCCGGGATGATTGAAGGAAGGCCAATGTTGTGGCCTTGAGAGATGAGGGTAATAGAGGGCAAGTCAAGGGTGATGGAGGGAAGTTGGATGATAATAGATGGTAGGTAAAAAAAATAATGGGGGGAAGGTCCAGGGTTCCAGGGAGCACATCTATGGTGATGAGTTGAATGGGGCAGCTCCAGGGTGAATGAAAGTTAAGCAAGAGTGGTGGTGTGTGGCTCTAAGGTCAACAAAGGCAGAGCAAGGCTGATGGTGTATGGGTGAGGCTGATGGAAGGAAAGTCAAATGTAACTGAGGGAAGATCTGCAGTTGAGGTTATCGAGGTCTTTCCATGGTGTACACTGCGTGAGTACCTATGGAGAAGGCGTGAAAGGTAGGGGGACTATTGGGAGTCATGGAGTGGGGAGGAGATCATGACATCACATGGGTGAGGGACATTAGTTGACATTGAATTGGCATGGATGGTATGTGGTGACATGGGCGGGGGGGGAGGTGGTCAGTGGTTGGGTGAGAAGATAAGGTTGGTGTGAAGGGTGAGGACTTGAAGGCCTAAACAATTTCTGAAGCAACTGAGTGTAGTCCCAAAGAACTGAGGCAGCTCTTCTAACAGTCCACCTCGGCATTCGGCATTTGTCCACCCCCATGGCTGCCTACGCTCTGCTTCTGGTGTCAGCATGCCTGACTTCATTCCCCCCCCCCCCCCCCCCCCACCCTGCCCACACACACACACACACACACACACACAAACAAACACAGAGCAAAAATTGTGCGTAACAGGGTACTTTTTGCCAAGACGAGTCTGGCGGGTTGGGAGTTAACTGCGTCGGTAGCCAAAATTCAACCCTTAGTGTATTATTGTGGCATAATCTGTCTTGATGTATAACCAGAACTATTGATTTTAAGAATCTTGGCTATAATATCCTGGAATAAGTAATTGCTATAATTATTGTATCTGGAAAACATCAATTTAGCAAATCTGACATGTAATATAGCAAAGGAGCCACTAAGTTATTTGAACTGAGGAAATCTTATTCATTTTATCAACTTGCAACCTTTTAGTCCTGGTCTAATATAATTGAGTCATAATGTAAATTTTAGTTAACTGCTGACTGATTGACTCACATGTCATACTCCATCACCATTTCTTTTCCTTTTCTTTTCTCCTGTCTTCCAGAGTAATGGAGGGGGAGATGGTTTTTGGATTTGCAAATATCCTGCGCAGACAGCAAAGGATGAATGGTGACCAGTGTGTTTAAACCTTTATGGTTCCAGCTGGGGAATATCTAATTTCCATCCAGCATAGGATTATTTTCTGCATTTCGTAATGCTGCAAATTTATGCCAACATTATTGCTCAAGTTACATATCCATACTATTTCTATTGTGTGTCTATATATGTGTGTTCTCATGGAAAAAACATTCCTGGTAATTTTCCATACAAACTATTGATAATAAAACCATGGAGGTTTATCCATTTCATAATAGCTAAAATCATCAGCTAAGTAGCTAGTTAAACCTATCCACCACAATAAATGTTCACTGCCTCCACCACCAGTATGTAGTGTCCGCAGTGTACCATCCACAAGATGCACGTGGCAACTCGCTAATGCTCCTTCGATAATATCTTCCAAACCCATCACTTGAGCCTCTGTAGAAAATCAGAAGAGGAGGCAAAAAAGTCTAATATAAACACACAGAAATTGTTCAATTTTTAGTAAATAATTTCCTGTATGTTTAATAGTCAGAATCATAAATGGAGAAAGATTGTTCATAGTGCCGCCAACTCTCAGAATGAGGACAGGTGAATGACAGGACAAGACAATCATATGTGGCAACACCTAAATTGTGAACAGTAATAAGTGGGAAGGGGACTGGGAATTATTTATCAAAGTATATGGAGGAAGGGAGGAGTTCTTTTTCAAAAGAGTGTGTATGCTATTTCAATACAGGGGCAGTTCATAGAAACCCTACAGTGCAGAAAGAGGCCATTTGGCCAATCAAGTCTGCACCGACTACAATCCCACCCAGGCCCTACCCCCATATCCCTACATATTTTATCCGCTAATCCCTCTAATCTACACATCTCAGGACACTAAGGGGCAATTTTAGCATGGCCAATCAATCTAACCCGCACATCTTTGGACTGTGGGAGGAAACCGGAGCACCCGGAGGAAACCCACACAGACACGAGGAGAATGTGCAAACTCCACACAGACAGTGACCCAAGCTGGGAATCGAACCCAGGCCCCTGGAGCTGTGAAGCAGCAGTGCTAACCACTGTGCTACCGTGCCATCGTTATTTGTGTAAAACATAGGGTGGATTTTTTGGTAGCAGGAAACGGCCCGTCATTGGCTGATGGCAGGATCCTCTGGTCCTGCCACTGTCAATGGGATTTCCCATTGAATTCACCCCACGTTGCCAGGAAACCCATGGTGGGACCAGAAGATCCTACAGGCAGGAAGGGTGGGAAAATCTCATCTGTAATTTGTAATACTCTACAGAGGGAATCTTTCCGTCCTACCCGCCACGGGAATCATAGCAGGCGGGGTGGGGGGGAGGGGTGTGGACCATGCAAAGGTCCGTTGACCTCGGGTGGGATTTTCCAGTTTTGGAGTGAGCGCAGCCAGAAAATCTCGCCCATAATGTTAACTTAATTTATTTAAGTCACTATTTTATCTGAATTGAATTAACTATTTATTATATTTAATATCAGCTGATCTAATATCTCCTTATCTGGCTCAGTGTCACACCTTGTTTTATAATGCTCCTGTGAAATGCTTTGGGACATTTCATTACATTAAAGATACTATATAAATAAAATTGTTGTTGCGGGCAAATGTCACAACTATGCTGCGATCAGCAATTTTCTACAAATTGTAAATGAGTCCCCCACAGCTCGTTAATTTGTTCTGGTCGATATTCAATAAGGAATAAATGTCGGTCAAGTTACAAGGAAAGCTCCCCCAATTATGGGAATGATTTGAATTTCCTTGAACAAGTTGATGGGGCCTCAGTTTAATATCTCATCTAAAGCAGGCACCTCTGATGATGCAGCACTCTCAGTATTGTATTCAAGTGCCACCCTCACTCTTATGCTCAAGTTCTTGGGTGAAGCTTGAAGCCACAGGCTGCTGAGTCTGAGTGTGCTTCAACCGAACCAAGCTTACACAATAGTTAAAAACATGTATGGGAATAACATATCATATGGCAATAACAAATCATAAATTGTGCTGAGCTGGTTGTACAAAGGCACAAATTTTGCTACCTTCTAAGACACTCCAAGTTCATTGTTTATGTAGCAATATCTGTTATACTATTCAGCACTTTTTCTTCCATAACATGAAAAGTCTTTTGAGCCCCTCTCCCTTAACCAGTGTTTCCTCTCTGGGTTGTCATTTTGCTGTGAAATGTTTCAATTCCTGTAAACATGAGAGAACTACTATTTCAAATTTACCTTGATAGATAGCATAAAATTAAAGAACAAAGTTGTCTTTTGTAGTGGTTGGTTCCGTAACTGACAGCACCATTGGGAATAAATATATGCCAAGTGATGAAAAGTCAATTTACTGCATGTTGCGAGGAAACGACAGAAATAGAAGTCTTAGCGAAGTCCCTTTGGCTGCTGAAACTGTCCTACTCAGGAAGCGCACATTCACTTGTTCTTGAAAATAGAAGATTATTTTTGTTATTTTTATACCTAGTCATGTGTCTGTCAGCTGTTAAGTCCCTCAGTTCCACATACCTTAAATTTTTCCCTTCAGACTTTTCTTGACAGCTTGGTGTTAAGTTTGCTGAGTGTCAACAGATACCCTACATATAATCTGTGGAATCATTTTACAGCGTGTTTGCCCTCCTGATGTGTTAGAGAAGAGAGATAATTTCTTACACTCACATGCTAATGAACAAACATTAAATCAGAAGCATCAAGTTACAATCAAAACTCTGTTAGCCTGTTTATTTTCTCGTGCAAGTTAAAAACATCTCGCTGATTTTGTTGAGAACTTGTATTATTAGATACTTCACAATACTCCAAATGGCACAGAGAATGATGCCTTTACCATTGTGTCTTTATTTTGATGTTCACTTATTTTTTAAAAATTCTCAGTACAATGCCATGGGGAGAACTCAGTTTTCCCCAACATTGAAGCGTACAGCCCAATTTACATGTTTTAATCTTATATTTTAAGATGTCTTTGAACAATCAAATTTCACAAGGATTGCTTTCAATATGTTAGGGAAATGTCTTGGAACCTGCAGGAAAAGTTACTTCTTTGTTTATGACAAAAAAAGGACACATTTTTTGGGCCAGATTTTTGCAGAGCCTTCCTCACATAGTGGATGTTTAAAAATGGTACATGGAACCTTGGTGTGAAAGTTCCACCCCAATTTCTCACATATCCCATTTTTGCTGTGAGGGGAAGGGGATAGGGCATGATTTAACACATAAGGGAGACTCAAACTCAGCAGAACCATTTAAGTTAGCATTGAATTCAAGCAGACCTCATTTTGGCTTTTTTCAAAGGCCTTAATCTGCAGTGCAGTGGTCACAAATTTATGGAGTAGATGTAAAGACTTTTGAAGAGTGGATAAGATCTTTTTAACTGTTATGATCCAAAATCTTTTAAATCCCTCACTTTAAAAAAACTGCAAAAAAAGGCTGCAGCTGTCAGTGATTGTTTAAAACAAAACTCTGCTGGACTGCTTTGATTGTTGACCACCTAGTGTAGCATTTGTTTCCACAGAATTTCGTGTTAGCATTTTTCTAAGGGCTATTCATTTGGAATGCTTGGCTGAGTTTCAGAAGCCTTAATCATTTCATCAGGGGTTTCTGAGTTCACAGTTTGTTTGATCACTTAAAGAGACTTAAATGATTAGAGGTACAAACGGAAGTTTGTTTTTATAAAAGATTGATGAAATATAAATGCTATGATGATTTCAGGAATGGGCGTTTTTTCACTATCAAGTCTGTATAGTAAGAACTGTATTAGATTTTTTAGGTGTTTTATTTCATTTCCAAATGGTTCCTGATGTCTGCCCATGGTGGATACTGGGTGAGTGGTCAATTAGTTGGCAAAGTGGATATGATGGACCATTGGGTTGAATGGGGAGAGCAAGGGGTTGAAAAAGTTAAGGGCTAGAGGGCCTAAAATCTTCTAAACTGAATGGAACTAAGTTCTAGAGAAGTGAGGTAGACCTTCTAACTAGCCCACCTCTGCACTCATCCATCTCATGTCCTCCTAGCATCTGCTCCTGGGGTCAACATGCCTGGCTTTAACCAACACCCACTCCCCTGAACCAAGAATCTTGCAATTCGGGACAGTTTTTCTGAGGCATGTCCAGCAAGTTAGGAAATTTCCTCACTTGAGCAACCCACCTCAGTAGCCAAAATCCGATGCTATGTCCATTTTAACCCATGCCAATTTCTCAACTTTGTGTGATGGTTTTATGTTGATGTACTGCTGTTCTCCTGCTGTCAGTTCCTTGTACCCCAGCCTTTCAGCCAGCGCAACTTCAAAGCAAACTTATTGCACCACTAAGTTCAAAAAATAATCTTTCTTCGCCCATGCCCTTTACACACACAGCTATTTTACTCTGGGTCATAAAACTCCTGTACTGAGATTCAGTGACAGTAACATGGTATTTTACTTAATATCAGAGAAGCTAATATTAAACACTATGGTTTTTCGTGCCGTAGAATGTATATTGTTGCCTCTTGCCGCTCTTGTTCTCAGAGCTTGTGCTAGTTCAATGTCATATGTAACTTGGCTAAATTGATGGATCTGTGCACTGTATTTTGCCTACCTTACATTTTTGTTCTTCTGTAGCCTCCAAAACAATAACAATATTAAATATGTGTGTGATGTGGCGTGGGGAGAATGTAACACTGATACAAAATGCACTATATGTCAGGATGAAATTGCGCCCCTAATTAAGGTATGCATAGTCAATTTTCTTCAAGACACTTGACTAGTATCACAATAGTATGAGTTAACAGTATAGTTAGTCATTTTGTATGTTGCTCACATTTACAATTATGCCTTTTTATCTTCTATCGTCATTTTTCTTTATTCATCAGTCCTTGCTACGGTGCCCTCTCTTCCTTTTTAACTTTTTATTTATTCTTTACATATACATAATGCATGGGGCCTAGATGTTCTTCACAATACAAAGCAGTCTAATGATTTTAGTAATTGTAGTGGTAATGAGCTTTTTTAATCAGTGGTGACAGATTTTCCTCTGCTACTTCTCACTGTATTTGAAGGTGCTGAATACTCAGCTGCAGGCAAATCAGCATAAACATCTGGGTAGGGCCTCAACGTGGTATTTGCATCTGCTGGCAGAAAGAGGATGAAGGTAGTGACACAATGAGGAGCATTCTATTAGCATCTGACTTGCTGATTAAGAGGCACAGCCTGAGATGTTCAGTCTGTTATTCCTTTCAGTGGGAATCAGGGGGAAAATGCCCAGCTGGTTGGAGTCATACCTGGCACGAAGGAAGATGGTTGTGGTGTTCAGAAGTTAATCATCTCCATTTTGGAACATTTCTCAGAGTTCCTCAGGGTAGTGTCCTAGGCCCAACCACCTTCAGCTGCTTCATCAATGACCTTCCTTCCATCATAACCTCAGAAATGGCGTTGTTGTGGACACTGATGATTGCACAATGTTCAGCACCATTCACAATTTTTCAGATACTGAAGGAGTCCATGTTCAAATGCTCCTAGACAGTACCCAGGTTTATGCTGACAAGTGGCAAGTAATATTCGCACCACACAAGTGCCAAGCAATGACCATCTCCAACAAAAGAAAATCTAACCATCACCCCATGACATTCAATGGCATAACCATCATTGAATCTCCTACTATTAACAACCTGAAAGTTACCATTGACCAGAAACTGAACTGGATCAGCCATATAAATATTGTGGCTACAAGAACAGGTCAGAGGCTAGAAATCCTGACTCCCCAAAGCCATCTACCAGCTATAAGTCAAGAGTGTGATGCAATGTTCTCCATATGCCTGGAAGAGTACAGCTCCAATAACACTCAAGAAGCTCAACATCATCCAGGACGAAGCAGTCCGCTTAATTGGCACCCTATCCACAAACATTTACTCGCTCCAACCTCGACACACAATGGCTGCAGTGTGTGCCAGCTATGAGATGTACCACGGGAATCCATCAAGCTTCCTTAGACAGCACCTTCCCCAAACCCACGACCACTCCATCTGGAAGAATAAGGGCAGCAGACACATGGGAATACCACCACTGGAAGTTCCACTTTGTAATGACTCAGGAAGCCTGCCTAGAAAGGAACATATTTTATTACAGAATGCAAAGTAATACCACAACTATGGTGTACACACACTGGTCCCTGCCTAGGATTACATTTCAGCAGGCCCAGTCCTAATAAAAGATTCGATAATAAGTTCCAGCTGGGCAGGCCACTGCCTGTTACCAGGGAAACTCATACTCAATGAGCCCCACAGAGAGACCAATCCATGATTCCCCATGAATCTCGTGGGGGTTATCACACTCTTCAAGCCACCCACCATCCTGACTTGGAAATATATTGCCGTTCCTTCACTGTCACTGGGTCAAAGTCCTACAACTCCCTTCCTAACAGCACTGTCAATGTGCCTACACCACATGAACTGCAGCGATTCAAGAAGGCAGCTCACCACCACCTTCTCAAGGACAATTAGGCATGGGTAATAAAAAGTGTTCAAAATATCAAAGAATGCAAATATCTAAATTAAGTTGTCATGTATAAATAGTCTATTTCCAGAAATCCACTGACTGAGAGGCTGTATCCACTCAAGTTTGAACAATTTTATTTCAGAGTTGCTGCTTCTTTTACACTTTGTAATATGAGTGCAATCCAAATGGAATTGGTTGAACCAGCACAAAAGAGCAGGGAGTTTAAACATTGGCGAGTTTCACATAAAACCAGTTGTGTTTGTGTTTTCCAGGTTTTTTTTAGCTATATGATTATATCTGCCTGTTCATGCTCTGCCGACAATAGTATCCCCAGATCAACTATGCAAGATTCACTGATTGATTGCATTGGTTTAGGAAAGCTGTTTAAATTATGTTCAATGCGCAGGCACATTTTAGAAATGTTTCCAGTCAAAAAATACTTACTTTTCCAAAGAACTGACTTGTGTACAACAAAGTAAAGTAAGTAAATGGCTCAGTATAGCTTTTTAAAAAATTATTTTCACTTGTTTTGAATGGGTTTACTCACAGGTGAAGGACTTATTAAGAATACTTATTTTTCACAATTAACCCATTGTTAGCTGTATGAATGAAACTTCACCAAGTTAATACTCTTAAATAAATAAAGGAATGCTTTTTAATGGAAAGAAAAAAAGTAATTATGTTCAATTACGTTGCCCAGTTGTGTTGGTTCATGAAAGTTTTCACATTTGTGAATATGCAAATAATATTATCAGAAATTGAGCTGTAGTCTAATCAGTATAAGTTTGGGCTGCAATTTCCTGATTGTGCCCAAAGTGCAAATTCTACCCACTTGTGCTTTTTGCCCACCATCGTTTTTTTTTGCATTATTTTCTCACCCCTGTTAAAGCCCCTATCATTCCTCTACTGAGTTACAGCTGTTAAACTCTGAGATAAAACAGAGGAATTCAGCAAACACTGATGAAAATGCAAACTGGTCACGGGATATTTGTCATTTATTTGTTTTTGTGTTTGTTGTTGTACCGAATAAGTCAAACGCTGTTTGCCATCCTGTTAGTACCAGTGAGTGGGATTTAAGGATCAGATCAGCACAGATTCCACATTTGCATTTTCTATTTACGTCCGCTGTAATGAACATTGAGGAAGTTTCTCCTCACTAATCTGACTACATCTACAAGACACAGAATAATTTATAAGAAGCAGGCTCCATCTGAGGTGTTGATTATTCATATTGAATTAAGGGTCACCGAGGTACGGGGAATGAATCCAAATATAGAAGTGTTTTCATTAGATAGGAACCGTGGAATGTGACCAGAAGGGAATGTTTCATTTCGGAATGCATTCGGTGAGAGTGAGCCTGAACGATTGTGTGTTGACTTGCCTATAACCAATTCCTTCACACAGTCTTGATAATGAAACCAGCATCATAAGTACTCTGCACTCAGCAAGTAGGCTGGTATTCACGATGGAACAGGTGGGAGGGGGGGGGGGAGGGGGGGGGGAAGCGAAACAAGCTGAAGATGAATTTTTAGGTCCAAATCAGAACTGAACTATCAGAAAAGTACACAATAGACCGACTATCCACGAACAGTAAGTCTGTTTGTGTAACTTTTTATAAACAAAGTTAATTTTTTAATGGCAAAGTTAGATTTTTACATTTTTTTAAAATTTCCCCCTGCCACTTTGAAAGTGGCATTTCATCCTGGGGGTTCCTCAGGTAATAGTCAGCCCTGAATATATATTTGTTATCAAAAAAATCTGAATTAGCTGGAAAGGAAGATTAATATTCCTGTTTCTTACTGAGACACATTTTAGGCGAGAAATGTAAATGCTCTAAACAAATACAAGTTTCACAATTCTTGTCCAGAGTATTAATGTCAACAGATTAAACAGCCTTCATATTCAATACGCACAGAGAAAAAGCTCATAGTTCCTGTGCAGCTATCCTGATGACCACAGGGATCATGAACACATTTTGATTTGATTTTGACTTGATATGTTATTGTCACACGTATTAACATACAGTGAAAAGTATTGTTTCTTGCGCGCTGTACAGACAAAACATACCGTTCATAGAGAAGGAAACGAGAGACTGCAGAATGTAGTGTTACAGTCATAGCTAGGGTTGTGGAGAAAGATCAACTTAATGCAAGGTAGGTCCATTCAAAAGTCTGACAGCAGCAGGGAAGAAGCTGTCCTTGAGTCAGTTGGCACGTGACCTCAGACTTCTGTATCTTTTTCCCGACGGAAGAAGGTGGAAGAGAGAATGTCCGGGGTGCGTGGGGTCCTTAATTATGCTGGCTGCTTTGCCGCGGCAGCGGGAAGTGTAGACAGAGTCAATGGATGGGAGGCGGGTTTGCGTGATGGATTAGGCTACATTCACGACGTTTTGTAGTTCCTTGTGGTCTTGGGCAGAGCAGGAGCCATACCAAGCTGTGATACAAGCAGAAAGAATGCTTTCTATGGTGCATCTGTAAAAGTTGGTGAGAGTCGTATCTGACACGTCAAATTTCCTTAGTCTTCTGAGAAAGTAGAGGCATTGGTGGGCTTTCTTAACTATAGTGTCAGCATGGGGGGACCAGGACAAGTTGTTGGTGATCTGGACACCTAAAAACTTGAAACTCTCGACCCTTTCTACTTCATCCCCGTTGATGTAGACAGGGGCATGTTCTCCTTTATGCTTCCTGAAGTCGATGACAATCTCCTTCGTTCTGTTGACATTGAGGGAGAGATTATTGTCGTCGCACCAGTTCACCAGATTCTCTATCTCATTCCTGTACTCTGTCTCATCATTGTTTGAGATCTGACCCACTACGATGGTATCGTCAGCAAAATCGAATTGGAGGGTAATTTGGCCACACAGTCATGGGTGTATAAGGAGTATAGTAGGGCGGCTGTGTTCTCAGTGTTGAGGATGATCGTGGAGGAGGTGTTGCTGCCTATCCTTACTGATTGTGGTCTGTGAGTTAGGAAGTTCAGGATCCAGTTGCAGAGGGAGGTGCCGAGACCCTGGCCACGGAGTTTGGAAATGAGCTTCGTGGGAACATCACCTTATTCATCTGTACACGTCCCTGATGGATTCATCGGTATGGACAGTAAAAGAGTTCCAGTTTTAATGCCTATTCTTTGTCAGTCTAACAGTACGGGTGATAGATTTGGCCTCAGTGTCACTGCAGTAGGGAGAGGAAAGCTTAGTTGAAGTCCCTGCTTCTGTTTACTTCCTAGTAACTATGGCAGTGGAAGTGGATTGGCACATTTGTGCTGACCATTATAATACAATTGTCCAACGCTCAACTATCCAGGATACCGCTAAGTATTACCACCACGAGTGCAATATCAGAGCGACCTGTGGTTGTGGAACCGTGCCCCAGCAAGACGACAGCACTTCCAGAAAACATGAAGAAATTGGGGAGGAAACAAGCAAACTTTTCTGGAACATTAATTAAAATTTTCAAAGATCACCTAAATGTTGGAAAGTGTTGTATACAGTGCTATCAAGCAGCACCTATGCACTAATCACCTGCTCATGGATACTTAGTTTGGGTTCTTCTAGACTGCTTATCTACTCATCTCATTACACCTTGTTCCAGATGTAAATAAAGAAATTGAATTCCAGACGTAAAGTATGAGTGACTGTCCATTGACCAACTTACCAGCTGTTGTCCTTGAAGATCCTGGGGCATTTGCTTTCCCAATTGCAACCAATTTTCATTTGTGTGCGCCAGCCATATTGACACAACCAAGCACAGTCAACCCATCATTAGCATCCTCAACCCTCATTGGCAAACTCTCCTCAACTGCACACACCCAAACTTCACCTTCCAAGCACAAAAGAAGGGAACTGATGCTGAAGGCTGGATCACTGAATACATTCAAGGATGAATTAGATAGATTTTTAATTGACAAGGCAGTCAAGGGTTATGGAGGGCTGGAGATAAAGCCATAATCAGATCAGTCACGATCTTATTCAATGGCAGAGCAGTCTTAAAAGGTCAAATGACCTACTCCTGCTCCTATTTCTTATGATCTTATGAACCTCTATCAATCTCTGGTTAAACCACAACTAACATATTGCATCCTATTCTGATCAGCAGACTTTAGGAAGGATGTGAGTGTCCTTGAGAAAGTGCAGAGGGGATTTCCTAGATTGGTTCCAGGGATGAGGAACTTTAACTACAAGGTTAGTTTGGAGAAGTTAGGATTGTTCTTCCTGATGCAAAGGAAATTGAGGAGAGATCTGACAGAAGTGTACAATATTATGACAAAGAAAAACTGTTCCCATTAGCTACTGGTACAAGAACTAGGGGACACATGTTTTGGACGAGAGATGTAGGAGGGAATGTGAGGAAGAACTATTTTACACTGCAACTGGAAAGACCTGGAACTCGAGACCAATGAGGGTGATGGAAGCATTTGTCATTTGCGAGTTGAAAAAAACAGGACCGGACAGGGAGAAACTTTTCAGCCATTCAGACAGTGTCCAATCCATCGCAAGAGTTTTGCCTAAATGCTTGTGGAGTTGGCTTAAAGAAGGGCACGACAGTTTTGTTCTCCTTCCATTGAATCTGGAAAATGTGACCCCCGCCCCCCCAACCGCCTTCAATAGAAGGTGGAATATTTGGCTGACCAGGAATGGGTTCATATGAGTTTTCTTTTGGTAACGTTAAAGGGGCAGTTGAGTTTCTTGTATGTAGAATTGAAGAGTTTGAGAGTAGCTTGCAAATCTGGTGCACAATGAGCAACGCTCATGATATATAAAGGGGAAAGCTGACCAGGGTATCAGAACTACATGCTCTTCTTAAACTAATGCCATATTTATTTTTAACATTAATTAATGGGCCCTTGGTTTAATGTCTCTAAAGCTAATACTTCTGGCACTGCAACATTCCCTTTTACTGCATTAAAGTATCAGCTTTGATTCTGAACTCCAGTCCTTGGGGGAAACTCAAGCCCACAAACTTCTGACTTGGGCACAACTGAATTAAACTGATACAATTATTTTGTCGAGGGCACTGGAGGCAAAGAATCTGTTGAGTACATTTTGCAAAGCGAGGTTTCTGGCATGGAGCCTCAAAAGACAAGATTGGGATATGCAGGCTCAGTCCTACCGTGTAAAAATCCAAACTCTGCCCTCCCATCCAGCAAGCCATACGTCAGGAGCGTATACCTGCAACTTGTTTTGTCAGATTTAAAGAACATTGGTTAAGATTATAAGAGGAAAATATTTCACCAGTGCATAGTTTATTTGATCCAGTTTGACAGTCTTTTAAAGCTAGCATTCAGTCTTTAATTTTAAGTATTTTAAAAATTCTATACACAAGGGTTGTGTGGGAAGTAAACTGCGAGGATTGTTGCATACACTCGTAAGCATTTCACACCATTTTGTTGGAATGTTTTCTTTCTAACACTAAGTGCCCAAGAATGATGTTCATGCACCTCTCTTTCTCTCAACCCCTCCCTCTTAACCCCCTCTGTTTCACTCCCTCTCTTTCACTTCACTCTCTTGCCCCTGTCGCTTGACCACTCTTTCTCTCATGCTCCCTTTCTTGCCCTGTCTCTCTTGCCCCATCCATCTCACACCTTCCCCACACTTCATTCTCAATTCCACCCATGCCCTGCCCCATCCTTCATCCACCTTCTCTCAGCCCCTTTCTTTCATATCCTCACTCAATGTCCTCTCTCTCTTAGACTCTCACCCTCACTTGTCAGCATTCTTGTCACCCACTCCCTCCTCTTCTCTCAATCAAGCCCCTTCTCTCATGTATATGTCACTTTCTTTCTGTCTGTTGACTCCTGTCTCTATCACTCCTTTGCTTTCCCATGCCCCCTCTTCCCTTGCCTCTAAGCTCTCTCCTGCTACCCCTCCCCCCACTGCTGCCAACTTCGCTCCCTCCCTCTCTCTCTTGCCCCCATCTCTCTTGTACTGCTCTGTCTCTCTCTCTCTCACACACACATCCCCTATCCCTCACTCACAGCTTCACTTAATACACACTCCCCATCTCAGCTAACTGCAAGCTCTCAGTATTACATGATTTATCTGCTGCATTGGCAACCTCACGACATTGACCACACTTCAAAGGTATTTAATCGGTTGTGAAATTCTCTGGGATTGTGAATGCTGCTCTAAAAATGCAAATTCTTTTTATTTGTTTTCTCTCTGTCTCTTGCTATCCTTCTCCACTCTTGTACACATGCTGTATCTGCTCACTTTCATGAACTCGTGCTCCCTCTCTCTCACAACAATGGCAACTTAAACCCATGCAGCTTGTAACAGAAAAAGATCTGCCAGTAAGATTGGGCTGGAACTAGACTGAGAGCAAATTCTGTCTGTATTGTTTGTATGTGGCACAAGGTGAGAGTAATTAATGGATCTCATTTTGAAACTGTATTCTGTTTAATTCATTTATTTTATATAAATTAAACCAGGTTGTTGCTTTACAGCCATGCTTCATCTTACTATATTGGCTTTTGTTCTGCTTTTTGTAAAGACATGGGAAATGCATGTGAGATTGCCATAGCCAGTACACGCAACCAGAGTTTTACCCCTGGCTCACACTATCACCTAAAACAGGCTTGTCCAACCTTTTGGCATGGTGGGGGCAGGGAACACATTTCAACATTTTAAAGATAAAGATTGCACAACATTAAACAGGAATTTCAAAATGAAAATGAGGTATGAAAAGCAACAACTTACAGACGAAAATACCAGATGGGTATTAGAGTATAATAGGATGAGAGTGCATCTGACTCCCAGCCTCGGATTGCTCATACACTCACCCTTACCCACTGGAGAATGGATGAGAGTGAATGGTAGTGTGTGTGGGTGAGGCTAAGAGTGGGCAAGACTTGTGGACACACTCTCCCTTCACCTCTCTCTCTCCCCCTTCCCACCCCTCTCTCTCTGACTCTTTCTCACTCTCTCTCTCTCTTTCTTACTACACGTCGCTGACCCTTTCTCACCTTCTCTCTTTCTCTGACCCCTCCTCACCCAACCTCTCTCTTACCCCTCCTCACCCTCTAACTCTCTCTGACTTTTCCTCATTCTCTCCTTCTCTCTCTACCTCCTCATTTTTTCTCTCTCTCTCTCTCCCTCCTCCTCCTCTCTTTTCCTCACCACCCTCCTTACTCTCTCACCTTTTCACCCTTTTCATCAACCTCTTTCTCTCTCTCATGCCTTCTCACTCACCCTCTCTCTTCCCCCTCCTCACTTACCCTTTCTTCCCTCTCACTCATTCCCGTCCTTTCTTCCTCCTCACTCATCCCCTCCCCTCTTCCCTCACCCTCTCTCTCTCCTCCTCACTCACCCTAATGCTCCCCCTCCTCACTCACCCCCTCCTCACTCACCCTCTCTCTCTCCTCCTCACTCACCTTCTCTCCCTCCTCACCCAACCTCTCTCTCTCCCCCTCCTCACCTAACCTCTCTCTCCCTCCCTCCTCACTCACCCCCTCTCTCTCTCCCTCCTCACTCACCCTCTCTCTGACTTGCTCTTTGCTCTCTGGCTTCCACTCCACCTCTTCACACTCTCTGGCACATTCTTCAGTCAATCACTTACTAAGATGGCAGTGGGATTCACTCCCACTGCTTCCTGTTCTACTCCATCCTGGCTGCTCTGGAGGCTCAAACTACCCTGAACCCTGCACCAAACAGCTCTGCCCAGCAGGAGTCCTGCCCCACCAGGGAACCACTCTGGATGACTGAGGCCCATTCACCCAGTATCTCCAGTTCCTGGGCCACACACTCCTGTATTGCCACTCCACAAGCCACACTCACCAGTATCTCCACACACTGAGCTCACTACGCTCACCAGTATCTCCGCATACTGAGCTACACTCACCAATATCTCCGCATACTGAGCTACGCTCATCAGTATCTACCTCACTGAGCTATCCTCACCAGTATCTCCGCACACTGAGCCACGCTAACCAGTATCTCCGCACACTGGGCCACGCTAACCAGTATCTCCGCACACTGGACCACGCTCACCAGTATCTCCGCACACTGGACCACGCTCATCAGTATCTCCGCACACTGGGCCACGCTCACCAGTATCTCCGCACACTGGACCAAGCTCACTAGTATCTCCACACACTGGACCACGCTCACCAGTATCTCCGCACACTGGACCACGCTCACCAGTATCTCTGCATGCTCATTGGGCCCCAAGCACACAACTGCAACTGTTTGCCGCTCTTCCAATCACAGATTGCTTCTTCTTACATTTGCTTCTGATAGGCTCAGAGGCAAACAAAGAGAGAATCAGCCTGTAATTGGAGGAGCTGCTCCTGGCTGGATCTTCCATTCAAACCTATTTGTTTGATCTGCCATTTTAAAACTGGCTCCAAAGGCTGTATTGAGTGGCTTCATGGGCTCAATCTCACCTTCAGGCCGTTCACTGGACAAGATTAACCTGAGAGATATTGGGCACTATTGGGTCCAGTGCAATCTGTTTGTCAGTGCGATGTCCACTTATCATAGTGACCAGTAGCTCCCTAGGCCAGAGCTACGTGCTGACTGATGCACTAAAGCTTGCGGCAGCTGCTGCAGAGGTGCAATGGAGAACAGTCACTCTCTAAGACCTTTCAGCCATAGTGCACCAAGTGGAGGGGATTTGTATAGAACTCCCATGGGTGGTATGACTCACATTGAATATGTATGGTGACTATTACGTGTATCAGAATTGTATTGAAGCACTTCAGAGTGCAATTTGATCAATGTAGGCAAGTTAAATACTATTACACCCTTTGGAATAACCATTTTGAAATACCTGCAACATTTCTTGGATTGTATTGAAGCACCTCAGTGCAACATGACCTCTGTAGAAATCCTGAATATTTAGCACTTTGCGTGATGGCCATTTTGAAATATTCCCAATGTTCTTTCAGATATTTTATAAATAAAGTATATTTTCGTAAAACAATCAAAGCATTCTCGTGCAAAACCTGAAAAGTTGTAGCTGGGATAAATCAACTAGGTCGGCTAACCTAACATCAGCTGTAGTGACTGCTAGAAACCATCATTCTGGTTCAAATGAAAATTCATTATTGGTTTCTGTTATTACGTGTACAATGACTTGCATACTCAGAATTATATGTTCCTGCAATTTGGGAATGGGTAGTCAAACTGGAAGAAAAATTTGGATTTCTGCTTTTTTCAAGAGGTAAACACAGGCTTTTCCATGTGCCTTGCATATTCTGTAAAAAGTCGCCATAATCTCAGATAACCATAGGTTGCTCTCCACTTTGAGGGGGTGGGCTGACTTGTGGTGATTTAACCACACCTCAAACAAGGGGCAAGGTTGAGAAGGAGCGCTTTCATGAATAACCCCAACTGGTACAGGAATTGAACCCAAGCTGTTGACATAGACTTAACAAGGCTCTGTCATAACATTTACAGAGGGTGGCCTCTGACTTCAATGGGCAAAAGAGGTCAAATTTGAAGAAAATTTATTGAATACTTCAAACTGCTGTGAAACACTGATGCAAGTGTCTGCTAGAATTTATTAGACATTGACATTCTTCATTTTCCTGCTGTATGTTTGCCCTCCAAGCTTTATAGCGAGATTCTGTGCTTTATGTAAATAGAAGCAGCTGCTTTAGTAAATCTCTTGTGTAAGGGATGATGTGACTGAAAATAAATATCAAGACCATAAAGGACAAAAACTTCTGGGCAATTGGAATGGTAAATTGAGTTCTTTCAAATTTGAAAGAACAACATTTTTTCATAGCTTTTATTGATGGATTTAACTCTAGTTTTGGGGGTTGGTTAACTCAGTTGGCTGGATTGCTAGAATGATGCAGGATAACACCAACAAGGTGAGGTTCGGTCCCTGTTCTGTCTTAGGTAGACTTGGGGCTTGCCTCCTGGCCCTGCCCCAAAATAAAATCATGTAACCATAAGCCTTGTTTCAACAACCCTCAAATAATCGCGGATACTACTTGGACAGGAAGAAGAAATATAATTTAATGCAATTTGGAATTTTAAAAAGAGTTGTGTTTACACGGTGCCTTTAATTGCTTCAGAATATCTTAATGCACTTTAAGAGTGTTGGGACTCTCGTGATTGTCATAATGTAGAAAACGTGACAGTTAATTTGCATGCAGCAAGCCCCATAAACTGTAATGTGTTAATGACCAGGTAATCGCTTTTAGTGATGTTGCTTGCCGGAGAAAGATTGGGTGGGTCATTAGAAAGACAACTGTCCCTGTCCTTCCTTGAAATAGTTCCATGGAATCCTTTCTGTCCATCTGAAAGGACAGATCTGAACCTTGGTTTAATGCTGCATCTCAAAGACAGCACTTCTGACAGGCTCATTTCTAACCACACTATCAGCAGGCAATGCAGAACAAAATCAGACTTTGATTGGTAGGTCTGAAAGAGCGGGAAAACAGTGGTCTGAACTGTACGAATGGTTAATTGAGACATGCAAGCGAGGGACGAAGAGAGGCAACTCGGCAAGGAGGGAGAAGCAGAGGCTACTGAGGTTTTACCGTTTTTGCAAAAGGCGGCAGGTTTGTGAATTGACCTAGAGCAAGCCAGCAGGCGTGAGGCACCAAAATCGTCACGACAAGGTGACATCAGCCACCAAGCAGGCAAGGCAAGCAGGTTTGCAACTCGATTAGGGCAGCCCAGCCACAGTGAGGCATGAGTCAAGCCCTAGGCACAAGGAGACAACGAGTGAGGCAGGAGGCTGCCTTGAAGCCCCCATGATGTGGAGATGCCGGCGTTGGACTGGGGTGAACACAGTAAGAGTTTTAACAACACCAGGTTAAAGTCCAACAGGTTTATTTGGTAGCAAATACCATTAATATAAATACCAAAGCTAATGGTATTTGCTACCAAATAAACCTGTTGGACTTTAACCTGATGTTGTTAAAACTCTTATTGAAGACCCCAAGCAGGCAAGGTGAGGAAGATTGGGAGAGTGTGAGGAGTGGGGAGGAGACTTTAAGGGGGTTGGGGGGAAGAGTGTGAGGGTGTGGAGGATAAGGGAATATGTGACGGGGTTAACCAGGGTTACAGACTTGCAGGGAGGGAGTGTGTGTCAGGGTCGGGTTGCATTTTGGAGGGAGGGAGAGAGAGTTTGTGATGGGCTTGGGGATCCACGGGGAAGGAGAGTTTGTGAGGGAGGAATGAGCAGGAGAAGAGTAGAGTGAGTGTTGTTTGAAATCCAGAATCACAGCTTCATAGTTAAACAATTAATCCAATTTTTGCAGAGCTTGAGTTGAAGATGATAAATACATGGGATTGACGGTACAAATGCCTGCTCTTTCAGACACTTCAGTAAAATCAAGCTTGGTTTCTTTAGCAATATGAAGCAACACTACCAATCTGACAATCAAAAACCCAGAAAATTGAGGGCAAGGCAAGAGGACAAAGTCAGGCAAAAAGATGATTTCTCATTTTACTTTAAATTGTTTGAAATATTGAACAGTGCACATTCATCCACATTTTGTGCCTTCCGCCTTTGCATTCTGTGCAACCTCTGACCTTATGATGGAAGGGAGGTCATTGATGAAGCAGCAACAGAAGGTTCGGTTTAGGACGCTACCCTGTGGAACTCCTGCTGTGGCGTCCTGGAACTAAAATGATGGAACTCAAACCACAAACACCCTTGTGCTGTGTTTGACTCCAACTAGTAGGAGGTTTTTTTCCTGATACCCATTGACATCAGTTGTTTTTCTAGAATTCCTTAATGTCGTACTCAGTTAACTGCTGGATGGGGGGGGGGGATGTGAAGTTGGGAGGATATGGGGCCCAGAAATGAAAATGAGTGCGGGGTCCCACTAATTGTAAATCCACCTCTGATCGCAGATGCCAGTCTCCAGCAAATTCAATTCACTCCATGTTATATCAAGAAGCAACCAAAGGCACTGGATACTTCAAAGGCTATGGGCCCTGAAACAATTCCGGCCATAGTACTGAAGACATGCTCCAGAACTAGCCAAACTGATCCAGTAGAACTACAACACTGGCATCTACCCGGCAATGTGGAAAATTGCCCAGGTATGTCAGTACACAAGAAACAAGACAAATCCAACTTGGCCAATTACTGCTCTACTATCTATCATGAGCAATATGATTCTGCTCATCGACAGTGGTCTCAAGAGGCACTTTTTCACTGAAGCTAATTTGGCTTCTGCCAGGACCACTCAACTCCAGACCTCATTACAGCCTTGATCCAAATATAGACAAAAGAGCGAACTCGTGAGGTGAGAATGACTACCCTTGACATCAAGGCAGCAGTTGACTGAGTGTGATATCAAGGAATTCTAGAAAAGAAACTGAAGTCAATGGGTATCAGGAGAAAAACCTCCGACTGGTTGGAGTCATACACAGCACAAAGGTGTTTATGGTTTGAGGTCTGTCATTTTAGTTCCAGAACACCACTGCAAGATTTCCACAGGGTAGTGTCCTAAGCCCAACCATCTGTTGCTGCTTCATCAATGACCTCCTTTCCATCATAAGGTCGGAGGTGGGGATATTCAGCATCATTTGTTGTTCCTCAGATACAGAAGCAGTCTGTGTCCCATATGCAGCAAGTCCTGAACAATATTCAGGCTTGGGCTGATAAGTGGCAAGCAATATTCACACCACACAAGTGTAGACATTGACTATCTCCCACAAGAATTAATCTAACACTTCCCTCTTGACATTCAATGGCATTACCTGACCTCCTGACTCCCCCAAGCCTGTCCATCACCTACAAGGCACCAGTCGGTAGTGTGATGGAATACTCACCACTTGCCTGAACGAATGCAGCTCCAATAACACTCAATAACCATTCAGGACAAAGCAGCCTACTTGACTGACACCCCATCCACCACCTTAACAATTCATTCTCCCCACCACCATTGCACAGTGGCAGCAGTATGTACCATCTAAAGATGCACTGCAGCAACTCATCAAGCTTCCTTCAACAGCAAACCTCCCCCACCTAAAAGGACAAGAGCAACGGATTCATGGGAACACCAGAACTTGAAAGTTCCTCTTGAAAGCCACACACAATCCTGACTTGGATCTCCATTCCTTTACTGTAGCTGGGTCAAATCCTGGAATTGCTTTCCTACAGTACTGTACACCACATGGGCTACAATGGTTCAAGAAGGCAGCTCACCACCATCTGCTCAAAGGCAATTAGGGATGGGCAATGAATACTTGCCTTGCCAGTGATATTCACATCCTGCGAATAAATGAATAAAGTTAAAGTTTTTTAATTAGTCACAAGTAAGGCTCACATTAACACTGCAATGAAGTTACTGTGAAATTCCCCTAGTCACCACAGTCCGGCGCCTGTTCGAGTCAATGCACCTAACCAGCACATCTTTCAGAATGTGGGAGGAAACCGGAGCACCCGGAGGAAACCAACGCAGACACGGGGAGAACGTGCAGATTCTGCACAGACAGTGACCCAAGCCGGGAATCGAACCCGGGTCTCTGGCGCTGTGAAGCACCAGTGCTAACCACTGTGCTGCCGTGCCACCCAGTATTGTTAACAATAATAGGGGTGTTTCTGCCATGTAAGAAATAAGATCAGAGCCATTAATTTCCAGTGACTTAATAAGTAAATTCCATTCTTTTGGGGACTGAATTGCATGATGTTGAAAGCACCAAAAGCCAGACCAATGGGCGTTCTGGAATACACCACACCGGCCAGACCCACATTTTTCTTGCATCAGGTGACAGTTATCACCCAGTCCCAGCCCCGGTGAAATTACCAGAGAATTTTCTTTTCTGGATCCTATTCCAATTCTTACTCCCATCTATTATCCTTCTCCACACATATGCCACCAATCCTCAAGGAAAATTTGAGGCCCTAATATTTAGAACATGGGATTGGGTATCTGATTTGAGGAGTCATGAGAAACCCTTTCAGAGCCTTAGTCAGTTTTGAAGCCGTACTCTGGATGTAATAGGAATGAGTGACTATGGCAAGTTTTGTGTTTAAAACAACAATTTTATTAAATATTGATTATAATAATATGGCAATTATAAGATATAATATATATGTAAGAAAGATAATATATAGATAAAGGAAGAGAGATAACTTTATTGAAAGGAGAAAGCACTTGGTATATACATAAAGAAAAAAAGACAGATGTTTGTTTAAACACCAACAATAAACCCTAATTTGGTCTGTTCCACAACAGTTCCCCAAATTGGTACACATGTTACCGTCCCCTTGGTGCACACATTACCAAGTCGCTGAGTAACTATATCTGGTGTGGTCTTATCTGGTGAAAGATCAGAAGATGATGTTTAATTGATGTTCATAGCATTTGATGGATGTCAGCTGAGAAGACAGCATCAAGAGCTATGTAAGCATCCTGAGTCATGAGAGTCCCTTTCACTATCACTGACAGGGAATCACGGACTCGTCACCAATTGCCAGTATCCTTTCCCTCTAGACTACAGCACATCCTTTGGGGGAATATTTCCTGCATGCTGAAGATCTTTGCCTTTTGACCTTTAGCTCCAGTCTGTATTATCACCTTCAGCTTTTGCTTTTCACATCCATTGTGAGCTCCAACACATGAATGCATTCTTCTCCCTTTGTCTGCACTTACTTTCTTTCACTTTCACTCCCAGTCTCGCTTGAGCTCTATTTCGCTCTGTCCCCATCGCTGCCTGCTGTGCTTCGTAAGAAGTCTCACAACACCAGGTTAAAGTCCAACAGGTTTATTTGGTAGCAAATACCATAAGCTTTCGGAGCACTGCTCCTTCGTCAGATGGAGTGGATATCTGCTCTCAAACGGTGCACAGACACAGAAATCAAGTTACAGAATACTAATTAGAGTGCGAATCTCTACAGACAGCCAGGTCTTGCTGGCCAGTTGTGTATACATCACAGATTCCGTCTCTATTCTAAAATAAGACATTTGACATCAACCTCATCCAAACACAGTTTTTGAAATTAGTCCAATCGTTTCTTTTCAAATAATTTTTTAAAATAGGTAAATATATTTTGTTAAAGCAAGAGAAGTATTTGTCTAGTTAAATATTACTGGTGCACCGCAGAAAATTGTTCACTGGCAGAGAACAGCAGCAATGATTTTCTGAGCAGATCTGACAGCGTCTGTGGGGAGAGAATAAAGCCAACATTTCAAGTCGAGATGACCCTTCATCATTGGACTTCAGTCCTGGACTTGCTAATGAAATGGAAATGAAGATTTCCATGCGCTAATCAGCTCCACACCGATTTCTGGCGTGGAGCTGATTATGCTGGAAATCTTCGGCTGGGATACTCGCGGAGGCTGTGTGGTGCCCAGCGGGAAGCCTGTGAAACGGCCTCCGCTGATGTCTCCCGGCCTGCTGAGCTGCTCAAGCAGTGCAGCGGGCTGGAAGAATCGGCCCCATTATTTTCCCAATGCAAATCTCTTTCCTGAAAGACACTAGTGAACCAGCGCGGTTTTTTTCACTTTTTGTAAAAGATGTTTTAATTTTTGTACATATATGCGGAATGAAACAAAACGTGTAAACAGAGTTCAAACCGATCCATCGCAGCAGCAATATGAGTTCCAGTTCCACTCATTATTTCTGCTGCATGACAATGTGTACATTCAACCTATGAAGTTCATCACCACAAGGTGAAGAATGGTGCTGGCAAAAAGAAGATCTGCAATTGCTTGCTCAGATGAGATGCAATTAAATCTCCTTTGTTTTGAGGGTTGATCTGTATCCGCAAGCAAACTGCCAGCACGAAGCCCCCCACACAGGTGGTGAATCCGGACAGGAAGGAGTTGAAGGGGAAGGTGCCCAGCAGCGTTCAGTAAAGGAACTGAGCTACTCCGCTCAGCGCCACGTACAGCAGGTACACATCCAACAACTTTAGCCGGAGCGGAGTCCCCGTCGCGTATTCCTGAGAAAAGCGGCTGAACACCGACAGCACCGAACCGTGCATCCTTACTGAGAAGCCTTTTGTGCTAGGTCACAAATTGCTAGATTTAATTAAATTCAATTTCACAGCTTGTCATGGTGGGAAATCTCCAGTATTATAATCATTACACAACCATGGCCATTATAAATGTGCGACATCAAAAATAAATTGCATATCATACAAAAAATTACCAACAAAATTAATGGATTTTCTAGTTGCTAACCGTAGGTCAGAGGGTACTGGAAATATAGGTCGGTTGACAAGGAAATGACCGTTTGGGGATTTTTGTCAAGGAAGGAAATACTGTGAAGCAGTGAGAAATTTATTTGAACATAAATAAATGGGATTAATCTTTTTTAAGTCATTGTTTTGTATTGCAGTTCTGATAAATTGCAGATTCTGATTTGTAAGTTGTGTATCTCGCATCATTGTGTTTATTTCTGTATTTCTTCTTTCCATTGTAGAAATCTATCTAGGGTTTTTTCCTGCTTCTCTGTATGCTCTATTACATTTTCTGTCTTTTATTGGAGTTGTATCTGTAACCTGTTTTCTGACTCTATCTTTATTATTTTGTTTCTAACCCTCTCTTTTTGACCTTGGGATGTGTGATCGTGGAATGTATAGGTGGAGGGTGGGAAAATAATCTGGCTAGTGCAGTGGAAAGGGTTTGATTGGCAGTTGAGATTTTGGACAGTTTTTGGACAACGGGAAAGGAATGAAAGGAGAAACTTTGAACTATCCCTGGATGGCACTTGCTGCACGCCCCAATAGATGCTGCATTTCTTGATTACTTTCTTGCAGGAAATGTAATAGTGGAGGGTTACATACGAACATACAAATTAGGAGCAGAAGTAGGACACGTGGTCCTTAAAGCCTGTCCCACCATTCAGAAGATCATGGCTGATCTGATTGTAATCTCCACATTCCTGCACTCTACTCACTCACCTGATGAAGGAGCAGTGCTCCAAAAGTTCGTGATTCCAAATAAACCTGTTGGACTTTAACCTGGTGTTGTGAGACCTCTTACTGTGCCCACCCCAGTCCAACGCCAGCAATTCCACATTTTGAGGAAGAGAGTTCCAAAGACTCGCAACCCTTTGAGAGAAACAACTTCTCCTAGTTTCTGTCTTAAATGGGTGACTCTTTATTTTTAAACTGTGACTCCTTTTTCTAGATTCTCCCACAAGAGGAAACATCGTTCCCACATTCACCCTGCCTAGGTACCTGGGGATCTGAGACATTTCAAATAAGTCATCTCTTACTCTTTAAACTCCAGCGGATATAAGCCTAACCTATCCAACCTATTTACTCGTAAAACAACCCTCAAATTCCAGGTATTAGTCTAGTAAACCTTCTCTGAACTGTTTCCAACACATTCTTCCTTAAATAAGGAGACCAACTGCACACTACTCCAGATGTGGGCCGGAATTCTCCAGCCATTCACTCCAGCGGGATTCTCTGCTCTCGCTGCAGTGAACGGAGATTTGGCTGAGCGCCACATTCTTCATCCTCCGCTTGCAGTGGTGGCGGAGTGTGAATGGCCGGACAATTCCGGCCGTGGCCTCACCAATGCCCTATATAACAGAAGCATAACCTCACTACATTTATTTTCAATTCCCCTCACCAAAAAAATTATCTTAGCTTTCCTAATTACTTGCTGTACCTGCATACTAATCTTTTGCAATCCATACACTAGGACACCCCGATCCCTCTGCGTTTCAGAGCTTTGCAATCTCTCACCATTTAGATAATAAACTTTTTTATTCTTCCTTCCAAAATTTCACATTATACTCCATTTGCAGATCTTTGTCATTCACTTAACCTATCTATATCCCTTTTTAGCCTCGCTATGCCCTCTTCACAATTTACTTTCCAACCTACCTTTGTGACATCAGCAAATTTAGCAACCACATCTTCAATCCCTGCATCCAGGTCATTTACATAAATTGTAGAAAAATTGAGGCTCCAGCTCTGATCCCTGTGGCACACTACCTCTTACATCCTGTCAACCCAAAAAAGCCCCTTTATGCCAACTCTGTTTCCTGGTAGCTAGCCAATCTCTATCCAAAGTAAAAAGTAAAGTTGATTTATTAGTCGCAAGTAAGGCTTACATTAACACTACAATGAAGTTACTGTGAAATTCCCCTAGTCGCCACAGTCTGGCACCTGTTCAGGTCAATGCACCTAACCAGCATGTCTTTCAGAATGTGGGAGGAGAGTGGAGCACCCGGAGGAAACCCACACAGACACAGGGAGAACGTGCAAACTCCACACAGACAGTGACCCAAGCCAGGAATCAAACCTGGGTCCCTGGCACTGTGAAGCAGCAGTGCTAACCACTGTGCTACAGTGCTGCCAATAAGTTACCCCGACACCATGAGCTTTTATTTTACACAGTAACCTTTGACATGGCACCTTATCAAATGCTTTCTAGAAATCTAAGTATAGTACATCCAGCGGTTCCACTATATCCACAGCACAGGTGACTCATTCAAAGAACTCCAAAAAATCAGTTAAACATGATTTCCCTTTCACAAAACCAAATTGATTCTGCCTAATTAACTTGAATTTATTGAAGTCCCCGCTATAACGCCTTCAATAATAGTTTCTAACATTTTCCCTGTGCCAGACATTGAGTTAACTGGCCTATAGTTTCCTGCTTTCTTTCTCCCTCCCTTTTCGAATAAAGGAGTTACATTCACTACTTTCCAATCCTGTGGAACCTTCCTCGAATCCAGGGAAATATCGAAAATTAAAACCAAGGCATCAACTATCTCACGAGCCACTTCCTTTAAAACTCTAGGATGAAACTCATCAGGAGCTGAAGATTTGTCAGCCCATAGCTCCAATACTTTGCTCATTACCATTTCCCTGGTAATTGTAATCTTGAGTTCCTCCCTTCCTTCAATTCCTGATTTACAGCTATTTCTGGGATGTTACTTGTATCCTCCATCATGATGACTGATGCAAAATATCTGTTAATTAATCTGTCATCTCCTTATTTTCCATTATTAATTCCCTAGACTCACATTCTATAGGACCAATGCTCACTTTGTTAACTGCTTTCTTTTTTAAATATCTATAAAAACTGTTACTATCTGTCTTAATATTTCTGGCAACTTTCTCTCCTACTCTATAATTTTTCCCTTCTTATTTATCTTTTAATCACTTTTTGCTGTTTTTTTAATATTCTGTCCAATCTTCTGACCTGCCACTTACCTTCGTGCAATTCTATGCTTTTTCTTTAAGTTTAATACTATCAATAAAACTTTTTTTGATTAATCACAGGTGGTTAATCCTCCCCTTGGAATTCTTCCTTCTTGTTGGAATGTATCTATTCTGTGTATTCTGAAATATCCCCTTCTACATCTCTATACATCAATCTGATTTGCATGTTCACTTTAGCTATGTCTGCTTTCATGCCCTCATAAATGTCCTTATTTAAGTTTAATATACGAGTCTTAGACCCACTCTTCTCTCTCTCAAACTGAAAAACTTCAATAATATTATGATCGTTGCTACCGAGGGGCACGTTCACTATGAGGTCATTAATGAATCCTATCTTGTTGCACAATATCAGGTCTCGTATAGCGTGCTCTCTGGTTGGAATGTGCTGTTCTAAGAAACAATCCCAAAAACATTCAATTAATTGCTCACTTTGGCACGTTAGGCTAACACGCTATGTTAAGAAATATTCTGGCTACGCCGGAGGCAATAGACAAAAGGCAATACAATGATGATCATCCAAAGGATTGGGAGAAAATACATTTTTTAAAATGCCTTCAGGAAGATTGGCAAATCAAGGCTATATAGAATAGCAATATATCCAGCAGATGGACAATGTATCCAATCACCGTGCCTCTTACCATCCAGTTACCTCCTGATTTAGACTAGATCCTAAATGGCTTCTCCTGAGCTCCACAAGCATGGCAATACTGTAGCTGGGCACATTTTAACGGCATAAAACTGCATAACCATTCAGGAACTAACGTAAAACAAGATTAGCAATCCTTTCATCCATAATGTCAGATGTCCATAGAATGTAAGTATTCAGTCTTCCTCCAACAATTTATTAATGCTTTGTTAGCAGGGCAAAGCCACTCGTAATAAAAAGAGCAGAGCTTGCTACGCTAAATTAGATTGTCTCACACAGCATTTTCTGGAGCGAAACACTAAGGGCCCGATTTTACCAACTATTTGTGCCCGTTTTTGGGTGCGAAATTGCGGTAAATTCGGGCGTCGGGCCTTTAACGCGATCTGTACCCGAATCCGAGCAAATCGCGACTTTACCGACACCCGATTCGGGCGCGGATCCGGCCCGCGCCCGAATCGGGCGGCCCGACGATTTAAATGCATTAGCATGCATTTAAATCGATTTAATGAACCGCGCGCCCAACTCTACCGCCAAATCCCACTTTACCACCGCGCTTTTAGCGACCTGCTAAATACAAAACCGAAGCGGATTTCTATTCAGCAGGGGAACCTCCAAAGCTCTCTCTGCCCTTGTGAAGTCAGTGTGCGGCCACCATCCTTCTCGACCATCCTTCCCAGAGCGCCCCGATATCCAGCCCACGACTCCAGCAGTGGCAATCCCTCCACCCCCCTCACCCTGGCAGACCCCCCCGCTAACCACCCCGGCAGACCAATCCCCCTCCCCTGGAGGCAGATCCCCTTGACGGGAGGCAGCCCCCCCGGCAGAGCACCCCACCCCCTGCTGACCCCCCGGTCACTCCCCCCGGGAGCAGACCCCCCCTGGGAGGCAGGCCCCCCTCGGCAGACCACACCCCCAACCTGCCTCGATCGCTGGTCTCCCTCCACCATCCTTCTCAACCATCTTCAATCCTTCGAGAGCCTGCAGCACCTTCCTGGCCACAGACTTGGAGCCCGGCTAAAGTGACCGGGCTTCACACCGTTCCGCTGGCATCCGCCGGAAGAGGGGCTGGGCTCAGATGGATCTCTGGTTGGGACGGGGGAGGAGGGGACTCAGATGGATCTCTGGTTGGGGAGGGAGGAGGGGGCTCAGGTGGATCTCTGGTTGGGTGGGGGTCTGCCGAGGGGGGCCTGCCTCCCAGGGGGGTCTGTATTATTAAACTGGCCAAAAGGTAGGTGTCCTGGGTCATGTGACCTTGCTTCCCTACAAAAACTTCAGAAGGGATGTTTATCTAATGTCTGGAATAGGGGGCATAACTCAAAAGACTGAACGCACATATATCACAGCGTGAAAAGCCAGCATTCTTTTAGATGAAATATACAGTCACCAGAGACTTTTCTTCAACTGCAGTAATGACTGAAGTGGCCAACATAGGACCAGTTGGAAGAGAGCTGACAGCCTCCGGTGTAAAGTGCAGCGAGACATTTCAGAGTCTGGTGAATGGTGAGATTTTTATCTCAGCATCAAAGGCAAAAAAGATAATTTATTGACCAAATTCAGTTGTTCCAGATGAGACTCGACGATTTCCAGGCAGCTGGACAGAGATATTGGTACAGGATGGATCAGTGGGAGCACTGACTGACAGACTAGTCCATGGAAATCTTTCGGCACCCATTCATTATCTGTGTTTAACAACACAGATTTGTGGCATCGTGGAAATATTAAAAGTTTATTCTGATCAGCAAGAATAATGCAAATTGCAAATGTCGTTACATACATGCAGCTGTGTTTATTGCTTCTGAGTGGCTTGCACAGGAACAGGTTATATATTTAAACTAACAAATAATTGTCATTCTGAGTGAGAAATTTACTCGCAGGTATGATTTTAAGTCAAGGCATCTACTCCTCAGATCTGCGATCTGACACGGGCGCGCTTTTTCAGATTTGTTTCGAACTGTGCATGCACAGTTCAGAGCTCCGATCGTTCCGGCAGCGCTAAGCCCTGCCCACAGCGCGGATTGGACTGGAGAGGGCAAAAAGCGTATGGGCGCGCTGGAAAGAGGATTCCAGGCTCGGATCTGTATTACGTCCAGATTCGGCACTTAGACTCAAAATGGTAAAATCAGGCCCTTTACCAAGTCTTCGCGCCTGTTTTCGGGTGCAAAATCGTGGTAAAGTTGGGCGTCGGGCCTATACCGCGATCTGCACCTGATTCCAAGCAGATCGCAGCTTTACCGACACCCGATTTGGGCGCGGGTCGGACCCGTGCCCGAATCAGGCGGCCCAACAATTTAAATGCATTAGCATGCATTTAAATCGACTTAATGAACCGCGTGCCCAACTCAACCGCCAAATCCCACTTTACCGTCTTCTGGCCCGTTCCGGATCCGCGCTATAAGTGACCTGCAGAATAAAAGTCCGAAGCGGATTTCTATTCTGCAGGGGAACCTCCGAAGCTAATCCTCCTCGACCATCTTTCGCGGACTCCCCCGCTAACCACCCCGGCAGACCCCCTCCCCCTCCCCCCGGATCAGGCCCCCCTGGGAGGCAGGCCCCCCCGGCAGACCCCCCCCCCCCCCCCCCCCCCCCGGGATCGGACACCCCTGGGAGACCACCCCCCCCAACCCGGCAGACCACCCCACCCCCCTGCTCCCTGGGATCGGACACCCCTGGGAGGCAGGCCCCCCTCAGCAGACCCCCCCCCCAGGATCGGACACCCCTGGGATCGGGCATCCCGGCAGGTCCCCCTTGGCAGAGCACACCCCCAACCTACCTCGATCGCTGGTCTCCCTCCACCATCTTTCCGTTAGCAAGATAAGCTGTATGTTCCTCAGTGATGTTTAGCAGCCATTCCAGTTCGGTTTTGGTTTCATTTCGAACATGCTGTTCTGGAGACCGTGATTTCCAGTAGAACCACCTTTCTTGCCAATCTGGCCCCACCATATCACGAATTACAGATTCAGTATCTCGAAGATGGGTTTGCAAGGTTTCTTCCAGGAAATGGATAGCTGCATCCCACTGCTGTTTGTCCGATATGGAACGATCTTCTAAAGCATTGTGCTGGATGACTCGCAGACTGTCTTCAGCCTGCTCATCCCATCTGTGACGTTTTATACTTTCATCTTTAACAGCATGTTTTAGTTTGTCGAAGATATCATCATGGTCCTTCCCTTTGTGCTCTGACATAAATCGAGCAAATTCATCCTCCAGTGTTCCCCAAGCAACCTCTACTGCTTTGTGAGGCAACTGTTTGTCAGTCCGCTGCTTGAGTTTGATGTCCACTGTGGTATTGAATGTGCCTGAATTCACAGACTGGGCAGCAGGAAGGTCAATATTCTCTATCACATGTGTAGAGACGCTTTCCCACAGTTTCCTTTGTACAATCTCTTCCCAGTGTTTTGGAGTAACCTGACCTAAGCTGATCACTTCATCCAGAATTCCATTCTTCGCCTTCTCGTATAGTTCATTCCTGTCGAGTTCTCTCAGCCGAGGATAGTTGTTCTTCCATTCAGTTTCAAGGTTGAAGCGAGTAGCTTTAAATGCATCAGCCTGTTGTTCCACAGACTCACGCACCATCTTCCAGAAACAGTCTGAAACTGCTCGGCTCAAGTTCTTAGTTGTCACTTGATG
This sequence comes from Mustelus asterias, assembly GCF_964213995.1. Lineage (NCBI taxonomy): Eukaryota > Metazoa > Chordata > Chondrichthyes > Carcharhiniformes > Triakidae > Mustelus > Mustelus asterias. Next base: position 47,195,303 of record NC_135817.1, read on the forward strand.
TGCTTTCAGCATCCCTGTCTTTAACAATTTTGAATTCTGAAAGAACTCTCCTTCATAATCTTTTATGGAATCAATACCTTCATTGGTTTTGCCTCTACCGGTAACAGCTGCAAAGTAACCCAAAGCCTTCATTGGAAACAACTTGCCTTTCACAATCTGTTGAATCCGACTTGGACTGGCCAAGTTTTTCTCAGCTAGATCCACTTTGGTCAACACAAAGATGGTCCTTCAGCCTTGTGGGTCCATCTGGCTCACCAAGTCAGTTACAGTACTGCGTACAGCATCTACAGAACCATCTTGGATACAAAGGATAATGAATGGTACTGGTCGATCTTCCTGGTGTTATCAGTACTGTAACACCAGGAATGGCTGCTGACATCAAGGATATAATTTTTAGCATAAGCAAGGCTTACATGCAGAACCCTAATGCCATTATCCTTTGTATCCAAGATGGTTCAGTAGATGCTGAACGCAAGTAGATGCTGTACGCAAGTCCATCCTCCCCCCTCTCTGCTCTCTCTGCTTTTTTCTCCCCGCCCGGGCGCGCTGCTTCAGATTTTTTTTCAAACTGCGCATGCGCAGTTCAGGGCTCTGATCGGTCCGCCAGCGCTAAACCCCACCCACTGCGCGGTTCGGACTGGAGCCGGCAAAACGTGTATGGGCGCGCTGGAAAGAGGATTCCAGGCTCGGATCTATTTGACGCCCAGATTCGGCACTTAGACTCAAAATGGTAAAATCAGGCCCTAAGTCTCCAAAATGACCACAGTTAGTACACTACCAGCTTACAGTTACAGTCCATGTTACAGTTCCTGGCATAACATATCAGCTCATTCAGTCACACATCCAATTGGAAACAAACCTTTCAATAAATCACCACAGACACAATCTTAGATTGGTAAGATCTACTAAATAGGATGTTTTTAAGCCACATTTACATAATGTGGCTCATTTGTTTCTGCAACTATTCCCAAGGAAAAGGCTGCAGACCAAAGTTAGCAGCTCAAAGATCTGTTTTCCACTTAGATTATGAATAGCAAAATCCAGCATGGAGTGCCAGAGCCTTTGGACAGGTACTATGAGGAGGTTCACTAGGTGATGCATTGAGCACTAGTATTGTGCAATGGGTGGCAGAGGAACACCTGCTGGCCTGAGGGCAAATTTGCATCCATCACAGCTACAAGACCATGGAATCTAGCTCATACAGGACCTGTATTTAAAGAAAGAACATTATGTGTGCACCTACATATTTTTAACCAGTATAGAGTGTTTCCAGCACCTGGCAATGTATAATGCCAAATGTGGAAGCATCCACCTATACAATTCTCAATAAGTGTTCTTCTCAATTGCGGTTTGCTAAATTTTATTATGCAGGGTTTAAAGCTCTCATTTGCTTGTCGGGTGTGCTACGTAGCCACGGAGGTAAGGGTGGCCGAACATGAGACTCCCCTAATCACAAGACTAGTTGCATCAGCATGTGAGCAGCACCAGCTTAGCACTTGAAGCACATTCTTGACCCAACACAAGAAAATAGTGCTCAATCCCAGGAAACCTCCACTGAGATCCAGCAACCAACCAGTCAGCCACCTCAATTATCCAGACACATGATCACTCAGAAAGACATCAGCTTCTAGAGCCCATATATCTTTAACTGTCATCATAGGAACAAAATGAAGTGAAGGAAACACTAGCCACATGTCAGTGCTCTTAAAGGAAGTACATTTGACCACATTTTTTTCATTTGTATCTTGACAGTTTCTTGGCATGCTGTAATATAAAATTCGAGCAGACAGGATCCATGATAATTCAATTAGTGGAAAAGTCAATACTGGGCAAGATCTATTTGGCCGCTGAATGACATAGTTGTGGAAACGACTATTAATGTTTTGAATGGAGTGGACATTTAAATGAGAGTTTCTTCCCTGACAGACTTCCAGATACTGATTGCTGCCAATATTTTCCTACATTGCAACAGTCACTGTACTTCATAGGCTGTGAGGTGCTTTGATATGTTCTCTGGTCATGTAAAGTAAAGTCACCATAGTCCCAGATGACTAGAAGCTGCTCCCCCTTTGAGGGGAGAGCTGACAAGTGGTGATTTAACCTGAGGATCGCCACACCTCAGGCAAGGAGGCAAGGTTGAGAACGTGGATCTTCATGATAACCTCAGCCAGTATGGGAATTGAACCTGCACTGTTGGTATCGTTCTGCATCACAAACCAGCTGTCCAGTCAACTGCACAAAGATCCTTTTATAAATGCAAATTCTTTCTTTGTAAAAATAGTTGATCAGTGTAATACGTTCATGGAGGCGAAAGTCCCGTCACCAAGTTACTTTATTTACACCATACATCTGTACACAGCCAGCTCTCGAGCTGCTCCCTGCTGAATGCAGGCTGGGAGTCTGACACACCTGCTTTAAATAGGGAGCATGAGGCCCCCTGATTTAATCATCAATTAGGACTCATCAGGTAGTTCTTTTTGGGTAGAACCAAATAAACAAAACTAAATTAACTTAGGGACAACTCAAAAGGGGCAGCTCCCTAAAAGGAGGGGGAACCGCCCGGGGGCCTCATCAGGTATTTCCTTTGATACCAACCAAATAAACGAACTCAAATTAACTTAGAGACAAATTAAAAGGGGCAGCTCCCCAAAAGGAAGGGGGGACAGCCCGAACCAAAAACAAAGTCGAAAGGAAACTTAAAACATCAAACCAAAAGGTGATTATCAGGGTTGATAATACACCCTAGCCCCTGTGGTGCCCAACGGGCAGGGCCTCATCAGGTACTTCATATTCTAGCAAGCCAACCTCATTATCTTGGTTGAAGTCATCACAATCAGGAATCTCTTCTGCCTCATCTTCTTCTTATTTGTCTCCTGGGTATGGATGAATGCCTTCCTTCTCCATCTGTTTATACCTCTGGCAAGATTATATTGCAGGAAGTATTTAGGCCTGAATTTTTGCTCCTGGATATGGAGCGCAGTGATGGGACATTTCCTGGCACGGCAAACCCAGGAGAAAGTGCCCTGGAAGTTGACATTTTTTTTCAGGGATGGTGGCATTCTCTAGGAATTGGACAACATGACCCTGGAATGAGTGTGGAGGCTGCTGGGTGCAGAGGTGGGCTGGGCAGAAGGCCTGCCTTGGTGCATTGAAACTTTGGCAATGATTTTTTTAAAAAGCATTGAAACCAAAAGCACTCCTCACTCCTCACACCTCTACATACTCCCCATGCCTCATCCATGTCAAATGTGCCACTTCATGCCCCCTCCCACCCCATGATCCCCACACTCTCCATGCCAACCTATCCCACTCCAGCCACCTCCATGGCCTTTTCCAACTCTCATGCCAACTTTGTACAATTCATACCCCCCTCGACCACCATTACCCTTTGACTTACACTTACATGCCAACTAACCCATTACTCACCATGGGCAGACATCAAGAGCCATGTTAGATTAAATAAATTAATGTTCTGAGTTTCTATTACAGATGTTATTTGTTTAAAAAAAAAACTCATTCATGTGAAAATCCCAATCTAAGTCCATTTGCACCCTTGCAAAAATGGTAGGTGCCATGTTCATGGTTGGGACTTCCATAATTCAGTCAATTCTCCACTATTCTCACAATGATGGAGAGTTTGGCTATCATTGCAAAAATTCAGGCCTTAGTGTTATTCTGTGAGTGGTGCCCCAGACTCTACATTCTGCCACTGTTTATTTACATGCAGTGCATTTGCATTCAGTGCTAGTTGTCTGGATAAATAATCACATCTTTCTCCATTAACAATGTATTAGTCATTTTCTTGAAGTGTGTACGTTGCATATTGACTGATGTCGCTGATGTTCACTGCGGCAGCTCAGAATTAGCCAACGACATGAACACTTAATGCAGTGCTCCTTGACAACCAAATGCAGTGTTGTTCCTATGATAGGAGATGGGAGGTCAGTTTCCAGAAAATTGCACAACTAATTCACTGATTCATGAATGAAGCACAAATTGTGCAGACAGCTTTTCTCAGAATTGCAAGCTACGAGTTCCTTTGACTGTAAATATGATCTGTGGCTAACAACTGGTGCAGGCAGTCCATCCCTGGTGTTATCTAACCTGGCTGACATCTGCCTTTTCTCTTGTTCTCCAAATATCAATAAATATCAGGTGCCCATAGAAATGTCTATGTTGTAACCGAAAAGTGAGACAAACAAAAAGAACAGTCAAAGCTCTTGGCCCAGAACTTATAAAAGTATCTGGACCCTCCAAAATAGAAAAGAAACTGACATCGTAAGTGTACCTCTAAACTGCTATTTCAATGTTCAACCCATGTCCCTTTATATGTAAAATTTCTGATAGTATTGAATGACCCTCTTTGTTAAACCCTGTTTTCTACCTGGTTTCCAGAACCCAGACTCCCAACATCTCCCCCCGAGCTCTAGAAATTCCCCGCATCCCGCCGCGCCCCCCCCCCCCCCCGCCCCCCCACCCACTCCTCACAAAGGTCCACAGCTCTTACCTGTCTTCAGCAGTCATTGCTGTTCTTCATTCTCCTCCTTGCAGTTCCGGCAATGCCCACTGCTTGAGTTCTGGTTCTTCCAGGACTGCAAAAGCTGCTGGCCAATCTTCAGGATGGGACTTTCTGGGCGCAAGTCCCGCTGTGAGCTTGTTTAGCCCGCTGGCAGCACGTTAAGGCGGCAGCATAGGATTCTTACAGCTGTGTTGGCTAACAGTAGACTTCCCTTCCAGAGGAGAGAAAACAGTCTGTACCCAACCACACCCTCCACCCCCAAGCTCCATAAAATTCAGTCCCATGACACTGGGTGTTTTTCTAATCAGAATGAATGAGTGCAATGAGGTCTCAATCCAGGGGATCTTTAAGAGCAATTTTAGCTGGAATTCCTCCTTTGGACTCTGTTGCAATAACTTATCTTTATTATCTAATGTTCTCTATTAATGTCAAAGCTACAACAATCAGATGTATCAAACTATTTTGTATATGTAGCAATTTTTAATGACTAGATATATGTCAATTGCAGTTTTTAATCGAAACTCTAACATCCCAGGAAGAAACTTTATGAAAAATTAAATTTACAGTCAGGCTGAACCTCGCTGAATGTTTATTCTTTGTTTCTGCTGTCCATAGAAATTAAATATGTGTTGTAATTAGATTATCTCTCCATCAGCATTTCAAAATCCTGCCGAAGTCTTCACCACTTTCTTTCATAGCTCAGCAATCACATAACTATGAAATAAGATTGATAAATCATCGTACTGGCAAACAACCAGAAGAACTATGACCAAAATCTGTGGTGAAGTCATATAAATGATATGATGAGTGCTTATTGTAAAAATGCTTTACTATTTGTCCACCAGTTTCTAAGTTTCTAACGCACTGTACTAGTACTCTTAATGGACAGCAAGTCCCACCCTGAAGATTGGTCAACAGCTTTAGCCATCTTGGTAGCACCAGGTGCTTTAATCTGGTCAATGAGTTTTCAGAACATGAAGCCAATTGTGAATATTATACCAAGGTTGTGTGTCAGTGGTGACCTTTGGGCAGTTGCAATGTATTCTTTATCTTTTGATTATGTTTCGTGAAGTACAATGATTAGTTTGAGAACTACATGTGACTACTGCATATTCAGATGCAATAAAGAGATGTGTTAAAAAGAAGAAAGTGGACAAGAATGTTTAACAAATGTATGGCAGGCTGTAGGAACACTGGCAGGCTAGTAAGAATATTACAGTTTTATGGCATTGTTTTTTTCTTTTACATTACGTCAGATTGATGGCATCTGGCAAGCGGTTTTGTTGAGAAAAATGTGTCTGAACTTTAATCCAGCCTGACCTTCCGTAGATGACTGAAGAGTCTGTTCGAAAGGCATCATTTCAAGTGTGTGGGAGAGATTTCCCACGTAGTCTCTTCAAATTGCAAATCGTTCAGAATGAACTGTAAAAGAGCATTTTCTTTACTGCAGAATAAAACAAAAAGCAAAGCAAACAGCACACAAAAAATGCCATCTTCACATTCATTTCAGCCATCGCAAAAGATGCATTTTTAGATATTGGATACAAAACATATCTTACAGTTTTTTAATCAGCTGGTAAAATTTGTTAACCTATTATCCTTAACTATACTCCTTGTACACCTATGACTGTGGCCAAATTCCCCTCCAACTCGATTTTCAAGTTTGCTGATGACACCCCAGTAGTGGGTCAGATCTCAAACAATGACGAGACACAGTACAGGAAAGAGATAGAGAATCCGGTGAACTCATGCAATGACAATAATCTCTCCCTCAAAGTCAACAAAACAGAGATAGTCATCGATTTCAGGAAGTGTAGTGGCGAACACGCCCCGTCTACGCTAATGGGACAAAGTAGAAATGGTCGAGCGCTTTCAGTTTTTAGGTGTCCAGATCATCAATAACCTATCCTGGTCCCTCCATGCCAACTAAGGAAATTTGGTATGTCCACTATGACTCCCACCAACTTTTACAGATGCACCATAGAAAGCATTCTTTCTGGTTGTATCACAGCTTGGTATGGCTCCTGTTCTGTCCAAGACTACAAGAAACTACAAAAGGTTGTGAACGAAGCCCAGTCCATCACTCAAACCAGCCTCCCCATTGACACTGTCTACACTTCCCGCCACCTCGGAAAAGCAGCCAGCATAATTAAGGACGCCAAGCACCCTGGACATTCTCTCTTCCACCTTCTTCCATCAGGAAAAAGATACAAAAGTCTGAAGACATGTACCAACCAACTCAAGAACAGCTCCTTCCCTGCTGCCTTCAGGCTTCTGAAAGGGCCTACCTTGCATTAAGTTGATCTTTCTCTACATCCTAGCTATGACTGTACCACTACATTCTGCACTCTCTCATTTTCTTCTCTGTGTACAGTCTGCTTTGTCTGTATAGCGCACAAGAAACAATACTTTTCACTGTACCCTAATACATGTGACAATAATAAATCAAATTAAATCAAGTGCTACCTAGGTTCCTGCTGTAGCATTTGACCTATTTGTTCTTACTGTAATTTGACAAAAATGTGAACGGTACCAATTCTATAGGACTGTGGATTTTCAAGCTATCTTATCTGGAACTTTTGGTATAAATTAGATTCATATGCAGGTCATTGGTACAGGTAAGAAATCCTACCTATTTGGTAACTGATTTCTACTACTATTGTGCTGTTATAGTGTTGCCACGAGTGTTCAAAGCTCAAAGCATAAATGCTCTATTTAACAAAACTGAGGGTTGTGGTTAACAAATAAATATTAGCTAATTAGTATTTAAACATTACAATTTATCTTACTCTTCCATCTGTAGACAAAATATTCTAGAATATAAGGAACTTGTATTGTGAGTTTAGTCTGATGTCCCAATGGACTATAACATAGGATGTTAAATTGCAAGTTCACATTGGTAATTTCCTGATTGTAACCCTGCCTTTAGGGGTAGGTGAACTGGCATAGCTCTGGTATGTTTATTAAATTGATGCAGTTTCCTAACTGGACTCCAATTTCTTATTGGCAAAAGAAACTCAATATCAAAAAGAAGCATTTAGCATACTTTCACCTCTTCGCTTCAAGTAGAATAGTCATTCGTCAAATAATTTGAGCTGGTTTGTGCCATTGTTAGACAGGAACACAATCCTCACTGACTAAAGTTTAACACTAGGCTTGAGTTGAGTTAACTGATATCAGCCAGAGGCAGGGAGCTTTAACTGGCCCCAAGTCCCTTGGGTTAGAGAAGCTGACATTGGCTAGGGTTCTTGCACCTGATTACAATTCAGTGACCCTTCTGTAAGTGTAGATCCGATGTAGAGATGGAGTTGGGTTTAGTTTTGATGCCCAGTAGTAGTCTACAGCCATGAGAATCAAGCCTCACATGAAGATTCAATGTACCAGAGGATACTCAATATCCATTGAGTCAGTCCAGCAAGAGTTGGGACCTTCAGGAGAGCTAAGAAGAAAATTATTGCAAATGGTAAAGTTTTTAATGTGAGCATGACAGCAATGTACAATTTATTGCAGCTGTCAGAACAGATTCAGCAAACTGCTAAAAGTAACTCAGAAGTGTGGTGTGAGTTCGCGATGGTTTTGTGATGATTGAAAACAACTGCATGCTCTAAATGTGTTCAAAGATTGTCTGCATAGGGAAACCAGTAGTAGAACATTAATTAACATTAATTTAGTTTGACTTCTGCACTCGAATTTCCCACCGTACCTTCAAATAAATGCTGCATTTTCTGACAAAGTAACTTTACTTCATATCCTTAATAAGTCTGACAGCGCCAGTTCTTTGTGAGTAAGGGATGGCAATGGCCTCGTGGTATTATCACTAGACTATTAATCCAGTTAATGTTCTGGGGACCCAGTTTTGAATCCCGCCACAACAGATGGTGGAATATGAATTCAATAAAAAATATCTGGAGTTAAGAATCTAATGACGACCATGAAACCATTGTTGGAATAACCCATCTGGTTCACTGGGGAAGGAAATCTGCGTCCTTACCCGTCTGGCCTATGTGTGGCTCCAGAGCCACGGACGTGTGGCTCCAGAGCCACGGAAGTGTGGCTGACTCTCAACTGCCCTCGGGCAACAAGGGATGGACAATAAATGCTGGTCAGCCAGTGACGTCCGTGTCCCACAAATGAATAAGAGTTGTACTGCAGTTTCTTCTGGTTCACAAGTTTTTAAGTTATAAATTTCTGAGCTTTCTTATATGCAGTAAAACCTATTCTGGAAAGTAAGTTTATCATACTTTAAGTTTAAAGTTGCTTTATTAGTAACACAAGTAGGCTTAGCTCCAGGGACCCGGGTTCAATTCCCAGCATGGGTCACTATCTGTACGGAATTTGTAAGTTCTCCCTGTGTCTGCGCGGGTTTCCCCCGGGTGCTCCGGTTTCCTCCCACAGTCCAAAAGATGTACCAATTAGGTGCTTTGCCCATGCTAAATTCTCCCCCAGTGGACCCAAACAGGCACCAGAATGTGGCAACTAGGGGATTTTCACAGCAACTTCATTGCAGTATTGATGTAAGTGAACTTGTGACACTAATAAATAAACTTAGATGGTCAAGATTGTGCATTTGAAAGGTACAGTCTGAGGACCCTTGGTGAGTTGCTGCAGTGCATCTTGTAGATGATACACACTGCTGCCACTGTGTGTTGGTGGTCGAGAATATTTAGGGTGTTGGATAGAGTGCCAATCAAGCAAGCTGTTTTGTTCTGGATGGTGTCGAGCTTCTTGTGTTTTGTTGGAGCTGCATTCATCCAGTCAAGCAAAGAGTATTCCGTCACAATCCTCACTTGTGCCTCATAGATGGTGGACAGGCTTTGGGAAGTCAGGAGGTGAGTTACACCCTGTAGAATTCTAAGTCTCTGACCTGCTCTTGTTGCCACAGTATTTCTATGGCTAGTCCAGTTCAGTATCTGGTCAATGGTGACCCTCCAGGATGTTAACAGTGGGGGTTTCAGCAATGGTAGTGCTATTGAATATCAAGCAGAGATGGTTAGATTCTCTCTTGTAGGAGATGGTCATTGTCTGGCACTTAAGTGGCAAGTAACATTCACACCACACATCAGCCCAAGCCTGAATATTGTCTAGGTCTTGCTGCATATGGACACAAACTGCTTCAATATTGGAGGAGCTGTAAATGGTGCTGAATATTGTGCAAACATCAGCGAACATTTCAACCTCTGACCTTATGATGGATGATCTTTAATGAAGCAGCTGAAGATAATTGGGCGTCAGACACTATCCTGAGGAACACCTGCAGTCATGTCCTGGGAATGAGATGATTGACCTCCAACAAACACAAACATCTTCCTTTGTGCAAGGTATGACTCCAACAGATGATGAGTTTTCCCCCTGATTTCCATTGACTCCAGTTTTGCTGGGACTCTTTACCTCCTCACCCACTTCCCTTATCCACCTAACCCCTTAGCCCAACCCGCTCTGTTCCCTTACCCAACTTATTCCCTACCAATTTACCTTACCTACCGACCCACTTACCCAACCTGCCCACTTACCTATGCTATCCTTCCCCATCATTTCCCCATGCCTCCTTACCCACCCTGCATCCCTACCCAATTACTCCACCCAACCCCCATGTCCCACCCTACCCACTTACCCACATACCTCATTCACCCTACCCACATACCTTAAGGCACTTATACAATTACTGTTTTTTCATAGCTTTGCAAGAGAACCTTTGAGAGATTTGGACCTAGATGTTCATTGTGATGGAGAGACACACTGTTGTGATGAAAATCCAAGAAAATAGCTGAAAATTCTAAGTCTAGCCCCTGAACCCAGCATTTCCTATTTTTGTAGGGATAGACTGAAGTCTGGGCAGGGTTCAGGCATGTGCAATTCGCGGAGGCAGCTGGCCATTTAAATCATCAGCTATCTGCAATGAATTTGGATTTTGGTAGCCCAGGAGAGTGTAACATGGAGTGTGCAGATTAGACCAGGTGAGAACAGGTTTGATCATGGTGGATTCATTTGGATAGTCAGGGTTCCTCTTTGGAGAGTTAGTGAATTCCTTTGGATTGTTAAATTTAAAAATGATTACACACTTATTACTCATTGGAACTGGCTAGCTGTCAAAGAACTGTCTAAGTTCAAGGGACTGTCACAGAACAGTCCAGTTGCGGGCAATTGGGATTAGCTTAGAGGTTTTTAAAAAAAAGGGCGGCATGGACAAGTTGGGCTGAAGGGCCTGTTTCCATGCTGTAAACCTCTATGACTCTATGAGTTGTTGAAGAACTGTCCAGCTGTCACGGAACTGTTTAACTCTCAAGGAACTGTCACGAAAATGTCAAAGCTGTCAAGCAAGTGTCCAATATTTATGTCTGTATCATAGAAGTCATTGTGGATAAGTGGAGTTAAGGTCACAGTGAGATCAGCCATGATCTTACTGAATGGCAGAGCAAGCACAAGGGGCTGAATGACCTAGGCCTGCTCCAAATTTGTATGTTGGTGTGTAATGATACTTGGTTGGTTAACTTTGAGGGTGTAAGGGCAAAGACTGATGGGGGGATGGGGGTGGGGATCATGGGTTGGCATAGCTATGTGAGGGCCATGGGAGGTGGGTGGGGGCATAGGTTGGCACAGATGGACTTCGTATAGAGGGGGTGAGGGATTGAAGGATGTTTTTTGCTTTAATCTTATATTGATTTAAACGTAGTGCCGGTGCACAGAGGCAGGCCTTTCACCCAGCCCACTTCCACACTCAACAATCTCCACCCTTGTTACAGGGTTGCCCATCCCGATTCTGATTTAAGCCTGCTCACCTGAACTGAAAATCTGACCTATGGGTGGACATTTTCAAAGGGCACATTCACAGTGTCTGGAAATCTCCCAATCCTGTCCACCCGACCGGGGGTGAAGTCTGGGCCTTAAACTCTTATCATATTACATAAGTTAGTGCCATAAAAAGGGACGTGGCTTTTGCGTGGATTCCCTATGCTAATATCGCTGAGGTTTCCTGCACTTAGTAAGTTTGGAAGGATCCTCCAATGGTAGGTTGTCCAGAAAAATCAGAGGAAGATAAGCTTGTAATGGGGCATTAGAAGATTCTCACTTAATCCTCAGTTCACCTCCACACACGTACGTTGCAGCAAGGGTCACTGAATAGCAACTGGGAATGGCAATCTTGTGATTTTGTTTGCCCTGCTGTTTTTTTTATCCTAAAAGTTCTGAGGCCCATTGTAGACCTTCTGCCACTCTGACTGATTTCAGTTAAATTGATAGGGACAGAAACAGAACCTGGTCTGCAAGGCTCATTTAGTTACATTAATCCAAAAGCAAACTATTGCTGATGTTGGAAATCTGAAATAAAAACAGAAAATGCCAGAAGTACTCAGCAGGTCAGGCAACATCTATGGAGAGAGAAATAAAGTTAATATTTACGGTCATCACATTTCTGTCTCCACAAATCGGACCTGCTGAGTACTTATAGCATTTGCTGTTTTTATTTCGTTTGGTGACAACAGGCAAACGGGGATGCCAGGGAGATTACTCTTTTAAAACCAACATTGAAATTTAAAAACACTTTGTGGTTGATTTTAGGATCCGTGATTAATTATAAATTAGGTATTTACTAACTGGCTCATTTTTATATAGAAGTGCATATGTTTCCAGGAAATTTGAGCAAAATGCAGACTGTGTGATATATAGATTTGATTTTTTTCTGTGCAAAGTACTGTTGTGCAATTGAAATTCTGATAAAGTTGTGAAAGAAAGATAGTTCACTTCATTTGAAAAACACCCAACAATATAATTACAGATACTAATTTTCTGCACCTGGGTTAGATCTGAGGAGGGCATTTTGAGTTATATAACATCAGGATGAAAGCATTGTCTGCGGTGAGATTAATTTGATATGGCAAATCACACCAGAAGCATAACACACAAAATTAAATTACATTCTTTCAATGTGTATTAATTAAAATATTGTTACAGACAGGAGGGGAATTAATTTAAACAGCCTCGGTTTCTCCTCTCACTACCCATCTGTAAACAGAAAGGTGTTTTTGATTTCCACTTTTAAAACTGGTGGTGTGTTTTCCCCAACCCTTAAACTTGCAGTGTTCCAATCCTCTATGAACAACTTGCACAGCAAACTCGTGGTAAGGTGAAATGAAAGGGGTTGGTATATTTCACACAGTAAGTAGTTTCACAACACCAGGTTAAAGTCCAACAGGTTTATTTAGTAGCACGAGCTTTCGGAGCGCTCCTCCTTCATCAGGTGAGTGCCTCTGGAGAGGATTCTTAGAGACAGGATGTATGTGCATTTAGAACGGAGCAATCTCATTAGTGACAGACAGCATGGTTTTGTAAGAGGGAGGTCGTGCCTTACAAATTTGGTGGAGTTTTTTGAGGAAGTGACAAAAACGGTTGATGAAGGAAGGGCCGTGGATGTCATCTATATGGATTTCAGTAAGGCATTTGACAAAGTCCCACATGGCAGGTTGGTTAAGAAGGTTAAGGCTCATGGGATACAAGGAGAAGTGGCTCGATGGGTGGAGAATTGGCTTGGCCATAGGAGACAGAGGGTAGTGGTTGAAGGGTCTTTTTCCGGCTGGAGGTCTGTGACCAGTGGTGTTCCGCAGGGCTCTGTACTGGGACCTCTGCTATTTGTGATATATATAAATGATTTGGAAGAAGGTGTAACTGGTGTAATCAGCAAGTTTGCGGATGACACGAAGATGGCTGGAATTGCGGATAGCGAAGAGCATTGTCGGGCAATACAGCAGGATATAGATAGGCTGGAAAATTGGGCGGAGAGGTGGCAGATGGAATTTAATCCGGATAAATGCGAAGTGATGCATTTTGGAAGAAATAATGTAGGGAGGAGTTATACAATAAATGGCAGAGTCATCAGGAGTATAGAAACACAGAGGGACCTAGGTGTGCAAGTCCACAAATCCTTGAAGGTGGCAACACAGGTGGAGAAGGTGGTGAAGAAGGCATATGGTATGCTTGCCTTTATAGGACGGGGTATAGAGTATAAAAGCTGGAGTCTGATGATGCAGCTGTATAGAACGCTGGTTAGGCCACATTTGGAGTACTGCGTCCAGTTCTGGTCGCCGTACTACCAGAAGGACGTGGAGGCATTGGAGAGAGTGCAGAGAAGGTTTACCAGGATGTTGCCTGGTATGGAGGGTCTTAGCTATGAGGAGAGATTGGGTAGACTGGGGTTGTTCTCCTTGGAAAGACGGAGAATGAGGGGAGATCTAATAGAGGTATACAAGATTATGAAGGGTATAGATAGGGTGAACAGTGGGAAGCTTTTTCCCAGGTCGGAGGTGATGATCACGAGGGGTCACGGGCTCAAGCTGAGAGGGGCGAAGTATAACTCAGACATCAGAGGGACGTTTTTTACACAGAGGGTGGTGGGGGCCTGGAATGCGCTGCCAAGTAGGGTGGTGGAGGCAGGCACGCTGACATCGTTTAAGACTTACCTGGATAGTCACATGAGCAGCCTGGGAATGGAGGGATACAAACGATTGGTCTAGTTGGACCAAGGAGCGGTACAGGCTTGGAGGGCCGAAGGGCCTGTTTCCTGTGCTGTACTGTTCTTTGTTCTTTGTTTGTTCTTTATGAAGGAGCAGCGCTCTGAAAGCTCGTGCTACCAAATAAAGCTGTTGGACTTTAACCTGGTGTTGTGAGACTACTTACTGTGCCCACCCAGTCCAACGCCGGCATCTCCACATCATCAGTATTTCACACACATACACAAAACGCGACGAGGGGCTTAGTTCATCTTTTTGCACTCATACAATATTAAGGGACAGCAAAGAGGTTCAGGGCCCAACCACAATAAATACAAGTTAGGATTTTATGTGTGTCCAGAATCATGCAATATTCCTTCAGAAGGGTGGTTGGCTGTTGCAAGTGATCCGTCTTTCCAGAAACAAGGCTTCAAGACTTCCACTGGGGAGAAGGCATATAGAATTGAATTAGTCTTGAAGGCATATACAATGTGCCAGTAGTTCAGTAGTTCACAGTTTTGATGAGAGCCAGAGTTCTTTCTGCTGCCACTTGCTTGATGTTAAGATGGTAGACATCGCAGACTGCTTGTCCGGAGCTATTGTTTCTCTTCAGAGGTCAAACTGTAACTACCTATAACTTCCAACAGCTTGTTAAGCACTGCCCGCACCCACCCCCCCCCCCCCCCCCCCCACCCGCCCACAGGCATTGGAGCTCCTCCCTTGTCTTCTACCTTCCCCATTGACATTGGGGCTGTCCCCCCTTCCCTCAGACCACACATGAGGGGGAGCACCTCCCCATTGGAGGAGGGTTACACCCCTGCCAGAGCCCCCATGATACTGTCCCCTTCATGTGCCGCCCCTGCACTGCTCACTTGGCAGTCCCCTGGCACTGCCCACTTGGGAGTGTCACCAGGCAGGGCACGGCTAGGGTGCCAGGGCAATGTCCAGCCTTGTCCTTCACCCTTGAGGCCTCCAGGCACCTCTGTGCCCCTGGCACGGTCATCTTGACTGGTTTTCATCGTGGGCGGATGCTGCGGCATAACGCCCTTTATTCTATAAAAATTTATTTAAATTCATGGAAATCAGGTTCTGTCCTTGCTGACGTGTCACATTTCAGGAAGTGTGAGGTGTTAGCCTTTGTTCGCTTTCAAACTAATGAGAACCTTCCAGAAACTAGCATGTATCAGCTGGAGCCATTTTATTAGCCCAACAATTGTCCATTTCGAAAACCAGAGAAAAAAATTATAAAATAGACTGCCTGTCTCAACCGGGACAATGCTCTGAATTAACCCAGTGACAACACTGCCATAACATTGATATAAAGTATCTGTAGTACTATGTTCTGGTAAAACAATAAAATATAACAATAAAACAAGTAGAATCTTACCAGGCTGAGGAAAGGAATAAGATTGAGGCCCATGGTCAGCCCTTAGGTTGATAATGGAAATAAGGAAATTATACAAAAAATCAAGAGCTGAGGAGGAAATGATTGCAGTGAAACAGTCTGCGTACATACGTTAGTAGACCTGTGTGAAAGCAGTCTGTGATGTTTCAAAGATAGTTGCTAAATAGAATCAGTGTGGGAGCATAGATTTGTATAGATCTTCCCCATTAGACATCAATCCATTATCTTCCAATCATGATCCTCAATCCCCTGCGCCTTATTCATGACATGATGGTTGACGCTTGCAAAGGTTGTTGTGTACAAAATGTCTGCACCCACACTGCCACCATCCAGTGTTTCGTCAGAGCAACACAGACCCATGTTATTTACACTGATGGATCATTGTGTAATTCAGTAGAATATATTTCCTTCTCAGCAAGATTTCCTGTCATTAGCAACAAAACCTATCAATCTCTTCAACTTAAAAAAAACAACTTAACCCATTTTATTCATGAGTAATTCTATTTTTTAAAACCTGTGACAAACAGATTTCTGCCAGCTTCAGTGCTCTCCAAGCAACGTAGGATTAATTTCAGAGAAAATGATCTAGCTGTCGAGTAGGAGCAGGCAATGATTCCACTGCCTCAGAAATGTTCGGCTTTCATCATTTAAAATTTAAATTTCTTTGCATATTGGGTCTACAACAAAGTCCTGTCAGTAATAAAATGGAAGTATGAGGTCCAATGCCATTCTCTCCCAACAGCTCAGTGTGTGTTCCTTACCAGGAATGGTATTGAACCATACAAGGACAAGATATTAGGGCAAATTTTGCTGGAGCAGTGCATCTTACAGCCTGTTAGATCTTTTTCCTGCATCTTTTAGTTCAAAAGTGTTTTGCGCTGGAAGTGTGCATTAAATTGGTCCATTGAGTTTGATCCGTTCAATGTCTTGGATTCAGATGTTTTAAAGAAATCATGATGTGGAGATGCTGGCGTTGGACTGGGGTAAACACAGTAAGAAGTTTAACAACACCAGGTTAAAGTCCAACAGGTTTATTTGGTAGCAAAAGCCACACAAGCTTTCGAGGCTCTAAGCCCCTTCTTCAGGTGAGTGGGAATTCTGTTCACAAACAGAACTTATAAAGACACAGACTCAATTTACATGAATAATGGTTGGAATGCGAATACTTACAACTAATCCAGTCTTTAAGAAACAAAACAATGGGAGTGGAGAGAGCATCAAGACAGGCTAAAAAGATGTGTATTGTCTCCAGACAAGACAGCCAGTGAAACTCTGCAGGTCCACGCAACTGTGGGAGTTACAAATAGTGTGACATGAACCCAATATCCCGGTTGAGGCCGTTAAAGAAATCAGCCAGAGGCCAGTACTTGATCGTTTTTTAATGATTTCTAGTTGGAATATGTACACTGTGGACATCCTTGAGGATACCGGTGTCCTAGCATGAATCAGCACTTCAAGAAATAAAGGGGAAGAAATTGGCTCTTGCCATTTCATGTTTTTTTTTAATTAGCTTTCCCTGGCTATGGTCTTACCCCATAGACAAATCTTCTGAAATAAAATCCAAAATCTTTCTGCACTCTGTCCTCATAAAGATGCATAACCAAGGAGCTTAATAAACCAAGGGGCTTAATAAACCAAGGGCGGCACGGTCGCACAATGGTTAGCACTGCTGCCTCACAGAGCCAAGGACTAAGGTTCGATTCCCAGCTTGGATCACTGTCTGTGTGGAGTCTGCATGTTCTCGCTGTGTCCGTGAGCGTTTCCTCTGGGTGCTCTGGTTTCCTCCCACAGTCCAAAACATGTGCTGGTTAGGTGCATTGGCCATGTTAGATTCTCCCTCAGTGTACCGGAACAGGTGCCACAGTGTGGCGACTAGGGGATCTTCATAGTAAATTCATTGCAGTGTTAATGTAAGCCTACTTGTGACACTAATAAATAATAATAAAACTTCATAAATAATATTAACCTACATGCAATAATCTTACAAATTTAATGTATCATGTTCAAGATAGCAAAAATCATCACATGCATTTGACCAAATTAACTTCTTGTAAATTATTCTACAGAATATAGGTGTCACAGGTTAGGCCAGAATGTTTATTGCTCATCCCTAATTGCCCTTAAGAAGATGGTGGTGAGCCACCTTCTTAAACTGCTGCAATGCATGTTTGGGAGGGGGTTCCAGGATTTTGACCCAGCGACAGTGAAGTCAGGATGGTGAGTGGCTTGGAGGGGAACCAGCAGGTGGTGGTGTTCTCATGCATCTCTGCCTTCTAGGTGGCAGAGATCACAGGTTTGGAAGGCACTGTCAAAGAAACCAACATACATCTTTACATTTAAATAGAATCATACAGCACAGAAGAAAGGTATCTGACTCACTCGGCAGAATTTTCCCACCTGCGGGATCTTCCAGTCTTGCTGACGGCGCACCTGTGCCGTACGTTTCCCGCAGTATGGGGTGGATTCAATGGGAAATCTCATTGACAGTGATGGGACCAGAAGATCCCTCTACCAGCCAATGGCTGGCTGTCCCCTGCCACAGGAAACATGTCATGGGGTGGGGAGGGGGCAGAGAATCCCACCCATTGTGTCTGCGCCAGCTCTAGCTATGGAATTAGACCCACTCTCATACTCTCTATCCATAGCCCTTCATTTATTCCCCTTCAAATATTTATCCAATTCCCTTGGAAAGTCATTGCTGAATCTGCCTCCATCACCCTTTTGGGGAGAACATTCCAGATCATCGTAGCTCACTGCATAATAAACATTCTCCTTATTTCCCCTCTGTTCATTTACTGACCTTCTGCCATTGAAACCCATTTTCTCTGTTTGCTCCATCAAAACCTCTTATAATTTTGACCATTTCTATTAAATCTCCCCCTAATCTCTCTGTTTGAAGGAGAAATTCCTGGTGTCTCTCATCTCTCCACATTGTTGAAGCATGAGCCTGATGCTGCCCAGACTCTCAGAATGGCAAAATTCTGCGCTGAGGCAGACAGATCCGGCAAGATCCACTCTCACACATCCCAGTGGTTTGGATTTGGCAAGTCTAGTCTTTTAGCAACCTTCCTCTTCAGCCTTCCTCCCAGTGGTGCAGAAATTCAGGACCCACCAATAGGAACAGCATTGTGAACCAACAATTACCATGCGTTCTGCCGAATTGAGAAGGAGATGAGCAGTGCAGTTTAATGCAATGGGCTATAGGACACACTCCTGATCAAGAGATCTGAAATTAGCAGGAGCTAACCAGGGAGGATTGTCCTTTTGATTCTGATTCAGTGAGGTGGAGATGCATTTTGAAAGAACCGCTGCACTTTTTGTCTTGAGCTGACATGAACTCTTGAGCCAGCGCGGTGGCACAGCACCTAGCACTGCTGCCTCACAGCACCAGAGACCCAGGTTCAATTCCAGCCTTGGGTCACTGTCTGTGTGGAGGTTGCACATTCTCCCCGTGTCTGCGTGGGTTTGCTCCGGGTGCTCTGGTTTCCTCCCACAGTCCAAAGATGTGTGGGTTAGGTTGATTGGCCGTGCTAAATTGACCCTAGTGTCAGGGGGATTAGCAGGATAAAATGTGTGGGGTTACAGGAATAGGGCCTGGGTGAAATTGTGGTCGGCACAGTCTCGATGGGCTGAATGGCCTCCTTCTGTACTGTCGGGATTCTATGAAAACCACTTTATTACAGATGTAATCATATAATCGTCTCATTGAGAACCCCTCATATGCAGGCATATACATAGATACATGCTAATCACTTAGCTTCAAATTAATAAACAGCGGAACAGAAAGGGGTGAACTTGGCCTGACTCTGCATAATCTTTCTCCACAAATTCCCACTGTTAGGTGACAGTGTGCAGAGCAGTTGGAGCCTCGGCACAACTCTGGCTCCATTTGCAGCTTCTCACACAGGAAAGAGCCCCGGGGAAGCTAACAGTTGGAGAGACAGGCCAATCGGAGGCAGGGTTAACCACCAGCTTCAGCCAATTAAATGCCGTACTAGGTATGATACAACTTCACTGAGAAGTGTAGCAGCCAATGGAAAGACATGTTCCAGGAAATAACCAAGGAGTTTAAAGAGCTGGTGAGGAAATGAGAAAAGAGGGACGGGAGTGGACAGTGCTCTAAGGTGGCAAGGTGAGCAACTTAATCACTCATTTTTGCGGCCCCCCCCATAGTTTCGGTATCCTGTGCTATGGCAAGTTTCATTGTAAATCTGCCTCTGAGGAGCCCCTCCTTTTCAGACACTCTTTGACCCAAGGAGGTCCTTCACAACAACAGAACCATCTGCTCACAACAACCCCAACCACCTTTTCATTACCAGGGCTTGCCTGACTGGCTCCAAAGCCCCAAGATCCCACTTACTGGCTTCTGAAGGTGCCACCATCTATCCATTGTATCCACTTCATCCAGGTGCAGTTTTAGCAGTGACCAGATCGTCTGGTGGCACTGCTGAGCTGCTGGCTCTGTGATTGGCTCACAGCTCCAGGGGGTAGACAGCTGCCCCTAGAAACAGCCAATTTATTGGCTGCTGCAGACAAGCGGCAGCTCTAGGCCCCACAGATTGAGGAAGTGGGTTTGGCGCTGCCCAGATAGTTATAATAAACAAAGTTTCTACACTGGATTTCATCCTAGGTGCAGCTCGTATACTTCTATATCCTTTCTTATGTCAGCATGACAACAGCTATGCTGTTCTCCACTCCCTGATTAAGATAAAAGTATCAAAACAGAGCCTTCCCTTCCTGCAGAACTAACAGTTATGTCCTTGTACCTCTGATCCATGTGTACCTCCAATTCATGGCACTTCATCAACAAAACATTTCTTTCTATTTCTGATAACTATTCGACCTTGAGAGTCTGCTGCTTCCCAGCATTGCAGATCCTCCAAACATTTGCCATTATTACAAGACATTTGTCTCCTATCTTGTCTATTGCCACAGATATCAGTTTCTTATCTATTTCCCATGTAGAGCTATCTTCTCAAAACATACAGAACAGTGCAGACATAGATTAACTGTTTCAAAATGTTCTGGCTTAATATTATGCTATTGTGAAAAATAACATTTTCCACAACTATGGCGTGCTCAGTAACTATGTTCTCTTAAAAAAAAAGCAACGCACAGTGTGATAAACTAGCAGATTCCATCACCACCAAATTAGCAGCAGAACCTTTACTACTGCCTGATCAACCCCATCCATTCACCCAGTTATTATCCAACATTGCAACAATCCATTTGTAGTTTCTAGATTTTCTTTGTTCACGTTAGTGATCTGCAGGTTGTTCCTTCATCGCCCCAGTAAAAGAAAAAAGTTAAAAGACTGATTGTTTATACAGTATCAAATAGGAGTTACTATTGTGGAGTTATCAAAAATTTCAGGGTTTATTTTCTAAGAGCTAAGAAAACACATCAATATATCATTATTTTAAAATTAAGAATACCATACTTTAAAAAGTTAGATATGCTGATAAAGCATTTGTGGATGCAAAATACTTACAAACGAGCTCCATTAGATGGTGCCACAGTATAAAAAATTCACCAAGCTAGCTGGTGGATCCCTCAAAATCTTCAATTAATATTCACAATAATATTGTTTGAAATAAGCAGATTATGCAAAACCAATAAAACATTTGCTTTACTTCATCACTGAAACACATGGGTTTATGTGTTGAGAAATGTCATATTTTTAAATTTAATTTGTTTGGGATTTGGGGCATTTATAATTGATGGCTACAATTTTGTTTGGTGGATAAGTGTTTAAAGAAAGGGCTGTAGGCTGGAGTATTTATTTCTCTGTGGGAGTAGTTGAGTTTATTTCTTGTTCCATGTGTGGGATGGGTTGAAAGTCTGGGTGCTGAGATTGGAACTAAATTATGTATTGGGGAAGGAGGGATGAATTTCGACATGGTTGGGTTTGCAACTAATTTGCATTTACCAAATTTCAACACAATCAATCACTGTGAGCGATTCACTTCTCGGTTTCCTTTTCTACAAAATGCTCATGCCTGAGGAAAGGTCTTTAATCCACCTGATTACATGCAGAACAACCCTACACCCTGCCAGCACAAGATGCTGTATCGAGCATTTTTAAAATGATTCCAAGGTTTCACCTCCGTCAGTCAGCTCAGAAATCCATTCCTTTTCGCTGCCTCTATTCCTCTGCTCAACTTGCCCCCTGTTGAAAATGAACCAAAACATGTATTTGCTTACTGGCCATAAACATAATTTCAAAATGTATAATGTCAATCTCTTAAAGGAATTGTATGCTTTCTGTTTTGACCCAATGCACCTTTAAACTAAACTCTGTAAATCATTCCAATGCTCATGATCCAAAATATAAAGCTACCATAGCGAAAAGCCAGTAAGTCATTTTGGTGCATGAGTCCACAAACAGCAACAGCTCTCTAACATCTTAATGACCATTATTCATCTATAAGATTAAACAGTGACACCATGGCAGTCTGCGATCCCATAGCTGCAGCAGAGGAGGAATTTCAGTCCAATGGATTGCTCTGTCTAGCGGAAGTATATTCCAGCATTAGAGTTTAAAGTTACAGTTTATTTATTAGTGCAACAAGTAGGCTTACATTAACACTGCAATGAAGTTACTGTGAAAACCCCTAGTCACCACACTCCGACGCCTGTTCGGGTACATTGAAGGAGAACTTAGCATGGCCAATGCACCTAATCAGCACGTCTTTCAGACAGTGGGAGGAAACCGGAGCATCCGAAGGAAAGCCACGCAGACACGGGGAGAACGTGCAGACTCCGCACAGACAGTGACCCAAGCCGGGAATGGAACCCATGTCTCTGGTGCTGTGAGACAGCAGTGCTAACCAATGTGCCACCATGCTGCCCATTGGTGCACCCTGGGCAGGTTTTAATGTAAAATACAGTACCAGAAAGCCATGTTTAGTAGATGCCAACAGGACTGAGGGGACAACTTAAATTCTGCACGAGTCAATCTTCTAGAGCATTCTGGTCATGAACCCAGTGTGGAAACCCTTGTGGACCCCACTTCCACTGCTATATTGGTTATTATGCTGATGTCCAGTACAATTAATGGCCAGGGGGAGAAACCAGTGGAAAATCTAACTGCTAGCACCATTCAAATAACCCCATTACCTTTTAAATTGTCAGCACTCCAGAGGGCAAACGTAAGTTCTGTCCACATTTTTTCCCCATAATAGTATAATAAGTGAAGGTTTCACATAAGATTGTCCTGGGCTCCATTGTATTCTTCTCTTACGTTTTAATACTGCTCAAAAATGAACCTTTCAGGAACTGCTGTTGATTCTATTTCATTACAATTGCACAGTTTGTAAGACGTGACTCAAATTGGAGTTGAAAGTGTCTTTTTTTGTTTGGGAATTGACGTCACAACATATATTAATTTGCAGCACATAAGTGCCAGACATGTTGAACAAGAGAAAATCCCTTCACATTCAATGGCATTATCATTGCTAAATCCCCCATTATCAACATCCTGAGGTCTTACCATTGACCAGACGCTGAACTGGACCAGCCATATAAATACAGTAGCTACAGGAACAGGTCAAAGACTGGAAATTCTGCAGCGAGTAGTCCATCTCCTGGCTCCATTCAGATTGGAGGCAGGCCGGGGGGGTGGGGGAGGAGGATTCGAGGCTGGCCCGGATAAGTCCGGCAGGTCAGCAATCGGTGGGTGTGGAGGGGGAGGTCGGAGGGGCAGCATTGCAGGGTAGCAGGGCTGGCCAGTAATCGGGAGTCATGATATGGAGATGCCAGCGTTGGACTGGGATAAACACAGTAGGAGTTTTAACAACACCAGGTTAAAGTCCAACAGGTTCATTTGGTAGCAAATGCCATTAGCTTTCGGAGAGCTGCCCCTTCGTCAGATGGAGTAGATATCTGCTCTCAAACAGGGCATACAGAGACACAAAATCAAGTTACAGAATACTGATTAGAATGTGAATCTCTACAGCCAACCAGGTCTTAAAGATACAGACAATGTGAGTGGAGGGAGCATTAAGCACAGGTTAAAGAGATGTGTATTGTCTCCAGACAGGACAGCCAGTGAGATTCTGCAAGTCCAGGAGACAAGCTGTGGGGGTTACTGATAGTGTGACACGAACCCAAGAGCCCGGTTTAGGCCGTCCTCATGTGACACTTGTTCATGTCACACTATCAGTAACCCCCACAGCTTGCCTCCTACTCTAGTTTTTACACAAATTTGGCTCTTAGAATTTTTTTGGGAGAATCCTGGCCAATATGTTCAGCCTTTAGAAAAGCAAAAAGAAATATTCACCAGAGCTTTGCTGCCCCTAAAAACTCTAAAGTAATTGTTTTTTTAAAGTTACACATACCAAGGCCATTAGCAGGTTATACCAAATAAAGAAGCATTGTCAAAATATCGCTTACAAAAGTAATGCATTATTTAGTTTAAAATGTGCATATGATTTATGTGAAAATTTTTAATTGTAGCATAAATAGATGGAATAACATTACTCCGGTACAATGCAAATCTTTCATAGAAAAGTTTAATCAAAGCTGCATTGTCAGAGTTCGGGTCGAAAGCATCAGAAAGTGGTCATTGCTTTTTCACTTTCTGGGTTACACATAGAGCCAGTATCCCTGTGGTACAGTCAGGCGCTTACAGAAGACAATCAAATCATTGAAGCAACCAATGCTTACTAGTCAGTGCCATATACCACTGTGGTTTGTTATTGGAAGAATGTAAAGCATTGAATGCAGTTTGGAATTTTTTGGGTTTGATCTTTGGTTATTGCTGAGATAAGTGCTCTCTGCCAGGTAGTGGTTAGTCTGTTACTCGATGCTAAAATCAGCAAACCGATTTCAAAAGCGCAGCAGTTACATCCAAGCTGAGTAAGAGAGCATGGAATAACAGCAATCTGACTGAGTACACCAAACCATATCTCTACCAAGCCTGCATCCTCAGCACACTCCTCTACTGTGGCGTGACCTGGACAACAATCCTAGGAAGATTTGATTTGATTTATTATTGTCACACATATTGGGATACAGTGAAAAGTATTGATTCTTGCACACTATACAGACAAAACATACTGTTCATAGAGTACCTAGGGGAGAAGGAAAGGAGACTGTTCAGAATGTAGTATTATAGTCACAGCTATGGTGTGGAGAAACATCAGCTTAATATATGGTAGGTCCATTCAAAAGTCTGATGGCAGCAAGGAAGAAGTTGTCCTTGAGGCAAGAGAAATGGTTGAACGGTTTCTACCTTTGTTGTCTCAAACATATTTTGGGCAACTATTGGCAGGAGAAGGTCACCAATTCAAGTCCTGGAGTGCCAATAACGTCTGCACTGGCTTAACGATGTTCATCAGATGGATGATGGCTGTATATCCAAAGATTATGATGTGGAGATGCCGGCATTGGACTGGGGTAAACACAGTACAGGGTAAACACAGAGTTTTAACAACACCAGGTTAAAGCTAATGGCATTTGCTACCAAATAAACCTGTTGGACTTTAACCTGGTGTTGTTAAAACTCTTACTGTATCCAAAGATTATACAGTGAACTGGCCATTGGGTCAAGACCTCCTGAGCGTTCATGCCTCTTCTACAAGGACACCTGCAAGCATGGTGTGAAATGGGGGACATTCACACTAACAACTAGAAAACAGTTACTGATGGAAGCTGATTGTTTGGAGAGGCATTGGAAATGGCAAGCAGAACAGTAAGTTCAGCTGGTTAGGAAGAAGACCCAGAGAAAACAGAATTATGAACCTTCTCAGTCCACTGCCGTCCTCTTCAGTAAACACGGCAGATTCTGCTATGCCAGAGTGCGGCTACTGATTCACACCAAGCGATGCTTCACACAAGGTTGACCACCACAATGCAAGACATTTTCTTGAGAGATGGAAGGCTCACATTGTTACCAGGGTGGTTATGAGGGCACATAAGTTGTCTTGAGAGCCCTTAAGGGAAATAATCATTGCATGTCACTACCCTTGATGTTTTTTCATCTATGAAAATCAAACATATACATACATACACACATACATTATTTATATTTAAAGATATATATATTTTATACAATATATACAAATTAGCTGTCTCCATTAAACTTTTTTGTAATATTTAACATGTTACACCATTGGGTGAATATCATATTGGGGGGATACAGGAAAAAAAGATTCCCTAAATATTTGTAGCAAAGCCTTTCCCCTTCTATCTTAGATAGAAATATTCACTTTCTGTCCCAAGATACACCATTATTACCAATTGTGACATCAACACCAATGGCACAACTACTTTGTGTTCTCTTTGTCTAAAGTTCAGGTAGTTTAGTTGCTGCTTGGTGTTTCTCAAACCCATTAAATGTTTTCACCATCTGTCATCTGCTGCATGCTTTCATCCTATAGTTTCCCACCACTGATTTGAAATTTAGATGCAAAACACACTCAGTGTGAAACGGAGAAAGAGTGAATTAGATCTGATCAA
Organism: Mustelus asterias; assembly: GCF_964213995.1. Classification (NCBI taxonomy): domain Eukaryota; kingdom Metazoa; phylum Chordata; class Chondrichthyes; order Carcharhiniformes; family Triakidae; genus Mustelus; species Mustelus asterias. Next base: position 47,221,167 of record NC_135817.1, read on the forward strand.
GAATCCAGTCAATATATATATTATATACAACTTGCAATTGACTTTTTCATTCAGTAAACAAAGCAAAATGCTGCATGGAAGGTAAATGAGGCAAGTGCAGATTGCACACCTCTCTACCTCGGGCCTAATCAATCAACGAAAAGGACAAAGAAATGACCGTTATCAGGTTCACTTGTTTCTGACTGTGTAGATGGCCTTGAAGCTGCCTTCAGTATCCATTTGTACATCTCAGTGTATCATAGCAACCCACACCTTAAGCCAATATCTCCTATGAGGCACCTGATTCTTGTCTTATATTAGTTATGCTGATTTTATTCTGCAAATTTCACATCACTGCAGTATTTACTTGGGAAGAATATAAGAAATTCAATATAAAACAGGCAATATGTAATTGTACACTGTTAGGAAGGCCACCAGTAATCAAGAAAGCAGCTATACATAAGGTCACAACAAAATATTATGTTTTAGAGTTAAAATCTAATTTTGGCTGCCCACACTATACCATTATTTATATTGTAATAATTGAAAAAAGCCAAAATATCAGTGCTCTGTCCTATCATTAAAATTCATTTCGGCAATCAGAGACCTTTAAGAAGCTATATTTTTCACAGTGCTTTTTCAATTGCAATGTGAATGCTGGAATAACCCACCTCCAATTAATAATTTCTACTCTTCCATTAGAAGGGAGACACATCTGACTGAACACTAAATGTTAGTCCGATTAGTGCAAGAAATACGAGCTGTTTTTTTCACTGCTTTAATCAAGTTGTCCCAGGCAACTCCTGCCTTTGATAGGTATGTTTGTATGGATTTGCTATTCTAAAGCTGAGGTTTAATCCTGCAGATTGTGTCATCAAAGGGATATATAACTTGGAGCACTGGGGTTTCATCATTGCTTATCTCTCCCTAAAGACTGTCCCATTCTGGTATAATTGGGAGTTTCAATTTAAAAGACTTTCTGTTCTCTCCCAGGAATTTTAACACCCTTAAGAGGTCATTGTCCTAGAATCATGCAGCGCAGAAAAGGCCCTTCAGCCCATCGAGTCTGTACTGACAATAACTACCACTAAAGGCACGCTGATCCCATTTTTCTGCACTTTTCTGATATCCTTGAATGTTATGATAAATATTGGTGGGATAGCAGTTCTCTTTTAAAAATTCAATGTTTGTTGAAGAATGTTTTCTTCTTTTGCAGATCACAGGCGTTGTCCTATTGGCTGTTGGAGTATGGGGTAAACTCACCTTAGGCACCTACATCTCACTTGTTGCTGAGAATTCCACAAATGCCCCGTACGTACTCATTGGGACTGGCACCACCATAGTTGTTTTTGGCCTCTTTGGCTGCTTTGCAACATGTCGTGGAAGCCCATGGATGCTGAAACTGGTAAGTGGCACATAAAGAGTTTCAACACATTAAACACAGATATTTGTCATATCTAAAAACATCTTCATAGTTACTGGAGCTGTAATTAATAATAATATTGCAATTCTGTTAACCGACTAATTTAACAATATAAAATCATTCAAATGCATCTTGACAAATGGTGGGGCCTGGTTTTATTTACAATGTGTAAGTTCATTCAGACTGGAGTTGTGTGCTTATTGCATTCTTTTCTAGTTAATCAGATGGCACATGGTACAATGGCAAATTGTGGCAGACTGCCTTGCACACATTCTTGCTGGTATTTAGTCCTGCAGAAAGGTTGGAAGGTGATGGAATCATTATATTGAGGAATCAATTATTTGGTTTTACTGAACACGAACTTCATTTGCAGGAGGGGCAAAGAAAGGAAACATCTACTTAAATCCAAAACTGCTTTTTAAAAACAATTTCTAAAAATACAAATGCATATGTAATAAAATAAATAAATGTTAGAAGTACACAGCAAGTCTTTCAATGTCTGTAGAGCTTTGAGGAAGGCTCTTACATTTGTTATGTTTGGGATGGAAGGAGTGTATAGTTTCTCTAGCCCCACTACTCCACAGGTCTTTATTCACTCATCAAAATGGCCAACTGTTTACTTTGCTATTGTTAGATCGCCACTTGGGTGGGATATTGAAAGACACAGTTCTTAGCTAATGAAGGAGCGCAGAGTAAACTAGCTCTAAAGCAAGGAGAAAGGTCACCTATTCTGTGGAAAATCAAAATCTTGGTGTTTATACTGTTATTTGTTTCGCTCTGAATTTTTTTTTTGTTTATATCCAATTCAATCCAATCAAAGTCCAATTCAAAGTCTCAGCAAGTGAGACATTCCAGATCCAAGCTGACAAGACAGGCTCACCACTTCCTGTCTTGGGCTTAATCTACATGATCCAAGCTGATTGGAGCAGGCATTGCACCTCCTCCAAGGCTTGATCTCATTTGCATCTTAGCCAAAAGGCCCAGATGCCACTTTAAAGAAATTGCTTCAAATGAAGCCTCGGTGTAACCTCATGACTTCAACCAAGTGCAGGACAACAAAACTACACTTGATCTTAGCCAAAAGGCCGGGAATGAGATGCTACGATGTCATGTATGGTTTTTGAGCTATGTCGTTTAGCAGAAACCAGGATTTCATTCAACATGCTTTTGGGTTTATCTGGTCAGTGACCCTGAATGTCACTAACATTTGGACTATTGCTTCTCTGTTTGTAGTATGCCATGTTCCTCTCCCTGGTATTCTTGGCAGAGTTGGTGGCTGGCATTTCTGGGTTTGTGTTTCGACATGAGGTAAGTATATTTGTAATTTTATTTGAATTGGTATCGCAAGGTGCCCCAAAAAATCCTTTATCTCAATCTACTATTTTCATCCATATTGCAAATATTCTTATTATCTACATTATCCGCTTTATTTACAATGTCTTTATATCAAACAAGCATGAGAAATGGTATTAACTAATAATTAGAAAAGGGTGTGTTTCAGTTTAATTCTCCAATGATTATAGCATACAAATATTGACTCAATTCAATTACTTCCATTGCATTGCAGCAAAATGTGTTTTAGTTCATCCATTATTAGACAAAAACTTTTCTTCTTTCCCAACGTTGTTGTGGTGGCTCAGTGGTTAGCACTGTTGCCTCGTAGCTCCAAGGACCCGGGTCCAATTCCAGGCTTGGGTCACTGTCTGTGTAGAGTTTGCAGATTCTCCCCGTGTCTGCATGGGTTTCCTCCGGGTGCTCCGGTTTCCTCCCAAACTCCAAAGATGTGTGGGTTAGGTTCATTGGCCATGCTAAATTGTCCCTTAGTGCCAGGTTGATTAGCAGGGTAAATACATGCAGTTAGGGGGATAGGGTGTGGGTGGGATTGTGGTTGGTGCAGACTTGATGGGCTGAATGGCCTCCTTCTGCACTGTAGGGAATCTGTGGAGTCTTGGTGTTTTAATGGGGGGGGGGGCAGGGGGGTGGGGGTGATGGAGGTAAAGGGAGAGGTTAATGTTTGGCTGATCAATCATTTTAAAAAGTCAGCAAGGTGGCAAACATTAAAAGGTATAAAATATAGACATCATATCAGCACTGGTGAGTTTCCTACCTCTCACTTCATTGTGCTCTGCAATAGAATTAGCAATAGACCTGTAGTGCACAAAGTTGCAAAATATAATACTTATTTAGTTAAAATAAAATGTAGTCAGTGTTTAAATAAGAGCAGTGTCTGGGAACTATGTTTTCCATTGTTTATAAAGGGAATCTTTATGAAGTGAAATCACTGTGTATAATCACAGATCCTTCATTCTTCTAACACTGTCCCCACATCCCATCCCCCATCACCAGTTCTGCATCAGCAGTACTGCCTTCAGGCACCTATATTGTGGAAGTTTCTCTCAATTCTTCTGTTTTACTGTCTCTGCTCATCTTCAAAATCCTTTTTAAAACCTTTTTAACTGGGCCATGGGTTGTATCTTCTAATCTGTCTTCCTTTCTGTTGAATCTGCTGACCCACCCCGAAAGTTCATTGGGATATTTTGCTATGTGAAGGCTGCTATAAAATTGCATGTTATTCAGTAAAATCAGCAACAATCTTTGTGCTTTGTCTCAATAATAAATGCCATTTTATCCGACTGCAGATCAAGGATATCTTTCTCAAGACTTACACGGATGCGGTTCAGAATTACAATGGAAAAGACGAGCAAAGTAATGCAGTGGATGATGTACAGAACAGTGTAAGTAAATCAGTCATTTATGACAACAGTGTCAAGTGTAGTTAGTTCTCTTTTAATGGGTTTGGTGAGGACTGTTAGGAGGAAATTGGCTGCAATAAACAAACAGCGTATAAATACTGCAACCAGATTAAAAAACATGACTGCGCCTTGTGTACTGGCATTGCCCATTACTGCTCATTTGTTTTGGTACATATATATCATGCAAGATAAATCACTGTGCCCAGGGAGTTGGTGTAAAAAATTGTATTTATACAACACAGGTCACAGAGAGCTAAATGTTAAAAGATCTCAGCTGGAGTGACAGTGGGAGCATTCAGTTGGTACCCCAAGTTGGACAAGGGAAGTTGTTCAGGGTTCATCTCTTTGGTCAGCTATCAGTGCCCCCTGTTGGAAGTATACATATACTGCGATTTTTGCGCCCACATTCACCGTGAGCCCAAAGAGCAATGTGGGTGTAAAATATTGCAAGTGTCAGAAAACGAGAATGTGACCTCATGTCGAAACACAAACCCAGAAATGCCAGCCACCAACTCTGCCAAGAATACCAGGGAGAGGAACATGGCATACTACAAACAGAGAAGCAATAGTCCAGTGCAGAAGGAGGCCATTCGGCCCATTGAGTCTGCACCACCAACAATCTCACCTAGGCCTTTTCCCCATAACCCGACATATTTACCCCACTAATTCCTCTAACCTGTACATCCCGGGACACTAAGGGACAATTTAGCATGGCCAATGCACCTAACCCACACATCTTTAGACTGTGGGAGGATACCAGAACACCCAGAAGAAACCCATGCAAACACGGGGAGAACATGCAGACTCCACACAGACAGTGAGCCAAACTAGGAATTGAACCCAGGTCCCTGGAGCTGTGAGGCAGCAGTGCTAACCACTGTACCACCGTGCCGCCCTGGGCGAGACCTCGTTTTCAGATTTTCCTTGCCCTCTGCGCCCCCCCCCCCCCCAACCCGGTGATGTAATGAAGTTCCTCCCATAAAGATCAGGAACCTTGTTTAAACAAATTATAAAGTAATTAAAGGGATTCTCCACAGTATCGTGCTCCCACATTGGGAACTTCCCCCGTCATGTCGACAAGTATTACAATATTTTTAAGAACAAGAATCAGGCGGAGGGAACCTCCTGGGGGTGCAAAGGTAAATATAGCCCTCAGGGGGAGAGGAACCTGGCTGGGCTGTACCCTGGCATTGCCCCCAGGCACTGCCCCAGCTCTGCTTCCTGGCACTGCCCTTGTTACCCTGGCACTGCCCCACCAGTGTGACAGTGTGGGCAATGGCTACGGATTTCTTCAGCACAGAGTGCTGCACAAGGTGGCGAGATAAAGCCAGCCTTGTCGCTGGCAAGCTGCATGATGGTTTTGTTGCCTCAGCCTGCAGAACGTGGAAAATTCTGCCCACATTCTCATGTCAGGTTTGGGTGTGGTACTGTTAAGTAGATTCACAATACTCACTATCCAAAGTCACACATCAGTAGTGATATTTGGGAAAGGTACCAGAAGTTTACAGGTGTCCACTGCAAAATATCAGAAGGAGGGAAGGAAAGTTGACCAACGAAATTGGGGAAGATTTTTAAAAAAAACATTTTTTAAAAAGCTACAGAAAAAGAAATACAAAGAAATGTTTTAAAGAGATTTTAGTTTGTGTACTTACTTTGGCACCATAGGAGACTCTTCATCCAAACAGCGTAGGAAATCACCCTCTTAATATCTGTAAAATTACTCATACTGTATCAATCCCCAGAGTTCTTTTTTAACTATTTTAATTCAGCAGAGAAATTCACTCTGCACAAAGAAGAGGATACCTCATTAGTGTTGGCAAGTAGAATTTTTTCAATGATAATAAAAACTAACTTACGTCCAATAGACTGTTTTCTGCCTCCAAAATATTTTGCTTATTTAAAGAAGGGACAATTCTTTGAACACTAATGTGGCCTTCAGATTGTAAGATAATGCACATAGTGTGCCTCCTGTTAACTGAAGGCTCTAGATGAAGTTTTATTTCTCACTCAACTGAATTGGCACCTTTATTAAGGAGAAAGATATTTTCCCTGCATGAAGCCAGTGCTGTTACAGCCATGTCACAGCACTTTCTGCAATACTTATTTCCCGGCTTGTCACCTTCAGCGGGTAAGTTAAAACTGTAGTTCGTGCTTACAAAAAGTGTAACTTTTCAGAACAGCTTAAAACATGTTTTCCGGTGTGAGTTATGATGCTGATAACATGTGGAGGAAGGAAGAACTCAGGAGATGCCAAAAGCAACCAGAGACTCCAAGTGAGCGGCTTGTGGTTGAAAGGGAAAACCGATGCTAGGAAGCTGTAGCAGGGATGGTTGGGATCAGTCTCAGGCAGCCGGAAGGCAGGTTGATCGAGCATCGCATTGGCGGTGTGGAGGTAGGAGGAAGAGAGAGAGCATTGGGGCTGCAAAATGGAGGTCTACAGTCAGGCTGGGGAAAGAAAAGGCTATGCCAGAAAAAACTGTTCAGAATGATTAGTTGGTGACATCACTGCTGCTGGATACTGAGTCATTTAAAAAGGGGCACCTGATCTCTGTAAAGGTGGGCTGGCTGACGTGTTTAGGCCCCGCCCCCTCAGGACCGGTGAAAAGCTCACCACTCTCCAGAAAAATGACTAAGTGTGGAAAAATTGTGACCTGTTTGCGCCAGGCCTGCTAGTGCGAAACACTCCATTTTTTTCACCCAAAATGTCACTTAGGCCAGAATTCTCCAGCTGTCCACATCCCACTGACGCTGCCAGCGAGAACGAAGAATTTGGTGCTCAGCCAAATCTTCATTCACAGCAGCGGGACTGGAGAATCGCAGCTGTGGACAAGGTCGGAGATTCCAGCCCTTCGTCATTTTTTGTGAAAATTCCACCTGAGGTCTCTATTTATTTGCGAGTAAGTAGTCTCACAACACCAAGTTAAAGTCCAACAGGCTTATTTGGTAGCACGAGCTTTCGGAGCGTTGCCCCTTCATCAGGTGAGTGAAGAGTTCAGTTCACAAACAGGGCATATATTGACACAAACTCAATTGCAAGATAATGGTTGGAATGCAAGTCTTAACAGGTAATCAAGTCTTTTCAGAGAACATTTGTGAGTCTATTTGCGAGAACAGTAAACGTTCAGCCTGGTCTGTGTATCCAGATTTTCCTCATTTCCTTCCCTTACACCTTTTCCTGTTTCTCTTTCTCTCTCTCTTTGATTTTCTCTCTTTCTGCATCTGTTGCCTTCAGCATGACAAACCTAAGCAAATCAAATGTCTTTCTTTTGCAGCTGCACTGCTGTGGTGTGCAGAACTACACAAATTGGAGCACCAGCAGCTACTGGCCTGAACATGGCTTTCCTCAGAGTTGCTGTATAAACAGCAGTGATTGTAACCCGGCTGATTTACGCAACGTGACTATTGCTGCCACTAAAGTCTACCAGCAGGTATAAGGCACACCACTTAAGTGTGGACCTTGAGCATTATTACTGCAGCAATAATTAGGATTTTGTACATAATTCACCTTTATTTTTGAATATGCAATGATGTGAAAGATAGTAAAGAAAGAACTTCTAATTACATTGTGCTCAATCACCTGGAGAAACCCCAAATCAACCAATGAATAGCTTTTGAGGCTTCTTCACTGTTGTTGTGCATCCAAATGCAATGACCAATCTGAGCACACTGTTCTACAAATAGACAGCTAATAAGGAAAAATTAATCTGTTTAGGTGATGATTTATGAGCAAAAAAGGTTAAGATACTGAGAGACATCTTGCTTATCCTGAACTGAGAAATGTTATCATTGAACTGAGCAGACAGATGGAAACTAAATTTAACATTTCAAGACAGATTTTTCTATTAAAGTACTTGGGTAGAAAGAAAGATCGTGTTGGGCAAGACAGTCAGCTCAATGTTTTTCTCACCCATTAATTTTAATATATATAAATGATCCTGCTCACCAATCTTTTCCCCATCCAACATGCAGAGGCAATCCTTTATGATCAAGCGGTATAACTGAAAGATCTGTTAAATTTTCTGAAAGATCGCAGGGGCGATTCCCCCCAAAAAGTTCTGAATTTGCGGGAAAACTGGTGTAAATCACGATTGTTTTTTTCAGTGGGAGTTCAGACAAGAATCTCCCACACTCTGTGCTTTGCAGAGGTCACAATCGCGAATATCATTAAAAGCTCGGGACGGGGCCTATTCATGCCTGAGACTGACAGTTCTGGGCCTCTGTATGTGCGCAGTGGCCCAGAACTGTTAGCCTGCACTTTGCTGGCCAGCTCAGTTGCTGGCCAGCCCAGGACTCCTGCAGTGCTGCCGCTCTACCCCCTTTCCACAGCCCAATCGCGGCCCCCCCGTCCATTCATGGGCCAGCCCCAACCCTCCCCGTCCCAGAGCGCCCTGATCTCCAGCTCTCCCCCTCCGCAGTGATGATCTCCCCACCCCCTGACCCCCCCCCCCACCCCCCACCCCGGCAGACACCCCCCCCACAAGAGGCAGACCAATACCACCCTCCGCAATCGCTGCCCTCCCTCCTGCCCCCACCGGATCCCAATGCAGAGTACGCAACAAACGTTATCAGTGATTTCTTACTTCCTGCCTTTTGTCATAATGCCTGTTAATGTTCTGTAATCCCCAAGAACATCGCACTGAGATTGTAATGAGTATAAAGCCATCACACAGTCTGCTGGATGCCATAACACTACTTATTTCAGTCTTTAGAAAAAATGAAATTCAGTGAAGGGTGAGGGATTTCTTTGTTCTATGTTGAAGGCTAAGTCCTTTCTTGAGAAGTATTCATGGTGTGCCCCTACGATTAAAAATAGTTGGTAGCTGCAGGTGGCATCACAGAATGTATCCTATTGTGTATCTGGTGATTAGTGATCTATCTGAAGGGACATTTACAGGTCAGGAATGAAATTGTCAGGTTTACCCTCAGTTCTGCACTTCTCTATATCTGCAAATATATTCTTACTATTCATTTTGCCCATTTATAAAATTTGAAGGAAGAAAATGGTCAGAAATGTTTTATGTTTCAGGAATTGTAAGAGTCAGTTCACATCCTTGACTTCAAGATGACTTTACCGAAAGTGTATTGGAGTGCAAATGATCATAATTCCCTCAATAGTCCAGTGTGTAAAAGTGCACCCTGGTGCAACTGTATACCACACAGATCAGAAGGTACTAGTCCATTCTTGATGTATGCAAGATTGACTGACCTTAGCATGAATAGCAGTTGGAGCAGTACATTTGATCTCAGAGCCCTTTTGCAAAGTTGAGGAAAATGTTGAGTGGCAACAAGTTTGTGTTCAAACTACCTTCTACAGTCTGATGGTACTCCATTATCGAGACTCACGTAAGAATTGGGCAAAATACAAGACAACTGCAACCATCTTCCACAAACTGCCAGCATCTGGTGGGGAAAATATTAGAAGGAAAGAAAAATCGCATGGATGAAAACGATGGTCAGAATTCAATTAGTTCCTGTAATTATAGACAAGTAGGACTGAATAAACAGATTTTAATAAGAATTAAATAGAAAATGTAACTAACTCGTTCAATGATCTGATTTATAGGGCTGCTATGAATTGGTGACCAGCTTCATGGAGACAAACATGGGAATTATTGCTGGGGTTGCATTTGGAATTGCCTTCCTACAGGTACAATCATTATAGGAATACTTTTCTGACTTTGCAGACCTGATACTGAACTTTGTCTGCTGGGATTCATATTGAGAACTCTGGCATGAGCCAGGAAAGTAAATTCAATATTTTATTCCTTACAGCTCATCAAATTAATTATATTCTTAAGTGTAAAAAGTTTATTTGAATTAATTAATTCATTTTAGAATGTATTTGTTTTTCCCTCTCCCCCTTGCCTTGAAAAAGCTATATTTATTTTGTAGCTTCTGTAAAAGAAAAAACTTATTTTGCTCTCTGTCCTAAATCTCATACATTTAATCTCAAGACTAGAATGAAATGATGTAGATATGTCAACCATTGAAATGAACCAATTTCTATCTACTCTAGCCCCTTTATAGCTTTAAACATTGCAATCAAATCACCACTTAATCTTGGCATCAAATTGAATATTCCATCAGCTTTTTTACGGTTTGACATGCTGCTTTTAATGCTTTGTGAACCTGAACCCCAAATCCTTCTGATCTTACAAATTATTGAGTCTTCCTCCATTCCAAATTTTCGCCAAAACATACTATCAAACATTTATTGAATTCTTAATGACTTCCATCTGTCACATTTGTTGCCCATTCCACTATCTTATCAATATTCCATTGCAACCTATTTTGATTTTCAGAATGATTTACTACGCCTCTTAGTTTAGTTCCATTTGCAAATTTGGATGTCACTTTCTCTAGCCCAACATCCAAATCATTGACACATAAAATAAACTGAAGTGATCCATGTTATGACGACCACGAAGGCCACATGGGATCATCAATAGGTCCACTTGTGGGCTTTGTGGAGTACGAGCTGCCTTATTGAATGAGCAGAGGCTCACCCAATGGGAAGCAGCCAGTGGGAGTTTTTAAGCAACATTGATGTAGGTCCCGAGGTGAAGATTACCTGACTGTAAGCCATGGGAGTGGATCTTTCTTTTGGTGCACATTAAAGGGTGTTGCTGACAGGAAACTGGCATTTGGCTGAATTGCTACAGTCCCAGTACAGAACCCACTTCTAACAGCTCTGAGAATCTGTCCTCAGCTCCCAGTCTGTTTTCCCTCCCTTCTCACCATATTTTAGACCAATTTGCTGTTCTCCCCATAATTCCATAAACTTTAATCTTCTCCAGTAGTCTCCTATAGAACATAGAACAGTACAGCACAGTACAGGCCCTTCGGCCCTCGATGTTGTGCCGAGCTTTGTCCGAAACCAAGATCAAGCTATCCCACTCCCTATCATTCTGGTGTGCTCCATGTGCCTATCCAATAACCGCTTGAAAGTTCCTAAAGTGTCCAACTCCACTATCACAGCAGGCAGTCCATTCCACACCCAACCACTCTGAGCAAAGAACCTACCTCGGACATCCCTCCTATATCTCCCACCATGAACCTTATAGTTATGCCCCCTAGTAACAGCTACATCCACCCGAGGAAATAGTCTCTGAACGTCTACTCTATCTATCCCCCTCATCATCTTATAAACCTCTATTAAGTCGCCTCTCATCCTCCTCCGCTCTAAAGAGAAAAGCCCTAGCTCCCTCAACCTTTCCTCATAAGACCTACCCTCCAAACCAGGCAGCATCCTGGTAAATCTCCTTTGCACTCTTTCCAATGCTTCCACATCCTTCTTATAGTGAGGTGGCCAGAACTGCACACAATACTCCAAATGTGGTCTCACCAAGGTCCTGTACAGTTGCAGCATAACCCCACGGCTATGTGATACCTTATCAAAGACTTCATGAGTTATCAAATAAATCGCTATAACTGTCACAGATTCTGACCTGGAACATACTGGGACATCACATCATCTACTTCAGTGTAATCTTTTGTGAAGATTCAGATCAATTTTCATCACAGTCAACCTCCCAGCCCTTTCCCCGACATTTATTTGTTCACTCCATTGTTCCCACCAAATTACTATCCTCCACTTCTCTCCTCTTTTCCAGCACTATTTCTCTCATCATTACCTTAAGTTTCAGGGTTGCAAATTCAAGTGCATAATTGACCTAGTCTTTCATTATCATGTTAAATGTTACCTTGCCTCACACTCTTTGGATATATCTGCCTGTTACTTCATTTAGGCTTTTTTCCATAGCAAACTACCGCCACAAACTTCTCTCACTGCCCCCTCCATTGTGGTGTGTTACAAGCCATTGGATTTCTGTCTTTAAAATTGGGTCCATTTAAACAACTGTCTGTCATCATCTCCACTTGCTCTTTGCTGCATCCTGTATCACTCACCATATCCCCACACACAGCGTCTGATCCCCTATCCCTCTATTGTTTCTCTCTCCACCTTGCCACCTATCATCTTCAATTTAATCTCTTCAAAAGGGCCCAACCCATCTTCCCTGTGCACCCAACTCCTCCTGATCACTCAATTACTTTTCTGACCTTATGCTTCTCGTATCCTCTTTGATTGGAACCACAGTGCATTATCCTTCCTGATTATCCTCAGGTTCTTGGTGTTAGTCAGCACGGTTGGCAGTGTCATTCTTCTCCATCACTTTTATTCATGGTAAAAACATTTGCCAGAACTTTTGGTTGTCTTGGTCACTTGCCTTGCTTTAGTAGTGCCCTCCTGCCAGAATAGGGAATAGCGTTATTAACTGGGAAGGGAGCACAGTAGACACTTGTCGTAATATTATTGTGTCATCCGTTGTCAACCTATGGGACAAGATTCAAAACAGAGCCATGCTAATTTGACCTGGCTGTCCTTAACATGGATACAGCACACAAGTTTATTCCCCAGCTCTGAATTCTATCATCTCTGTCACAATGGTTCATCAAATATGTATTTTCTTTTTACTTTTATAGTTAATTGGAATGCTATTGGCCTGTTGTTTGTCCCGATTCATCACTGCAAACCAGTATGAAATGGTGTAATACAAAGAAGAAGAAGGTGGGTTCTATTTGTGAACAAAATTGTTTTCGATGTTTCACTGAATACAGAACAAACTCCAATTTCAGAAGATTTATGTAAGAAATATCTCAGAAAATAGTTTCTGAATTGGCTGAAAGTTTATGGTTGAGCAATTGATGTCTAACCAAAAGAGAATCATATCTAGAGCTGTCTCAAAGACAAAAATGTGTTTCTCATTTTAATAGATTAATTTCTGTACATTTATTTGGGATTAGAGGAGAAACGATGGATTTGGATTTTCTGGATCAATTCCAATTAAATAGCTTCTCCAGTTGGCAGTGCTTAAAATTCCCTTATTACTGTCTAACTATCCTGATGAGGATGCCTCCAAACGTAATCCAAAATAGGAGACAAAAACTCTGCTCAGATTATCAGAAGAGTCATTTTAGAAATTGTTCCAACAAGATGTCATTCTGAACAGGCCAAATTCTACAGTTTACGGGAACTTGCCCTTAATTGTCTTTTGAGAGATAGCCAGTGGTATCCTACCAAGCTATTTTTATCAGGGAATCTGCAGGTTTGTGGTTTTGGTCGTGGTTACATTTGAAGTGATATTAGGTAGGGCTGTTGACCCTATCAAGTGAAGACTTAGGTGTGACATGGGAAGACTGGGGCGGGAGGGGAGCAATTGTAATTTTGAAACCCAACTCTAAAGTCCTGATACATGGTGCAACAATTGTTGCTGCTGTACCGAGTTTTCTTTAAAAATCATGGGGTTGAGAGGATGCAACTCGATAATGAAATCTCGTGCGATGATCAAGAAGGTGCCAGATTTGATCCTTGGCCTATGCCAGGTTTCCAGCTTTAGCTGGAACTTACTGTGAATTAGCTTTAGTGAATTTGTTCTATGATTGTTCACACTCCTGGAAGTTAGGTAGGTACAGGATTGTGTTTTATTTGATAGTCTTGTGGTGAAATTGTAAACCGACATTCACTGTCCAGGTTTACATGATAAACTAGGTAAAGTATCAGAGTGCCTTTCCTGTCCATCAAATTATGTACTGGCTACCTTAAATTATGGATAAGGGAAGAAGGTCAGGTAGGGGCCTTCACAATATATTCGTAAGAACAGTCTTCAAAAAATATCTTTTGCTTGGTCAATCTTGTGATGGCTTGTTTTCTTTTACAGGGCATGATCTAATTGGAAACTTTCTAATATAGGATTTGTAGAAGACCAGGCCAACATCCCAGGAATCCAAACACACTACCCTTTCTGTTTATTGGTAGTGTACCATTTTTGTCATACTGTTGTGCAATAAAGGGGTAGCTTCTTTTCATATTGAACATCAAGGCTTTTAAGATGCTGATGACTGCAGTAATTTCTCTACTTGGTCAATTTAATGGGTATCATATTGCATTACAACAGGTACCATAACTGCATTGATGTGGCTCTGCATGTAGTGACGTATGAGGTTTTTGGGGGTGGGGAAGGGGTTAGAGGCTATTTAGCAGTGTCACTGGGATTTCTTACATCTTTTATTTATAGTGATAAGTATTGACAACTATTTAATATAGATATGATATTCTAGTTTTTAATTTGTTTCATACACTGTTATTGTTCTGCCACATGGGCTTAGAAGTGAAATAAGTGGACTGCTGGAGGCGGGGGGGAAATAAAAGTTCAACAGTAATGTAGTGCTTGAAGGGAAAAGGAATAGTGTTTTCCCTGAACCTAAACTACAATTCAAGTTTTTTAATTATAGTGTCATTAAACATTGCTGCTTATGCCACTAAATGTAGCATCCCTGCCCTGTGTAAAATGTAGTTATAATTGTACTATTTGTTTTGTGAATATAGTAAATAATATCGCGTCAGTTTGAGTATTGTATGTTAACATTTACATTGTAATGTATGTAGAAGGCTGTGATTCAGCCATTAAATTTCCTGTTTTCTTTGTTGTCTTATGCAGCAGTTGGTGAACCCACAGAATAGTTAATTTAACAAGCTGGGTCTGTCTAAAGAACATTTCAGAAATAAACTGTAGTTGAAATTAATGCATTTTAGAACAGCCACCAGCCAGCATGCCAACATGACTGTGACATTGTGAGCTTACGTGAATTCTGTATTAATAAATACTGTTAATTACACATGTTTCCAATCTCTTTCTTTGGGTCACCGTTCTATGATTTATGCGACGCATGTATCGTGACACTTTATAATTACAGTTTATTCTGCACAACCATCTACAGGATTGATTTGCTTATCCTTTTCCAAAGGCTATCATTCTATATGGGCAGTGTACTTTGCACTTGGCCAAATTGTACAAATGCAGGGTATCTTCGTAAAGGCTGGCACTCTCTGAAAACTTTCATTTCCAATTAAATACAATTGAATTTGTGACCATTAATTAAAATTGTGATAACGAGGAGCTAAAATGATCTGAAAGGTTCATGTCCAAACCATCATCAAATAATGGAGGATTTTGTGAGAAAACTGTTGAATTGTTAGTTTCTTTTCCAGGGATAAAGTGATCATATGACAGCCTTTATATCAGCACTGCTAATTATGCCTTTTGCTAGAGCAGTGAATGCTAAACCCTTTCATTTACTTAGCAGAAACTTGGCAAGTTTTTCTATCTTTAATGACGGTGTGATCTAGGCCCACGAGAGGAGGATAGGACACTAGGGGCGAAAGTTTACAGGTGGCAAGGTTTCCTGTCCCACCATTGAAAAAGTCATCCTTGACTGGCAGCTCTCGGTCCAAGCAAGTGCCACTAAGAGCAGTGGCCACCTCCGCAACTACAACCAGTCTCTGATGAAAGAGAGTCAACACCTGGATGACAGATAAGTTGAGGGTGGATCTTGGTGGGGCCAGGATATGAGGTCTCGGGTGGGGGCGCACCAGAGGAGTTGGGGCCTGGATGCTCAGGAATGAGTTTGGTTGGGGTGGGAGGGGCAGTAGAAGAAACCTGGAAGGGAGGGGTGGTGAGGGGTGCTCCAATTGGAAAAGGGAGCACGTGAATGAGGCATCCCCTCTTATCACCGGAGGCCCAAGTAGGCAGGCTTACCTACTGGGCTTCCCACCCCTTGCTGACTTCCTCCAGCCAAAAAGTTGCATGCAGGAGGGAGGTGGCCTGTGGTCTTGCACTCTGCCTATTAAATTGTGGCCAGGACCAGGATGGGTTGTAGGCAGTGGGATTGGCACCCTCAGAAATTTTGGTCACAACCCCACCACCCACCTGCAAAGCTGCCTGCAGGGAATCTTAAAATTCTGCTTTTAATGTTGTTTAGATTTTAGACTATGAAGCAGCTCATTAAGGTTTAGGATAAATATCAGCTTTCTATTCAACAAAGCTAGTTGTTAAAGTTCAGATGGTGTGCTGCTGATCTATGCTGAGGAAGTATGGGATAGTACAAATCCAGAAGATAGCTACAAATTGGATTTCTTAAAAGACTCCTTGTCTTGTTCAACTTTATTGAAAGTATAAGCTCCTCCAATGTTCTTTTATTAGCTCAACTACCTTTGAAATCATGAGTTGTCTCTATTTCTGTGTAGTTTATTCCAAGAACAATGCAAATTGTGTATCTTTGTTTTTGAATTCTCCTTTATATTTATTTGTTAAATATTAATGTAATTTTTAAAAATGCTACAAAACTTAATAGACAGGCAACCATCCACTCTGGAGTTGATGGACCACTCCTGGGATGTTTGTAACTTCTGGATTGAACATTATCTATTGTGGCTGTGGAAGCTGACTCGTGAGTGGCAGTCCCTTACACAGCTGCCACAGATCAATAGAGTTGGCCCAAGGTCGACTGATGATATTTTCTTCTGCCAGGCTCTCTTTTCCACCATCTGGTCATTTCTTTTGTCCTCTTTTTCCACATCCTTCCTGACCATTTGTCACCAGGTACTCCAGTCAGCAGCAAGGACTTTCCCATGCATCAGCTCTGAACCCGGTCACCTTGCAGACATGCTTGTATCAATCACATGGGTGACCTGTTGCTCTCGTGCTGATAGCAAGCGCACTGTAGAACATGCCTTTGGGAATGCGGTCATTGGTTCACATGACCCAGCCAATGAAATTGCTGCTGATTCAAGAGGGCAAGCATGCTGGGGATCCCTGCATGTTGGTTTCATATTCTGCACTCTGACTTGCCCGAGATGCCCAAAATTCAGCTGGGGCAGAGAAGGTGGAAGCTTTTGAGCCACTTTCATGGCTTGCATAAATTGTCCTTGCTTTGCTACTTAAAGGAAGATGTTGAGAATACAAGCTTGGTATACAAGGAGCTTTGTATTTTCGAGTAGTTTGCTGTCCATTCACACTTGCCTTCTCAACTTCAAAATAACAGTTGCAGCCTTATCAATCCTGGTTTCAGCATTGAAGGACAGGTTGCTGGTGATTGTAGATCCAAGGTATGTGAAGCTGTTGATGACCTCCAGAGCGAGTTTGTCAATGTTGATAGAAAGTGGAGCCTCTACATCCTGAACCAGAACTTTGGTGTTCCTAACACAGATTGGTCCAAACTCCTTACAGGCCAAGAAGAACAGGTCTACAAGTTGCTGCAAGTGAACCTCAGTCAGGTTGACAACCCTCCTGTTCCGTGGCCCAGGGATGGACTTGCCGGGATGCCATTTGTCCCAGATTTCTCTGGACAGTAACTGAGGAAACTGCTCAAGTTGTCCTCTTGTTGCTGTTCAATCATTGGGCAAATTCTAAGCGAGAAGTGGATGTCCAGCTGGCCTGAGGAGAAGAGTGGGGGCCCAGGACAAACTGGGAGGGAACCTGGGGAGTCCTGATGGAGATGGGGGGGGGGGGGGGGGTGAAATCTGGACTCTTTGGTTGGGATAGGGTTTTTAGGAAGACCTGAGGGTGAGAGGGGAGTCAGGGTGGTGTGGTGAGCTGAGCAGATGACTCTGCCATTCTCATTCATACTCACCCCAACCCTTCAGGTTTTGGCAACCAGACCACCCCGCCTCATCGCCCAATCACGAAACCCCCGTGCCCCCCACCTACCTCGCACCATGGTTCCACCAGTCTGGATTGAACACCCCCCCCCCCCACACCCCCCCGCGTGTCTTATCAGCACCCCATACTCCCACTCCTCAGGTACCATCAGCACACATCCCAGTCCAGTGCACTCCACTGCATCAACTCCTCTGGTGAAGTTTCCCCTTACTTTTTTCCCCATGGAGTCGGTCACCCTAACTGTGGGATGGGGTGCCAGCATGGCATCATCAGAAAACAACAATTCACAAACTAGGACTTCATGCACTTTGGTGTTGTTGTGCAGTCAAGTTGAACAGCTTGCTATCAGCTGTGGTATGCATGGAGACACCCTCACCTGAGTCATTCAAAGCAGAGAATAGCAATATGGAGAAGAATATGCCACAGAATCTTGGCACCAGGATGTGGCCCAGCTTTACCCTATTGCTAATCTTGAAAGTGTTTGATGTTGCTCCGTTGTAACTGACAGAACTGTGTATGCTCCGATGGATAGAAGAAATGACGCCCGGGAGGGGAGCCTATTTTCCACAGCATTTCGAAGACTCTGCCAACAGAGATCTGCGTTGTCTATGGCACTTCTAACTTCCAAAGTGAGAAAATGTCAACTGGATCTGCCGGCTCTGAAACCACACCACAAACTCAGTACATGCATGGCACCAAGGTCTGAAATTTTTGTTTTTGAAATTTCCCTTAAATCTATTTGTAAGTTTAATTGTACTTTTTTTGTCTCTACAAAGTTACAAAACTAATTAGCATTTGAATTTCTGCATTTTAAGACTTCATGTGATGATTGCGTCAGGAGACAGTGAGATCCAAAATGTTGTTCTAAATGGCATTAACTTTGAACCGTGCATGAAACAGCAGATTGCACATTAAGATATATTTATACTATTTTGACACTGAGCCATATTTTTTCTGATATGGAAGTAACATGATTCTGCAAGGACTGAATTCAAGTAAATTACGTAACATTGCACATAAGAAACTGGAGCAAAATTCGACCATAAAGACCCCTCGAGCCTGCTCTGCCATTCAAAAGAATTCTAACTGATTTTCTGCCTTAACTCCACTTTCCTGCCCACTCCCCATGTGCCCTGATTCCCTGAGGAACCAAAAGGTTGTCTATCCCAGCCTTTAATAAACTCAACGATGGAGCATCCACAACCCTCTGAGATTGTGAATTCCAAAGATTGGCACATGATGGCAGGCCTTGCTAAAAGAGGGAATGAAGAGCTTTTATTGGCTCTCCAGCTAGTGGCCAGGAACCCTGTCACCTCCACAAGATTCTACCCATGATACACTGTGAATCTCTTGATGTTTTATCGCATAAACTGCAGTGGTGTAAGTGCACATTTCACTTATTTTCATTGCATCCCCAACCACATCCATACCCTTGTGCCTTTCTCCTTTCAGACACCCAAGAAGTGTAATCTGCCACACAGTGGCAAAACTGCAAGAAGAGGGAGGATGATGAAGACACAGTCAGTCACACTTTCAGCCACCACCTCAGAAACTAACACTATAAGTAATTTAGAGTTTCTCAGAGACAGAATTTGCACATGGTCAGACACTGGACATGAGTAGCCTGCAGCTATAGACCAAGACTAGAATAGAAGAGGTGTCAGCTCACCAGAGGCCAGCTCCTGTGCTGTTGCAGAGAACTCAAAATCTTTGGTAGAGCAAACTACAGAAGGCAGCTGATAGTAAGTACAATGCAATGCTTGATGCAATGAGAAGCTTGCTAGAATGTGTACTTTCAATGACATGGAGGAATCTGACACCAACTTGGTACAGATACAGTGCAGAGCTTGGAGCCCATCTTTCCAGCTTAGAAGCGGAAACAAACTTTGTTAGCACACTATTGGACTCAAGCATGATGCAACTTCTGACAACCACCTCTCTTGGGAAAACATTGTGGCCAACGGGCCCATGTGAAGGCAAGAACTGAAACTTGGTTCGGTATACTTCGAGGACCAACTATGCCAAACCCGCAACAACCCACATAACCAGAGGAAGGCCAGAGGTGACACAGCCACAGAAGCTCTCCCAAACACCAACAACAACCATGAACTGCCAGTTCTGTGGACACATCTCTGCTGATGCTGCATCGGCTTCTTACTCATGAGAGGAGCAATAGATGACGATGAAATCTCTTACAGCTTGGACATACTCAGAGAACACGGAGCCTGCCAAGATCTGAAACAGAAAAATTTATAATAGAGAACAAGGAACTGGCAGAATGATTGAACAACTACTTTAGTTCAGTCTTCACAGAGGAAAACACAAATAACTTGCTGAAATGCAAAGGAACCAAGGATTCAGTAAGAAGAAGGAATTGAATGAAATTGGTATTATTAAAAAACTAGTCCTGGAGAAATTAATCGGACTTAAAGCTGATAGATCCCCAGGTGCTGATCATCTACATCCAAGGGTGCTAAAGGTGGTGGATATAAAAACAGTGGATTTGTTCTTCCAAAGTTCTGTAGATTCAAGGACAGTCCCGCCAGATTGGAGGATGGCAAAAGTAACCCCACTATATAAAAAAAGTGAGGGAGAAAGCCGGGAATCACAGACTAATTACAGTTAGGTTAACCTAACATCAAGTCTGTTCTAAAGAATGCGATAACAGGACACTTAGAAAATATCAATGGGATTAGACAAAGTCAACGTGGATTTATGAATGGAAAATCATGTTTGGCAAGCCTACTGGAATTTTTTGAGGGCATAACTAATAGAATAAATAAGGGTGAATCAGTTGATGTGTTGTATTTGGATTTTCAGAAAGCTTTTGATAAAGTAATATTTCCAATATTGCTGATAACATGAAACTAGGTGGGAATGTCAGTAGTGAAGAGGATGATAAAAGGCTTCAAGGTGATATAGACAAGTTGACTGAGTGGGCAAATACATGGCAGCTGCATTATAATTTGGATAAATATGAAGTTATCCACTTTGGACAGAGAAACAGAATGACAGCGTATTATTTAAATGGTGATGGATTGGGAAATGTTGACATAAAGAGGGACCTGGCTGTCCTAGTGCACCAGTTACCGAAAGCAAGCATGCAGGTAAAGCAAACAATTCAGAAGACAAATGGTATGTAGGCCTTCTTTGCAAGAGAACTTGAGTATGAGAACAAGGATGTTTTAGTACAGTGTGTGGCCTTGTTGATACCACACCTGACGTATTGTGTGCAATTTTGGTCTCCTTACCCAAGAAAGGACAAACTTGCCATTGAGGGAGTGCAGCGAAGGTCATTAGACCGATTCCTGGGATGGCAGGATTGTCCTATGAGGACGGATTGGGTCGACTAGGCCTGTATTCACTGGAATTCAGAAGAATGTGAGGGGATCTAATTGAAATCTATAAAATTCTGACAGGACTGGACAGACTGGATGCAGGGATGTTGTTTCCTCTGGCTGGGGGGTCTAGAACAAGGGGTCACAGTCTCAGGCTATGGGCTAGGCCATTTAGGACTGAGGTGAGGGTGGTTAACCTGTAGAATCCTCTTCCACAGAAGGTTGTAAGGCACTGTCACTGAATAGATTTAAGAAAGGGATAGATAAATTTCTAGACTCTAAAGGTGTCAAGGGATATGGGGAGAGTGAGGCAGGGGGGAGGGGTGGAGTATGGTAATGAGAGTGAAGATTAGCAATGATCATACTGAATGGCACAGCAGACTTGAAGGACAGAATGGCCTCCTCCTGTTCCTATTTTCTACATTTCTATCACATAACAGGAGCTGTCGCAGACCAATTGTATAAAAGGGACTTACAGGAAACATATTACAATTATTTAAAAGATCTTAATTGAATGGCCACCAAGCCAATATAAGTGATGAGCTTTTGGCATAGGCTGGGCACATGACGGCCAGCATTTTAGATGCTTAGGCATCCATTTTATTTCTGTAAAACAGGCACAATCAATGAATTTCTTGGCCAAATTCTTCCCTTTCTACAGAAATTTCCACTCCCACCATTAAACTTGGATCTGTGAATAATTATAGCCCCAGAATTTGATTGTTATTGATATTTTACAATTCTGGCAGAATGAGCATAATTTCTTAACCAGTTAGAACTGATTTCCACCAGGAGATTCCAATAGATGGCAGCATTACTCAACCAGGATTATATCCTTGCATTAAATAATTCTCAAAACAATGAAACTTTTAAAGAGAGAGAATCTTAATTACAGTTCCAACACTTTATGTATTAGGTTAGGTTTTCTTCTTATATTTGAAATTCATGTAATTGAATCCTTTGAAATCAGTATAGCAGTTTGTGGATTAATGTATTCAAGTTGCTTGTTTGCGTCATTTTTCCCATTTACAGTTGTTCTGTTAAAATCTTATTTAAAGGCAGTGTGTTACATAGGCTTTCTGATTTTAATTAAAAAAAACAATGCTGTGACAATTTATTTTGCTCAGATTGTCACCCTAGTAAAGTAGCACATGATCTCTTCCTCCAGTCCACCCCCCACCCCCCAAAACTTTCTTGTATATGGGATCTAATGTAGTGCTAGATCTCACAGGTTGCAGTTTTTTTGCAATACTCACTCCCAAATAGACACTTTTCATATGGTGATCCCACACATTGGTCATAGAATCCTTACAGTACAGAAAGAGGCCATTCAGCCCATCGAGTCTGTACCAACCACAATCCCACCCAGGTCCTATTCCCATAATCCTCATTTACCCTGCTAATCCCCCTGACACTAGAGTCAATTTAGCATGGCCAATCAACCAAACCCGCACATCTTTGGAGTGTGGGAGGAAATCAGAGCACCCGGAGGAAACCCACGCAGACACGGGGAGAACGTGCAAACTCCACACAGACAGTGACCCAAGCCGGGAATTGAACCTGGGTCCCAGGCACTGTGAGGTAGCAGTGCTAACCACTGTGCCACCATTGTCCCCAGGCTGTTCAATCAAAGGAAGAGCATCACAGCTAGGTTTGCTGTCCGCACACCAAGGTCACAACACAACAATCCATAATGGGAGCAGCAAGTCACAGAGAGAATTAAACATGATGCATTGCAGGACCAGGAGCCTAAGTAGCTAAGCAAGAACAGGGTTGATGCATGAATAGAATGTGTTGCAAGGTAGAATACAAACGGAACAATATTCCCCTATCTTTCCAGACCTTCTCCTGAAGCCCCATAGTTCCAGTTGTTGGCTGCTCCTAGCTGGTCTTGCAACATCAAGTTACAAAACTAACTCTTCCATTTTCAAAATGTTGATAGTGTGTTTATAACATTATCATAAACATGTTATAGTCACTAATAAATATGTTATAGTTACTATAGTTTCTTATAGTTTTCTGTGCCTGTGAGAGAGGGGCAGCAATGGTGTGAAGGGGTGAAGCCATGCAGAGATTTGAATAAGGAGATGAAAATTTTAGAATCCAGGTGCAGGTGGATCAAGGTAGGCAAACACAGGGCTAAAGAGTGAATGGGATTTGCTGCAAATTAGGACACAGGCAGCAAAGTTTTGGATTAGCTCAGGTCTACAGAGGGTGCAAAGTGGGGATAGGTCTGAAGATTTTTGTAATAGTCAAGTCGAAATGTAACAAAGACATAGATGACAACTTCAATAGCAAACATGCTGAGGTTAAGGAATTTGCATTTTGCAGTAACCGATTTCATTTTCCATTGCTCCTGGTCCTATGGTTAAAAACCAAACTCCATTGTAAAGTTCACCAATATGTAAGTTGAGGCAGGGATAGAGATCGGCAATTGTACGAGGTGGAAATCGTCGATCTTTGTGATAGAGAAAATATAGAAAACATTTTCCCCAACGTCGAACTGGAGGAAATTGTGACTCATCCAACTTAAACTTAAACACATAAATTATCTTATCACTGCATTTAAAAGGGATTGTTAGTTCAACAAAATCAAACAATAATGATCTTAATGGGTTGATTGGGTTGTGAATACTTTTGGATGTATTTACCATCTAACAAACAGTAGGGGGCAATACAGTACTTTTTCTTTTAAAATGGAACATGGAGTAAACATTTTCAGGAAATAATACCTCACATTGTTCTCAAGCCCAAGCTTAGGAAAAAAGAATCCCTGAGCTGTACGTTTACAAGTTGAAGCCCACTTTAGGATTTGGACATGGTAATTTGGCGCGATCTTACCAGCTCATCATGCCGGTCTATGGTTAAGCTAGTAAGGCAAGCTAGTAAGATTGCATGTGGAATGTAAA
The DNA here is from genome assembly GCF_964213995.1 of Mustelus asterias. Taxonomy (NCBI): domain Eukaryota; kingdom Metazoa; phylum Chordata; class Chondrichthyes; order Carcharhiniformes; family Triakidae; genus Mustelus; species Mustelus asterias. The sequence continues at coordinate 47,245,068 of NC_135817.1, forward strand.
AATCGGGGTCACGCCCGGTTTCTCGCCGCACACAGAGTTACCGGCACAGTGTGGCCGGCAAGATTGATTTCAAAGGGCGCAAAGCCAATTTAAATATTAATGTCATGCTGGCGAGAGTCAGTGCTGGCCTCCACCAGCAGAAACCAGATGTGATGGCCTCACCGGGGAATCAGAGGCCATTGAAGCCCCTAAGTGGTCGGGGGTATGGCCAGGCAGTTCCCAAGGGGCAGTGCCAGCCTGGCAGTGCTCACCTGGCACCCTAGGATTGCCCTCTTGGCACCCTGGCACTGCCCGCCAGGCACCATAACTGTGCCAGGGGAAATGCCAAGGGGGTAGAGCCTGAGTGGGGGTGGAGCCTGTGTGGGGGTGGTGCTATGATGGGTGAGGGGGGCAAGGGGAACCCCAGAACATGGGTGGGGGAGGGGGGAGAGGTGATAGGTGGGAATATGCAAGCGGGGGTGATTGGCAGGGTGAGTATGGAAGGGGGGGATGTGATCAGCGAGGGGGGTATTCAAGAGGAGATGGAGACCGGCACAACAGGGGTGTGCAGGGTGGGCCGTGGAGGGGGTTGTAACAGGGGACTCATAGGCACGGTCCTGATGCCCCGTGTCGGCAACCGGTGTTTCCATGGGGGCTGTTACACTACTGCCGGTGATGGTGGGGGCTAGGTGGGGGGGGGGGGGGGGGGGGCGGAGGGGGGATGTGCATGTGGGGGTTGAGGGGTGGTGGCAAGAGATTTCCCAGTTCACTGGGAGATTGGGGCACCTGTGCACTGATGCCCCAGCAGTCTGCAGCCAGCTTCACGAGCGAGCTTCACCCTCCCGAAGTAGTGAGAATCGTGATTCTGTCCAAAAAAATGAGTGTCATAAGGTTGCATTTTCAAATCCACCCAAACAACAAGTCTGAAACTCTCCCATTTTCTCGCTGTTCGGCATTTCAAATTTTTTTTGTCAGATGGCACCCTAAATTTGCACTCTAGTGCTGCACTAAGGGATGCTGTGTTGTTGGGACTGTTGTACTTCTGATGAAATATGAAACAGAGGGGGCGATTCTCCCAAAAGTGCTGAATGTGGGAAAACTGTCATGATCACGATTGTTTTTTCAGTGCAGCTTTAGACCTGAATCTCCACACCCTGTGCCAGCCTGGGACCCCCGCAGTGCTGTCCCTCCAGGCACCCACCCCCACGGTCCGATCGCAGCCCGCACAACAATTCCCGGGCCAGCCCTGACCCCTCCCCCCCCTCCCCCACCCCATCCCCCCCCAACAGTGGCAATCCCCCCACCCCCCCTCATTCCGGCAGAACCCTCCCCCCCCCGCTGACCCCCCCTGGGGTCAGACCCCATCCGGACAGACCATCACCCCCCCCTCAGCCCGCCCTGATCGTTGGCCTCCCTCCAGCCCAGACCGATTCCCATGCAGAGTGGCAGCGGGACCCTCCACCCCCACCAATAGCCCCCTCGGCCCCACCCACAATAGGCCCCACTGCCTTGGCACTGCCTGATGCCCAGTGGGCAGTGCCAAGGTGCACCTTGGACATGGGCATTTTGCCCCTTGGGCAGTGCCAGGGGGCAAAGGCTGGCACTGCTGGGGTGCCCATGCCCAGGGGGCACCACCCCCACATCACCAGGATGGGAGATTCAATCAGGCCCGGCAAGTTCCCGATAATGACATGCAAATTACATTAAAAAAAGATTCAAATCACTTACCTGTCTTCCTGCCGATTTCCAGCTCAGTCTGGACTCCGGCTGTTCTCCGGCTCTGGGAGATGCGCATGCATTCCCGGCGCATGTGCAAATCCCAGAAAAAGGCCGAAGAAGCAATTCTCTTGACCGGACCCGCCAGAAGCGTTGCGGGTCGCGATGGGAGAATCGGGCCCAGAGATACCCATCTGGCTGTTTCTGTAGTTCAAGTGGATGTTAGAGATTCCATTTGAATTAACTGAAGAAAGGCAAGGAGGTGTTAATGGGAAATGTTATTCGCTCAGCCAAAAACTTGCTCTAGACAAAATTGCTGCCATATTGCCTAAATAATAATAGTAAGAAGTTATTAACTGTATGTAAATTATTCTGAGATGATTCTGAGAGCTGTGACAAGGCAATATATAAATTCTTCTTCAATTCAACATCTTTAATCCTTGACCTTTCCATCTGCACACATGCACAATTATTCAAATCAAAAGTTCCTCATCTTGACTGATTCCTCCCCTGACCTGTACCAGAGATTTTAAAGGAAAGAAAATAGACATGTTAAAATGGAATGAAGTTAATGAGAATAACAAATATATTATGACCTTGATTATCCAGGCTCTCATTATCCATGTGGTGTTCCTGATCATCTGTGAAAAAGCTGTCAGAAATGGATCAGTAAAACTGAAGACCAGTATGATTCATGGCCAGGCTTCAAGTAGCATCACATTTGGGTCAGGAAGGGAATTGGCATTGGTCCCAGTTGAAATACCAGAGGGAATCACGTTGGGAGTGACTGGGCATTAGCATTTGTTAAGAAATGGTTATAATAAAACACTATTTTATCAGAATTGAAAGAGGTTAACTGTAGACAACAGCATAAAACACAAGCAAAATACTGGGTAAAAGTAATCTAAATATTAAATTTGGAATAAAACAATATGCTGGAAAAATCCCGCATGTCAGGCAGCATCTGTGGAGAGAGAAACTAAAGTTAAAGTTTTGACTCCAATATGACTCTTCCTCATAACTGATGAATAAAGGCCCCAAAGAAGAGTCATATTGGATTCAAAACATTAACTTTGTTTCTCTCTCCACAGATGCTGAGTTTTTAAAACCTGTTGAGTTTTTAATGTTTTGAGTCTAATGTGACTTTCTCTCCACAGACCTGCTGAGTTTTCCAGCACCTTCTGTTTTTATTTCAGATTTCAAGCATCTGCCGTATTTTGATTTTATTAAATGCATAACCTGGATTATACACTAGTTGCTAGGTATGTGTGTGTTTGTGTGTGTGTGAGACATCATAAAGGGTAATCAATGTTCCTCCATTGATTAAAATGTGCTTCCCTGAAAATAAATCCATAATTGCTCCCCTCCCCATTCATTTCTGTGAGACTTATTCTGTTAATTGAGAATTCTGTAGAGAACTCCAATGTAAATCACCATAGAAGTGAAAAAAAATCACCTGCCACTTTTGCCCATATTTCATTGTATTTGATGCAAATTTAATTTTTTTTTTTAAACTTTGCATTATCTGTAAGAAGTCCTCCGCAACCAGAGGAATTCAAGTATTGATTGACAATGTGTGCTCAGGTGACATAGTCCATATTCACCTGTAGGAATTTATAATACAAAGAATTCAATGTGTCCAATGTGCTTAGGTCCATTTGTTTCCATTTTAAAATAATATATTTGGTTTTGATTTGATTTGTCATGATTGATGTTCCAGGAAAAATGTTGCACCATGGTTTTAAAAGAAAGAAATGCTTTCAATTGAATTGGACACGCAATTCACGTTTTCACTGAATTTATTCAAGGCAGAGTTAGACATGGGAATCAAGAGTTAAGGGGGAAGACAGCAAAATAGAGTTGAGACCACAACCAGGTCAGCCTCGAATGGCCTACTGCTATTCCTAAGTTACACATCCCTATAAACTTATTTCTAATTACTGCAAACTCCTAGTGAGATATCCTATGGAGTTCATTAAAATGCCACGCGTGCCAGGCAAACTCTAGACCATAATTTATAAATTACAGCTATGAGTTTGAAAACTATTTTAATTTTGAATCAAAGAAGGAAAATTAAGATTGATGTAGGCATTTGTTTTTCATTGTTTTACCAATGGCTTCACTGAATGTGATATTGCCTCCATATTAGGAACGACTGGCCGAATAAACTCCTGGGAAAGATAAGAATAGAATGCTTTACAATGCCGATGTGCTCCTGCAATACATAAGCCAGGGTACTGTACATGCCAACTTATTTAGTAGTTCCTACAACAGCTGATCTTCTGTACATGTGCAAGCTTGTGAATCCACTGTTTTAAACTTGTTTTAAATAACTACTTAGGTGGTTACAGTACTCTCCCAAAGGCTGGAGTATGTTTATACAAGTCATTCAGTCACAAAATCACTTAGCTAGCTTGAATGTGGTAGTCATGGTATGTTGTCATGGTTGTTAAAACTCTTACTGTAGTCATGGTACACATTTACTAACCTAGCTATTGGTGTAATTAGCAATTGGAATTCTAACTATAGTAGATGTACTTAGACAATAATATTCAGCCAAAGCTTAAACTAATGATTTATTTTAATCCTCTAGTCAATCCATGTAGCAAATTGGTCTACCATCTCTTTATTTCATGCTTGTTGCCTAGTAGCCATACCCTCCTAATGCTATAATTAGCAAAAACCAGCATGTGTATTTAAATCCCATCTTAAACAGCAGCTAATAGAACTGTAAAAGGACTGTATACCTCAATTACTGCTTACCTCAAATAGAAATCCATTGACTTATAGGATAGGACAAAGCATTACCAGGCACTGGAATCGGTTAATCATGGCAATGGTTTGTAACTGTTCAAACCAATTTTCTTTATAGTTACAACATTTATAATACAGTCGTAACCATGGTTACAATAATAGGAATAAAACAATTTCTTTTCCAACTGCTGTAAAACAACTGGGAGTCACTTCTTGCAATGGATAATAAATTAACATTTGAAGACCTAATTAAAGCATAGAAAACTTGAATGTTCAATCTATTGTCAAAATGGAGAGAAATCTTTCTGTATACATTAGTTGTTAACATTCTTCACGCATAGCAGGATCTCACCAGGTTAGACAGCATCTTCCAAACCCATGACCGCTACCATCTAGAGCAACAAGGGCAGCAGATACTTGGCAACACCATCACCTGGAAGTTCCCCTCCAAGCCATTCACCATCCTGACTTGGATATATATCCATTCCTTCACTGTTGCTGGGTCAAAATCTTGGAGCTCCTTCCCTAACAGCAATGTGGGTGTACTAACACCTCATGAACTGCATGTGATAGAATGATAGAACACTAATAGCAGGGGATATCAATTACATTAATATGGACTGATGAAAAAAAAAGTAAAAAACGAGGAAGAATTCCAAAAAGGCGTTCAGGAACGCCTTGTTAATCATAATGCTTCTAGCCCAACAAGGAAGAAATGGTGGATCTAGGGAATGAAGTAGGCCAAGTGTTGCAGTGGAAGAACATCTGGGCAATGGTGACCATAAAATAATTATGTGTAAATTGGTTAGGGAAACAGTAAAGAAAAATCAAAGGCAATAGTATTCAAAAAGAGTCAATTATAGTGATTTGTGAAGGGATCGAGCACAGATGGACTAGAAACAAAGACATACCAAGAAAAAAATGTAAAGTGAGCAATGACAAGCCTTCAAGCAAATTCCCATAATGAGGGAAAGTGGGGCATGCAAAGCGAGAACTCCTGATAACAAAGAAAATTGAGATTAAAATAAAATAGGAAAATGTCAGGTACAGAGTATGGAAAACGAGGTCAGAATGCAGAGAAAATTCAAGGAAGAATTGAAAAAAATGTAAGAGGGACCAAGAAAGAGTACGAGAAAAGATTAGCAGGTAACTTAAAAGACAGCCCAAATATATAAAAGGTAAAAGGATAGTGAAAGGAATGGTCAAGCCAATTAAGGACAAAAAGGGAAATCTTATTGTGGAGGCAAAGGAAACTACTGTGGTACTGAATAAATATTTTGCATTTGTCTTCTCAATCAATGAGGATGAAGCTAATGTCGCAGTAGAGCAGTGGCAAGTAGGGGTACTGGATTGGATGAAAATAGATAGAAATGAGGTGCTAAATAGAACGGCAGGAAAATCCCTCACTAATGCCGTGGTGTAGGAGGTGGAAAGGAAGAGAAAGGTCCTCTCTCCACAATGGTCCAGGAGAATATCCAAATACTTTTTGAGAAAGTAATGAAGGCAGATAGTCATTGCAGTCAATGCCAGAGTGTACCCTTAATACTATATGGCCTTCAAGTGCAATGTTATAGGAGGACAAGCTGTAAAACTGTATCCAGACATGACTCAACGTTTTTGGGTAAGAAGAAATCGGAAAGGAAGAAGTTTCTCCTTTATGTTGGTATCTTAAAATTAATAATAGGAAATTCTTCTTCATCTAAAGAATGTCCAAAATGTGGAGAAGCGGTAGCAAAAACCCTGAAATCGTTTGAGAATTAACGAAATGCTACAATGCAGGGTGGAGGTAGATGTATGATCTCTCCAGAAGAATAAATTAAGAGGGGTCAAATGACCTTCCTCATCCTGAACTCGTGAAGTTGTGAATATACTATCACAATTGAGAAATTCTTGTGACATGGTCAATGCTTGCTCTGCCCAATCCATAATTTCAATGATGGTAATCAAATAGTTTTCAGCAACTTCTACTTAGCACTGCTGCCTCAGTGCACCAGGGACCTAGGTTCAATTCCCGGCTTGAGTCACTGTGTGTGCAGAGACTGCACGTTCTCCCCGTGTCTGCGTGGATTTCCTCCATGTGCTCCGGTTTCCTCCCACAGTCTGAAAGATGTGCTGGTTAGGTGCATTGGCCATGTTAAATTCTCCCTCAGTGTACCTGAACAGGCCTGGGAGTGTGGCGACTAGGGGATTTTCATAGTAACTTCATTGCAGAGTTAATGTTAGTCTACTTGTAACAATAATAAATAAATTTTTAAACTTTTAAACTTTGTAAATGTTTAATGCTGTCTCTGTTCAGCAGTTAACATTACAATCAGTTATCTTAATCAGTCCCAAGCATGAATCATATTGCCAGAGTTGTGTGAAAGGGAAATTTTACCTCTTGCGCACTGAACAACAACATTCATAGGTTAAATGTCTTTCACTCTGCCATCAATCCACCTACTGACTCCAGATCTGATGAATGCTTCCAGAATCATAGAATACAATCATAGAAGAATCCCAACAGTGCAGAAGGAGGCCACTCAGCCCACTGAGCCTGCATCGACAACAATTCCACCTCAGCCAGATCCTCATAACCCCACGTATTTGCCCTACTAACCTCCTGACAGGAAGGGGTAATTTAGCATAGCCATTCCACCTAACTTGCACATCTTTGGACTGTGGGAGGAAACCAGAGCACCCGGAGGTAACCCACCCTGACACGGGGAGAACATGCAAACTCCACACAGTGACCTGAGGCTAGAGTCAAATCCAGGTCCCTGGCACTGTGAGGCAGCAGTGCTAACCACTGTGCCACCTTGCTGCCCATCAGTTCCCTCAACCAACCCATTCCCCCCAAGGAGTTCCTGAAAAAGAGAACAAGCCGGGGGAAAAGTCACCACAGGCTGTGCTACTTCCAATATAAGTGAAGTATTTAGAACTTGCACAGAATTAATTTCTTTTGGCAGATTTTCAGGATTTCTTGTGCTTACTTAGTAGCACAATAACAGTTTGAATAGTAACAAACACACCATGGTCAGATGTTTCACAAAATTGATTCTTCTGGTTGCCATGGCCATGGAAAGGCTTAGAAAAATGTACTAGGTTGCCAACAGGCTGAGATTTTTTTATCCTCTTGAACGTGCTCTAGTTCAGCAAGCACCCACCGCGGGTGGTAGGCCATTAATTTGTTTAAAAACACCATCCTCCACATTAAGCACTTCACCATTCACATCCAACACCTCACCCTCCACATCAACTACCTTTCTCATCTGAACCTCCGAGGCAACCTGAGATTTCTCTCCCAATACAGTAGCACCATATGGATGTATAAGCCTATATGCAATGCTTAGCACTGGGGTTCTAGATGATAACAATGCTGGGAGTTTGATAGTCAGAGCTGTGCTGTCAGAAGCTGCCACCATCTTCTGAAATTGTTACAGAATATTGGAGTACAGGTTTATTTGCACAAAAAAATCTAAAATCAGTTGTTCAGTGTGTAAATTTCTTTTTAAAAAATGACTAATCTTTGACGCTCACCTGGCTGACTGCTCATGCTTCCTTATGAGATGAACAGAAAATAGCAATGACCTATGGAAGAATAAAGGTGATTCCCAAGAGGCAGGTAAGGGCATGGGAACAGCACTGGTTACTAGGGAGTGCATGAGAAGTTCTCAGTTATCTCATCAAGGCACAAGCTCACTGCATATGCTGCTGCTGAGATAAGTCATTCCTATTTTGGATAAATAACCAATTAAACTGAGATAAGTCATCAAGCAGTGGCAGCAAATTGCTAGTTAACATGAGAGGATCACATCAAATACATTGTCATGCTTATAGCTTCACAATTCCAATCATTGCACTTCTAGAGCTCACTGGACTTTTCCACTTTACCTAATTAAAGTCTTTTTGAATTTGACTTCCACCTCTAAAATGGACGTCGGAGCCAGGAGGCACACAGAGTAAAAGCAAACTGCTGCAGATACTGGAAATCTGAAAGAAAAGCTGAAAATATTCAGCAAATTTGCTAGCATCTCTGGAGAGAGAAAATCAGAGTTAATGTTTTGAGTCAAATATGACTTCTTCAAAGGTGGAGGGTCATACTTAACTCGAAACTTTAATTCTGACACAAAGAGAAATATGTTTATAAGTTTTTTCTAAACAAAACAGGATTAGAATCCAAACCCACAACCACTTCCATCTAGAAAGACAAGGGCAGTAGATAAATGGGAACAATCACCACTTGCGAGATCCCCTCCAAGCCACTCACCATCCTGACTTGGAAATATATCGCCGTTACTTCACAGTCGCTGGGTTAAAATCCTGGAATTCCCTCCCTAACGGCATGGTGGGTCAACCCACAGAACATGGACTGCAGTGATTCAAGAAGGCAGCTCACCACCACCTTCTCAAGGGCAACTAGGGATGGGCAATAAATACTGGCCAGCCAGTGACACCCATGTCCCATGAGTGAATTTAAAAAAATTAAGTTACATTATATATTATATATACATTACATTATTAAGTTACAGATAAAATTAAGATACTAATATAGAACATAGAAAAGAGAGTTTAAAAAAAAATCCACTACCAGACAATGGCCAGACTGGCTAAAAAATGGCCTATTCATTACAATATTCTACATCTGACCACCCTACCTCTGACAGTGTGACACTCCTTCAGTATTGTACTGGAGTGTCAGTCAGGGTGCTATGCTCACATCCTATGAGTGAGACTCACATTCACAATAAGATTGCCAACTGTGATTGAATTGTATTCCTGAGTTTTCATCACATCTTTCCCCCACTCGCCAGCCACACTCAGCCAACACATCCCCCCTTGTGATGTACTGCCTTCCTAATGGATAATGCTTGACTGTCAGCCAAACAGTTTTTTCCCTCACTTTTAATATTTTTATATCCAGTAAAGAGAAAAGTTCAAAGAAAATGAAAAAAACGATTTTTAGTGTTCATAGAAGTATCATAGAATCCTACAGTGCAGAAAGAGGCCATTCGGTCCATCGAGTCTGCACAATCCCACCCACGCCCTATCCACATATCCCTACACATTTACCCACTAACCCCTCTAACCTCTGCATCCCGGGACACTAAGGGGCAATTTAGAATGGCCAATCAACCTAGCCCGCATATCTTTGGCATGTGGGAGGAAACCGGAGCACCCGGAGGAAACCCCCGCAGACACAGGGAGAATGTGCAAACTCCACACAGACAGCGACCCGAACCGGGATTCGAACCCAGGTCCCTGGAGCTGTGAAGCAGCAGTGCTAACCACTGTGCTACCGTGCCACCCCGTGTTGCAACGATATTTACCATGTTTGCACACAACAGCATCCTGGAGTTTGATCTTCCACTCCTTGAGACTCCAAGCTAATCCAGAAAGTTAGCAACCCTGATCCACGACCTTCAGAGGTCAGGGTGATGCCAACTGAGCCAAGGGTAACACAAAGAAAAAGCTGAAGCTAGCTTGAGCTTCAAAAATTATATAAATTATTAAAGAAAATCCCTGACAACCCACTGAGGGTTAAGTGACATTGTTTTTTCAACGAGTGGGGATTTCCTACCACTCATCTTCCAGTAACTCAATTTCATAGTGAAAGAGAATACAAAAGAAAATATCCCCGATAAGATTCTCCTTCTGCCATAAATGTCTAAATTTAAAAACAATTAAAGTCTTTGATTTGATTTGTTATTCTCACATGTATTGGGATACAGAGAAAAGTATTGTTTCTTGAAATTTACGCAGGTTCTGCTCTGCCCTCAGTGTCTACCCTCCATATTGAATTTAGCAACCTTCACTGCATGGGAGGTTTGATGGAAATTCAGCAGCACAAAATTAGGAATGAAATAGCTGGGAAATGGTAAGGACACTATGTTAATTGGCACTAATGCGTGTTGGTTAGGTGCATTGGCAATGCTGAATTCTCTCTCTCGCTGTACCCGAACAGGCGCCAGAGTGTGGTGACTAGGAGATTTTCACAGTAACTTCATTGCAGTGTTAATGTAAGCCTACTTGTGACACTAATAAGTAAACTTTGACTTAAACTGATGAGAGGCTGCCCATTGAGAAGGGTCTGGGCCACCAGCAAGCAGCACTCACTCTCTCTCTCTCTCTCATTCACAAGCTGTCCCTGTCAATCAAAGCGGCGGTTGCCAGGGTTTCCAGTGACGTGGGTGTGGCCCGGGGCCATTGGCTAGGTTGCCCGGTCTCATTAGCATATTGACGTCACAAAGGCGAACGGCCGCACCATTGGTCTGCGGCCAGAGGGTGAGGGCGGACGTCACGGGGCCGGCGAGGCGCTGATTGGTTGCCGGGGCGCACGCGCGGGGGGGGGTAGGGTGTAGACGTTGGGATCGGAGTGGCTCATTCACTCAGTCGGTGCAACTCCCCTCCATCGTACTGCCCTGTCCGGCCATGAGAGCATGAGAGCAGCAGAACGGCCCGGAAACCAGAAGGGAGGCGCTTATTACATTTGGGTCAGTGCCCAACGTCCAAGTCATCTTACGACAGGTTCCATCTTGCTTTGCAAAACGAGTTGCGAAGGAAAAGAAAGCGTTGCCAAGTGACTGACACCTTCATATAAGTGCGCCGAGGAACTCAGCCCGGGTCTGTAGTGCAAAGAAGCAGGTCGGCAGTGCGTGGAGCGAAGGGAAAAGTTGCTGCCAAAAGCTCCGGTTTGAGGGATTCCACCTAGGGAAGGGCGAAAGCTGAAACACCCAAGTTCAAGGAAGATGATGCAAATCATGGATACGTACAACCAGAAGCACTCCCTGTTCAACGCCATGAACAAGTTTATCGGGGCGGTCAACAACATGGACCAGACGGTCATGGTGCCCAGCCTCTTGCGGGATGTCCCTCTGGAGGACGAGGGCAAGAGCGAAGTCAACGGCGTCGCCAGCACCGGAGCATCCAACTACTACTCGGACCAGCGGGACATGTACAACTACTACGTCCTGCTGAAGTCCATCAAGAACGACATCGAGTGGGGTGTGGTGCAACTGGAGGACAGGAAGAAAGATAAAGCCGCCAGCATGGACATGAGGGTGGACGAGCCGGAGGCAGAGGAGGATTTGCAGAAACAATTCCACTATCACCTAAACGGACTGTACACCGTCCTATCAAAACTGACCAGAAAAGCGAACACTCTAACTAACCGCTACAAACAGGAAATCGGTTTCGGCAGCTGGGGACACTGAGCACTGGTTGACTTTATACTTAGGACTGATGAAGTTAAGCTAAGCCTAACTGAAGGTTGCAAGGTTATTTTTCTGCTCTGCTCCGGGGGAAAAACGGATTTAGCTTGATCACTTAATAAGCCCTTTTTCTGTGTTTTTTTTTCCGTCTTATTGCTGGGAGAAGGGAAGGCTTTGTAGGATTATGCTTAAGAAATAAAACTTCCATGGAACAAGCGTGGTTGTGAGCGGCAGTGCCGGTGGAGATTACATCATTTTACTTTGCACTACTTTGTACTGTGTATGTGATGTATAAAATTGTAATGTCTTGTAACCCGTTTACTCATTTTATAAACGCACAAAATAGACGCGTATCTTTTTACAATCTCTACGGTGTATGAGTTTGTAAAATACGCCTCGGAAAAGGGTTATAAAATGCCTGACACACAAGAGGCTATTGACAGGGCCAATGAAATGACTGAGAACTGCATAGTTACTTCTGTGTGCAACTTGCTGTATGGAACCAACTGAAAATTTCTGCTAAAGAATAATGATGAGGTTCCTTCCTGTGTCGTCAACCTATTTTTTTTCTTATTTAAAGCCCTACTTTTGTACAGGGTGTTATATTAAACCTATATGTGTTTAAAATAAAAATAAACGTAAGATTTTCACGAGCTTGTGGTAAATTTGGGACGTAGAAGACGTTTGATCATGAAAAAGCTGGTGACACGTATTTTACGGGCAGAGTTAAGCCTGTTTCCTTCTGGAACCGAGACAAGAAGCTTTTAATTAATCCGGTTTAGGGAGAGCTCAGGATTTGTTCCCTCCCTTCCTCCGCGCCGGCTACTGAAAGATCATTGCACAAGTTTCTGGGGGCAGCCAATGTGCTGTCTCTGAGCAAATGCGGTCTCGGGGTGGATTGTTCTAGGGTGTGGAAGGATTTGTCCTTTCTGCCGCATTCTTTCCCCGCCTTTTACAACTGTGAGCAATCCTCGCTCGGGCACCTCCATGACTATTGAGCTTCCTCTTGCCTGTAAACCATACCTCCCACAACAAAAGCTTGGATTTTGTCTCCTTGCACTCGCCATTAGTTGAATTGAAGCCGGCGATCTGCTTATTACCAAATTTCTGGAATTGGGTGATATGGTTTTATTGAAATGAAGGAACCGAGGATGCTCATGGGGTTGGGGGTAGGGGCGAGCGGGTGTAAGGGAAACGATGCGCCCGCAGGTTAGACACAACAGGAATCATTTCAGGTAGTTCTTATAAAATGAGCATTGGTAAAACATACAAGATAATTCATCTGTTGACACAGGAATAAGGAACGGCTTATAGGGAATGTTACAATTTAAAATTACGGCACCGCGTGTATATAGGAAAAGTGCAAAATACGTATTTGAAATACTTTAATGTCAAAACTCTTGCACCTTTTAAAGGGGGGTATATATCCGATAAACGTTAGTTCGTAATATACGAAGGGCCTGAATTTGCTATGCAAAACGTGTCTTGACAAAGGACCCGAAACAAAGCTGCATTTTTCAGTGCCGATAATCGTTAAAACAAATCAACCTTTTTCCGGGTAAATTGAAATTATGATACATTTCGGGCTTTGTGTTAATAAATAATTGCAATTCAACATTAGATGATGCAGTCCTAGTATAAATGGATGATGAGCCGGTATAAATGTCTCCTCTCCATTCTTAACTTCTCTCTCCACCATTGACGGCTATATCGCCAACACCCAACCCCCACGACTGGAATTCCTGCTCTAAATCTCTCCACCGCCCCCTCATTCTCTCTGGCGTTACAATCCACCTCTTTGAAGACCGGCATTTTTGGCCCTCAATATCTTAATCCTGTTTCTCAAAGGATAACATTTTAGGTCTATGACCTTTTATCAGGACTGGAGGATGTTTAACCCTATGTTTCGCTTTTCTAACCAATCCAAAATGGAATTTTTAAAAAACCTAATGAAGAACTTGAGTAAAATAAAGCAATGGGAACCTTTGAACCTTAATATCTGCAATATCCACTGTCTGTTTCTGTTTTATTTCAAATTTTTGGCATCTTCAGTTTTTTTGTTTCCTCTGGTTTACTTTAAGTTTGTGAAATGCTCTGAAATATTCTTCTTTAGCGGTGCTATGTAAACTGTTAAAAGCTAATTTACACTTTCTGGACTTACAGACTAATTTTTGTAATGGGACTGAAATTAAATATTCGTCAAATTGTTCCATTGTGTTTTAATTGCAAGTTTTGTAATGAGTAATGAGTTGGTAGTACACTCATCTGATTCCGAATGGTTTGAGCTCCACACGCTAAAGCTTTAGTTCAATAATTGTTACATTGCCAGATGTCCTGCCCGTAAAATGTGATAAAACATGGCTGGATTTTATGGTTCTCCGCCAGCATGTTTGAGAGGAGTGGGGGGAAGGGGGGCACATAAAATGCAGTGTGTGGCCAACCCAGTGCTTTCCTGCCTGTCACAAGCCTATCTCCATTTTATGATGGGAGGTGGAGAAGTCAGATTTGCCCTTGTGCCTATTGAGATTCTTGACTGCCTCATCCTGTCTCCACTGCTGTTTTACCCAGGGCAGGAGGAGATCCAATTCACAGGAGTAGCCAGGCAAGGTTTTAATTGAGCGTGCTGTTGGGCAAAATGGGGTGTGGCAGTGGCGAGCTCCTTTGGAAGGGTTCCCTCTGCCCAGGGGAATTCCTAATCTCCTCCTGCCAGGATATAGCCCCTTTTTAGTCCCCCCACCCTCCATTTTGTCCTCTGCCCTGGGGCCTTCAGCAAATACCCCAGAATTACCTGAAATTCAGCTTCCAAAACCATCTCTTCCAAAATCATTTACTCTACAAAATAAATAAGGGATTGGGGTGCGACCAGACCTTGAGAGCGGAATGAGTGGTGACGGAAAGGGGTACCTGCGGCCACTCTGATTTGGACCGCTGCTCTATAGCCACATGACACTCCTGAACAGACGCATTCGACATCTGAAGAAACAAAGTCTGGTAGGTCTGACCCATGATGAGAAGCCAAATTATGGAACAATCCAGGAAAATCATGGATGGTTAGTAACCCTGCCCTCCATTTTAGGGTCTGGTTGTAATCCCTGCAGTGGCTACCACTCAGACCTGCTATCAACCAATCACATTGGCCAGCAACTCCCTAACGTGGGACCTTATCCCCAAAGGGGGGCAGAAGTCTCACCCTTAACCAGTTAATGCCCTGCCAAGTGTAATATGGCCTGCGAGGCCATATTACACAGATACTGCGGATGGGCTCCTGAACAATTTTTTCGTCGGGAGATGGGAACATGGCACCCGTAAACTCCAGCGCCTAAGTGTAAAAGATTGATAGTGCTATTTAAGATCAGGGAGTTCTTCCAGAGTCATAGTCAATATCTCAAAAACCTTTCCAACCTCAAAACAACCAGGTTAACTTGTAATTCATTAAATGTCTCAACATGTTCCCGTGCTTTCCTCGTACCTTAACACCTTTAGAGTCTAGAAATCTATCTCTTTCCTCCTCAAATATATTGAGTGATTTGGCCTCCGCAACTTTCTGTAGTTGAGAATTCTACAGGTTCATCACCCTCTGAATGAAGAGGTCTCTCCTCAACTCAGTTCTAAATGGTTACCCCATATCTTGAGGGTTTAACCCCTTGTTGTAGACCCCCCCCCCCAACCCCTGCCAAGATAGAGGAAACAACATGAAATCAAAAGAGAAAATTTTGGAACATCTCAGCAAGTCTGGCAGTGTCTATACGGAGAGAAAAGAGTTGATGTTTCGAGTCCAGATGACCCTTTGATCTGGACTCGAAACGTCAGCTCTTTTCTCTCCTTACAGATGCTGCCAGACCGGCTGAGATTTTCCAGCATTTTCTCTTTTGGTTTCAGATTCCAGCATCCACAGTAATTTGCTCTTCTCCAGAGGAATCAACATTCCTGCATCCAATCTGTCCAGCCCTGTGAAGAATTTTATACGTTTCAATTGAATCCCTTCTCATTCTTCTGAATTCCGGTGAATGCAGGCATAGGCGACCCAATCTCTCCTTATACAACAATCCTACCTTCCTAGGAATCGGTCTGATGAACCTTTGCTGCACTCCCTCTATGGCAAATCAATCATTTCTTAGGTAAGGAGACTAGAACTGCACACAATACTCCAGCTGTGGTCTCACCAAGGCCCTTTCAAACTGCAGTAAGACATCCTTGCTCCTGTATTCAAGTCCTCTTGCAATGAAGGACAATATATCATTGATCTTCCTACCTGCTTGCTGTACCTTGCTTGCTTTCAGTGACTGGTGTACTAGGGCACCCAGGTCCCTTTGTACATCAACATTTCCCAATCTATAATCATTTGCCCACTCACTCAACTTGTCTAAATTACCTTGAAGCCTTTACATCTGCCTCACTATTCACATTCCCACCAATTTTCATATTGTCAGCAAACTTGGAAATATTACTTTCAGTTCCCTAATCCCCATTACTCTTGTACTCCATTTTTCCTTTGAATCAATCTCTTGGTCCTTTCTTGCTGAATACTGAACTGCTCCCAATCCTCAGGCTTGTTACTTTTTCTAGCAACGTTACATGACTCCACTACTAAGAATATCCTTAATTTTGTTTGTAAGCCATGTTTGGGCTGCTTCTCTTTTGTGTTTGCACCCAAAAGGAATATCTAACTATTGCAATGCATACATTTATTCCTTAAATATTAGCCATTGCTTATCCACCATCATGCCTTTTAATGAAGTTTCCCAATCTATCTTAGCCAACTCACACCTCATACCTTCGTAGTTTTCTTTGTTTAGATTTAGGAGCCTAGCTTCAGATCAGACTTCTTCACTTTCCATCCTAATGAAGAGTTCTATCATGTTATGGTCACGGTGGCACAGTGGTTAGCACTGCTGCCTCACAGCGCCAGAGACCCGGGTTCAATTCCCAGCTTGGGTCACTGTCTGTGCGAAATCTACATGTTCTCCCCGTGTCTGCGTGGGTTTCCTCCCACAGTCCAAAAGACATGCTGGTTAGATGCATTGGCCATGCTAAATTCTTCCTCAGTGCACCTGAACAGGCGCCGGAGTGTGGCGACTAGGAGATTTTCATAGTAACTTCATTGCAGTGTTAATGTTAGCCTACTTGTGACTCTAATAAAACTTTAAATTGTTTCATATAGGAACATAATTATTACTTAACCTGTTCTCATTTGGCTTGTGCACAATTGACTTTTATTTAATTCATTCAGAGTGTGGGTGTTGCTGGCAAGATTGGGATCAGAACCCACCCTAGTTGGTTTGACAAGATGGGTTTGGACCTTCTTGAAATGCTCGCCATGGTTCTAATGCAACTGAGTCTCTTGTTAAGCTCATTTAGAGGACGGACTCGTTAAGGATGAGAGATTCTCTCCCCTCATGCATATTAGTGAACCAATTAAGTTTTATGACAATCTTGACAACTTCATGTTAGCTTTTTGTTTCTAGATATTTAAAAACAAAACTGAAATAAAATGATCAAACTATAATGGTGAAATTCAAATTAATTCTCTTAAGTTACTAATCTAGCAATAGAGTGATGGCACTATCATATCCCTTCTTTGCATAATAGTGGCTGCACTTCAAAGTGAAAGTTGTAAAGCACCCTGGGATATAAGGGTTGCAATATAAATGCCAGTATTTTATTCCAAAATCTTTTTGCAAATGTTCTTTGTTAGAAAAATCTCATACCTTTCCAGTTGTCAACATAGTTAAAATGACAATTCATAAGGGGATTAGTTTTCTGCTCCAGGATGTATGCAGTGTATGCTATTACCCCCCTCTTATTGGAGCAGTTACTAGTAAAGTGATGGAAGGGGTCATCAACAGTGCTATCACGCAGCAATAACGGTCACGGGCATTCGGCCTCTGATATTCGGGTAAGCGGCGGCCTTCACGACACACGACGGCGCAGAGTTGCTGAGCAGAAACTGATAGCCAAGTTCTGCACACATGAGGACAGCCTCAACCGGGATATTGGGTTCATGTCACACTATCTGTAATCCCCACAGCTTGCCTGGACTTGCAGAATTTCACTGGCTGTCCTGTCTGGAGACAATACACATCTCTTTAACCTGTCTTAATGCTCTCTCCACTCACAATGTTTGTACCTTTAAGACTTGATTAGTTGTAAGTATTCGCATTCCAACCATTATTCTGTAAATTGAGTCTGTGTCTTTATATGCCCTGTTTGTGAACAGAATTCCCACTCACCTGAAGAAGGAGCTTAAGGTTCCAAAAGCTTGTGGCTTTTGCTACCAAATAAACCTGTTGGACTTTAACCTGGTGTTGTTAAACTTCTTACAGCAATAACCTGCTCAGTGACGCCCAGTTTGGGTTTCGCCAGGGTCCCTCGGCTCCTGACCTCATTACAACCTTAGTTCAAACATGGACGAAAGAGCTGAATTCCAGGTGTGAGAGTGACAGCCCTTGACATCAAGGCCGAATTCGACCGAGTGTGGCATCAAGGAACCCTAGTGAAACTGGAATCAATGGGTATCAGGGGACAAACTCTCCGCTGGTTGGAGTCATACCTGGTACATAGGAAGATGGTTGTAGTTGTGGAGGGTCAGTCACCCCAGCTCCAGGATGCCTCTGCAGGAGTCCCTCAGGATAGTGTCCTAGGCCCAACAATCTTCAGCTGCTTCATCAATGACTTTCCCTCCATCATAAGGTCAGAAGTGGGGATGTTCGCCGATGATTGCACAATGTTCAACACCATTCGTGACTCCTCAGATACTGAAGCAGTCCATGTTGAAATGCAACAAGATCTGGATGATATCCAGGCTTGGGCTGACAAGTGGCAAATAACATTCGCGCCGCACAAATGTCAGGCAATGACTATCACCAATAAGAGATACTCTAACCACCGCCCCTTAACATTCAATGGTGTAACCATTACTGAATCCCCCACTGTCAACATCTTGGGGTTACCATTGACCAGAAACTCAACTGGACTCACCACATAAACACAGTGGCTGAGCAGGTCAGAGGCTAGGAATACTGCAGTGAGTAACTCACCTCCTGACTCCCCAGAGCCTATCCGCCATCTACAAGGCACAAGTCAGGAGTGTGATGGAATACTCTCCACTTCCCTGAATGGGTGCAGCTGCAACAACACTCAAGAAGCTTGACACCATCCAGGACAAAGCAGCCCTGCTTGATTGGCACCACATCTACAAACATTCAATCCCTCCACCACCGACACTCAGTAGCAGCAGTGTGTACTATCTACAAGATGCACTTTAGCAATTCACCAAAAATATTTAGACAGCACCTTCCAAACCCATGATCACTTCCATCTAGAAAGACAAGGGCAGCAGATAAATGGAAACACCATCACCTGCAAGTTCCCCTCCAAGCCACTCACCATCCTGACTTGGAAATGTACCACCATTCCTTCACAGTTGCCGGGTCAAAATCCTGGAACTCCCTCCCTAACGGCATTGCGGGTCAGCCCACAGAACATGGACTGCAGCAATTCAAAAAGGCAGCTCACCACAACTTTCTCAAGGGCAACTAGGGATGGGCAATAAATGCTGGCCAGCCAGCGATGCCCATGTCCCATGAATGAATTAAAAAAGTATCAGCAGAGAATTTCATGCAACGGTTTCATTTCCCACCCTATCATAATTACCTCAATTCTTTCAAGGACCCTCAGCTCCTCTTTCTTATCTACATTCTGATTCTTGGTGACACTGGTTGAAGCCGTGATGTCCAGTTCCACACATACACCTGTTGACACCCAGTTCTATCTTGCCATCACCTCTCCTGACCATTTATTACCACTGTGTTAGACTGCTTGTCCAACTTTTAGTCCCAAGGCAAATTTTCATCCAATTAAACCCAACACACATTGAATTTGGAAACCAAAAACAATTAGTAAGAGGGAATTTGTGCTATAACTAGTCCCTCAAGCATCTGAGCTTCAGACCTAGGCTGACAATGCGTATTGTGGGAGTGTTGCATGCTTAGGGAAGTCCTATTCTTCAGGGGACATCTATTTATTCCACTGGTGATTCAAGGCAGAATGGCACTGCTGAGTGAAAATCAAGGATTTGTCCTGGTATTGTGGTTAGCATTCCTCTTTCGGCCAATAGCCAGCAACATGGGGTGTTATGATATTTAGCAACGTGGGGTGCTATGATTTGTATTGCATTGCCTGAAAAGATGGTGGAAAATGATTCAATAACTTGCAAAATGGAATGGATATATACTTGAAAATGAGACATTTGGAGGGAACGGGAAAAAAGCTGGGGACTGGGACTAATTGGTTAGCTCCTTCAAAGAGCTGGCACAGAAAAATGGGCCAAATGGGCTCATTTTGTACAGTTCCAGTCACTGAAATGCAAGTTGATGTTGAACCATTACAGTTCAAGGCAATTCATAATCCCTCTTACTTATGTGTACTGCTAGATTAGCAGCTGCAACCTCTAAAAACAGAGTACGGTCAAATATAAAGATATCTAACATGATTTGCTTTCTAAGTGGTACTGCTGTAGACTAAATAGCTTATTTCTCAAAAATTATAGTATTTTGAAACACAACTGATAAAATAGTTCTTGCATTTTTGCTGATATGCCTTCATATACAACACGTTTGCTGAATTCAAGATGTTTCCATTTTAATGTTCATAAAGGACAAATGTTTAAATTAGAAAAAATGCAGTATAGTCTACAATTTAGTCCAATCTTATTGTTGTGGTGATGTTTATAGATCCAACTTATAATTAATTTAAACTTTACAACATCACAACCTGTTTGATTGAAACAGCCCATAATCATATCAATTTTATCCTTCCTTTTTTTTCAAATTGCACTTTCTCTCAAGGTATTCATTCTTGCAGATTCGGGTGGTAGGTGACCTCTGACATTTCAGATAAGTGAGCATTATTCTTATCTGAGCTTAGACAGTGAATAGAGGTGTGAAAATGAAGCTATTTCTGTCATGGGCTTTATCTATGTTTCTCATAAACACTTAGCTAATTCCCAAGTACTTTGGTTTTCTTTTCCCTTATGGCCTTTTGCTTTGTACAAGGTTTCTCAGACTTTATCTTTCAAGAAACGGAGGGTTGATTGTTGCACTATGTTCCTCCCAATTATCCCTGTACTTAATTAACGATTCATAATTTTATAGGAAACTCTGTCTTGTCAGTCATGTGTGGCATCTTGCTGACATGACACCTCAGCACCAAATAGGAAGTTTAAATATTTGAGCCATATATTCTATGCAAAAATTCACTTTAAGGTTACATGTATTTCAGCTTACAGGTTGATTAATTTAGATTAATTAGTCAGGAGATTGATGATCATTTCTAACCACAATTAGCAAACAAAATACTGTAGCTTGGACCTACTTTTGTGTTGAAACTTAAAGCAGCAAGTTTCATCACAGTTCTTGTACCTAGTCATGTGTCCTCAGCCAAGAGAAGTTATTTGTCAGGGGCGAAATGTGGAATACCTGCAAACTGGCCATCATGAGAAAGGCTGGGGAATAGGTAAATTTAGAAGTTAATTTGTTAACAATATTATTCTGAAGCACATAAGATCTTTATTTGTCCCAGATTTTCTCAGCCAGTCTTGAGCAATAGTCAAGGAATATAACATTAAATAGACTAGATCCCAAGTTGATTAGAAAGGGTTGGAATACTTGAATCCTATGATGGTTTTTTGATTTAGATGTAGGATTCACAGGTTGTGGAACACGTGTGCCTACTTCTGTTTAGAACCCTGAACTGGTGTGGGTCAGTGCAAAGTGTTTGCTCCAATTCAGAATTCTGAAGTTTGAAGTGTTTAGTTTCCACAATGGACACCAGATCTTACAAAATTAATATGATTCTAACACATTTGAAATAATAAACATAAAGCATTGTGGAGAAGATGCAAAACCCTTTGATATGAAGATGATGATGTGTAATTTTGGTAATTAGGTGTTATGGTTAGATTTCTAAGATTACAATGAAGAAACAAATCAGTACAACATAAAGTGAATTATGTGAACAACTAATTGAATGTGTTCTTTAATGAGGAGATTCTAGCAGTATATATGACTTGGAACTTTTCTCTAGCTATTGTTAATGAAGGTAAATTCTCCCCAGAAACACCAGATACTCTATGTAGACAACTCAGTAAATCTTAGAACCATTGAAAAGTTATGACTCAGAAAGAGGCCATTCAGCCCAGTGTGTCTGCATCAGCCAAAAAAGGAGGAAAAAAGAAACTAGCTGCTTCTTTTAATCCCACTTTCCAGCATGTGGCTTTGCAGGTTATAGCACTTCAGGTACAGATCCAGGTACCTCTTAAATGAGTTGAGCACTTCAGCCTCAACCACCAATTCAGGCAGTGAATTCCAGATGTCCACCCCCGCCAGGTGAAAAGGATTTTACACCACTAACCCCCCCTCTAACCTATATATCTTGGGACACTAAGAGGCAATTTAGTATGGCCGGAAATTCAACCTAACTGAACTGTGGGAGGAAGCCAGAGCACCCGGAGGAAACCCACGCAGACACGGGGAGAACGTGCAAATTCCACACAGATAGTCATCCAAGGCTGGATTTGAACCTGGGTCACCGGCACTGTGAGGCAGCAGTGCTTGCCACTGTGCCACCCTTTTGGAAGTAATTTTAATCTGGTCTTTAGACCTGTTTGAAACTTAAGATGGCAAATTTCACCACAGTTTAAAATGCAGTACACAGTGAGACTCAAGGTGAGATTGATCACAACCTTAAAAAGGCACTGAATAACTCTTCAAAGAAGAATAATGTGAAAGTGCATGGGACGACATCAGGAAAATGGGCTGTAAATTACAAGTCAAAAGGGGCTTAAGTTGACCACAGGGAATCATAGAATCCTACAGTGCAAAAAGAGGCCATTCGGCCCATCAAGTCTGCACCAACCACAATCCCACCCAGGCCCTATCCACATATCCCTACATATACCCCTCTAACCTATGCATCTAAGGGGCAATTTAGAATGGCCAATCAACCTAGCCCGCACATCTTTGGACTGTGGGAGGAAACCGGAGCACCAGGAGGAAACCCACGCAGACACAGGGAGAATGTGCAAACTCTACACAGACAGCGACCCGAGCTGGGAATCGAACCCAGGTCCCTGGAGCTGTGAAGCAGCAGTGCTAACCACTGTGCTACCGTGCCGCCCTTGAAGAAAGACTCAGCAGGTTACTGAGCTAAGAATATACTTGGTTCTGTATAGTGAATTATTGGATTTTCATAAACACCTCAAGCATTTCATAAACAATAGAAATTTAGTGACATTTTGTACCAACAAATATGACCGCTATTTTCCAAGCAACAAGGAGGTAAAAGAGCTATTTTCTTTTTGGCGATATTTGTTCAGAGAAGAATGTTGAGTAGGAGTACTCCCTGTACTTTGTTAAATCATGCTATTCTGTCTTTAATCATCACTGGAACAGGCAAACAGGCCCTTGATTTAAATATATTCTGAAGGGTAGGACCTCGATAGGAAATACATGATTCCCTTATCATTGCACTGCACTGTCAGGGTACATAGACCAAAATCTTTAATAGGCATTGAATTCACAACAATCACAGGAAATCTTCCCTGTTAATAATTGTTTTTGGTTTCCAAACTCATTGTCTGTTTTGGTGCCGTGACGAATAGTTGAGTCAGCTTTTTCAAGAACTTAATCTGATTAGCCTCACAATTTTTTAAACTTTTCTGATACCTTCCTTGAATATCACGTGGCTGTGCATATATTCCAAACATTTTTCTTTGTCATAGGCTTAGTTTAAATATCACTAACGTCAATTTGACTCAGTGATATCACTCTCACTTCTGAGTTAGATATTTTATACATTTCAGATAAAGGTAATTAATTAGCTGTAAAGCATGAACAATGCTATATAGGAATGCACATTTATTCTTCATCAATGACAACAGTTAGGAACACATGTTTATTATTATTATTTAGGTAATATTTGGGAAAAAAATTGCACCAATTTGTTTCTCTTGTTTAACAAGTGTTTTGCAAAACAGGAAGTAGAGGCACTGAACCGCAGTGCGCCCATAGACTGAGAAACACAGGAAATGTGGTTGTTGCTTCAATTGAAACTTCTTCAAATGTAGTCACCTCCTTGCACTCCCTGCCACCAACACAAATGTTACTTCCATTCAAGGAGGACACTGGGTTGATGCGCACCAGTAATTTCTCCACAATGGTTGCTATAAAATCAATTTGTTTACTTTAAAGCACTTCATCCAATCAATCCCACTAAGAAGCAATTAAAGACATTCCTACAGTGACAGATTGCGACAGTGGGGTTTTGGAGAGTGGGCGACGAGGCAGGATGGGGGGAGTTCGGGTGCAATTGATCTGACAGTTGAGTCAAGGAATGTTACTGCTATAAGCTATTGATGCATCTCTGCTTATAAAAGTAATTTATTGTGCCCAGTATTTACTATCTGTATTCTAAATCTTTCTTCTACCAATATTCACTTCTCCTAATGTAATGATGCTGTGTTAGCCTGTGGTTCCTTACATGCCGGCAATGCTCCAGTACACTGACCAACCAGTCCATTCTACATGCAAGTATTGACAATGACTGTTAATGAGCTCAGATGTAGGGGGATCACTGCTGAATTCCACCCTGGCCTCATCCCATATGTGCACTTCCAAAAGTGGTCATTGGATGCCAGTGAGGAATGAGAAATCTGGCTGACCTTCCTGGACCTGACTCAGGCATGCAGAGAGCGACTGAAGGAATCCAATTTCAGTCTTAACTGAGACCAGCTGACTTAGCACAAGCTGGAGATCAAGGCTGCAAAATTAGCTGAGATCTGAAAATGAATGCTTGGATTGTGATGCACGGTTAACCTGTGCCCATTCTTTCTAATGCAGACAGCACTCGAACTTTGTGCTGCCTACTCATTACCATGATTGTAGTGTGCAGCCAGTACTGAGTGTACACTGAGTGGCTGCACACATAGACACGGGGTGCAAGTTCATGAGTGGCTAGCACCACTTAAAGCCTGTAGTACTAAAGTCAGCTGGCACCTCTTAAAGGGGAAGTGCATTTTGACTGGAGAAAAGTGGTCAAGCAGAAAGAACACTGAGGTACGGCTCAGCAGAGCATGCAGCATGCTCCATGGTTGTCTGACACAGCATTGGATGTCCTGGACAGGACAAGAGAGAGTATTTATACACAGGGCACCAGGAGGCCATGCAGACAGAAACTGTGAAGGTAGTGGGAGCAGACAGCAATCAAGAACAATTCACCAGTGCAGCTCTGAGAACCAGGGTGCAGTGCAAGAAGTTCATTGATATCACACAAGTGGTCAGGGTCAGTGAATGCATCTTCAAGTGCCATATCATAGAATCATAGAATCCCTACAGTACAGAAAGTTTGACCCATTGCAACGATCACAATCCCTCCCAGGCCCTACCCCCATAACCCCACTTATTTACCCTGCTAACCCCCTGACACTAAGAAGCAATTTAGCATAGCCAATCAACCTAACCCGCTCATCTTTGTACTGTGGGAGGAAGCCGGAGCACCCGAAGGAAACCCACGCAGACACAGGGAGAACGTGCAAACTCCACACAGACAATCACCAAGTCATAGAGGTTTACAGCATGGAAACAGGCCCTTCGGCCCAACTTGTCCATGCCGCCCTTTTTTTTAAACCCCTAAGCTAGTCCCAATTGTCCACATTTGGCCCATATCCCTCTATACCCATCTTACCCATGTAACTGTCTACACGCTTTTTAAAAGACAAAATTGTACCCGCCTCTACTACTACCTCTGGCAGCTTGTTCCAGATAGTCACCACCCTCTATGTGAAAAAATTGCCCCTCTGTACCCTTTTGTATCTCTCCCCTCTCGCCTTAAACCTATGCCCTCTAGTTTTAGACCCCGCTACCTTTGGGAAAAGATATTGACTATCTAGCTGATCCATGCCCCTCATTATTTTATAGGTCTCTATAAGATCACTCCTCAGTCTTCTACGCTCCAGAGAAAAAAGTCCCAGTTTACCAGCCTCTCCTTATAACTCAAACTATCAAGTCCCAGTAGCATCCTAGTAAATCTCATCTGCACTCTTTTTAGTTTAATAATATCCTCTACACAGTATTCTAAGTGTGGCCTTACCAATGTCTTGTACAACTTCAACAAGACGTCCCACCTCCTGTACTCAATGTTCTGACCAATGAAACCAAGAATGCCTTCTTCACCACTCTGTCCACTTGTGACTCTACTTTCAAGAAGCTATGAACCTGTACTCCTAGATCTCTTTGTCCTGAAACTCTCCCCAACGCCCTACCATTAATTGAGTAAGTCCTGCACTGATTCAATCTACCAAAATGCATCAGCTTGCATTTATCTAAATTAAACTCCATCTGCCATTCATCAGCCCACTGACCCAATTGATCAAGATCCCGTTGCAATCCAAGATAACCTTCTTCACTGTCCACTTTGCCACAAATCTTGGTGTCATCTGCAAACTTAATAACCATGCCTCCTATATTCTCATCCAAATCATTAATATAAATGATAAATAACAGTGGACCCAGCACCGATTCCTGAGGCACACCGCTGGTCAGAAGTCTCCAGTTTGAAAAACAACCCTCTACAACCACCCTCTGGCTTCTGTCATCAAGCCAATTTTGTATCCATTTAGCTACCTCACCCTGGATCCCGTGAGATTTAACCTTATGCAACAACCTACCATGCGGTATCTTGTCAAAGACCTTGCTAAAGTCCACGTAGACAACATCAACTGCACTGCCCTCATCTACCTTCTTGGTTACCCCTTCAAAAAGCTCAATCAAATTTGTGAGACATGATTTTCCACTCACAAAGCCATGCTGACTGTCTCTATTTGTCCTTGCGTCTCTAAATGCCTGTAGATCTGTCTCTCAAAATACCTTCCAACAACTTACCCACCACAGATGTGAGGCTCACCAGCCTGTAGTTCCCAGGTTTTTCCCTGCAGCCCTTTTTAAACAAAGGCACAACATTTGCCACCCTCCAATCCTCAGGCACCTCACCTGTGACTATCGATGATTCAAATATCTCTGCTAGGGGACCCGCAATTTCCTCCCTAGCCTCCCACAATGTCCTGGGATACATTTCATCAGGTCCCGGGGATTTATCTATCTTGATGCACTTTAAGACTTCCAGCACCTCCTTCTCTGTAATATGTACACTCCTCATACATTCAGTCAGGAATCAAACCTGGGCTCCTGGCGCTGTGAGGCAGCAGTACTAACCACAGTGCCATCATGCTGCCCTAGGTATCCTTACATCTGAATCACTAGCCTCACACTGTTCAACTCATCTGAGCTATTCAACCACAGCAGCCACATCGCTCAAGCACATTGCACCACACTCATTGACATGCTTCTGTCTCACTTGCTGGATAGGAGACACAAAATAACACAAGCAGCAGAATTTAACTAGTAGGAGACAAGCCTCACCCCAGTAGAAGGAAAGGTGCTCACCATTAAAGCAGCCAGGACTGAGGTCACGGCCAGTTTCTGGGCTGGAAGGATCAAAGTTGATAGTATGTTCATACCTATTCCACCTAGGACTTGATTACCTCGCCCTCTTGACTAAAACAATATTGGTAGGAGGAAATGGGTAGTAACATACAGTACAATAGAAACATTTTGGGCAATGATTGACCTGATGCTTTTGATGTGGTTTTACTCATGATATTTCTGTATATGAACTTCGTCTTTGATAGATGAAGTAATTATGTACTGAGACAATAGAAGAGTGAAACCGTGAATCTGATAATTGCTATGGAGTTAAGGATAAAGTGAAATGCAAACAAGGCAGCACGGTGGCACGGTGGTTAGCACTGCTGCCTCACAGTGCCAAGGACCCAGGTTCAATTCCTGGGGTGGGTCTCTGTGCGGAGTTTGCATGTTTTCCCCATGTCTGGGTGGGCTTCCTCCAGGTGCTCGCATTTCCTCCCACAGTCCGAAAGACATGCTGGTTAGGTGCATTGGCCATGCTAAATTCTTCCACAGTGTACCTGAACTGGAGCCAGAGCGTGGCGACTAGGGGATTTTCACAGTAACTTCATTGCGGTGTTAATGTAAGTCTACTTGTGACACTAATAAATAAACTTTAAGATGGGTAACTGATTTTAATTAGCAATATAAAAAAAACATAAATTCATGCTATCTATGGAGTCCCACAGTGATGAATAAACTCAGAAATCTAATAAATGTAAAATAAAAATATGAAAACTGAACAATGACTGTCGCAAACAATAATGTAAACTGTACTTTATTTGCCACATCATGCTTGTAGCAAACAAATGCTGCAAAGTTTCCATTTCATTATGCTTCAGAGCTCATTTAGTTACCTGCAGCAATCAATTAAACCAAGTAATTTAAAAGAAGCTATCTTAAAATGTTCCACCTTTTAATGAAGTTAACCTACAATGCACTAGTCGTGGCGTTTCCCATGCAAACAATGTGTCATTTCTGCTTTACTCAGCAGGTTATTTTATTCCTTAGTTACTTTCATAACTCCACAGTTTCTAGGAGCACGCTTGGCTTTGCCTTGACAGCAATGCAGCACTCAAGAGGAGCTTACAAAACCACCCTTTGTGTGAATTCTGGAGAACCTTATTGTTCATTTATCAAAGCAAAAATATCTCCAGTGCTTTATTTGCTGCATGCAGAATCTGCTCAATTGGATTGATGACTTTAAATTAACTATTTGAAAGAATTACCAACTAAAATGTAGCTGTAAAAGTTTTAGTACTAGCTCCACCAGTTTTCTAATAACGTTTCCCGAGCAAATCTCTCAGACACTATGGGTAAAAGCAGGCTGGAGTTTTACTTGATTACCATTTACGTTGAAATCAGTGAAAATGAAACTTCCAATTGACTACCCGTGAATCTGCACTGTACAGCGTTTAGCATGCTGCATTCTGCTGTTGTTACAATTCCACCAGTTGTAGAATGTGATTATTTTTGGGTGCGAAATACTGTCAGCTCATTCTAGGAGAATATATGATGTTGGTGAAGGATGTCATGCACAAACTGGACAGAGTGCCAAGTTTCTTCTGATCACCCTTCCCTTATGCTCTTCAATATTTTTTCTCTTCCAAATGTGCATTTAGGAAGTTCTTCTTTTCCCAGAGAGTGGTGAGCTTCTGGAATGCATTACCTGTTTCTGGAATGTGAGCTGACTCTCGGCATGCCTTCAAAAGGAAACCAGATGTTTCTGGTTGGGGCAGAGATCACATCATAAAAAGGTTTAGCAGTTGACACATACATAGGGCAGGATTTATTCCAGCCTGTGCAGTGGGAGACATGGTAGCTGGGACCACTTAATTATGGGAGAGACCCCACATCAGCGGTAGCAAAACCACACCTAATTAAGTTGGATGCTAGAAAAGGTTATTGTAGGATTACTAGCTGGTGGGGTTCTGATGTCAGTTAGGCTCATTAATGAGCCAATTGGCACTCATTACCCCTGAGCCCTTTGCAATTTGTGGTGGCTCAAGGTTTAATTGGAGGCTGCACGGTTTTCCCAAGCTCTTGTAAACCTCTGTTGGGTTTGCTAGTGGTCCCTGTTGGGTTTGCTAGTGGTCCCTGTTGGGTTTGCTAGTGGTTCCAGGGGTGAGCGGGAGGGCAGGAATCAACTGTCACTGGGCTGGAGGGGGACAGTGGTGCATGCTGAAAGCCAACCACCCCTTCCCCGAGTCCACCCCACTCACAACCCTGACGTCGTGTTCCCCATCCGACCTTCACATGCCTGTGGCCTGGGATCCCATAACGATCTTGGGCCTCCAGTGAGTGCACTGCCCTCAGCAGCCACTGTTCCCACTTATGCTGGTGGCATGCCGAGTTGACAACTTCTGATTGTTTGGCAGCTCTCGGTAATGGTACTTCCATCTCTGGGGACTTCAATCGCAGGGAAGGCCCAATGTTGGCCATGGCCTCTCCTGTGGAGTTAATGGAAGTTCCCTGGCAGTCCTCCAACTGGTGGGTGAGACAGCTGTCAGCCACACAAAATCCCAGTCGTAGTCGATAGGATCCCTTGGACTGATTCCTATTACCTCAGAGAAAAGGAACCTCCTTGAATTTGTTACCTTTTTTCAATATGATAGTCTTATTTATGTTTCTGCACAATTGTTCATGATATAAAAAATACTTCATGTAGAACAAGTAAACTTGCATAGCACTAAAACAGGCCATTCAGCCCAAATGTTAATGTTCCACCTGAGCCTTCTCTCAGATGAGTCACTTGTTGCAGAATACCCAGCCTCTGACCTGCACTTACATTAACATGGCTTGTCCAGTGAAGTTTCTGGTCAATGATGACCCCAGGATAATAATAGCGAGGAATTTGATACCAGTGCCGTTGAACATGAAGAAGGGGTGGTTAGACTTTTTCTTGTAGGAGCTGGTCATTGCATAGCAATTGTGTGGTGAAAATTTATTTTTATTTGATCATGGGATATGAGATTTAGGCCAGTATTTATTGCCCACCCCTAATTGCCCTTGAGAAGGTGGTGGTGATCTGTTAACTTGAACTGCTGTAGTCCATGTGGTGTGGGTACACCCACAGTGCTATTCAGAATTTTGATCTAGGAATATGAAGGAATAGTGCAATAGTTTAAAGTCAGGATGGTTTGTGAGTTGGTGGAGAAGTTGAATTTGGTGACACCTGTCACCCTTGTTTTTCTAGGTGATAGAATTACAGGTTTGGAAGTGCTATTGAAGAAACCTTGGCATTTTGCTGCAGTGTCTCTTGTAGATGGCACATCCTACTACCACTGTAGTGGAAGAAATTAATATTTAAAGGTGTGGATGCGATGTCTTTCAAACCAGCTGCATTATTCTGGATGTTTTTTCATTCATTCATGGGATGTGGGTGTTGCTGGCTGAGCCAGATTAGTGAACCAGATTTTTAAAAAAATAATCAATACTGGTTTCATG
This sequence comes from Mustelus asterias, assembly GCF_964213995.1. Classification (NCBI taxonomy): domain Eukaryota; kingdom Metazoa; phylum Chordata; class Chondrichthyes; order Carcharhiniformes; family Triakidae; genus Mustelus; species Mustelus asterias. The sequence continues at coordinate 47,275,669 of NC_135817.1, forward strand.
GTCATCATTAGACTTTTTAATTCCAGATTTTTATTGAATTTAAATTTCATTATCTGCCCTGGTGGGATTTGAACCCAGCTTGCCAGAGTATTGCTCTGGGTATCTGGATCACTAATCCAGTGACAATACCACTATGTATGAGTTTCTTCAGCGTTGTTGAAGCTGCACTAATCTAGGCAAGTGGAGAGCAATCCATCACACTCCTAACTTGTGCCTTTTAGATGGTGGACAGCATTTGGGGAGTTAAGAAATGTGGTCCTCGTTGTTGGATTCCGAGCCTCTTGCCTGCTGTTGTAGCCACAATATTTATATGCCCAGTCCAATTAAGCTTCTGGTTAATGGTAACCACCACTTTCTTGCCACTTACCAGCTCAAGCCTGAGTGTTGTCCAGGTTTTGCTGCATGTGGGAATAACGGTGTCAGTATCCAAGAAGATACAAATGGAATTGAACACTGTCCAATCATCAGCAAGCATCCCAACTTCTGACCTTATGATGGAAGGAAGGTATTTTTATACTTTTCCAATTCAATCAAATCAAATCCAATTCAGAGTCTCAACAAGTTGAGACATTTCAGATCCAGGCTGACAAGACAGGGCGAGCGACCAAACCATCCTGTCCTGGGCCTGATCTACATGAGCCAAGCTGATTGGAGAAGGGGGAGGTTCCTCCTCCAAGACTTGAGCTCATTTGCATCTTAGCCAAAAGGCCGAGATGCCGCTTTTAAAAATTGCTTCATATGAAATATATGAAGCTTCAATGTAACCCAATGACTTCAACCAAGTGCGGCCGACCATGGGCTGCCAACCATACTACACTTGATCTTAAGCAGCTGAACGTCATTGGGCCTTGAACACTGTTCTGAGGAACTGCTGCCTTAATCTCCTGGGGCTTATAGGTTTGGCCTCCAACAACTGAAACCACATTACTTTGCTCTAGGTATGATCACTGTCAGTGGAAAGTTTACCCCAATTCCCATTATTTAAATTTTACTAGCCTCAATAGCTCCTTAATGTCAAGTGCAGTCACTCTCACCTGAACTCTGGAAGCCAGTCCTTTTGTCCATGTTTGCACCTAAGTTATAATGAGGTTTGGAACTAAGTGGTCTTGGCAGAACTCAAGCTGAACATCCATGAGCATGTGATTGGTGAATAATTGCTGAATGATAACATTGTCAACAAAGGAAATTCGGTATGTCTGCTATGACTCTCCCGCTGTCTCGGAAAAGCAGCCAACATAATCAAGGACTCCACGCACCCAGACATATTCTCTTCCATCTTCTTCCTTCAGGAAAAAGATACAAAAGTCTGAGGTCACATACCAACCAACTGAAGAACAGCTTCTTCCCTGCTACCATCAGACATTTGAATGGACCTACCTTATATTACATTGATTTTTCTCTACACCCTAGCTATGACTGTAACACTACATTCTGCACTCTCTCCTTTCCTTCTCCCCTATGTACTCTATGTACGGTAAGCTTTCTCTGTATAGCTTGCAAGATGTGGAGATGCGGGCATTGGACTGGGCTAAACACAGTAAGAGTTTTAACAACACCAGGTTAAAGTCCAACAGGTTTATTTGGTAGCAATGCCGGCATCTCCACACTACCAAATAAACCTGTTGGACTTTAACCTGGTGTTGTTAAAACTCTCACTGTGTTTACCCCAGTCCAACGCCGGCATCTCCACACCGAAAGCTAATGGTATTTGCCACCAAATAAACCTGTTGGACTTTAACCTGGTATTGTTAAAACACTTACTAGCTTGCAAGAAACAATACTTTTCACTGTATACCAATACATGTGACAATAATAAATCAAATCAAAATCACTTTTGCTGATGATTGAGAGTGGACATTAATAGGCATTAATTGGCAAGATTGGATTTGTCCTGCTTTTTATGCACATACCTGGGAAACCTTCCACATGGTTGGGTAGATGCTAGCATTGTAGCTGTACTGGAATAGCTTGACTAGAGTCTTTAATAGCTCTGGACCATGTCTTCACTATTACAGCCAGGATTTTGTTGGGGCCCAGAGCCTTTGCTGTATCCAGCAGATTCAACTGTTTCAGAGTGCTGCTCCTTCGTTAGGTGAGTCAGTTGATTATGCTGACAGTATTGAATTGACTGGAGGCTGGCTTTTTTGATGCTGGGACCCATGAGGAAGCCAAAGTGGGTCATCTACAATTGCTGAAGATGGTTGCAGACATTTCAGCTCGTTTGCTGGATTCATGGACTGGGTTCTGCCATCATTGAGGATGGCGACATTTGTGAGCCTCCTGCTCCTGTTAGTTTTTAAATTGTCCACCACTATTCACGACTGGATGTGGCAGAACTGCAGAGCTTTGATGTGATCCATTGGTTGAAGGATTGTTTAGCTTTGTCTACCGTACGCTGCTCCTGCTGTTTAGATGCATGTAGTCCTGTCTTGTGGTTTCACCAAGTTGACCCTCCAGACCATAGATGACTTAAAGGCACAACATGGAGAAGTACTGATTCATTAGCAAAGGGGGGATGGTAGGTGGGAATTAGTAAATGGTTTGTTATTATTTGTACATAGTTTACTCATCATAAGACCAATTTAGTTGATGCAGCCGATCAAAGTCATGACAGATTCTGTCTCATGGCACATGGAGTGGGGACAACGTGTTTTCAGGGTAAGAATCTTTTTCCTCACTCAGCCTGTCTTTGAGTTGTCATGCCACCTCATGCACAAACCCAGCCATTCTAGTTGTGGGATGGTACATGTTCAGCAAGTGTAGCTGTGGAGTTGGATAAAGATGAGCTGACCTGTGGTATTGTAGGGTCTGCAACGTGACTACGATGTTTATCCACTGCGCTGGAGCATTATTTATTCTGGTTTGTCGCTTTAAGACAAAGTCAATTAGAAGATGATTGGCATCTTGTCATCTGGTGCCTGTAAATCCCCAGCTTGTGGGGAGAGGCCTGGTGATCAAGGTCAGACAACCCAGTCGGAAATAACTTCCTTATTTATTTTGAAAACATTTGACTCTTTGGTCCGTGGTGTAGAAGCAAGGATTTGATATAATTAAATAAAAAGATAGATAAATGAAATCCAACAAATGGACAATGCAGTTTCTTACTCTTACAACAACATAGGTTTAAAACAAAACAGTGGAAGAATAAATGTTTACATTTTGGCTAACTATTCTGAAGGCAGCCTGAATTGTCTCAGTTAAATCACTTTGTTATACATTTCAAAGTGATGTTCCTTTTATTTCTGGAAGTTTGAACTTTTCTGAGGCAGGCTAGAACAGCACATGTTGCCTGTCTGAGAGTAATATTTCCTGATAGTGTACACTGTTGCACAATACAGTGTGCAAAGGGTTATTGATAATGTTTAGATTTTTTTTGAAAAAGGTGCAATTGTTGCAGCTCTGTTTAACTCAGAGAGAGAGAAAGTGCTGCAGTTTAGAGTGAGGGCCTGCTGCTCCCACAGTGGAAGGTTGCCCGTGTTGTGTTCCGGTGCCGCTGTCTCCCCCCCCCCCTCTCTCTCTCCCTTGTTTGCAGAAGTGGCAGCAACAGCAGCAACAACAGCTTTTTAAAAGAGCCTGGTTACCATGGAGAATGGGCCTTTGCAGATCACCAGCACAGCCGACAACCTCACCGCAGCGCCGAATTCGCGTTGCACTCTGTTCAGTTCCGACTCGGAGGATTATAAATGTGTGAGTATGGATCAGACCCACAAACACGGAGTCTGCAGAGAGAGAGAGAGGCCTGTAGGGCCAGCCAACTCCAAAATAAAGATGATCAAATAAATGCACACCTCGCTTTAGACCCTGCTTCGAGTAATGTGGCTTTTTATAGAGGTTCCTTTGGCCCCTTGGTGTAACTATTTACTCCATTGTGCGCTGCTTAAAAACGACTTAGTCATTTTATTTAACTTATACGTTTTTGTGCAACCTCTATATGATGGGAGGGGTGGGGGCACCAGTTCAGTTCAATTCAATTTTCCTCTGATCAACAAACCTTCCAGTGTCCAAATGCTAATTCTGGGGTTCCATATGCAGCACAGTGGTGAATTTTGTTTCTTTCTTAGCAGTGGAATTACAAAATGAATGATTCTGCATCAACAGGGCCAGAAAAAGTACCTTATTGTGAGTGACTGAGTGCATTTTTAATGCCCTAATGTTTTTCTCTATCAATAACAGAGTTAATGAGTGAAGTCCTTGCTTTGGTGGTTTTTACTTTTAAAAAAATGCTGTGCCTCTTTTTATTTGTCACATAAAATCTGTCAGCATCCTTAGAATACTGATCTGATGGGGTTGATCTTTATGTGCCGAGGACCCCACTTAGTATCACTAAGAAATACTTTTCACTAACCTCGTATAAATCCTCTGTAAAGTGCCACTGGCGCCTGTTGCAGTTTTGAGCCATGAAGTCCTGGGTTCAATCAAAATCTCTCTACAGTGTTAGCTAATACTATTTGGGAGTCTTGCTCACAGAAGGAAAGGGAAGAAATGGGTCTGCACTCCAGCTTATTTTGCAAAAATATTGGCAGATCGCAATTTTTCAAGCAGCGCACAATGGAGTAAATAATTACACCAAGGGGCCAAAGGTGGAGCATGTTGGGTAAGGCCAGGATCGGGCCTAGCTATGGTGCCTCTGTTGTCAAGCATCCTGCAGAAACTCTCAGTATGGTGAGATGAAGGAATAGCCACTCAGGGACGTAATGGTGAGCTGCTGGTTTCTGGAAACCATGGACCAACAAAAGTGAATGTGGTGGTTTGAAGTTGCACAATTATGTGAGTTCAGACAAGTTGATGATGGGATCATGATTTGCCGAAATATCTTGTTTATGAAGGTGAAATTTGCTGTGCCTTGTCATGACGTGAGCCTTTTTACCAGTGTGCATGTATGGAGCAGGGGATTTACAGGAAGTCTTTTGATGGTATCTGTCACAATACTCACCTAGCACTCAAACATAAAATATTTGGATGATGTCCTGGCGAATCACCACTGCTGTGAAACTGTAAAGTGGCCACGGCTTTCAAGACAGGAAATTTAAGGTGAGAAAGTTATATAATGAAAGGCCACGTGTTGAGGATTGATATTATTATTGCCAGTCGATGTCAATTAATTAAAGATCCCTTTATTGAAATAAACCACATAGATTCATCTGGCAGGCTGATGGAATAATGCAGATAGCTTTGCATTTGAGTTCGTACTTCCAGCAGGATAATTCAAAATTAATTTCTGCTGTCACAGATGACTAGATCACCCCCGACTGGTTTAGAGAGACGATGAATAACAGATACAGTGAAAAGGAAGGAACTTATCATTTCAAACTGTATGAGTTAATCAAACATTGGAAAAATTACTAAACAATTGAATTATCGCCTCAGTATAATTTGACATTGCTGATTTTCTACACCCTCACGCAAGCACCAACGTTTGCTAACCTGCACATTTCTCCAATTCCTGTCCAAGCTGCCTTGTCCATGACACTGTTGAGCACCAACTTCACGTCCTAGTCCCCATATTAGTGAGCATTAGAAATGGTTCCTTTTCCTCAGGTACTGTTGCCCTCCCTTTCAAAACCACCATCCACACTCGCTCAACAAACCCACCTTTGACCACTCAGACTACTGTTTCATCTCCAACTTCTTTCCTTTCCGAATTCCTTGATAATGCTAGGAAATTACACTTGCTGGCATGCTGGAAGTGGTGGTGGGTTGGTGGAGGGATTCCAGCAGCACGAGGGAATTCTGGAGTATAGGTTTCCCTGTACGCTGTTGAGTTTTTAAGTCCATGGCGTGTGACTTTTGGCCCTGACAGGTTTCCTGCTCAGAATTCGGGTTTATTGATAGTTGGGGCTTCCAGTTTTCGGGGAGCATCCTGAAAATCTCTCTGAGCTAGTTTGGTCCAATAGCAAATGGGGTGTATTATTTCCATGAGTTGGCTTTGATGGCCATTGATGCCTGACCTCAAGGGGGGCCCCAGTCTGGGGTGGGCACTGCTTGTTTGGCTGGGTGGGAGAGGGGGGGAAGTTGGAGGGTGGATTGGTGAGAAGGAGGTCTGGAGGTGGAATGTGGAGGAAACACTTCTGCTATTGCTGGCCCACCAACATTGCTGTCCAGGCATTTACTTTCTCCCTCATAGAGGCTGTCCTCACCTCACTGCAGTTGTTGCATTTCCCAAAACTGAGGAAATCTGGCTGGCCACATGTAACCTGCAAGGCAGGTTAAATCTGGGACTTCTAGTCTCATTAACATATTTAAAATGTCAGCCCACTTCCTGGGAGCAGGTTGGCTGTCTGTATCTGTCCCATCTCAGTAAAACCTGAAAGTCAGCTTCCCAGTGTAATCTAAAACTTTGCCCATTTAACTACCCACGTGCAAAGTGAGGACAAGGAGGGGGAGGGGGATTGCTGCTCGTTGTAAGCGTTCCATTCCATTCTCCCAGTTTCTCCACTTCCGTTGCATCTGTTCTGTTGATGTTACCTTTAAAAATTGAGCTTTTGACATCTGTTTGTTTTCCTAAACCATGATTTCCGCCCACCTGTGGTTAACAGGGCACTCAACCGGCTTCAGCCCATTTCCCATATCTGCTTTCACCTCTTCCCCTCCCTCCCAGAATGGAGAATGAATTTGAATGAATTTCTGCCAACTCCAGCACGATGCTACCATGAAACACATCTTCCTCTCATCCCCTCCATCAGGATTCCGCAGGGACCATTCCCTCCGTGACACCCTGATCCACTCCCCCATCACACCCAACTCTCCATCCCCTTCCCATGGCACTTTCCCTTGCAATCACAGAAGGTGCAATACTTGCCCCTTTACCTCCCCCCTCAAGGCCCCAAACACTCCTTTCAAGTTAAGCAGTGTTTCACTTACACTTACCTCAATTTGGTCTATTGTATTCACTGCTCCCGATGAGGTCTCCTCTACATTGGAGAAACTAAATGCAGACTGGGTGACCGCTTTGTGGAACGCCTTTGCTCAGTTCGCGAGCATGACCCTAACCTTCCTGTTGCTTGCCGTTTTAACTTGCACCCTTGCTCTCATGTTCTCATGTCCGTTCCTGGCCTGGTGCAATGCCCCAGTGAAGCCTAGCACAAGCTGAAGGAGCAGCATATTCCAGTTTTGGCATGTTGCAGCCCTCAGGACTCAACATTGAGCTTGACAGCTTTAGATTGTGACTTTTCTCCTCCATCTTAAACCCCCTTTTTAAAATATCATATGCATGTATTGCCTCATTGCAAACACTCCCCACCGTCTCCCATACCAGGTGGTATCTGTCTTGTTCTTAGAGTTGCTGGATTTTAATGCAATCTCTCACAGCTACACTTTAATATCTGACACATTCTCCCTTTCTTTAGTTCTGATGAAGAGCCAGAAGGACTGGAAACGTTAACTGTGCTTTCTCTCTTACAGATACTACCAGACTTGCTGAGTTTTTCCAGCATCCTCTGTTCTTGTTAACATTTAAAGACCCTTTCTGGTGTGGGGCCTCCTTATTAAATATTCACTAATTAAGAGGTTGTGCTTGGAAATCAAGATTAAAATTTTAAATCTATCATTAATTTTAGTTCATAGAATCCCTACAGTGCAGTAGGAGGCCATTTGGCCCATCGAGTCTGCACCAACTCTGACAGAGTATTTTACCCAGGCCCTATCCCCGTAACCCCACATACTAGGGCTAATCCATCTAACCCACGCATCTTGGGACAATTTTAACTTGGCCGTGCCCCCTAACCTGCACATCTTTGGACTGTGGGAGGAAACCAGAGCACCCGGAGGAAACCCATCCAGACACGGGGAGAACTTACAAACTCCACACAGTCAGCTAAGGCCGGAATTGAATCCAGGTCCCTGGAGCTGTAAAGCAGCAGTGCTAGCCACTGTGCTGCCTGCTGGTGGGCAATTGGCCAAAATTCATGTTCTTTTTGTATTTGCTGTTTGAATTAATGAACCCTCGAGAGTAGTGTTGGTTAATTGGCCATGGCATATGAATTGGTACTCGCCTCTTGTAGAATGTGATTGCTGCTCCTGATTTTAAGCCCTTCAGCTCTCTTTAGGAGGTATACAGTATAAATGTATATGCGACAATTTGTTTCAAAAGGTATACTATTCTTTGGGTGAAAAACCCCGCTATTTTACCTATTTCTGCCCTTGTACAATTTTTAAGAATGACCCTTGGTACTTCCCAATGTATCTAATTGAAATGGTTTGTCAATGTGAACTTGGTCTGGGTCCTTTCATTTTCATAGGCCCCATTCAAATTGCCTTTGTGCTTTTCTGAAGTGAGGAGCCAGCTTTTTCAGAGCTCTGATGACGGGTCATCTAGATTTGAAACGTTAGCTCTATTCTCTCGCCAGAGATGCGGTCAGACCTGCTGAGATTTTCCAGCATTTTTTGTTTTTGTTTCAGATTCCAGCATCTACAGTATTTTGCTTTTGTACAAGGACAAATTGTTTATGTTTTGTCTTGTCTTGAATAGCAATATTCCCTGTAATCTGAGTGGCCCTGAACTAACAGTCTGTATGTAGCCTGCACACAAGTTCAGCACCTTTGAATTATCACATGTGCAAGACCATGCAAAAAAAACCAAAGGGGCCATGCAGTTTAAAAATTGTCCACATAGTCCAAACAAGATAGAGGGAATTTTATTGAAAAGTCATATGAATCTAGTCCAGCTTCCTAAACTATTTAAATATAGCTTTGACGGCATTGGCTGTTAACTTTTGGAGAGTTATGAACTATAATACCTTTTTCTTCCATCACCAGTTTCAGTCTTTTCCTTGTAAGATATAAGCATGAACGTCATTAATCCTTTCCACATGGTGGCATAGTGATTAGCACTGCTGCCTCACAGCGCTAAGAACCTGGGTTCAATTCCCGGCTTGGGTCAATGTCTGTGCGGAGTCTGCACGTTCTCCCTGTGTCTGCGTGGGTTTCCTCCAAGTGCTCTGGTTTCCTCCCACAGTCCGAAAGACATGCTGGTTAGGTGGATTGGCCATGCCAAATTCTCCTTCAGTGTACCCGAACAGGCGCTGCAGTGTGGTGACTAAGGGATTTTCACAGTAACTTCATTGCAGTATTTACTTGTGACAAATAAATACATTTTAACTTTAACATACATAACACTGCACTTGTCTATATTAATTATTATTTCCCTAACACATTGAAATATGCTTTCAATAATTTGGTCTCCTTGACAGTCCTAACAGTAGCACAAATCTTTGTATCACTTGCCAACTTCATCCCTGGACACTTATATCTGAGATTGTTTAGACCTTAACACTCATCCCTGTGGGGCACTACTGATAATCTGCCTCCAAGCAGATCCAAAGCTACTGAAAACTTTCTGCCTACGCACATGCAGCTAATTCTTAAATCACCACAGCAGCTTCCAACTAATTCCCCAAGATACCATCTTGTAAAGATTCTTATTGTGGTGTACCTTGTCAAACGTTTTATAAAAATTCAGGTGGACATCGAAATAATATGGCCCAACTCCACATTTGCCCAGCCTATCTGCTGCCGAAATTCTAATCCATTCCTGTTAAAGTTTATTAGTCACAGATAAGGCTTGCATTAACACTGCAATGAAGTTACTGTGAAATTCCCCTAGTCGCCACAGTCTGGCGCCTGTTTGGGTCAATGCACCCTAACCAGCACATCTTTCAGACTGTATTTCAGTAACTGGGGATAGGCAACAAATGCTGGCCCAGCCAGCGATGTCCAAGTCCCATGAACGAGTTTTTAAAAAAAACTTGAATATTCCAATTGTCTCCTGACCAGCAGCCTATCTTCCACCCTCTGTAAACTTGAGCCCTGGTCTGGAGCCAAGAGCCAACGTGTCACTCGAAACTTGTTGTGCAAGTCTTAAGGCACCTCCTATAATTGGAACAGCCTGAAAGAATATGAAGGCTTTGGAGAGTGTATGTAAGATATTTACTGGAATGGTTCCAGGGATTAGGGATTATAGGTACATGGGTATACTGGAGGAACTGGGGTTGTTCTCCATATAGCAGAGAATTACAAGAGGAGATTTGGTAGGTAAAAAACAATGACGGATTTAGATTGGAAAAGGTTCCTCTTTATTACTCCAATGGTTGAAAGTTCAAAACCAGAGGACACAGATTTAAATGCTTAGCTAAGGAGTCAAATGAGGAAAGCATTTTTACCCAGCAAGTGGCTAGGAATTGTTATGTACTGCCTGAATATAGTAACCTTCAAAAGGGGATTGGATAAATACTTGAGGCAGAAGACATTGCAGTGAAATGCAGTAAGAATGGGTGAGTGAGACAAACTGAGTTGGTCTTCAGAAGAGCGAACACAGACTCGACAGGCTGAATGGATTCCTTATTTAGTGTACCATTCTATGATTATAAATATCTTGGTGGGGAATGCTAGTCACTTGGCCAAAGTTTCTTCCAGTTCTGAAGAGGAAAAATTTGTTAGACGCTAGTTTTTAAACGGGAACTCTGCGACCTATGTTCAAATTCAGCCCAGATTAAAGTGCTTCGAGGTGATAGGGATTAAAACCTTGCAAATGCTGCATTTGGGCTAGAAGTTGTCGGCCCTTTCTGTCCCCTTCTAAAATGATTCCTGTTTTTGCCCAGTCCTCGCCCTTTATTGGTTCATAGTGACCCTCCCAGTATCTCATACCCTTCCTGTTGCTCCCTTATTTTCATTACTACCTCTACTACTCCCACCTTGAACTTCCAATGATAACTTCTTGTATCTGCCACTGTTCCTGGCTTTGCTCTCGCTCCTCACATCCTTGTTCTATCACAAAATCATCACAAGGGCAAGTAGCAAGGGACCTGAGGCCCATTGGTCTTAACCTCTTTCCCTGCTCTCTTACCCTGCTTCTGGTCAGAGGCTTTGAATGCTTTTAATATTCAATTTACTTGTTTGAGGACAAACACTTTTTGCCTGTCTGCATCTGAATGCCGAATTTGGAATTTGAAATGGATTGATACAGAAGTACAACAGGAAGTAATGTTTTATAGACAGGAAGTACACACAGGCATGAAGGAGTAAAATTAGTCTTCAGTGGTGGCGTGAAATAAGGAATTGGCAACACATTTTACTCCCTGCTTAGTTAGCTTTTCCACAGTAGACCAATTATAGAACATAGAACATAGAAAAGCTACAGCACGAACAGGCCCTTCGGCCCACAAGTTGCGCCGAACATGTCCCTACCTACTAGGCTTACCTATAACCCTCTATCTTTCATTACTAAGACTTTTTTAACACGTTAAATGTCTGTGAATTTACTATTGATACTTACAAACAGTAAACACAAAGGAACATTAAAATAAATGTTCTTTTACTAATTGATCTTTACCTTGGTGAGATATGCTGGTTGCAAACAAAGGAGAACCTAATTTTAAAACATCCTATAACCTACAGGTCACTATCATTGCTGTAAAACGAGCTTCTGCTGCCTTCTCTCTACTTGGGTGGTAAGTTTTGTTCTACATTTTTTGGTTGTATTTTATCCATACTGTCTTAGTGCTATACTTCAGTTATATTAAAATTGTTGGACCATATAAGCTTGTAAAAAAAACAATCCTCCCTTATTTATATTTTATATAAATACATACATTTATATATTAACACAGCTTTTCTGATGGATTAACAGATTTATCGATTCAGTAGCTTTGCTGTCCAGACAAGAAAGTCCTCTGCTTTCTCCTGGGTTCATAGCTGATGTGCTGGTTTGCAGGTGCAAGTGCGACCCTTGGAATCCCTGAGGGTGTCCCTGAAGCTGCCTCTCTGAGAGTCACCACTCTCTCAATGGAGGAGGCTGTTTACTTGGCGCTTAGGGTCAAAGCAGTGGCATCAAAGAATAAAACGTTCTTATTTAACAAAATTGAGCCTTGGAAAATAAAGGATGCCCATGTGAATTACATTGAACTGGGGCAGGTTGAAAAATATTTAGGAGCAAAATTTGATCCCTGGGTGGGTACAAAGGGTAATGTTTGGAAAGATGAGCTGGCTAATGGATTGACAATCTGAGGGTGTGTCCACTTAAACCAACACAAAAATTTAATATATTAAAAACTTACTTTATCCCTTGTTTCTATTATTACTTAATTCTGTTCCACGTGGACTCCTCCATGACGGAAGTCATGGCATGCAGACCCTCATGGATCTCCGCTAGATCTCTCCGCACATCCTGCTGGCTATGCAGCATCTGCCACCTGATGAACATCTCCAGAGGCTTGTCCTGTGCCTCCCAACTCAACATGGTCCTCGTCTCCAGCAGTACTCCCAATGTCGCCACCTTGGGACCTCTCTGCCTGTGCACTTTGCCCACCTGACCTCACCAGCCTTCCGTGACCTCCTGGTGCTGATGCCATTGCTGGACATGAAAATAACGATATGAGATCATCTTATATCCACCTGAGCAGGCAAATGGGTCCTCGGTTTAACTTCCAACCTGAAATATGGCATCACCAACAATGTCATGCTCCCTCAGGAGGGCGGGCGGCACGGTAGCACAGTGGTTAGCACTGCTGCTTCACAGCTCCAGGGACCTGGGTGCGATTCCCAGCTTGGGTCACTGTCTGTGTGGAGTTTGCACATTCTCCTCGTGTCTGCGTGGGTTTCCTCCGGGTGCTCCGGTTTCCTCTCACAGTCCAAAGATGTGTGGGTTAGGTTGATTGGCCATGCTAAAATTGCTCCTTAGTGTCCTGAGATGCGTAGGTTAGAGGGATTAGTGGGTAAATATATAGGGATATGGGGTAGGGCCTGGGTGGGATTGTGGTCGGTGCAGACTCGATGGGCCAAATGGTCTCTTTCTGCACTGTAGGGTTTCTATGATTCAGTACTGCATTGGAGTGTCGGCCCTGTTATTTGACCTTGAACCCTGGAATGGGACTTGAATTGGAGCCTTGTGATTTTTAAGACCATAAGACTAAGGAGCAGAATTAGGCCACTTGGCCCATCAAGTCTGCTCTGCCATTCAATCATGGCTGATATTTTTCTCATCCCCATTCTCTTGCCTTTTCCCCATAATCCCTGATCCCCTTATTAATCAAGAACCTATCTACCTCTGTCTTAAAGACTCTCAATGACCTGGCCTCCACAGCTTTCTGAGGCAAAGAGTTCCACAGATTCACCACTCTCTGGCTGAGGAAATTCCTCCTCATCTCTGTTTTAAAGGGTTGTCCCTTTAGCCTGAGGTTGTGCCCTCTGGTTTAAGGTTTTCCTACTAGCAGATTCAGAGGAGAGTGCGCCACCAACTGAGTCATGGCAGATGCAATTTTCTTGATCCACTCTTGTTGGAGATTGCCCAGCACTTGTATAGCACAAATGTTACTGCCTACTTATCAATCCAAGCCTGAATGTAATTCGGGTCTTACTACAAGTGGGCATGGAGTGCTCCAGTATTTGGGGAGTTGCGAATGTCACTTAACACTGCAATCATCAGTGAGCATGTGACTTGTGATGGAGGCAAAGTCATTAATGAAACTGATAATTGCTGGACCTTGGAGACTACCCTGAGGAGCCCCTGCATTGATGTCTGAGACTGAGATGATTGACCTCCAACAACCGCAACCATCTTCTTTTGTGTTAGATATGATCTTAGCCTGTGGAGAGATTTCCTCCTGATTTTGATTGACTTTAATTTTATTCAGACTCCTTGATGTCTCATTGGGTCAAATTATGCTTTTTCTCAGAGACAGCTATTTGCGCCTCACCTCTTGAGATCAGTTCTATTGCCCATATTTAGACCAAGCTGTGATGAGGTCAGGACTGGCCCTGGTGGAACCAAGCTATGGTTTCAATTATGCAGCAGTCCTGTGTGTTTATACAGTTAGTCTCCCCATTTTTGTATCCGAAGAGGGAAATCTCCTGTTCCTCCTGGAATCATTCATGTGTGAATGTTGTAGACGGTATTAAGCTTGATGATAATGTTCTCATAGAATTCTGATGGATACAGCAAAAAAGGAAGTAATTCAATCTATTGTGTCTGTGTTGGCTCTTCATTCGAGCAATCCAATACCAACCTTGTGCTGCTTGCTTCCCCATATCCATCTTCTTCTGTTTTAAATAGTTATCCAGTTTTATCTTGAAATAGTCAATGGCCTCAACCACAAAATATTCCATGTTCCAATGGCCCACTACGTAAAGGGACTTCTCCGAACCTTTCACCTTACTTTGTTTATTTTAAATTGGTGACTCTTAGTCACTGATTACTCAACCAGAGAAATCATTCTCTTCCAATTTACTGTCAAAACCCTTTTTCAACAATCAACCTAATCTCCTCTAGATCTGACCTCTGGTAGAAATAGTCATTGTCTCTCATCTTCTAAACTATATTTCCCCTCATCAGCAACTTCCTGGTAAGTATAACTTGGACACTCTATAGCTTTATTTGATTGCATATAATCCAAAATTGAAAACAATGTTCTTAATTGTGGCCTAAGCAATGATTTGTATAAGTTTACCATTACATCCTCACCCTTGTATATGCTGTTGAACTGTTTCTGAATTATCTGTGTGTTTCCACCTTCGGGAAATTATGCAATTGAACCTATGATCTCTGCTCATCCACTGTCTACAGTGTCTTTCAGATAAGTGGACACTCTCATTCCATATTATTTCTCCCAATATATATTACTGCATACTTGGGTTGAAATGAAAATTAATGTGGCTATCTGCCTGTGTCACTGATTAATAATGTCTTTCTGAAGCTTTTTCACACACATTTTGCCATGCGTCCGTACAATTTTAAAGTTGTGTTCCCCAGATCCAAGTCCAAATGATTTTTCTATACCAGAAACAAAAGTAGCCCCAAACTGATTGCTGGGTAAGCCATTTCCAATCTTTCTCTAGTTTGAGGGGCACCCGTTTCCTCAGTGAGTGTTTGGTTTCCTGTTTTGTCGGGCAGTCTTCTATCTGTGTTGCTACATTTCTTATACATACACCTGTTTCACTCAACCACACACTTGGTGAATGAAGCCTTGGGAAACATTGGATCAGTGTTATTTTTTAATGCTTTTGGAGAATGTATACTAATAATTGTATTGTTTTCATGTAGCTCCTTTATGCTTCTTGTGATATGGTTATTCCGAAAGTACACCTCTTTAGCCCAGGTAAGGTAATTCTATAAAATTTAAAATATGTTTAGTTTTATTTATTAGCATCCCAAGTAAGTTTACATTAACACTGCAATGAAGTTGCTGTGAAAATCCCCTAGTCGCCACACTCTGGCGCTTGTTCCGGTACACTGAGGGAGAATTTAGCATGGCCAATGCACCTAACCAGCACATCTTTTGGACTGTGGGAGGAAAGCAAAGCACCTGAAGGAAACTCGTGCAGACTCCGCACAGAAAGTGACTCAATCCGGGAATCAAACCCAGGTCCCTGGTGCTGTGAGGCAGCAGTGCTAACCACTGTGCCACCGTGCAGTAAGTAATAAGTGTGGGCAAGGTGGTAGAGGCAGACACACTGGGAATGTTTAAGACTTATCTAGATAGCCAGATGAATGGAGTGGGAAAGGAGGGATACAAAAGAATGGTCTAGTTGGGACCAGGGAACGGCGCGGTCTTGGAGGGCCGAAGGGCCTGTTGCTGTGCTGTATTGTTCTTTGTGCTCACACAACCATTTTCGAAGTGCTGATATGACTTTAGGCGTTTCCTCTCTATGATCATTTAGCTCTGTGGATGCTCTTGAATGAAAAAGATTGCATGTCTGCTGATGAGAAAAAATATATCTCCATCTCGTAGTCATATTAATAGAATAAGCATTTTGTTAATTCACTAGCTATCTGTTCCATTTTGCTGACTGAGAATAAAGGCACTCATTTTGATACTGTGGGACAAATGTTTGAAGTAGCACCCATTTTCACTGTAGTTTGTATACCCTTCATATGCAGAATGCCACAGACATGAAATATAATAGGTTGTTCAAATAGAAGATGTGGTGCTCTGACTGAATCCTGTGTAAACCCTATTCGTGTAACACAGTAGCAAAACACTGTGGATGCTGGAAATCTGAAATAAAAATAGAAAATACTGGAAACACTCAGCAGATTTGGTAGCATCTGTGGAGAGAGAAACAGAGTTAGCATTTCAGGTCAATGAACTCTCCGATGAAAGGTCATTGACCTCAAAACATTTACTCTGTTTCCCTTGACACAGATGTTGCCAGACCTGCTGAGTATTCCCATTTGTGTAATGTTATGTTTACCTTAAGTTTCTTTTAATAACTGCAGTAGTGAACAGTTTTACATCTCTTGTTCAAGATTGCATGTAACAAAAGTTTAAAACTGTCTTGGATCATAAGATATAGGAGCAGAATTAGGCCATTCGGCCCATCGAGTCTGCTCTGCCATTCGATCATGGCTGATATATTTCTCAATCCCAATCTCCTGCCTTTTCTCCGTAACCTTTGACGCCCTTACCAATCAAGAGCCAGTCTATCTCTGTTTTAAATATGATGTGGAGTTGCCGGCATTGGACTCGGGTAGGCATAGTAATTAGTCTCTCAACACCAGGTTAAAGTCCAACAGGTTTATTTGGTAGCACGAGCTTTCAGAGCGCCGCTCTTTCATCAAGTGACATTCACCTGATGAAGGAGCGGCGCTCCGAAAGCTCATGCTACCAAATAAACATGTTGGACTTTAATCTGGTGTTGTGAGACTGTTTTAAATACATTCAATGAACTGGCCTTCACTGCCTTCTGTGACAATGAATTCCATAGATTCACCACTCTCTGGCTGAAGAAATTCCTCCTCAACTGGGTTCTTAAGGGTTGCCTCTTTATTCTGCGGCTGTGCCCTCAGATTCAAGTCTCTCCAACTAATGGAAACATCTTTTCCACGTCCACTGTATCCAGGCTTTTCAGTATTCTGTAAGTTTCAATGGTGAAGACACTGGATTAATCCTTACATTTGAAACTATATTGTCACTGATATAGCTAAACCTTTGCTCTGTCAATTTTAGCAATCAACAGGCTTATTTTATTCTCTGTGCTAGTTTTCCTTGATGTCACTATATAATAAAAACATGAATGAAGGTTTTGTTGGTCAAATATTTATTAATTTAAAGCAGATCTCTGCTGGCATTGCTCAGCATCTCAGAAAGTACACTTATTCCCAACAAAGTGAGACCAGGGAAAGTGGTGGAGGAAGTAGTTATGACACTTCGAGAAAGTGCTTCCTTTGTGCAAGAATTTTATTATCTAATACTTGGGTGAATTGAATGAGGTACGACTTTCAATGGAAAGGTATTGTTCCTTACCTAAATATTGTTCCCTTTTTGATGCTGTCAGGTTATCGGAGTCACAGTACCTTTGCTGAAGCAATAAATATTGGTGTGTGCAAAAATGTAACTACAATATGTTAATTTTGAAACCTGAAAATATTGTTAATTTTCTAAAAACAATGTTCAACTGCTTGAGTCTGAGTTGAGCCACAAAGACAAGCAAGGTTCCATCCAATCATATTTGTGCTTCTAAGTAGTTTGTCAAAACTCTTAACAGGATTCTGACATTGAATGATGACCACTTGAATGAGGAACTAAAGGATGCTCAGCACAACATGTGATATATTAGGCTCCAACAAGTGTTGCATGTTTTCAGGATAAAATGGAAAGAAACAATGAAGAATGATAGAGATGAGAAAGATGCCGTGATGTACTGCATCTCATTAAGGTTGCAGTAATGTTTTTTGAAATGTTTTGTCTCTGTGGAGAAGAATTTCCATTGGTACCTCTCCTGATGGTCCATCTTTAGTTTGGAGATTGCCTTTTGAAGAATTGCGGTCGTGAAACTGCGTCCTGCCACCTAATGCACTTCATAGCACATTAATGAGCCCAAGCCATCAGCCAGTGCATAATTTAATTTTTAACTTTCCTTTATGAAATATAAAAATAAAGGCAAGAAGAGACCACTTCGCCTATGCCATTCAGTTTCAATTCATTTTATAGGATGTGGGTGTCACTGGTGAGGCCAGCATTTATTGCCTATCCCTAATTGCCCTTGAGAAAGTGGTGAGCTGCCTTCTGGAAGCACTGCAGTCCTGCGATGTAGGGGTACACCCACAGTGCCGTTAAGGGAGGGAGTTCCAGGATTTTGACCCAGTGATAGTGAAGGAACGGTGATATATTTCCAAGTCTGGATGATGACTGGCTTGGGGACTTTTCAGGTTCCTATGTGTCTGTTACCCTTGTCCTTCTCGATGTTAGTGGTCATGGGTTTGGAAGGTGCTGCCTAGGGAGCCTTGGTGAATTTCTGCAGTGCATCTTTTGATGCACTGCAGAACTACTGTCACTGTGCGAGATGGTGAATAGAGTGAATGTTTGTGGAGCGGGTGCCAATCAAGTGGTTTGCTTTGACCTGGATGGTGTCGAGCTTCTTGAGCGTTATTGGAGCTGTACTCATCCAGGCAACTGGGGAGTATGCCATCACACTCTTTACTTGTGCCTTGTAAATAATAGATAGGCTTTGAGAATTCAGGCAGTGAGTTACTCGCTGCAGGATTCTTAGCCTTTGCCCTGCTCTTGTAGCCTCAGTATTTATATGGCTGGTCCAGCTTGGTTTCTGGACAATGGTAAGCCCCAGGATATTATGGTGTGGCCTACTGCTGACAGCATCCCCTTCACCACTCACTCCTCCGTTCTGCAAACTCCTGGCAGAAACAAAGGACAGTTTCAGAAAATTTTGAGAAAATTCCTCTCTAATCCTCCAAAAGCTTCCTTTTTGACTATGGAAGACTAAAGAGTTTTGCTTTCTTGTAAAAACTTCAGTGAAAATTTAATTCCATTACAGCTGCAACTCTGGAACACAGAATTTGTTGACATAAAACAAAACTGCTTAATAACTTGGTCAGGATTTCCTCATTCACTTTGTGTTATCTAGTCACTCCAGTTTGTTGAATAAATTCTATACGTTCCCTACATGGTCAGAGCTTAGTTTGAATCAGAATTTGCAACTGGACTGACTGATTTTTGAAAAAAAATAGATTTTTTAATTCAACAAATTGTCATGTTTAGTGCACAAATATCTCAGAATATAGTATCAAAATGGTTTCCAAATCTGAACAGTTCCTGTCAGACTTCCTCTTGCACCTGTATTCACAGTAGAAATTAGTTTTTAATCGTTAATATGAGTCATTTTACGAACCAAAACTTCCAACCTTTTGAATGATGCGCACCATAGGACAATCTAAGCATTTTGCACCAGAGACTGTGAGTAAGGGACTGCCCGCAATATTGACCATATTCTCCTGTCCATTGAGGAGCGATACTGTGTATTTGCCAAAAAATAATTGTGATACTATTTAGAAATTAGTCAATTAAACAAAATTACAAAGACCACATGACAAGCGTTGATATAGTAATATGACCCTGGGGAAAACACTTCAACTTAAAAAAATAACAAGGGACAACCTTTTAATTAATGCCATGTCCCAAAGTGCTTTAAAGAGGAACAGAGTTCACAATGAAATTTTATTTCCATCCACACTCCTGGTTTACTGCCCCTACCCCCGTGCTATACATTTTTTTTCTAAAGGGCTCCCCCAATCCCTGAAAATTGTGCTACACTAATACTCTCTGGTGAAATGTGTATGCATTCTTGTGTTTTTGTTCTGACAAAGAAAGCTGTCCCTGGCAGCTCTGAGTCCTGATAATGCTACTTTGCTGTCTAAGCACATATCAGTAAAAGGCTCTGGATAGAATGCGTCCAGCATAATGGGAGCCGCCAGAGAATCCAATAACAATTAACTACTAGTCAGAACACAGCTGTAGGCGGAGAAATACTCGGAAAACACTGAACCTTTTGTGCTTTCCAACTCGGTCTCCTACTTGTTTTCGCTAACTGGGCCTTTTAGCTGCCACTCTGCTGCTTTTCCAATCATCATCAAGTGTTTCCAGGTCACAGCCCAGCAGCAGCCCCTGCCGCTGCCCCCCCCCCCCCCCCCCCCCCCCCCCCCCCCCGTCCCCCTCAATTCATCAGTACCTTGCCCTTTTACTCAATTGCTACCAGACCTGAACCCCTCTTACCTCATTTGTCTGTGAGAGTTTTAGAAAAATAATGGCTTGGTGAGACTAGGAAGGATTTTATACACGAGGAAGTCAGTGCCCAGGATTAATTTTTAATAATCTGCTAAAATTTGAAAAAATATAAGAACACAATGTGGTAGAAATCCTGTGCACTGTAGTCCAGTCATTTATTGAAATTCACATAGATTTAGAAAGTGATACTAAGAACAAAACATTTGTTTTTACAAATGAATGTACCTTGGTTTAACTTCGCAGGTTGCATAAGCACTTTGCTGTTCTTTTACATATATTGAAATAAATTTTCCACTCATCGTAGTGGTGCTAATCAGGTTCTTGTTTACACAGATTCTATGGGCTGAATGGGTTGTCCCGAGAGGGACATCTGTGGCTTGTGCCAAAGTCTTCTGCTTCAGAGGGAAATTAGGTATCACAGGGGAGCCAGTGGCCTGGCACACGGGTAGGGCAGACCTTTGCGTCATCGATGCTGACCTGGATCTAGTGCTGGAGACCGTGAAGGTGAGGAGGGATGTGCGCTTCCCAGCAGGCATTGAGAGGAGACCACCTCATTATGCAGCAGAGGCACCTCTGTATTTAGTGTCATCTCCTGCTCTTGCCCCCACCACCCAAGGGTCCCTCAAGTTGCAAGCTTCTCTAGAAAGTCATGTTATCAAGAGTGTAACAGATTACCATAATGACTGAGATCCTTGTAGGGAGATCTTAGCAAACACCATCTGACTGATGCAGGCACTGGAATCACAACTTCTAATGGTCTAACCAATGGTTGTCCTGCTGAGCATGTGGCATTTTTTGTATCACCTGCCTTCTGTGCAACTGTCTTGGACATCTTCAATGGAGTCAGTGTCCGTGTCTTCATGGGATTTTTATTGTGGCAGCCTGGACTGCCAGAGGATGAAGGAATCCTGGTAGCTGTGAGCGCACATATGGAGGGAGCTCTTGTTGTTGTAGACCAATTGGCAGTTGAGAGCGTGGCAGCCCTTTTTGTTGATGGATCTCACTTGGTGATCACTGGGTGCCTTGATGGCCATATCAGTGTAATTGTGTCTTTGCCTCTATATGCTGTGTTTGTGAACTAATCTCCTCTCACCTGATGAAGGAGCAGCGCTCCGAAAGCTCGTGATTCCAAATAAATCTGTTGGACTTTAACCTGGTGTAGTGAGTCTTCTTACTATAAACTTTCAATGAGGAAAAAACAGTTTGGTCGTCAGCATGTGGAGAGAGGAAAGATGTCAACCCTTTGTTAGAAGTATTTCACTGCTAACCTTTTTTGGATACTGTCGTCATAACATTATGTAATTCTAGCTCCTGCTGAAGTTGGACTAGTGCTATATATCACTCGTGCAGCTCTTTATAAATAATGGATTGAATTTTCCCTGGTATCTTTAACCCTTTGGTGCTATGGACATAGGTCAGCACCAAAATTAAATAAGAAAGTTTCTCCTCCTTTCCCAGTTTTTAGTCTTTCGATGAAGAGCCATATCGATAGTTGGGAAATGTTGCATATGTACAATAAGATAGAGATCAAACATGAGAATTTTCTGTTTTGGAAATTTGAACCGACTCAAGATACCTGTTGCTTATGACAGCATTGGAGATGAATCTGTTGATGTGCTGACATGAACCATGGTTCACATGTGAAAGAAACCTCTCTACCTTTCTGAATATTCCATTTATTTGCTTTTCCCAAACTACTACAGTAGTGACAGGTTCTTGTTCCCAAATCCCATATTTGCTACCCCACAATTTCTCTGCTACCTTCTCTTACTTTTGAGCAACTCAGCATTTTCCATCTTTCCCACTTATTACTTACAATCTTTGTCATGCACTGCCCTCCCAAGTTTCATCAACCCTCACCAAGATCTCCTCCTCCCTTAACATTCTCATTGAGCATTTACTCATCCTCAATGATTTCAACCTGGACCCTCCCTTTCCTCCAATTTCTCTGACTTCGTTACCGTGCTCAATTCACCCTTCACATAAGCCCGGGGTGACCAAATCCACTAACCCTTATACTATAATGTACGGACAACCTTTACAGACACATTTTTATTACCATTGCTTAAACTTCAATGAGCAAACCTTCAGCTTCTTCCTCTTGTGGGTTTTCTTCATGCACGATTCAGATTGGGGGGAAAAGCAAATCTGCTTCACTGACATGCATTAGAGGCAGCGCAAACTCACTGTTTAACTGGCTTTGACAACCTTGCTCTTCCAATGTGGAAAATCAGTCAGAGGTTTTAAAACAAAAAGTTAGATTTTGCTTAAAAAGAAACAGTTGTAACTGCTTACTGAACAACATTTGAATCGGGAGTACCTTTGATTTAATTTATTATTGTCACATATATTGTAATGCAGTGAAAAGTATTGTTTCCTGCGCGCTATACAGACAAAACATACCATTCATAGAGAAGGAAAGAAGAGGGTGCAGAATGTTGTGTTACAGTCATAGCTATGGTGTAGAGAAAGATCAATTCAATGGACCTACCTCATATTAAAAAGTCTGATGGCAGTAGGGAAGAAGTTGTTCTTGAATCTGGTACGTGACCTCAGGCTTTTGTACCTTTCTCCTGACGGAAAAAGGTGGAAGAGAGAATGTCCGGGATGCATGTGCTCCTTGATTATGCTCCCTGCTTTTACGAGGCAGTGGGAAGTGTAGATGGAGTCAATGGATGGGAGGCTGGTTTGAGTGATAGACTGGGCTCCGTTCACAACCCTTTGTAGATCCTTGCGGTCTTGGTCAGAGCAGGAGCCATACCAAGCTGTGACACATCCAGTAAGGATGCTTTCTATGGTGTATCTGTAAAGGTTGGTGAGAGCTACATGTGTCCTAATGCAGTATATTCTTACATTCCTGTACTATATTAAACTGTTCCATTCATTTCGAGACAGAGACCAGAAGCTGGTGAGTGTACAGCGAGAGGTTGGGTTAGGGAGCCAGAGAAAATGGCACTGAGGCCCCCCCGCACCCCCATGAAGCTGTTTGTGACCAAGGCTGCACCTGGCTGATCAGCTTCCACCAATATGCTATTCAATGGGTTTCAGAGCACAAGGAGCTCAAGTTGGGAGAACAAGGAGCTCAAGTTGAGCTCTTGTATATTAAAGAGCTGCACATGGCTCACAGCTACAGTTTGGCCACCCCTGATGTAAGCTTTACTATCCACCCCACCTAACTTTTTAAAAATCCTTTCACGGGATGTGGGTGTCACTGGCAAGGTCAACATTTGTCTTCCATCCCTAATTGCCATTGAACTAAGTGGCTTGCAAAGCCATCTCAGAGGCAGTTAGAGTCAACCATATTGCTGTGGGTCTAGATTCACATGGATGGCAGATTTCCTTCCCTAAAGGACATTAGTGAACCAAATGGGTTTTCATGACAAACAATGATAGCCACCGCTACTGAGACTAGCTTATGTCCCTGATTTATTCATGGTGGGGTTTGAACTTATGGGTGGAATGTTCCCATTTTCTGGCAGAGTGACACATCGGGTGGTAAAAACGGTGTTTAAGCCGTTGGCCCTAACAGTGGCTTTCTCTGCCATATTATCAGGGAAATAGTTGAAAAAAGTTGGGGGGAGGGGCAAATTCTATGACGTAACACTGGTGGAGCCCACCCTGCCAACAACTTAACCTTTCAAAAATTGGCGTGCTGTTTTTAAAGGCCGCCCCAATACGAAAAATTAAAAATAAAACTGTAACCCCCTGAACCCGGTATCGCGGTTAACAATCCATTCAGTGGCTTCATCTGAGCAGTGTGAGTGATTGTGGAATAGGTCTGGGCAGAAGTTCAATATATGTGTGATGGTCTGACTTGGATGGCCAGTTACAATTTGAGCTCTTCCTCTAGTTCCTTGGCCCGTCCTCAAGCATTGAGGGTTGTCCATATTTTCCGTGAAAGTTGAAACCTGGGACTTCACCACAGTTACCAGGAGATGTGTGATCAACAAATGGGGCAATCATCAGTTTGTAGGAAATACAGTGTGTTCCAGTAAAGAATTTCAGATGACTATGTGGGGTTTCTTTGAAGTTTCTTTCAATGGGATGAACTCTTTTTCAAAACCCTTTTCTTCACATCTGAATCTCTCCATAGTCATAATCCACTTTGCTCCTCTAACCTGCTGTAGCCATGCATCCCGTTTGGATTCTCCCAACTTGGGCTTTTGTGCAATAGGTCCTTCCTTCACCCAGCCATTGTTTTGTGGCTTTCGGCCATGTGGGTCCCATTCTCTGGAACTTGGTCTCTGAACTCTATCGCTCCACCTCTGTAAACCTTCTGAAAGCACCAACCTTGAGGGTAAAGCTGCCAAATCTCCAATTTGTTCCCATGTGTGTTCCTTTATTCCTTTTTATTAGTTTTAAGAGTCATAGAGTTTCAGAGCACGCAAAGAGGCCCATTGTGTCCACGAAGGCCATCAAGCAGCTGTCTATTCTAATCCCATTTTCCAGCACTTGGCCCGTAGCCTTGTGTGCTATGGCATTTCAAGTGCTCATCTAAGTAATTCTTAAATGTTGTGAGGATTCCCGCCTCTAGCACCCTTTCAGGCAGAGTCCCAGATTCTGCCCACCCTCTGGGTGAAAAAGTTTTTCTTCACATCTCCTATAAACCTCCTGCCCCTTAACTTAAATCTATGCCCCCTGGTTGATTGACCCCTCTGCTAGGGGGAATATTTCCTTCCTATTCACCTTATTTATGCCCCTCATGATTTTATACATCTCAATCTTTCTCCTTTTCTCTGTAAATGCCAGGGGCTACATTTAAAGGCACTATCTAAATGCAAGATATTGTTTGTGGCTGACAACGGGTTAAATTGTCCTAAGTCTTTTCTCATGATTGCTTACTGTACACAGCAGCAGGTGGCAAGAAATTTAGTGCCATCTTTCGCACATGAGGGCAGTGGAAAGGAAGGGAAACTGTAAACATGTTTAAAACAAAAACCTCCCATGTGGCCTGCGATTGCTGCAGATTTGAAGTTTGGACATTGACATTGCTCTCAACAATAACTTTAAATGATATAATTAAAAGTAGTTGGGGTGCGGGAGTGTGGGAAGGTCGAAGGTTGCAGCCAAAGATCTTGGCAAAAAGTGGCAATCCTTGTAAATCTGTTTCACAAGAGGTAAAAATTAGTGTCTATTTACTTTGATTCACACTGATAAGCTAAATGAACAGAATGAATCTGGGTACATGTGTCTGAAAATACAAAACATACCAAGGCCATTTAAGGAGTTACCAAGATTGGGTTGTGGTAGAATAGTCAATAACAAAAAGGACTTAACTACTAGATCATTTACTTGTGTTACTAAACTGTTAAAGCACCCATGTTCATTTATATGAATTATGATTAAGTTTCTGATTTGTACTGAAGTAACTGTTCAGCTGGGGAAGCTAAAAGAACACCATGATTGACTTTATCATCCCTGAGGTTAAGGGAGGGAAAATTGGCCAAAGTTTCTGCTTCTGATTACTAATCATTAAACCCTGCTGTTGAAGTATGTTAACAACAACAACTTGTATTTTTATAGTGCTTTTAACGTAATAAAGTGTCCCGAGGCACTTCACAGGAGCATTATAAAGGAAAGTTTTGACGCCAAGCTACATCAGATGATATAAGTGCAGGTAGACAGGAAGGTTGGTTTTAAGCAGGGCCTTGAAAGAGGTAGAAAGGCAGGGAGAGAATGCCAGTGTTTCAGGTGTATGATGTTTGTGCTGTTAGTTACAATTATTTTGGAGTCTTTCCTGGGATGCGAGTATCACTGATATTTATTGCCCATCCTTGATTGTCCTCGAAGAGGTGGAGATGAGCTGTTGCCTTGAGCCACTGCTGAACACTTGGTGTAGGTACATGCACAGTCCTGTTAGGAGGGGAATTCCAGATTTTGACCTACCGACAGTAAAGGAATGGAAATGTAAGGGGGTGATCTCCTGGAGAGAACAATGGCGTGTAGAGAAACAGGTCAGTTTTCTCCCCAGATCTTAGCACACTATGTCAAAAAAAAAACCCAGCTGGGTGAGCCCCGTGCCCAGACACCCCACCCAATCAATCGCTGCCGGCACAACCCCCACTTCCCCTTGAACATTGGACCCCCTTCCCCCCCTCCCATGCAATCACTGCCAGCACACCCCCCCAAACGGCCACTGCCAGGTTCATGCGTGGGTGAACCTGTTTTAAACTGCGCCAAAGTGGTGTGAATATTGCTGGGGCAGGGGCTGCAATTTATATTGAAATGTATTTTAAGATATTTAAATCAGGTTCATTCCAGTTGTGGGGTTTTGCCGCAATTGTGGACGGTGAGAGTGGGCTCAAGATCCCGCCAATTGTTCCAAGTCAGGATGGAGTGCAAGTTGAAGGGATACTTGCAGGTGGTGGTGTTCCTAAGCGTCTGCTGCCCTTGGCCTTCTAGGTGGTAAAGGTTGAAAGTTTGGACGGTGCTGTTGAAGGCTGGTTGGTAAGGTGTTGCAGTGCATCTTGTAGATGATACACACTGCTGCCTCTGTGCAATGATGGTAGAGGGAATGAATATTGAAGGTGCTAGTTGGGGTGCTGATCAAGTGGGCTGCTTTGTTCTGGATGATGCTGACTTGAGCGTTGTTGGAGCTGCACTCATCCAGACAAGTGGAGAGTCACACTCCTGACTTGTGCTTTGTAGATGGTGTCTTTAGGGCCACAGATTTCTCAGCCTATGACCTGCTCTTGTAGTCAGTGTTCATATAGCTGCTTCTGTTCAGTTTCTGGTCAATGCCTTATGAGACAGGAGGAAGCCACCACCACCAATGGTATCTTCCAGAGCGTCGTTGATGGAGCAATTAGAATCAGGTGCTGAACAGGCTAGATTAGATGAGAACCAATATCTCTTGAGAAGTATGATTGCAGAGAGAGGAGAATTGATGGAGGATTTGTAAACAAAAGTGAGAATTTTTAAATCAAGGCATTTGTAGGTCAGTGAGCACAGTGGTGATGGGTGAAAGAGATTTGCCACAAATGCGGACGTGTGGAGCAAGGGTTTGGACGATTGTAAGTTTACAACGGGTAGAATATGGGAGGCTGGCCTGGAGTATGTTGGAATAATCACTCTTGAGGTAAACAAAGGCAGGGGTGAAGGTTTCAGCAGCTGATGAGCTGAGGCAAGGGTGGAGTGCGGTGATGTTACAAAGATGGAAATAGTCTCAGTGATGGAATGGATATGTGGTTGGCAGCTTATCTGGGGTCAGATATGACACCAAGGTTGCAAGCAGTTTGATTTTGCTGCAGACAGTTGTCAGAGGCTTTTGGAGTTGGTAGCTAGGGATCAGTTTGTGGCGGGGCCTGGAAGCAATGGCATCTGACTTCCCTATATTTAATTGAAGGAAATTTCTGCCCATCCAGTACTGGGTGTTGACAAGCAGTCTGATAATTAGCAAAAGCAGAGGAGTTGAAAGAGGTGATGGTGAAATAGAAGTGGATCTTTACGCGCAAACTAATGTTCATAGAATCATAGAAACCCTACAGCGCAGAAAGCGCCCAATTGGCCCATTGAGCCTGCACCGACAACAATCCCACCCCAGACCCTATCCCCACAAGCCCACACATTTACCCTTCTAATCCCTCTAACCTACACATCCCGGGACACTATGGGCAATTTGACATGGCCAATCAACCTAACCCACATATCTTTGAACTATGGGAGGAAACCGGAGTACCCGGAGGAAACCCACGCAGACACGAGGAGAACATGCAAACTCCACACAGACAGTGACCCAAGCCAGGAATCGAACCCAGGTCCCTGGAGCTGTGAAGCAACAGTGTTAACCACTGTGCCACCGTGCCAACCCAAAAATGTTGTGTTTTTGGATGTGTCACCAAGAGTCAGCATGTAGATGAGAAGTAGGAGCAGGCCAAGGATTTATCATTGTGGGACACCAGAGGTAGTGATGCGGGAGAAGAAAGAGAAGCCATTTCAGGTGATACTGTGCTTAGAATTGGATAGATAAAAATGGAGCTCGGCAAGGTCAGTCTTGCCCAGCTGGGTGATGGTGCAGAGGTGTTAGAGATGTGATCAACCTTGTCAAAGGCTGCAGACATGCCAAGAAGGATCAATATGGATAGTTTATCTTTGTCACAGTGACTCTGAAAAGAGCTGTTTTGATAGGTATCAGGGGTGGAAGCCTGAGTAGAGGAATTCAAACATGAAGTTCTGGGAAAGATGGTCATGGATTTGGATGGCAACAACACATTCAAGGACTTTGGAGAGGAAATGAAGTTTGGAGATGGGGTGGTAATATGTAAGGATGGTGGGGTTTTTTTTTGACTGGGGTAATGGTACCAGTTTTGAAGGAGAAACAAACAGTACCTTAAAAGCAGGAACCGTCAACAATTACAACTAACATGGGGACCATGAAGGGAAATTGGATAACCATCTGTTTAGAGGGAATAGGGTTGAGGGATCAAGGCGAAGCAATGCGTTAAGGATAGGACTTGACTATTCATTTACATTTGATTAATGGATACTTGCAGCAGGTATTTGAAGTTCACCTGTTCTCTGTGCAGCCAGACCATATCAATGACTTGAACATCAGTGAAGGTGCTCGTGGGCAGGACCTTCTATCATCTTAATGAAGGAGGTTGGTGTAGATAGGGAGAAGAAACATCATTTAGTGATTGATTGATTTTAAATTTAGTGACAACTTCTTTTTGAGTACATTGTAGTTTTTTGTGAATTGTTTGAATTGCAGTTTTAAAAGTGTTGTAATCCTGTGGATTCTTTGGTAATCTTGTCCAGTTTTCCCATCTAAATATGCTGTGATTTGAAATTTTTACCCTGGTTAAATACCAATGTTTTGCTTTACTTGTGAGATGATTAGGGTCTCCAATAAAGTGACATTCTAGTGATGCAATCTTGTAAATAACCCCTTGAGATGCCTAAATGCATTAAAGAGTTTAAAAAAAAACTCCCAAGAGAGAAATGAAAATCCTTTAGCTACCACATGTGTCTCCTGGCTGGCCTTGTAGTTTTGGGTAACAAGGAACAACAACTGTGTGTCTTCAAGTATTTTCTCAGAAGCTTACGAGTAACCCTTTGAATAGTTCTACAGGTCTATTTTTGTTAAGCTGCCTCTTCCTTCTCTGTGGGTTTCCTCAGTCCAAGAGCTTTTCTGACCAAGCGGCTAGATGTGCTTCCGTATGGCTCTTTTTGCCAACGGTTAAGAGGTGGTTGAAAAGGCAATGCTATCCCTTCCTCTTAACTCTTCCCTTCCATCCTTTGTGGAGGTGCATAGCTTTACTTTGGCTCATTCCCAAAGCTGTGCAGCAACTCAGTGGAATGCAAGAGTCCAAGCTGTTCACCATTATTTTGTTGTAGCACAAGGCACTCCAGTGAGCTGTGTTTCTTTAAAATGTTAGGAATGTAAAGAAAGAATCACCTTCTTTGAAATTTAGAAGGAACCAGTCGGTGACTCTAGGACCAGGGAGTATCGTCTAAAAATTGGAGCCAGACTGGCATTTTGAGTTGGAGCTCTCTGTGACTACAGGGGTGAAAGTAAGGAACACTTCTACTCATGCAGGATGGTAGAAATTTGAAACTCTTCCACAAATGGCATTTGGCACCAGATCAGTTGGATAGACTGGGACTTCTTTCCCTGGAGGGTACGAGACTCTAGGACTATCCAAAGAGTTACTCAACATCTTTTCCCAAAGGTAGGGGAGTCTAAAACTAGAGAGCATAGGTTTAAGTGAGAGGGGAGAAATGCAAAAGGGTCCAGAGGGGCAATTTTTTCACACAGAGAGTGATGAGTGTCTGGAATGAGCTGCCAGAGGTAGTAGTAGAGGCGGGTACAATTTTGTCTTTGAAAAAGCATTTGACAGCATGGGTATAGAGGGATATGGGCCAAATGTGGGCAATTGGGACTAGCTTAGTGGTAAAAACTGGGCAGCATGGACAAGTTGGGCCGATGGGCTTGTTTCCATGCTGTAAACCTCTATGACTCTATCAGTTAATTTTGAAACTGAAATGGAGAGATTTTTGTTAGCCAAAGATATGGGACAAAGGCGTGTTTATGGAGTTGGATCACAGATCAGTTCAGGTCTCATTGAATAGTGGATCAGGCTGAGAGTTAAATGGTCTACTTCTGTTCCTATTTTACTGAGTATTTAACAAGATAGACAAATACTGCAATATTAATACAGTGTGTTGTGTTTTCAACTGACTGAAATACTTTGCAAAGGTGAGTGTCTTCCCCCTGCATGAATAAGAAAAAGATGGCAGGGAATGAGGGAAAACTGAGATAACCTGTTATGTCTGTCATGGTTTGTGATTTGTGAACATTTGCCCAGGGCTGTTTTTGATTAGTTCATGTTGGGATACTTGCGTTGAATTCAGTTCACCAGTTTAGAATGACAGCGTGAACTTTTTGGAATTGGGTATGTCACTTCCTGCATCATCTTGTTATTGAGATTTATTAAAACATTCTTAATAAATGTGCATCCATAATAAAACAGTAAATTACAATTCTATGTCATGAAGTGCTTATTGCAGTAGATTTTTTTAAAAAGTAAAATAATCAGCCTGTTGGTTTAAAATGTGCCTTGTTTTACTGATGTGTTTACTGGGAGACGGGATTAATGCACAGAATTGTGCCTCTCATGGTTATGAACCACAGGTCATGATGCCATATGAGATATTGGGCGGCAGGAAGGCACAGTGGTTAGCACTTCTGCCTCACAGCACCAGAGACACGGGTTCAATTCCGGTCTTGGGTGACTGTGTGAAGTTTGCACATTCTCCTTGTGTTTGTGTGGGTTTCCTCCGGGTGCTCCAGTTTCCTCCCACAGTCCAAAGATGTGCAGGTTAGGTGGATTGGCCATGCTAAATTTACCCTGAGTGTCAGGGGGACTAGCAGGGTAAATACATGGGGTTATGAGATAGGGGCTGGATGGGATTGTTGTCGGTGAAACTTGATGGGCCAAATGGCCTCGTTCTGCACTGTAGGGATTCTATGATATTGGTTTATAGGAACGTGGAATCTGCTTACTAGCGAGACCAATGACACAACATACCTAGTGCAGACTAGAAATTTGTAACAGTTGCCAACTTAATTGTTCTTCATTGCATGCCTCGTAGAGGAAGATTTAAAGGGCTGGCATTTTGAGTTGAAGCTCTGTGACCCGAACTGTCTGATTTATACTGTATTTCGATCAATAAAATTATCAAGCCCTGAAGCAGTTCAGCAGAGAACCATGCGGCTAATCTCTAATATCAGGAGATTGAATTAGAAGGAGAGAGTAGAAAAGCACTGTTCGGCTTTGATGGGAAACGGCGAGGGAAGCTGGTGAAGGTACATATTGCCTCGATATACATTGCTGTTCCTTCACTGAAGTGGGGTCAAAACCCTGGAACTCCCTTCCTAAAAGCACCGTGGATGTTCCTACAAAATTATGGATTGCAGCGGTTCAAGAAGGCTGCTCACCTTCTCAGGAATAATTAGGGATGGACAATAAATTGTAGTGTAGCCAGTGATGCCTACATCCCATGAACATTTTTTTTAAAAAAAGGAAATGGTATACAAAAGGCAAATTTGGAGTATGGCTTCAAATTAAACTGCAGTACAAAGAACTGCAGGTTTGAACTGGTAATCAGTAAATTTATGGCAGGTATGAAGGGACTTTCTGACAAAGAATGATCAACAAACAATGGATTTCTGGGTGGGTAATGGAAACAAAAACTTGGAGCAATTTAAGAACCAGTTGCATGCTGTTAAGAAAAATTGTAGGTTTTATAAATAGATGGAACATATGGTCTTCCTCCTTTTGTATTTAGATTATGATCTTATGGAAAAAGCTGCATGCTTTATGCCGGTGGACACTTATTTTTATGGATACTAGCGCCTGTCCTATGAGTGCTCGTGGTGAGTCAGAGAATTCTCTGTTTTGTACGGTGTAACATAGAGCACATGATAGGGATCACTGATTAGGGTGACTGCAAAATTGGAATATCATACTTGTTCAGCTCCTTAATTAAGTTTATATATTTTTTCAGAAGTCCAGGAACCAGATGATGATTGTGGGGAAGATATTCCATGTTGCAAATAGGTAGGAAACATGTAGAAGGTGTGATGTGAATTAATTTTGTTAAGATGGGTATCTAGGGGGTATGAGAATTGTGATGGGGTGTCGCAAGAACAGAACTGTATTGGGGCAATGAGGGAGGAGATCTTGGGAGAACCGCAAGTAGTGTGGTAAGAATGGTAGCCTACGTATTCCGGTGTGGGAACATTGGTGAGTGCAGTCCAATGGCATCAGAATAGGGGGAATCTCGGACTCTAGGTGCCAGATTTTAACCCATTTAAAGCTCACCCTCTTGTACAGATTTAAAATTTGCCCCTGAGTGTATGTGAAACTGATCAAAAGCTTTGCCTTTGGGTATAAAAGCACTGAGATGATGATGGTAAGGTGTGGAAGCATTGCTCACTATAGAAAATATGGAGAGGAGGATTACTGGATGTAGACATATTGAGAGTGGATCCTGGAGATCCAAATAATGGGATAGAATTGTGGGTACTGGAGAGAAAAACACTTTTTTAGAATATAATTTATTCTAAACCAATATTTTGATGAGAATGAAGCTCCTACAAAAGGAAGCCAAGAAAAAGGAATTTCTCACATGGTGGTAAAAGAAAGCTGTGTTCTTACCATGACTGACAACAGTCACAGTTGCGTGTGTGCTGAGAAAGTGGCTTTTGCACTCCCCAGCCAGAAGAAAAGTGTCAAAGTGTGTTTAGGTTTGGAGAGGGGAATGATGGAATATGAGTAATACACAGCCAACTCGGGGAGAAAGAGGGAGAGAAATAGAGTTGGGCAATAAGAGATGTAGTAAGGGAAGTAGGCCTAAAGTAGGTGATACAGTGGGAAGCTGTGCCACAGTGACACCTTTCTTGGACACGAGTTAAGAGGACTCAACAGGAATTAATTTATTTGTACGTCTAAATTCAGTATGATGGGAAAAACATGATTTAAAAAAAAGAAAAGTGATACCAGAAGTAAGTGTAACCTTAGGAAGACTTCTAATTTTCCAGTATTACTAGCTGGTCTTGCATTGCACTACAGATGGAGGGTCCAGTACTGAAATGTTTTACCTCCGTGTTCGTAAAGAATGTAATGACAACAGTACAGTTTACCTCAAAACAGTAGACAATAGAAGCTTTTATTGTTATAGCATTGAGATTAAAAATGAACAGAATAAAGTAGAATGTTTAAATGAGAACTAAATGTCATTCTAGAATCACAAAAGAACATCTAAACCCACAGAAATCAATGTGAATCACTTGCGTCATTACTGACTGACAACAATGAAAAGGTTACTAATGAGCAGTGCTGCCCGTTTAGCTATGCTTCAGTGAATTTGTGACTTGATGGAGCATTAGATACAACTGACTGAATAAATTCATAGAGCAGCAGGTAGTACCAAATTAATAAGTACATTGAACTTTTTAACAAATGGAGAAACGTGCACCAGTGAATTATGAAAATAATGACTGAATGAAGTAATAAATCATAAACCAATGGGCACAAGAAATCAATAGATTGGTGAAACTGTAAACATCTATGAGCTATTACCATCATCCTGCCTTTGTCAAGGTTGTCTCCTTCCTGCAGAGCTTTTACTGATTTCCAGGTGCTTCATGTTTCAAAGCACGATGAACACTTTGGTATATTTTTTGACTGTAAAGTATCCAATATAAATCCTTAATATTTTAAATATAAAGATTTTAGTTTGCTGAGAATTTTAACGACTAATACTTTATATTTGTGTAGTAAACTTTAAGTGATATTGTTTAAAAGGCTGGGGAGTGGGACTAGCTAAGTAGCTCTTACAGAAAGGTGACATGGACAGACCGAAGGGCCTTCTGCATTGTAACCACTCTGATTCAATGTTGGCTTAGCTGCTAAGAAGAAAGATTGCTGGGAGGAAAGCTTCTAGGGAAGAGGATTGGTGTTGGTATGGGGTTGTTGCGTTTGGGGTGTTGATAATAAAGTTTCTAAAAAGTGACACCCCGAGGACCAGATGGGTTTCCAACCCTGTATCTTAAAGCTTCCTAATTTATTCAATTTGGGAACAGTTCCTTTGAAAAGAAAAATTGCAGATCAATCTGCTATTTAAAAAAAGGAGAGGGGAGAGATACAAAAGGGTCCACAGAGGGTAGTGAGTGCCTGGAACAAGCTGCCAGAGGGAGTAGTAGAGGCGGGTAAAATTTTGTCTTTTAAAAAGCATTTAGACAGTTACATGAGTAAGATGGGTACAGAGAGATATGGGCCAAACGCAGACAATTGGGACTAGCTTAGTGGTTTAAAAAAAGGGTGGCATGGACAAGTTGGACAGAAGGGCCTGTTTCCATGCTGTAAACCTCTATGACTCTAAAAAGCTGGAGAAACTGCTGCCCATTCCTGGATGTCAAGTTATGAGTACAGTTGGTTGTCACAAGGGTGATATAGCTAAGAAAACAGCTGAGCAACTGGATATCTGCAAGAAAATCCATTCTCGGGGAAATGGGTTGATAAAGGATCTGATGTGAGCAATATTTATATGAATTTTTTAAAAAACCTTATTCTTGAGGTGTGTGCATCATTGGTAAGGCCAACCATACATTGTTCATCACTAGTTGGTCTCAAGAAGGTGGCTTGCTTTATTCATTGCAGTCCAAATGGTGAAGGTGCTCCCAAAATGCTGTTAAGTAGGGGGTATCAGGATTTTGATGAACTAATGGTGACATATGTCCAAGTTTCAATGACATGTAACGGAGAGGGGATCTTGGAGATATTGGTGCTCTCATTTACCTGTAGCGCTTGTCTTTGTAGATGGTTGAGGTTAAATATTTCAGCGTTACTGCAAAAGTGTCCCCACCCAAAGATTTCTCTAAATGTTCCTCAACCTTCAAAGGATCTTTTAATAGCAGCAAAAAAACAAAAAGAGAATACAGTCAGGCTCAAAATAACAACATGTATTTGCACCTGTTATTCAGTAAAATATCCTGAGACGTTTCGCAGGAGTATGAGTAAACAAAAGTTGACAACCACACAAGGTCTAAAAACGTAGTTAAAGAAGTAGGTCTTCAGAAACATCTTAAAGGAAGAGAGATGTAGAGAGGGAATTCCAGATAAATTGGCAGCTGCACACACAACCCCCAACTGTGGACTGACTAAAATTGTGGGTGCTCGGGAGGTCAGAATTGGAGCAAAGCAGATATGAGAGTTGTGGGACTGGAGTGACAAAACTGACAGGAAGTGAACATGTGAGGATGGAAGCAGGCTTAGGTCGGTGTCAAGATAAAACAGCATTTTGGCTTCTGTGCAGAATTGTAGTCACTATTGTGCTTTTTATAAAACCATCTCGGAAAGTTTGCAAAATGAAAAGTTACAAAATTAATTATTTTCAGACAAGGTCAGGTCCAATTGTAAGCAAAGATTCAAATTATCGTGAAAACAAAGAAGTTGGTGATTTTTCACCCCAGGCACACTGGATATTTTCTGTTTACACGCGTTTTATCAATATACTGGGGAGATTCCCTGACTATCCCATGGTGAGTTTCTTATGGTGGGAGGCGGCACACTGTTCACCGCTGGCAGAATTTTCTGGTCCTGCCGTTGTCAATGGGTTTACCCATTAATTGCACCCCATGCCGCTGGAAAACCACAGTGGGGGTGCGCCGTTGGCGGGATCAGAAGATCTTCTGGTCCTGCTGACGGATAATTCCAGCTATTATGATGACAGTATGCACATGTGTAAAGCTGGTAAATTGAATTTTATTCCACTATATATCAAAGGGTTTGGGTAACCCTGTCTCCTTCATGTTCACCTTGAAAGATCTCATGGATGTCACAGTGATTGAGACCATCTGGCCAGCTATCTCTCTCCTTTCCCCTAACCCACCTGGCCAATCTTCCACACAGGTTCCTGCTGCCCGAGCCCTGAACTTGCATCTTTCTCTTGTTTCTCTCTTATGCCCCTTCAACTTTTTCCAAGTTCATCTTGTCCATGAAACTGATCTCCTGCTCCCACAACCCTTATTAACACTAAACTGCTGTCTATCTAACATCCTTTCCTGGCTCCTATGTTTGTCTATGTCTTATTAATTACATTGTAACAGTTATATCGTGGTTATATTGTTCAGGTTTATTGGCAATTACATTGTTAAACAGGCGGTGGGTTTATACCCACGGAAAGCAACTAGCCCGGATGGGATACCCGGACGAGCACTCAGATCCTGTGCGGGCCAGCTGGCAGGGTGTTCGCAGACATCTTCAACCTCTCTTTACAACAATCTGAGGTCTTTATTGGCTTCAAGAAGACGACCATCATCCCAGTATCAAAGAAAAGCCAAGCAGCGTGCCTTAATGACTATCATCCGGTGGTTCTGACATTCATCATTATGAAGTGCTTCGAAAGGTTAGTCATAGCACGAATCAATTCCGGTCTCTCAAATTGCCTGAATCCACTACAGTTCATCTACTGCCGCAACAGATCTACAACAGATGCCATCTCCCTGGACCATCTAGATAACAAAGCCACCTATATCAGATTCCTGTTTATCGAATACAGCTCAGCCTTCAAAACCATTATTGCTCCGACACTCCTCTCCAAACTCCGTGGCCTGGAGCTTGGCTCCTCCCTTTACGACTGGATCTTGAACTTCCTAACCCACAGACTGCAATCAGTAAGGATAGGCAACAGCACATCCTCCAAGATCATCTTCAACACCGGTGCCCCACAAAGCTGTGTCCTCAGCCCCTTGCTATTCTCCTTATACACCTATGACTGTGCTTCCTAACCCACAGACTGCAATCAGTAAGGATAGGCAACAGCACATCCTCCAAGATCATCTTCAACACCGGTGCCCCACAAAGCTGTGTCCTCAGCCCCTTGCTATTCTCCTTATACACCTATGACTGTGTGGCCAAATTCCCCTCCAACTCAATTTTCAAGTTTGCTGATGACACCACGATAGTGGGTCGAATCTCAAACAATGACGAGATGGGTACAGGAAAGAGATCGAGAATCTGGTGAACTAGTGCGACAACAGGAATCTCTTCCTCAATGTCAACAAAACAAAGGAGATAGTCATTGACTTCAGGAAGCATAGTGGAGGACATACCCCGTCTACATCAATGGAGATGAAGTAGAAATGGTCGAGAGCTTCAGGTTTTTAGGTGTCCAGATCATCAGTGACCTTTCTTGGTTCCCCCCATGCCGACATAATGCCTCTATTTTCTCAGGAGACTAAGGAAATTTGGCATGTCCTCCATGACTCTCACCAACTTTTACAGATGCACCATAGAAACCATTCTTTCTGGTTATATTACAGCTTGGTATGGTTCCTGCTCTGTCCAAGACTGCAAGGAACTACAAAGGGTCGTGAACGAAGCCCAGTCCATCACGCAAACCAGCCTCCCACCCATTGACACTGTCTACACATCCCGCTGCCTTGGAAAAGCAGCCAACATAATCACGCACCCCGGACATATTCTCTTCCACTTTCTTCCATCGGGAGAAAGATGCAAAACCCTGAGGTCATGTACCAACCGACTCAAGAACAGCTTCTTTCCTGCTGCCATCAGACTTTTGAATGGACCTACCTCGCGTTAAGTTGATCTTTCTCTACAACCTAGCTATGACTGTAACACTACATTGTGCACTCCCTCCTTTCCTTCTCTATGTACAGTATGCTTTGTCTGTATAGTGCGCAAGAAACAATACTTTTCACTGTATACTAATAAGTGTGACAATAATAAATCAAATCACCTATAAATGGGGGTAGGGGCTGCTCTTTTAATTTGTTCCTTAGTTTATTTGATTTGGTTTAATTGGTAAAAAATTCAGCTCCAAAAGAATATAACTGGGGATAGCTGGGACACTCATAGGTGGAGCAATGTTGACTGTGAACTAAGTCAATAAACTCTGCTGTAATTTCTTTGGGTATCAAATTTTGTTTGATAATGTTTCTATGAATTACCTTGGGTCATTTTATTTCACTGACATAGTACCTTTAATGTAAATTTTTGGTGTTATTAATCATAGAATCCCTACAGTGCAGAAGGAGGCCATTTGACCCATCGAGTCTGCACCGATCACAATCCCACCCAAGCCCTATTCCCGTAACCTACATATTTACCCTGCTAATCCCCCTGACACTAAGGGGCAATTTAGCATGGCCAATCAACCTAACCCGCACATTTTTGGACTGTGGGAGCAGACCGGAGCACCCGGAGGAAACCCACGCAGACACGGGGAAAATGTGCAAACTCCACGCAGACAGTGACCGAAGCTGGGAATTGAAAGCAGGTCCCTGGTGCTGTGAGGCAGCAGTGCTAACCACTGTGCCACCGTGCCGCCAACATGATTGGCATTTCTGTAAAGCTCAATAGTTAAATACATCAGCTGGTGTATAGTGAGCTATGATGGTCAATGTTGATTGTTTTCTCTGGTGAATAACCACATGCTGCAATGAATTTGTCTGTAGGACCGAAGAACCTGGCAGGATTGGAGTGGTGTTGTGGGGAAAGTCGCGAATTGATATTGAACAATGTAGCGGGATCTTTCTTTTTACTCCACTTGCGGGCCGGTATTTGGGGGTCTGCCGATAGCTGTGAGTGTCTCTCTCCTACAAATTTCAAACGGTCAGGGAATGCCGCACTGGGGCAGCCCCGCAGGAGAGAGCGCTGAACCAGGCTCACCGTTTATACCTGACCGGTAGCCTGATACTTATATCACACAGCTATACCAGAACCACCACCAAGGCCCGAGTGATTCTCTCCCTTGTTGGTGGGACAATAGCCACCCTGTACCCACACCACTCGAGTGGATTCCCAAGAGAAAGAAACAGAGAGACTCTGATCCTTTATCTCCTGACCAGCAGTCTCCCTGGAGTGAGCGGGTTTGAATCGCTCAGATCCCCCTCGGTTCTGGACTCCGGATTTATGGTAAGGGATATTGAAACTGGGACCTCGCCAGAGTGCGTCGATGAGAGAACAAGAGGCAAGACGAACTCCAAAATGAGTTTCAAACTTACAGTGATTTGTTTAACAATAGAATCAACCTCTCCAATGCCACACCACACATTAATAAAACTTATGGTTTATGCTATCACTATGGGAGAAATGCTAACGGACACAAGTAAAATCTTACTTTACACAGTTCAAACAAGATTACTGAACTTTAAAATTACAATACACCACCCCTCCCCTTTCCCTCAACCTCTATCCTATCTTCGGGAACTTTCACAAGGTTGGCTGGGATACTCACAATCCGAAAGGGGTCCCTTTGTGGTGAGCTCGAACGTCTTAGTGCAGGGAGTTTGCGATTCTGAAAGAGGAGCTTGGCCTTGCTTGTCTGCTTTCTTAATCTTGACTTCTGCCCATTCAAACAGCCACACTCTCCAGCTAACGTTTCCAAAGCAGCTTTCAAGCACCACAACTCTGAAAATAACTCTGCAGTACCTGTGAGACCTGAAGCACTGAAGCACCCCTTCTGCCTTGAACCTGTATCTTTTAAGTCTTGACTTTTCAAAAGGGTCCGATTGACTCCGCCCCCGTAGATGCTTTCAAAGACAATGGGCTCTCAATCACCCGCAGTCTTGGTTTAAATTGAGTCAAGTCCAAACACAAAAGGCTGAAACTGCCTTGATTGATATTTTAATGTCCTTTTGATGTTCCTCCGGAGCTTCCTGAATGGTATCCCATTAGTGGGATGGGTCTTCTTGTCTTCTGGGGTGGGCCGATTTCCATGGCCATTGCCCCCTGCTGATTTGTTTACTTATTCGTCTGCCGGTCTCCATCTGCCTTTGTTCCAATGATTAGATCACAGGTGTGTCTGCCTTTCTACTTCCACTGGCCCCTTGCATATTCAAGGCTGGCTCACACCTTTCCTTATCCCAGTCCGAGGCCGGCTATGCTTCTCCTGCCGAGCCTTCTGGGAAGCTTTCCATCGGGCAGCAGCCAGAGTTGGTCACTTTTAAACTGTCAAGATTTCTTCTGAGTCCTTTGACGTATGGAGGATTGCCCTGAAACTTACAAACAAACAAAAAATAAGTGAATGTTCACATGTACATATTTTCAAATCCTCATGTTGATTGGTGCTGAATCGTGGAGAGGAAGGAGGTTTAAAACGTTGATTTTTGGTTCTTCCATGTTGCTGGTTCTTAGACAAATGACGTTGGGAGAGTTAGAATTTGCTTCAATGTCACAGGCATGTGGAGGGCAAAGATAAGCCAGGGTATCCACTCTTTTTGAATCTATTCTGCAATTTCCGCTGGAAAATTGCCTTCTGCAGATGTTGATTGAGGACAGGATTGGTATTGACTATGATGACACTAATAGTAAATAGCCTGCTAGCATTCACTGTCTAGGTTGGTGAATGGAGAAAGGCTGTTGAGCATATCTTAGTATAAATTAACCCTTCAGGAGAGGAAGAAATGGTGATTTTAAAGCAGAAAATATTTCACATATCTTTACCCCTTTTATTGTTCGGTACAATTTGAATGTTCCATTTCACAGATTTAATACCTGGAATGCACGTGCACAGCTAACAATTAACCAGTGGAATATGTTAAACATGATATATTTGGTTTTCCCCCTCACGTAATTGTCACCATATGTTGGTGAAATGATAAATAATTATTAGATTAGGTGTTCATTGGAGTAACACAAGACAGAAAAGGTTGTGTGGCCTCTTTCTGTATCTTAAGTGCTTCATGATTCTCCAAATCAGTTGTTCAGGTCATATCCAGATTAAAGCTGTTTGTAATGCCCAATCTGAATTATAACAAAGTGGGAATTGAACACAAAACCTGCTGTATGTGCCTTTCACGTGCTGCCCTTGTTAACTGAGCCTTTGAGGAAATTATTTTCTTACACAAGAACTACAACAACTTGCATTCATTTAATGCCTTTAATGAAGTAAAACATCCCGAGGCACTTCACAGGAGAGTTATCAAACAAAATTGGGACAATAAGTCGTGTAAAACATAAGTTAGGATGGCTGAATTAGATTTGAAGGAGCAGGAGCATCCAGGAAAGAGGCAGAGAAGTTGAGGAAGGGAATTCCATAGCCTGAGGCCTAGGCAGCTGAAGGTACAGCTACCAATACTGGAACAATTAAATGTGTAAGAGTCCAGAATTGGAAGAGCACAGATATTTTGGAGTGCTGAAGTGCTGGAAAAGCTTAGATATAGTGAAGGGTGAGACAATGGACGTATTTGAAAATGATAAGAATTTTAAAATCTAGATGAACTAGGACCAGACTCAGTGTTGGTTAGCCAGCACAGTGGGGATGGATGAACAGGAGGACTCGGTGCGACTTGGAATATTTTTGGATCAGCCTAACTTTGTAAAGAGTATTTCATTTGAAGCTGCTTATTATAGACTGATTTGTGAAGAAGTGAAACAAGACGGTGTCCGTTTTTAAGGACAAATTGGGTCAGTCATGGAAGTAAGCACTCAGATTTTTGAGTATTGATGAAAGAAAACAAGACATTTTATTGAAGCTTTTCATCTTGCACTCATCAGGGCAGCTGCGTAAGCTAAACCAGCAGTAAAGGAAACAACAATTTATACTGCATGGGAAGAGACTGCTGATGGATTGGCAAGTGGACTGTGATTGAGAGAGAAGTTGCCATGGAGAGTGCAGCAGCGAACAGTTAACTAAGCTGTCCTCTGAAATGGCCTAGC
This sequence comes from Mustelus asterias, assembly GCF_964213995.1. Taxonomy (NCBI): domain Eukaryota; kingdom Metazoa; phylum Chordata; class Chondrichthyes; order Carcharhiniformes; family Triakidae; genus Mustelus; species Mustelus asterias. The sequence continues at coordinate 47,317,367 of NC_135817.1, forward strand.
AACCCACTCTGTTTCATGGACAATTAGAGATGGGCAAACAAATGCTGGCCTTGCCAGCAACTCCCATATCTAATGAAAGAATTTGGGGAAAGGAACTGCTCAGTACATGTTTAAATGAACTTGCTTCAAGTGAAATAAAAATAGAAAATACTGGAATGCTGTTCAGGCAGCATCTGCCCTGTGATCTTTCATTTGAACTTTAGTTGACCCATTTGTACAGGCATGCTACAGTTGCAATATAAGTTTGTAAAATTATATTTCTGATCAAAAGACGCTGCTTTCCCAATAAATGTTTCCCACTTTGAATTTTTGAGTTAAGATGCGTCCTTTACTGATCAGTAGCCTGCAATGGGTGATGAAGCTTGGTGTCAAAAGGCCCTATTATAATGTCTGTCAACTAAGGGTGAATTTTATAATGGTCCTTTTGCCTTAGTAGCTCATCTTTTAAATTTGGAGAAGGTGCTTGTGGCTTTATCCTTGAATATTCATTTAAGTCGGGTTTGAAAGAATTAACCCATTGATTCAAAGATGAAACAATTGAGCTCAAATGATTTTATGGCCTTGTTTGGATCATTTAAGACACTGGTTGTACTGTGATGCGCGATTAAATCACTCGGGAGGCTAGATTGTACCCGGGAAATAAAGGCTTTTATTAATAACAAGAATGGAGCATACTATATACAATACAATCCCAGACTAAAGGGTCACCAGGCAGTGCAGTGACCTTTATACTCCTCCAGGTAGGCGGAGCCAACTGGAGTGTACCACAGAACAATATCAACAAGTAGAACACCCCAACCCTAACCCCAACAGTGACAACAGTAACATATATACAAATACTCATAGTGCTGACCATCTATGGTTCAGTACCCATAGTGGTAACCATCTATGGTTCACCACATACTGCCAGCCTTATATCTCATTATAAGCATAAGAATAAATTTCTGCAGGCTATGGCCTGATAATAATGGCTCAATGAAGGTATGAATTGCTATTAACTTGGTGTTGCTGATAATCAGTTGTAAATCTGCTCATGAAGCATGACAAGAGCAAAGTTTAGATGAATTTCAAGGTAGAATCAAAATCCAAATTTGATCTGTTAGGATTGTTTTAGACATGCCATGTCCTAAATAACATCGAAATATTGTGCCATTTTTCCTTGTTCCAGGCGGTTCTAGATCCCTGGTGGCACCTGACATTTCTTGTATCTAATTTCACTTTTTTTCTGGATGCTTTAGTTCCTTTTAAAAGTTATATGTATTTCCATTATCCTGAGTTGGATCATCCACTGTTACATGGGTGAATAACCTGTTTCCAGGTTCCACACTGTGGCACAGTGAAATTGGTATTGAGTACAAAAATAAGAGGTGGATGGGGCTTTCTCTGATTTCCAATTCTTCTCCACTCCTGATACCCCCATGATAACAGCCTGCAATTCAGCAATTTCGTGGCTGAAAACTACAACCTATCGTTTCACGGTGTTCTGCTGTGAGAAATTTAACAACACCAGGTTAAACTTCTTACTGTGTTTACCCCAGTCCAACGCCGGCATCTCCACATCATGACTGCCATCGTTCTGCTGTGAACCAGCAGAAACCCACTCTGCAGAGCTCGACAGTTAAGTAGCCAGAATTGAAAACTGATTTGAGATTTCAATGTAAGGCCTGAAATTTCCATCAATTAAAACCAGAATTAGAAGAGCAAAGTCAGGACTGAGTTTCCAATCTTCACATTTTTAAATGCTGACCTTTTCTGTCAGGAGTAGGAATCAGCTGGGCCATGCCCACCATTTTTTTAAAAAAAGCAAGGACTGAAAGGGGCATCAGAGCGGTTTGCAATCATGTGGGAACCACAGAGCTCATGACCCCGGAACCTTGTCTGGGTCGCATATCCCAGTTTGGGAAGCCTGCTATGGAAGCACCAAGGTCTGTTCAATATCTCTCACGTAACTACTCTGTCTGCTATGAATATAAAATTCTGTAAGAGAACACATGTCCAAGGATGTTGCTTGTGATTAGTATTGAAAAATGGATAGAATTGTGGTGTGTAATTCCAAAATACTAATACTCATATAGGGGGTAAAAAGTGGAAATTGACTTCTTCATCCTCCATAAATTTCTGGTCTTACAGATGTTCTAATTCTTCGTAGTGAGAAGTGCGACATGTTAATATGATGAAACTGCAAGCTGATTTCTATTCCCAGATCTATTAGTACTGCATTTAGTATTGATTTGGAGTTTGTAGGAAACTGCATTACAAAATAATATCTATTATATTCCCAACGTAATGGCAAATGTTCAATGCATCCTGTAGTCACAGAATCGTTACAATGCAGAAGGGAGGCCATTCAGCCCATTGAATCTGCACTGGCTCTCTAAAAGAACATTCTATCTAGTCTCACTTCCATGCTTTATCCCTACAATCTTGCACATTCTTTCTTTTCAGATAGCAAAGCAATTCCCTTTTGGATACTTCAATTGAACCTGCCTCCACCCCCTTCTCAGGAAGTTTGTTCCAGACACCAATCACCCTCTAGGTGAAAAATCACTTTTACTCCTTTTGCCAATTATTTAGAATCTGTGTCCTCTAGTTCTTGATGCTCTCTTCAGTGGGAACAATTTCTCACCATTGGCCCTGTCCATACCCCTCAGTATCTTGAATACCACTATCAAGTCTCCTTTTGCCTTTTTTCTGAAGAAAACAGTCCCAACCTCACTAATCTACCCTCATAGCTACAGTTTTTTAGACTTGGAATAATTCTTGTGAATCTCCACTGTACTCTCTCCAAAGCCTTCACATCCTTCGTGAAGTATGACACCCAGAACTGGATGCAGTACTCCAGATGAGGCCTGCCTATTGTCTTATACAAATTCAACATACCTCTTTACTCTTGTACTCAATGCTCCTATTAATAAAGCTTAAGATACTATATGTTTTATTAACTACTCTCTCAATCTGCCATCATCTTCAATTACTTATGTACATATACACCGAGGTCCCTCTGTTCCTGCACCTCCTTTAGAGTTTCTCCCTTTATTTAATACTGTCTCTCCATATTCTTCCTGCCAAAATGAATCACTTATCACTTCATCTACCACTTGTCTGCCCAATCCACCAACATGTCGATGTCCTTTTGAAGTTCAAGATTTCCTCATCACAGTTGACGATGCTTCTAAACTTCATATCATCTGCAAATTTTGAAATCATGTCCTGCACACCATAGCTTCAGTCATTAATACATATCAGGAAGAGCAAGGATCCCCCAACACTGACCCCTGAGGAACTCCACTACAAACCTTCCTCCAATCTAAAAAAAAATCATTTATCACTACTCTTGTTTCCTGTCACTTAGCCAATTTCTTATCCATTTAGTGTTATCCATCTTATCCATTAGTCATTTCCTTTTACTAAAACCATCTATACACTAAGGCCCTGATATTACCGGCACGCTTGCCCCGGAATTGGGGCAGACGAGGCTTGCAGAACGGCATTCTCCCTTGGCCTCAGGCACGATCTTACGAGCCTCGAGGGGGCGTGCCGGTAAAATTCCGGCCTAAGTATCTGATTCTAGTAGCTACAAATTGAACTAAAATGCACAACTGTTGAATTTTTAAAAAGTGTTTGCACGTGACTTTTGATCTAGCTCTAGAGATGAAGAAACTGCAGGAAGTTGTGGTAGATACAAAATACAGGGGAAAAACTGAAGTAAAACTGTCTGTTTTTAATAGTCTCGTGAATGTACTGCTATGTGAGATATAAACCACATTCTACTGGCATTTCAAAACCTGCTGAGCAAGTCTGATGACACTGTTCTTGAATTCATTTGATAGAAAAGAGTTTAGAAGTTGGCAGTTACAAATGGGCTTCACCACGCCTAGAGTTCCTACAATTTTGCACTTGCATGGTTGTTCCGGAATTGTTGAATCCACGTAGTTGCATAAACAGGGCAAATTTGACACAACACAAACTGTATGATATTATGGAAACATTTCCATTCATAGTTCCTCTAACATAAATGGGGCCAGTGTTACTCTGATGTGATGCTAGTGTGCCAATCGTGTGTGTTATAAAAATGATTATGTGTTGGCTTGTCTCTAACTTGGTTGAGTTTCTGGTTTCAGCAGAGCAATCTGGAGGAGACTCGAGCTTACTCTTGAAGCAAGAAATGGCAGGCAACCCATGTTGTTCCCTTGCAAACCACAGAATCCTGATTAAAGTGTGACATTGTCAGTGGCCTCAACCAGGATATCTGCCGACATAGTTTGAGCAATAATATGTTGGTGTAGGGAGGGCTTGGTGTTCCAATTTGCATTGAGATTCCTATACAACATTTCCCAGTCTTTCCAAGCTTTTGGGGACAAACAACATCAAATTCATGATACCTCTGTTTGTGCTATGTTTGCTCCAGATGCACCCTCTTGTACTGCTTTACTTACAAAGCAAAAAGGGAAAGAAATCCCCTCAAAAGTGAGTTATAAGTACCATTTAAAATTTACAACATCCTGACCTAGAATCATAGAATCCCAACAGTGCATTAGGAGGCCATTTTGTCCTCGATTTTCACAGTAACTCCACTTCAGTGTTAATGTAAACCTACTTGTGACACTAATAAATAAACTAATTGCATTGCATTTCCAAAGAACCAGCATAGAAAGCCATGTAGAATTCCAATGTATTTCAAATGATTGTATTTTTAGAAATTGGTGACATCAATGTTGGGGTCAGTTAATACATAAAGTGCTACGGTACAGATTCTGAGCAATTTCCATGCATGTGAAATTACTTTAATGACACTCAGTAAAATTCACTGAACACAAAAATGTGATGGTGGGAACAAAAAATTAAATATTGTTAGACTATTCACTTTGGTATAATAATACTATATTGTATCAACATGTGATATATTTAAAAAATTGATCAATTATATTTTAATGTGTGGGAGGTTGATTAATCAAGTTCGAGAGCTACTTATGTTAATGAACATTCTGTTTATATTAAAGCATTTTGTGAAAATCCCAATAAATATTTACTATAACCTCTGATTGCTTCTTCAGCTAAAAGGTGCAGCAGCCTAGATTGTGGATCATTTAAGAACTAAATCATAATCATTAATTTTGTTTTGTTGTTGGTTGATTGGAACTGTACTTTCGTTGGAGCTGCTGGCTTTGCTGTATGTTTGATGTTGATTTGAATCAGAAATATTTTATTTTCTTTACCTCTGACCTTGACGAGGGTAAAAATTCTCAAATATCATTAGAAGGAATTTGTAAAAAGCAGCCAAATGACGTTGAATGCAATTTTTACTGCTTGCCCATTTTTCAGTGGTTGTGCGGGGAATAATGAATCTCTGGAAGTGATTGCAAGATAGCAATCCAATCAGAGACACTTAGATGATGTCATAAACCAAGACAATAAAGTGAGTAGTTTATAACTATTGTTTGAACTCTCAACATTAAATTACTGAATCACACCAGGATTTCTTTCATAATAACCTGTTAATTTTGTTGAGTTATAGGGCTGGTTTTCATGTGAACCAACATATCCCAAACATAAATCAAGGCAGTGTGCACCCAGCCAGTTTCAAATTTCAATGAACCAGGCCCCATTTATGGCTTCAACTCATCAGAATGAAGTGGGAAGGAGCAAGGTGCAATTACTGTCACCTACTTGGCTTTCATTTGTGCTAGGGCTGGTGTGGGCTGGAGGACGGAGATTGAATGCAGTGGGAAGGGGGAATAATGTGTGTGCTACTGCTGGAGGTCTTGATGGCCTTCACAACTTAAAGGAAAATCCCTCCGAATCATCTTGACAGAACAAGATGGTCTTAAGGCTGTTTAAAGCATGTGTGGCGTGGAAGGGATTCTATGGCCAGTTGACTTCAGAAACAATTAAGAGAATAGTATTTATTGTAGTTTCCCTAATGTTCTGGTCTCTCTTCCAATAGAAAATGATCCTGAGCCTGACTGTGGCTGCACTCTTTGATAGTATTGCCTATCTGATGGTAAGTGAGTAATACCTTTAACGTAAAACACACATTTGGTCGATATTTTTATTAGTCTGAAAACCTCAGAATTTACGATTGTTAGCTGTATAACTGCTTATTGTCTTTTTCATGAAAATAATGTTTTAGTATTGTATCCTTTGCTGTATTCCTTAAACAGAACTGTCTTATGATATAGAAAAGCTATACTGATATGTTTCCGGTTACTGTTACTTGAAAGATTTTAAAATATCTAATCCGAAACATGTGCAAACTATTACTGTCTATTTACCTTTTCTAAATGATATATTTTATGTAAATACTATTTGGATGCACTCTGTGACAAAATCTTCTTAAACTCATTACCCCAAAATATTTTTGTAGTTTTTAATTAGTTTATTTGTCAAACTTTACAGAAAAATACACCTCTGTGCCAAAGAGAAAGTTTGTCCTTTCAAAGTGCGTTCCTTTGTACTATGGCAGTACAGTACAATAGTATACATGTGATGGAAAATGTGCATTTCTCTGAAGAATTAGTTTGCATATTTTGGAATTTGATTTGGCTTCCACTCAGTGATACGAAACTGATCTTTTGTAATAGGGAGAAGTTATCCCAGATGGTGTCCTTTGCAACTTTCAAGCCTGGTGGCTTACATACTTTGGTGAGTGCTTTGGTTCTTTTCCTGTCTAGTAAACCCTGATTTCTAATATGATAAACACTGAGCATCAAGCAACACTGAGTATTTCCTCTCACTGAAAGAAGGACTTACATTTAACTAATGCATTTCATAACCGTAAGATGTTCCAAAGCACTTGACAGCCAGTGAAGTGCCTGTTGAAGTGTAGTTGCTGTGGGGTTTCCCACAAGTTCATGTGTGGGAAAACCATTCACCTGCTTTCTCCTGCTTCATTCTCAAAACAGTCTCCTTTTCATAGTGAATTGACAGGTAACAATTTTAAAATGTAATACTAGAATGCTCTCCATTTCACTCATTTAGGAAATTGTAATATGCTGTTGACAATTGATAATTTTAATGAACTGCCATTTGTCCCTACTGTACATTCATTGTACTGAGAAGGGTCCAAACATCTCTTGTACTAAAACGTGAAGCTTCATGACTTCTCTAATTTATTAACATTTCTGTATCACAAAAAACTTTCTGAGCCAAAAAGAATTGGAAGCACCTTTGGCAATTCGTAATCTTTATGAATAGAATTGGTACGTCACATGGAAAGTTTTTATCTGACCTTGATTGCATATGTTTGTAGTACTCGTTTTTCAGGCTGTACCAGTGGCTCTATTTTTAAAGGGACCATTCTGATAGTTGCAGTGGAAGGGTGCATTCTGGGCTATACCATTTGCATGAAATACCATTAACTTAGTAAGCTAGGAGATTATGAAAAGAGAAAATGGCAGTCATGAGTAAAATATATGATAAATCCAGAACATTCCAAACATTCTACATTTTCTACAAGTGTTGTACCTCAGCAATATGTACATTGAGAGAAGTTAGAAATGCCAGTAGCTTTTCTCCTCTACATTGACTGTTTGCATGCAATATATTTGAATAGAATGCAGTTTTCAGTAGCACATGTCCCTAATTCTTTAAGCACCCGCCTTTAGCATAAGCAGTTAAAAAAAAATCCTCTTTCCAATTGGACAGGTGGGGACCCTGGAATTTGTGGATGTGGATGTGAGCGGCATTCTCGCCCAGCTGTCATTTGAAGCCCTTAAGTCAGGGTGACCATATAGAGCGACACTGTATTTGAGGCCTCATCCTGCCACCACTGGTATTCTCCTGGCAGTGCACAGGAACTCTCCACTCAGGGAGCCCAAAAGAGCAACCCTGTTAAGTTTTTGAACAAGTTGAGGATTTGCTTATGTTTAACAACTGTGTAAATACATTAACAAAAGCTAAATCTGGTTTAATGCCTGATTACTCAGCAGAAAAATACAAATCGCTTTAAACTCCCCACACAAATTCCATTGCCCTGGTCCGCTGACTCCCTGACAATAGTCTGGGACTGAACAAGACTTTCACAGTCTACATGTTGTATTTGGCCTTGAAATGGATCTCTGACCACACCATCACCAAGGTCACCTAATTCTACCTCTTGTTACCTCTAGAATGACAATACTAACACTTGGCTGACCTTGTATATTCCATCATTCATAAAGTTTAGCTCTTCCAAACTCTGTTTCCTGTATCCTAACTCTCTCAGCTAGTCCTTTTCACTCATTATCACCCCCCTGGGTTGGGCAGTGCTTCAGTTTTAAAACACTCATTCTTGGTTTCAAATCTTTCCACAGCCTCACACCTGCCTTCCTCTGTAACCTCATGCAGCCCTTCAACCTTCCGAGACACTGGTGTCCTTCCAATTCTGACCTTTTGTGCATCCACTGTTTGAATTCCTCTATTGTTGCAGGCTGTAACTTCAACTGCCTGGACCCACCCTCTTGAACTTCCTCCTGCCTGATGCCTTCTCTCTCCTTTTAAGATGCTCCTTAAAACCTACCTCTTTTAACGATACTTTTGACCATGTCCCCTAATATCTCCTTGGCTTGATGTCAAATTGTGTTTGATAAAGCTCCGGTGAAGCAGGGTGTTTTATTACATTAAATTTGATTAGAGGTGATGTATAAATTCAAATTGTTGTGAATCTTGAGACCGTAAAATCTGCAGGACTTGAGCATTGTTCAGTCGCTACAAATAAATGTTTTTTTTATGTACGAAGAGTTCTTTGAGTTTCTAGAAAGGTAACATTTTTGTATCAGCCAAACACTGGGCATTATTTGCTAAACGGCATTCTTCAGCTTGTTTTTCTAACAACTGCGTTTTACACACTATTTTTAGCTTGAGACTCTCTGATAATCTTGCACAAAAAAGGGAAAAGACAAAACATTGTTTTACAAACTTACAAGGACCAAATATATTTCCAACTACAAGATGTAGGAAGTATGTGCTCTTAGCTTGCTCAGTGCCGCTATCTGTGTAATATCTTTGTAAATGCTTAGAATGTATAAATGGAGCTCACCAACTCTTAACTAAATAAGCTATTAATGGATCTCAAGAAAGTCTGTCAACATCGGTTTTTACTGCTTTGCAATGATCTGACTAAATTGTGAACAGTTCTGTTCTAGGAATTAGTTGCTTTCTGGGGATAATTTGCAACTTGGCAGTGATGTGTAGATCATTTGCCCTTTGCAGAACTGGTCTGGATTTCATCCTGCTGTTTAAGAATGGGATAAAGTTGAAAACTATCTACTGTAACATGAATGCCCTTGACTTTTTTAAAGAAGGCAATGCTTTACTCTCACCAAGCACAGTTCTTTTCTTCTTCCTTTTCTGAAGTTAGCAATTTATACTCTACTTGATTTCAGGGGCTGCAAAGCCCCTGGTACTTCATCCAAATGTCCACTTCCCACATGTCAGTCAAGGCGCAGTGTGATTAAGCTATTCAGGAATCTAGAGCGACTCAGCCCATTACTGTCCTCTAGCTTCATTTCACATACCCACACTGTCCATCAGAAACAAAAATCTGAGATTAGCTTTCCTTCCTAGTCTGGCGCTAAGGCAAGTTCTGCAAAAGGCAGATGATCCACCAAGTTTAAAATTATTCCCAGAAAGCAACTAATTCCGAGATCAGAACTGTTCACTTCAAATTTAATCTTCATCAATTTTCCTTTGCAGAGAATGTACTGATGATCAGAGAGCTAAAGAAAATCTTGCCATCTGTGTATATGCTGAACCCTTTACCCCAAAGGCTATTTAACTCTTTTAATGCAAATGGCACCAACTGGTCTTGTTTCCTGATACTTTGTAGAGCCATTAATGCATTATTTAGTCAATGAACTGTAGCCTCTCCATGGCTGTCAAACAGACATCAAAAGCTCAAAAGCAATTGGGAATCAGCTGTAAGTCCCTCCTCATTTATGTTCAATATTGCAACATGATAATGGTATTGAAAACGTAGAAACATTCAGATATCGTTCACTCATTGAATCTCATCTCACTGAACACAATGCTGTGCAGAAAAGAACTTAGTCAATTAATAGTTCTACTGTTTAATTCTTTATTTGTTTTATACTTTCAGTTTATAACTCATTCCCTTTCTTCCTCATCTCATTGTCTGTGCTCATAATATTTCTAAAATTGTATACAGGTACAGGTTATTTTATGTTTAACAAATATTCCCACACAAATCCTTTAGAAATTTTTTGGGGTAGAGTTTAAAAAAGACAAACCAACATTTAAATGGTGTGTTTCACATCTTGAGGATGACCAAGGTATTTTGCAGCGACTGAAGTACTTTTGAAGTGTAGTCATTGTTGTATCATTGTAACAGTGACAGCCAATTTGCACAGAGCAAGCTCCTATAAACAGCAATGTGACAATGACCAAATAATTTGCTTTGGTGATGTTTTTGGTAACCATGTTCTCAGGATGTGGGTACCCTGCAGTTATTGGCCCAAATAACCTTTATTCCTGAGTGAGTCCTGATAGGCTTGTCAGCTACAACCGGGAACTCATCATGCCTGCTGGTGTTCTGGAGATTGATAACAGTAACAAGAAAAGGAATATAAAGGGATGAGCTATGAGGAAAAAAGTTAACCTCTACATCCTAGTTAGAAGAAGGTTAAGAGGAGTAGATAAAAGTATTAAATGGTACAGTTGGATCCAAAGTATGACTTTTCAGTAGAAGGTGAGACAAATACGTGAATCTTAATAAACATCAGTTTTGTGTGGTCTTGCTTATAAACACTAGGAATATTGTTGGGATTTCTCACGGTCAGCTGCTATGGCTTCAGAAATGAAAGAACGGAGTTCTACTTGATTTTCCTCCCAAGTTATTGTAGCCCACTGGGTGAAACCCCAATGAAATTCCTAGTAAAGGAGTCATGACCAAGTTCTGTCTTCTGGTCAAACTGAGTTAGAAGGCTGAGGCAGAGAAAAGAGAAGAGCAGAGAGGACAAAAGAGGTGAGAGGATGGGGATAAAGGGCAGAGTAAGACAAAAGGGGATCCCTGACTGGGTGTGAGGAGTGAGGCTAGGATAAGGAATACTAAAGAAACAAGATGAGTAAATTGAGGAACAGCCATTTCAGTTAAGCTTTGAATTTGGTGACACTTCATGTTCTATTTAAAATAAAATAATTAGTTCAAAGATATCAGAGTCTAATAAATGCTGTGATCAGATTTGCTGAGGGTGCACCAATGTCTCAGGTGCATAAACAACGCACTCAGTCTCATTTGGAAAATGAAGAAAGAGTGCAGCCTTGTGAATGAATGAAGTTGTGAACACAGCTCAATTGGAAAATTGGCAACGTTGACCTGAATGTGGTGCACTCTGGCTGGGTATCCCGACGAAATTGAACTTTTATTCTCTGGCTGTCTATTAAACCTATTCATGACTCCTATTTATCGACTACAGCTCAGCCTTCAACACCATTATTCCAAGAAACTCATCTCCAAACTCTGTGGCTTGGGGCTTGGCTCCTACCTCGGCAATTGGATCCTGAACTTCCTAACCCACAGACTGCAATCAGTAAGGATAGGCAACAACAACACCTCCACGATCATCCTCCAAATTGGTGCTCCACAAGGCTGTGTCCTCAGCCCTTTACTATACTCCTTATACATCTATGACTGTATGGCCAAATTTCCCTCCAACTCGATTTTCAAATTTGCTGATAACACAACTGTAGTGGGTCGGATCTCAAACAATGACGAGATGGAGTACAGGAAAGAGATAGGGAATCTGGTGAGCTAGTGTGACGTCAATAATCTTTCCCTCAATGTCAACAAAATGAAGGAGATAGACATCGACTTCAGGAAGCATAGTGGAGGACATGCCCTGTCTACATCAATGAGGACAAAGTAGAAATGGTCGAGAGCTTTAAGTTTTTAGGTGTCCAGATCACCAACAACCTGTCCTGGTCCCCCCCATGCTGACACTATAATTAAGAAAGCCCACCAATGCCTCTATTTTCTCAGAAGACTAAGGAAATTTGGCATGTCAGCTACGACTCTTCTCACCAATGTTTACAGATGCACCATATAAAGCATTCTTTCTGGCTGTATCATAGCTTGGGTATGGCTGCTGCCTGTCTAAGACCGCAATAAACTACAAAGGGTCATGAATGAAGCCCAGTCCCCAGTCCATTACTCAAACCAGCCTCCCACTCATTGACACTGTCTACACTTCCCACTGTCCCCAAAGCAACCAGCATAATTAAGGACCCCACGCAACCTGGACATACTCCCTTCCACCTTCTTCCGTTGAGAAAAAGATACAAAAGTCTGAGGACACGTAATAACCGACTCAAAAACAGCTTCTTCCCTGCTGCCATCGGACTTTTGAATGGGCCTATCTCGCGTTAAGTTGATCTTTCTCCACAACCTAGCTATGATTGTAACACTACATTCTCCACTCTCTCCTTTCCTTCTCTATGTATGGTATGCTTTGTCTGTATGATGCGTAAGAAACAATACTTTTCACTGTATATTAATACATGTGACAATAATAAATCAAATAAACCAAAATTAAAGATCTTAAGGAATTGGATTTTTTTTTAGAGAACTCAAACTTGGTAAGGAGCCATCCCATGACTAGTAATCAGACCTGTAAAAATTTTGCACCAAGCTTCTTTTTGATTAAGGAATTTCTCAGAAGCGGAGGCGGAGTGCTTTAAATGGGAGCAACCTACTTGAGCATCACATAGGCTGTTTCAAACATATTGGGGTGTGGACACAATTAATGTGGAAAACTATATTTTTAAAATTTATTCATTCGTGGGACAATAGCATCGCTGGCTGGCTAGCATTTTTTTGCTCATCCTTAGTTGCCCTTGTTCAGAGTCAACCACATTGCTGTGGGTCTGGAGTCACATGTAAGCCAGACCAGGTAACGACAGCAAATTTCCTTCCCTAAAGGACGTTAGTGAACCAGATGGGTTTTTCCGACAATCAACAATGGTTTCACGGTCATCAGTAGATTCTTAATTCCAGATATTTTTATGGAATTCAAATTCCACCAGCTGCCGTGGTGGGATTCGAATCCAGATCCCCGGAACATTAGCTAAATTTCTGGATTAACAGTCTAGCGATAATACCAATAGGCCATCGCCTCCCCACTAATAATGACTGGTAACAAGATGTCATTATCTATGGATTACACTGTTTTAATAGTTTATTGTTCCTCTTGGAAATTAAAGCTTGTAGTAGTTTTAACTTCACAAATTTCTGATATTTTTGTGTTGAATTTTTGCGAATTATAATTTTATCTAATAAAACTAATTTTAGTGACAATTTCAATCCAATGCTTTACTACCTATTTGCTTCCTTTTGTGTGAGTGGGGGTTTGATAGCCAACCACTCTTTGCTACCATATTATGGCTGAAATTACTTAAGCTGAGATATGAAATGATATTTTATTGGCCTGTACCTCTGACTTTTGGATGTGGAATGTACTGCACCATCAGTTGACTACATAAACATTTTAGGACATTATAAAACTTAGGGGTTGAGAAACCCTTGGCATTTTTATCATTAATAAATACTCAATTTTTCTGGACTCAATGGGCAATCTGACCAAGATGTTAAGCGACAGTTCCAATTGCAACTTCCAGAAAAATTGAGGTTTCTTTTCCTGGATTAAATATGTATTGCACAGTGTTTGCTGTAAAGTTTTGAGCTGCTGTAGTTAGGTTTTGATGTGGAGATGCCGGCGTTGGACTGGGGTAAACACAGTAAGAAGTCTAACAACACCAGGTTAAAGTCCAACAGGTTTATTTGGTAGCACAAGCCTCTAGCTTTCGGAACAGGCTGTTCCTTCGTCAGGTGGGTGGGAGTTCTGTTCACAAACAGGGCACAAAGACACAAACTCAATTTACAAAGTAATGAATAAGTCTTTACAGCTAATCAAGTCTTAAAGGTACAGACAATGTGAGTGGAGAGAGCATTAGCACAGGTTAAAGAGATGTGTATTGTCTCCAGACAGGACAGCTAGTGAGACTTTGCAAGTCCAGGCAAGTCGTGGGGGTTACAGATAGTGTGACATGAACCCAAGATCCCGGTTGAGGCCGTCCTCATGTGTGCGGAACCTGGCTATCAGTCTCTGCTCAGCGACTCAGCGCTGTCGTGTGTTGTGAAGGCCGCCTTGGAGAATGCTTACCCGAAGATCAGAGGCCGAATGCCTGTGACCGCTGAAGTGCTCCCCAACAGGAAGAGAACAGTCTTGCCTGGTGATTGTTGAGCGGTGTTCATTACTAACTGTAGTTAGGTTTTAGCAGTTTGTGAATTGAGTTTATATAGAATTTTCAGTGTATTCAGCACTTTATTTTTCATCTTCAGAGTACTTCAATTTGAATAAACTGAAGCTGCTACATTAGGAGGCAATAACAGAGAAGAAATGTTTGCCATTCATGTGTCTGTTACTGAATGGAGCCTCGATGCGAACAGTTTCCCAATTACAGTGACAGCTTACGCTATTTAAAGTTAGTACATTAAATGAGGAAATACCACAAGTTGTATTGGCTCATCTCTCATTGGCAATAGGCACAACATGGGATTTGTTACCCAATTTGGGAAATTATCCCATTTTTAAATTTTGTAGTAGGACTACATCTTTCTCTCTCTTGTTGGAAGTAAAATCTGTGTGCTTGGATACTTAGATGAGCATGCATATACATCATTATGCATGACTTAAATATAAAGAACACTTTTTGGAAGGGTTGAGTTTGAGGATTGCCCAACAAAGTGATGTAATTTATCGCTGTAATTTTTAAAAAAAACTAATTGTACAAGGCTTTGAGAGAGCAAACTTCAAACAATGCAGAGTTCTAGAGAGGGTTAATTGGGACAAGAATATGAAATAGTAGAAAATAGAACTATTTTAAAGCAGTTTTGATATGGTGGAAAAAGAGTGCATTCATATGCGAAGAGAAATCTAGGAAAATCTAAATGATAGAGGCAGAATAAGGAGTTCAAAATGACCTGAAAATCAAGCAAAATATTACAACAAAATAGTGACAACTTGGAGTCATACAAAAATTAGTTGAGGAAGAGTAATGTAAAGATAGATTGTATAAAATTGCAGCAGTGTTTAAATAACATTTTATAAACTTGAGAGTGAGATTTTCAGGTAGCACCCGCCCCAAGACTGGAAATTCCCACCTGAGATTTAAATGGTCCATCAACTCTTCTGTCCCACCCGTGATGATTCCCGCAGCAGGCAGGACCAGAAAATTTAGGCCACAGTGTTTTTTTGTCATGTCCAGTGTGGAGATCTGTGCTTTTCTGGAGATACGCCCTCGCACCTTGCAGCACTTGCTGCTCTGACCTGACTGTAGCTGTTCAGTCATTGCACCTTGAAGGTCTTCACTTCTGGCTCTTTGGAAGGATTGGTTGTGGACCTTGGTGGCATCTTGCAAATGACTGCATGCCACTGCACCTTGCAGATTACTGAAATCCTATTTGCGAGAGCTAGGTAACACCTTCAGTTCCAGACAGATGAGACCTTGCAGGCACTAAAGGGGATTGGGTTTTACTGGATTCCCCCTGTTTCAGGACATTATTAATTGCATCCACTTGACCATCGAGACACCCAGTGATCACCCACTCAAATTCACCTCACTCTATTTTCAGCTAGTCCGTTGTTTGTATCTGTGGGGCTCCACCTTTCTAGAATTGAATGTGCTACCAAGCTGTCACAAATAGGGCAGTGGTGACCTGTGAGGGTAAGGAGAGACCAAGTAAATGTATTAAAAATTATGAAGGGTTTTGACAAGGAACAAGATGTTGTTTCAGTTTGCAAATGGGTTGGTATTTGATTTGATTTGATTTATTATTGTCACATGTATTAGTATACAGTGAAAAGTATTGTTTCTTGCACGCTATACAGACAAAGCATGCTGTTCATTGAGAAGGAAAGGAGAGAATGCAGAATGTAGTGATACAGTCATAGCTAGGATATAGAGAAATATCAACTTAATATGAGATAGGTCCATTAAAAAGTCTGACGGCAGCAGAGAAGAAATGTTTTTGAGTCGGTTGGTACGTGATCTCAGACTATTGTATCGTTTTCCCGATGGAAGAAGGTGGAAGAGCGAATGTCCGGGGTGCATGGGATCCTTGATTATGTTGGCTGCTTTTCCAAGGCAGTGGGAAGTGTAGACAGTGTCAATGGATGGAAGGTGGGTTTGAGTGATAGAGTGGGCTTCATTCACGACCCTATGTAGTTTCCTGCGGTCTTGGCGAGAGCAGGAGCCATACCAAGCTGTGATATAACCGGAACTGTCTAAATGCTTTTGAAAAGAAAAAATTGTACCCGCCTCTACTACTACCTCTGGCAGCTTGTTCCAGACACTCACCACCCCTCTGTGTAAAACAAATTGCCCCTCTGGACACTTTTGTATCTCTCCCCTCTCACCTTAAACCTATGCCCTCTAATTTTATACTCCCCTACCTTTGGGAAAAGATATTGACTATCTAGCTGATCTGTGCCCCTCATTATTTTGTAGACCTCTATAAACTGTAAAATCTGAACAGGACTTGTTTTCTTTCCTGAGACCGGTAGATTTCTTCCTGTTTCCAGTTTCTGAGCACAGATGAGGCACCACTGACTCTTTGTGATCCCTATACAGGATGCTTTTCACTGGATGGCGACCCTTACTTTAGAAAATAAATATCCTCCTTTGCAAGGCTTCTCAATATCTACAAAGCTGTTTTATTGCATGATGTACTACTTGTGTTTGTTGCAGTCATCTCTTTTCTTCCTTAGGCACAGGATGACTTTAAAGGTGAACGGAAGCCTTTGAGAGCTGCTTATGCCAATCGTGTGACGTTGGCGGCTGTGTGCTGGGAATAGTGAAAATGTATTAAATGAGCTGACCTTGTATGTTAGCACTTTGCAGGCACACAGAGTACCCAAAGAACACTGCTCTTGATATCTTTCTGTATTATCATTATTGGCTTCATAACGTATACTGTTCTGGGAACAAATAACAATCTTAACAAGAAAAAGAGCCATTAAACTTTCTAACCAATATAAAGTCTTAAATGTGCCTGTTACTCCCATAAAATATGTATTTCGCCATCATTGTTATGGCCATGTTGAGAAAATGTGTTGGTAAACAGCAGGATGGCACTCCCTGATGCTCTGCCAGTTGTTTGTTTTCCCTCTGCTTCTACTTGTCAGAGAAGTATCGTTCTCCTGGTCTGGTGAGGAAATAAATGGACAACCTGATTATGACTTGACCCTGTTGCACCAAAGCAACAGTTAAACCTTATATCTGTACAGCTCCTTGAACCTAGTAAAGTATCCCAAAGTGCTGCACAGCAGAAGTATTAAAGAAAAAAACAGGCCATCCTGGATGACCAAAACCTTGGTCAGAGAGGTTTTAAGGAGTGTCTTAAAGGAGGAAAGTGAGGCGGAGAGGCTGAGAGATATTCCAGAGCTTGGGGCCTAGGCAATGGAAGGCATGGCCATCAGCGGTGGAGCAATTGAGACTGGAGATGTTCAAGAGACCAGAATTAAATAAATTCCAATATCTCGGAAGATTATGTGGCTAGAGGAGATTACAGGAATAGGGAGAAGTGAGAGATTTGAAAGCAGTTGAGAATTTTAAGATCAAGACATTGTTTGACTGGGAGCCAGTGCAGGTCAATTCGCACAGGGATGATAGAGAACATGATTTGATATAAATTTGAAATGGCCTTAAGTTTACAGAGGATGTGGATGACCAAACAGGAATGCATTTGAATAGTCAAGTTGAGAGATAACAAAAACATGAATGAAGGTTTCAGTAGCAGATGAGATGAGGCAGGGGCAAAGTTAGACAATGTTATGGAGATGAAAATAAGCGATTTTGATGATGCAAACGTGACAGAAGCTCATTCTGAAGTCCAGTGTAACACCAAGGTTGCAAACAGTTTGGTTTCGTCTCAGATAATTGCCACAGAGAGAGAGATGGAATAAAAAAGTTTATTTATTAGTCACAAGTAAGGCTTACATTAACACTGCAATTAAGTTACTGTGAAATTCCCTAGTCACCACACTCTGGCGCCTATTCAGGTCAATGCACCTAACCAGCACGTCTTTTGGACTGTGGGACGAAACCGGAGCACCCGAAGGAAACCCACGCAGACACGGGGAGAACGTGCAAACTCTGCAAAGACAGTGACCCAAGCCAGGAATTGAACCTGGGTTCCTGACGCTGTGAGGCAGCAGTGCTAACCACTGTGCCACTTGTGCCACCGTGTCGCCCAAGGTATCTAGGGAATTGAATTTGGAAGGGGAAGCAAAAGCAATGGCTTTAGTCTTCCTAATATTTAATTGGAGGAAATTTCTGCTGATCCAAGACTGGAAGTCAGATAAGCAAGCTGATAATTTAGTAACAGTGGAGGATTCGAGGGAGATAGTGGTGAGGCAGAACTGAGCGTCTTCAGCGTCATGTGTTTTCAGATAATATTTCTGAGAGGCAGCGTGTGGACGAGCAGTAGCTGCTGTGGTCCAAGGATAGATCCATGAAATAACATTATGGAAGAGAAGCCATTGTGAGTAAGACTCTGAACATGGATATAGGAATGTGTATGCAGTTTATGCAATTACATACAAAGTTATTTCAACCTAACCTCAACGGATATGAAGAAATCAATTGGAGTGTTTTAAAACTTTACTCATTTAACACATTTTGGATTTTGAGAGTATAGAGATGTCAAAAAGTTGGGTATATGTCTACAAGTTGGACGAATATGCTTGGGTCCGAGAAGGATTCAAAGGCTGGCTAGGGAAAGGCAGCTCAGTAATTACAAAATGTAGTTATGCTGAAGAGGAAGACTTTCATATAGACTGGGAGGCAAGTGGCTGGTCCTGTAATGTACTGGTTTGAAGCAGGGATGCAAAGGTACTGCATCAGAGATATCCAATATTTTTCCAAAACGACTTTAAAGTCATTAAAAATAAACTTTCATATAATTATAGAATCATAGAAACCCTACAGTGCAGGAAGAGGCCATTCGGCCTATCGAGTCTGCACCGACCACAATCCCACCCAGGCCCTACCCTCATATCCCTACATATTTTACCCGCTAATCCCTCTAACCTACACATCTCAGGACACTAAGGGGCAATTTTAGCATGGCCAATCAACCTAACCTGCACATATTTGGGCTGTGGGAGGAAACCGGAGCACCCGGAGGAAACCCACGCAAGGTCTAGCAGGAACTTTGTTTAGCTTAGAAAAATATTGTTCTGAGGTGAAGAGAGAAAGGCAATACACTTGCAACATTCAGTTGATAGTGAAGTCATGGAAATAATTCTGTCAGAACAATCTACACAGATAATTTTCGAACCTTTATGTTCCTACTGGGGAGATGAACCAGTCAGGCATATGTATTCAAAATTCAAATAAGTGCTGTGCACGAGTTTCCAATTAATACTGATGTCCATTAAACCATTGTCGATTGTGGGAAAAACCCCATCTGGTTCACTAATGTCTTTTAGGGAAGGAAATCTGCCGTCCTTACTCGGTCTGGCCTACATGTGACTCCAGAACAACAACAATGTGGTTGATTCTCAACTGCCCTCCAAGGGCAACTAGGGACGGGGCAATAAATGCTGGCCAGCCAGCAACACCCATGTCCCATGAATGAGTAAAATTTAAATAGGCACTTGAATTTCAGACATGAGATTGGTGTGAAAGAGGCTCCACCCTGTAGAATGCTGAAGTTGGAAAACAATTTTGGATCTGTATGTTTTTGTGCATTTTGCCTTTAATATTTAACTCATTTCCTGTTCACATGCAGATTGGTGTTCCCTGGCATGGGTTTGTTGCATAACAGTCAATCTGTATTTCAACTTGGTGAAAGAAATCAGAACAGATCGTTTTGCAGTGTGAGTATTGCACTCGGTATTATTCTGTCTTTGAACTTGCTTTGGGATTGTTGATTAAAATACTACAAAACTATAACTTTTCTCTACACTTATTATAGTTTGGCCAATAACTCTTCAGATATCCCAGATGGATGTTGTGTGCTGGTTATTTTTCTTGCACGTGTAATGGAAATCAGGCTATTAAATTCCTGTTCAGCTAGATGTTCATAAGGAAGCCATTCGGCCCATTGAGTCCGCACCGACTCTCTGACAGAGCATCTTATCCAAGCCCTATCCCGTAACCCCACATATTTACCCTGCTAATTCCCTGAGCCTATATATCTTGGGATGCTAAGGGGCAATTTAGAATGGCCAATCAACCTAGCCTGCACATTTTTGGACTCTGGGAGGAAACTGGAGTACCCGGAGGAAACCCACACAGACACGGGGAGAACACTATGCATATTTGTAAAATTTACTCCTGTGAAGTAATTTTTATTTAAAAGCAAGTCTGAGTGGATTGAATCCATGGACATGCTGCTGAAGTTTGGTTCTTCAGTAACATTACTCGGACCTCACTGATTTCTCTCATTTATTAGTGTTCCTTGCCCTATTTTCCCCCAAGTATGCTCACAAACCATTCATACAGTCAGTGCAATAGGGAGGGAATTATTTTCGGTGTAGTCAGTTGAATGCAGAAATGGAAGCTGAGTTGGAAGGCCCGACTATATTTTTCTCCTTGTTTTGTGGTTCTCTGCTCGGTTTTGTGCCTAATTTTCGGCTTGAGATTAGCAGCTAACACCCCATGCTGAGATTCAACCTCCATTTTTACAGTTTTTAGACCAGCACACTTAACACTTTACTGAACCATCTCAATGAACTAACGAATTTTAAAGCTTTGGAATGAGTTACATTATTTACTGAGCCAAAAAACAGTAAACGAAGTATAAAAATCACTGCTGTGTATAAACTAGAAGTTCAGAATTCAATTCTCCAGAGTAAAAATGTGAATGATCAAAGTGGATTGCATTTCTTAGGAGAGGTATGGCACGCAATGATTAAAATATATTCGTGAGTCCTTGGCATTTTAACAAATGAAGTTGCTGTCACAGCATACAAATAAGTCCTTTCCTTTCAACATTGAAGAACTGATGAATGACTGCAGCATTAACAGCCATGACACAATGTGATCACAAGGCCATATGTGAACAAGGTCTTGGTTATGACCTCAGCCAGATGCACTTTATTGTTTAAAATGTGTTCTTCCCGTATTGAATCTTTAAATCTTCCCAATATAGTTAATACTTGCTGGAAGAAGATGTTTTAATCATTCAAGGGATGTAGACATCACTGGCAAGGCCAGCACTTATTGCTCATCCCTAATTTGCCTTCGAGAAAGTGGTGATAGGCTGCCTTCTTGAACCACTGCAGTCCTTATGGTGTTGGTACACCCACAGTGCTGTTAGGGAGGGAGTTCCAGGATTTTGACCTGGTGTCAGTGAAGGAACAGCGATATATTTCCAAGTTAGGATGGTGACTGGCTTGGAGGGCAATTTCCAGGTAGTGGCATTCTCATGTATCTGCTGCTCTTGTCCTAAATGGTAGCGCTCGTGGGTTTGGAAGGTGCTGCCTAAGGAAACTTGGTGAGTTCCTGCAATGCATCTTGCAGATTGTACACACTGCTACCACTGTTTGCCAGTGGTGGAGGTAGAGAATGTTTTAATAATAATTAATTGCAAAAGCAGAATACTGCAGAAGCTGAAAATCTGAAATAAAAACAGGAAATGCTCAGCAGGCCTGGTAGCATCTCTGGAGAGAAAGAGTTAATCTTTCAAGTCAATGTAAAATTCTAATGAAAGGTCAGTCATCAACGTCAAATTTTAACACTGTTTCTTGCTTCACAGAGGCTGCCAGACCTGCTAAGTATTTCCAGCATTTTCTGATATTTAATAAATTGCTATATGAATTGAAAGTTGCTTCATAATGGCAGCACCTTGTCCCTTATTGAACCTCCCCCTGACTTTACATCATCTTCCCTGCCCAAATACTGTGCTAGTGCTGCGGGCCTTATCACTAAGTCACATCTTGGTATCTCTCCCTCCTCCTTTTGGTATCTTCTATTCCTACAAGTACCTCACCTCTCACACCTTTCCTTTTAAAATTCTGATTGTCCTCTGTGTCACCCTCACCAAGGAGTTAAGGTTTATGGGGGCAGGCAAGAAAGTGAAGTTAAGGTCACAATCAGGTCAACCACAATCTTATTGAAGCATATTCGAAGGACCAAGTGACCTGCTTGTCCTCATTTCTCCTGATTAAGCCTCCCTCTTTATTTTCCTCTGTCTCTGCACTCAGCAACTCCTCATTCTCAGTAATTTTAATCACTATTTAAGGTCCTCCAATTGCCTTTCTTTTAAATCTAATTCCCTGCTATCTCCTCTCCTACCTATATTTACAGAAACCGCCTTTTCTCTACTGCCAGTAACTGAGAGTAATTTTTTTATTTGTTCATGGGATGTGGGCATTGCTGGCTGGGTCAGCTTTTATTGCCCATCCGTAATTGCCCTGGAGAAGTTGGTGGTGAGCCGCTGCTATACTGCTGAGACTTCCTTTTATTTTTCACCTACTCGCATCTCTTTTACCTTCTTTCAAACCCCACTTCTATGTCTGCGGCAAGTCACTCAAGTGCACTTTGATTTCACTTACCATTTCCTAAGCTTCGGCCCTTCATTCATCACAAGTCTCCTATATTTGTTGATTTTCTTGACTACTCTTTTCCTCCACCTTTTTGACCTAGTTTCCAATAAAGTCTGAAGTGTTTCTGTTGCTATCTTCATTCCCTTGCAGACTTCAATATATCTGGTGCATAACTGCTTTAGCTATCCATTTCAAGTTCTGGCTGGGCTACATTAATTGCTATCAGGTCTCCGTGTTCTGCCAAAACTGCTCACTACTCCCAAGATTATTCTGGAGAGCAAAGATAACCTCCATCTTCTTTTCTCCAATATGAATTACCTCCTTGAACTCCTCTTGCCTCTTGCTCTCACCGCCATCAATAGCTATGAGAACTTCATGGACTTCTTTGTCACCTACCGTTTGCACTGTCCATCCAGCTGTCTCCATTACTTTACTAATCTTTCCCTTTCTCATTGGTCAAACCACTCCGCCTAGCCCCATCAACTTTTTGGCATATCCCCAAGTCTATATCACTACAAACTGTTGTCAAGTAACCTTTCTGTTGGATGGTGCAGTCCTGCATACCACATTGTTGTTGTCCAAATCTGCATTTTTAAACTTTAATAATGGGTTAAAAAATGTAGCTGAGAATTGTAAAAAAAAACAACTTGCAGCATTGTTACACAAAGTGAATGGCTGACTCTTTCATTTTAAAGTATTCTGCGGGCTTAATAAATTCACAAAGCATAAAAGCAAAACAACTGATTTATGACTGATGCTTGAACTCGGAGGACTGTCATACCAAGAAATCATTCCGAGATATCCATTATTTTCACAATGTACAGCGAAGTTCGTGTTCCAGAATTTCTAAGCTCTTGATGCATGTTGATCCCTGCACTTAAAAAAAAGATATAATCCTATATTAAATCAGCCTGTCCTAAAACACTGCACATGAAATATTTTTCAGCCCCCACCCCCAACCTTGTAGGTAATAAGAAAAAATGAGATATCAAAGCATACAGGCAAGGTCAAATGTGCAATTCTTGCACTGTACTGAGCTTGCTAATTCAGCTCAAGCAAGTTCTGGCTGGACTACATTAATTGCTATCAGATCTCAGTGTCCTGCCAAAATTGCTCACTACTCCCAAGATTATTCTGGAGAGTAAGGATAACCTCCATCTTCTTTTCTCCAATACGAATTACCTTCTTGAACTCCTCTTGCCTCTTGCTCTCACCGCCATCAATAGCTGTGAGAACTTCATGGACTTTGTCACCTAACATTTGCACTGTCCATCCAGCTGTCTCCGTTGCTATACCAATCTTTCCCTTTTTCACTCGTCAAACTACTCCGCCTAGCCCCATTAACTTATTGGCATATCCCCAAGTCTATGTCACTACAAACTGTTGTACAATGCTGTTTTGTTGTTGATGGCATGTGGGCATCATGGGCTGGAAAGGCATTTATTGCCCATCCTTAATTGCCCTTGGAACGGTGGTGGTGAGCTGCCGTTGCAGTCTGTGTGTTACAGAAACACCCAAAGTGCTATTAGGAAGGAAATTCCAAGATTTAGACCCAGCGACAATGAAGGAATAGTGATATATTTCCAAGTCAGGATGGTGAATAGTTTGGAGGGGAACTTGCAGATATTGGTGTTCCACCAGTGCATTTGCTGCCCTTGTCCTTCTAGGTGGTAGAGGTCACGGGTATGGAAGGTGCCGCAGGAGGAGTGCTGGCAAGTTACTGCAGTGCATCTTGCAGGTGGTAGGCACTGCTGCCACTGGTCGTAGAATTGGTCACAGAATCCCAAGGCTGAGGGGAGGGAGAATCAGCAAGAATCTTTTTCATCACCATCCAGTATTTGTTTTGGAAAATGCAGATGTGAAAATTGGGTGACAATAGAGTTTGACTTGCCTCTGGCTTCCACCATTTATTATCTTGCCTAAAATCAGCTTTAGGCTTGAACATAAAGAACTATGAACTGTGTGAGATACTTGAGGCTTATACCAGTCGAGGCAAAGCTGACATAGGTCAGTGGGTCCAACGTGCATCGAGAGCTCAGAAATTCAATTGGAGCACGTACTTCACTGTACATTGTAAAAATAATGGATATCTCGGAGTGATTTCTTGGTCAGACAGTCCTAAGAGTGCAAACATCAGTTATTGTTTTTGTGCTTTGTGAACTTATTAAGCCTGCAGAATACTTTATCATGAAAGAGTCAGTCATTCACTCAGTGTAACAATGCTGCAAGTTAGGAGATTCCCCAGTTGTGTTTTTTTTTACAATTCTCTGCTACATTTTCTTAATGTGGAGATGCCGGCGTTGGACTGGGGTAAACACAGTAAGAAGTTTAACAACATCAGGTTAAAGTCCAACAGGTTTATTTGGTAGCAAAAGCCACACAAGCTTTCGGAGCTCTAAGCCCCTTCTTCAGGTGAGTGGGAATTCTGTTCACAAACAGAGCTTATAAAGACACAGACTCAATTTACATGAATGATGGTTGGAATGCGAATACTTACAACTAATCAAGTCTTTAAGAAACAAAACAATGTGAGTGGAGAGAGCATCAAGACAGGCTAAAAAGATGTGTATTGTCTCCAGACAAGACAGCCAGTGAAACTCTGCAGGTCCACGCAACTGTGGGAGTTACAAATAGTGTGACATGAACCCAATATCCCGGTTGAGGCCGTCCTTGTGTGTGCGGAACTTGGCTATCAGTTTCTGCTCAGCGACTCTGCGCTGTCGTGTGTCGGAGCGGAGAAGCTACGGCATCTCCTCCGGAGCCTTCAACATGTCATTGATGAAGACGAACATCTCGCCAAGGCCATCCCCACACCCCCACTTCTTGCCTTCAAACAACCGCACAACCTCAAACAGACCATTGTCCGCAGCAAACTACCCAGCCTTCAGGAGAACAGTGACCATGACACCACACAACCCTGCCACAGCAACCTCTGCAAGACATGCCGGATCATCAACACAGATGCCATCATCTCACGTGAGAACACCATCCACCAGGTACACGGTACATACTCTTGCAATTCGGCCAACGTTGTCTACCTGATACGCTGCAAGAAAGGATGTCCTGAGGCATGGTATATTGGGGAAACTATGCAGACGCTGCGACAACGGATGAATGAACACCGCTCGACAATCACCAGGCAAGACTGTTCTCTTCCTGTTGGGGAGCACTTCAGCGATCACGGGCATTCGGCCTCTGATATTCGGGTAAGTGTTCTCCAAGGCGGCCTTCGCGACACACGACAGCGCAGAGTCGCTGAGCAGAAACTGATAGCCAAGTTCCGCACACACGAGGACGGCCTCAACCGGGATATTGGGTTCATGTCACACTATTTGTAACTCCCACAGTTGCGTGGACCTGCAGAGTTTCACTGGCTGTCTTGTCTGGAGACAATACACATCTTTTTAGCCTGTCTTGATGCTCTCTCCACTCACATTGTTTTGGTTTCTTAAAGACTTGATTAGTTGTAAGTATTCGCATTCCAACCATTATTCATGTAAATTGAGTCTGTGTCTTTATAAGCTCTGTTTGTGAACAGAATTCCCACTCACCTGAAGAAGGGGCTTAGAGCTCCGAAAGCTTGTGTGGCTTTTGCTACCAAATAAACCTGTTGGACTTTAACCTGGTGTTGTTAAACTTCTTACATTTTCTTAACCCATTATTAAAGTTTAAAAATGCAGATTTGGACAATAGCGGTGGTATTCAGGACTGCACCATCCAACAGAAAGGTTATTTGACAACAGTTTGCAGTGATGTGGACTTGGGAATATGGCAAGAAGTTGGTGGGATTTGGCAAGTGAGAAAGGGATGGATTAGTAAAGCCATGGAGAAGGCTGGATGGACAGTGTTAACTCTATGCAAGTGGGTGATTTTGTATGGGTTAAAGTCAGGTCCAGTGTGTTGGGGAGAGGGAAAGATTTTGGTCAAAAACAACATTTTACTGCACATACACCGGTTCAGTTCTTTCATGGTGAAAAGATACAGGAATATTTCATAACTGTAAAGTATATAGCATCAAAACATCATTTATGTATGATTGTTATTGAAGACAGTCAGTGGATAATTTACCAAAGTAAAACAGTTTGCAGTATTTAACCCTTGTGTTATATTGTTGTTTTGCTTTTGTGTGTGAATGTAGGATGCAGCACAAGGGAAAGGAGCCCATGGCTTGAATAGTGGGATTTATTTTTAACCCTTTGAGTTTCCTTAATATTTCAATACTTGATTAAAGGATATCTAAATTAGGATCACTGTTTGTGATCAAATTGTAGGAGTTGTGAATGGAGCTAAACACTGAAATCATTGAACAATCTGCCTGTGTATTTTATAATAGAGGAGAGTATATGCACTCCCTGCAGGAGCACGTGGTAAGGCGGATACTAATAGAGTAAAATAAGGAGAAAGGTATTTGCTTCTCAAAATAACCTTGGCAATTAATCCAGTTAATGATGATGCCGCCCAGCACATGGAGATTAAACCTGATATTTTGAAAATGTCAACAGTTGCTTTACTGTTCAGATCCTTGTTCAGGTTTTTGGCAGCTATTATTTGGTTACTCTGATTTTTCTTTGGTGTTTGTTTCTATAACTTGGCAACAGAAAGCTTTCCACACACACTCAGACTTCCTGATGAATCGAAACACAGGTCGTGCACAATGCACCAGTGAGAGTGTTCCCTGCTTCTTGCATTGATTATCCTTGAGGCTTGCTTAATTGAAATTACATTTTTGTGAACATTTTTGTGCTCGGGGCTTGTGTCCAAGAGCAGCTAAATTGAAATTCACCAGCTCATTTCACATAGGATCCTCGTAGCCAGCCGGGAGGGAACCTTTCATCTCACGATTCTTGACTAGCTCCCTGAGAAGAAAAGCCAGTCTGCTGTAACATGCATTTCCTACCCAATAGGACGGGTGATATTGTAAATTAGACTTTAAAGCCAATGTAACAATGCTTCTTCAAAACAAATATAACTGAGCATCTTCAGCCAATCCTTATCTAAATAAACCACAGTACCAAGAATTAGTTCAGAGCAGCACTCCGTTCTCTGGACTGACATAGTCCAGAGCTGATGTTGGAGTTGATTCGCTGGTGACAGTCTTACATCTCATAAGGCAATGGTTTTGGTGGTCAATACTGTTTTACACACGGCCTGGTGTGGCTCAGGAGCTCCACTCTGGCGTGGGAGTACCTGCTGCATTTGTTCTGGAGAAAGGCAGTGAGCTGTGAAGGTGCACAAATTGCTGGCCTCTGTTTGGAAGGGTGTTGAAAGAGGTGAGTAGAAGCAAAAAGCTCAGCTGGCCAAGAAGAGAGCCTAGGGCAAACTATCGGCTTCTAGATGTCACGGCCATCAACGACTGTTTGCCAGTTGTCGGTGTCAATGTTTGCCATGTTCATATTTTGCTTGCAGGTGTCCTTCTAGGGGAAATGTGACTCAGTGGCCAGTTGACGGTACAGAAGTCTTTGGATACAAGACCGTCATCCATCCGATAAATGTAATTGAGCCAGCGCAGATGTTGTTGGTTTAGCAATGAGTGTATGCTTATAGAATTAGCACGCTGCAGGATCTCTGAGTTGTTGACCTAGTCCTGCCAAAAGCTGCTTGAGGATACGTCTGAGACAACAAAGGTGGAAACTGCTCTGTCTTTTTGCCTATGCAGCATATAATGTCCAGGTCTTGCCATCGTAGAGGAGTGCACTGAGGATGCAGGCTTGGTAGACTCGCAGTTTGATGTTCTAATGTCACTGTTGTTCCACATTCTAACACTCCACTTGGATTTAACAATTGCAGTTTTTCCAATGTGTGTGTTGACTTCAGCATTGAGTGACGGATTGCTGGTGGTTTCAGAGTCTAAATATATGAAGCTATCACCAACCTCCCATGTCACATTGTCAGTGCTGATACATGGCATTATGGCAACATCCTGGACCATGACATTTAATCCTGATGGTCAAACTACAGGCGTGAGAGAGAATGTCCAGTTGCCACTGAAGGTATTTTTAGTACGGAATGCAATTGAACCATCGTCGGCATAGAGCAGCTCTCTGAGGACATGGCACGCCTTTGTCTCGGAACTCAAGCGAGCAAGGCTGAACAGCTTTCTGTCAGTTCTGATATGCAATTAACACCCCCTTCCATATGACCGAAAGCATATGACTGCAGCCAAGGGAAGAATATGCCAAAGAGTGTTAATGCCAGAACACAACCCTGTTTGACCCCCACTGAAGATCTCAAAGGGATCCAATGTTGCATTATCATAGCTGACCTTGCCCATCATGTTGTCATGGATATGTCACGGAAAGAGAAGATCATAGTGAGCAGCTTCGGCAGGCAGCCAATTTTCTCCAGCATCTTAACTGGACCACCACTGCTCACATGGTTGAATGCCTTTGTGAGATGAAGGCAATATAGAGTGATCTCTTTTGTTCACATTTCTCTTGCAGCTGCCAGATTGAGAATAACATGTTAACATTCTGACGAAGGGTCATCTAGACACGAAATATTGGCATTATTCTCTCTCCACAGATGCTGTCAGACCTGCTGAGATTTTCCAGCATTTTCTGTTTTTGTTTCAGATCCAGCATCCGCAGTATTTGGTGTTTATGTTCACATTAGTTGTTCTAGTTCTGAAATGGCACATTCAGCTAGGATCTGCAGTAAGTCTTTGCATCAGGCACATCCTGGGGTACTGCCCCCTCCCTCCAGCAGAGATCAAGAAGTTCGTGCAGATGTTTCTCAAGCTTGGTGAGTTCAGGTGATCAGCATCAGCAGCTGGAGTTTTATCCATGTTAAGTGAGTCATCAGTTTTGCTAAGCTTCTCCATTCTAAGTTTGGTATCCAGTTCTGGCATGACAGGCAGGCTTTTTATGGCAAAAGCAAAATACTGCGGATGCTGGAATCTGAAACCAAAACAGAAAATGCTGGAATATCTCAGCAGTTCTGACAGCACCTGTGGAGAGAGAATAGAGCCAACATTTTGAGTCTGGATGACCAGCTCTAACCATGGGTCATCCTGATTTACTGATCTCTGCTCTGCTATCATGAAGTAAATGCTGCAGAAATAAAAAGCTTCAAATTTTACAGGAAAGGATGGAAAATAGAGAAGTATTCTGATAAATTTCAGAAAACCAGTGCTTAGGGATAGAACTTGAGGCAATCTTTACACAATTGTTATAAGGATTAATTTACAGAGGTACACGTAACAAGTATGCACCATTTTATTCTTGCGTGGGATTTGAGCATTGGTGGCAAAGCTGGCCTTTATTGCCCGTCCCTGATTGCCCTTGAGAAAGTGATGTTGAGCGGCTTACTTGAGTTTATGTAGTCCATGTGGTTTAGGTACGCCCACACTGTTGTTTGGGAGGGAGTTCCAGGATTTTGACCCATCTACAGTGAAGGAATGGTGATACAGTTCTGACAAGTTAGGATAGTGTGTGACTTGAAGGGGAACTTGCAAGAGGTAGTTCCCATATGTCTTTTGCCCTTTTCTGCTAGGTGATAGAGATTGTGGGTTTGGAAGATGTTGTTGAAGAAGCTTTAGCCCATTGTTGTGTACCTGATATAAATTACTGCTAGTGATGGAGGGAGTAAATGGTTTTTAGAACCAGAGAAAGGTTATGGCACAGAAAAAGGCCATTCATTCTATCATGCCTGCCTTGGCTGAAAAAACTAGTTGCCTATTCAAATCCCACCTTCCAGCATAAAGTCTGTAGCCTTGCAGATTACAGCACTTCGGGTGCGGATCAAGGTACCTTTTTATGTGAGTTGATGGTTTTTGCTTCAACCACCAATCTGTGCAGTGAATTCCAGAAACCTACCACCCCTTGGATGAAAAAGCTTTCCTTAATATCCCTTCTAATCCTTCTACTAATTCCTTAAATCAATGCCCCCTTATAATCAATCTCTCTGCTAGGGGAAATGAGTCTTTCCTGTTTACTGTATCTAGGCCCCTCATAATTTTGTACACCTCAATCAAGTCACCCTTCAACCTCCTTTGTTTTAAGGAAAACAACCTCAACCTACCCAATCTTTCCTCATAGCTACAATTTTCAAGTCCTGGCAACATTCTTGTAAATCTCCTTTGTACTCTTTCCAGAGCAATTATGCCCTTCCTGTAATGTGGTGACCAGAACTGTACATAATACTCTAGCTGTGGCCTACCCAGCATTTTATACAGTTCCAGCATTACATCCCTCCTTTGTATTCTATATCTCATTCAATAAAGGAAAGCATTCCATATACAGCCTTTGCTACCTTATCGACCCATCCTGCCACTTTCAGGGAGCTGTGGACATGTACTTCAAGGTCTCTCACTTCCTCTACCTCTCCCAATATCCTCCTGTTTATTGTCTGTTCCACTGCTTTGTTTGCCCTCCCCTAATGCATTTCCTTACACTTCTCTGGATTGAATTCCATTTGCTACTTTTACGCCCACTAAACCAAGCCATTGGTATAATTCTGGAGTCCACAGACATCCTCTTCATTATCAACTACGTGGCCAATGTTTGTGTCACCTGCATTGGGATTGAGGGTGGAATGTGCTGTGTTCTAGAAGTTATGATATATTATTTGCTTTCTGGAGAATGTTTTTAACTGCAACTTGATTGGGGGAATAGGTGATACCACTCTGTTCCGAAGAAGAGCCCTTCCTGAAATGTTGTCCAGCTTGTGTTCTCTACCAATCTTGACTGACTCTGTGTTTCTACTTTTCTGTTCTTTTTGCTTCAAATTTACATCATTTTTGGTTCCTTGCTTTATGCTTGCCTTCCGCATTGCTCCAGATCAATACAATCACTTAAAGTAGCCTTATATGTGCCAATAATGTGCTTTGTTAATACATTGGTTCATGGATCTCATTACACTGGTGCTTTATTCCAGACAATTGCAATAAATCATGCCTGCAGAGGATAGTCTTGATCTCCCAGGAGCTAACTTTGCTTGCATTACTGGTTCACGGAGTGCTCGCACAGTGGACTGCTTTGAAACAATGCTATTATGACTACTCCAAGGGAAGCAAGCAGCCGCGCGAATTATGCAGCATTGCTGGTTGCAAATCAGGTCCACATAAGATTGTGGAATTATTTTCTGTTAGCATAGGTAGTAACATTGAACAAGAGATCACATAGGGTCATATGGATATGACCTATGACTCCTTGAATCTTCTTCAGAAATCTTGACATGTTGCCATTAATTGACCATGCTAAAGAAATTGCGACATGTGGTATTAGTAAGTGATGACTTTCTTGCCAGATCAAAGACACCACAATGCATGCACACACTATGATCTGTATGTGTATCTCTGCCTGTATATTCTGGTGTGGGAATATGAGTGGCAGATATCATCTTCTGAGCATTCTTTATGTTTGTCTCCCAAAGAAAAACACAAATTCAGAGGAATTCCTAGTGGAAAATGCATTGTGCCCTGTGAATGGGAAAATAGTTGGGGGAAACCTGCAGCCTCCCTCAACAAATGGCATAAAGAGGAATGTGAGAGTAGTTGACAACAGCAACAAATGAAAAATAGTTTCCACTGAAAACAGGTTTGAAGTATACTTTAACTTCATGTTTTCAAGTTCACAGAATTATTATAGCACAGAAGGAAGCCATTTGGCCCATTGTGTTTGCACTGGAT
The DNA here is from genome assembly GCF_964213995.1 of Mustelus asterias. Lineage (NCBI taxonomy): Eukaryota > Metazoa > Chordata > Chondrichthyes > Carcharhiniformes > Triakidae > Mustelus > Mustelus asterias. The sequence continues at coordinate 47,349,542 of NC_135817.1, forward strand.
CTCTGAATGAGCAGTTCACCCTAGTGTCATTCTCCCATCTTCTCCTTGCAAAACCCTGCACATTCTTCTTTTTCAGATAACAATATATTGAATTCCCTTTTGAATGCCTTAATTGAAACTGCCTCCACCTCACTCTCAGGCCAGATCCAAACAAGCTAATGCGTGAGAGAAATTTCATGTCGCCACTGCTTCTTTTGCTAATTATTTGAAATCTGTGCCCCCTTGTACTTGTTCCATCCACAAGTGGGAACAGTTTCTCCCTATCGACTCTGTCCAGAGCCCTCATGATTTTAAATACCTCCATCAAATCACCTCTTGATCTTTTCTTCTCCAAGGAAAACAGCCCCAACTTCTCCAATCTTTCTACATAATTAAAGTTTCTCATTCTGGGAACCATTCTTGGGAATGTTTACTGTCCAGTCTCTGATGCCGTCACATCTTTCCTAACGTGTGGCACTTACTCCAGTTGCGATTGAACCATTGTTTTTGACAGTGTTGGCACTAGGCTCTGGAATTGCTCTACTGCCTTCGAGCTCAATGACAGGAAAACAAACCTCGAAATTATTCAGTGCCTTTCATGGTCTAAGTACTTCACTGGATTCTGGTTTATTGGATGGAAAATCTATTCCAAGATTCTCTCAAATGTAATCCTGCATGTGAACCTTATTTTAAAAATCTTTTCAGAATTTGAATATCATTTTGACTATCAAATTAAAATGTGACCAGTTTTTGATTTAATTGAGAGGCTGTTAACCAGAAGCCAAGGAACAGTGGGTGCACTGAGAATCAATTTCCAACCCTCATTAGATACAGGTGAGTTACCAGAGGGCTGGAGGTCTGCAAACGTTATACCATGATTTAAAAATCAAGGAATAAGCCGAATAATTATAGGCCCGTCAATCTGACTTTGGTTGTGGTATTATTATTTGAATCAATTCTGAGAGACAGGATAAGCTGCCACTTAGAAAGGAACGGATTAATCAGGGGTAATCAGCATGCTTTTGTGATGGGTAGATCGTGTCTTACTAATTAATCACATTTTTTGAGGAAGTAACAAGGAAGATTGGTGAAGGCAATGCAGTAGATATCGTCCACATGGATTTTAGTTAGGCTTTTGATAAGGTCCTACATGGTAGGCCAGTCAGAAAAGTGAAAACCCACTGGAGACGAGGGAATGTGGCAAATTGGCTCTGTGACAGGAAACAAAGGGTAATGGTTAATGGATGTTTTTGCCAATGGAAAGCTGCTTCCAGCGATGTTACACAAGGCTCAGTGTTGGGCCCCTTGCTGTTTGTTGTATATATTAATGATTTGGACTTAAATATGGGTGGCATGATTGGGAACATTGCCAATGACACAAACTGGCTGTGTAGTTGATAGTGGAGAGGATAGCTGATGTCATTAGAATTATATCAATGGTTTGTTTGAGTGGGTGGAAAGGTAGCAGAAGGAATTCAATGCAGAGAATTGTGAGATAATGCATTTGGGGAAGGCAAACAAACCAATGGAATATTCAGTAAATGGGTGGATTTTGGGAGGAGTTGAGGGAATGAGAGACTTTGGAGTGCATGTGCACAGGTCCTTGAAGATGGCAGGATAGATGAATAAAGAAAGCATACAAAACATTTTCCTTTATTGGATGAGGTGTAGAATACAAAAGCAGACATTTACTGCTGGAATTGTGTAAAATGCTGGTTAGGCCAGAGCTGGAATTTTCTGTACAATTCTGGTCGCCACATTACAGGAATGACTTAATTGTTCTGGGGAGAGTTTTTTTTTCATTCATGGGACAACGGCATCTCTGGTTGTCCAACATTTATTGCCCATCCCGAGTTGCCCAAGGGCAGTTGAGAGTCAACCCCATTACTGTGGCTCTGGAGCCACATGTAGGTCAGACCAGGTAAAGAATGTTAGTGAATCAGATGGATTTTTCCAACAATCAACAATATTTTCATGGTCATCAGTAGATTCTTAATTCCAGATTTTTTTTATTCCACCATGTGCTGCGGTGGGATTCAAACCACTGTCCCCAGAACATTAGCTGGGTTTCTGGATCAAGTGAAAACCATAACTACCTGGTTCTCTTCTCCATTTTATTGCTGTTCCTATTTCTCATGCCCTCCCTTTTTCTATAGTTTTTCCATCACTCCTTTTCTCATTTTTGCTGCTTTTAGTTCTTTCTCTTCAGTAGCCATGTTTTTCATTCTGTTATTTCCCCTCCCTTAGCCACTGCTGTGGTAACTAACTGTTCTATGGTTACAAAAAATGTCAGTGGTGTCAGAATTGTAATAGGTGGTACAGTATATGCGCATGAGCATTAGAATCATAGAATCCCTACAGTGCAGAAGGAGGCCATTCAGCCCATTGAGTCTGCACCGACCACAATCCCACCCAGGCCCTATTCCCGTAACCCTACATATTTACCCTGCTGGTCCCCTGACACTAGGGTCAATTTAACACGGCTAATCAATCTAACCCGCACATCTTTGGATTGTGGGAGGAAACCGGAGCACCCGGAGGAAATCCATGCAGACATGGGGAGAATGTGCAAACTCCACATAAACAGTGACGTGAGGCTGGAATTGAACCCGGGTCCCTGGTGCTGTGAGGCAGCAGTGCTAACCACTATGCCACCGTGCCGCCAATTAGCGTAGCTTAACTTGGGAACCAACACCCCCAATCTGAGCCGCCCTGCCCTGCTCACACTGAGTGGGAAGCACAAGCAGCTTCACCTGTCCACAGCAGAGCAAGAGTTTCCAGCAGGTTCTTTACCCCGCCCCTGCATTTACACTAAGCAAAACCAAACAAATGGTCAATTATTTTTTTTCATGGAGCACAACAGCAGCTTTGAACCATTCAATGGAACTCGCAGTTAGATAGCACAAGTCAATCATCACAATAAACAGCCTTTCCATTTCTCCTTCCCCCTCCGCCATGTGTCAGTGGCAGCAGCAGCACTCTTGTATTTGAACCTATAGGCCGTAGGTTCAAGGTACAGTCCGGATACTTTGTAGCACTGAAGGAAAATGCTGTGCTGTTGGGAGGTGACACTGTTTGGATGAAATGTTAAACCTCTCAGGTGGTATGTAAAAAATCCCGTGGCTATTTTTGAAGAACTGTATGGGAATTTTCCTGTTGTCCTGGTCAACATTAAACCCACAACTGGCACCACAAAAAACATATGAGGTGGTCATTTGCTTTTTTGGGGCCTTGATGCATGTGACCTTTGACACCTTACAATGGTGATGTCACTTTAGAAGCATGGTTCTTGGACCATCTCATGGAGGTAAAAGGCATAATAAAAATGCAAATTTTCTCTTTTGTCCCTTCTCTTGATGTAATCGTTCACTGTATCCTCTCCAAACCTATATTCCTCTTCAAACTCCCTATCCCTCCTACTATTTTCATTGGATTTATTATTGTCACATGTATCAGTATACAATTAAAAAATCCTCTTCCTCTGTGGTAACTGTTCTATGGTTACAAAAAATGTCTGTTTCTCATTTTTCCCTCTCGCTTTTCCCCCTCCATGCCTCTTGCTACAACTACAGTTTTTGAAATGCTATTTAATCAAAGCATCATTATGAATTCCCTCTTTTCTTTATGTAATGTAGGAACCATATTATAAAAATATGAATCCACATGAAGATTGGATAAATACAGTGTATATATAATCTTGTAAATTTAATTTGTGTTTCTTCCCTTTTTTTTAATCACGTCTTTGCCAGATTGACCCCTCCCTTGGCCAGGGCACAGCTAGAATAATTAATCCAACATGGTTTTACAAATGTTTGGATGATTCACCCCCTGATTTAACTTTGCAGTATGATGACAAATTGCAAGTGTGAACCTGCATTCTATAACTGAGCAAGGCATTGTAGATCATAAGTTTCTTTTGGTTAACTCTCCCTGTGCCCATTCTAAAATACCTTGATTTGAAACTTTTCTGCAGTTGTCTTCTATTCAGATTGGCTGGCATTTACCCACTTGTCAATTTTTATTTCGGCTTGCAAGACAATTTAATAACATTCCAGTAGGATAGTCCTCAAATGTATTTGTATCTCTCAAACATATTTTATTTTAGGCATTGTACCAGGAATCTGAATATTTGCATGATCAGACTTTATTAATTTACTTCATTAATAAATTTACTAAATCAAACAACCAGTCAAAACTGGAACAGTATTAAATATTCAGATGGATAAATAATCAATTTCCTGTAAGATCTATGTTGCTCCTTAAAACTTGACTCATATTACCTGAGTTATACTATGGAAATGATTTGTTTTTAAATAAGGAATTTCTCATAACTATCAGATTTTATTGCATGTAAACTCTTTTAGTCAGAAGTCTGCAGATTTCTATTTGAGAAGTTTACAATAAGCATGCTTGCATATTTGTGTAAAAATTACAGTTGGCAGGGAATTGGATACCCAACCTTTTAAATGATGACAATGAAGTGTATACTTTTCTGTTGGACTTTTTCACTCCTGCACATGGCAGCTTGGAATTTTCTGTCCATTCCCTTCAATGAGCCAACAATTGTGAGCTGGTCACATAACATCAGGGGGAAAAACAACGTGAAAGCATTTTCTCCTTCAATAGCCAGTGTCGTGAGTGAATAATGGTGTACCTCCACTGGTTTTTGGAGCTGTATGACTTGGTGAATTTTCAGTTTTACAATGCAAGATGTTACATTTTGCTATTCAGTTAAGTTCAAAAATGTCAAGCAAAGCATTGCAGTAACTTGACTTTTTTTCAGACATGGGGGTTGGTGGTGAAGGTTATTGCTAATACAGTATTTGCCTGGGCTTGATCCTGTCATTTGAACTACAAGTGATTGCACAAAGCTCATGAACAACCTCCTGTGTTACTGGCAGCTGACTGGTTCCTCTATGAGCTCTTGCTGTATAGCTTGTTTTGCAGTGATGGGCAGAACCCTGAGTCATCTCGGGAAAAATACAGGTAACTGGAAGCTGAAAGAAAAATGAAGTTTGGTGATTTTTCTTTCTAGACAACATGCCAGAGGCTTGTGTGGTGCTGGGTGTGGAAGCTACTGATGCACATTGCTATGTATATTTTGAGTTGCAACATAGAATGGCCCTTATATGTTGAATGGATTGGAATGCATATGTATAATTTCTGGGAGTAATTTCTTAAAGCTTTATCACTTGGCAATTATTGATGCAATAAAAATGGTGACAGTAGAACAATCAACAACAGCAGTTAGTGCAAGTACTAACTATTTTAAGCTGAACTGTTGGAGGCATTGGCTCAGTACAATTGGAACATGATAACTTAATGGTTGAATTCTATTTTTATGCATTCTTTTAAAAAGGTTGTGTGCTGTTGGAAAGGTTGACAGATATTCTTTCAGTCAGTACAAGTAGTGTGGATTTGAAAGGCCTCTGACCAGAAAACTAATTGCCAATCATGGGGGCGATAGTTACAGTTCTTCTTGGGCTGCAGCATGACAGGGAGATGGAGTATAGGCAACAGGGAGGAGGAGGTGGAGGAAGGCTCACAAGAGCAGGCCGTGCGACCTGGGGTCTTCATCGAACACTTCCCCTACCTCCACCTCAAATTGGGTCACTGCCCAAGGCAGCTTTGATACACCAAGGAGATGGTCACACAACCTGAGTGTGCCAGCAGCAGTCTGAACTGGGGGACTGACAAACAGCAGCTGGGCCACCAGCGGTGTGACAAGAGTGAAATGATGAATGATGTCTTCCTGAGAGAGGACAGCAGGTTTTTGCACCACCTGGAGTTGTCACTCCCTGGAGCAATGTCTCGACAACCTGATAATCTGCCATTTGCAGATTGCTGGACTGCTGTAAGACCCTGCAAGAGCCTTTAACTGCTGGTATCCACAGCCATGATGGCAGCAATCAGAGCTTGCATGGCAACAAGCAGAGATCTCATGACCTTAGTCTGAACCTCCACTATAGCACTTTAATGTTGCGTCGATTTTGCTTTTGCTGAAATGGAAGCTGAGACTTTGGCCATTCATGTATCATGGATAGGTTCTCCGTGCTTGCCAGTTGAAAGGATGAGCTCCAAGCTCTGCACAAAGCCTTGTGCTAAGTTTGAACCGAGCTCCTTCATGAATGGCCAATCCAGGATGTGGCGTATCAACCTCACGCCACCACCATATTTGAATAAGGAACTGCAATTGTGAGGAATCACATGGTAAGGCAGCAATGTTTGTCCTTTTGTAATCAGAAAAACATGGCAGCTGAAAGGACAATAATACATGTACCTTAAAAGAAGTAGAGCTGTAACATTGTAAGATCTCCAAGCCTGTTTCTTTCTGGGTCCATGAATACAGCAAACTGACTTTCTGGTGTGAGACTACAAGCAACTAACTTTGTGAGCTGCAGAAAGCCCATCCCATCAAGAGAGTTCGATAATAACTTTTTCATATGAAATTTGGCTATTTAATTCCCCTAAATTACCCTTAAGGAATGAAGATGTTTTCTTCATCAGGCCTACAATGGTATTTTCCAGAATAAGTCAGTAACATGAATTATGAACTATTTGCTTATAACCTGTAAAAGTGCACTCTTCTCTTTAACTGTACTTCCTTTGATTGTGTTTGCGTGTGTGTGATTGTTAGATTTTGGGATGAGGACCTGAATGATGAGCAGGTGAATAAACAAATCCTCTCTCTTTATTTAAATCCTCAAAGCTTGCTGCTGCTTATTCAAATTGTCCACATTGGTGAAAAAACACACACACACATCTTCCTGTGAGAAATTCACTGATTATGGACAGCAGGGAAAGAGGACAAAATTTTCACTTGTTCCCTCTCACCCTGTTTCTCCCCCCTCACACTATTTTATAATAAAACTGTAGGTCATTCTACGCATACTTTGTTCCTAAACTATAGGGACCAGAAGATCCATGGTTCATTCTGGCACTTGTGATGTGTCAGCTGATTGAGACCACATGCAGAATTTTGACAGTGTTTGGGAGGATGAACATCAGTTGGGGTTCACACTTCTGCTCTTTGGTGACATTATTTGCTTCTATTTATCATGTATAGGAACAGGAGTAGGCCATTCGGCCCATCAAGCCTGCTCCGCCATTCAGTATGATCATGGCTGATTGAACGCTTCACTGCCTTTTACCCACACTACTCCCATAACCCTTTACATTATTATGAATCAGAAATCTATCAATCTCTACCTTAAACGTACTCAATGACTGAGTTTCCATAGCCCTCGAGGGTAGAGAATTCCAGCCCCCGTGCTGTGGGTTGAGCTACAATGCCAGCGATTGATGCAACTGAGTGGCCTGATTGGCCATTTCGGAGGGTAGTTGAGTGTCAACCATGTTGCTGTGGCCCTGGAGTCACATGTAGGCCAGATCAGGTAAGGACAACAGATTTCCTTCCCCAGAGGACATTAGTGAACAGATGGGTTTTTCTGACAATCGACAATGGTTTCATGGTCATCAGTAGATTCTTAATTCCAGATATTTTTTATTGAATTCAAATTCCACCATCTGCCATGGCGGGATTCGAACCCGGGTCCCCAGAACATTAGCTGAGTTTGGATTAATAGTTTGGCAATAACACCACTAGGCCATCGCCTACCCTTTTCCCCAATCTCTCTTCATAAGACAGTCCTGCTATCCCCGGGACAAGTGTGGTGAACCTTTATTGCACTCCCTCTATGGCAATAATATTCTTTCTGAGGTAAGGGGACCTAAACTTACCCAACTTGGATTTAGTCCTTTTGAGTATTGTTGGAGCTGGACTCATCCAGGCAAATGGGGAGTATTCCATCACACTCATAATTTTTGCCTTGTGGATGGTGGACTGACTTTGGAGAGTGGATCACCCACTGCTGAAGTCCCATTCTCTGATCTTCTGTTTACAGTATTTATAGGGCTGATCCAATTCAGTTTCTGGTCAATGGTAACTCCCACAATGTTGATGGTTAGGGATTCAGTGATGGTAGTGCTGTTGGATGTCGAGGGGAGGTGGATAGATTCTCTCTTGTTGGAGATAATCATTGTCCGGCACAAATGTTCTTGCCACTTATCAACCCAGGTCTTGCTGTATATTGACGTAGACTGCTCCAGTATCTGAATGCACTGTTTGGAAGAATGATGGAGGCAAATTCAAGCAAATTCAAGGGCGGCACGGTAGCACAGTGGTTAGCACTGCTGCTTCACAGCTCCAGGGACCCGGGTTCGATTCCCGGCTTGGGTCACTGTCTGTGTGGAGTTTGCACATTCTCCTCGTGTCTGCGTGGGTTTCCTCCGGGTGCTCCGGTTTCCTCCCACAGTCCAAAGATGTGCGGGTTAGGTTGATTGGCCATGCTCAAATTGCCCCTTAGTGTCCTGGGATGTGTAGATTAGAGGGATTAGCGGGTAAAATGTGGAGGGATATGGGTGTAGGGCCTGGGTGGGATTGTGGTCGGTGCAGACTCGATGGGCCGAATGGCCTCTTTCTGTACTGTAGGGTTTCTATGATTTCTAGTTTTCAAAACCGAATTAGGTAATTATCAGAAGAAAAAGTATTTGCAGTGCTAGGAGGAAAAGGCAGGAAGTGGGACTGGGTGAATTTCATTTGCTGATAGCAGGCGTGGACAAAATGGGACAAATGGCCTCCAATGCTGCAACCATTTTGTGATGAACTATTATACCCCGCATCAGATTGGCTGCTTTTTCTGCTCCGTGACCAAGAATATTAAAAGCCAGCTCTCGGCTTGTTTTTGAATATTTTTTACTTATTAAAGTTTCATCATTTTGGAGGGGGCGTAAAGGGTGAGAAGCTAAAGATAGTGCTTTGCTACTCTCTTGTTTATCAGAAGAATGAAATTTAATCATTTTTGAAACAATGGATTAAGAAGGTTAAATCCTGTTTTCAATCTAAATGAATAATCTTATTTGTGACTAAATCTGGAACAAACTGTTTCTCTTAATTTGAAGGGTCATTAAATGTCTAGACAACTATTGCAAGCTGATAAATACTAGGATTTCTTTGTAGAAGCTACCATCTCCAGTGGCAAGATGTTGGCAAAGGTGATCCCTGCTACGTTAATTCATATGGTTGGCGTTTAGAGAGGTGTTTATCAATTTAACAGTATGCTGCAGCTGTTGGCACTCCTTAATGATTACCCATGATGATGTTGATTGTGCAGTCACCAAAAGGAAATGGTCTTGTAAAGGAAACTAATACGAAACAGTGAATATAATAAGTGAGGCGTACTTAACACTGCATTAGTCCTGTGTCACTTTATTTTTATTCCCTTTGTTGACTCTTATTATCTTTAGTTAAGGCATGCTGGTGAGGCTCTGCATCTGTCCTTTTTGCCGGGAAGAATAATGTCTGGAAGCAAATTCTCTTGCTGATTGCCACCTTCCACTGATGCATTGTTTGAGTTGTATTGTTGGTGGTCTGACTCTTTTTATTCCCTGTCCTTGCTGAATGTTATATTTTACCCGAAATCTCTCAAAGAGGGGCTAACAGGAGAGAAGAGAAAAAGGAAAGACCCTGATTTTCGACTAAATAAACCATCAATAAAATAACTCCTGCAAATGTACTGCTGCCCAACTATCCTAGAATGTAAAAGATTGGAGATAGAATTCTACTGGCCTTAATGCACCAAACATGAAAACTAAATCAAATTTTTAAAATAATTGACACAAGAGGGCATGTGTACCTGCATCCATGCCATAATTTCCTTTTAGTTATATATTCTGAACTGCTGTAATAAAAACTTATTCATCTCAGAACAGCAAGTAATCTGTGACTTTATCAAGCAAGAAATAACTCCACCAAATAATCAAAAATACTTTCATAATGAGCTCCACATTTTTAAATAATAAACTCCCACAGTGTTGCACTCTGACAATAATAGGTACCATTACAAGATAATTGTAGCAGGAGGGCATCTCACTTAGGCAAGTGCCAATCCCAACTGGAGTTTGGGCTAGATTTGATAGCTCTTTGCCTGAGCCAATTAACAAAATTCCTGCCTCAAAGTCCTCCACTTCCAGGTGGAGCGTTTCGAGATGATCACAAAGTGTGGATGAGTGATAAAGACAATTTGACCCACCTGGTCTGTCCATACGGAGGAAAGAGACCTGTAGTTCTCCCCCTCCCACCCCTCCCCCCAAACCTAACTCCCCATAACTGTATTCTAATTAATAGAAACACCATACTCAAACTTAAGTGATTATCTGCTCTTTGTCTCTGCTGCTATAGTCAGAAGTCCTGTGTCTCATGTGTTGATCATTCCTTATATGAAGGTCCACTTCCAATCCCTTAAATTTGCTGTTCATTACCTGTGTTCTTTATTATATTGTCATAGATTCAGTTGAAGCAATTTTCTGGATTTAATGTATCGGTGGTACATCGGTGGTTAGCACTGTTGCCTCAGTGCCAGGGACACAGGTTCGATTACCCGCTTGGGTCGCTGTCTCTGTGGAGTTTGCACGCTCTCCCCATGTCTGCGTAGTTTTCCTCCGGGTGCTCCAGTTTCCTCCCACAGTCCGAAAGACGTGCTCGTTAGGTGCATTGGCCGTGCTAAATTCTCCCTCAGTCTATCCAGACAGGTGCCAGATTGTGGCGACTAGGGGATTTTCACAGTAACGTCATTGCAGTGTTAATGGAAGCCTATTTGTGACACCAATAGATAAACTTAAACTTTAGGATTCTATGTTACTGTCGAGCACAGACAACTCTTTGATACAGACAAATCTTATCCTTTCCTCTCCCACCAGCTGAAGGAATAATGGTTGAGTTGAAAAGATAACCAAAAACATTGTTTCACAGGTGAAACCACAACCTCCAGCGATTTTCTTTTTAACAAGGGAACTTTTACAAGAGAACTGTGATAACTTCTGCATGTTTCTTTTATTTTGAGTGACGTGCACTTGTTCCAAACAGCTACTGTATGGTTTCCTGAAGAACTGAGACTACTGAGTATGTGCTAATGTGGTGTTTTTCAAAGTGAGGCTCGCGACCCTCAGGTGGGTCATGAGCTGCTGAAAAATGGTAATCAAAAATGATCCCCAAAGATTGCGGGATCGTTTTTTCTGTTTTCTCTCTGGGGACGTTCTCGCTGCAGTTTATGACCACGTGAGGAAAGAATAAACAGCTTTGCGTGCACTTGGCACCAAGCGTCCTGTGCGTACATGCACTTGGTGCCAATTGACTTGGTGCGGACTTTCTTTCCCTTTCTAGTAAACCAATTGTAGACATGATAGACATGGATCATTTTGGTAGGAAGAACAAGGAGAAACATTATTAAATTCTTAAAGGTGTGCAGGAGCAGAGGGATCTAAGTGGTATATGTGCACAGATCATTTGAAAGTGGCAGGACAGGTAGAGAGTGCACAGATCATTTGAAAGTGGCAGGACAGGTAGAGAGAGCAGTTAATAAAGCATATAGTATTCTGGGCTTCATTAATAGGGACATAGAGTACAAAGGCAAGGAGGTTATGCTGAATTTATACTAAACAGTACTTAAACCTCAGCTGTAATATTCAGTACAGGTCTGGGCGCCACAATATAGGAAGGATGTGAGCATATTGGAGAGAGTGCAGAAGATGTTCACAAGAATGGTTCCAGGAAACTTCAATTATGAGGATAGATTGGAGAGGTTGGAACAATTCTCCTTGGAGAGAAGAAGGCTAAGAGGAGATTTGATAGAGATGCTCAAAGTCACAAGGGTAGTTAGGGAAAAACTATTCCTGCTTGTAGAAGGATCAAGAATGAGAGGGCACAGATTTACAGTGATTGCAAAAAACGGAAATGTGACGTGAGAAAAAACTTTTTCACACAGCGAGTGTTTCGGGTGTGGAATTGTGTGGTGCCTGGAAGTGTGGTGGTTACCTAATCCTAACCTTGAGACATGGGTTTTATGACCTCAGAGTGAGTTTTTCAAGTTCTTGCATACTCTAGTATGGTGAAACAATGCTAGTTTGCTGTGATTCACCATCGCTACACCCAGTAATTATCAATGCAATTATCTACATTTCTAAAAGCATATTTTATACCATTACTGTACACAGAGGGTGGCAAGCATTTGGAATGGACTACTGAGGAAAGTGATCAAAACTGACTAGGACAATAATTTTAAGAGGATTTGATTTGATTTATTGTACTGGAATTTGGCAAGGAAAATTAAGAGAGGAATATAGGTAATTTAAGGGAGCTGGTGGCATAGTGGTATTGGACTAGTAATCATAGAAATCATAGAAACCCTACAGTGCAGAAGGAGGCCATTCGGCCCATCGAGTCTGCACCGACCACAATCCCACCCAGGCCCTACCCCCATATATTTTACCCGCTAATCCCTCTAACCTATGCATCTCAGGACTCTAAGGGGCAATTTTTAACCTGGTCAATCAACCTAACCCGCACATCTTTGGATGTGTAATCAGAGACTCAGTAATAATCTGGAGACCTGAGTTCAAATCCCATGGCAGATGGTGGAATTTGAATTCAATACAAATCTGGAATTCAAAGTCTAATGATGGCCATGAAACCTTTGTCGTAAAAACCCACCTGTGACTCCAGAACAACCAGTAATGTGGCAAATAGTGACCACAATTCTGTTAGCTTTAGGATAGTGATGGAAAAGGATGAGTGGTGTCCCAAGGGTAAGGTGTTGGATTGGGGGAAGACTATCTTTAGTGGGATTAGGCAGAAATTGGCAGCTGTTGATTGGGAGAGGCTGTTTGAGGGTAAATCCACATCTGGCATGTGGGAGTCTTTTAAGGAACAGTTGTTAGGGCTGCAGGATAGGCATGTGCCTGTAAAAAAGAAGGATAGGAAGGGTAGGATTCGAGAACCGTGGATAACCAGGGAAATTGAGGGATTGGTCAAAAAGAAAAGAGAGGCGTACGTTAGGTCCAGGCAGCTAAAAACGGAGGGAGCTCTGGAAGAATACAAAGAAAGTAGGAAAGAACTCAAACGAGGAATTAGAAGGGGAAAAAGGGGTCACGAAATGTCCTTGGCAGACAGGATTAAGGAGAATCCCAAGGCATTTTATTCATACGTTAGGAACAAAAGGGTTGTCAGGGAAAAAATCGGACCGCTCAGGGACAAAAGTGGGGAACTATGCTTCGAGCCCAAAGAAGTAGGGGAGATCCTAAATGAATACTTTGCGTCGGTATTCACAAAGGAGAGGGATGTGTTGACTGGGAGTGTCTCAGAGGGGAGTGTTGACCCGTTAGAGAAAATCTCCATTACAATGGAGGAAGTGTTAGGTTTTTTAGGGAATATAAAGACTGACAAATCCCCAGGGCCTGATGGAATCTATCCAAGGCTGCTCAGGGAGACGAGAGACAAAATCGCTGGGCCTCTGACGCAAATCTTTGTCTCGTCACTGGACACAGGTGAGGTCCCAGAGGATTGGAGGATAGCTAATGTGGTCCCGTTACTTAAGAAGGGTAGGAAGGATAACCCGGGAAATTATAGGCCGGTGAGCTTGACGTCCATGGTAGGGAAGTTGTTGGAGAGGATTCTTAGGATGTATGCGCATTTAGAAAGGAATAAACTCATTAATGATAGTCAGCATGGTTTTGTGAGAGGGAGGTCATGCCTCACTAACCTGGTGGAGTTTTTTGAAGAAGTGACTAGAATGGTTGACGAGGGAAGGGCCGTGGATGTCGTCTATATGGACTTTAGTAAAGCGTTTGACAAAGTCCCTCATGGTAGGTTGGTGCAAAAGGTTGGATCTCATGGGATAAAGGGGGAGGTGGCTAGATGGGTGGAAAACTGGCTTGGTCACAGAAGACAGAGGGTGGTAGTGGAAGGGTCTTTTTCCGGCTGGTTGCCTGTGACTAGTGGTGTTCCGCAGGGCTCTCTATTGGGACCTCTGCTGTTTGTGATTTATATAAACGATCTGGAAGAAGGTGTAACTGGGGTGATCAGTAAGTTTGCGGACGACACGAAAATGGCTGGACTTGCAGATAGTGAGGAACATTGTCAGAGGCTACAGAAGGATATAGATAGGCTGGAAATTTGGGCAAAGAAATGGCAGCTGGAGTTCAATCCAGATAAATGCGAAGTGATGCATTTTGGTAGAACTAACGTAGGGGGGAGCTATATGATAAACGGCAGAACCATAAAGGGTGTAGATACGCAGAGGGACCTGGGTGTGCAAGTCCACAGATCCTTGAAGGTGACGTCACAGGTGGAGAAGGTAGTGAATAAGGCATATGGCATGCTTGCCTTTATAGGACGGGGCATAGAGTATAAAAGTTGGGGTCTGATGTTGCAGTTGTACAGAACGTTGGTTCGGCTGCATTTGGAATACTGCGCCCAGTTCTGGTCGCCACACTACCAGAAGGACGTGGAGGCTTTAGAGAGAGTGCAGAGGAGGCTTACCAGGATGTTGCCTGGTATGGAAGGGCTTAGTTATGAGGAGAGATTGGGTAAACTGGGGTTGTTCTCACTGGAAAGACTGAGGATGAGGGGAGACTTAATAGAGGTGTATAAAATTATGAAAGGCATAGATAGGGTGAATGGTGGGAAGCTTTTTCCCAGGTCGGTGGTGACGTTCACAAGGGGTCATAGGTTCAAGGTGAGAGGGGGGGAGGTTTAACACGGATATCAGAAGGACGTATTTTACACAGAGGGTGGTGGGGGCCTGGAATGCGCTGCCGGGCAAGGTGGTGGACGCGGACACACTGGGAACGTTTAAGACTTATCTAGATAGCCACATGAACGGAGCGGGAATGGAGGGATACAAAAGAATGGTCTAGTTTGGACCAGGGAGCGGCACGGGCTTGGAGGGCCGAAGGGCCTGTTCCTGTGCTGTATTGTTCTTTGTTCTTTATTGACTCTTAAATGCTCTCTAAAATGGCCTAGCAAGCCACTCAGTTATATCAAACTGCTAAAACGTCCAAAAACCGGATGGATTTCTTGGCACCGGAAAAGGCAAACCCAGCCGTGCCGACCATGCGAAGTTCTCTTTAATAACATCTGAGGACTTGAGAACAGGAGAGCTGACTACAGGCCATCAAGCCTGACATAGTCATACTCATTGTATGTCCCAGACACCACCAGCACCATTCCTGGGTATGTCCTGTCCCACTGTTACACAGTACAGTGGTGTACAGTTGGGAGAGAATTGCCCCAGGGAATCTGCAACATTGACTCTGGACCCAATGAAGTCATGGGGTCAGAGCAAACATGGGCAAGGAAACTTCCTGCTGATTACCCCATACCTTCCCCACTCAGTTGATAATCCATTTGGAGATGGCAAGAGCGCAGAATGGGGATTTCTTCACCAAAAGTGGCTTGGTAGCACCACTACAGAATGAATGAATGGTTTAGATACTTTTAAGTGCTCTATATTTGTACTGTTAAACATTAGAAATATTGTATAGTTTTAAGTGGGTTTAATTTAATTTAATGTGCTTGGAAGAAACCTATAGTTAGATTCATGCTGGACAAAAATGTTTATATGCGTGAGGGTTGGTTTCAATTCCAACTGCGATTCTATTGTATTTAGAGAAGTTTAGGGCTTGTAGACTAAATAGTTGCAGGCATTGCTTAGCAACTAGAGGCCCACTTTCCAGAGAGGGGAACTTTTTTTTTGTTTTTTTAACTGGAAGCTAGAGCAAATGCAAACAGGCAGCTGGAGAGGGAACATCTCTCTCAGCTTTGCTCGAAGAAAACTCATACCATTGAGTGATAGTTAAGAAGGCCAGTGCCAAAACTCTAAAGCCACTTAAGGAAACCAGAGAACTAAAGAAGGGTTTCCAGGAAGCCTTAGGTTAAAGGAGCAAAGATAAAATGGGAGGAGAACATGTACTGTTCATTCAAGAACTAATAAGGAGCTGGTTAGTGAGAAGTCAAAAAGATGTCTGGTGATTCTTACTACTTGTGATATCTTACTACAGTTTATGAGATGCTAACTGAAATAATTGTGGAGCAATCAACTGCTGGACCTCGAGTGTGTACAACCCCTTCAAGACAAAGAAACCTTAACAGGGCTATTCCAAATCCTGGCGTGGATTCACTGTTAAAAATGGAGCAGAAGCTTTGAGTAAAAGAGTCAATTGTAAAACCTGGATTGGAGTTCAAAATGCAACCTGCTAATGGAAAACCTTATTACAAGAGAAGGTTTTAAAGTGTGTTGGGAGTGGAGCTTGGAAACTCTCATATGACAATCATCTGGGGGGATTCTAAGGAGAAACCCACAGACACTAACTTGGGCTCAGAGAGGAGTGTATACTCAACTGTTCATGTCATGTGCTGAAAAGGGACTTTGCATGCTGTTGAGACCACGAGAGCTTCAAACATAATGTGTCATCTGTGTTAATCTTAAAACCTGTGTATATTCATTAAGAAGTTTAACAACACCAGGTTAAAGTCCAACAGGTTTATTTGGTAGCAAAAGCCACACAAGCTTTCGGAGCTGCAAGCCCCTTCTTCAGGTGAGTGGGAATTCTGTTCACAAACAGAGCATATAAAGCCACAAACTCAATTTACATGAATAATGGTTGGAATGCGAATACTTACAACTAATCAAGTCTTTAAGAAACAAAACAATGTGAGTGGAGAGAGCATCAAGACAGGCTAAAAAGATGTGTATTGTCTCCAGACAAGACAGCCAGTGAGACTCTGTGGGGGTAACCCCACAGTATTCGCATTCCAACCATTATTCATGTAAATTGAGTTTGTGTCTTTATATGCTCTGTTTGTGAACAGAATTCCCACTCACCTGAAGAAGGGGCTTGCAGCTCCGAAAGCTTGTGTGGCTTTTGCTACCAAATAAACCTGTTGAATTTTAACCTGGTGTTGTTAAACTTCTTACTGTGTTTACCCCAGTCCAACGCCGGCATCTCCACATCATATATTCATTAAGACAAGGAGGGAGCAAAGGAATATTGTATTATAATCCATTTTTTAAATGTTTAATAAATGTTTTGTTTTGTTGTTAAAACTAATTAGTGGTCTTGTGACTCTGTTCCTCCACCGTTGATTAAAATAAAGTAAAATTTACGGTTTTTTGAGACACAGTTCCGTTCTGGGATCTTCCCGTCCAGTTATAACTGGGACCGTAACAAAAGGCCAAGTCCTAAAGGACATTAACTGCGAGACTGGGTCTGCAGCAGATGGTGAGGGAACCAACAAGATGGCAAAACATCCTGATCAACCTTCCTGCTGCAGATCTGTCCATGACCAGTTCTATAGGAGTGACCACTACACAGTCCAGTGGAGACAAAGACCCATCTTCACACTGACGATACCCTCCATTGTGCTCTGTGGCATTACCACTGTGCTGAACAGATGCATGGGAACATCACCACCTGGAAGTTCCCCTCCAGGCCGCCGCTGCCATCCCTTACTACACCTCGGGGATTGCAGTGGTTCAAGAAGGCAGCTCATCACCACCTTTTCAAGGGCGATTCAGGATGAACAATAAATGTTGGCCTAGCCAGTGACACCCACATCCCAAGAATGAATACCTGGGCTCATTTGACATACCGTCATTAAGGTATTTCTTGTATTTTGCATTCCTGCATTATCACTTCTACTTACTTGATAATTATTGCAGCCACAAGCTTTACTTATTGAAGTCAGTCAGGCAACAGTTTGGACATACATACATTCTGCTTGATTCTGTCTGATATGTGGAGTTACTCACCTGTGAAACAAGATACTTTAGCACTGCATTTTTTGAACATGAAACACTACCTGACAATGGTGGAAAACCAGCAGAACCAGTTACACCAAATAGAGTTCCATCTGTTATAGATGAATTTCGGCATCATACTAAACCAGCCTGGCCTGATAGCATGGTGAGGTGCAGGCCGACTCACTGGTGGTAGATAAGCTCTAATGATTTTGGTCTGACGCCATGGGCTGAATTTTCACCTGGATGTATAGGTGCGTTTTGGTGCACAAATGGCCACACTCAGTGTGGGTGGAAATCTGATTTTCTTCTGCATTCCCAGCCCCACAGGATTTGTGTATTGCTTTCACTGGTTGTATTCAGGCATGTGAAAGAACTGGGAGATAGGAGAAAAGACTGATTTATAGCAGAACTTTAATAAACCAAGATCTGATAAATATGGTCGTTGCTTTACATTTATTTTTTTCAATGCTGTACATACTTAATTAGTGTATTAACAGATTTAATTAAAGATAATAGTGCTGAAGGAATCAGTTGCCCTTTAGCATCTGAAATTCATGTAGGCCCAGAAGCAGGAATTATAAAAATCTTTTCTCAGTATCGGTGAGCTCACGTTCAAATAATTTAATCGAAACTTGGCTCAACTCTCGTTTTCCTGCAAGGAAAGTCTTGTTAATGATCAATTCTTTTCAAACCTCAATTGAAAATACAGCTCGTTGAATGTTTACGTGTTTTACCGCACTTGAGTATAATTTCCTTTTGGCTTACATCTCTAATGTTATAAAACTCCACATGCAATGCTTGTGAAGGGTATGGGTCTGAAAATTGGGCAGCTGATCTCATGGTCCTGAGATGTAGCAGGGTAAGTTTAGCAAGATATGATCTTTATAAACCAAGGGACAGAGTGGGATGATTGGGGGGGAGGAGGAGGTGGAAGAAGGGGAGGGAGGAGGAGGTGGAATAAGAGGGGGGGGAGGAGGAGGTGGAATAAGGGGGGGGGAGGAGGAGATAGAATGGGGGGGGGGGAGGAGGTGGAATGGGGGGGGGAGGAGGAGGTGGAATAAGGGGGGGAGGAGGAAGTGGAAGAAGGGGAGGAGGTGGAAAGGGGGGGGGGGTGAGGTGGAAGAGGGGAGGGGAGGAGGAAGAAGAGGTGGGGAGCGTTGCTGCAGCACACAGAGCCCTACACTGAGTTTGATTCATTATTAACATAAGGTTATCTATGCTGTATTTCACAATATTCCTTGCCGACATATAGTGGCACATGACAGCTCAACATAGTTGGTCTGCATTAACTTAATCCTTGAATCAAGTTTTTTATACAAGTTGCTTTTTGACAATGAGCAGTAATCTCCATTTAGTATTTTACATAGAATCTTTGGTGTGTGCATTTTTTACTTGTTGCTAAAGTTTTCAATTTGCTAATCAGCACATTCTTGTAACCTTTGTTATTGTGGCTACAGTACAAGTTGTTGCTAACAAAATTGAAATCTTCCCTATGTCCTGGATGAGGTCAAATTCGCATGGGAACAAAATCTGCAGGGTAAATTATACCTCAAAACGTAAAAATAAAAAGAAAGATACTACCATTGTTGGATATCTGTAGCATGCAGAGGGCAATCAGTACGTGTGAATAGCTGTCTACTTTATGGTTGTCTGTTTGTGTAAAAGGGCATGCATTTAACATATAGACTATCTGTTCCCTCCAGAGATACTGACCTGTTGTATGATTCCAAAATTTTTAATAAACTACATGTTAACTCCTGCCAAACCCAAGGATCTGTCACAATGGTCCTACCATAGAACCACAGAATTCCTAGAGTGCAGGAGGAGCCATTTGGCCCCACAAGTCTGCACTGACTCTCCGAAAGAGCATCTTATCCAGGCCCATCACCCCACTCTATTCCCATAATCCCATGCATTTACCATGGCTCATCTACTTAATCTACACATCTTTGGACACTAAGGGGCAATTTAGCATGGCCAATCCACCTAACTGTGGGAGGAAACTCGAGCACCTGGAGGAAACCACGCAGACATAGGGAGAATGTGTAAACTCCACACAGACAGTCACCCAAGGCTGGAATGAACCTGGGTGCCTGACGCTGTGAGGTGGCAGTGCTAACCACTGTGCCACCGTGCCACCCAGGTACCTGGTATCTTCCTCGATATCCCCTGGATATCCCCAAACTGCCTTCCTCGACAGTCCGATTCACACACAGTTTCATGGACTGTGGTGGTTCTTCCTGTAACTGTGATCAAGCAGCAGGATCCTGGGGCAATTTGCCAGCTAAGCCTGTCTGCAGTGTATATCTCTAATAACACACGACTGATGAAGCACCTTTATCACTTTTCATATGGAAAGGAGGCTACAATGTTGCAGAGGGCATAAAACTTTTACTAGCGAATGATCTTTGAATAGTTCCAAGAATTACCGACGAGACGCTGACATCCATCAATGCTTCAACTGAAATAAAAACAGTAAATGCTGGATAAACACAGCAGGTTTAGCCACATCTGTGGAGAGAGAAACAAGAGTTAACATTTCGAGTCCATATGATCCTTCTACAGAACTCTTCTGAAGAAGAGTCATACGGACTTGAAACGTTAAATCTGTTTCTCTCTCTACAGCTGCTGCCAGACCTGCTGAGATTACCCAACATTTTCTGTTTGTGTTTCAGATTTCCAGCAGCCCCGCAGTATTTTGCTTTTATTTGAGTGCTTCAACTGGCAGTCCTGATATATGCAGTGAGTCGGAAAATCTATCACTCCATTGAAGTCCATGCACTTTCTGACTATATAAATTCAATTGTGCATATTGTCCTGTATGTTAATGAAGCAACCACAATGATTTTGTCCTGCTGTAGTCCACCATACCTTCATTATTAGAGGATTCAAAAGCAATTAATGCATAGTTGTCTGGAAATCACATCTAATGTTTGCAGCCTTAGTAAAGAGCCCCAGTGCAACAGCAGAGCACAGATACAATGAAACTCATGTCAATGAGAGGCCATACAATGTGGAGGTAAATGCAATCTCTGTATTTGAAATCTGTTTCTACAATGGGCACATGCCATCACTGAAACTATGCTATTCCAATAAAATCCACATTTCGTAGCTCAGCAGTTGTAACATTTTTACGCTTCTCCTTTGACTCCACTTTTGCTGGAACTATTTTGCTATATTTAGTTAATTGCTTTTCCGATGTTTTAAGCAGATACTCTCCCTCTCTGATATTCTAATCATACATTCATATCTGAGGAATGCAAGGTCAGGAACTAAGTGATTTTGGCCGAACCCAAACCAAGTGTCGCTGAGTAGGTTACCAAGGCGCCAGTGTCACTTAATGACATTGTTGATGACCCCTTCCATCATTTCACTGATGATTGGGAGAAAGCTAAGAGGGCAGCAATTGTTCTGGTTGGAGGAGTTGTGTTTTAGAATGCTTAGGATACCTTGACAATCTGCTACATAATCAGGTTAGATGCCCGATTCATAGCTGATATTACTTAGCTATGAGAGCAGCTAACTCTGGTATGCAAGTCTTCAGCATCACAGCAAGAATGGAGTCGAGGCCGGTGGCTTTTATTGTCTCGAGTGAATGCTGTTTTCAGCTGATCTCACAGTCTGTTAAATCCATCATTGATAGATTTCTGTAAGTGAGTACCCAGGGTCTGAGTGGCATCAGTCACAGCATGTGAAAATTGGTCTGTGTTTTGGGATGGCTCTACAGATAGCTGTGAAGACGCCACTTACTCTGTGGTGCTGATTGTTTGTGTAAATCCCTTGTGTGACTGCAGTGATGTTCGAGGAGTACTGTTGCACATCCTCTGCCAGCTGCTGCAAGCTGTTTATCACAGACTCAAGGATGTGGAAAATGTCTTCTGCTCCTGCATTCACTTATGTCCAAAGGCAGATCGAATAGGATGCCAGTTTTTTGCCCATACAGCCGGTATATGTTGTGGACATTCAGCCCATCTAATTCCTTTCGCTTCCTCTTCTACTTCCCACTTGTGTGTTATAAATCACCAATCACACATTCCTCAAACTTAGCTATTTTCTCTGCAATGTTGATATTTATTCTCACCCCTGGATAGCTGGAATACTTGATGTAACCTGCTTTGAATTTCTAGACTTTAGTTCTACTTGCACCGGAGTTTTTATCTTGGAACGATTCTATAGGAAGAACATTTGCAATGCATCCTCAAGACAATGCCTTCAAAGAGACACAAGATCATAAGACATTCCAGGTGTCATGCACATGTTTTGCAAATGTAATCCTAGATTAAGAAAGTAGGTCGCTGAAGGGGGATCATCGTAATTGGAGTATACGTAATGGGTGGTGGCACCAATATCCCAAGCTCATCCCAGTTAATCTGTTCTACAGATTCATCGTCAGAAAGGGTGAGGGCCACATTGTCGTGCTGAGTAAACTGTTCCAGCATGGATGGTCCTTGTCTACCGTTGTGCTTTCTCAATATTTGCAAAACACATTTAATAAAATGTTAGCAATCGCATGAGCTCCTTTCCCCTGCCATCCTCCTCCAAAGCTTAGCACGTGTGTAACCAGACCAGTTCCTTGGGAAAGGCCATTGACAGTGCCTCACTGCAGTCGTGCCCGACTGTTTCAGTTGTAGAAATGAATGAAGTAACATTGCAAACAGCTTTGCATGCTATATCCTGAGAGTCTGAGAGATAAACATCTGTCTGTAGGCAATAAGCTTGTGTACAAAGGTGGATGCTATGACTCTCCTCCCGATGCCACTGAATTTACTTTGCACTTTCTCTCCGTTGTGACAGACCCGGGGATTTCATTCACTTGCACAGCTAAATCAACAGACCAAGGTCATCGCTAGAAAATCCGATGCTGTTTGACTGCACTTCCTGCAGCAAGACTTCGAGAGCAGCCATTACTAAATGAATGAGTTATGTACAGCCTTTGTAGCCCGTACTTCTCCAAGTCTATACTTTCATCCTTCAGTTTCAAACTGAGAAACAGTGAACTTCCCTTTGATGGAAAGAAGCTGCCCATTAAGAGTGACTGGGTCAAATAATGTATGTTACTTAACCAACCATAATTTGGTCTGCTTCCAGAGCATGTTCAGAAAAATACCAGCTAAGACCATATGAAATAGGCGCAGGGTGGGTCATACAACCCCACGAACCTCCTTTACTATTCAGTAAGATCATGACTAATCTGACCTTGGCTTTAGTTTCACTTTCTGCCTATTCTCCGAGATCCTTGACTCTGCTAATGGTGTGTTAATCATATTATTAATGCTGTGGTACTGGCTGGTCTCGCGCTCCTAATCTTCGGTCACCCTATGCACAAGGAGACACGGAGGGAGGAGAACCTCCTCATAACACTGCTCCTGGGCCTGGCCACTGTGGGCCTTTAATAGGACAAGGTAGCGGGTGATCAAGGGGTCACCTGACCCAGCTGTCTATCCCTCTATCATGACTGTGTTTGCAGCTGAGTGACCCCAGAGAGTTCAGACCTTCCATGACCAGTGTGTGCTGCAGGGGCTGGGGTGCAGCGTCACCCCGAGTAATAATATTTTAGTATGATTAGTTAAGTTTTCTTAGATCTTTTGTTTTGGTTACATTGCCCCAGGAGGGTTGTCACTCCTCTTTAGTTTGCTTATTTTACTGATCATTTGTTCAATTTAAAAAAATATAAAAAGAGAGACTTCCACCAGGCTGTGGTACTGACTGGTCACTTTGATTCCGCCCCCCCCCCCAGACTTTGTCACAGAAATACAGAAGATGCTTAATGCCTTCTGGGACTAAAGAACGCAATGAGTCGCTGCTGTGCTCCTGTAGCTCCTGCTTAGGGAGGGTGATTAGTTGCTGCTCTACCTTCACACCCAAGTAGTGACTTTCTGGGTGGAATTTTCTCGTCCCGCCCGCCAAGGGAATCATAGCAGGCGAGGCGGATCATGCAAAGGTCCGTTGACCTTGGGCTGCAAAATCCCGCCCCCGTCTCCGGACCCTGCAGCAATACCTTTGAGTTCCCTCCCTAATGGTGTGCCCTGATAACTTATTTCTTTCACAAGATGCACGGCCTCAACTCTGACCTGCAGCTTCTGTTCATGGACCTGGAGGTCACCATGCCTCCTTGCAGGAGTTGCCTTTCTTCTATAGGGAATTGATTAAGGTCTAGAATGAGGTTGCCTCATGCTGGAATTCTCTCCTCTCAGTAATAGTGGCTGTTGTCAGGGAGCCACATCTCCATTAATATGGATTCCGATGACTGGCGGAAAAGAGAGCTCGGGGCCCGGCTGTTAAGGCGAGCACAATGGCAGATGTGCTGGATGGCGTAGGAACGGGCTGGGTGATACCACAGGAACTTACCAGGCGGGTATCTGTTGATGTCCAGCTTTCAGCCAAAGCCTGAAAATGGTGTTGCTCGCACCTGACGGCATTCATGGCATTGAGGCTGCTTAAGCTGAACTGCTCCACATTGGTCCTGCATCCTGATACCTCCCCCACAATGTGAGCCATCTCTTGGAAATTCTCTCCACACTTTTCCATTTGTTACAGAGGGGTTTCCTGTATAACCTGCTGCTGCACGCCCTCCACTTCCTTGCCTGGCTGTACCATTAGGATATACCTTGCCGTACTGTTCTACCACTGGACAGTGGAGGTGATCCCCAGGGAAGGGCTGTCAATGTGGAAGTGCTCCCTTTTCCTGCACGCAGCAGTACCATATAATCGTAGTTTAAGTTTGTTCATGGACTCCAAGATTGAATGTGTTTTCTATAGCCGGGGGACATGCTGTGTTCCATGTGTATGTGGATTGCCTGAGGTTGCAGCCTCTTTTAAGTTATTTGAAAAAGTTGCTCCTCAACATTATATTGCCCCACCTTCCTGATATTTGGTCAGCGGGGGAGAGGGGGCTAGGAAAGGCGGAGGACCTCCTCATAAGCCTGCTGATGGGCCTGGCCTAGGTGGCTATCAAGGAAGTCATCTACCTTGACTGTATACCCCTCTACTGCGGCTATGTTCATGGCCAGGTGGATTGGAGATGGAGCATGTTTGATACGCTTCAGGCCTTCCGCAACCAATGGGTGTCATGGGGCCTGGGCTGCATCATCATCCCGGTAATGATGTTTTGGTTTAGTTAAGTTTCCTTTGACGTTTTATTTTGGTTACAGTGCCCCACCATACTTGCACTTATTTTGTTTCATGTACATGGACATCCAGATCCTTCTGTTGCTACATTCTGTAGTCAATCTCCACTTAACTAATATTC
The DNA here is from genome assembly GCF_964213995.1 of Mustelus asterias. Lineage (NCBI taxonomy): Eukaryota > Metazoa > Chordata > Chondrichthyes > Carcharhiniformes > Triakidae > Mustelus > Mustelus asterias. The sequence goes on from NC_135817.1 coordinate 47,374,406, forward strand.
TCCCTCTCTATTCTTCCTACCAAAGTGGACAATTTCACATCCTCCCACATTATATTCCTGCCAATTTTCCTCACTCATTTAACCTCTCCATACCCCTTTGCAGAATCTGGTTCCTCTTCACAACTTGCTTTGCTACATATCTTTGTATCGTCAGCAAATTTGGCTTTGGTGTACTTGATCCTTTCATCCAAGTTATGAATATGGATGATAAATAGTGAGGCCCCAGCACTGATCCTGGGGCATCCCAATAGTTGTGTTTTGTCAACCTGAAAATGAGCTACTTATCCCAACTTTGTTCTTGTTAGATGGCCAATCTTCTCCCAACACCACAAGCTCTGAACTTATATAGTAACCTTTTGTATGATGCCTCATTGAATATCTTTTGGAAATCCAAAAAAGCTACAACTACCCATTCATATTTTTCAACTCTTAATTTCAAATACAATTTCCATTTCACAAACACACATTGACTGTGCCAGATCATAAGATTTTCTGAATGTCCTGCTACTTCTTCCTTAATAATGGCATCCCAGTAGTTTCCCAATGACAGATATTAAGCTAACTAGCCTATAGTTTCCGGGTTTTTGTCACCTTCCCTTCTTGAATAAAGGCATTGCCTTTGTGGTTTTCCGATCTGCCAAGATCTTTCTAGATCTACCAAGAACATTGGGAATTTTGGAAGATTGCAACCAATGCATCCAGTAATTCTACAGCTACTTCTTAAGGTTCCAGGTTCAAGTCCCACTCCAGGGCTTGAGCACAAAAATCAAGTTTGATAATCCAGTGCAGTACCAAGGGAGTGTGCACTGTTGGAGGTGCTGTCTTTTGGATAAGATGAGGCCCTATCTGCCTGCTTGGGTGGATGTAAAAAATGCAAAGGGCAGGGGAGTTAACCCTGGTGCCCTGGCTGATGGTTATCCCTCAATCAGCATCCCAAAAAACAATTATCTGTTCATTACCACTTTTTTTGTGGGAGTTAGTTGCACACATATTGACTACTGTGTTTCCTACATAATGACAGTTTTTACAGGCTGAATTCTACATGCACGCCAGGGGACACAAAAAATAGGGTGAGTGCCCATCCCACCACATGCCTGCCTATTCCTATGCTCACCCCATGATACAGAGCGCCATAATTGGCAGTCAGCCCACCATATATAAATATATAAACATTATAGATGGCACAGTGGTTAGCACTGCTGCCTCACAGCGCCAGGGACCTGGGTTCGATTCCCAGCTTGGGTCACTGTTTGTGTGGAGTTAACACATTCTCCCTGTGTCTGCGTGGGATTCCTTTGGGTGCTCCAGTTTCCTCCCACAGTCCAAAGATGTGCGGGTTAGGTTGATTGGCCATGCTAAATTGACCCTAGTGCCAGGGGATTAACAGGGTAAATATGTGGGGTTACGGGAATAGGGCCTGGGTAGGATTGGGGTCAGTGCAGACTCAATGGGCCGAATGGCCTCCTTCTGCACTGTAGGGCTTCTATGATTCTTCTATGATTCTACATTTATTGTCAAGCCAATTGCCCCTGATAGTATGCGGCCCATGTCATAAAATGTTTGGTATGGGTAACCGGGTAGGAACGGGAAGCCCAATTTTTTTTTTTAACTTAAATGTTCAAAGGGCGGGATAGAAGGAGAGGTCACCTTTTAATGGTTGCCCTATGCCAATTGCGAGTCCGCCACCCCTTAGGTCGTACCATCCCACCCCCCTTTCCTACCTGCTCCCTCCCTTAAACCCACCCCTTCCTGTCCCACCCTTCTCACTAACCAACCGAAACCTTCTGGCCCAAGAACCTGGACTTACCTGCTTCAGGGATCAATAGGCCTTGATCTTATTGATGATCTTATTCTTTTGCAATCCCAGCAGCGACTGCTACTGCCTTCCTGGTGCTGCCAGGATTAATGGAGTTGCCAACCAATTGGATTGGCCAGCAGCTCCGGAGGCCAGGCCTTGAATCTTACTTGACGCTCATTAGTCTGTCCCACAGCACCTGATGGCTGTGGGGCAGGTCCATGTGGGACATGTTGGCTCCTTTCCAGCGTTATTTCCAGGGTAGTTTCCCCCCCCCCCAACCCCCTGCATTATTCAGCCCTACACTTCAGAAGTGCTTCATGGGATTAAAATGTTGAGGTAAGGTGATCATGGATAACACTATATAAATGTAAGTCTTTCATTTGAGGCCCAAAGATATAGGCCATTAAAGATAATTATATGAATTCCTCCCACCCTTTTGCCTCAATTCTCTACAAATATTGGGATGCTTTTTGGAATATTTGTTGATGTCTCTGCCATTTCCTTATTTCCTATTATTAATTCACAGTCTCATTCCCTAAGAGATCAGTGATTATTTTAGCTACTCTCTTCTCTGTTATATACTTCTAGAAGTGCACTGTCTGTAATTTTAATTTTTTAATTTTAATTTTTTAATTTTAATTTTTTAATTTTAATTTTTTAATTTTAATTTTTTCAGTCGCCCTATTTTGGCATACCATAGAACCATAGAAAATTACAGCTCAGAAACAGGCCTTTTGGCCCTTCTTGTCTGTGCCGAACCATTTTATGCCTAGTCCCACTGACCTGCACTTGGACCATATCTCTCCACACCCCTCTCATCCATGAACCCGTCCAAGTTTTTCTTAAATGTTAAAAGTGACCCCGCATTTACCACTTTATCCGGCAGCTCATTCCACACTTCCACCACTCTCTGCGTGAAGAAGCCCCCCCCTAATATTCCCTTTAAACTTTTCTCCTTTCACCCTTAACCCATGCCCTCTGGTTTATTTCTTCCCTAGCCTCAGCGGAAAAAGCCTGCTTGCATTCACTCTATCTATACCCATCAAAATCTTATACACCTCTATCAAATCTCCCCTCAATCTTCTACGCTCCAGGGAATAAAGTCCCAACCTATTCAATCTCTCTCTGTAACTCAGCTTCTCAAGTCCCAGCAACATCCTTGTGAACCTTCTCTGCATAGAAACATAGAAACCCTACAGTGCAGAAGGAGGCCATTCGGCCCATCGAGTCTGCACCGACCACAATCCCACCCAGGCCCTACCCCCACATATTTTACCCGCTAATCCCTCTAACCTACGCATCCCAGGACTCTAAGGGACAATTTTTAAACTGGCCAATCAACCTAACCCGCACATCTTTGGACTGTGGGAGGAAACCGGAGCACCCGGAGGAAACCCACGCAGACACGAGGAGAATGTGCAAACTCCACACAGACAGTGACCCGAGCCGGGAATCGAACCCGGGACCCTGGAGCTGTGAAGCACTCTTTCAAACTTGATATCATCTTTATCTGCTTTAGTCAGCCTCAGCTGATTTGTCCTTGTAGAGTCTCTCTTTCTCAATGGAATATATCTTTGTGAGAATTATGAAATATCTCCTTAAATGTCTGCCAATGCTTGTCAACCATCTTGAGATGAGGCTCCTAAGGTTGGTGTAAAAATGCCACAAGCAAAACGTGGACCCTGATGCTGACATTTTCGCCTATGGTCACCTGGCAATGGAAATAAAATTAGATTGCAAATACCTTCATAGTTATCCATTATCTCCCCATCCCCGCTAAAAAGTTATTTTATGGACCAATAAAACAGTTCCTGAGGAAGTAAAACAAAGCAACACTCATTTGTGTTTCTTTTGAGGTTCTGCTTTGTTGTCATTCTCCTCAAACAGGAAGAGTGGGATAGCTTGCACTGAATTTAATCTCGGCGACCAACTGTACCTCTCTATTGAAATAGAAATCTTTTGGACTAACCCTTGCAGCTTTTTCTCCTTTCTTGTGCGTGATGTACTGTGTTTAATTGCTTCTGTGTTCAGGCAAAATTTAACAAATGAAGTTGAGTTTTTGCCACTTGACGATTAAGGCATCCTTACTGGTTTTAACAATATTGTCTCTGATATTTGTAATTGTATTTTGCTATTTGAGCGCCTGTTCTTGTGTGAAGCATATACATTGTGTGTTTGATAAATCATTATACATGCTGTTTTCTGCTAGTACCTTTGAATTATGACCCTGAAAGTTGGGGGTGGATTATCTCTGATGGTGAAAAACATCCATTAAATGTTTAGCATCTATTATGCACACGGCAAGGTTGTACTCATTTTGTGGAGACCTACTAATGTGATTTATCTTTCCACAGAGTGAAATATCCCTGTAATTAATGTCCCATCTTGCCATGATTACCATCAATAAAACACTAGGCTTATCATGTGTAAACGTCCTATAGTTTAAATAAAATATAACTTCTTTGTTGGCCTTTTGTGTCATTTACATCTAAGTCCAGGTTTAAAGAAAAGATGTTTTCCCACCAAACTGAATGGCATGGTGAATACCAGAAACACCTTGCATTTCTGAACTATGGGCCTAAGTTGTATTTCCTATAATTTTTGCATCTGTTCATCACAGCCTGTTTGAAATGCTGTTCTTGTCGAAAGGACAAACCTCCATTCCTCAGTATTCTTCAGCAGGAAAGCACCTACAGTTATTGGGATTTCTCTTTAAAATGATAGGGATTATTACTGATTTAATCATTTATCTTAAACTTTTAGCTTTGATTTTTCTAACCAAAAAAACTCTCAAATTATGAAAAGAATTATGCTAAGAATTTAATTTAAAAATTGTATTCTAAGCAGAGTAATTTTGGAAAGACTATTTAAAATTGTATCATTAAAGACTTGTACTAAAATTACTTTCCAGAATTTATTTTCTGTTTTCACAATTTATTCACAAATTAGAACATTAATAAAGGCAAAATACTGCGGATGTTGGAATCTGAAACAAAAACAGAAAATGCTGGAAAATCACAGCAGGTCTGACAGCATCTGTGGAGAGAGAATAGAGCCAACGTTTCGGGGGGTGGGGGGGAATCTAATTGAACAAAGGGAATGTAAATGGTGATGATAAAGGCTGAGAAAGATGTTAGGAGTGTCCATTATGAGATCAGAATGTGTGAATGGCAGTACAAAGGTGCAGAGTGTCAAAAGACAACCTGAGGAATATGAGACACTGCACGTGGACTGGAAATTGGGAACGGTGTTATTTAGGTGCACTGATGTCTGTACCAATCACCCCATGAAGCAAGACTGTGCACCTTGGAGCTTAAATGTTTAAAGTCTATAACAGTTTGTTTTATCTTTTATTCTTTGCCAGAATTAATTTTTTGCCCCCCCCTTGTATTATCTCTTGCAGTGCGTATTATATTGCCGCCTGGGGTGTGCCTTTCATTTTATCCTGTCTTCCGCTCTTTGGAGATTATTACGGCCCTGCGGGGGCGTGGTGGTAAGAACCGTGGCTATGCCAGTAGATAATGTAAATTTTGTGTGAATCAACAGTCTTGTACCATTTGTGGCAGAAGGAAAATACATTCAATAAAATATATTCAGGGATTGAGCTATCATTTGAATTGTAAATGAGTATCTGCTCATTATTTGTGGAGTCTTGAGAGGAAACGTATGAGATAGAGAATTTGTATCTAAATAACTGTGTTACTAAAAAAAATGATAAAGGAGTTTTTTTTGTCAGTTTGGAGGTGCCAGATGGTTGTAAAATAACTTTTTCTGGGTGGAGTGAGGGGATGGTTTGCTTTTCTCGTTACTGTTTGGCATTGAGTCACACATACCTGTCAAGTTCCATCTGCTGAAATTAGTTTGATGGGGTGACAACAAAAGTATGGCCACAGTAAGGTATCTCCAGCATATAGCCTAGAATAATTGAGGGTTTCTGCAGTTGCAGTGCACATATGTATGAAGCACACTGTAACTGTTTTTTTATATGGGAGAAAACACAAGCTCAAACATGCATCTTGCCTTTAAAAGCAATGCTGGGTTTCTGGAATTCAACCTCCGAGAGCTGTGGGCCAGTCTGATTGCCGCACAAGCAGCAGCAGTAGCCAGGACCAAGACTACAAGTGCTTAGTCCCAGAGTCCAGGACTAAGTTAGTCAGCGGGGAGGGGTGATGAGACCCGGGAAGGGTGGGGAGAGGGTGATTGTCGCTTGATAGAGAAGCCATGGCGAAGGGAGCACCCGTGGGAGACGGATCTTGGGTGGGGGGTGGTGTGCCCAATGTGAAAAGGCAACCCTTGAGGGAGCTCCCCCTCTTTCTTCCCGAGGCCCAATCAGGGTGACCTGCCAGACTGCACCTCTGTCCCATCCTTCCACCAATAATTGGCTACTTAAAGGCCTTAATTGGGGTGAGGGCAGCGAGATGGCTACGCGGGGAATTTAACAGGCACCCCCATAACTGACATTGTGGGACTGGAAAATTCTGCCCAAAGAATCAGCTGGGCAGAACACACAATCTTCATCAAAGCATTGAACATCTTACCTTAATGAGATAAACCTCCTTGTTTGTCAGTATTTATGAAGTAATTGGTGTCTCTCTTAGTGCAGTTAGCACCTGTGCTTTCACTGGAGGATGGCCATGAATTGCAAATGTAACCAGTCTCTCTTGACAAGCCTCTGCAGCAATGCCATTGTAAACAATGCGTCCTCTTTTCTTTCACCACCACAAATTCCTCTTTCTATTGTCAGCAGTAAAAGTTTCAAAGCTTACTTATTAATGTCGCAAGTAGGCTTACATTAACACTGCAATGAAGTCCCCTAGTCACCATACTCTGGCGCCTGTTTGGATACACTGAGGGAGAATTTATCATGGCCAATGCACCTAGCCAGCACATCTTTTGGACTGTGGGAGGAAACCGGAGCACCCGGAGGAAATCTACGCTGACATGGGGAGAATGTGCAAACTCCACACAGACAGTGACTTAAGCTAGGAATTGAACCAGGATCCCTGGTGCTGTGAGGTAGCACTGAGCCACCACGCCGCCCACAGAAATCATGCAAGAGCTGATTCCTCTCCAAATTTTGTGCTTTCTGTCCAAGTGTGCTACAGACCAAGCTCTTTGGCCATTAGTTATTCCAATTAGAAGGAGGTACCCCCATCACAAAGTCCAGTACAGCTATCACACTCAAAAATATTCATCATCCCAAAACCAGTCAGATACTGCTAACAGAGATCTGTCAATTTTTCTTTTTGAATGGATGAACTGAACTAAACTCAATTTCCCCTCATCTTGATATATCTTGTGATTATGAGTGGTGTTGCTATGTAACAATTGTTTCAGAAACTGAGTGGATCAAAATCGATGAGACACTTAGAATGGGTGTTCCTTCCCAATATTTTGTGTCTGGCTCCATAAGGCATGTGTTAAGCAGTCAAGTGAGGAGATGGGTGTGCCTCAAGCAAATCATGCATCTTCTCCAGAATGCTGAATGGAATGTGGCAACACTGGTTGAACATTCTCTGCCTCTGTCTGTTGGTAGTTTGTTATGTAATGTCTACGTTCTTTTAGAAATAAAAATGGAGTTCTTTATGACTCATCCATCTCATAAGTTTTATTTCGAGACCCACTCATCACGTGAAAATTCCTTGTTGAAATGGGAATAGATTTGTCGTGAGGAACTTTCCAGTGCTTGCTTACGTTACGAACAGAAGGGAGTTGAATTTAAACAGATCAGATCTCTCCTCTCACCAGTCGACCATAAGCTCCTTAACTTTTTTTGATCTGGTCTTATGAAGGAAGAATGGGATGTAAGGAAGCATTCACCCTGGCATGTCAGACACACGGCTAGCCGGGGCAATGGCAGTTCGCTGCTTCATTTTATTTTTCTGAGGTTTAAACCCGGGCTCATGCATCAGCAAGGATCATGTCCTGTCCTGGGATGTGGAAGGTGAGATGATTTGGGAAGATTCAAATCTGGCCTTACTCGGGGCTAGAGTTCTGAATTCCCTCTGTTGGGGATCAGGCAGAAACGAGGCCCTTGGTTTTAGAACTCTCCCTGTCCAACCCCTGATTAAATATCTTCGGAAGGGTTTGGGGGGACTTGGAGGGGGGGAGGTGGAGGTAAGGTTTACAGGGTGTTTAGCACTTGTGATCATCAAGCTGATCTGGGTTACCTACAGGGAATTGCTGGGCAGCTCATTCTGAGTGCCAGGTTTTTTGATTCAAGGGTCATCCTGACTTGAAAGGTTGGCGCTATTCTCTCTCCACAGATGCTGTCAGACCTGCTGAGATTTTCCAGCATTTTCTGTTTTGTTTCAGATCCCAGGGTCCACTGTATTTTGCCTTTATCTTTTTGATGATATGGCTGAGCTGCTCCTGTCCAGTTTGGCTCCTCCCTCTTTACCTTAGCTCCTCCCTGTCCAGCTGCGGGTTCAGCTCTTCAGACCCAGGGGCTGTGGTTAGGCTGATTGTCAGGAGATTGGGGTGTTTTAATGGGACTTTGGCCTCTTCTGGGGATTCCAGTTCAGTGTCCAGCTCAGGCACTAGCACAACTGGAATGGTCCAGCTTTTGCTGCTAGGTGCTTTAAGTTGGCATGGCAACAGGCAGGCAATCTGCTGCTGATCTTGCACCGACCTTTCTGGTCCTGGATGATGAAAAGATGGCCTTCTGGATGGTTGGCACATCCATACCATATACTGCTACAGTGCTGTAGCCTGGAGGATTGTTATAGGCCATTTTAAATATGGTAGCTAATCCACTCTGGCCACTTTGTAATTCTGCATGAAGGTGGTGAGTATGGGATCCAGTCTGATTGGGACCCCTTTGCTGGCTAGTTGGGTGGTGGGCTCCATGTATTTTGGGACACTACTGCTATCTGCTGGACGGCTAAACCTCTCTGTACCTGCTGGTGGCTTTTCAACTGTGTGAGACATTACCCTCATTCTTTCGCGAGGCGGGTGTAGGTTTAAATTTCCTTCCAACATTAGGGACTGAGTGCCCCCTGTATCCTGGAGTCGTACAATGGGCTGGCTCACATTTTGGGACAAGTAGGGCCAAAATCTTTGATAGGACAGAAGTCCAGATACTTGTTGGAAGTTTATCCAGCTCAGGCGCACAGTACCAGGTCCTCCAAGGCATCAGTTTCTATAGTGAGAGCTTTTGCCTGCTGTTCTGCACCTGACATTGGGGCATCCTTTGGGGGACTATTCATATCAAGCCTAATTAGCCCGGCCGACATCCGCACAATGTTCAGCACTCAGGTCTGGAATGGCCTATTTTGTTGCAATGAGAACATACTGGTCGCTCGGGTTTTTCCTTTTGGGCTGGAAGGAGACTTCTTGCACCTTTGGGCTTTCTTTTCTGGGTGGGGGCCTTTCCTAACTAGATTGCCCTGCTTATCGTTTCAATGCTCACAAGATTGGAAAGGATCTGTCTGAGTTTGCAGGCCATTAGATGAGACCGTAGTTGTCTGCTGTGAGGGCTGCATCTCTCGCTGTGAGGATTTTCTGTTTCTCCAAGTATGTTCGCGGGTTGGTGGGTGGGCAATTCTTGAATTCCTCCAATAATATCAACTCGCGCAACTTCCTCATAGGTACCTGGGATTCTCTGAGATCTGATCCATTGGTTGAATGTGATTTGCTTCAGCAGTTCAAACGAATATAGGTTTGGGTGGGCTTCTTATAAGCATTTTGTAATTGCTGACAATAGGTCTCCACGACTAAACCTTAAGCACTTAGGATGGAAGCCTTGGTCTGCTTATAATTAATGGACACATCAAGAGTCAGCATGGTGTAGACCCCTTGGGCTCTTTCTGATAGCTGCCCTTGAATTACAAATGTCCAGATCTCTGATAGCTATTTGAACTGTCCTGCTATTTTCTCGAAAGTGTCAAAAAATGACTCCACGTCACACTGTTCAAATTTTGGAATAAATCGCACACACAGAGAGAGGATCAGAGTTAGATAGGGGCTGCTACTGGATAAAGAGAGGCTTTCCTTGCAGTTTCTAGCTGTCTGCTCTCTCTATCACTTTGAGCTGTCTGCTCTACTTATGAATTTCAGAGCTGGAATTCCCTTTCTCTTTCTTGCTCCCTTGCTTTCTCTTTTTCTCTTTCTCCTTATCTCTTTCTTTCTCCTGAAATTCTCCGTGCGATCTGAGATTTTTCAGCTCGAAATTGTCTCGGGGACGGGATTCAGAGTCATGGCAGAACTCAACATCTAACTGTTCTAACAGTAATGTGAGATCCAAATGTTCTACCGACAACTGGATCAGTTCACTCCTTCAGGTGGCATAGTGGCACAATGGTTAGCATTGCTGCCTCATAGCGCCAGGGACCCAGGTTCAATTCCCAACTTGGGTCACTGTCTGTGCGGAGTCTGCACCTTCTCTCTGTGTCTGCGTAGATTTCCTCCAGGTGCTCCGGTTTCCTCCCACAGTCCAAAAGATGTGCGGGTTAGGTGCATCGGCCATGCTAAATTCTCCCTCAGTGTACTCGAACAGGTGCCGAAGTGCAACGACTAGGGGATTTTCACAGTAACTTCATTACAATGTTACTGTAAGCCTACTTGTGACCCTAATAAATAAACTTTAAACTTTCCTGAACAATTGTGACCGTACCTCCCTACAACTGTACCTAGCTACAGCTTTCAGTTGCATTGTACAGTAAGAAGTCTCACAACACCAGGTTAAAATCCAACAGGTTTATTTGGTATCATGAGGTTTTGGAGCGTTGCTCCTTCATCAGGTGAGTGCAGCGCTCTGAAAGCTCGTGACACCAAATAAACCGTTGGACTTTAACCTGGTATTGTGAGACTTCTTACTGTGCCTACCCCAGTCCAATGACGGCATTTCCACTTCAGTTGCATTGTACTAAGGGATGCCCAGGTTGCATTGTTCAAATTTTCTTCCTTGATCCACATTTGGGCATCAAAAGTTGCCATTTTCTTAGTGTTAGGGAAAAGGAATTTGCTATGATAAGTTACTTGTGTTTTAAAATTTGTTCCAGCCCTGCAGTTTTCCTCTTTTGGCTTCCAACTTAGACTCTTATCAGAATTGGCTCATCTCTTAATTGGACTCTGGTCAAAGTCAATTGGGATATCCTGGACGAGGCCCCAATTCTGTTGCGGACAGAAGGGAATTTAATTTAAACAGTCCTGATTTCTTCTCTCACCGCCCATCCGTAAACAGAAAGGTTAAAGGTTACCGTTTGTTTATTAGTATTAGGCTTACATTAACACTGCAATGAAGTTACTGTGAAAATCCCCTAGTCCAGAAAGGTTGATTTCCCCCTTTATAGGCGTCGCATATTTCTCAATCCCTTGGTTTTGGTGAGATCCGATATCTGTTAATAACCCCACAGCAAACTTGAGATAAGATAAGTTTTGAAGATTAGTTTATCTGTACACACTCAAACGCAGGAGAGGGGATCACTACATAATCCCCTGTCCATTCATACAATAAATGAGGGCTAGAGAAAGAAGGATTTACAGGGCAAAGACCATAGACCAAAACATTATTGTTTCATGCGAGTTCAGATTCCAGAATGAAAGTCCAATAGTGTATCCCTTCACATAGGTCGACAGGTTGAAAACTGATGCTGGATAATTTACTTTTCCAGTACAGTTGACTTCCACTGTTCGAGTGATTGGAGGCCGGTGTCCTGTGGTGTACCACAAGGATCAGCACTGGGACCCTTATAGTTGGCTATATACACAAATAATATAGATGAAAATGTGGGGGGAATGTTAAGCAAGTTTGCAAATGACACCAAGATTGGTAGGATGATGAATAGTGAAGAGCATGCTCGTAGGTTGCAGGAAGATGTAGATGGGTTGGTCAGCTGGGCAGAGCAACTGCAGATAGTATCTAACCCTGAAAAGTGCAGGGTGCTGCTCTTTGGAAGAAGAAATAAGACGAGGGAGTAGTTAATGAATGGCAGGACACTAGGAAATTCAGAAGAATAGATGGGATCTTGGGGTACTTATTCACAGATCCCTGTAGTCAGCAGAGCTCGTGAATAGGATAGTTAAGAAGGCATATGGGACACTTGCTTTTATCAGTCATGGCATAGAGAATAAGAGCAAGGAGGTAATGTTGGAGTTGTACAGAGTGTTGGTTAGGCCATAGCTGGAGTACTGTGTGCAGTTCTAGTCACCTTGCTGTAGGAAGGATGTCTTAGCACTTGAGGGGGTACAAAGGAGGTTCACCAGGATGTTGCCTGGGATGGAGCATTTGAGCTACAAGGAGGGACTAGATAGGTTTGGATTGTTTTCTTTAGAGCAGAGAAGGCTGAGGGGGGGGCATGATTGACGGATATGGACGGGATGAGTAGGGAGTAGCTTTTCCCCTTGGTTGAGGGGGCATAGTTTTGAGGTAAGGAGCAGGAGATTCAGAGGGAATTTGAGAAAAAAATATTTTCACTCAGAGGGTGGTGGGAATCTGGAATGCACTACTAGGGAAGGTAGTGGAGGCAAGAAATCTTATAAACTTTAAAAACATATTTGGATGAGCACTTGAAACATCATAACATTCAGGGATATGGGACAAGTGCAGGAAAATGGGATTAGTGCGACTTTAGTGGTAGTTATTGTCGATGCAGACTCGATGGGCTAAATGGCCTTTTCTGCGCTGTATAATGCTGTGACAATGAAATAGGCACACAGAGATGAAGTAGTCTAATAGGTGATGTACAGAGGTTCCAGTAGAATTGGGCCAAGCATTCAAACCTGACAGGGCTCCTTTCCTGTGCTGCTGCTCGGCAGATGGAAGATGGCAGGCCGATTTTCAGTGCAGCTAGACCGTAAAACTGGTCTGGTTCTTCCAACTATTGGGGGGATGGGGGGGGGGGGAATGTCATGTGACCACTCCACTTTAGCTTTGCCAAAGAGTGTATATTCCTTTTTCTGGGTTAATGTTCCAACCATTAAATCTTGAAAGGAATATTGCAGGGCTATTTGTCCTAGCAGACTAGTAACCTCCAGCGGCCAGGCCTGGCTTATGAAGTGTAGATGGTCTTTGTATAATTCTGTCTGAATTTGGTCTCCACGACCCACAGGGGTCATTAACATCCCTGCAGAAATGACGAGGTGCAAATTTCCTCAATATTGTTCGAAGGTCACCACCAGACATAGCTTCAATCATTTTAAAAACATCATTGTCCATTTTTTAAATTTTAGGAATTAGCCATGATATATATATTTTATAAAAATATACAGCCTTAGCCCTGTTACACGAGGCAATATGCATTAGTAATATGAGGTCACACTTCCAATTCTTTCTGCACTCTCCCTTTACAATTGTATAGAACCAACAACTATAGAATCAGGGAGGTAGATTTTAAAGGAGAATAATTCTTGTGCATCATGAGATTTAAGATGCCAACTGAGTTTGATGCATCAAAGCTCCTCCTCCAGGTATTTATGTTTTTGATTTTGGAATTGTTCCCTGGAAGATGGACAAGATCATCCTAACACAGCTCTCCCTTGATCAGAATTTTGTTCATTTGTACAAAAGGGAGAAATCATAATATGGAAAATATGAATAAAATCACCGAAAATGTATTAAAGTTTATTTATTAGTCACAAGGTATTAGTGGGGCGGCACGGTGGCACAGTGGTTAGCATTGCTGCCTCACAGCTCCTGGGACCCCCCCCCCAGGTTCAATTCCCAACTTGGGTCACTGTCTGTGTGGAGTTTGCACATTCTACCTGTGTCTGCGTGGATTTCCTCCGAGTGCTCTGGTTTCCTCCCACAGTCCAAAGATGTGCAGAACTGTGCTGACCCGTTGTTAGAAAGCAGGAATAACCATAGTTGAAAGGGTTAGGTGCATTGGCCATGCTAAATTGGTGTCCCGGGATGTGTAGGTTAGCGAGATTAGCGGGGTAAATGTATAGGGTTATGGGGATAGGGCCTGGGGTGGGATTGTTGTCAGTGCAGACCTGATGGGCCGAATGGCCTCTTTCTGCACTAGGGTTTCCATGATTTCTATGACAAGTGGGCTTACATTCACACTGCAATGAAGTTACTGTGAAAAGCCTCAGGTCACCACACTCCGGTGCCAATTCGGTTACACTCAGGGAGAACTTAGCATGGCCAATGCACCTAACCTGCATGTCTTTGGACTGTGGGAGGAAACTGGAGCACCCGGAGGAAACCCACGGGGACACAGGGAGAATGTGCAAACTCCACACAGACAGTGATCCAAGCCGAGGTCCCTGGCGCTGTGAGGCAGCAGTGCCACTGTGCTGCCCCGTTGTTAGAAAGCAGGAATAACCATAATTGTAATCCGATAACATATACTAGATCTTTACCTCCCAAACTGTAGCCTGTTTAAAAATGGATGAATTTCAAGTTAGCAGGGTCAGGCTTTTTGTAAACCTTGCTGATTTATCAACTTGTGCACCATTTCTGTTTTCCTCAGCAGTATTTAATGTCACAACATCCTGACTAAATGAGACAGTTGAGAGATCTAATCTGATCTATTACGTATAGCAGTGCAACATAAAATACCCACATGAAAAACTTGTCCGTATTTCAATGTGATATCCTGAAAGACCGAGTAGCAGAACTTTTCTTTCTTGCAAATTAAGTAAGCATAATTTATTGGAATTTCTGAATTTATTATGGTGAAATCGAATTGGAGAACTAAAGTTCATTTGATTTATAACAAGCTTAAATAAAACATCAGGCCCATGTGGTGACTAAATACTGTGCTTTTCCCCAGCATATTTTCTCTTATTTAGCAGGGTTTAAACCAAGTTCTCGTAACTGGTGAGGAATGTCTGGTTTGTAAAGGCCTCTATGTTTAATTAACATTGGCCACTTCTGTTCCTATCTTTCCCTGTGATTACTGACTCTCTTTTGACAAAACATTTAAGGTAACAATTAGGGAAGTTCTCCTACGAAGTTGAGCACAAAATGTGGTGGAAGTTCGTAGAATCATAGAATCCTACAGCGCAGAAGAGGCCATTTGGCCCATCGAGTCTGCACCGACCACAATCCCACCCAGGCCCTATCCCCATAACCCCAAACATTTACCCTAGCTAGTCCCCCTGACACTAAGGGGCAATTTAGCATGGCTAATCCACCTAACCCACACATCTTTGGACTGTGGGAGGAAACCGGAGCACCCAGAGGAAATCCAGGCAGACACGGGGAGAATGTGCAAACTCTGTACAATGACCCAAGCCGGGAATTGAACCCAGGTCCCAGGCGCTGTGAGGCAGCAGTGCTACCCACTGTGTCACCGTGCCATCCACACGGTGGCATAGTGGTTAGTTAAACGGACATTTTGGAATATCAGTACCTTGCACACCTGCAGAGGTCGCAAAGAAAGGTATTGGTGAGGAGGTAGTGATGATACTTCCTCTGATTTACCCCTCAGTTGTTCATACTACATGACATAGAAATGTCCAATTGCAGGGGAAAAAGAGGCAATACCGGGCATGTAACCGAAAAAACAATGATGCTTATGTGGTCTGTTACCTTGACTATGCTGTGTTATTTGTCTATAGGCTCTCCAACCATGCCATGGTTTTTGATATGATCATGCCATCCTCTTCCATTTTCACTCCTCTATTGTCTAGCTCCATGAGACTGCCTTAACATGATTCCACTTCTACCTGTTCAGATGCAGTCAGAACATCTCCAATAATGGTGGCATTCTGGAGAGGCGATGGTCCAGTAGTATTATCGCTAGACTATTAATCCAGAATCTTAGCTAATGTTCTGGGGATCCGGGTTCGAATCCTGCCACGGCAGATGGTGGAATTTGAATTCAATTTTTTTTAAATCTGGAATTAATCTACTGACAAACATTGCCGATTGTTGGAAAAGCCCATCTGATTCAGTAATATCCTTTAGGGAAGGAAATGCTTACCAGGTCTGGCCTACATGTGACTCCAGAGCCACAGCAATGTGGTTGACTCTCAACTGCCCTCGGGCAACTAGGGATGGGCAGCCAGCAACGCCCACGTATGAATTTTTTAAAATGGCATCTCTTTTCTGCCCCAACACAATCTCCAAAGAATCTATCTCTGGTTTGCTCCATTTTTTTCATCTCCATTGTGCCTCTTAATGACGTTATGCACAGGCATGTGGTCAGCTTCCATGTTAGCTGGTGCCCCCCAGCATCTTTCAGCTTCAACTCAGTGCATTTGACACTGCCTCCACCCTTGCCTCCAGCATCACGTCTGAACCAGATTGCACAAAATTTGCTGTACTTCATACTGAGCTTCAAACTCCACATTTCACCACCAGCGTCTCCGACTCCAATGTCACCCAGCTGTCTGCCCCTACCTCAGTCTTGCTGCTGCTAAAATCTTGGCACACACTTCTGTTACCATTTGACTTGATTTCTTCAGTGGCCTCCTTTGCAGGCCTCCCACCTTCCACCATTTGGAAATCCAGCTTATCATAAGATGGGGTTAAAATGGCAGAATTTTGCCCTTGTAACTCCTTTCAGCTCCGCAGCTTTTTAAAACACAGCATCGACACTGAAGATGAGGTCTTCTTTGATTTATTGATCTAAGCTTTAACTTGAGCTGCCTTGTCTTTTGCCTAACATCCCCCTGAAACAATATACTGGTTATGTCAGGTGCTATCAAATTGCAATCTGACACCAGAACCGTGCACTGTGCTGCGAGACAGAAACACGTTTGGGATTTGAATTGGCGATTGACATGGGCTTGATTTAAATCAATTTGCTTTGCAACTGGTTTAAAATCACCATCTGGAGCTCGACAATTTATACTAAGCTTGAATAATTGCAGCAAATTAATTGGCATAATTTACATGTTACATCATGATGCAAAACAGCAAAAAATATTACAAACGCCCCCCAGTTGTATCTGAATGTTTAAGACAGTATAAAAGGCTTTTTATTTTCATTTTTCTTTTCTCAGCACAGTACAAAACAGCACATGTTAAATATGGAAATAATTTGTAAACATTGGTTTTCTTTATTAGGAGATAAATTACACCAACTTCACACAGAAAATATACCTTGATTTTCCTGATCATTTCAATTTTTAGTTCTGGGAGATTAAGGTTTAACTGTAAGAATTACGATAAGCTTGAAGACTTGCATTTAAAAGGTTGGGGCCTTGTGGACTTAAGGGGTTAACAGCTAGAAAGTTACGTAATAAAGGTGGGCCTACTTAGCTGGAGAGGTGGAGGTGGAAGGAGGGCGATTCTCCCCTAAAAATTCGAAAAAGTGTCGAATTCGTGTGAAAACGGGAGTAAATCACTCTGGTTTTTTCAGCGGGGTTTTCAAAATGAATCTTCCACACTCGGTGCACTGCAGAGGGTAGTAATGTGAATCACATGAAAAATCCAGGGGTGGGGCCTATTCCCGTTGGAGAGGCTGATATCAGCGCGCTGAGTGGGCCACTGCACATGTGCACATCTCTGGGAGATCACTAAACAAGTCCTCCCAGCCATGAAACTGCTGGCCTCAACCCCCACGGACATTGCTGGCCTCATCGCTGGCCCCTCACTCCACCCAACAGATGTAACTGGCCTCTCACTCTCCTTATCCCCCACAAGAAAATCGCTGACCTCCTGGACTCCCCATCCCCCACTGACCCGACATCGCTGGCCTTCCCATCCCCCAGTGACCCGGACATCGCTGACCTCCCTGTCTGACTGCACCTCAACTCATTTAACAAGCCAGAGCTGTATATAAGCTGCAAAGATGGGCACACAGGCAGGAAGATGGCACCCAAGAAAAGTGGTCTCAGATTTTCGGAGAGTGAGCTGGTCCGGACGCAGTGGACGAGAGGTGGCCAACTGCTCTACCCCACTCGGGGCCGTCGCCCAAGGGGTTGCGCAGCAAGTGTCTTATGGGAGGCAGTGACTGCAGTTGTGAATGCCAGGACACTGACCCCTCGATCCGGAGAACAGTACTGGAAGAAAATGAACGACCTTCGGACTGCAAGGGTGAGTGTGCATTCCATTCTGAAACCTGTACATGTGCCGTGCTTACAATGTCAAACTATTCCCATACACCTCAACGGCAGCCACCAACCGCTCCCCCACTCCCCTGCCCAGAAGTGCCTCCAAACTGGCTCCTCTCTCTCTCTCTCTCTCTCTCTCTCCACCCCCACCACCCCAACAAAATCAGCAACCCCCAGTGGAGACTCATTTCCCTGAAATGGCCAACACAAGCTGCCCAACTCCGACACACATTGCGCCCCATGCCCTTCCATACATCATACATCATGCTTTCGATCCCCTTACGTCCCCGCAGGAGAAAACCGCACACAACTGCCATGAGAGGGAGAAAAATGGTGGGGGTGTTCCTGAGCTGCGGCTGTTGACCATCTGTGAGCAGCGTGCCCTGGAGCAGGGTGGGGTGAGGGGGGGGGGGGCCTAGAATGGTCTCCGACAGCCAGCTCGGCGTCCAGCATGCAAATGAGCATCAGCTGAACCCTATTCCTAAGTCTTCTTTGCAGTAAGAGCGATGCTGCATGGGCTGTTTTTCCTCCCTTCCCCTAATGTATGTTCTTTCTGTGCTGGACCCTGATGCAACAGGCCCTTCTGGTGTTATGGCCCTCTCCTGCTGCTCAGGAACCAACTACCCTGGACACCTTGGAAGACACCTCGGAGGGAGGCCCTGAAGAATCCTTCGAGGACAGCACCAGTGAATTGGCACAGGCATCAACGACACAACCCACCAACACAGAGATTATTACGATGATGGGTCGTGTTAGTGCCGAGGCTTCTGGGTCACTTACTGGTGAGCACATCACAGCCGCTGATACACATTTGGTGGAGGAGAGCACATCCGAGGGCTCGGGCACACGGAGGTCTGCCGGAGGCGAGGAATCAACTGTCCCCAAGCCAGATGCCGGGCCTCAGGTTCATTCATCCCAAAGCTGGTGGCAATGCATCAGTAAACCGGGGAGTTGTGGATGGGCTGTCAGCAGCCATGCTGCGACTGCAAGGCTGTTTAGGGGAGTCCAACAGAGTGATGTTGCAGGAGGTGGTGCCGGCACAGTGAGCAAACCAGGCCAACACTGCAAGGGTGGCATCCGCAGTGGAACCTCTGGGCCAGGGATTTGTCCTCATGGGTGACAGTGTCCAGGCCATCCTGGAGACGCAGCAGGCCGTGGCTGTGAGCTTCGACAACTCAGCCCAGTCTCAGAGGGCTACTGCTGAGGGACTCCAGAGCCTGGCTTGCTCACAGAATGCTGTAGTGGAGGGGCTCCAGAGGGTCTGCGATCCCTCAGCCCTGGCCCTCTGAGACTGGGCTATGGAGCAGATGCATCTGGGCCTCCAAGATAGGCAGAGCCAGGTGATGCCGGACCTTCTGGAGCTCAGTCCAGCTACCCTGGCATCCCATGGAGTGTCCCCGGGGCCTTTGGGCACACCAAGGGAGGAGGAAGGGCTTGAGCCCATACCGGGGCCTTCCACCCAGGAGACTCCAGTGTGGTGAACCATCGTTGGTTCCCACTGTGGGGTTGTTCTAATGTTGTTGTTGAGCTAGGGTGTTCACACTGTGGGATTGTTCTAATGTTGTTGTTGGGCTAGGGTGTTCACACTGTGGGATTAATACACCTGTGGTTGTTGCTGTTGTGGCACATCCCAGTCGGGCTCCGCCTCCTGGGAGAGGTATAAGACCCCCTGCTCGGGCGGGACCTCGTCAGTCTGGGGTGGTGTACTTACGTTCTAGTAGTTCCATTGTTAGGCAATAAAAGCCTTCAGTTACCGAAGCCTTGTGTCTTGTGTTCGATTGACGTGCATCAATTTTATTGCCTGACACTAAGCTCTCGACGGAAAGGAGAGTATGGAACAAATACTAAAGCCAGAGCGTCTGACGCTGGATCCACGTGCGGTGGGCGCCTCTAACACCTTCGACCACTGGCTGAAGTGTTTTGAGGACTACCTGGCAGCCTCTGCAGCAGTCATCACAGATGACGACAGACTCCGGGTCCTCCATGCGAGGGTAAGCGACACTGTCTACCTCGCGATCCGTGCGGCCACCACTTACCCGAGGGCCCTCGAGCTTTTAAAAAAGCGCTACACGAGACCTCCCAACAAGATCCACGCTCGTTACCTCCTCGCTACACGACGTCGGCAGTCGGGCGAAACCATGGAGGATTACGCCAATGAGCTCTTGCAGCTTGCCAGGGGCTGCGACTGCAAAGCTGTGTCGGCTGAGCAGTACATGTACGACCTCGCCCGAGATGCGTTTGTGGCAGGGGTAGGGTCTTCGTACATCCGTCTCAAGCTGCTGGAAAAGGGGAATCTCAACCTGACCCAAGCTATGGAGACGGCTGAAATGCTTGAGGCGGCTTCGAAGAGCTTGGTCCTGTATCCGGAGGACCACGTGGAGACAACGTGGCAGGAGCAGTCACAAATCCCTCCTCGCCCCACGGGCTCGAAGTGCAGTGTTATGGCATGCTCCCAAAGAGACCCGACGACGGCGGCAGCCCCAGGCGGCCCGCGGTGCTACTTCTGCGGAGGAGCCAAGCATCCACGACAAAAGTGTCCTGCTAAAGCGGTGGTCTGTAATCAATGCGGTAAAAAGGGGCACTACGCGAAGGTCTGCAGATCAAAGCCCAAGAACGGCAGTGCAGCCTGTGACCCTCCAGAACGGGGATCATCACCATCGACGTCGAAGTACCCACGAGGTCCGTCCACGTGCGAGTCCAGGACGACGCCATTGTGGTCGGAGGAGGATGACCACCAGGAGTCGCTACGCTTGGCGCCCTCAACCATGTGCGATTCATGGGGGCGGCCATTTTGGTCGACGACGACCAGGAGCGACCAGCAGGGGTCCTCAGCATCGACCTCAGCTGCCTGCAGTGACGTCCAAGGGCCAACGGTGGCGTCGATCACCCTGAACCAGGCTAAGCACCACAGGCTTGACTGTTCAATGATGAACATAAAGGTAAATGGTCGTACAGTTTATTGTCTGTTTGACAGCGGGAGCACTGAGAGCTTTATTCACCCTGACACTGTAAAGAGGTGTGGACTCCAGGTTCTACCTGCCAAACAGACTATTTCTATGGCATCACGGTCCCGGTCTGTCCCTGTTCAAGGACGTTGTGTGGTAACTCTGAAAGTGCAGGGCACAATTTACGAGCGATACAGGCTCCTTGTGTTGCCACATCTTTGCGCACCAATTCTCCTCGGACTAAACTTTATGGTCCACATGAAGAGTGTGATCCTACAGTACGGTGGGCCACTCCCTTCGCTGACAGTAGGGGACCAGCAGCAGCCTCCAAATTGTCCAAAGCGCCCCGCATGCAATCTTTCCACATTAAAGATCACCACACCCTCTTTATTCAAGAATCTGGTACCAGGCTGCAAGCCCATCGCTACTAAAAGTAGGCGTTACAGCGCTGAAGATCGGATCTTCATCAGATCTGAGGTTCAGCGGCTCCTCAAAGAAGGGATCATACAGCCCAGTGTTAGTCCGTGGAGAGCACAGGTCGTGGTGGTTAAGAGCGGGAACAAACCCCGGATGGTCATTGATTACAGTCAGACCATTAATCGATATACGCAGCTGGATGCGTATCCTCTCCCGCGCATATCTGATATGGTCAATCAGATTGCGCAGTACCGGGTGTTCTCCACCATAGACCTTAAGTCCGCCTACCACCAACTCCCCATCCGCCCAGAGGACCGACACTACACGGCTTTTGAGGCGGATGGTCGTCTGTATCAGTTTCTTAGGGTTCCATTTGGTGTCACCAATGGGGTCTCGGTCTTCCAGCGTGCTATGGACCGAATGGTGGACCAGAACGGGCTGCGGGCTACCTTCCCGTACCTGGATAATGTCACCATCTGCGGCCGTGATCAGCAGGACCATGACACAAATCTCCAGAACTTTTTGCGCACTGCATCTCGCCTGAATTTGACCTACAACAGGGAGAAGTGTGTATTCGTACGCACCGGTTAGCCATCCTGGGATACGTAGTGGAAAACGGGGTCATTGGCCCTGATCCCGACCGTATGCGCCCCCTTGCTGAACTTCCTTTGCCCGCTAGCGCAAAAGCACTGAGGAGATGCCTAGGCTTCTTCTCCTATTATGCGCAGTGGGTCCCCAACTACGACTTTTCCACTCACGCCAGAGGCCCAATTGGCCTTCAAGGCATTGAAACACGACATTGCGAAAGCCACGATGCACGCGGTGGACGAATCCATCCCTTTTCAGGTGGAAAGTGATGCATCTGATTTCGCCCTGGCCGCCACACTAAACCAGGCAGGCAGGCCCGTCGCGTTTTTTTCCCGCACCCTCCAAGGTCCCGAAATTCGGCATTCAGCGGTGGAAAAGGAGGCCCAGGCCATTGTGGAGGCCGTCAGACACTGGCGCCATTACCTGGCGGGGAAGCGGTTCACCCTGATCACGGACCAGCGGTCCGTGGCGTTTATGTTCAATAACACGCAGAGGGGCAAGATCAAGAACGACAAGATCTTGCGGTGGAGAATTGAGCTCTCCACCTATAATTACGATATCATGTATCGTCCAGAGAAACTCAATGAGCCCTCGGATGCCCTCTCGCGCGGAACATGCGCTACTATGCAGGAGGACCGCTTGAACACCCTCCATAATGACCTGTGCCATCCTGGGGTCACTCGGCTCTACCACTTCATCAAAGCCCGCAACCTGCCTTACTCGGTGGAGGACGTCAGGTCAGTGACAAGGAGCTGTCGGATTTGCGCGGAATGCAAACCGCACTTTTACCGACCTGACCGGGCACATTTGGTCAAGGCCACTCGCCCCTTCGAGAGGCTGAGTGTGGATTTTAAGGGCCCCCTTCCCTCAACAGATCGGAACGTGTACTTTCTTAACATCATAGACGAGTACACCCGGTTCCCGTTTGTTGTCCCCTGCGCGGACACGTCGACTGCCACGGTGATCAAGGCGTTCCGTGATCTTTTTACCCTGTTCGGGTACCCCAGCTATATACATAGCGACGGGCTCGTCGTTCATGAGTAATGACTTGAGGCAATTCCTGCTCTCATACGGGATTGCCTCTAGTAGGACCACGAGTTACAACCCTAGGGGCAATGGACAGGTGGAAAGAGAGAATGCTACAGTCTGGAAGGCTGTCCTATTGGCGCTGAAGTCCAAAGGCCTTCCAGTCTCCCATTGGCAGGAGGTCCTCCCAAATGCGCTTCACTCCATTCGCTCCCTCCTGTGTACGGCAACCAATGTTACTCCCCATGAGAGGATGTTCTCATTCCCTCGGAAGTCGTCCTCGGGGATATCTTTACCAGCCTGGTTGACGTACCCAGGACCCGTCCTTCTGCGGCGACATGTAAGGGCCCGCAAGTCCGACCCCTTGGTCGAACCGGTCCACCTCCTCCACGCCAACCCTCAGTATGCCTATGTGGCATATCCTGACGGGTGAGAGGACACAGTCTCGATCCAAGACCTGGCGCCCGCAGGGGACGTAGCAACTCCTGTCGCTCCCATACCCCCAGTGACGAATCCCTTATCCCTTATTTCTCCCCCGGACGTGGCGCGGTCAGCACCGGGACCAGTGCATAACAGTTGTACTCCACTGTACAGCTTGCCTGAGACCCGGAGATCGGCGCCATCGCAGAATGTACCGGGATCCCCTGCTCTACCGCTTCATCAGGGTCAACCGGCCCGTGAGTCCGCGAGAGGACAGCCGGACGCTGTTTTGGAGAGAACGCCACCGCAAGCACCTACTCCGGTGTCACCGCCGGTATTGAGGAGGTCACAACGACGGTGCGGTCCTCCAGACCGGCTGGACTTGTAATCTGTTGACTTTTTTTTATATATAGTCTGTTTTCGCACCCCGCCGGCCTTTGTTCTCAAAGGAGGGGTGAATGTGGTGAACCATCGTTGGTTCCCACTGTGGGGTTGTTCTAATGTTGTTGTTGGGCTAGGGTGTTCACACTGTGGGATTGTTCTAATGTTGTTGTTGAGCTAGGGTGTTCGCACTGTGGGGTTGTTCTAATGTTGTTGTTGGGCTAGGGTGTTCACACTGTGGGATTAATACACCTGTGGTTGTTGCTGTTGTGGCACATCCCAGTCGGGCTCCGCCTCCTGGGAGAGGTATAAGACCCCCTGCTCGGGCGGGACCTCGTCAGTCTGGGGTGGTGTACTTACGTTCTAGTAGTTCCATTGTTAGGCAATAAAAGCCTTCAGTTACCGAAGCCTTGTGTCTTGTGTTCGATTGACGTGCATCATCCAGACATCCCGAGACCTTCTGATTCCCCCCTTTCTTGCACCGGGGCACCTCAGGACCAGCGAGATGAACAGGATGGCGCAGAAACAGTGCCATCCGGAAGTCAGCTAGGGCCCTCAGGTCTCGCCACCCCCCCTTCTCAGGGGACAGTCGCCAAGGGCATCACAGGCAACAGGGCGTGAATCACAGCTGGCGCCTCCACCTCCGATGTGCATCCTGGGGTAGCACCTAGATGAAGCAGTAGACCACACAAAGTTAGAAAGTTGTAGGGTCACCAGTAGTCAGGGTTAGGTTCTGGTCAATGTTAAGAGCACAATTAAATGTTTTTTGCACCTCACAGCTGTGACTAATCCGTCTCTGATCCTCCCTCCACAGAGTTGAGTAAACCCCAATCTCATGCATCGAGGTGCAGACTGCTGTGCAATACTAGCCCCACAGCCAAACACTCTAGACCACCTGCTCTACTTTCTCCAGCATCCACCGGACCCTTGGTCAAACACCACCCCCGGTCATGCCCCACTCCCACCCCAGTCAAGCTCCCAACCCATTGCTCAACAAGCATGTGTTCCCAACCCATACTGTTACGTGGGCCCAGGAGCCAATGTGCATTCGGAGAACAAGAAGGGTTCCCATTCACTGCAGAGTACATGCAGTATGAGTATTTTTGTTAACCAGAGCACCCTTGCTTGGAGCATCAGCTGCCTGAACTGATGAGCCCTCAAGCAGCACATGGTGCACTCCACCCACTCCCCCCAAAAACCCCAGCACTCAGTCCAGTGACTCACCACACCCCACAGCCCGAACAATGGAACAGCTCAGTGGCTGCAGACAGCAGCCTGGCCAGCATTCAGTAAAGGACAACACCCCACCCCACAACTACTACAAGGAACGTCCCTGGGTCTGGGGACAGCACTTCCAGCTCTCCAGGGAGTGCCCCACAGCTCACAGAAAGTTTCCAGGCCCTGCCTCCAACCTCCGCTGCAGTCTGCGGGCTGCAGCTCCATAACACTTAACTCCTTACTCCTGTTCAACGCTGCCACGCCAGGCCCTGACTTTTATAGAGCTATTGTAAACCCCGCCAGCATGACGTCACACCAGAGTGGAGGGGGGAGCTAGTGGGGGTGGAGATTCTAGTTGCACACCCGCTAATTAGATGTTAAGGTATGTAAACGCATGCTAATGTCCGTTATGGTGATTTTCAGCGTGGATCCGTCGATGCCAAAAAACTTAGGCTGGGAGACGCGCGGAAACCTGGACGCCCAGCGCGAATTGGCTGCTACTCGAGTCTCCTGGTCCGCTGCGCTAAAAAATCAACACAGCGGGATGGGAGAATCACCCCCAGGATGTCTACACTGTCCGCAAAGAAATGCAGAACAGAGAGTTGTTTTGGTTTAGGAGTTGGCCCTCAAGACAAGTCCTGAGGAGCTGAGAAGATGGCAGAAGGTCACTGGCCCTGTGATTGAAAGGGTTAGGGTTCAGAAGAAGTCCTGGGAACCATTTATAGCTTGGTGTAGGGAGATTGGATCTTGATGAAATCCAGGGGCAGTGCCAGCCCAGTGAAGCTGGCTGGCTGTTAAAGAGCTGAAATTGCACCAGTAAGTAGAGGCTGGAGTGCAGACTTGGAAGTCCAGGGGAACAGGTTTCAAACCATGGGAGGTGTGTAGTTTGTTGGGGCAGTCTGAGGTGGAGCAGTTTTGAGTGTTTCCAGAAGCTTAATCTTTGACAGTGAAAAGTTTGGAGTTGCTCATGAGGGAGATGGAATTTCATCGAGATTGGTTGACTCAGTTTACTGGTGTCATGGGGGGGGGCGGTGGCTGAGAAATCTGTGGATCTGTCTTGGTCGCATCTGTTGTATTGTGGTGTATTTGATTACAGTTTGACTGTTAATTCATATGTACCTCATTTTAATCCTGAATGTTAATATAAGATAGATATTGTAAATTCTTTTTGACCTTGTATTGCAAAATTATATAATGGACCTCACCAAAGGTCTGGGGGTCGGGTCTCGGATCATAGCACCATGTTCTAAGCGGTCCTCTGACACTTTTACCAAAGTCCTCTCCCTGTATCTTTAATTTAGTCACGTAGCTCTGTTATACAGGCCTATGTCTATTAACCTGGACAGGCAACACCATAGACCTCTACATTTCTGGCCCACATGGTTTCTTCAATGGTGTCAGTGGGGAACGCTGCACAGACCACAGAGTTGCTTGCCTCAGGGGAATCGGCTTAAGTCAGTTTAGCACCACTGCACAAATTTCTCTCCCCTATGGTTGTTTGCATTTTTAAAGAAGTGAAATATTAGAATTGATTCCTTTGTAATTAATATTGCTGGAACAAAAATAAAACGTTCAAATCTTCAGCATTTCTTGAACTAATTATTTAGAACTCCATTTAAATTGTCTTTCAAAATCACAATTCTCATTTTGAACAGGAACTTTTAGCGAAGGTTGTTTAATTCAGGTGCCGGGTTGAGATATGTATTCATCTGCAATTTACGTGGATAAGATGAGCAGTTTTGTACCATTTGTTTAGTGTTCTAAATCCACCAGGGATTGAAGACAAATATTTTATTTTAGCCTTGGGCTAGATTCTGAAGCATGATTGGTTAAAACAAAGCCACATGTGGTCAAATGGTTTCCCACTGATTCACTACAAAGAGGAAACATCAATAAGGAATGGAACAACATTCCATATTGTCTGATGATCCCGCTGAATGTTGAAGCACTCACATAGAGGAATGACATTCCTTAAGCAGCACGTTACCTGGCAAAATCACTAATTTTGTAATTCTGTCACTCGCAATCTGACAATTGAAAACAAATTTCTGTGATACATAGGCATACGTATACACAAATGTATATGTGGGTATTTAGCTTTTTTAGCTTGCTAACTGCTGCTTTTGCAAAGCAACCAGACATTATAAGCTGAGTTTATCAATTAATTGCAACCAAACAAGATCTCGCAATCCTCATTTTTTTCATTTACATTTGTTATCATGCCTACTGTTGTTGGTCAGCATTTATCTGTTCATCGTAAATTGAACTTTTATTGTTTTATGCACTTCGTATTGATTTTAATGGTCTCAGCTGCTCTTTATTTCCCTTTCCCTATTTAAAGAATATTTCTTCTGTTCCAGCTGGATTACAGATGATCATGTTGCCTGGAGATTTGGCATGTAAGTATGGCTGACTTAACTCTGAGCTCATGGTACGTTTCAGGTCATCAACGTTCTCTTTTCGTCTAAAATGTGGAACTGAAAAAATCTAATAAGACGAGTTCGCCTCTGCTCTTAATGTACTCCGATTCCTCTTGATAACAAATATCATTAAGTGATTTTCCATTCTTGTCGTTGCACTCTTGTACGTCATTGTTTATCCATGTGGAAGTCATGCTTTGATATTTGAGTTTAGTGAAATAGTTTCCTCTAAGTGACGACACCCCTTAAATCCCGACTTGTAATCAATGTATATTCTCTATTCTGTAGGCTTCCTCTCAGAATGATTTTGAGCGAGGTTTAAGCTGTGCAGGAAATATATCAATGCATTATATGTTGAAAACAAGTGTTTTCAAGATTCCAAAGGTATTAAACCAGTATGAGTTGCTAGAAACCACCTGGAATTTACTAAAATCTTGCAGCATGGCAATGGCTGTGTCGGAATGCTTTTTTCCAGCGCAAAGCTCCAAAGTGACCAAAACCAATTTGTAAATGGGCTGTACATTCATGAGTCCCAGGAAGAAATGCCAAAAGGAGAACCCAGGCTCTGTATGAATTTTTCATACTTTCCAGGATGATGAGCACCCTCTGCACTTGCCAGAAGCATCTGAAATAGTCTGATCGGGACACCATTTCCTGAATCAAGCATGACATGGCTCTGCAAAAGATCCTCCCTGTGAAACTGACTACATCCCGAAGACTACAAAATGATCATATATATATAAACCACTGCTATATCATTCCACCTAGAAATTGCTATCCAAACAGCCATTGCTTGTAATTATTTTAATGGCTAAAAATACTGCATAGCTAATTACCACAGAGAACTCAGTCATTATACTTTCAACGTTGTATTTATTATCAGCATTGTGCTTTATTTCCTCATGCCCTATTTTAAGCTTCTTCATAGCATCCTCCTAATATCAGGAGTGACAGACTGGCTGGTTGCTCCTGCAGAAGTCGCTTCTCATGGAGCGCTTGTGGCAAGCTTCTCACTGAAAAATCATATGCTGATGACCAGCTTTTGACAGCCCTTCCATCGTTATTGACTGGCCCTCTGAGAGAATTTTTTTTCCGATGAGAACACTGAATACATAGGAGTGTAAGAGTACCATTTCTCTGCTTTCAAAACTGCTGCTATTACCTTACTCAAAGATGATCCAATGGTCCTCTATATTTGTAACCACCTTTTAAAGCACTCAAATGTGTTGTCTCTTCCTGGCATCACATGCATCTCTTCTAAAACTCGTTCAAATCCTTTTGATCAACCACACTTCTCACAATAATAGGACCTCCTTAATCATGAATGACGCCAATGTGACTGTGACCACAATACATTACACCTAATGTCCCTCTCTGCAGTTTTTGGTCTTGCCAGTATTACTATCCTGCTTCATTGCTTCATGTCTGTTGTGCTGTTCTGTGGAAAACCACTTCTACCTGTCTAAACACAATCAGTACATCTCTAATAATTGCTTCTGTGCCTGACCCCACACAATACCTTCCAGTTCTCAAGGATTTGGGCAGCACGGCGGCACAGTGGTTAGCGCTGCTGCTTCACAGCGCCAGGGACCCGGGTTCGATTCCTGGCTTGGGTCACTGTCCATGTGGAGTTTGCACATTCTCCCCGTGTCTGCGTGGGTTTTCTTCGGCTGCTCCAGTTTCCTCACACATTCCAAAAGACGTGCTGGTTGGGTGCATTTACCCGAACAGGCGCCAGAGTGTGGCGACTAGGGGAATTTCACAGTAACTTCATTGCAGTGTTAATGTAAGCCTTACTTGTGACTAATAAATTAAAAAAACAGTGGTTAGCATTGCTGCCTCACAGTGCCAGGGACCCCGGGTTCAGTTCCAGCCTCGGGTCACTGTCTGTGCAGAGTCTGCACATTCTCTCCGTGTCTGCATGGGTTTCCTTTGGGTGCTCCAGTTTCCTCCCACAGTGCAAAGATGTGCAGATTAGCTTGATTGGCTATGCTAAACTGTCCCTTAGTGTCAGGGGGACCAGCAGAGTTAAAACGTGAAGTTAGGGGGATAGGGCCTGGGTGGGATTGTGGTCGGTGCAGACTCGATAGGCCTCTGCACTGTAGGGATTCTATTCTATGGATTTATCCTTGCCCTCCTTTTCTTCCTCATCGACATGTCCCTCGATTGCATCACACCTCTCTTCCATTTCCTTAGCTCCACAAGAACCTATGTGCCAACTTCTTAAACTCTACCCCTACCCATACCTCTCGACTTCCCTCACCACCTTTAAATGTATTCTTAAAAAAACGTCTTTTCAAAGTAGCTTTTGGTCACGACTTCTCAATGTCTTACCCAGGCTTGGGATCTGCTTCTGCACTCCTTATTAGTTATTTTATTTGTCTATCACCTTTCTAAAGCGTGTTTTCTACATTACTGAGCACGTGAGTTATTATTAAAATGAGCTATGTACATATGATTTATTATAACAGTGTAGAGATTAGTTGCTATGGCAAAGACCTGTTTGTTTTAAGAGCAATTGAATGTCTCTGCATTAAGGAAATTGTGCTCTATATCTTGAAAGAGATTTCAAAACTGTGGCATTTATTTTTTTTTGCAGATGGTACATTCCATTGTTTGTTCTAATCTTTCTGATGATGTCCTGCTACCTTCACATTTTTTATGTGGCTAAACAGAGGGTAAGGATCCAGATTTGAAATTCCTGAAATATAATAAATTCTTGCAAAAAATCAATCCCCAACTTATATGTTTGTTTCTCTTTGAGTTTATTTTCTTCTATTTAGGGAACAAGTATAGTAATCATTCTTCATGCTGGTGCTTTTTTTAAATGACGGATGGTAAAGCTATCAATCATGTTAAATATCTCTCCGAGTGCCCGTTATGCTAATAATATGGTTATCATCTGAAACTATTTACTTTTGTTGCTTATTACTTTCTGGGATAACTTGTGGATTGCATCAGCTTCATGTGCATTTTCTATATGTACACTGTAAAATTGTGCTAATACTGCAATCAGGGGATAGGCCAGTAATTAAGAATGGACCTGGGAAATATTTGATTAAAAGCTGGGCATAGGTTAGTCTGGATGAAATAAAGGAGGAAGTAATTTGCATTTACATGGCACCTTATTATTTCTCCCAATAATGCCCCTGAGAGCTAGCTATTGAACAAATCGCTTTGAATGTCAGGCAATATTTAAATATGTAGCATGTAGCTTTTCCAATGCTCTGTTTTTAATACACCTGAAGATGTGACCATGAGTCTGTGAATCACTGTTCATTATTTTATTTTTAAATGACAGAATGCAACTGCAATGCA
This sequence comes from Mustelus asterias, assembly GCF_964213995.1. NCBI lineage: Eukaryota > Metazoa > Chordata > Chondrichthyes > Carcharhiniformes > Triakidae > Mustelus > Mustelus asterias. Next base: position 47,404,888 of record NC_135817.1, read on the forward strand.
CTATTTTCTTAGAATTTTGGTTTTTCTGACCTTGTGATGGGTTTGTTCTTGGGGTGGCATGGTGGCACAGTGGTTAGCACTGCTGCCTCACAGCAGCAGGGACCCGGTTTCAATTCCGGCCTTGGATGACTGTATGGGTGGATTTTGCACATTCTCCCCGTGTCTTCGTGGGTTTCCTCCGGGTGCCCTGGTTTCCTCCCACAGTCCAAAGATGCGCAGGTTAGGTGGATTGGCCATGCTAAATTGCCAAGTATCCCAAGGTGTGTAAGTTAGGGTGATTAGTGGGGTAAATATGTGCAATACAGGGATAGGGCCTAGATGTAAGATACTTGGTTAGACAGTTGTTGCAGATACGATGGGCCGAGTGGCTTCCTTCTGCCCTGTAGGGATTCTATGATTCTGTTCTATGATTCTAAGATATTCAGAGCACTAATATACAAAATAGGAGCAGCAGTAGATCATGCTCCCCCCCCTCTGGCCTGCTGTAATGTTCAGTAAGATCATGCTGATCTTCAGCCTCAATTTGCTGTGTCCCCATATAGTTGATTCCCTAGGTGTCCAAAGGTTTATATATTTCAGCCGTAAATGTGCTTGATGATTGAGCTTTCTCAGCCCTCTGAGGTAGAGAATTCCAAATATTCGCAGCACTGTGAGTAAAGAAATTTCTTCTCATCTCAGTCCCAAATGGCCAAACCCATTATCCTGAGACTATTCTCCCGAGTTCAAGTCTCTCCTGTCGTGGAAAGTGCCTCTCGGCATCTAACTTGACAAACCTCTCAAAGTCATAGGTTTCAGTGAGACCACCTCTCAATCTTACAAACTCTAGAAAATATGGACCCATTTTACTCAATCTCTTCTCATTCCTCTCACCCCAGGAATCAATCTAGTGACCGTTCATTGCATTCCCCCTAAGATAAGTATATCCTGCCTTTGGTATGGAGACCAGAGCCATACACAAGACGTAATGTGGGGTCTCATCAAAACTCTGCACAACTGCAGCAAGACTTTCTTCTCCCTGTGCTCCAATTCACTGGCAATAGAGGTCAACATAACCATTTGCCTTCCTAATTGCTCACTGTATCTGCATGTTAACTTTCTATGTTATGTATAAGGACATTCAACTGTTCCGAACACTAAAGTTAAATGGTTTCTCACTATTCAAAACATATTGTGTTTTCTTCCTAGTGAAATGACTGACTTCACATTTTCCCAGATTTTACACCATCCGCCTCCTTCTTGCCCACTCACTTAAACTATCTACATCCCTTTGCAGGATTTTTGTGTGTTGCTCACAGCTTACTTTCCCAGCAAACTTGGCTATATTACACTCAGTCCCTTCATCTAAGTCATTAATATAGATCATGAAACATTGATGCCCTTGCACTAATCCTTGGGACACGCCTCTAATAACAGCTTACTGACCTGGAGATGACCCATTTTTTTCTCCGATTCTCTTGTTTTCTGCCCTTTCGTCAATCCTCTATCCATGTTAATATATTACCCCCAACTCCACGAGCCCTTATCTTGTGCAACAACCTTTTATGTGACATCACATTGAATGCCTTTTGAAAATCCAAATGTACAACATATACTCATTACCTACTTTGCTAATTACATCCGCAAAAAGGTCTTAGATTTGTGAAACACGGTTTCCTTTTCAAAAAAGCCATGGTTGTACATAACCTAAAGGTTGGCACTGCAATGCAGTACTGAGATAATGCTGCACTGTTGAAGGTGCATCTTTCAGATAAAGTATTTAAACTATCTGTCCTGCCAGCTGGGTGCAGAAGGTCCCATGGCACTATATTGAAGAAGAGTCTGGGAGTTATGCCAGTGAGCCTGGCCAATATTTATCCTGCAATCAACATTGCAAAAACAGAGTATCTACTCAATATCACAACGCTGTTTGTAGATCTTGTTGTGTATAAATTGGCTGCTGTATTTCCTACATTATCAAAGTGACTATACTTCAAAAGTACTTTGTTGGCTGTAGTGTTTGGGATGACTTGTAGTCATGAAAGGCAATTTAGTTCTTTCTTTAATCATGTTATGATTTTCTAAGTACCGTTACCACTTCTTTAATAATGGCTTCCAGTGTTTTCCAGATGACAAATGCCAGCTTCACAGCCCAATCTATTGCCCTAAAATCCACTGAGACCACTCCTGAATGTAGGAAATTTTGGAAGATCACAGCCTGTGCATTCACTAACTCTGTAGCCACCTCGTTGAAAATATTGGAGTGTAGGCCAGAAGATCCAGGGAATTTATCAACTTTCAATCCCATTAATTTCTTTAGTACTTTTCCTTCACTCATATTAATTATGTTCCTCACTTTCATTAGATATTTGGTTCCCCAACTTTTCAGATTTGTGTTTAGTGAAGAGATTCATAAATATTTGATTATTTGTTAGCACATTTTATTTTAGTCCAGCTTGCTGAGGTGGACGCCTGCAGCATTTTTAGCTGGGGCCACTGGTCCACATGTCCCATAAAATCCAGCCCATGGTGTATGTTTTCTGACGCCATATAATTGTATGCAAGTCATGTATTGTTAATTTTTTCAAGATTCACTTCATCTCTCTCTCTCTCTCTCTCCCCCTGCCCCCCCCCCCCCCACCTCCATCTTCCACCTCCATTAATACACCCTATCAGACTGTAACTATAGTACCATCACACTTAATCCAGTGCTGCACCAAAAATAATTGATGGCTCTGGAGTAATGATTTTTTTTTCTAATTGCTGGACAGGCACAGCCCTAATGGAAGGGGCCGGCCACTGTGTGAGTTTCCGTCATCTACAGGATCAATAAAACTAACAGTCCTGGACTGGGGAGCTCGTGCATTTTCCTGAAAGTCTTTTTGCAATAATAGATAGCCTGGGGTTGCATAAGCTGGTGTCTCCTGCTGAGTCAACACTCAGACATCCTACCCACCAGTATAGCCTGCTTAACTTCCACAAAAAACCTTGCAAGATCAGTGTTTTGTTTGTGTCTATTTCAATGTTGCCATTTTACTGCTAACGGTATAATATCCATTTTAAACAGTTAAGCATTTTATAAATAAAGAATAGCTCTATTATATTTTTATCGCAGATGGTCCAGTGCCACGCAAGGCTGATTGAAATATGTACTAAATACTGTTTTTTTCCTGAGGATGCTTGGCTATTTTGATTTAATTATAAATACTTGTTTATTATAGTGCATCTTGCTCTATTTGTAATGCTCGATTCTGAATCTACAAACCCGTGTTTAGCCAGATGCATGTGAAAACACAGTCAAGTTCACAGTGAAAAGTCAAGATTTTTCAGACAGTCAGAGTTAAAATAGGTAATCATTATAAACCAATTTTAAGTAAGTGCAGTCACTTGACTTGTGTCTGAATAAATTTATATCTCTTGTCATTTGAGTACAGAATTTGAAGATAATATAGATATTTCAAATCTTTCAGAATGTTTTTAAGGTAAAAAATAATATTTAAATATGGGCATAAGGCAGTGAAGTCAGTGCACATTCGATGGGCCGAATGGCCTCTTCCTGCACTGTAAAGATTCTGTAAATATTTTGATATTTTCTTTGATCATTGTCGTATTGTGTGAGACTTAAAGGCAAGGGCAGTGTTTTAACTACCAGCACTATTAATCAAATATAAATAGTTGTAGTCGTCTATTATTTATTTGCAATCACTATCCTCATTTTTTTCTTTAGGGTAAGTGTTAACTTTGACTGAAAATTTATCAACTCTGAAATGTTTGTGTTTATTTATTTTGTTCTTTCCAAAAAATCCAGTTTTCCATTAGAAATGCATTAAGGTTGTGTTCTGTCTGTACTTCTTAAATAACATTGTAAGAAGATAAATTTGGTGCGCTGCATTTGAATTCTCTCTGATTAGATTTAATTGATTTTTTGATTCGCTAAGATGTTGCAGGTTGAGTTGGGCAGCCTCTGAAAATGGGCATAGGAATCGCGATGCATAATTATCCCACTCCAGTTGCTTGGAACGTAGGCAGGATGCCAATTTTGTGCTCCTTTCTAGTTTGCATGATTGCTGCATGCAGCCAACGCTAAATGCAATATTGAGTGGCTGCACGTCTCTACAGAGGACCCAACGTTGTGCAAGACTGGTATCACTCACAACCAGCCTGTACCTCTTAATGGGGAGCAGATACTGGAACTGTGTGTGGACAAGAGTCAAATAATGAGACCACAAGAGTGAGGGTGTGCTCCAGGATTCTTTCATGCTGCACTGGATGCTTTGATTGAGGAAGTGGAGAGACGTAGAGATACATTAGAGATGTGATCTATCCACAGGGACTAGGAGGCCCTCCAGACAAACTTTGCGAAGGCCAGATAGCTGTGGTAATCGATGCTTGCAATCCAAACCTGAGGACCTGAATGCAGTGCCACAAAAAGTTCAACAACATCACATGTATGGTCAATGTAAATGAATTGATCTTCAAATGTCATATTCCACCAACTACACCGCTAGCCTTACACATTGCCCAATGCACCACACTCCTATCCCTCACTCTTAATTGATCTCTCCCAATCACAACTCATACCTGTTGTGTATGTGGTGTCTGTCGCTTTAAGACAGCACAGCAGAAGAGGGTTACCTGACTTGAAGGACCAATGGGAACTGAGTGTAAGTGATCACCCTACAGGGTGAAATTCTCTCTCAGGCAGAGTCATTAGGTAAACCCACAGTGTGGTTACGGAGGGAGCTCCAGGATTTTGACCCAGTGGCAGTGAAAGAACAGCAATATATTTTCAGGTCTGGATGGAGGTGGTGGCTTCGAGTGGAATTTCCAGGTGGTGATTTTCCTATGTATCTGCTGCCCTTGTCCTTCAATGTTGTAGTGATTGTGGGTTTGGAAGGTGCTGTCTAAGAGTCTTTGATGAGTTCCTGCAGTGCATCTTGTAGATTGACATACTGCTGCCACTGTACATTTGGTGCAGGAGGGAGTAATATTTGTGAATGGGGTGCCAATCAAGGGGCTGAGTTTTCCTGGATGGTGTCAAGCTTCTTGAGTGTTGTTGGAGCTGCACTCACCCAGGCAAATGGAGAGTATTCCATCACACGCCTGACTTGTGTCTTGTAGATGGCCAGGCTTTGGAGAGTCAAAAAGTGAGTTACTCGCCATAGGATTCCTAGCCTCAGATCTGCCCTTGTCGCCACAGTATTTATATAACTAGTCCAGTTCAGTTTCTGGTCAGATGTTGATAGAGGGAATTCAGCGATGATAATGCCATTGAATGTCAAGGGATGATGTTCAGATTTTCTCTTGTTAGAGATGGTCATTTGCTGGCAATTGTGTGGCGCAAATGTTTCTTGCCAACCCAAGTCTGAATATTGCCCAGTTCTTGCTACATTTGAACATGGACTGTCTCAGTATCTGAGAGGTCACGAATGATGCTGAACATCGTGCAGTTGTGTTTAGGACACTTCCCTGAGAAACCCCTGCTGTGATGTCCTGGAGCTGAGACCTCCGACAACCACAGCCAACTTCCTTTGTGCTAGGTATGACTCCAACCAGGGGAGAGCTTTCCCCCTGATTCCCATTGACTCCAATCTTGCTCAGACTCCTTGATGCCATACTTGGTCAAATGCTGCCTTGATGTTAAGAGTCGTCACTCTTGCCTCACCTCTGGAGTTATGTCAAGGGCCGTCACTCTCACTTCATCTCTGGAGTTCTGCTCTTTTGCCCATGTTTGAACCAGTGCTGAAATGAGGTCAGGAGCTAAATGATCTTGAGCAAACCCAAACTGAGTGTCAGCGAGCAGGTTATTACTAAGCAATTGCCCCTTGATAACACTGTTGATGACCCTTCCTGTTACTTCACTGATGAGCAAGTGTTGGCTGATGGGGAGGTGATTGGCCAGTTTGGATTTGTGCTGCATTTTGTGTGCAGGACATAGTTAGGCAATTTTCCACATTGCCGGTAGATGCAAGTATTGTAGCTGTACTGGAACAGCTTGGCTAGGGGAGCGGCAAGTTCTAGAGCACAAGTCTTCAGTATTATTGCTGGTATATCGATAGGGCCCATCGCCTTTGCAGTAACCAGTGCCTGCAGCCATTTCTTGATATCACTGGGAGTGAATCGAATTGGCTGAAAACTGGCATCTGTGATGTTGGGGACCTGCAGAGAAGATTGAAATGGATCATCCACTCTGCACTTCTGGCTGAAGATTGTTGCCAGCAGGCCAGCCTTATCTTTTGCACTAATATGCTGGGCATCCCCATCATTGAGGATGCAGATATTTGTGGAGTCAGTGAGTTCAATTATACATCACCATTCACGACTGAATGTGAAATTCAAGACTGCAGAGCTCAGATCCGATCTGTTGGTTGTGGGATCATTTAGCTCTACCTATCACATGTTGCTTACACAGTCTGGTACATAGGAAGTCCTGAGTTGCAGCCTCACCGGGTTGACACTTCATTTTTGGGCATACCTGGTGCTGCTCCTGGTATTCCCTTCTGCACTCTTTATTGAACCAGGGTTGATGATCCCTTGGCTTGGTGGGGGATATGCTAGGCCATGAGGTTACCGATTGTAGTTGAGTACAATGCTGCTACTGATGGCCCACAATGCCTCATGGATGCCCAGTTTTGAGCTATTAGATCTGTTCAAACTCTATCCCATTTAGCACGGTGATAGTGCCATACAACACGATGGATGGGCATCTTCAATGAGCAGGGATGGTGAAGGTGGTGTCTGGGACATTATCTGTAACGTATGATTCTGTGAGTATGACTATGTCATGCTGTTGCTTGATATGTCTGTGGGACAGCTCTCCCAATTTTGGCAAGCCTCCAGATGTTAGTAAAGAGGACGTTGCGTTGTTGACAGGGTTGAACCTGCTGTTGTCATTTCCAGTGCCTAAGTCAATGCTGGGTGATCATTCGGTCTCATTCCTTATAGGCTTTCTAACAGTTTGATACAGCTGAGTGGCTTGCTAAGCCATTTCAGAGGCAGTTAAGAGTCAACCACATTGCTGTGGGCCTTGAGTCACATGTAGACCAGAACCAGACTGATTCCTGGGATGTCAGGACTGATGTATGAGGAGAGATTGAGTCGGTTAGGATAATATTCATTAGAGTTCAGAAGAATGAAGGGGGGATCTTATAGAAACCTATAAAATTCGAACAGGTCTAGAAAGGGTAGATGCAGGAAGGATGTTCCCGATGATGGGAGAGTCCAGGACTAGGGGTCATAGTCTAAGGACATGGGATAAACCTTTAAAGACTGAGATGAGGAAAAATGTCCTCACCCTGAGAGTGGAAGCCTGTGGAATTCACTAACACAGAAAGCAGTTGAGACCAAAACATTGCATGCTTTCAAGAAAGAGTTAGATATAGCTCTTGGGGCAAAGGGGATCAAAACATATGGGGGGGAAGGTGGGATCAGGCTATTGAGTTGGATGATCAGCCATGATAATGAATGACGGAGATGCTCAAAGGGCCGAATGGCCTATTCCTGCTCTGATTTTCTATCTAACAGTAAAGGATGGCAGATTTCTTTTCCTAAAGGGCATTAATGAATCAGGTGGGTTTTTATGACAATTGACAATGGTTATATGGTCATCATTAGAATTTTAATTTCAGATATTTTTATTGATTCAATTCACATTCTGCCACCTGCCATGGTGGGTTTTAATCCCAGGTCCCCAGAACATTAACCTGATTCTTTGGGTTACTAGTCCACTGACAATACCATTACATCACCACATTAGGGGGAATTTTCCCGGGAATCGTAGAGGGCGGGGGGGGGGCATACCATGCAAAGGTCCATTGGCCTCGGGCGGGATTGTCCGGTTTTGAGGTGAGCCCGGCTGGAAAATCCCACCCATTGTTCCTGACTGAGATTCAGGTTGGAGAATTGTTCCCAGAAAACCCTGGATGGGTATGGCCTCCTGCTGAGAGTCCATATTCCCCCCCCCCCCCCCCCACCTTCTGCTCCTCTTGCTCCCACTTCTGGTAGTTTGGTCTGCTCTGTGTTGTCGCTGCTCATTTGACCTGATATGCTGTAGTTCACGGGGAATGATTACTACTTCACCCATTTCTAGCAGCTAATACTTTCTGCAGAATTGTCCAAATCAGAGCCAAGTCTGTATGTGCTGCACCACTCCCTGTAGACCTCAGCAACCTTTAAGAATTCTAGAAACCATCAAATACTTACACAATTGCACAGACAACCAAATCAGCAATCGGCAACTAACCTGAAAGTAGCAATGAATCTCCACATATCTTCAGTGGACGCAACACATGTGCATGCCAATATATTCACCAAAGTGGAGTCTGGTGCGGTTCACAACGTAAGTGTGCACACATCCCACTGGTGTCAATTTGAAGATAAAAATGACACTCGTTGGGTGGGATTTTGGCCACGCTTGCCTCGAAACCAGAAAATCCCACCCGAGGTCAACGGACCTTTGCATGGTCTGGCGCCCCCGCCCACTACGATCCCCGTGGCGGGCGGGATGGGAAAATTCACCCCACCTTGGAGTTGAATCAGCAGACACTAAGGAGCTAAATCTTGTGGCAATTGTTTTCCATTTCTAAATCCGTGTTCTGCCATTTTTTTCACACAGGTTTTAACTTGGTCTGGGCCATACGATCCCGAACGAGAAAGAAGCAAGGTACGGTTCAGATGAGACTACAACTTAGACTCAAATAAACCCTTGTAAATTAGTGGTTAAGAAAGCTCTCCATCTTCCAGTATTGTGGGGACAGATTTAATAGAAACATTTAAAGCGAGTTCGTGGCTAAGTGAGTTAGACACTGACCTTTCACCACTGATGCTAGGCTTAAAGCCAATCCAGACAAATAGTAACTTTTCAATCTGCCATGCTAAATGAAATTTGTTATTTTTATTTATTCTTGGAATATGGGCATTATAAGCGACTCTATTTGTCCCATACTGTGTGTGTTAGATCAATGTTGTGGATTATGATGATGCAGTTTCAGACCATGAATGAAGAATACACATGAAAGTTGCTGTGTAGATTGAGTAAGTTATGTTTAGTTATAAAAAAAAATTAGCACTGTACGGTTCTGGCAGTACGGCTGTAACTTGTAGCTGGTACAGATGTACAAGTACCCATACCATAATTTTATTTTAGATAGCAAAACTGCAAACTCAAATTATTTTTAATCGAGAAGTAACATCTGTGCGACGCGGTGACACAGTGGTTAGCACTGCTGCCTCAGAACCAGGGACCTGGGTTCAATTCCAGCCTCACGTGACTGTGTGGAGTTTGCATATTCTCTCTGTGTCTGCGTGGACTTCCTCCGGGTGCTCTGGTTTCTACCCACACTCCAAAGATGTGCAGGTTAGGTTGATTGGCCATGCTAAATTGTCCCTTAGTGTCAGGGTAAATATGTGGGTTACGGGGATAGGGCCTGGGTGGGATTGTTGTCAGTGCAGACACGATGGGCTAAATGGTCTCCTTTTGGGATTCTATGATCTATTCTTCAATCCCAGATATAAAAGTCCATTTTTGTGAGGTTTTGCTTGAAATAAAAAAGAATGAAACCTCCTCTGAATATTAAAATTTGTTCATGTTATCTGGATTTGAATCGAATTCCAAGGACGAATGAACTGATTTGTTATGAGTAAGGTGAGGCAACTCCATTGCTGTTTTCTGGGAAACATCAAAGGTTGAAGGACTTGAATGTGCTGCATATTGTGTGTGCTGATAGCAGGGAGTGTGAGCATCTAGTATTCCTGCAGGACTGATAGGTGAATGCTGCCCCTCACTGGCTGACAGTAAAACTACAGAAGGTTTTGTCATCAAATGTCTTGCATCTCGTTTTCAGGAATAATTAACCGAGTGCAAAATAATCCTGTTCATTATAGATTTTCACTTTTAGCCGATTCCCAACACAATGGTTCTTTTGAAGGAAACTTCCAATATTTAGATATTGACCAACAAGGACACAGCATGATTTTTAGTTTGATCGGATGGTGGATACTAGGATTGTTTGTATTTTGACCAAGGCTGGTTCATTAGCTGAGGTGTTCTTGATGCATATTATGGTCAAAATATTATCTTGATTTTATAGATTATATAAAGAATAATGAATGATTTTTAATGTGTATCAGAAATTAGCATATTTTTATTTTAATAAAAGCCAGTAGACACTGCAGTGCAGTTAGTCTTCTGACATACGTCACTTATTTTGTATTCTAACAAGGCATCTCTATGGGGTGGCAATGGCCTAGTGGTATTATACCAGATTATTAATCCAGAAACTCAGCTAATGTTCTGGGAATTTGAGCTCAATAAAAAATATCTGGAACTACGAATCTACTGATGACCATGAAACAATTATCAGAAAAACCCATCTGGTTAACTAATTCCTTTAGGGAAGGAAATCTGCCATCCTTACCTGGTCTGGCCTACATGTGCCTCCAGAGCCACAGCAATGTGGTTGACTCTCAGCTGCCCTCTGAACAAGGGCAACTAGGGATGGGCAATAAATGCTGATGTGGAGATGCCGGCGTTGGACTGGGGTAAGCACAGTAAGAAGTCTCACAGCACCAGGTTAAAGTCCAACAGGTTTATTTGGTAACAAATACCATAAACTTTCGGAGCACAGCTCCTTCGTCAGATGGCCGAAAGCTTATGGTATTTGCTACCAAATAAACCTGTTGGACTTTAACCTGGTGTTGTGAGACTTCTTACGATAAATGCTGGCCAGCCAGCGACGCCCATGTCCCACAAATTAATTTTTAAAAATAATAAACCATGGGCTTTTATGCAGGGTTGTTTTCAGATTTTTAAATACTATCATCTAATCTTGATAAAATAATTAACTCTTATATGCAGCGAGTATTTCAGTCTTAACACACTGATGCACTGCTGCTAAGGTTTGCAGAATCAAGCAGCCCAAAAGGCTTTTTGATGTGCTTCATAACTGCTGCACAGTCATAGCAGGTTCTCTCCGAGTTATTGCAGTTGCACACATTAATAATTTAGCTTCTAATACAAGGATTAATTTACTTGTAGCCAGATGCCTTGTGAACTCTGGATATAATTAGTTTAAAACAAGACTGCAGCTTTGCTCTCTCATTTTTAATGATGAGTTTTCTACTGGACTTGCTGTGCTGATAAATTATTTTTGTGAGAAACGACTGAAAACTGGTGGAACCAAATGTGTTCAGAAATTATGTTTTTTTTCTCTCAATGTAGATTTTATTAACTCTGGAAATCAAGCCACTTAAGTGGTACCCATCTGTATACCTGGCGGTGTCTCTTTTTCCTCTCATTAACAGGTGAGTGAAAATAATTGTTGCCATTGCTGCTGCTTTTGGTACTTAAGAGGGCTACAGTAATTATGGCTTATGATCATTATCACTAAAGAAGCAGTGTTAGGTAAGTTAATGGGGCTAAAGGTAGACAAGTCTCCTGGCCCTGATGGAATGCATCCCAGGATACTAAAAGAGATGGCGGGGGAAATAGCAAATGCACTAGTGGTAATTTACCAAGGTTCGCTGGACTCTAGGGTGGTTCCAGCAGATTGGAAAACAGCAAACGTGACGCCACTGTTTAAAAAAGGAGGTAGACAAAAGGCAGGTAACTATAGGCCAGTTAGCTTAACTTCTATAGTGGGGAAAATGCTTGAATCTATCATCAAGGAAGAAATAGCGAGACTTCTGGATATAAATTGTCCCATTGGGAAGACACAGCATGGGTTCATGAACGGCAGGTCATGTTTAACTAATTTAGTGGAATTCTTTGAGGACATTACGAGCGCGGTGGTCAACGGGGAACCGGTAGGTGTGGTGTATCTGGATTTCCAGAAGGCACTTGACAAGGTGCTGCACAAAAGGTTTCTGCATAAGGTAAAGGTGCACGGTGTTATGGGTAATGTATTAGCATGGAAAGAGGATTGGTTAACTAATAGAAAGCAGAGAGTGAGGATAAATGGGTGTTTTCTGGTTGGCGATCAGTAACTAGTGGTGTGCCTCAGGAATCAATGTTGAGACTACAATTGCTTACAATTTACAACGATGATTTGGAGTTGGGGACCAAGTGTAGTGTGTCAAAGTTCGCAGATGACACTAAGATGAGTGGCAGAGCAATGTGTGCAGAGGACGCTGAACATCTGCAAAGGGATATAGATAGTCTAAGTGAGTGCGCAAGGTTCTGGCGGATGGAGTACAATGTTGGTAAATGCAAGGTCATCCATTTTGGCAACAATAACAGCAAAATGGACTATTGTTTAAATGGTGAAAAATCGCAGCATGCTGCTGTGCAGCGGGACCTGGGTGTCCTTGTGCATGAATCACAAAAAGTTGATTTGCAGGTGCAGCAGATAATTAAGAAGGCAAATGGAATTCTGTCCTTCATTGCTAGAGGGATGGAGTTTAAAAACAAGGAGGTTATGTTGCAGCTGTAGCTGTCTAGTTGGTAACTCCTATGGTGATATTTTTTTTGTTTCTGCTGTATAATTTTAAAACGCAACAGTTTTCTGGGATGGTTTTATGTTCTTTCAGAAGCTGTTCTGTTTGATGGACTTGTCAAAGTCAGCAAGTTTTCCTCTTTCACAGCTCTAGGCCACGCCTGAAGTACTGTGTACTGTTTTGGTCTCCTTACTTGAGATAGGATATGCTGGCACTGGAGGGGGTGCAGTGGAGATTCACTAGTTTGATTGTGGAATTGAGGGGGTTGGCTTATGAGGAGCGACTGAGTAGACTGGGACTACACTCATTGGAATTTAGAAGAATGAGGGGGGATCTTATAGAAACATAAGATTATGAAGGGAATAGATAAGTTAGTTGCAGGAAGGTTCCACTGGTGAGTGAAACTGGAACTAGGGGCATAGCCTCAAAATGAGCAGGAGAAGATTTAGGACTGAGTTGAGGAGCAACTTCTTCACCTAAATATGTTGTGAGTCTGTGGAATTCTCTGCCCAGTGAAGCAGTTGAGGCTACCTCGTTGAATGTTTTTAAGACAAAGATAGATACATTTTTGAACAGTAAAGGAATTAAGGGTTAGGGTAAGCAGGCGGTTAAGTGGAGCTGAATCCACGAAAAGATCAGCCATGACCTTATTGAATGGCAGAGCAGGCCCGAGGGGCGAAATGGCCTACTCCTGCTCCTGGTTCTTATGTTCTTATTACTGTGGCCAAGTAGCATGACTACTAGATGATTACTGTCAGATTAAAGATGAGTCATTCTTTATCTTCTGAGGGTGGAGTCAAAAATAGCACTCTAATTTTCCGATTTAAGAGGATTCCATCTAATGCGGTGGTAGGTACTTTGTTCAAAAATGGCAACGTAGCAAAATGTATCCTTAGTTGCATCAATTAGTATTCTGTTCTGCCCAGCCTTCCTCCAGGCTAGCTGCTAACTCATATGGTGATATTTTTTTGTTGCTGCTGTATAATTTTAAAACGCAACAGTTTTCTGAAGTGCTTTTATGTTCTTTCAGAAGCGATTCTGTTTGATGGACTTGCCAAATTCAGCAAGTTTTCCTCTTTTGCTTCTGGAACCGGAATTTAAACACAGTCCTGAAAAATAGGATAACCCCCAACTCCCACCTCACTTTGTAGATTGTAAAAAGCCAGGGTTTTGGGGAATTTCCGTTTGCAAAATAACCTCTATCGGTTAAGATAAAAATCTGATCAAGTCCATGAAATATAGGAAAGTACAGTTGGACGTTTTAGAAAAAGTCCATGATTTAGTCCCTGCTTGATCATCTTTCTCTTCTTCCCCGCGCCCACGAAAAAGAAACATTCGGAGCAATAAAAAAAAACTTAGCATTGAAAATTTAAACATCAGCCTTGGAGGGCCTAATATTATCTTTGTGTAAGTGAATGGGTTTTTAGGGAGTCAAAATCTTGTCTGAAGTGGACTCCAAACTTTGGATTCTGAGAATCTGAATCAGAGCATACGTTGTGAGGAATAAAAGCCCAAATAGAAACTGTTTTAATCTCGCATCCAATCAAGACCTCGAGAGACAGTGAATTTTAAAAACTCACAAATGCACCATGAAAAAAAACACGTGCTAAGGAATAAATGACGAACAAAGCATTTCATCAATTAGGAGAAGGTAACAGGCACTAATAAGCGTTTTCAATAACCATTTCTTTCTTGTTCGCCTCTTCCTTTCTTTCATTTTCTCCTAATTCAGATTCTTTTATTTCGCCATTCTTTTCTTCTCTGCTTATTTTATGCTCCTTTTCTCTCTCCCCACATCCTTCATTATGTCTCCCACAGTCCTGCTTTTTGCTTTCCCTATCTCTATGAAGTCTCTCTCTCTTGCAGTGTCCATTCGTTGTATCAGGGTAAATTTTCAGATGGCATTTAATCTCAATGGACCTGTGGCTCACATTTCCAGTGAGACCACAATAAGGGCAGAGCTCATGTTAAAAAAAAAACTGATGAGAGTTTAGTTTTAATAGCCCCAACAAGGAGCCGCTTTCAGTGTTCTAATGCTGTAACTCTGCCAGAACTAGGCAGGGATCCCATCCCTCTCGGGAACACAGAGAAAGATCATTAGAGATACATATGTGTGGCGAGACCAAGCTTATCATGTTGTCAAAAGCCAGCAGCAGTTTAGACTGGGGACCATGGCCTGGACTTCTGAAGATTTACGGTCACATTTATTTCTATTGTTTCTAAAGTACCTCTTCACACACAATCGCTCTCAATGCTGCAGATGCCCACACGTGAAAGACAAATTAGGGAAGCTCTCCTGATCATGGAAAGCAATCAGGGACAGCGATAGATATTTCCAGTGAATACATCTCAACAGTTATCCTGGCAAATGCTCCAGTGTAAAGGGACCAATGTGTTGATCACAGAATCATAGAATCCTATAGTGCAGAAGGAGGCCATTCAGCCCATCGAGTCTGCACCGACCACAAACCCACCCAGGCCCTACCCTCATCACCCCATGCATTTACCCTAACTAATCCCCCTGACACTAAGGGGCAATTTAGCATGGCCAATCCACTTAACCCGCACATCTTTGGACTATGGGAGGAAACCGGAGCCCTGGGAGGAAACCCACACAGACACAGGGAGAATGTGCAAACTCCACACAGACAGTGACCCAAACCAGGAATCAAACCTAGGTCCCTGCCATTGTGAGGCAGCAGTGCTAGCCACTGTGCCACCGTGCTGCCCTTTTTAAAGACCAGATGGTCCATTTGAATCATAGAATCCCTACAGTGCAGAAGGAGACCATTTGACCCATCCTGCACCACCAAAAAACCCACACAGGCCCTATCCCCTCAGCCCCACATATTTACCCTGCTAATCCCACTGACACTAAGGGACAATTTATCATGGCCAATCCACCTAACCTGCACATCTAAAGAGTGTTGATGGCAGTTTAGAATCATAGAATCCATACAGTGCAGAAAGAGGCCATTCGGTCCATCGAACATCACCAACATTCTGACAGAGCATCTTACCCAGGCCCTCTACCCCACCCTACCCCACCCCTGTAATCCCACACACCTACCATGGCTCATCCACCTAACCTACACATCTCGGGACATTAAGGGGCAATTTAGCATGGCCAATTCACCTAACCTGCACATCTTTGGACTGTGGGAGGAAACTGGAGCACCCGGAGGAAATCCATGCAGACACGGGGAGAAGGTGCAAACTCCACACAGACTCCCAAGGCCGGAATTGAACCCAGGTCCCTGGTGCTGTGAGGCAGTAGCGTTGACCATTGTGCAGCCGGGTGCCAGAATGTGGATGCTCCCTTTGAGTTATTGTTGGCAGTTAAAGAGCTCAGCCATTTGGGACATGCATACTGCATGGTGCAAGAACAACAATCATAAAACCTAGCATGTCACCAATAAAAGGGGAGTCCCATGACAGAGAGAGAGAGAGAGAACCCAGGAGGAGATTCCAGTGAGTAGTCCCAGACAGGGAGACCACCGGGGAACGAACCGCCAGGAGGAAAGATCACTGGACATGTTGGGACGCAGAAGGAAAGGCTCCAGGCAGGAAAAATGCTGCTGTTACTATGGGTACAGATGCAGCAGGTAATTAGCAAAATTAACAGAATGGTGTCATTTGTTGCAAGGGGAATTGAATACAGGAGTTGAGGAGGTTATGCTTCAGGGGCATTAGTGAGACCACATCTGGTGTCAGATGTGCAGTATTGGTCTCCTTATTTAAGTAATAGTAAGTAGTCTCACAACACTAAGTTAAAGTCCAACAGGTTTATTTGGTAGCACGAGCTTTCAGAACGTTGCCCCTTCATCAGGTGATTTAAGGAAAGATGTAAATGCATTGAAAACAATTCGGAGAAGGTTTACTAGTTTGAAAGGTAGAATGGGCATGTTGTCTTATGAGGAAAGGCTGGACAAACTAGGATTGTATCTGCTGGAGTTTAGAAGAGTAAGAAGCGACATGACTGAGACACATAAGATCCTGGATGACTTGTCAGGGTGGAAATGGAGAGGACATTTCCCCTTGTGGATGAATCTAGAACTAGGGGCTACAGTTTAAAAATAAGAGGTGGCCTATTTAAGACAGAGATTAGATTTTTCTTTCTCTGAGGGTCTTGAGTCTGGAATTTTCTTCCTCAAAAGGTGATCGAGGCAGTGTGTCTGAATATCATAAAGGCAGAAGTAGACAAATTCTTGGTAATCAAGGGGTGAAAGATTATCGGGTAGGCAGGAATATGAAGCTGAGATCTAAATTGAATCAGCCGTGAGCTTATTGAACGGTGCAGCAGGCTCAAGGGACCGAATGGCCCACTCTGGCTTCTAATTTGTATGTTTGTACATTCGTATGTTGACAGGCTCCAGGTCGTGAGGGCTCAGGCAAAGTCCTGGGAACCCAAGAAGGCGTTGGAAGGTTGTTTCCTTCATATTGGAAAGGTTAGGGCTCAGAAGAAGCCCTGGGAGGCATTTATAGTTCAGAGCAGCCAGGAGACTGGAGTTTTGATAAACCCAACGCAGTGCCATCTCCATGAAGCTTTCAATCTGCTAAAGAGCTGAAAATGCACCAGTGCTTAAATGCTGGTGTGCAGCTTTGTGAATCATGTGGAAGGGAGTCTCGGGGGACGAGATTGAACCTTCCGGAGGTATGCAGTCAGTGGGACAGTTGAAGTGACTTTTGAGGGAATAACCTTGCGATCCCTCATGAGGGAGACCGAGTTTTCACAAGATTGTGTAACTCACTGTGGACACTGACATAAATGTTGTGAATTGTTTTATCTATCTGACTTTGTATAGTAAAATTTATTTTGGGCAGGATTTTCTGGCCACACTCACCCCAAAACCGGGAAATCCCGCCTGGAGGTCGACGGGCCTATGCATAATCCTTCCCTGATTTCCATGGTGGGCGGGGTGGGAAAATTCCCCCCATTTTGTTTGTTTAATAGCATAGAGGTTTTATTCTCTTGCTGATTAGCTGGGATTACAAACCTTTTCTATTATAAATAAAATGTTATTGGTCCTTAATCATAACATTGGGAACATTGGCAGCATTAATCGATCTGCAGTTCATATATGTATCAAGTAACTGACTGATGTACATTTTGTTTAAAAAAAATGTTCACAGGATGTGGTGTCACTGGCTAGGCTGCCATTGCCCACCAGAAATTATCCTTGAAGAAGTGGTGGTGACCCACCTTCTTGAACTGCTGAGGTCTACGTGATGTAGTTACACCCACAATGCTATTAGTGAGGGAGAAGACAATATAATTCCATGTCAGGGTATAGTCTGCGACTTGGAGTGGAACTTTTAAGTAGTGATAAAAGCAAAATACTGCGGATGCTGAGATCTGATGAAGGGTCATCCAGACTCGAAATTTGAGCCAGTTCAGGAGCTGTTGATGGCCCAGAATGCCTCATGGATGCCCATATTTGAACTGCTAGATCTATTCTGAATCTATCCCATTTATCAGGGTGGTAATGTCACACAACAGAATGTCCTCCGTGTGAAGATGGGACTTTGTCTCCACAAAGACTGCGCTGTGATCACTCCTACTAATACTGTGATAAATAGGTAAATGTGGGACATGTAGATTGGTGAGGTCATGGTCCAAGTAGGTTGCTTTCTCATGTTGCTTCCCTCACTAACCAACACAGGCCCAGGCAGATAGCAAAGTCATTCAGGAATGGCAGTAGTGGTGCTACCGAGCCACTCTCGGTGATACCGGTGATGACCATCTTCCAAGTGATGATCAGTATGGAGGAGTACTAATTCATTAGCTGAAGAAAGACAATAGGTGACAATCAGCAAGAGGTTTCCTCACATGTTTGACCTGATAGGCTTCATGATGTTGAACCTCCGAGGGCCACTTCCTCTTGAATTATATGCCACTATAATGCCAGCTCTGCTGGCTCTGTATTGCTGGTGAGCAGGACATGCATTCCAACCATTATTTTGTAAATTGAGTTTGTGTCTTTCTATGCCCTGTTTGTGAACTGAAATCCCATTCACCTGATGAAGGAGCAGCGCTTTGAAAGCTAGTGGCTTTTGCTACCAAATAAACCTGTTGGACTTTAACCTGGTGTTGTGAAACTTCTTACTGAGCAGGACATGCACGGCAATGGGGATGGCGGAAACTGGCTGAAAGGCATGATTCTATTATATCACTATATCAAGGTGTTGCTAACTCGTCAGTGGGGCATATCTCCCAAATTTAGTATAAAATCCAAAATATTATTGAGGAGGACTTTGCAAAGTCATTTGGCTGGGTGTGCCTTTGCCATATTCAGTAGCTGGGTCAATGACAGGTCGTCCGTCCTAATTAAGGGCAGTCAGTGATCCTTGTAAAGATGATCATCTAGAGTGAAATTTTATACCCAGAGAACTGCATCTCAGCATTATACCTCGACCTTTCAAGAAAAGAAGGGTTAAAATCACTGCCAATAATAATATAAAGGAAATGTTCCTGCGGTGATTGTGTGGCCTGTTATGGTTTGAATGTGTGTTTGATGGAAGCTTCCCTCTCCAGCAGTCGCCCGAAAGTAGGGGAGGAGAGGGAGCAGCTTTGACGCTTAGTGTAAGGAGAGGAGGGGATCTGATTGCAAGAAGGGTAGAGTTGGAGCAGCACCGTAGGAAAGTTTTTTTAAAAAATGTTAACCTTTCCTTTTGAGAGCAGCTGCTGCAGCATCTGCTGTGCTCATCACAAACCTTCCCAAAGGGATTTTAAAACAGGCATTAGGCCCCTCATTAACATATGTAAGGATGCTAACGCCTGGTTTTAGGAGACGGCTCAGGACACCTAAAATATGGGCCCGGTTAATTTCACAGTATCCCAAACGTGTACCCAGATTGGATGTGGACCGTTCCATGGTTAAAATTGTCATTGCTGCACCTGTTGTAACACCCAAACAAAGTCCATTCAATGCCTAATAATTTGTGTCCTAATGTCTCTTTGAACTTACATAAACGAAGGGTTAAAATTGGTTAGCATCTTCCAAGGCACTAAGAATAAAATGTTCCTGCATCTGAGAATAAGTTCACTGAACCAACCCAGTTATTATAGCTTGGACGTATCTGCTCAACACCATATGTTGACTCCAAGGTCAAACATTTGATCTGTCAATAGCTTACATTCTGCATTAACAGTGAAATGTTACTACGTATGCAGCACAAAGTGCAGGTGATAAGATTAGAGTATCACTATTGTGTTTGAACAATCCTATAATTATCAATCATAAAGATTTATCATTTGGAACAAAATAAAGATGTGTTCCATTTGATCTAGGATTCTGTTCAATATTCGAACCACTTACTGTCTCTGAAAGGACGTTGGATGTGTATTGTTGTCTTTCTTTGCGAATATGTTTGCAAATGAAACCAAAAGAGAAAATGCTGGCAAGTCTCAGCAGGTCTGGCAGCATCTGTAAGGAGAGAAAAGAGCTGACGTTTCGAAACATCGGCCCTTTTCTCTCCTTACAGATGCTGCCAGACCTGCTGAGATTTTCCAGCATTTTCTCTTTTGGTTTCAGATTCCAGCATCCGCGGTAATTTGCTTTTATCTTATGTTTGCAAATGATATTTAATCACAAGATATTAATATAGAGGGGGAGAGATTTTTGTTTGGGGACTGACGTGTCTAGTGGCACTAGGCAGGCATACCTCAATTCCCCAGGGCGTGTAGTGCCATTGGTTACTATCTGTACAACCCCCATGCAGGGTTCTTCATGAACAATTTTCTCCCCACAATTTTCTAAGAAATAATCCAACCATCTCCCCTTGATATTCAATGGCATTACCATTGCTGAATCCCCCACTATTGACAACTTGGGGGGCGGTGGGGGGTCACCATTGAAAATAAACCTAACTGGACTAGCCACCTAAATACTGTGGCTACAAGAAAGAGCATGTCAGAGGCTAGGAATGCTACAGAGAGTAACTCACCTTCTGACTCCCCATAGCCTAGCCACCATCTGCAAGGCATAAGTCAGGAGTGTGATGGAAGACGCTCCACTTGCCTGGGGGTGAGTGTAGCTCCAACAACATTCAAGAAACTCAGCGCCATCCAGGACAAAGCAGCCCGATTGACTAACACCTCAACATCCACTCACTTGCTCCACCACAAACACACAGTGGCAGCAGTGTGTACCATTTAAAAGATGCACTGCAGCAACTCACCAAGGCTCCTTAGACAGCATCTTGCAAACCCGTGACCTCTTTCACCTAGAAGGACAGCAGACCCCTGGGAACACCTGCACCTGCAAACTCTCTTTCAAGCCACTCACCATCCTGACTTGGAACTATATCACCGTTCCTTCACTTTCGCTGGGTCAAAATCCTGGTACTCCCTAACAGCACTGTAGGTCACACTACATGGACTGCAGCGGTTCAAGAAGGCAGCTTACCACCTCCTTCTGAAGGACAATTAGGGATGAGCAATAGAAATGCTGGCCTAGGCTGTGACATCCACGTCCCATGAAATAATTGTTTAAAATTATGTAACTAAAAGATCAAGGTAACTTTGTTCATCATGTATTGTTCTTTACCTCAATTATACACAATGCAAGAAAAAAATAGATGAAATAATTCAAGTATTTAAGGACGTCTGCAATGAGGCAGGCCCAAAACAGTATTGGGTAGAATAATTAGGATATTATTCACCCCCAGATTTACCAGCACGGAATAGAAAATAATCTCATTGCTAGAAATTAAATGATTTTGTCTTCAATTCTATTCCTGCTTCAAATAAATGATCCCTGTGGAAAACACGGTATAATGTTTTGTGCTACAATTGATACATCACCATTCTAGATAATTAAGATAAAAGTTTGTTCTGTCTTCATTTCCTGTTGGCTTTTGCTATTTTCATGTCATCGAACGATTTTCTATTAAGCCGTTTGCAAGTTATTTAATCCATTCAAAGTCACTATCGTATCTGCTTCCACTACCTACCTGCCTGGAACTCACTGCCGGGTGAGGTAGTGGAAGTAAATACGATAGTGACTTTCAAGGGGCATCTTGACAAATATATGAATAGGATGGGAATGGAGGAATATGGTCCCCAGAAGGGTAGGGGGTTTTAGATAAGTCGGGCAGCATTGTCGGTGCAGGCTTGGAGGGCCGAAGGGCCTGTTCCTGTGCTGTAATATTCTTTGTTCTTTGCCCACGACCCTTCATTCTGTCTCTGTTAAAAACAAAGTATGTGGGTTTACCACACCACCGTTGCATTTTACTGAAGTTCTTGTGACAGTGGTGGACTATGTGAATTATGTTACATACCTGTCGTTATTTCCTTCTGATTTCAGATATCCCTCAGTTGTTTAGCTCTGTGGGTGCTGTGTTAGTATGTATAAACCACAATGAAAGCAAAATTTTAGAATATTAGGATAACCTGGCAGTGATTAAAAGATGCTGATCTAATGAAAGCCTTCAGATGGCATCTTCAATCATAGTGGTGAAACTTGGACAATTTTATTACATTACCTGAACCACAGAACATGGTCACAGGCCTTGGATTCACTCACTATATAACTAATTTAGAAACAGTCCCAATGAGTCAACCACGTTTGATTTTCAGTCAGTTACTGTACTTTGTAAACATCAGTATTAACACTTTTCAGAATAAGCTCCACAAACCCTTTTATGTTGATGGGTTCACCAAGTGCAAGGCTGAGATACTGGATTCTGAGCTCTGTACTTGTGTACATTCAGACATGTTAATCCAGGTCATGGTCTGCTTTATTTCTGATCAGTTTATTGAACGACAGGGTGAGAGGATGAAATTCAGCTTTGTTGGAGATGCTCATCAGATAGTCGTGTGGACCAGCCACTCATTATTTAAGCCTGCCTGGTTTTCCATGCCTTTTCACTTCAATTCTCAACCAATTCACTAACACTTGTTTTGCTCTCCCACCAATGCTGAATTTCGTCCCCAGTGCCTCTTATAAAAACTCATAGGATGTGTTGAAGTATAAACTTTTAAACTTTCACTTAAAGCCGAAAGTGATCTGTTCCTCCAATGGGGAAGACTTTGGGAAATGAAATTTTCTGTTATAAAAAGCAAGCCCATGAACATTTTTTCCTCTGTGATTAACCTCCTAATAAGGATGTGTTCTGTAAAACTACAAGGAGGTAAGATTCACTTTGGGCATTCACACTCTAAAGCTTGTTTGCTCCTGCGCTTTGGTTAGCGGGCCATTCATTAAAAGGTGATATTTTCCATTTATGAAAGGAGAAATTTAGTTTTTAAAAAAAAGGAGTTACTTTACTGAGCGCATTTTCAACCTCTGGGGAACACAAAATGTCTAGGTAATCTTCAAATATCTAAATATGCTTTTGTGCAAGTTCCGGATGAATGGCATTAACATGCAACTTAAAGCACCTTAGTAATGGTTGGATTCACTTTCTCCTAGTCTCCTGTAAATGGTTTCTGCTTTATTATCCATGTATTGTACACATAAAAGTTTAAAGTTTATTTATTATTCGCAAGTCGGCATACATTAACACTGCAATGAAGTTACTGTGAAAATCCCCTAGTCGCCACACTCCGGCGCCTATTCACATACACTGAGGAAGAATTTAGTATGGCCAATGCACCTAACTGTGGGAGGAAACCGGAGCACCCGGAGGAAACCCATGCAAACACAGGGAGAACATGCAGACTCCGCACAGACAGTGACCCAAGCCGGGAATCGAACCCGGGTCCCTGGCGCTGTGGGGCAGCAGTGCTAACCACTGCACCACACACATGCTCCATTTGACAATTTTGGGGTGGAAATAGTGTACAAAGGTTTACAAGAAAATATAAATTGTTGGTTCGTGATCCTAAAATGTAATTATCTACTCGCTCCATTTTCTTCCCATTTTCCACAGTAATACTATTGTTACCAATTCAGATTGTGTGCACAGATAAATCCTAATCATATTTAATTAGTTTTACAATAGATGTCCTTCAGTTAAGAGCTTTTTAATAAAATTGTGTTCTCTAAAACCAAATGGCAATTATTTTCACTTTTTAGGCACCTGGGTTTCCATATTTCTAGAACCGAAGACAAAGATTAGATTATTTGGGTTTCATAGATTATTAAACCACTCAGTTTAATAGGAAACAACATGAAGCATTTTTTATTCATCCATGGGACATGGGCGTTGCTGGATGATCAGCATTTATTGCCCACACCCAGTTGCTCTTAGGGGGCAATTGAGAGTCAATCACATTGCTGTGGCTCTGGAGTCACATGCAGGCCAGACCAAGTAAAGATGGCAGATTTCCTTCCCTAAAGGACATTAGTGAACCAGATGGGTTTTTCTGACAATCGACAATGGTTTCATGGTCATCAGTGGATTCTTAATTCCAGATATGTTTTATTGAATTCAAATTCTACCATCTGCCATGGTTGGATTCGAACCTGGGTCCCGAGAACATTAACTGGGTTTCTGGATTAATAGTCTAGTGATAATACCACTAGGCCATTGCCTCCCCTAGCAAATAAAACACTACTTCACACATAAGTGATATTAATGACGATTTTTATTTAGAAGATGTTTTGATGGAAATGAACTGTATTTGGAGTCCATAAAAATCTAGTAATCAGGAAACATTTTTTGCTTGGATCAGAATTTGCATTTAGTTATCCCTTGATCCATAATTCCACAAATCATGAGGAAATTTTATGATGTGTTGGAATTGTATATTTACATCAGATTTATTGTTATTTGCAGTTCATAAGATTTAATGGGAGACTTAAGGGTGTGCATTACTAATTGAGTTAGCAGGCACTACACAATATTTTAACACAAAGAGACAAAGGGTTGTTTTCAGCTGAAGAATTATCTTTGAATTTCCAGAAATCTAATACATATTTCCCCTTTGCATGGATCTTCTGGTCTCTCGATAGTCGGAGATCAGATCAAGCCCCTAAGATCTACAACAGGACCGCCTCGGAAGTCCCAACATAAGCAAATACTCCATGGGAATTTTCCAGGAAGGTTGAACTTCCAATATGCAAATTCCCAACTCCCCGGGATGCTCCAAAAAAATCTCCAACTCTGATTTTGTGTCGGAATCTTTGGACAGTTCCTACCTACTAACCTAGATAGTGACACTGGAAATGTTAGGCTTGAAAAAGCCTAGGCTGGGATTTTCCAGCCCTTCCCTTCCCGCCAGCAAGAACTTCCAGTCCCACTGAAGGCAACCCCCAGCATGTGACATGGCCGGCGAGCAATGCAAATGGCCGTTGACTTCAGCGGGACTGGAGATCCTGCTGGCAGCCAATGGCGAGCCACCACTGCCTCTGGTAAACCCGCCACATGGGAGTGGGGGATCCCAGCCAGAGTCTAGTTCCCGGGTTATTATACATGTGACCTCAATTCTTCACACTGACCACCCGACTCCCCCTGACCCAACCTCACCCCCGACCCAACCTCACCCCCGACCCAACCTCACCCCCGACCCAACCTCACCACCTGACCCAACCTCACCCCCGACCCAACCTCACACCCGACCCTCCCAACCCAACCTCACTCCCGACCCCCCTGACCCAACCTCACCCCCAACCCAACCTCACCACCTGACCCAACCTCACCCCCAACCCAACCTCACTCCCGACCCCCCCAACCCAACCTCACTCCCGACCCCCCTGACCCAACCTCACCCCCGATACCCCCAACCCAACTTCACTCCCGACCCCCCTGACCCAACCTCACCCCTGATACCCCCAACCCAACCTCGCCCCTGACCCAACTTCACCATCCGACTCCCCCCAACCCAACCCCACCCCCCCCAACCTCACCACCCAATCTCACCACCCGACTCCCCCCAACCCAACCCTCCCCTGACCCAACCCCCGCAAGCTCCCCCCCGACCCAACCTCAACTCCGACCCCCCCAACCCAACCTCACCTCCGACCCTCCCAACCCAACTTCACTCCCGACCCCCCTGACCCAACCTCACCCCTGATACCCCCAACCCAACCTCGCCCCTGACCCAACTTCACCATCCGACTCCCCCCAACCCAACCCCACCCCCCCAACCTCACCACCCAATCTCACCACCCGACTCCCCCCGACACAACCCTCCCCTGACCCAACCCCGGCAAGCTCACCCCTGACCCAACATCAACCCCGACCCCCCCCAACCCAACCTCACCCCCGACCCAACCTCACCCCCGACCCTCCCAACCCAACCTCACTCCCGACCCAACCTCACTCCCGACCCCTCCCAACCCAACCTCGCCCCTGACCCAACTTCACCATCCAACTCCCCCCAACCCAACCCCACCCCCCCATCCTCACCACCCAATCTCACCACCTGACTCCCCCCGACCCAACCCTACCCCCCAACTTCACCACCCAATCCCCGCAACCTCACCCCCGACGCCCCCCACCTCACCACCCGACTCGCGCCGACCCAACTCCACCCCCCCAACCTCACCACCCAACCCCACCACCTACCCCCCCCAACCACACCCCTGACCCCCCCACCTCACCACCCGACCCACCCAACCTCACCACCGACCCAACCTCACCACCCAACCACCCCAACCCAACCTCACCACCCGACCTCCCTCCACCCAACCTCACCCCGACCCCCCCCCAAACTCACCCCCGAGCCCCACCAACCCCAACCCCCCCCCCAACCTCACCACCCAACCCCCCCAACCCAACCTCACCACCCAACCCCCCCAACCCAACCTCACCACCCAACCCCCCCAACCCAACCTCACCCCAACCCGCCACAACCTCACCCCCAACCTCACCCATGACCCCCCTAACCTCACCCTTGACCCCCCCAACCTCACCCCTGACCCACCCAACCTCACCCCCGACCCACCCAACCTCACCACCTACTCCCCCGACCCAACCTCACCCCCGAGCCCTCCAACCCAACCTCACCCCCGAGCCCTCCAACCCAACCTCACCCCTGCCCTCCCAACCTCACCACCCAACCCCCTTGACCCCCCCCAACTTCACCCCGACCCCCCCCAACCCTCCCAACCTCACCCTCCACCCCTTTGAACCCCCCCAACCTCACCCTGACCCCCCCAACCTCACCCCCAACCCTCCCAACCTCACCCCCAACCCCACCCCCAACCCCCCCCAACCTCACCCCCGATCCCCCCAACCTCACCCCCGACCTCGCCCAACCTCACCCCGACCCAACCATAGAATCCTACCCAGCTGTCACCCTATCCCCTTATCCATTTACCCTACCGATCTCCTTACCCACATTGCTTTACCCACCCTACTCCCTCATCCACCCTACCACTCTCACCAACTTGCCTCATCCACCTATCCCCTTTACCCACTGTTCCCTTTACGCACTCTATCCCCTTGCCCACTTGCTTCACACATTCCTTACCACCTTACCATACCCACCTTGCCCCCTTACCTTACCCATCCTACCCCCTTTACCCACCTTACCCGAGCAGCTGCTTGACCAATTGGGAGAGAATGACTGGTTTCATGCATATATGGCTCTAGTGTGTGTTATCTACAATATCCCTAAAATATTGTTTCAATATCAGTAAAGGTTCACCATTAATGAAATATAATAGGACTGTTGTATCTGATTATTTAACCTTATATCCTTATTGCTAACATATGACCCTCCACTCCCTCTGGTGGCTAGATGAGTGATCAACAACCTATGAAACAGATCACTACAGTTTTAGAGACATTCAGGTAATCAATATGTATGTTATATTGTTTGTCTACTGATAATTCAGAGTGAGTTCAACTCAGTTTAAAATTACTATACTAAACCCATGCTATTCACTTCCTTAATACCAAATTGGGTCCCCTGCTGCAAATGGAACAGTTTTAACTGAGGCCCAATAACTAACCAATGTTAATTCTGCACAGTTATGTTATTTGAAATCATGACAATGATATTATAGAGAATGCAAGAGTGTATTTTCTTATACATGGATATTAAACACATTTGTATTGATATCGTTAAAATTTGCACTCACTAAAATTATTTATTTTAAATTCATTGATAGTTTACAGGTCTGTTAACATCCATTGTCCAATTTTATATGCACAAAATTGGCATTTAATTGAGGAACTACAAGAGTACTGAAAGCTCTGAACCTCTAACCCAGAAAGAGAGAAGACTCAAAGTCAAGGTTAAGCGTTTACAAGTACATCATGTCATATAATTGCATATTTTGGACAGAAACTGTCAACAACTAATACTTGTCTTAACCACACCCTCTGAAAAGTTCCTACTGCTGCAAGAAACTCAATGATTGTTTAGTGGAGGACTGGGAAATGTTGTTCAGGTTTTCCTCAAAAATTTAGTTCAGGTCAGTCAGTTACCTTTTCCTGTGACATTCTGTAACTATCCCCAATGTTCATGTTGTAGGGCTAGTGTTGATTTATCAGAATTTCTGTCTTTAAATTGCAATAGATACAATGCTGAATATTGAGATATTTGATGGGTTTTTAGCTGAATTTTTAACCCAGCCCAAAAGGCATAGGGAACCCTAGGCTGGGATTCTCCTGCATGCTGTGGACTGGTTGACTTAGCGGGGAGGGAATGGGATACGATGGTAGGGGACCTCAGGTGAAGGATCAGAGGCCTTGTAGGTATCAGAGGTTGGGTTCTTGTAGAGAGAATCAGAGGCCAGGGTTGGAGGTCTTGGGGGGTTGGTGGAATAAGGGCCTGAGGTGGTTGGGTTGTCAGAGTCCTCACCGTAAGTGAGGGATTGGAGGCCTGGTGGATTGGATTGAAGGCCTGGTGCAGAGGAAGTCTGGCAGGGAGGGTGTTTCACCTCGTAAGCAGTGTTGGTGGGCATGTTTGATAATGGATATTAGGGAGTGGCACAGTGGTTAGCACTGCTGCCTCAGCGCCAGGGACCCAGGTTCAATTCCTGGCTTGGCTCACTGTATGTGTGGAGTTTGCATGTTTTCCCCATGTCTGCGTGGGTTTCCTCCGAGTGCCCCGGTTTCCTCCCACAGTCTGAAAGACATGCTGGTTAGGTACATTGACCCGAACAGGTGCCGGAATGTGGCGAATTTCACAGTAACTTCATTGTAAGCCTTACTTGTGACTAATAAATCGACTTTACTTTTACTTATTAGTATGCTGGATCCAGGAAGTAATTGTAAAAGCACTCACTTCCTGGATCTACCAAGCCTATGCTTGAAGATAGCTGTTGGATTCCCTGACCTCAGGAAGCCCAGCTGATCATTGGAAATTAGAAGACTATGAGGTGAACTTATTGAAACATATAAGATTCTGAAGGGGTTGGACAAGATAGATGCTGGGAGGACGTTTCCTCTCGTGGAGAAATCTAGAACTGGGGGGACAGTTTTTAAAAAGAGGTCTCCTGTTTCGGGTGGTCATATGGAGAAGTTTCTTTTTTCAGGGGGTCATTAGTGTTTCCTGGAGAGCATTGGAGGCTGGGACATGGAATGTATTCAAGATTTGATCGACAAGGGAATTAAATATTATAAGAACATAAGAACTAGGAGCAGGAATAGGCCAACTGGCCCCTCGAACCTGCTCCGCCATTCAATAAGATCATGGCTGATCTTTTTGTGGACTCCGCTCCACTTACCCGCCCGCTCACCATAACCCTTAATTCCTTTACTGTTCAAAAATGTATCTATCCTTGCCTTAAAAACATTCAATGAGGTAGCCTCAACTGCTTCACTGGGCAGGGAATTCCACAGATTCACAACCCTTTGTGTGAAAAAGTTCCGCCTCAACTCAGTCCTAAATCTGCTTCCCCTTATTTTGAGGCTATGCCCCCCAGTTCTAGTTTCACCCGCCAGTGGAAACAACTTCCCTGCTTCTATCTTATCTATTCCTTTCATGATCTTATATGTTTCTATACGATCTACCCTCATTTTTCTGAATTCCAATGAATATAGCCCCAGTCTACTCAGTCTCTCCTCATAAGCCAACCCTCCCAACTCCGGAATCAACCTAGTGAATCTCCTCTGCACCCCCTCCAGTGCCAGTATATCCTTTCTCAAATAAGGAGACAAAAACTGTATATCGTACTCCAGGTGTGGCCTCACCAGCACCTTATACAGCTGCAACATAACCTTGCTGTTTTTAAACTCCATCCATCTAGCAATGAAGGACAAAATTCCATTTGTCTTCTTAATCACCTGCAAACCAACTCCTTGAGATTCTTGCACAAGGACACCCAGGTCGCTCTGCACAGCAGCATGTTGCAATTTTTTACCATTTAAATAATAGTCCATTTTGCTGTTATTCCTACCAAAATGGATGACCTCACATTTACCAACATTGTACTCCATCTGCCAGACCCTCGCCCACTCACTTAGACTATCTATATCCCTTTGCAGACTTTCAGCGTCCTCTGCACACTTTGCTCTGCCACCCATCTTAGTGTCATCTGCAAATTTTGACACACTACACTTGGTCCCCAACTCCAAATCGTCTATGTAAATCGTAAACAATTGCGGTCCCAACACTGATCCCTGAGGCACATCACTGATCGCCAACCAGAAAAACACCCATTTACCCCCACTCTTTGCTTTCTGTTAGTTAACCAATCCTCTATCCATGCCAATACATTACCCGTAACACCGTGCATCTTTATCTTATGTAGCAGTCTTTGGTGTGGCACCTTGTCAAATGCCTTCTGGAAATCCAGATACACCACATCCACAGGTTCCCCATTGTCCACTGCACATGTAATGTTCTCAAAGAATTCCACCAAATTAGTCAAACATGACCTTCCCTTCGTGAACCCATGCTGCGTCTTACCAATGGAATAATTTATATCCAGATGTCTCGCTATTTCTTCCTTGATGATAGATTTAAGCATTTTCCCTACTACAGAAGTTGAACTAACTGGCCTATAGTTACCTGCCTTTTGTCTACTTCCTTTTTTAAACAGTGGCGTCACATTTGCTGTTTTCCAATCTGCGGGAACCACCCCAGAGTCCAGCGAATTTTGGTAAATTATCACTAGTGCATTTGCTATTTCTCCCGCCATCTCTTTTAGCACCCTGGGATGCATTCCACCAGGACCAGGAGACTTGTCTACCTTTAGCCCCATTAACTTGTCCAACACTACCTCTTTTGTGATAATGATAGTTTCTAGGTCCTCACCTGCCATAGCCTTCCTGTCATCAATTTTTGGCATGTTATTTGTGTCTTCCACTGTGAAGACCGACACAAAATACCTGTTCAATGCCTCAGCCATTTTCTTATTTCCAGTTATTACATCCCACTTCTCATCCTCTAAAGGACCAATGTTTACTTTAGCCACTCTTTTTCGTTTTATATATTTGTAGAAACTTTTGCTATCTGTTTTTATATTCTGAGCTAGTTTACTCTCATAATCCATCTTACTTTTCTTTATAGCTTTTTTTGTGGCTTCCTGCTGACCTTTAAAGATTTCCCAATCCTCTAGGTTCTCACTAATCTTTGCCATTTTGTATGCATTTTCTTGCAATTTGATACCCTCCTTTATTTCCTTAGATATCCATGGCTGATTATCTCTTTTTCTACAGTCCTTCCTTATCACTGGTATATACTTTTGCTGAGCACTGTGAAAGATCGCTTTGAAAGTCCCTAATTGTCCCACCATAAAGTTTTTGCTTCCAGTCTACCTTAGCCAGCTCCTCCCTCATCCCTTTGTAGTCTCCTTTGTTTAAGCACAAGACACTGGTATTGGATTTTACCTTCTCACGTTCCATCTGTATTTTAAATTCAACTATACTGTGATCGCTTCTTCCGAGAGGATCCCTAACTGCAAGATCATTAATTATTCACGTCTCATTACACAGGACCAGGTCTAGGATAGCTTGCTCCCTCGTAGGTTCCATTACATAGTGTTCAAGGAAGTTATCGCGGATGCATTCAATGAACTCCTCAAGGCTGCCTTGACCGACCTGGTTTGACCAATTGATTTATGTGGGGGGGGGCCGGCAGGAAAGTGGAGTTAAGGCCACAATCAGATCAACTATGATCTTATTGAAAGGCGGAGCAGATGCAACGGGCCAAATGGCCTACTCCTCTTTTAATTATGAACTTATGAAAGACAAATTTGCTCACAACCTCATTATCACATTTAATGTCCATCCCATTCCTTGGTGTGAATTGGCTGCCACCCACCTTTCAGCCTCAAAGTCAAAGTCAGAAATGGACGGGTGACAACAGGTCTAGATTGTGAATCAGATTTGCAGACTTCAGTACACCCCCCTTCCCCTCCCCTCCACGACCCAAACCTTCCAGTTTTTTTTTTAAGGTTAAAATTCCTCCTGTTGCGCCCATGGAATGGGTTTCAAACCACTGAGACCAAGAGCATCATTATCATTCCCTTCCATTAAAGTGGTGGAGCCACCCTCCCAGTCTGCCTGCGTGCCAGTGCCAAAGCTGATGAAAAGAATGGTTTCACAGATTTTCTGCCTTTACACTGAACCTCTGTGGATGATAAGTATCTTTCAATTTGAAGTTGTGTTTGTGGGGATAAAATTGAAGCGCCAATTTGAAATATCACAATGTACTTGTTCTTTCACAGAACAAAATAGAAATACAATGGAAGATTGACATTTACTACTAACACATGTTTATACAATAAAAGCTAATTGAGACATCTGCAGTAAATCCAGGAGAGGAAAGGCATTTATAGAGGCAGTGGCAGTGTTATTATTAAACCTTTTGTGATGGACATTTTGATGCAAGATCTGCAACTTTTCCCTATCCATCTATGCCAGAATGTATCAGAAGGGATAATGTATATTCACTCTTAAGATAACTAAAATGCCAAATTAATGACTACGGAGATCACTTTGGGAGGTGCCTTAGTGAACGACACACAAAATATGGGTTACCGTAGTTTGGTTCTTGTGCTGAAACATCAGATATTTTCCCTGTTGTTGTATTTGTTTATGGCTTGAACTCATCAAACTGTTTTCTGCCTTGACTATTTCTTTGAGGGCCCCATCTTTCTAGCAGTTGTGAAATGTTTGCAGAAGGAATTCTACTGAATTATCTTACTACGGTCCTCAGATTCCTTATCCTTACTTTTCAATCCAACTAGCTTTGATACAGTTTACGTTAATTGAAGAGACTGGAACAGTAAGGTTGCATCTAAATTATGCTTTTGATGCTTTGCACATAGAGATTTCCCTGGTCCCTCATTTTACTGCAAACTGTTCTTAATCTGAATTTTACTTGCCTGAGTGAAGATAGTGTCTCAGAACAGGGAGGTATTCAGTCTGGAGTTAAATAATTAGCACAGTACTCTTAGGCAGTCCCCCGGGATCGAAGAGGATTTGCGTCCATTCCGGTTCAATGGGATCTGAAACGGCTAATCAGCCCAATGTGTAGTTGACAGACTCTGCCACATGCGGGCCAAGTGGTACTTGCTGGGTTGGGTAGATGAGTTATTTGGAGCCTTCGCCAATGTCTCTGCTTCACCTCTGCCTGTTCCCAGCTTTGTCTGTCGATGTGTCTGATGCAATCCCAAATGAACCTCCACCATTTTTGTCGGTCACAAGCCAGGGACACCCATTGATCAATGGGGATAGTTGACCTCTTCAGGGAATCTTTGAGGACATTCTTAAAGCGTTTCTACTGTCTTCCTGGGAGCCGCCTCAGTTCCGTGTCACACAGTTGCTTCGGGAATCTGGTGTCAGACATACAGGCGACATGTCCTGCCTAACCGACTGGGTTTTGAGTTATTAGTGCCTTGATGCCTGGCATGTTGGCTTGCTACTTCTCCAGAGATTTGAGGTGCCTGCTATAGGTTGTCCAAGTCTCCAAAACTCTAGAAGCACAGGGATCACTGCTGCTCGATGGTTTTCATGTTGTGTCTGAGATTGGGTTTGAGACAGTACTCTGATCCAGTATAATTAATGTTTTAATATGGGGTTGCATTATGTTGGTTTAATTCAATCTTGGGCATGGAAATTGGGGAAAAATAAAAGTACATTTATACCCTCAAATGATACAACATTGTGAAATAGTAGAAACTTTTTCCTTTTGGCCTGTTTGAAGAACCCAAGTACAGAGGGTTTATAATGTTGTTACACTTTGTCCCATAACAGTGTGGTTTCACTGCACACACACCCACACACACCACCACCAGAATGCATCAATATGTAAAGCTATAATCTGAGCAGTGGGCAGGAATTCAGAAGGGTGCAGATAACAAAGAATCAAAACAAAACTAAGAAAAGGGAATCAAAAATCCTGTTGCTATACCTACTAACCCATGTTTTGCTGTGTACCCTGTTCAAAATTCTACGTAAAAATATGACTTCAAAGCCCTGAAACTGAAATTTTGGGGCTGGATTTCCTCCTGCTACTGTGCTGAGACCTGTAGCTTTTTTCTTTGAAATTTATTTTCTTCCTCCTCAATGCAGAAGCTTTTCTAACTTCCTTACTTTCATTTGTCTTCAGAACTTGAACTCAGATGATGCACACTTTTTTATTCACTTTTTCTTTCACAACCAACAGTGATATATTTTGACAACTGTGTACCACAGCAGCTATTTTCCTAGATGTTTGTAAGGCAGTCAAAAAGCTCTGTGGTCTGATCAGCACTAACTACACTGCACAGCTTTTAAATTATTAAATGTCGACTTCCCCAAATTCGCAACCCTGCGGAGTGCCAGTCACATCATTTAGTTGAATATAGATTTCAGGAATACAGATAGCCTTTTCCCCAGTTGTAATGACTCCCCTACTGTAATGGTTTCTAAGCAAAAGCATCCGTGAACCTCTGTTACTATGGAGACAATTTGAGCTAGCCTTGTTGGAGTCGCACAGGATCAGGAAGATGCTGGTCCTCCAAGCAC
This sequence comes from Mustelus asterias, assembly GCF_964213995.1. Taxonomy (NCBI): domain Eukaryota; kingdom Metazoa; phylum Chordata; class Chondrichthyes; order Carcharhiniformes; family Triakidae; genus Mustelus; species Mustelus asterias. Next base: position 47,439,094 of record NC_135817.1, read on the forward strand.
AAGCAAAACTCGGGCACTTGAATCTAATGGATCAGTTTCTGATTTGCCCCGAGTTAGGCAGACAATTTGAGTCAGTGTCACTGAGCATTGGTCCCTTGGCCATATCTAATGGGAAGAATAATGTTGATCTGGCTTCTTATCTAGTATCGCTTAGTCATCTTTTACATTAACTGGCCTTTTAATCAAAACGATGTGAAGTTTTATCAGAGATTGCTCCAATCAGCTGAATCTATTTAATTTTGTTTTCGTTTGCCCACCTCCTCCCCCAACTCTGCCCCAATTATTTATTAACAATTATATTACTGGCACAGTTCAGTGACTGAACATGATTTACAGAATGATTGAAAGTATATTTTGCTGTGAAAACCACAACAAATGATTAACTATCTGTAACATGTCAGCAATGCCTCTTATTATGACAGCAGAATAAATGGCTTTGCCACACAGGACATATCGGCAGATTAATTTCAGGCACCAGGTTGCTTCAGATTTTGGGTTGCCTTTTGATTTTTGGTGCAAGTTTTTTAAATGACCAATCCCATATTTCCTTTTAAAGCCAATAAATATGTCTTGATGCTGACCTTGCAAAAGAATAAATTGTTTTAATGAAGTGTTTCCATGACTGAAACAGATCATCCAGCAGGCACGGTGGCGCAGTGGTTAGCCCTGCTGCCTCATAGTGCCAGGGACTCAGGTTCGATTCCCGGCTTGGGTCACTGTCTGCACATGTGGAGTCTGCACGTTCTCCCACTGTCTGTGTGGGTTTCCTCCAGGTGCTCCGATTTCCTCCTGAAGTCCGAAAGACATCTGGTTAGGGTGCATTGGCCATGCTAAATTCTCCCTCAGTGTACCCAAATAGGTGCTGGAGTGTGGCGACTAGAAGATTTTCACAATAACTTCATTGCAGTGTTAATGTAAGCCCTGCTGCCTCATAGTGCCAGGGACTCAGGTCCTGAATAAACTTTAAAATCTTTGTGCAACATTGTGCCTTTAAAGACAGGTTGTCATTCAAGTAATCCATGTAAAACAAACCCTGTGGATAGTCGATACAGGTTTTTGAACTTTCCAGACTGCTACCAGTTAAATCTACCACTCTGACATGTGCAGTGGCAGGAATCAGCTGTCTGAGGAGTGCAAACTATCAGGGTACTGGGATAAATCTGAATTTACTTAATAACATGGAGTTCTTTGCCTGCATTAGTTACAAGCGCAAGTTGTATAAACCTTTGCACCATATTTAGTATGAAATACGTTAAACTGTAATTTCCACCTAGAGGTTTCTATCTAACCGCTATTTTAAACCCAAAGCATGACACATCTGACTATTACTCCGATCGAGTCATGCTGGCATTAGAATGGCAAGATCAAAAACACATTCGATTTATTTTCAAAATTGTCTCTTGTCAAAACTGCAGTTGTGAGAAAAGAATGAACAATAAACAAAACACCTTTTGCATTTTTAATGGTCACTTATTACCACAGCATTGACAATTTTGCTCTGCGCAGTTAAAATGATAATACATAATCAAAGATGTGGTGGAGTCTTTTGAGTTGTAATAGAGAATTTAAGAATGTCGAATGTTTAATGCATATATGTGATAGCCATGAATGGTCAAAAATTCTCAGTCACCATAAAAAGCACGATAAGGTGAAACAACTGTAGTCATAGTAACTTTGAATTGGTTAGCAGCTTTTTAACGGAGATGGAGAAATGCCAGAATTCCATGTTTCAAGTATGTATCTCTAAAATGAAAATTTTGTTCCATACTGGGCAAAATATCAACATGATGGCAATCTGTTTATCATAATTTATTAGAAAGTTCTGCACTCCAAATGATGCACGAAGAGAAATTGTAAAAGAGACAAGTTCTGAATTGAATATTTTCTTGCTAGATGTTTTTCAACAATTCCATAAAACAATCCCTGTTCCACACACAAACCCATTTCGTGTTTTGCGCATTACACTTAAAAGGACCCGGCAGGGCGACACCATGGTGCTGAGCACTGACATTCAATGCCCCTGAGTGGGATGAACATAGGTTTGACTCCCCCATCAGTCTTGCTTTGATCTGTGGTGTGCTGAGCAGAAGCTGCAGTGTGTCCGTCCCTTCAGGGGAAGGAAACAATCAAAAGGGTGGGTTATGCCTGGGTTACACCTAGCATCTTGTCTCACTTGTAGCTAGCTGAAGGAAGAGGAGTGAAGACTTAGCAGGTCTGATCATGGGATAAGTTGCAATCAAATGTTAAATAAAATTAATGCTCTTTAAAACTGCAATGCAAATAAATATTCAAATTTTAACTGTAGAAATTGAAAAGAATATTAAAATGTAATGTGGATGATTTTGGGTAAGTTTTTTCTTCTTCCTGCAACTTAATCCCTTCTTCATCTGTCTAACGTGGTTGAAGTCAAGGTGACAGCTGTATTCTCTGTTGCCAAGTTGCTACCTGCACCTCCTTAGTTGGCAGCCAGGAAGTAACAAAGACTGTCTAAGGACAACATTTTCCCATTCCTCTAGAGAGAAATGCCACAGCCTATATTTGCCCGCACGCCCACCCACACCAATATGAAGATCAGGAACCAAGGGAAGTATAAAGCTACTATTTGCAGTGCATGGCAATACCACTAACCACCTCTGGGGAAAAAAATCATTACAGTAATAATATGTAAAAATGCCAGACAATGCAATCTGCTATTTAAGCTATTCAGGAAATAGGAGTACAATGCCAATTAAGGAAAAGCAATAATGAACCCCACTCTCAGCCATGTCAGTACCATATTGTACTTGGACATGTTGTAAATAGAAGTTAACTGTTAGTTGTATAGGTCAAGACTTTGAGATTTCTTGGATTATTTTTCCAATTTTTTTTCTTACTGGATGAACAGTAAATTCCTATCACTGCCTCTTTGGCTTCTCAAAAAAATCTAACTGTGAGCATAGAACGTTAGTCATGAGATTTTCACTTCCCTATGATGTAGTGGAAAATTCAACACAGAAGTTGGTTTGAAAATATATCATTTTCATTCTACTTATAATTCTAACCTCTTTAGTGTCTTCATCTTACATGCTTCATCTTCAATCAAGAAGCAAGAAATATGGCCTGTCCTACTCTGGTAATGTCCATTTCCTTAAATGCTGTCGGACTCTTTACTTCTTCATGCATTGCTCCACCACTGTGACATACAAAGGTTTACGCACTGTGAGTGGCATATTTAATCTTGAGGAGCCCTCCCTGCTGGTAGAGGATGAGTGTGAATAACTCCCTGTTATAATTAGTGAGAGGAAATCAAGGCCTGTACAGCCAGAGTGACCAGAAAAGACCATCTAAGCATTCCACGCTTCTCAGATTCTAATCCTATCTCAGTTGATCATGGAAACTGCACCTTTTCTGTCCAAGCAAATGTGAAAGCAGGAAGCTTGGAGATGCAATGCCACTGTCCCTCGGCACATCCCGATGTATTAAAATATAAGCTGACAGGACTTAGCAATTATGGGCTGAGTTCAGGAAAGTGACTTCATGATAGAGAATGGGCAGAATTGGTTTCTTCCCTAGTTTCTAGCCACAAAAAAAATCGTTGCCCCAATTCCTAGCTCGAACTTTATGGAAAATGGCAAGGAATTTTGCTACATGACTTTTAGAAAGCATATGTCACTGAGAGACTGAGGCCTCTGCCACAAATTCCATTCCTTTCCCCCAGCCAATATATTAGGTTGAAGCAAACTGTTTGCAAACTTCTTTGAGCTCGACTTGTGTTTCCAGCTCTATAAATCCTCCATCGCAAAGAATGGGAAAAATTGAACGGAGGTAGGAGGAAATTAGTTCTGTGGGGCAAGAGGAAGCAGGAATGATTGGCCTGCCTGTCTCCGCCTCAATAGAATAAAATGCTGCTCTCTATCTTGTTCTCATCGCAACTGTTTCTAAAAACCTCGCCGTGCCTTTGTCACTCCCAAACATTACCATTCAGTTCTTGCCTCCAACCTTCTAGTCCCTGTCCTCCAAAACAGTTACTCGTATCCTAGCCCAAGCTATTCCACTCAACCATTGCCCTGTGCTCACTGGGCTACATTGATAGCTGGTCTCCCAACACCTCCAATTTAAAATTCTTTGTTTTTAAATCCTTTTATGGCCTTGCCCCTCCTTGTCTCTGTAACGTTCTTCAGTCATTAAAATCCTCAAAACTCACTATTTCTCTCTGCAGAATCTTGTGCATCCCCACCACTAGACACGCCATAAACTAATGGGGATGGGGGTGGTGGTGGGGTGGCAGATGAGAGGATTCAGGAAAGGGAAAAATCAGAAGCAGCAAAGGCAAAATTGTGGCTTGAGGGTAGAGCAGCAATCAGAGTAAAAACAAGCAGAGTGGCTCAGAAAGGGATAGTGAGAGTGACAAAGGTCATTGGGCATTAGTGGCAAAAGTGGCATATGGAAAAAAAGTCAAAACTAAAGCAATGGGCAAAACATACTCAACAAATTTGATGAATTCTGTTGCTGTCTGGTGTTGGAGTAGCTGTTATATCATTCTGTGACACGGTGTAATTTTTAGCCTGAGTTGGGTAAAAAGAAAATCTCCATTCAGCCTCATCATATATTCAGTATACATGCATCCTTACTTTGACCAACACCCAAATATCGGGCATTGACAACAGTGAGAAGAAAAACACAGTGGTGCCAAAATCACGTCAGCATAAATGGTTAAATAATAGCATGTTTTCTTACAGCTCGACTGCCTGCCCCAGTGGTGGTAACTGCCAGTTTGTAAGTTTTTGGGACAGATTTGAATCAACTTCAGTATTGAGAAAAAGCAGTCTGCAGAATATAAATCTCATTAGCCCCACAGGAAAATGTGTTGCGTGTTTCACTGCTTGATGTAGAGAAAGGCATTCGCGCCAACCAACCCAGATATTTGGTTGAAGGGCGGTGCCATTATGACTCCACTCTTTTTTTTTGTTCCGAATAACAAAGTAGCTTGAGTAGCGCAGATTTAGAAAGTAAAGCCCAAGCAAACATTTAGAAAATGGGCAGCTTATCTGTGACAAAGGCCAGGCACTTAACTTCAAAAAAACTAATTTAAACGTGTAGGTGGTCTGTCAGGAATAGATGTGTACTCCGCTTTCTGAACTGACACTCCAGCCAGCCAGCACTGTTGGATCAAACAGTTCTTGTATTATGCACAAGTGCGGGAGTTTATTATCGTCACTTTCCATTTATTAGTTCATACCGCTGTGCATTCACTCTCTCTGGAACCAGAGCCTTGTTTACACAACGGCTTTATCCCAAATTTTACCGCTGTTGTGAATTAAAATGCAGAGCATGCAAATAGACTGAATTTATTTAATCCAATTTTACATTAAAGTAAAAACTTCCACCTCCTCATGCCACTTTAAATTTGCCTCTAAAGCTGATGGATTCAAACTGAATAGGTCACAAGTGGTACTCTCTAATAGAATACAAATTCAAAGGCATTTTGTCCATCTTGCAAGTGAATTTGCATCAAGTCAAATGCCTTTATCTATTTTAAACATCTACCAGTTTGTGATCCAAATAATACAAAAGCAGGTTGGTTATGCCGTACCCAAATTGACCAGTGCAATAAAAATAAGCAAAATAAATTGTGAAATTTTAATATATCCATATAAGTAGATAGTCTTTTGGTTGCTGTTTAGCCAGTCTTATACATTCCCTACTTCAAGGCCATGTTTCCCAAAGGAATTCTGATATCTTAAACTACGTATTAGGGCTTTGTCTAAGGTATGGTTTTTCTTCCTAATCTAGCAGTGTTTCCGGGCCTTGTGTATTTTTCATATTCTGTGTAAAGGAACAAGCAAACAAAGTATTAAGCATACCAGATTGCTGCTAATTACCTTTTGTAGCTCACAGTAAAGGTGTTTTCTTTCATAAATGGATGCACTTTGCAAATAAGATCTTCTGGCTTGAATACCAAATAAAGCAGCTTTCAACTTATCCCATCATTTTCATAAGAATGTAGTTCAATAGATGGTGGTGATGGTGAATAATTTTATGTTTTACATTTGCTTTTTTATGAAAAACACTTGTGTAAAGTATCCTTTTAATGTTCTTACATGTTATCTGTTTGCGGGATACATTCAAAGTACTTCTTGTATGCTCATGGAAATGTGTAATAAAAGATCAAGGTGGCCTCAGTCCATATTAGGAGTTTGTTACCTCCTCATTCTTTGTTCTGAATCAGTCCAGATCATGCTGTGCTTGTCCTCGAATAAAGAAATGAATAGGTCCATAAAGATGTAAATGTTATAATGATACTTTTCAAATATCCAAAAACCTTATTTCCTGTGCCACAATTGTATGCCAGCGTTTGTAATTGAAACTATCTTTGTAAACATAGAAATCTATGAGTAGATGTTTTTGTAGTGGGAGATTCCTCGTTTGAATATATCAAAGCTTTGAGTCACTTCATCCTACTCTGTGGGGTTCTCTCATGACTGAAGAATCCAATACAGGATTGGCATGGACATCCACATGTTGTTGTTGTTGTTGATGCTCGGGGGATCTTCTGTAGCTATGCCACCTCTGGTATTCTTCCGGGCAAATTGGATGTTGTGAGTAGCATACAGTCTTCAAAATATGCTAAACCAAGTTTTGCTGCTTACTTACTTTTGGTGCAGGGAGACAGAGAAGGAGGTGCTGGAAGTCTTAAAGTGCATCAAGGTAGATAAATCTCTGGGACCTAATGAAGTGTATCCCAGGACATTGTGGGAGGCTAGGGAGGAAATTGTGGGTCCCCTAGCAGAGATATTTGAATCATCGATAGTCACAGTTGAGATGCCTGAACATTGGAGGGAGGCAAATGTTGGGCCTTTGTTTAAGAAGGGCTGCAGGGAAAAGCCTGGGTACTACAGGCCGGTGAGCCTCACATCTATAGTGGGTAAGTTGTTCGAAGGTAATTTGAGAGACAGGATCTACAGGCACTTAGAGACGCAAGGACTGATTAGGGACAGTCAGCATGGCTTTGTGAGTGGAAAATCATGTCTCATAAATTTGATTGAGTTTTTTGAAGGGGAAACCAAGAAGGTAGATGAGGGCAGTGCAGTCGATGTTGTCTACATGGACTTTAGCAAGGCCTTTGACAAGGTACCACATGGTAGGTTGTTGCATAAGGTTAAATCTCACAGGATTCAGGATACAAAATTGGCTTGATGACAGAAGACAGAGGGTGTTTGTAAAGGTTTGTTTTTCAAACTGGAGGCCTGTGATCAGCATTGTACCTCAGGGATTGATGCTGGGTCCACTGTTATTTGTCATTTATAGCATTTAAAAGCATTTAGACAGTTACATGGGTAAGATGGGTATAGAGGGATATGGGCCAAATGCGCGTGGGGGTTTTAACAAAAAGGCGGCATGGACAAGTTGGGCCGAAGGGCCTGTTTCCATGCTGTAAACCTCTATGACTTTATGACTGTATATTAATGATTTGGATGAGAATTTAGTAGGCATGGTTAGCAAGTTTGCAGATGACACCAAGATTGGTGGTGTAGTGGACAATGAAGAAGGTTATCTAGGATTGCAATGGGATCTTGATCAATTGGGCCAGTGGGCTGACAAATGGCAGATGGAGTTTAATTTAGATAAATGCAAGGTGATGCATTTTTGTAGATCAAACCAGGGCAGGACTTACTCAGTTAATGGTAGGGCATTAGGGAGAGTTATAGAACAAAGAGATCTAGAGGTACACGTTCATAGCTCCTTGAAAGTGGAGTCACAGGTGGACAGAGTGGTGAAGAAGGCATTTGGCATGCTAGGTTTCGTTGGTCAGAACATTGAATACAGGAGTTGGGACGTCCTTGTTGAAGTTGTACAAGACATTGGTAAAGCCACACTTGAAATACTGTGTACAGTTCTGGTCACCCTATTATAGAAAGGATATTATTAAACTAGAAAGAGTGCAGAAAAGATTTACTAGGATGCTACCGGGACTTGATGGTTTGAGTTATAAGGAGAACTTCAATAGACTGGGACTTTTTTCTCTGGAGCGTAGGAGGCTTAGAGGTGATATTACAGAGGTCTATAAAATAATGAGGGACATAGATCATCTAGATATCTATATTTTTTCCCAAGTTAGGGGAGTCTAAAACTAGAGGGCATAGGTTTAAGGTGAGAGGGGAGAGATACAAAAGTGTCCAGAGGGGCCATTTTTTCACACAGAGGGTGGTGAGTGTCTGGAACAAGCTGCCAGAGGTAGTAGTAGAGGCAGGTACAATTTTGTCTTTTAAAAAGCATTTAGACAGTTACATGGGTAAGATGGGTATAGAGGAATATAGGCCAAACGTGGGCAATTGGGACTAGCTTCGGGGTTAAAAAACAGCGGCGACATAGACAAGTTGGACCGAAGGGCCTGTTTTCATGCTGTAAACCTCTATGACTCTATGAGACTGAATTTGCAATGTTTTTCCAAGAGAGGTGGTCTGCAAAGCAAAGATTCTTTTCTGGGTGTCCTTGTATCTTTTGTACTGAAACCTTGATGTTGTTTCAAGGTTCCCTGTTGAAGATTTATCTGGGGATTCTGTAGTCACCCTTGCAGGAGACATGGGCTGTCGAATTTTCTGGAGGGTGGTCTCCAAGCTATTGAGCCCAGCATGATGGATGACCTTGTTTGTGATTTTGTCCTGGCATTAATTTCTCATGATGAACCTCCGGTATCTTTGGAAGCGTTCCAGAGTTTGATGTGGTGCCTATAGCGGAGCTAGGATTCTGTGTCATACAACAAGTTGGTGAGGACAATGAATTGGTAGAGTTTGATTTTAGTCTTCACTCTAATGACATTCTGCTTCAAGATAAAATCATAGAGTCAGACATGGATAAGATTTGCTTTCTGGAAGTGTGCACCGATATCTTTATCAATAGTGATATCTTCAGAGAGCATGCTACAAAGCTATGGGAATTGTTCTGCAACCTAGAGACTGCTACCATCAACAGTTATATCTGGTGCTTCTTAAAATAAAGTTTAAAGTTTATTTATTAGTCACAAGTAGGCTTACATTAACATTGCAATGAAGTTGCTGTGAGAATCCCTTAGTCGCCACACTCAGGCACCTGTTTGGGTACACTGAGGGGGAATTTAGCACGGCCAATGCACCTAACCAGCACATCTTTCGGACTGTGGGAGGAAACCGGAGCACCCGGAGGAAACCCACGCAGACATAGGGAGAATGTGCAAACTCCACACAGACAGTGACCCAAGCCGGGAATCGAACCCGGGTCCCTGACGCTGTGAGGCAGCAGTGCTAACCACTGTGATATGGTGCCGCCCTATGTACCAGGTGCTGGCTGAAACATAACCTAACTTTTGGAGACTAAAGATTTCCACAGCAAATTTGTTTGCCATAGTCTGGATGTTTTCCTTGTTACAAGCAACTGGAACACTGTAATCTGCATACCAAAATACACTGATTATTGTTTCTGACTTTGGTCTAAGCATGCAGTCTGGAGAGATTAATGAGTTTCCCAGAATGAAACCTAATATTGATGCTTGTCATGTCTCTGGTGGCTTCCTAAAGCATTGCAGCAAAGAAGAGATTGAAGAATTGGGGGAGCCAGGACACATCCTTTCTTTGTGCCACTGGTCACCACAATGACATTGAACATCTCACTACAGGCACAAACATGTTCGACCGTACCATCATGTTGTAGGCGCAGGTTTTGGCAAACCATAGACCAGGTCAATTAACATTGTGAAAAGCTTTAGTTTGGTCTAGAACAGCATATACAGATCCTGATTTTCCTTTCTGCATTTTTCTTGTACGTGGTGCAATCACCATATCAGCTGCCCCATGATTAGTCGTAAAACCGTATTGTGATTCTGGGAGCGAATCATCTATGAGGTTGCCCAGTAGATGGTTTAATAAGGTCCTTATGAAGATCTTTCCTGCAATTGAGTAAAGACTTTTTCCTCGGTAGTCACCGCATGCTTTTTGGATTCTTTGCACTTGCAACATTTGACTATTTTCAGTTTGTTAACATCTTTGAGATTCTGTGGAACTCATTTCTGATCTTAGGTACTCTTGAAGACGGCTGTACATTTATTAACAAGTTCTGTACAATTACACAGCCAAATCTCTGTTGGAAAGCCTTCTGGACCTGGGTCTTTGTCTTGTTTGGTTGAGTTGATTGTGTTATCATCTTTTCAGTGGAAGGAGAAAGATTCAGGCTTTCTTTCTCAGACAGCAGCTCAGTTTGATGCAGAGAATGTGGGAGTCTCTGTGGAGAATCTCAGTAAAGTGTTTATACCAGCTTTCCATTACAGCTGCTTTATCAATGACATGTTCATTCCTATCAGCCCCTTTTTCTGCTTCCACCTATCATCTTTAATGAGCAGAGTCCAGCGTTATCTGGATGACATCCTGATCACTGGAAGAGATGAAGAGGAACATTTTTGGAATTTGGATGCCACTCTTCAGAAATTGGAGGATTATGGTCTGAGAATCCGCAAGGACAAGTGTGAGTTTTTCCAACTCTCTGTTGAGCATTTGGGACATGTGATTGATGCCACACGCCTTCACAATCTCCTTCAAAGGTCAAGGCTATTACAGAGGTGCCTGCACCTTAGAATATTGATCCTTCTTAGGGTTGTTGAACTACTACGGAAAATTTATTCCAAACTTGGCTGCCGTTCTGAAGCCATTACATAACCTTCTGTGTCAGACAAGAAGTGGAAGTGGTCAGATCAACGCAATAATGCCTTCACGCACGCTAAAGAAGCATTACTTAAATTGGAAGTTCTTATGTTTTTTGATCTTACTCCTACCCCTACAGTTAGCTTGGGATGCATCCCCTTATGGTATAGGAGTGGTGATCTCCCACATCATTCCATTGAGTGAAGAAAGACCCATTGCTTTTGCATCTCAAACCTTGAGCAAGGCTGAAAGTAACTGCACCAATTGAAAGGGAAGCATTAGGAATCATCTTTGGAGTAAAGAAATTCCATCAGTTCCTATATGGGAGAGAATTCGTATTGTTGATGGACCATTATCTACTAACTACCATTTTTGGACCACCCACGAGAATTCCATAACTTGCAGCAAGTAGAATGCAAAGATGGGCATTGCTTTTGTCTGCACCTACTTACACTATTAATTGTCGACAATCAAGTCTACATGGTAATGCAGATGGACTTTCAAGATTGCCACTGCCAGGTTTTTCCTCAGACTACTCGAGCAGGAATATCTTCTACTTTGAGCAAGAAGACAATACACCAGTCACTTCTGGAGAAGTGAGGAAGCATACTCTCCGATCTAACACAACCTGAAGCCGTACTACTCCAGGAGATTGGAGCTCTCGGGATGTGTTCTATGGGGGTTCAGAGTAATCATTCTACCACAATTGAGAAAGCAAGTGTTAGAGCAGTTACATGAGGGCCATTGTACATATGAAGGAAATAGCAAGGAGTTATTACTGGTCGCCTGGACTGGTGTAGAAGTTGAAGAGAAAACTGGAACACATTCTTCCTGTGTGAAGGTAAGAAACCTGCCACCCTCAGCACCACTGCATCCATGGGAATGGCCTGAAGAGGTTTAGCAACGAGTGCACTTGGAGTTTGCAGGACATTTTGAAGGTCATACGTTGTTGATAACGGTTGATGCTCACACAAAGTGGCCAGAGGTTGCTGTGATGAAATCTACTTGATTGGAGAAGACTATTGAGAAGTTGGTTTACCTGAACAATTGGTAAGCAATAATGGACTCTAATTTGTCTCAATTTGAACGTTTCTTGCAAGAGAATGGTATTCAACATATCAAGTCCACACTGTATCATCCTGCTACTAATGGACTAGCAGAATGTTTAATCCAAACTATGAAATATACTTTGAGAGCAACCAGGGAACAAGGTTCGCTGATCAAACATCTTAAAAAATTCCTACTAGTGTATAGGAATACCACACATTCAATGATCAAGACCACTCCTGCATTACTAATGATGAAGAGAAAATTACGATTAGCATTCATTCTGTTGAAACCTCTGAAAACAAAAGGAATTGTACACCGCAACAGCAAAGACAGATAGAACAGCGGGAAAGCAAATCAAAGCATAGAGTTTTCTACCAAGGAAAAGGAGTTTTGGCTAGGAATTACTCCACAGGAGAGAAATGGTTTCCTGCCACAATCCTTGCACAGACTGCACCTGTCTCTTATATTGTCCAGACCAAAGATGACGGATGGAATTTAAGTGTTGAATTCGCTGGAAAACTGGAGTAATTCACGCTGGTTTTTGCAGTGGGAGTTCACACTAGAATCTCTCTCATTCTGTGCAATGCACAGGCCACCAGCGTGAAATATCATTAGATTTCAGGAGGCAGGGCCTATTCCCACCCGGGAGGCTGAGATCAGTGGATCTCTGTGCATGCGCTGTGGCCCTGAACTGTCAGCCTCCTGTTTGCTGGCCAGCTCAATCGCTGGCCAGCCCGGGACCCCCACAATGCCACCCCACTCCCCCCACACGGCCTGACCACAGCCTCCCCGAGTCGTTCCTGGGCCAGCCTCAGCACCCCCCCGCCCTCCCCCGTGCCAATCCCCCCCCACCCCCTGTGCAGTGCAGACACCCCTGCAGGTAGACCCTCCTCTCCCCCCAGGCAGCCCCAATCACTGGCCTCCCTCCTACCCCCATCGATCCCAATGGCAGAGTGGCAGCGGTACCCCCCACCACCATCGATCGCTCCCACAGGCCCACCCCCTTGGCACTGCCCCATGCCCAATGGACAGTGCCAGGGTGCCCCTGAGATTGGGCACCTTGCCACTTGGGCAGTGCCAAGCTGGCACTGCCAGGATGCCCATGCTCAGGGGGCACCACCCCCTGCACCGTCCGACCCCGATTGCCCCCCTTTCACTCCAGTGGGGTTGGGCCGCTAGTTCTCTGAAAGTGGGGAGCTAGTGTAACTCCAGCTGGAGTGAAACACTCTGGTGGGGTGGGAGAGGTTAGCGGGACCAGAGACTTCAGATTTAAATTAGTTGCCTGTCTTCCAGCGCAGATCTGATGGCGCTGGAAATCCGGAGCTGGGAGATGCGCATGCCCGGCTGGGAGATTCTCCCATGCCGCTGCGCTAGAAAATTAGTGCGGTGGGTTGGGAGAATCGCCCCCTAACATTATCTGGAGAAGACATGCTGTTGGCTGGGAGAACACATCACTAGAATCGGCACCTGCGGCAAATCACAGTTTAAACGTACAAAGTCCTGACCTGAACCTTCCTACAACCCTGACACCAACGGACGCTGTTGAGGAAAGCAACACCTCACCTACAGTTCAGGCAACTGGACAACCTCTAGTGCCTATGTCAACGCCATTTAAACCCACCACCGATGACGTTAGCGCAAAGACAGAAACGCCAGAAGTTATCACCAGTGGAAAGATGAGGATGCCAGAGGTTTGCCGTCAACTGTTCTGAGAGTGATGATCTCCAGACCATCTGACTTATTGATAGTTACTGATTATCGTTTTGAACTTGTTGGGATGTTCAATTGAAGGGGGAGGAAATGTTATGTATTTGTATCCATTTTTATTAACTTAATGAAGCTCGTTGTGTTAATGTATTACGTACTGACCAGAAGTGACGTCACAAGTCCCTAGTGTGGGAAACAGGCAGAGAAGAAGCAACATGTAAAAGGACACATACTTGTAAATAAAGCTCGCGTTAAACTCCAATATGCAACTGTCAGAGGGAAGGAAGATGCTGTCTGAGTAACCTTGGTGTGTTGCTGCAGCTTGTACATATTGCAGCCAGGGAGCGTTGGTGGTGGACAGATAGATATTGAATTCAGTGGCAGGGCCAGGAATTCAGCAAATTGCTAGATCCTGGATGGTAATGAGCTTTGAGAGTTGTTGCAGCTGCACCAATCTAAGCAAGCAGCAAGTATTCCATCATACTTGTTGTGTCTGCAGGATTGATGCAAAGAGGCCACACAGATTCAACAAACGAAGGAGCTTTATCAAGGAGATGTGTTCACTCCAGGCTGTAAACCTACCCTGTGCAGGTACCTGTGCAAACGACTGGTGATGTGATTTCCAGTGATTTCACACATCTTAAAACGCCTAGTTCAGCGTCAATGCTGCTGATAAGAAATCACGATGAATCGCTATAAATGCACAACGTTTTCTCCCCCTTTAAATCAAACTTCCCCAACACATTTAAACAAATATAACATTAACAATCGCTTAACAACAATAATTAATAAGTCAGATGGTTTGGAGGTCATCGTTCTTTGAATGGGTGTCGGTGAATCTCAGATGTCTGCTACTTGGCACTAGTTGTAACCCCTGGCGTTTTGGCTTTGCATGTCTTCAGTGGTTGTTTTGACCGGTGACTAGAGGTTGACCCCGTGCTTGATCTACAATTGAGTTGTTGTTTTCCCCAATATATTCTGTCAGCGTCAGGATTTCAGGAAGGTTCAAGCTGGAACTCGGCACAGTTGGATTCAGACTCATTGCAGATTCTACTTCTGATGAATCGGTTCTCCCCGCCAACAGTTGGTCCGCATGCCTCCTCCGGGTGACATTTTAACAGAGATGAATTAAACTGTTGCTGAGTTGTAACTTCTGTGTTTATGCGTACTAAAGATGATTGGTGGAGGACGGGAAAGGGGATGATAGAAATGAACAAGTCATTGATAAAGCAGCTGTAATGGAAAGGTGGTATGAACACTTTGCAGAGGAAAGTTGAGAGGGAGCCCTACTTGGATTCCTTACCCAGCCTGCCCTTCATGTGACTCCAGACCCACAACAATATGGTTGATTCTTAAATGCCCTCGAAAATAGTCCAGTCATTCAGTCAAAGGGCAATTAGGGATGGGTAATAATGGCATCCCATGAATAATGCGTGACTCGGAGAGGAATATGGAAGCGATGGTGCTCCTACAACATCAATGCCCCTATCTTGCACAGATGGTAGTGGTCATTGTTATGTGTTTTTATTAGATTACTGAAGCTCTGGTTGTGTCAATGTATTCACATATTCACCAGAAGTGACATCACAAGTCCCTAGCGTGGTCTGCACTGACTTGCCATTGAGCATCCCACCCAAGCCTATCCCTGTAACCCCACTAATTCTCCTTAACCTACACACCATGGGACACAAAGGGGCAATTTTAGCATGGCCAGTCAACCTAACCTACACATCTTTGGACTGCGAAAGGAAACTGGAGCACCCGGAGGAAACCCACGCAGACATGGGGAGAATGTGCAAACTCCACACAAGCAGTCACCCAAGGCCAGAATCGGACCCAGGTCCCTGGCGCTGTGAGGCAGCATGTTAACCACTGTGCCATCGTGCTGCCCCATGCTTTGAACACAATGCTGATGCTCTCATGCCACCCACTATGCAGCCTTAAATTTGCATTTTTTTTGGAAAATGAAAATACCTTCCCTTTTGGTGACAAGGTTGTGCGATATGCAGCCAACTAACCGCAGTATCACAAATTGACGGGGTTTAAGTTTGACTTCACACACTCAAAATCCAAACCTCGGCAATTTGCAGTACAGAGCTACCGAGCAGAAGCCAATAGTAGGGACAGAGCAAAATTCAGTGAGAGCCCTTTTGGAATGTTCGTGCTTATGATTAACAGCCATCTCAAAGATTAGCATGACAAATTATTCTTGCCCAAAGAGTGTTGGCAAGCTGAATTATGATCACAGTTCTCCATTCACTGAAATGCCAATCTATTTGCAGGTGTTGAGCAGATTGTAGGTACTATCCCATCAGGAGATAAGGAGAGTTGGTGGTCTATCAATTTGGGCCCATCTTGTACATCTTCCAAAAGTCTTTTCATAGTCTTTTATGTACAGCTGTTAAATCTGTTATTCTAAAGTAAATTAAATGTGTTGAGCATTTAATTTGGGCAAATAAATTTAACTTTGAAAATAATATCATGGAATCCTACAGTGCAGAAGGAGGCCATTCAGCCCATTGAGTCTGCACCAACCATAATCCCACCCAGGCCCTATCCCGATTACCCTAGCTAGTCCCCCTGACACAAAACGACAATTTAGCACGGCCAATTCACCCAACCCACACATCTTTGGATTGTGGGAGGAAACCAGAAAACCCGGAGGAAACCCACGCAGACACGGGGAGAATGTGCAAACTCCACATAGACAGTGTCCCAAGCCGGAAATCGAACCTGGATCCCTGGCACTGTGAGGCAGCAGTGCTAACCACTGTGCCACCGTATCCAGAACTAACTCATAGTTCTGCTTCTTCTGATTATTCTCAGAAATATAGAAGACATTGTTCCCTTCTGGTAATGTTTGTTCCCCTGGTACCTTCAAGATTGATGTGGAGAAGCCGTCGTTGGACTGGGGTAAACACAGTAAGAAGTCTCACAACACCAGGTTAAAGCCCAACAGGTTTATTTAGTAGCAAAAGCCACTAGCTTTCGGAGCGCTGCTCCTTCATCAGGTGAGTGGGAGTTCTGTTCACAAACAGGGCATATAAAGACACAAACTCAATTTACAAAATAATGGTTGGAATGCGAGTCTTTACAGGTAATCAAGTCTTAAAGGTACAGACAATGTGAGTGAAGAGAGGGTTAAGCACAGGTTAAAGAGATGTGTATTGTCTCCAGCCGGGACAGTTAGTGAGATTTTGCAAGCCCAGGCAAGTCATGGGGGTTACAGATAGTGTGACATGAACCCAAGATCCCAGTTGAGGCTGTCCTCATATGTGCGGAACTTGGGTATCCGTCTCTGCTCAGCGACTCTGCGTTGTCGTGTGTCGTGAAGGCCACCTTAGAGAACGCTTACCCGAAGATCAGAGGCCGAATGCCCGTGACCGCTGAAGTGTTCCCCAACATGAAGAGAACACTCTTGCGTGGTGATTGTCGAGCAGTGTTCATTCATCCATTGTCGTAGCATCTGCATGGTCTCCCCAATGTACCGTGCCTCGGGACATCCTTTCCTGCAACGTATCAGGTAGACAACGTTGGCCGAGTTGCAAGAGTATGTACCATGTACCTGGTGGATGGTGTTCTCACGTGATATGATGGCATCCGTGTCGATGATCCGGCACGTCTTGCAGAGGTTGCTGTGGCAAGGCTGTGTGATGTCGTGGTCACTGTTCTCCTGAAGGCTGGGTAGTTTGCTGCGGACATTGGTCTGTTTGATGTGCGGTTGTTTGAAGGCAAGAAGTGGGGATGTGGGGATGGCCTTGGCGAGATGTTCGTTTTCATCAATGACATGTTGAAGGCTCCGGAGAAGATGTCGTAGCTTCTCCGCTCCGGGGAAGTACTGGACGATGAAGGGTACTCTGTCCGCCGTGTCCTGTGTTTGTCTTCTGAGGAGGTCGGTGCGGTTTTTCGCTGTGACACGTCGGAACTGTCGATCGATGAGTCGAGCGCCATATCCTGTTCTTATGAGGGTGTCTTTCAGCGTCTGGAGGTGTCTGTTGTGATCCTCCTCATCTGAGCAGATCCTGTGTACAGTAAGAAGTCTCACAACACCAGGTTAAAGTCCAACAGGTTTATTTGGTAGCAAATACCATAAGCTTTCGGAGCACTGCTCCTTCGTCAGATGGAGTGGATATCTGCTCTCAAACAGTGCACAGACACAGAAATCAAGTTACAGAATACTAATTAGAATGCGAAACTCTCCAGCCAGCCAGGTCTTAAAGGTACAGACAATGTGGGTGGAGGGAGCATTCAACACAGGTTAAAGAGATGTGTATTGTCTCCAGATAGAACAGCTAGTGAGATTCTGCAAGATCAGGGGGAAAGCTGTGGGGGTTACTGATAATGTGACATAAATCCAACATCCCGGTTTAGGCCGTCCTCATGTGTGCGGAACTTGGCTATCAGTTTCTGCTCAGCGACTCTGCGCTGTCGTGTGTCGTGAAGGCCGCCTTGGAGAACGCTTACCTGAAGATCCAAGGCTGAATGCCCGTGACTGCTGAAGTGCTCCCCCACAGGAAGAGAGCAGTCTTGCCTGGTGATTGTCGAGCGGTGTTCATTCATCCGTTGTCGTAGCGTCTGCATGGTTTCCCCAATGTACCATGCCTCGGGACATCCTTTCCTGCAGCGTATCAGGTAGACAACGTTGGCCAAGTTACAAGAGTAGGTACCGTGTACCTGGTAGATGGTGTTCTCACGTGAGATGATGGCATCCGTGTCGATGATCCGGCACGTCTTGCAGAGGTTGCTGTGGCAGGGTTGTGTGGTGGCGTGGTCACTGTTCTCCTGAAGGCTGGGTAGTTTGCTGCGGACAATGGTCTGTTTGAGGTTGTGTGGTTGTTTGAAGGCAAGAAGTGGGGGTGTGGGGATGGCCTTGGCGAGATGTTCGTCTTCATCAATGACATGTTGAAGGCTCCGGAGGAGATGCCGTAGCTTCTCCGCTCCGGGGAAGTACTGGACGACGAAGGGTACTCTGTCCACCGTGTCCCGTGTTTGTCTTCTGAGGAGGTCGGTGCGGTTTTTCGCTGTGGTGCGTCGGAACTGTTGATCAATGAGTCGAGCGCCATATCCTGTTCTTATGAGGGCATCTTTCAGCGTCTGGAGGTGTCTGTTGCAATCCTCCTCATCCGAGCAGATCCTGTGTATTCGGAGGGCTTGTCCGTAGGGGATGGCTTCTTTAACGTGTTTAGGTTGGAAGCTGGAGAAGTGGAGCATCATGAGGTTATCCAAGGGCTTGCGGTACAGTGAAGTGCTGAGATGACCGTCCTTGATGGAGATGCGTGTGTCCAAGAATGCAACCGATTCCGGAGAGTAGTCCATGGTGAGTCTGATGGTGGGATGGAATTTGTTGATGTCATCATATAGTTGTTTCAGTGATTGTTCACCGTGAGTCCAAAGGAAGAAAATGTCATTGATGTATCTAGTGTATAGCATCGATTGAAGGTCCTGTGCAGTGACGAGGTCTTGTTCTAACCTGTGCATGAAGATGTTGGCATATTGAGGTGCGAATTTGGTCCCCATGGCTGTTCCGTGTGTCTGGATGAAGAACTGGTTGTTGAAGGTGAAGATATTGTGGTCCAGGATGAAGCGGATGAGTTGTAAAATTGCATCTGGAGACTGGCAGGTGTCGGCATGAGTACTGAGGCAGTTGCAGCAATGCTGTCGTCGTGGGGGATGCTGGTGTAGAGTGCCGAGACATCCATTGTGACGAGGAGTGCTCCTGGTTCAACTGCTCCATGTGTGCTGAGTTTCTGTAGGAAGTCCGTAGTGTCGCGACAAAAGCTGGGGGTTCTTTGGACAATGGGTTTCAGAATGCCCTCGACATAGCCGGAGAGGTTCTCGCACAGGGTCCCATTGCCCGTTATGATGGGACGGCTGGGTGTGTTTGCCTTGTGCATCTTCGGGAGGCAGTAGAGATCTCCAACGCGGGGAGTACATGGGATGAGAGCACGGAGGGTGCTCTGAAGGTCCGGATCAAAGGTCTTGATCAGTCTGTTGAGTTGGCAGGTGTGTTCTTTGGTCAGATCTGCGGGTAACTGTCTGTAGTGTTCCTCGTTGTTTAGTTGTCGGTACACTTCTTTGCTGTAATCCGTTCTGTTCAGTATGACGGTGGCCCCTCCTTTGTCTGCTGGTTTGATGACAATGTTGCGGTTGGTCTTGAGAGCGCGGATGGCGTTGCGTTGTGCTTGGGTGATGTTCAGGGCTGTCTTGTGAGTGCGGCTGATGAATCTGGTGTTGACGCACCTCCTGACAGCTTGGGCATACATGTCAAGTCGAGGGCAGCAGCCTTCCAGAGGAGTCCAATTCGACTCTTTCCTGTTCGGTTGCTACACTGCGGATCTCTCTGTTGGCTGTTCCGGTTCATTGGCTGTCTCATTGTGTTCGCTGTTGGCCTCTTGGGGTTTGTGGAAGAACTCCCGCAGCCTCATTCGCCTGATGAATTCCTCTCTGTCTGCTGCGGGACTGATGGGGTCTATTTTGGTGGGGGGGCAGAAATTGAGCCCTCGGCTGAGAACTTCGATTTCATCTGGTTGAAGTGTGTAGTCCGACAAGTTGACAATGGATTTCCCTGCAGTGATACTGTTTTCTACTGTGGTACCGGGGGAGGCTTGGTTGCTGCTGGTGGTGATGTCGAGTTTCTCAAGTTTCCTGTTCTTGGTGTGCATGTAGATGGCGTAGTTCCTTTGTCTCGTCTGCTTGGCAGAGTTTCGCAGCTGGTCTGCGTCCTGAGTGCAAGTTGAGAATATGGACTCTATCTTGGTTTCCAGGATGTGGCATTTGCTGTAGAGCTGGTGTATGAGGTGGTTGAGGAGTGTGAGAGAAGTGCGACGGCAAAGTCTCTCAGCGTAGTCTGTGTTATAGGTTAACCTGAGTGGGTTCATGATCTGTAGTCCTTTCGGTATCTTGTCTGCACCTTTCTTGCATCTTTGTAGAAACTTGATGTCTGTGTCAATATGTGCCATCTTCTTGGTGATCCTCTCCACTTGGAGCCGGCAGTTTGCGGTCTGTACATTCAAGATTGGCACACATAGATACCATGAAGCAGGCCACTTGGCTGTCCCTTGCCTGTATCAGGTGTAAGGCCTATCACAGGATCATAGTGGGAAGAAGAAAAATTACATATTCTCAAAAGAAAGTCTGCTTTCCTCCAAACTGTCTGTATCTACAACGCACATATTCCTTAGCCTGGAAGGTGAATTAGCAGTTTCTATCTGTGCCTCGTCCGGCATAAATACTGTATCTTCTGGGGCCTAAATTGATAGACCGCCAACTCTCCCTATCTCTCTCTGGGATAATACCTACCTTCAGCTTTATACCTACAACTTAGATTAGCATTTCAGCAAATAGACAACTGTGGCCATAATTCAGTGTGCCAGCAATCCTTGGGCAGTTTAGGAATAATTTGTTGTGGCAATACATTTTATAATATTGTTGCCATATTTTACTTAAAATGAACTGTTATATACAGGCTAGCAAATATGTTAGGTTAAAGTAAGTTAAATGTGTTGAGCATTTAATTTGGGCAAATAAATTTAATTTTGAAAATAATATCCAAGTCTAACTAATGGTTCTGCTTCTTCTGAATGTCCCTAAGAATATAGAAGACGCTGTTTCCTCCTGGCAATGTGTGTTCCCCTAGTACCTTCATACACAATATGATTCATCACATCAACTCATTTAGACTGAATGACAAACAGCCCTGCAGTTTCCACTGGCCTTGAGGTTAGGCCACCTGTATGTTTGCTTTGCGGATTCTGTGAATTCTCTGCATTTGATTTAAAGTTTATTTATTCGTGTCACAAATCGGCTTACATTAACACTGCAATGAAGCTACTGTGAAAATCCCCTTGCAACACAAAAGTACAGTAAGAAGTCTCACAACACCAGGTTGAAGTCCAACAGGTTTATTTGGCAGCACAAGCTTTCGGAGCACTGCTCCTTCATCAGGTGAGTGGGAGTTGTGTTCACAAACAGGGCATTTACAGACACAAACTCAATTTACAAGATAATGGTTGGAATGTGAGTCTTTACAGGTAATGAAGTCTTAAAGGTACAGACAATGTGAGTGGAGGGCCAAGCACAAGTTAAAGAGGTGTGTATTGTCTCCAGCCAGGACAGTTAGTGAGATTATTAACTAATTAGAAAGTTGGTGACAATACACACCTCTTTAACTTGTGCTTGACCCTCTCTCCACTCACATTGTCTGTACCTTTAAGACTTGATTACCTGTAAAGACTCGCATTCCAACCATTATCTTGTAAATTGAGTTTGTGTCTGTAAATGCCCTGTTTGTGAACACAAGTCCTCACTCACCTGATGAAGGAGCAGCGCTCTGAAAGCTTGTGCTGCCAAATAAACCTTTGGACTTTAACCTGGTGTTGTGAGACTTCTTAGTGTGCTTACTCCAATCCAACGCCGGCATCTCCACACCAACACAAAAGTAAACATGAAAAATAATAAATATTTGGTAGGCAGAATGTATTTAATATTTCAGCATTATATAGCAAAATTAGATTAATGTCATTGTTCTGGTCTTTATAGCAATGTAATTACAATAATTTATTACCACCTTTCATACAAGTTTTGTCCTATACCTATACAGCTCAAGGCTGTCCTTATTTATTTAGTTAGTTGTGATGTGCAGCAATGCATTACCGTGTTTAAGAGTCTCCAATACAAGTTACTGTGAAATTAAGACCAATTTATAAGGTGGATTTTTTTTCTAAGTGCAGTGACGGGTGGTTTTGGCCCACCGTTCCTGCTGGCCAGAATGGGGTGAACTCACGCCATGTCTGCACTTTCAGCCTCATTAATTATGCACAAGCAAGCATCCCTCTGAATCACCTAATGGGTCAGAAGCTGATTCGTCCAGCCGCTATCAGCGAGCGATTTCGAAGGTCCGGTCGCCATCTGTAAATGCCAGTCCAACACCTTCATTTCACTCTCTCCAGCCCACCTTGCTTTCACGGGACCATGCAGGATGTCTGGAACCCAGAGGCAAAAGGCCAGCAGCTTCAAGGAAAAGTCAGTTCCTGACTCAACCACCATGCCTTGAGGCAGTGATTCCAGGAGTCTGGATTCAGAAGCATGTCCTCTACCCCAGGGATGGCACCAGGAAGGACACCAACCTCACCTCCCCAGCCTGGGAGGCTGTTGTCCAGGAGATCAGTGCAACTGGCAAACGTGCCAGAAGTACCCAGATGAATGATCTCATCTGTGGTGCCAGGGTAAGTCCTCCCTCAGCTCCCTCCACTACCAAACTCTCAGCATGGCATCATGTACTCAAACAGCGACTCTCACATCACCACCATCTCATTTGTCATGTTGCTCACATTCCATCCTTTGGTTCTTCTGGAGAGGGCTCTTTGTATAGTCCGATTGTGAAAGGCACAGCAAACTGTGATCAAGCGGGAAACGCTCTCTCATGTGTATTGCAAAGAGCTACTTGAGCGGTCCAGGCTTCTGAATCGCAACTTCAGAAATCCTATGGTCTGCTCTATGAGGGAGTGTGTGGAGCTGTGAGCAGCATTGTACCTCTCCTCGGCATGGGTCAGAGGCCAGCCCACTACAGTCATCAGCCACCATTTAAGTGGGTAGTCCTTATCTCCCTCACACCATCCCTGCAGATGTTCCAGATCCAGTTGTTGTTGTGGTGGACTTTCTCCCACACATACCACACGCACGCACATACACATACCCCAGGGCCCAACACCTGTGAGGTGTCCAAGCCCCATGTGGACCTCGATCCACCCAACCTGGAGTCTGCATGCATTCCCTTTCAGTAAAGGATACAGTATCCCTTTGACCCCCTTGTTTGTGAGCATTTCATGCAGCTTGTCAGGGGCCAGCTTCCCTTCCCTCAGTCTTCCCTGTGCTGCCCTCTATTGTTAGTCATCCTCATCCACCTCCTTGTACCTCTGCCTGCCATTGTGCCCCCTCACCTTTTTTCCCACCCGCCCTTGCACAACCCTTCTTCCATATTGCCCACCCCCCCCACCCCCCTTGTCTTCGTCAACCCCCTCTTTCACCTCGCACTCCATCCCTGGTTAAACTTCAGTCTGTTGGAGTGGAAGTGGAGGGTCCAGGAGTCTGCAGCATGGCACGGAAGGAGCTGGAGGGCGCGAGCCGGCAGAATGGTGTTCAGTGCATCCGGAGCTGTGCAGCGCTCTGACGGGCAGGGTATCTATGTTGCCCTCGCCTTGATTGGAAGGCCTGACAAAATTTCGGTGAGCAGCTGTTTTACTGAACGTTCATGAGATGTAAATAGCGCTCACATCACCAGGCAACGGGAGAACCAACCCGCCAGTAATCCACTGTTTTTATGCCGGTGTGTTTCCAGCTCCAGCTGGATTTTCCAAACACGACGCGGGTGGGATGGGATGGGAGAATTCCACCCATGATTTTTATTTTCCCACTTTGTAAGTCTAATATAGGTGAATATTGGCAGAGCTGAGGCTTGGAAATCCCAAATGTGCATTTGCTGAAGTTTAATTAGTTAATCGTGTAGCTAATCATAACACATTACTGGTCAGCTTTCCATTGCTAGTTCAGCTAGGTTCACCCTACCCATTAGCACTGTGACCTGCAGGGTTGGTCTGAAGCAGAATTGCAGGTCTCAGAGGCAAGAGGACCCTCCAGATTGAATTTGTTACTTTAAGAGTAAGGTCAAGCATCAGCCAAGCTCTGGAATGTTACAGACCTCCCCATGTCAACTGTGTACACCGAGTTCCAGATGCCCATCCGCAAATGTGTAATCATTCACAAATGATGCTATATCAATTGTTAACTTTAAATCTGAGATTGACAGATGTTTCTTAACCTGGGTCATTGTGGATGTGAAGCAAAAGAGTTGGGTCACAGATCAACTGTGACCGAGTTGAATGGTGGGAAATTTAATGGCTTACCTCTGTTCCTAAGTTGCTGTCTTGAAGTCATTATTATGCATTACTTTATCCTTTCATTTATGTGCACAAAACTTCATCTCTCACAAATTCTTGAATGAGACTACTTTAAGAAACCACCTCTTAATCAGGACCATAGGTTCAATTTTGACAGATGTTGCTCTCAGCTACACGGTTTTGTTCATTCAAGGAAAATGAGCTAAGAGATAATTAGGGAGATTTTCCTCTGTCTCTGCTCAGCTGCACTGGAGCATCTGGCCACAGTGAATATCAGACAATTGGTGAGTTGGATTGTATGTATGCAAAAAACCTGTTGACTATTCTGATACTCTTCACACTAAGCCTGGGCACAGATCCAGGAAGAACTCTCTGAGTTTCGTCTGAAGCTTCTGTAATTCCCTGACCTAAACTACAGGTGTAATTTGACAAGGGAATTCCCTACTTGAGAATTTTTGGTTAAACATTGTTACAGCTGCTTTTATTCATTACTTTCTGTTCTGTTTGTTTCTATATTAGGCTGCACAATGCATTTGATCCCAGCCATCCTGTTTTCGTCCTGATGCTCCTCCATGTTATTACTGCTCCACTGCATGGACTGGCCAATGCCATTGTGTTTGGATTTGACAGGGAAACATGGAGCCAGCTGAACTTAACATCTCTCCAGGTAACATTTACTGATCAATAACAACTCCTTGCCTTATTTTCTCCTGAAGAATCCCCTGTGGTTGCTCCAGGTTTTGCATTTTACCACAAGCCTCCTGAGTTTCAAACTTGAGAAATGTGTTGTTCTATCCCTTGAAATAGCTGCAGGACTTTAAAACTTGAGGCAGTGTATTATTTCCTGTGTGAGTCATAGAAGCTCAACCGTGATATTAAAATTAGTTTGACGGCAACAATTCTGGAAGGTGAGTGTGATTCTCACACTGCTGCACTTCTGATTGGCTGCTGTCCCACTATCTCATCCCCAGCTGCAACACCAAAAGCAATGAAGCTTTTGCGCTTTTCATGTTCTAATGTAACCAATGATAACATGCTGTGAGGGTCAGCTGACCCAGGAGACAATGTAACCAATGGCAAAGTGGTGTGGTGGTCAGCTGACCCGGTATAAATAGAAAGCAAATGGGGATTGTGGAGAGCATTTGTGACCCTGCTCCGTTTTGCAGTTCACTGTAGAAGATTTGTTTCGGGAGTCGGTTGTCAGGCATTCTGATGACATGTCCAGCCCATTGGAGCAGTTTTTGTCCTAACATTGTGGAGATGCTGACCATGTTGGTTCTCCTGAGGACTTCTGTGTCTGGGACTTTGTCTTGTCACTTGATGTTGAGGAGCTTGCAGACTAGCAAAGGTGGAAACAGCTGATTTCCTTTGCGTGTCGCTGGTAGACTATCCAGGTCTCACTTGCATGGAGAACAGTGGAGAGAATGACTGCTTGGTCACCCCTCTATGTTCCCATACTGAATAGTGAAGTCTTCTGAAGGGCACACTGTCCTTGGCAGTTCTGGCATCGGTCCCATCATCAATATGAAGGCAGCGTGAGAGAGTGCTGTCTAGGTAGGTGAACGTCCACAGCATTCAGCTCCTGGCCGTTTACTCTCATTGTCAGCTCTTTATAGAGCTTTTCTGGAGTAGGTTGGAACATGACTTCTGTCTTCTCTATGCTGATGGCGAGACTGAAGTTATCACAGGATGCAGAGAACAGGTCCATAATGTGCTGCATGTCTATCTCACTTCCAACATTTAGTGTACAGTCATCAGCAAATAGAAGGTCTCACAGTCTATCAACGAGGACTTTGGGCTTGGTCTGGTTGCGTAGCAGGTTGAAAAGCCTGCCGTCTGTTGGGTGTTTGATGTCTACGCCTGGGTCCTCATCCTGGAAGGTGTCAGTGAGCATGGCTGAGAGCATGCTGCTGAAGAGGGCCGGTGCTAATACACAGCCCTTTTTCACTCCACTGGTGACAAGGTAGGGGGCCAAAGTCTCATTGTCATTAAAGACACAGGCCTGCATGCCATCGTGGAACTGTCAAACCATCTGAATGAATTTGTCTGGGCACCCAAAGTTGCTCAGAAACTTCCAGAGCCCTTCATGGCTGATTGTGTCGAAGGCTTTGGTTAGGTCGACAAAGGTGGTGTAAAGGTCAGCATTTTGTTCTTGGCATTTCTCCAGTTGGCAAGCAGCAAACACCACGTTGATGGTTCCTCTCCCTTTCCTGAAACCACACTGGCTTTCTGGAAGTAGAACTTGGTCAAGATGTAATATGAGTCGGTTTAGGAGGATTCTGGCAAAGATCTCTCTGATTGTCACAAGACTGGTCATTGCCTTCGCATTTGTAGATGTGAACAATGAAGGCGTCTTTAAAGTCTTGTGGAAGGACCCCTTGCTCCAACATGGACTGGAAGAGCTAAGTGAGCTTTTTAAGCAGCTGTGATCCACACTATTTATAGATCTCCACTGGAATTTGATTGGCTCCAGGGGCTTCGCCATTTGATAATTTCTGTACAGCTTTCTCTGTTTCCAGCAGTGTGGGTGAAATGCCTAGAGCAGAATTGGCATTGACTTGGGGCAGCCTATTTATAGCTTCATCATTGATGTAGGATGGTCTGTTGAGGATGTTATTGAAATGATCAGCACACCTCTCCAGGATCTGAGATGTCATTGAGTGGTGTGGTCCTATCAGCACCGAGTAGCTGAGAGGAGTTGGCTGGTTGGGGACCATAGACCATCCTGACACATTCGGAGAAGCGCTTCCGGTCATTTTTGTCAGCGTAGGTTTGTATTGAATCTGCCTTTTGACTCAGCCAATTGTCTGACATCTCACGTATTGTGCGTTGGACTGTGCTGTGGACGTTGTCATAAGCAGTTATTTTGGCTGTGGACTTGTCATTTAGGTATGCTCTGTGTAACTTGTATTTTTCTCCAAGATGCTTGACCTCAGCGTCATCTTCATCAAAATGTCGCTGTAGTCAGGGAGTGGAGATCGTCATAGCATTTCTCCTTGATAACTTCAGGATTGGTCATTGTGGGGCATATGTGCTGATGATGGTAACTTGCTTCTTGCCTGCCAGTGAGGCCTTGAGTGACATGAGGCAGTCATTTAGACCCTTCGGATGGCCGGTCAGCTTATACATCAAGCAGTAACCATTCCAGGAGTACGCCAAGCAAGATGGCAGTACAAAAAACACCCTTCTATTTCTTGTCTACATGTTGCCCCTCAGCAATATTATCTGAAAGCACAGCATCGGTTTCCATATGTACTCTGACAACACAGAGCTCCACTTCACCACCATTTCTCTCAACCCTCTCCACTGTCTCGATCAGACTGCTTGTCCAACATCCTGAACTGATTGAGCAGAAATTTCCTCCCAGATAGATACTGGGGAGCCTAAGTCTGCCATCCCTTTCTCCATGGCATCTTCCTAAGGCCGAACCAGGGTCTTTGTAAACATGGGCCAGAATTTTACTGGGATGGGGGGAGCATAAGTGATAGGAAGTCCACCGATATCCCTATTTCCTGCCCAGCCTCAAATTTTATGCTGATGGACGCCCAATGACAGATGGTGAGAAACTAAAAATGTTTAACCCTTGATCTCGGGCAGGAAGTCAGGGGGTGCTCAATCAGAAGGCCCTTTCAGACTGACGATTGCCCTCCCCTCAGAGTCCTGGGAATTCCGGCCACCCCCTCCCCCAGCCTACTATGTACCACCAAGATCATCCCCCACTCTCCCCTCCTCAGTAGCCCTGATATTTACCTGGTGCGGTCCCTGGACTGCAGCACTGCCTGAAGGAGCTGGAGAGCTGCCAGCCAATCAGATTGGCCAACAGCTCCCCAAGCGGGACTTCTGTCCAGGTACAGACAAGAAGTGCTGCCCGCTGCCAATCAATGCTCAATTGAGCATAAAATGGCAGTGGGTGGGGATGCATTTCCCTGCCGACTCTCAGGATGTCGGGCACTGAGCGCTTGCCATCCTGAAAATTTTGGCCCTGGTGTAATGGTTGACCCTGATTTGAGCTTCTAGTCACATACCTGTACCATCATAAAACTGCCGATTTCCACTTCCATATTATTGCCTGACTTTATACCTGTCTCAGCTCATCTGCCACTGAAACCCTCATTCTTGCCTTTGTTTACCGCCAACTTGACCATTCTAATGCAACGCTGAATGGATTTCTACATTCAACACCTTTGTAAACTTGAGGTCATCTAAAACTCTGCTGTCCATGTCCTAACATGCACCAAGTCCCATTCGCTCCTCACCCTTGTGCTTGCCAATCTACGTTGGCTCCTTGGTAAGCAATGCCTTCATTTTAAAATTCTCAACCTGGGTTTTCAAATCTCTCTGGCCTTGTTTCCCTCTAGCCCTAAACCGTTTCCAATCCTACAACCCTCCGAGATATCAGTGCTCTTCAAATTCTGGCCTCTTGCACATTCTTGATTTTAATCACTCCGTCATAGGAGAGATGGTGGCATAGTGATAATTTTACTAAACTACTAGTAATCCAGAGGGCCTAGACTAATGGGTTCAAATCCATCATGGCAGCTGGTTCAATGAATAAATCTGGAATATAAAGCTAGTCTCAGTAACAAAAAAACTATTGATTATCATGAAGACCCATCTGGTTCACTAATGTCCTTTAGGGAAGGAAATCTATCATCTTTGCATGGTCTGGCTTACAGTTGAATCCAGACCCAAAGCAATGTGGTTGACGCTTACCTGCCCTCAGAAATGTTCAGTTCAAGGGCAATTAGTGATGGGCAACAAATGTTGGCTTTGCTGGCGTCCATATCCCATGAAAGAGCAGTGGCTGTGCCTTCAGCTGTTAAGGCACCAAGCTCTCAAATGCCCTCCCTAAACCTCTCCATCTCTCAATCCTCCTCTAAGATGCTCCTTAAACTTTTTCTCAAACCCAGCTTTTGGTCACCTGTCCTAATATCTCCTTATGCTATTCAGTATCAAAATCTATTTTCTAACACTCTTGTGAGGTGCCTTGGGACATTTTGCTAGGTTGAAGAAGCTACATAATTACAAGCTGATGTTATTGAAATAAATTGTGAAGTATATTTCATAAAAATACAGTTGTCCAATTTTTAGATGAATACTCGTGTATGTTATTTTTGGAGTTTGCCGTAGCATATTAAGTAAATTAGTTGAAAGTATTAAAATTGTGAAGTGAAAAACTGTAGAAAGATTTCAAGGGATAGAATTATGTGTGACTTTCCCACTGTAATATTAACTGAAACACCAGATAAATGACTTGCATGTCCAGTTATGCCATTTCCTTTCTGCCAAAGTGAGAGAACTGCCACAAAAAATTAAAATATTGCATGTATGTGCTTGTATTGTCCTGGCTAACCCTTCATTGCTGACTTTTGCAAAAGTTAAGACAACACTTAATCTAACCACCATTAATGAATGGGGGACCATTACATCTGGGCAGCAAAGAGGCTACAAGTTGTGCAACATTGTTGGCCATTGAGGGGGCATCACAGCCTGGAAAGAATTATAGGTTTCCCCTAGTGGCACTATTTGTAAGGTGGCTGCATTTAAATATTAAATCTTTGCCCAAATCTCAAGTTATGGTCGTAGTACCTACTTAAAAATGACTTGATTACTGTTTAGTCTATCCAGCAATAGGATGTTATAGACCCCTTTAGCAATCCCCAGACAAAGCATGCCTCTTGTTCCTGGACATAAGCATAGAATCCCTACAGTGCAGAAAGAGGCCATTTGGCCCAGGGGGCCTACACCAACAACAACCCCACCCAGGCCCTATCCCCATATATTTATCCTGCTAATCCCTCTGACGCGAAGGAGCAATTTAGCATGGCCAATCAACCTACCCCGCACATCTTTGGACTGTGGGAGGAAACCGGAGCACCTGGAGGAAACCCACGCAGACACGGGGAAATTGTGCAAACTCCACACAGACAGTGACCCAAGGCCAGAATTGAACACATGTCCCAGACGCTGTGAGGCAACAGTGCTAACCACTGTGCCACCTGCCGCACCATGATTATGTATAATCATACAGATTAGCAAAGTTGATAGAGAAAGTTCATTCCAAGTTGAAGTTTGCCTTTTCCAGCTTTGGAGGGTTGTAACCAGACTGGTGGTGGCCTTGTACTGGAATATCGCCACAAAGGTTGTTATAGCTTTCTCAAGATTCTATAATTATTCCAGGAACAGAGTTGCTGCAACTTCTGCAAAAGTGAAAAAACGCTCCAAGTAGAATACCAGCAGCAAAATTACCCAGATTGTATTTCCTGTTCCAGTAACTGTTAACCAAACATCAACAGCTGAACCTAAATTTCTTGTGTAGAGAAATTCAAAAGCAGAGTTCATCATTGCTCACTGAACCAAGATTGTTGAAGCATGCTTTAGGCTACAGGAAATCTGTGACTTGCATTTTGGTAGATCAGTATGATTTCCGTGCTTCCAGTGAGCACCAGGGTCAAAGCCTTGAGATATCTGTGCTTATTACAGTTGTCTGCAGCTGCACCCTGTTGTTGAGCCAGTTAATAATAATGTTACGAAAAAATCGCATGTCAACACAGTACTTAACAGTGTCCCATCAGGCTGATGATCAGATTAAAGTATTTCAGCCAAAATTAAGTTGAATTTCAACATAGAACTATATCTAAAGCATTTCATGCATAGCTTTGATGCCTTGTCATTGGCTCCATCAATTAATTAGTCTGTTATTAACCCTGACCTTGAAAGTAATCCTTTAGTTTCTTTGCTCTGCATTTCTGCAGTTTTGTTTTCATTTTGCGGACTTTTCTAGTAAACCTGCTTTTATTAATTATTTTCTGCTTATTTTAACCTTTTTACTTTGGTACAACCTTTCAGCAGAAATCATGTGGCTCATATATTGGGAAAGATTACCTGTCTCCGCTGCATAGATGTTACCCCTTTCCCTATTCACCAGGTCAAAAGTGCCCTTCCAATTTGTCTTCAGAATAATGAAAGTCCCTAACATACTCAGAACAGTTAAAAAGGTTAAAAGACGGTTGTTGCTTGAATTGTTATTCTGTGCATTTTGTTTGTTCTAATCATGTATTTTTATTATAACGAATTTTATTAAACTTTCACACATTACCTTTTAGATGGAAAAGACATAAAGCCCCCCCAAGCATGTCCCCGAAATCATTCTTTTATTGCAGTGAATGACATATTCATTTTTTCAGCTTGCTTTCCAGTCCAGATTTTCTGATACGACATTGATTAAGGAGTACCAGCCAGGGCCAGTGCGCTACATGGCCCATTTGGAAAGCGATTCCTCAGACTCGTGTGATGACGGCACAGGAGCAATTTATTCATCCACCGTGACATCTCGGGACAGAAGGCCCTGACAACAGAAACACCCTGCAACTGAGCATGTGCACTCTTGGACTCCTAGACAAAGGAAGAACCCCTCTGTGACACTCGAGATGAGTTGTCAACCCTCATTATTAATTCTAGGGTCTTAATATTTAATGTCATAAAACTGGAACAGAAGCTACAGATTTGTAGAGGAGGCACCGCGCTAAACATAAACACATAGTTAAAAAGATTGTTCCTTTCAGCTGTGTCTGGTAGCTATGTTACAAACTAAAAAAATGATCATCTAAAGCTATTCAGGAAAAATAAGAAAATAATTTTGAATAAGGGAGCATTGTTTGAGTAAATTGATGCAATGACCATATCTGAAAAGTTAAGTGCAGTGTTTTATTTCAAAATGAATATAATTGTTTTATACCTCTGTTGAGGGCATTGGGTTTAAGATTGTTTTTGCTTTAATTTGAATGTTTTTTAGTACAACACATTCTCAGTTTGGCTGGCTTGTCTATCTGGTTCAGGTTGTGCTAACAAAATTCTAATAAGTGAAATATTGCATTTGTCCCTATACAATATGCAGGGAAGAATGCGGACTGTTCAGGGGGTAGGGAGGTTGAAGAGGAGAGGCAATACACAGCTGCAGACCCTTAGTTATGTGGCAGAGGCCCAAAACCACTTCACTGCGTTTTGAAAAATGTTTACAATTTTATTTTAACATCAGTTACTGAAAAGTGCCCAGGTTATTGAAGATAACTCTTTTCAAAGATCAAGCAGACATTACAGCTATTTGTAGATGTCTAGGTCCATAACATTTGTAGCTTAGTAGCTAATTTTACTGGTGTTATTTTGGGATCGGTTTTTAACCTTGGCATGGGTACTTCGTTGCGTTTTTTTTATACTTGTTTGTAAAATTATTGTGCTTAACTGCAGCAGACTGAAGCTTTCCTGCAAGATGTGCTGTTAATTGAAAGGGGCAATTCTGCCTTAAATTCATTTTTCATTTGATTTTGATGGTTTGGTAGAAACTCTATAGAAAGTATAGGCCACCAAGGTGGCGCATCACCATGGCTGTAGCAAGATACAATTAGCACTCACCATAAACTGCTCTGAGCTGTCTTTAGCAGTGTGGCAGTCAGCTCAGAGCAGTTCTATGGAATCCTGGCTACAGATTGTCTGCAATTGATACCTGACCTATGGCGAGAGCAAGAACGAGTTTATCCTCAAGTTTTTACAAAATTGTAGCTTTTTGCAGCAGAGACAGTCACTGTCAACCTTGTTTTGTGATCAATTAGTACCCCTGAGGCAGCATTAATTGGGCACTCATTGCAATTTATTCTTACTCCATTTGCTCCCAAATGTAAAATCACATACATTAATCAGTTGTTAAGTGAAATCTGACTAAACTCTTAGTGAGAATGAGGGAAGTCCATTATAGTGATATAATTCAACTATCAAGCAGACTGGGAGTCTAATGCTGCATGCTTATGCATTTGGGTCATCCTGTTCCACATCATTTGATAATCCCTGCTTTAATGCATAGGGAGTGAAATTGAACTTCTGTAGAGCTACAAAATCAGCAGGGTCAGATCAGCTGCCCGTGATGGACACTGTCCCAATTCATTTCCATTAACTGCAGTAGAAAGCAAAATCAGGAAAATTATATAAGGGGCGGCCATTTCACTGTTGTCCAAAGTCGAATTTCACCCTGTACTAATTCAGCAGAACAGACCAAAACCCATAACAAGTTTAAAATATGAGTTAGGCGTTGACATTATATGAAATGTCAAGTATAATAACAGTAATCGTAGAACCTTATACTTCTGAAACAGAGTCTTTGGCCAGAATGTTACCACCATTCACGCCGGCGGGATTTTCCCATCCCGCTGCACTGAACTGAGATTTGTCTGGGCGCCAGATTCTCCAACCTCACTGCAGTGGGAGCATGGCATGAAACGGCTGCTGAGATCACGCCCATTGTTATTAATAAAACTTGCATTTATGCAGCACCTTTCACAATCTCAGCATGACCCAAAGTATTAGAAAAACTCTACTGCTTTTCTTCAGATGGTTTCTTGTGATCTTTATGTCCACCGGGAGAGCAGTTTTACATCTCTTCTGAAAAATGTTGTTTGAGATAGCACAGCACTTGCTCAGTACTGCACTGCAGATTATATGCTCAAGTCTCAGAAAAGGGGTTTGAGCTCTCAGCCTTCTGACTGGGAGCGGAGACTGTAACCTCTGAGCCACAGCTGACATTGATAGGCCATTTCTTAATCCTGTGCTACAATGCTGGATAGAGAGAATGCTGTGAGGACTAGCCCCTGCCCCATCTAAATGGACATCATGTTTGTCAGTCACTGAGTGGTATTGATGGGAACTCTGAAGATGTCTTCAGTTTTTGTATCACAAGCCAGTGTTTGAAGGAAAATTATGTTGGCAAGAGCTGCCCTTTGGAGCTCTACACAGAGTAAACTAATAGAGAAAAAAATATACATTTTAAAAAAGGATAAAATATATTTATCTTTACACATTTTTACAGAACTAATTCAAAAAAGGAAATGAGCGTTGAAAAATATTGGATAAATTGGGCATCAACCTGGTGATTTGAAAATTGCCGTTTTATCTTGATTTCTAAGAAATAATTTAGAGTACACTATTTTTCCGTGTTTAAATAATTGGGGATACACTTTTAATATTTTAATATGTAGTAAATGTCGGCCAAATGGTCTGAACAAAATCTCTCTTTTTGAACGGAGAGAAAATTTGGAGATTAGTAGGAAAACTCAGAAGCCCAGATTTCCACAATTTCTTTTAGCAGGTTCCCTGCCTGGGAGTCAATTTGAATAACAGTGTTGTCTTCCAATTAGACGGGGAGCACTCGGAAGCAGACCACAAGTAAGGGGCCTATAGCCTGCTTATGGGAGCATGTGCATGGGGGAGGGGGGGTTCACAGCGGAAGGTGTCCAATCCCCAACCCCAGGAGGGGAGTCCAATTTTGGATGTCTTTATGGACGAGTGGGTGCAACAGAAGATGGTAAGTTGGCAGACACAAAATATTTAAATGACCAGCCTGCCTCTGGAGAATGGATTGTCCCAGCTGCATTAAACCCAGAAGTCGGTGGCTTTGAGGTAGTTTAAGATTTCTAAAATTTCACCTCACCCCAACCCGTTCCTTTACGGGGTTAAAATTCTCCCATTTAGGATAATTACTGTGAAGCCATGGCGTTGCCAGCTAAAACTGCATCAAGCACAGACCAATTAATATATTTTCTCTTTCTCTTTCCCTCCCTGACACCCCCACTTTCAGGCTGCTCACCATCTTACATCACCTTCCACAAAGAAATAATCTGGGGGGGGGCGGAGGCTATCCCATCATGAACACTCTCAATCCCTTTGCAAGTAGCCATAAAATACAATCACATCTTGCTTTTTGTATCCTTCATTTTATAAAGAATAACGGTCAACTCACATGAATCGTAATTGCAACATGCACAGCAGATGATGTGGTTTCCTGGGGTTCTGCAGCTTGAGTCTGCTCTCGGAAGATAGCGAACCCGAGGCCTCCGTTGTTTCCTGTGGATCCACTCTGGATGCGCAAGAATAATTCTTGTAAATTATGTCACTGAGTCACATACAAGAGAAAGTGAATAGATGTCACATACCTCCCTGAAGCTCAGAAGATTGATTTTTTTTTAATCCATCATGGGCCTTGTATATAGATTTTTTTTCTCCATAACCTGGTTGTGTGTTTTAAACAAACAAGTTGTCCTGAGACCTGGGTGATGTAGTGCTGTCCTTTAACATTCAGGGCCAGGGTTTGAATCTTACCCAGACTGATGCGATGAATGTCTCCTTTGCCTGACATATACAGGGGTTGTTAGTGCTTATGATAGAGATAGGCAAAGCCTATTGACATAAAAATGACGGAAGTCAAAAGGATTTACCTGGTCCTGCACAGCTGCTCCTCCCCTCTTGAATGCTTCTACCCTCTCCGGCGTGCCGTCACACCAGCGAGAATCACTACTGATGCAGCAGCGGGGACCAAACATGATGGCCACACCATGGGGATCGGAGCCCAATGAAGCCCCCGGGTGATTATGGACATGGCTGGGCAGTGTCCAGTTGGACACTGTGTGCCAGGGACCAGGCCAAGGGGATGTGGCCTGAATGGGGGTGGGGCAAAGATGGGGGGAGTGCACAATGATGGGCTTATGCAAGGGGAGCTCTGCACAGGGGATGGTTGGCGCGGGAAGCTCTGCAAGGGGGTGGTTGGCAAGGGGAGGTCAGCAGGGGGAGCTCTGCAAGGGATGATGGTCGGCAAGGGGGGTGGTTAGCAGGGGAAACTGCATGGGGGATGGTCAGTGCGGGGAACTCTGCAAGGGGGTTGTTGGCGGAGGTAGTGGGGCATGCAGAGTGGAGAAGTGCAGGGTGGATTGTGATGGGGCGAAGTATGCCGGTGACCCGTGTTGGTATGGGGGGGGGGTGAAAAGGCTGCTGATGGCGGGGAGGGGGTCTCCCGGTTCCATCGGAGATTGGGATGCCCTGCACAAAAGAGTCCGAGCGCTCGGAAGCTGGCTACCCCGGCGTTCTTGGGCTCCACCACACTCCCCCACCCCCCGCCCCCGACTACCGGTGCAAAGCTTCCAGCTGTCAGAAAAACTTCTGAAAATCCAAAAACACCACGGCCGGATTCTCCCAAAAAATATCGAAGTTCCCAATGTGCGGGAAAACAGGAGTAATTCCCGCCGGCATGTTAGCATACTTACCGGAGCAAATCTCCGACACTCAGAGCACTGTAGAGTGCCTCAGCGGGATTCAGTCTGGAAAATAGGAGGTGGGGCCTATTCCCACCCGAGAGGTCAGCAGCATAGCACTGAGCGGACCACTACGCATGTGCCGATCTGTCAGTGCTGAGATTGGCGCATGCGCTCTGGCCCCCATTGCTTTTCAATCAGTGGCATTCCACCCCCCTGATCGCTGGCCTTCCAGACGTCCCTAGGCCAGCCCCTATGTCGGTCCCACTGCACCCCACCCGACTGAGTCCCCCCGCACCCCAATGGCCAGCCCCAATAGCTCTCACTCCCTCCCTCCCCCAACCATCCTCTTGTAGATTTGCAGTGGGTTGCCCCTCCACCAATCGCCCCACCCCAATAGGCCCTGCCCCCCCCGGAAGGTTCCCCTCTGGCCCTGCCCTCTTGGCACTGCCTGGTGCCCAGTGGGCAGTGCAAAGGTGTCCAGTGGGCGGTACCGATGAAAGGCACCACCCCCCCGTTACCCCAACCTCCCTAGGGAGCATCAATGGCCTCTGTTCCCTCCAGCGGGGTCAGGCACCTGTTTCATGTTGGTGGGAGGGAGTGTAAATGCCGGTGGAGGAAACCACTCCCAGCAGGGGGACGACACTGGCGGGCCATCCTGGGCCCGCTAATGATATTGAACTGCTTGTTTCAATATGATAATCAACACCGCACCAATTTCCGGCACGGAGCTGATTACACTCAAAAACTTAGCCTGGGAGACACACGAAGGCCAGGGCGCCCAGCATGAATCCTGCGAAATAGCTGTCACTGATGTCTCCCGGCCCGCTGCGCTACTCAAGCAGCACAACAGGCTGGGAGAATCCCGGCCCATATATATTGATTTCCTCTTATCTATTCTGCTAGCAACATCCTCAAAACCTCCCAACAGGTTTGTTAAACATGAATTCCCTTTCATAAGTCCATGTTGACTCTGCCTGATCCTACCATTATTTTAAGTGTCCAGTTTTCACATCCCGGCTTTCTCTCACCCTTCTTTCTTAAACTATGAGGTTACATTTTCCAAGTTCCAATCTGTCATTTGCCTTCTGCAGGAATCTTCCAATCTGCAGGAAGCATTAGAAGATGACCACCAATGCATCTTCTACCTCAACGGCTACCTCGTTCAACACACTGGGATGTAGATCAGTCCCATTAATTTCTGAGCACTGTATTTTTTTACTCATATTAATTTCCTTCAATTCCCCATTCTGACTAGCCCCTTGATTCACTACTATTTCTGGGAGATTTCTTGTATCTTCCTCCATGAAGGCAGATGCAAAGTAATTATTTACCTTCTCTGCAATTTCCTACTCTCCATTATGAATTTTTCTGTCTCTGCCTGTGATGGACCCAGATTTGTCCTTGCTAATCTTCCTTCTTACATACCTATTGACTGAGGCTTTTACAGTACGTTTTTATGTTTCTTGCTGTTTTACATCCACTTTTATGCTTTCCCCCTCCCCTTTGCTCCACCATTGTCAGCCATGTCTTCAGACATCTAAATTGCTTGCTGTGATATTTATTCCCTAAATCCCTCTTCTGAAGACTCCACAAAGCCCACCTCCTTAACCTAGCTTTAGATCACCTCCACTAATATCTTATCTGGCTCAGCATCAATTTGATTACGTCTCGGTGAAGCACTGTGGAACATATTTCCATGTTAGAGGTGCTGTATAAATGTAAGTTTTGTTATGCTTCAGTTTTATGGGATCCTTTTCAAATTCAGTCGCTGCTAATCAGGTTGTGGGGTCAGCCCTCTGCCAAACCATGAATCATAGAATCATAGAATGAAGTGTGACATAAAATAAAATCGATTTGATATACCATCCTCATCTAAACAGCAGTGGCAAAGCACGCTGGAGCTGGAGAGAATTAATTTTTGAGTAGTACTCTTGTCTCCTAGAGGTTAATGAAAAGGGCTATTTGTAGAGATCTAGCAACAGATATTTGAGTTAGAGAAACCGAAGAGATACATGACAATATAAAATTCTGAAGGCACATTTGAGGTTCAATATTGCATAATCCTTATGATTGTATGTTGTATCAAAAAATTACTGCAAGATAAATCAAATGAAAAATTTCCAAAATATCATGTGAAGTTGTTACTCCACTAAACTCAATATGAAATTGGCAGTTTAACATGACTGTTCTCAAGATGTGCGGCTGATTAACGCAGTGCTACTATTTTC
This sequence comes from Mustelus asterias, assembly GCF_964213995.1. Lineage (NCBI taxonomy): Eukaryota > Metazoa > Chordata > Chondrichthyes > Carcharhiniformes > Triakidae > Mustelus > Mustelus asterias. The sequence goes on from NC_135817.1 coordinate 47,477,697, forward strand.
ATGTTGGAGTGTAAGGTTGAAGAGAGAGAGAGAGAAGGAAGTAGTAATTGGATGATGTCAGGCTGGAGTTTTTAAAAGCCAGTTGATAATGGAAAGGAAGGCTGAGGCATTTCCACAGCTAGGAGGCCTTTGGAAAGAATGACTTACAGCGGAACACCGCTTAATGAGTCTTAACTACAGCAGAGTGAAGATGCAGGGAGAAAGACAAAGCATGTAGGATGCTGTAACTGACTACTGAGCTGTTTAATTTTTAATCTTAGCTCCAGTGCAGTGAAATCGAAAGGAGAAAAATATTCTTTGTTGCCACAGAGATTTATTCAATCTTCTGGTTTAAGTGAGATTCTGATTGACAGACGAGCAAGGATTAGCTCCGGTCATTTTGTTCACAATATGCCGGTATAAATAAAGTTTTTGAAATTATTTTTGCTTTTAATGCAGAGGAAAAGAATTGTAAAACAGAGGGAAATGAGTGAGAATGTGTCCAACGGGGTAAGCTACAAAGTCTAAAGGCACAAAATAAGCAGCGTGGGCACAGCAGGAAGTTTGTAAACTGAAAGCCACACATATAAGTGCAGAAAGAAGAAAGTACATTACATTTGATGTTATTGGGTCAGTAAAGATTGCAAATGCCTTCTGGTCTTGTTTTACTTATGAATCAACGTGACATTTTATAGTGTTGTTGTACTAAGGTAAACTGGAATCATAACCAAAAAATTTTAAAGCTAAAGCTAATTAAAATAGCTTGAAACTGAGCAGAACCAGTTGCTAAAATAATTGCTTTAACTATAAATCTGCCCACACTCCTCACAATAGAGGAATTGACCTATAAAGCTTTGTAGAACCAATTCTGCAGTCAGTGCATGCATGTAAATAGTGCTATTTGAATGACAACCCTAGCCAGTCAAATTCCATGGTGTCAGATCATTTGTGTAATTGTAATATGTTCCTTTATGTTGCCCTGACATCTGCTTAGACTTGCAGGAGAGCATCAGGAAACTGTAGAGCACCGTGGAATGAATGGCAACTCCACAGAATCCTGCGGTGGTGTCCCCAAGTATAGGGTTCAAGTGATGATGCAGGTCTGACCACTGCCCCCGCCCCCCCCCGCCACACCCGATCCTTCAAAGGATGGTGGCACCATCAATTGTTGAAAAATAAACGTTTCATAGAGCTGCCAGTGTATTTTGTAGTCACCTTCCTTTATTCAGTTGTAGCTGTCTGAGATCACCTGACCTTTGATAGAATAAAATCTGTTTTGGTTCATATATGCCAGGGATTAACTGGTGCTCTGATGGCAATGCGGGGAGTTGTCATTATATCTGCACGAATGGGAACCCAGCCACCTGGTGGACATAATACAATCTCTCCCATTGTTCCCTACATTCTGTTGACCAGAACTGCAAGGAACCCTGTACTATGGCCAAACCAAAAATAAAAACAGAAACTGTTGGAAGTACTCAACAGGTCAAGCAGCATCTGTAGGGAGAGCAACAGAATTAACAGCTGCAATTCTCCCAAAAGCGCTACTAAGTTGGCGGGAAAACTGTTCTAAACCCCACCTTTTTTCTCAGTTCAACTGCACACTCGAATCTCCCCACTCTATGAACTGCAGAGGTTCCAATCGTGAATTTTGTTAAAAACCTGGGGGGGGGGGCGGGGAGTTCGCGCCGGAGTCTGACAGTTCTGGAACTCTGCATATGCGCAGTGGCCCCGGTCTGTCAGTCTCCCCGTTTGCTGGCCAACTCGATCACTGGCCAGGCCAGGACCCTCGCAGTGCTGCCCCTCCAGCCCCTACAATTTCTGGGCTAGCCCCCCCCCCCCACCATCTCCTCCGATAATGAAATGTAAAAGACATTTAAAACATATTAAATAAAGATTCAAATTACTTACCTGCCTTCCCACCAGTTCCCAGCATGGTTTGGCCTGCGACTGTTCGCTGGCTCTGAAAGATGCGCACGCATTCCCGGCGCATGCACAAATCCCGGAACAAGGCCGGCGACACGCACCTCCCGCCGCGACCCGCTGGAAAAGTTGTGGGTCGCGATGGGAGAATCGCAGCCAACATTTCAGGTCTGTGATCCTTCATCAACGCAATCAATGCCTTCTCCAAATTCAACATAATGGCTAGGATTCCCCTCCAAAACATTCCAAAGTCCCCAATTTGCGGGAAAGTGGGAGTAAATCCCACATGTTTTTTCAACGTGACTTCCAGAATGAATCTCTGACACTCTGTGCATCACAGAGTGCCCTAGTGGGATTCCCTCTGAAAAGCGGGGGGGGGGGGGGGGGCCTATCCCCACCCGAGAAGCCAGCAGCATGGCACTGAGCGGGCCACTGCGCATGCAGCCATCTGTCAGTGCAGAGATCAGCGCACGTGCAGTGGCCCCCACATTGCTGGCCTTCACCAACCCCCTCCCAATGGGTGTTGCCATGCTAAGGGGCCAGATTTTGCTGTGAAAATAACTTGCATGAATTGTGCAAACTACATGTTGAGTTGAACAATGAATTCAGATGTTGCCAACTCCGCCACCAGCTGTGTGTAAGCAACATTTCACTATCCAGTTCTCCGTTCAAGTATACTAAACACCTGAGATTCCTGAACTGAATTCATAGGTACAGACTAATCTTGCTATGGAGAATTAGTGTTTGTCCATTCCAGTCAATGGGCCAGGTTCTCCAAACTCGCCCACAGCTGGGATTCTCCAGTCCCGCTGCCATGAACAGAGATTTGGCAGCGGCAGTGGGTCATGTGAGACTGGAGAATTGCGGCCTAAGTATTTTTTTAACAAATGATGAGTCTTAATTTACTGCCAAACAATCTCTCCAACATTGGAAATTGACTTTTTTTATTGGAATAAAATTTACTGGAATAAAATTTACTTTCTTTGGCCTTTTTTTTATCTCTGCCCCTTAAACAAATCTTTCCCTTTTTGTCTTACTTTCTGCACATGATTGACATTGAATTCAGTATTCGAACTCTCACTCCTTTATTCAGACTGTGTGCTATTGTGTTGACGATTCTTCAGTCTCACTAGTTTGGAGAGATACTTTAACATGTAGTTGCTTGTCCTGTTCATCCAGATGCCCTGTAGAGGAGGCCCGACCATTTGAATGTCCTGTTAACAGCAAATTGTCATGCAAAAACTCGGTTCGTTTGTCATTTACAGCAAAATCTGCCCCACGTTTTCGTAAGGCATCAGAATATTTTCACTGTGGCACTGAGATTTTTAATCTTTCTATTTTCCCACCATTATTGTTTAATATTGGACTTTTCAGGTTTTTTAAATTTTCTGTCCTTTATAACATCATTGTTATGTTAGAGTATCTGCTACCAGTCTATTTCTTCAACTACCAGGATTTACACCAATTTTTGTTTGCTTTGTATCTCGTGCACGTTTGGAGAATAGTGCAGAAATGTTGGATTAGCAGCCTGTTGAATCTTGTCATGAACATCGTCCATGGTCAACAAGCTCTGGAGTGGGACTTGAACCTGAAGCTTCTGGCTCAGAAGCGGGGCTGCTCCCTACTGGGCCAAAATACCTCCTTGTGTATCGATGTTGTCGCCCTCTGAATTTTTCTCCCTTTCATTTTGGGAACATGTCTGGCATTTTCCCTGGCTCTGTTCATTGGAACAGCAATTTGCTCTGTCACCATCCCGTCCCTCAGCAGAGCAAGACTACCCTCCAGCAAAAACAAATTAACGTGACTATGATGCAAGGCATGTCAGTGGTTTCAGTAATTGGGCTGAATAACCAGGAGATTTAGGTTAGGGTGCGGGAGGCAGGAAGGAAATATTTTCTAGTGACTTATTGAAAGAGCCAATTTTGGTGGACAAACTCAAAATGGTGTTTTGTTCCTGGAAAATGATGAAATTGAGGATTAAGCACAATAATCAAGTGTTGTGAGATGGATATATCCACATTGCAACTTTATTTATAAGGAGTGGAAGGCCAGTACTGTGCAATGCTTGGAAAACACTACCTATTATATTCTTTATAAGTGTGCTTCCCACAAGTACAAACAGCAGTTGATTTTTAAAATGTATTTATTAGTCACAAGTAGGCTTACTTTAACACTGCAGTTAAGTTACTGTGAAAATCCCCTAGTCGCCATACTCAGGTGCCTGTTTGGGTTCACTGAAGGAGAATTTAGCATGGCCAATCCATCTAACCAGCACGTCTTTCAGACTGTGGGAGCAAACCGGAGCACCCAGAGGAAACCCATGCCGAACGGGGCGAATGTGCAGACTCCACGCGGACAATGACCCAAGTTGGGAATTGAACCTGGGTCCCTGGCACTGTGAGCAGCAATGCTACCCACTGTGCCACTGTGCTGCCCCAATGATGGTGCCGCCCCAATGAATGTTGAGTGACTGTGGAGGTTACAGCTCTGCAGTCATCTCCGCTACGTCTAGTGTTTAACGCTCTTGGTGTAAACATTTCAGCCCCAACATCAATGAGTGAAAACTGGAAGTGTTGCGTATGGGGTATGCCATGCACCATTTCTGATTCTGCTATCTGTATTTCTGATCACTGAGATTCCATGCTCGGAGCAATCACACAATTTAATGATTGTGGTCTTAAAACATTTCATTTTCCCATATGATTTATTGCAATTATGGCCATTCGCTCTCAAAGAACAAAGAAAATTACAGCACAGGAACAGGCCCTTTGGCCCTCCAAGCCTGCACTGACCATGCTGCCCGACTTAATGAAAAACCTCTACCCTTCCGGAGACCATATCCCTCTATTCCCATCCTGTTCATGTACTTGTCAAGACGCCCCTCAAAAGTCACTACCGTATCCGCTTCCACTACCTCCCCCGGCAACGAGTTCCAGGCACCCACTACTCTCTGTGTAAAAAATCTGCTTCGTATATCTCCTTTAAACCTTGCCCCTTGCCCCTTAAACCTGTGCCCCCTAGTAATTGACTCTTGCACCCTGGGAAAAATCTTCTGACTATCCACTGTGTCCATGCCTCTCATAATTTTGTAGACTTCTATCAGGTCTCCCCTCAACCTTCGTCGTTCCAGTGAGAACAAACCAAGTTTCTCCAACCTCTCCTCATAGCTAATGCCCTCCATACCTGGCAACTGGTGGCACGGTGGCACAATGGTTAGCTCTGCTGCCTCACAGTGCCAGGGACCCAGGTTTAATTCCTGGCTTGGGCCACTGTCCGTGTAGAGTTTGCACGTTCTCCCCGTGTCTGCGTGGGTTTCCTCCGGGTGTTCCGGTTTCCTCCCACAGTCTGAAAGACGTGCTGGTTAGGTACATTGACCGGAACAGGTGCCGGAGTGTGGCGACGAGGGGAATTTCACAGTAACTCCATTGCAGTGTTAATGTAAGCCTTACTTGTGACTAATAAATAAAAATTACTTACTTTACTTAAAGCAGCATCACTCAATGCGTTGAGCCAGATAATCTTTAGTGGCACGGTAGCACAGTGGTTAGCACTACTGCTTCACAGCTCCAGGGACCTGGGTTCGATTCCCGGCTTGGGTCACTGTCTGTGTGGAGTTTGCACATTCTCCTCGTGTCTGCGTGGGTTTCCTCCGGGTGCTCCGGTTTCCTCCCACAGTCCAAAGATGTGCGGGTTAGGTTGATTGGCCGTGCTAAAAATTGCCTTTAGTGACCTAGGATGCATAGGTTAGAGGGATTAGTGGGTAAATATGTAGGGATATGGGGATAGGCCCTGTGTGGGATTATGGTTGGTGCAGACTCGATGGGCCAAATAGCCTCTTTCTGTACTGTCGGGATTCTATGACAGCTGAAACATCCTGGTAAATCTTTTCTGTACACTCTCCAAAGCCTCCACATCCTTCTGGTAGTGTGGCGACCAGAATTGAACACTATATTCCAAGTGCGGCCTAACTAAGATTCTCTAAAGCTGCAACATGACTTGCCAATTTTTAAACTCAATGCCCCGGCCAATGAAGGCAAGCATGCCATATGCCTTCTTGACTACCTTCTCCACCTCCATTGCCACTTTCAGTGACCTGTGTACCTGTACACCCAGATCCCTTTGCCTATCAATACTCTTAAGGGTTCTGCCATTTAGTGTATATTTCCTATCTGTATTAGACCTTCCAAAATGCATTACCTCACATTTATCCGGATTCAACTCCATCTGCCATCTCTTCACCCAAGTCGCCAATCGATCTATATCTTGCTGTATCCTCTGATGGTCCTCATCGCTATCCACAAATCCACCAACCTTTGTGTCATCTGCAAACTTATGAATCAATCAATCAGTTACATTTTCCTCCAAATCATTTATATATATATATATTACAAATAGCAAAAGTCCCAGCACTGATCCCTGGGGAACGCCACTTGTCACAGCCCTCCATTCAGAAAAGCACCTTTCCATTGCTGACCGAGCCAGTTTTGTATCCACCTTGCCAGCTCACCTCTGATCCCATGCGACTTCACCTTCTGCACCAGTCTGCCATGAGGGACCTTGTCAAAGGCCGTACTGAAGTCCATGTAGACAACATCCACTGCCCTACCCTCATCAATCATCTTCGTCACTTCCTCGAAAAACTCGATCAAGTTCGTGAGACACGACCTCCCCTTCACAAAACCATGTTACCTCTCCCTAATACGTCCACTTATTTCCAAGTGGGAATAAATCCTATCTCGAAGAATCCTCTCCAATAATTTCCCTACCACTGATGTAAGGCTCACCGGCCTGTAATTACCTGGATTATTCTTGCTACCCTTCTTAAACAAAGGAACAACATTGGCTATTCTCCAATCCTCTGGGACCTCCCCTGTGGCCAGTGAGGATACAAAGATTTCTCTCAAGGCCCCAGCAATTTCCTCCCTTGCCTCTCTCAGTATTCTGGGGCATATCCCATCAGGCCCTGGGGACTTGTCTATCTTAATGTTTCTCAAGAACCCCAATACCACCTCCTTTTTGATCTCAACATGACTCAAACTATCTACACATCCTTTCCTAAACTCATCATCCACCACGTCCTTCTCTTTGGTGAATACTGATGCAAAGTACTCATTTAATCACCCATTTCCTCTGGCTCCACACATAGATTCCCTCCCTTGTCCTTGAGTGGGCCAACCCTCTCCCTGGCTACCCTTTTGCTCTTTATATATGTATAAAAAGCCTTGGGATTTTCCATAATCCTGCTGGCCAATGCTTTTTCATGACCCCTTTTAGCCCTCCTTACTCCTTGCTTAAGTTTCTTTCTACTTTCCTTAACCTATCCAAAATGCGACTTCTAAGGAGAATGACAGATTTTTAAGTAGTCACTAACTGATACTTTACTGGGCTTAAGTCGCTGTTTAGAGTCTTGTTTTTTCTAAGAACATTTTCTCACAATTATAAATAATTACAAACACGCATTTAATTATTTTCCTGAAGCACTTGAGAATGTTCTCAGATGAATTGGCAAACAATATTCCAGATTTCTCATTGCTGTATCATTACCACATGGCTGTCTAGCCACACCTGTATCATCTGTGCTGTGATCATCTTACAGAACTTTTAAAAATATACTGTAAACCTCTGCCAAACCTGTCTAGTGAGCCATACAACCCTGTTGACTCCATTGCACCTTTATTTAACTTTTTTTTGTCATCGGTCTATTAGAAGTGTGTCTCAGGATTTTCCTTTACCTGTGTGAAGATGCTTCTCACAAAGCTTTCACGAACATTTAATGAATGTGGCGAGGATTGCGAGTTCTTTAGCTCTGAGCTAAATTTCAGTCGAATATTTTATTACCATTTTCACCCCCTTCCCACCTCTGCAAAATAGCACATTGTTTATCAGTTAAGCCTCTTGAATGGTAACATTTCTTAAAATGGCTGCACAGTACACTATATGAAATAATTAAACTGCCAATGTTCGACTTTTTTCATTTGGTTTTCCTCTCACTCTCTGGATCTATGGCACTCTGCTTCTTCTCTAAGAAAAAAGACAAGTTCTCTGTAAATCCTAGTCTGTTAATATATCACAGGAGTGATCAGGGTAGATTGCCTCTCCAGTCTTCATTTTGCCTCACTGCCACTTGTTCAGTCTTGCACTATCTGACAGGACAACTAAGATTGAGTAACATATTTTGCAATTTATAACTGTCTCAATGCTTTTTATATGCAGTTATTGTATGTCACTGTGTTAGTCATTTTAATATTATGGCTATTATAATAAATTTGTAGAAAAATATTAATATTTTTATTATGTATATGTGATTGTGACAATTATCAACGTTGTTTGTACAATTATAGTGTGTTCAAATGTGTTTGAAACGTTTAGTAAGTTATTTGAATCATTCGTCATGTAAACATCTAAAAGTATAACATGATTTCCCAATGGCTCAGTGCCAGGTACATGCCATGGTGTGATGATTGCAGACTAGGAGGATCCCAGTTTGACTTAAAAACAAATTACTACCGATGCTGGAATCTGAAACAAAAATAAGAAATGCTGGAAAATCTCAGAAGGTCTGACAGCATCTGTGGAGGGAGAACAGAGCTAACATTTTGAGGCTGGATGAACCTTCATCAGAGCCCAGTTTGATTCTGGTTTGTAGTAAGTTAGCTGATTCTCAGTAAGGGGGATAGGCAGACTGGACTAAAGGAGAAAAATGTCTGCCATAAATACTGTTCCCAATTACTCTCCAGTTCCACTTGTGCCTCAGCCTTTGGAAATGAAGAGCTGAAAAGTGTGCAGCAAAGAATGAACTTGAAATGTTTATTGCGCACCATTTAAATTAGTAACTATCTAAAATATTCCTGATACCAGTGTTGAGGGGTAGAGTTTCTGCCGTGGGTGCAATCAACGATCAGGTGCAAATTTGCTCCCAGAATTTCTGCGATTTTGGAAAGGTTTTTATCTTGAGCTTATGCTCAAACTCATTTTCACACTGGCAATCACAAAATCTGTCATAAATTTACGCAATTAGGCAGCATTTCAAAGTGTCACGTCAAGGCAAAATTTTACACTTGCTGGAAACAACATCCATTCATTTGCAGGGACCCGTTCTCTGCAAACAAAATAAATATATGTTCAAACTGTGCGCCTTTTTTGAATTACCCTGGAGCATGGGGAGCCTATTGTCCCCCTTTGTTTTCTCCATGGCAACACCTCAGCCAATCAGAGTCAACTTGCCAACCAGTCAGCACCCTTTCCTCCTCGAGTATACATTACTGTGAAAGTTTGAGATTTGGCACTCCTTCCTTTTGATGAGTGCAAGTCGAAAACCTTTGGAAACATGGCTTTCTTTACAGCGAGATAAAATTTTGCTTTAAAAATAGGCTTTGATATCTTTCAGATTGCTAACTTAATGCGGATTTATTAATACAGCTGAAAATGTGGTTATCATAGAAAGTAAGCACTCTTAATCTGTGTTAATCCACCACCTGTGAGTAATCTAATGTTAAATTACTTAAAGTGACTTTCAGAGAAATATACAAAACGATCTGCTCGCTCGTTATATTGGGGCACAATAGTCAGTTTCTTAGTTTTTTTTAAATTGCTATTCAAAAGCTTTTGAAATATGTCAATTAATGTCCTCCTGCCCAAAATAATCGGTTTATATTTTAAGTGTCTGCTTGAAAACCAGCAAGCAAGCACAATTAGTGGAAACTCACAATGGTGATTAATGCACCTTGAGGACAATGTCTAGCACACTAATTTCTAAGCTGGCGCAGAAGGTTGTGGAAACTCAATTTGGACCAAGCGTAATTTGAGTTTAAAGTTCTACGATCTGTTGTCATGTTATGTCAATACGGGGAAAATTGCGCTCCAAAGGTCAGCTGAACTGAGTGAAAGGGTACCCCATAATCTCAGTTCAGATTATTAATAAACCTTTATCCATGGCACAAGTACTTAACTCCAGCACAGACCGTTCCTCTGTCTGTGGCATTAAGAATCATGAAAATAATTGTGGCAGTTACCACCAGGCATCTTACAAAATACATCCTTCTGCCAAAATTTAAAATTCATACTGAGAGGTTTTATTGACCAGTTTAATACTTGGAATATTGCTTTTTTTAAACTTTAAGTTTGAGCCAAAGAAACAAGAAAGATGTGTAGATTTGAAGTTAAACTCTTAAAAGTAAATTTGACAGCTCTGATGCAGATGAGCTTTGTGTACCTTTATAAGACTATGATTGATATTGTCAATTTGTAAAATCAGTGTATTTATGAGAGTAATAAATTTTATTACCAACATATCAAATGGCTTTGTCCTTTGCTCTTTAATTTTTATAGTCATTAGCATTGTGTTGAAACAGTCAACATGGTAAATTATTATTTTCTGTTAAGACCTTGCATCTCTAAAACTATTGTAAAATGTATTTAATGAACATGATTTTTTTTAAAAAAAGGGCAGAGGATATATGCAAGAAAGTTTCATAGATTTCTTTCTCGAAACCACATGCTTCTAAGTATGCCAACAGAGTTTCGGTTATTCTGATTCTTATATATAATTATTTTCATTATATTTTTCCTTTCTTCACCATGAAGCAGCATCCCCACCAGGAGGAAAGGCTAGAAACGTGTTCCCTGAGGCCTCTGCCAGTGACATTTTATAACTAATCTGCAGGAGGTGCCCAAGTGCAACAGAGATAACTCTGACGAAGGGTCATTTGGACTCAAAACGTTGGCTCTATTCTCGAGACTTCTTTCTATTCTCGCCCCACAGATGCTGTCAGACCTGCTGAGATTTTCCAGCATTTTCTGTTTTTGTCTGAGATAACTATTGATTTCCTAACCACATCTTGTGGAGAAGTACTTAGTTTCCTTCCTCTGCTTCTCCGAGAGAGGATCGTCAGGAAAATAGAGAACAGAGGCTGGAGCACTGTTGGCGCCACTGTGCCAACAAACCTTTTGAATTATGGGGTGAGGGCACACATCTTCAGTGAATTGCCTTTCAGTGGGGCAGGAATTTGGGACACTACCCAGATTCACTCGATTTTAATCTGGTTTCCAATCCATCCAAAACACCACTAGGAGATGCACAGATGAGTCTTCCATCCACTCTGCCTACATCGGCAGAGATTTTCAAAACGTGTCTGAGAGATTCCTGGCTACCCAATAGTTCCATCCAGGGACTTCATCCAGTCATTCTAATGTGACCTAGAGTTGGTGTAGATCCCATACTGAGCCATGGGAAGACCCCATAACTACCAGAATGACAATTAACTGATCCCAGAGAGGTTGGTTAGTTTTCACATCATGACATTTCGCTTCCCTAGGAGCATTGAAAAAATTGAATCATATTTTTCTTCAAATCTCCCTTTACTTGGTATTGTCCTGTTGGAACAGCAAGATGTATCACCTAGGAGTGGGCAAAACTCCCACGCTCCTACAGATACAAGGGGTCACCCATTCCAAATGAAAATTCCTCCATCCCTGTTATTTGGGATAGATTGAACACCCTGGAGAGTTTTGTACACTTCACTTTTGCTGATAACACAATAGATTAATGCACCATGCGGTACAGGATTAAACAATTTTTTTTGCAAAAATATACATTATTCATAAAATATCTGAAAGAAACGTTACAATACATTTCAAGTTAACATCACAGGGAAGTGCAATGATATTTTTCTGTAAAAATGGAGGTGCATTCTGAGGTGCTTCAGTACATTAATAAGAACAATGCAAATATTTCAATATTTTCATTACAGAGTACAATTTTAAAGTAAAGTTTATTTATTTATCAGTCACAAGGCTTACATTAACACCGCAATGAAGTTACTGTGAAATTCCCCTAGTCGCCACACTTCAGCGCCTGTTCGGGTCACTGCACCTAACCAGCACGTCTTTCAGACATGTGGGAGGAAACCGGAGCACCCAGAGGAAACCCACGCAGACACGGGGAGAATGTGCAGACTCCACACACAGAGTGACCCAAGCTGGGAATCGAACCCGGGTCCCTGGTGCTGTGAGGCAGCAGTGCCACCGTGCCGCCCACACATTTTCACAGTAACATCATTGCAGTGTTAATGTAAGCCTAGTTGTGACACTAATAAATAAATAAAATTCTGTTCAAATCAGTCATATTGCATTTAGGATTAAGCGCACAGTCTGAGGGGTTTTACATGGTTACTAGCCCCTTGGCTGACATTGGCTGAAAGGCCTCACACAGTGATGGCTGTCCCAAGCTTGATTGCATCCCTCAACACGTAGTCTTGGACTTTGGAACATGCCAGTCTGCAACACTCAATCGAGGACAATTCTTCGCATTGGAAGATCAACAAATTTCGGGCAGACAAAAGAGTGTCTTTCACCGAGTTGATGATCCTCTAGCAGCAGTTGATGTTTGTCTCGGCGTCCCTGGGCACAGGTCACCTGTGTCACAGAACTGCTTGGGAAGAACCTCGACAAATACCACTGCATCTCGCTACAGATTGTCATTGCAAAGGCACAGTACACAAGGGGTTATACGACTGTCTCACCTCCCTCCCCCCTCCCCCGAGGGGAACATGCAGTGGCGCAGAGACTTCGGGGGTGCATAAAGGATCTGACAGGATTAAACAAGGTAAGAGTTTTAACAACACCAGGTTAAAGTCCAACAGGTTTATTTGGTAGCAAATACCATAAGCTTTCGGAGCGCTGCTCCTTCGTCAGATGGAGTGGAAATGTGCTCTCAAACTGTTTGAGAGCACATTTCCACTCCATCTGACGAAGGAGCAGCGCTCCGAAAGCTTATGGTATTTGCTACCAAATAAACCTGTTGGACTTTAACCTAGTGTTGTTAAAACTCTTACTGTGTTCACCCCAGTCCAACGCCGGCATCTCCACATCAGGATTAAACAATACACACCAGCAGAGTTTCAGATTTGATTCCCCTGTCTGTGCCATGTTAACGTGCAATAGCTCACGCACTAGTGTCAGTCTGGCTGATCTGTGGGGAGGAAAAAAGTAACCAGGATTCCTGCCGCTGAATGCTATCCATGTATTGCAGGAAAATTTACATCTGATAGACATTGGATGAAAGTAAGTTCTAATTTAGCAATATGCTCTCCATTATCCAGGAGCCTGTCAGTATTCACTCTGCAGCATCACAAACGAAGAATTGTCACTTGAATGTGGTAAAGGGAGTTGCTGGTGTCTATGGAATTATATCTGAACTGGAATCTGCCAGTATTAATCAAATGGTGTAAATTAATTCTGAATGGTTAAAAACTGGTGCTAATCCCACTATAATAGTAAAGCACTGATCACACTCAATATTCACATCATTATTCACTGCTCCAAGTGAAGATTTCAACAGGTTTGGATAGAACACTTGCGGTGATAGCAGAAAAGTGTGCATATGTGAAATTTAACAGAAGTGTCACAATAGGGTGACAACGATTCTGAAAGCCTTTAGAAAGGTTTTTAATGTATCTTGGCCCATTAGCAACCTCTGTCAAGACTGAAGGTCTGGGGACTGACAGATAGAAATGAAAGGAAGTTTTGGATACCGACAGCAATCCGCACGCAATAACGGAGCTGCCCACTACCTGAAGCATGGTGATGATGTCTGAGGATTGCCCTTGGGTCAGAATTACAACCCTGCTGCAAACCAGTGGAGGCAGCTGCTCAGTACTGTCACTGGCTGGCTGCTCCAGGGCTATGATCCATGTTAACAGATGTCTTCACAGCAGATGATGTAGCTATGTATCTGGCTGGCTATTGTGACCCGCAGCCCACGAAAACTCTTCCCCATTTTTGTTTGTCAAGTAGGTATAACAATGCCTGTTACTTTAGTGACACTGAGATGGGGGTTTGATGAGATTAGAGGAAAGGATTCCTTTTGAACTCCAAGGGATCAGGATGGGGTGCACAGCTCTATGACTTGGGACACAGTCAGAGAAAGGGAATGATTCAATGAACAGAGCAGTAATATCGCTTAAACAACGACCTCAAATCAGTTGCTGCTACAGGAACTCACGGTTCAACAACAGATTTGCCACCTCTGAGGATAAAAAATGTATGCATTTGCATCTACTTGGCACTATCTCTGCTCTTTAATGAGAAGTGTGAAAGCAGTCTGGGATGACTCTTCTTGTTCCTCCGTTCCTGCAAGAAAGCCTTCATCCTGTGCTTCTCCACAATGTGGAGATGCCGGCGTTGGACTGGGGTAAACACAGTAAGAGTTTTAACAACACCAGGTTAAAGTCCAACAGGTTTATTTGGTAGCAAATGCCATTAGCTTTTGGAGCGCTGCTCCTTCGTCAGATGGAGTGGATATCTGCTCTGTGTGCCTTGTTTGCGAGCAGATAGATATCCACTCCACCTGACGAAGGAGCAGCGCTCTGAAAGCTAATGGCATTTGCTACCAAATAAACCTGTTGGACTTTAACCTGGTGTTGTTAAAACTCTTATTGTCTTCTCCACAATGGCATAAAACAAGATTTGGACTGTTCTGATTTGGTGCCATTTCCCATCATCCCTTCGCACATCATTAATATCTAATTTAATCACTTCTCCATATAAACCAATGGGACCTTTGAGAGGGAAAAGCGAGCAGACAGGAAAATGATTAATATAGGGTTGATCAGGACCATATATTAATCTACATTTCATAGTGGAGAAACATGGCTACCTGAGCAGTATGTGAAGCTGAGTAAAGAATAGTTCAGTTTCTGCTGTTGGCCTATAACTTTGCCCTACTCGCGGTTGGATCTCATGGGAGTGTAACATGTCAATAGTATTTATGTGTAAGATGATCTTATCATCTCTCTCATCTGACATAATTGGCAAAAGACAGCTTAGGTCTTGTTATAGGAATGAGAGGAAGTACAATGAGCAGTGAAGGAAAATCTGCCCGTCAGCAAGGAACAAATCTAATAGATTAATGTGTCTGTCTGGGATGCACGTGAATACACAAAAATGTATTTAAATGGCTTTTTACTAAAATAGCTTGTGGCCTACTCTCTTCATGCGTTACTACAAATGTGTGTAGTGTTCTTATAGATTTTTGGATCTACTCTGATAAAGTTATCAAGATTTATAATCTCCATGGGGATCATAGGATGGTGTAAAATCCAGTTGCTTTTTTCATGGGAAGACTGGGGTTG
Source organism: Mustelus asterias (assembly GCF_964213995.1). NCBI lineage: Eukaryota > Metazoa > Chordata > Chondrichthyes > Carcharhiniformes > Triakidae > Mustelus > Mustelus asterias. The sequence continues at coordinate 47,492,729 of NC_135817.1, forward strand.
CAATGTGGATATTTCTTCGGAAGGAGGTAGGATGATGTAAAAGTTAAAGTTTATTTATTGGTGTCACAAGTAGGCTTACATTAACACTGCAGTGAAGTTACTGTGAAAATCCCCTAGTCGCCACACTCCGACGCCTGTTCAGGTACACTGAGGGAGAATTTAGCATGGCCAATGCACCTAACCAGCAAGTGTTTCAGACTGTGGGAGGAATCTGGACCACCCGAGGAAACCCATGTGGTCAAATAATAGTGAATTGGCATCAGGTCAAACATGGGTAAGGAAACCCCCTGCTGATTACCATGTTCCCCCTCAGCTGATAAATCAGTATTCCTCCATTTTGAACACCAGTTGGAGGAAGCACTGAGGTTGGCAAAGACGCAGAATGTATTCTGAGTGAGGGACTTCAATGTCCATCACCAAGAATGGGTCAGTAGTACCACTACTACTTGACAAGTTGGTCAAGTTGTAAAGCTTTAGATGCTAAACTGGGACTGCAGCAGGTAGTGAGGGAGCAAACAGGAGGGAAAAACATACTTAACCTCACCCTCACCAACCTGCCTAATGCAGATGCATTTTTTCATGATGGTATAGGTATAAATAACCACCACACAGTCCCTGTGGAGACAAAGTCCCATCTTCACATTGAGGATATCTTCCGTGTTATGTGGCACTACCAACATCCTAAATAGGATAGACTTCGAACAGATCTAGCAGCTCAAAATTGGACAACCATTCCATGAGGTGTTGTGAGCCATCAGAAGTAGAATTGTACTCAACCACAATCTGTAACCTCATGGTCTGGCATAGCCCCCACTCTACCATTACCACCAAGCCAGGGGATCAACCCTGGTTCAATGAAGAATGCAGGAGGGCATGCCAGGAGCAGGACCAAGCATATCTAAAAATGAAGAGTCAACCTGGTGAAGCTACAACGTAGGACAGAGCTAAGTGATTCCACAACCAACAGATCAGTTCTAAGCTCTGCAGTCTTGTTAGATCCAGCTGTGAATGGTGGTGGGCAATTAGAGGAGAGGTTCCACAAATATCCCCAGCCTCAATAATAGGGGGGACAAAAGATAAGGCTGATGCATTTGTCACAATCTTCAGCTTGAAGGGAAGAGTGGATGATCCATCTCAGCCTCTGGAGGTCCTCAGCATTACAGATGACAGTCTTCAGCCAATCCGAATCACTCCATGAGATATCAAGAAATGGCTGAAGATACTGGACACGGTAAAGGCTCTGGACCCAGATAATATTCAGGCAATAGTACTGAAAACTTGTGCTTCAGAACTTGCTGTGCCCCTAGCCAAGCTGTTCCAGTACAGTTACAACACTGACATCTCACCAGCAATGTGGAAAATTGCCCCGGTATATCCTGTGCACAAAAAGCAGGACAAATCCAATCCAGCCAATTACCACCCCATCAGTCTACTCTCCATCATCAGTAAAGTGATGGATGGGGTCATAAACAGTGCAACCAAGCGGCTATTGCTTAGTAATAACCTGCTCACTGATGTTCAGAATGGATTCCGCTAGGGTCACTCAGCTCCTGACCTCATTACAGCCTTGGTTCAAACATACACAAAAGAGCTGAACTGCAAGAGGTGAGGTGAGAGTGACTGCCCTTGACACCAAGACCGCATTAGACCGAGTATGACATCAAGGAGCCCTAACAAAACTAGCATCAATGGGAATCAGTGGGAAAACTCTCCGCTGGTTGGAGTCATACCTGGCACAAAGGAAGATGGTTGTGATTATTGGAGGTGAATCATCTCAGCTCCAGGACATTATTGCAGGAGTCCCTCAGGGTAGTGTCCTGGGCCCAATCATCTTCAGCTGTTTCATCAAAGACTTCCATCATAAAGGTCAGAAGTGAAGATGTTCATTAATGATTTCACAATATTCAGCACGATTCACAACTCCTCAGATACTGAAGCAATCCATGTCTAAATGCAGGAAGACCTGGACAATATCCAGCTTGGGCTGGCAAGTGGCAAGTAACATTTGTGCCACACAAATGCCAGGCAATGACTACCTCCGACAAGAGAAAAAACAATCTTCACACTTTGACATTCAGGTTAAAGTTGAAAGTTTATTTATTAGTCGCGAGTAAGGTTTACATTAACACTGCAATGAAGTTACTGTGAAATTCTCCTAGTCGCCACATTCCGGCACCTGTTCGGGTCAATGCACCTAACCAGCATGTCTTTCAGACTGTGGGAGGAAACTGGAGCATCTGGACAGACACGGGGAGAATGTGCAAACTCTACACAGACAGTGACCCAAGCCAGGAAATGAACCCGGGTCCCTGGCGCTGTGAAGCAGCAGTGCTAATCACTGTGTCAAACAAGTCAGGAGAGTGATTGAATACTCGCCCCATGCTTGGATGAATGCAGCCGCAACAACACTCAAGAAGGTTGACAATATCCAGAACAGAGCAGCCCACTTGATTGGCGCCCCTCCATCATCGATGCATAGTGGCAGCAGTGTGTACTATCTACAGGTGCATTGCAGCAACTCACCAAAGGTTCCTTAGACAGCACCTTGCAAACCAATGCCCACTACCATCTAGAAGAACAATTGCAGCAGATGGGAACACCACCACCTGGAGGTTTCCCTCTAAACCACTCACCAGCCTGACTTGGAAATATATTACAGTTCCTTCACTGTCACTGGGTCAAATTCCCAGAACTCCCTCCCTAATAGCATTATGCTTGCACCTACACCACATGGACTGCAGTCATAGAAATCATAGAAACCCTACAGTGCAGGAAGAGGCCATTCGGCCCATCGAGTCTGCACCGACCACAATCCTACCCAGGCCCTACCCCCATATCCCTACATATTTTACCCTCTAATCCCTCTAACCTACACATCTCAGGACACTAGGGAGGAATTTTAGCATGGCCAATCAACCTAACCCGCACATCGTTGGACAGTCATTCAAGACGGCAGTTCATCAGCACCTTCTCAAGGGCAATTAGAGATATGCAGTGAAAAAGTGCAGCAGATTTGGTCAGTTCAAGTCTGCATAAGGTATGAGGATTGTAACTGCAGTGCCTCTGGTTGTGCAACGTGGCTAAGAAAAGGAGCAGAGGTTGCTGAGAGGAGAAGCTCTGTGATGAGGGAGAAGGAGACAATTCTCCATTGAAAGTTCTACCCACAACAGGTTTGCAGAGAACATTTTTCATACCTTCACCTCACCTAAGATTGATGCCTGAAGTGACTCAGATTCACTGTATCACCTCCTTCAACTGGGCCTGGAGTCTTAACCAAGGACAATGATTGTGCATCCAGTGACTATAAAGGTCACAGTCATGTTAAACTTATGACTGGATAATTTGAGGCAGGTGACATTCAACATGTCCCAGTATACCGTCCATCATTGCATTTGGGAATGACAGAGACCAGTCTTCCTGATGATGCTGGGGCCAATGATGGCACCCACGTGACCACATGGGCCCCCACATCAATGGAGAGAGGTACAGGAAACACGAGAGCTTGGAAGGCAGTGGTATAGTGGTTTTGTCGCTGGACTAGTAATCCAGAGACCCAGGGCAAGATCTGGGGATCCTGGTTCAAATTCCAGAATGGCAGATGGTGAAATTTGAATTCAATAAATATCTGGAATTAAAAGTCTAATGGAAACCGCTATCAATTGTTGTAAAAACCCATCTTGTTCATTAATGCCCTTTAGCGAGGGAAATCTGCTGGTCTGGCCTATATGTGACATGTGATTGACTCTCAAATGCCCTCTGAAATGGAGAGTTGGGCAATAAATGCTGGTCCAGCCAATGACACCACACGCCATGAATGAATTTTTAAAAACCCTATCAATGCATAGACTGTTCCGTCAGTAAATGCCTGCCTGGAAGCAGCCATGATGCCTTATATTCTGACGCAATCTACCATTCCTGCCATCTTCAGACCTCTGAGCAAAATTACACAATAGCTACCTGGAAACGTAGACTATTCCCTCTACACTTGGTTGATGATCCCTCTCTGCCTCATGACCATGAATACAATTAGCTTACAATAGAAGTCATGCGGTTACCAGAAAACTCATGGAATAGACTATCAGCATCTCAAAGCATCGCTTCTGGTGCCTGGGCTACTTGGTGAAGTTCCATACATGTTGGAGCGTGCCCAAGACCCAGAAATGTGGCCAAGACCCAGTAATTACAAACCACCAACAATATCATAACATGTTTATCCAAAAACAAACCTGCTTATGCAAACAGAAATGAACTACTCACTCTTGTGCAAACCCTCAGTGCCTGCCCTACTGCTCCTACACATTGCTACCCAATTGGCTGCAACATGGTTGAAGTCTTTCATGGGGTGGGGTAGGGGGTTTGGTGGATGGGGTTACTGCAGAAGGCCGTGCGGCTTTACAGGATGCCCTCAAACAGTGAGGGCCGAGCTTCGGACTGCAATTATTTTTCATGGGGATGTGAGCATCGCTGTCTGGGCCAGCATTTATAGCCCATCACTAATTGCCCTTGAACTGAGTGGCTTGCTAGGCCATTTCCAACATTGCTTCCACATTGCTGTGGATCTGGAGTCACATGGAGGCCAGACCAGGTAAAGATGGCAGATTTCCTTCCCTGAGGGATATTAGTGAACCTGATGGATTTTTACGACAATCAACACTGGTTTCATGGTTATCATTAGATTTTTATTTGAATTCAAATTTCACCATCTGCCAAGGTAGGGTTTGAATCTGCTCCAAAGGACATTAGTCCGGGTCTCTGGATTAGTAGTCCAGCACCAATACCACTATGCCACTGCCTCCTGGCCACATGGGCAACAGCATGTGGGCTAGCTGACTGAAAGGCAACAGCAGGGGCACTGGCAGAGTATAGCTGGGGTGGGAGCACACATGCTTTCAGCCTGAGAGAAAACAATAGATTTGTTCTCCGTGGGCCACCATCACTCCCATTAGGCAAAACTTCACCAAGCGTAATAACCAGCCCAAAGACAGATTGCTGGACCAGTGAAAATCTGCCAGCCCATTTCACCACCAAGAGCTGCAGCCATGATAGCACCAGTCTGAGCCCCTTGACAATGTATGGATCTCTTCACCATGAGCCTGAGCTTCACTGCAGCACTGAGGTGTGGGCTAGCTTCTGTTTAATTTGCAATGAAAGCTGAGACATTGGCTACCAGGCAGCAACAACAACAATCTATATAGCATACCTCCCAAGATGCTTCACAGAAACATTATAAAACAAACTTTGACACTGAGACACATAAGTTATTAGGTCCGATCATCAAAGCTTGGTGAAAGAGGTAGATTTTAGTAGCGGTTTAAAAGAGGAAAGTTAGGTAGAAAGGCAGAGAGGGATAGCAAGGAAATTCCAGAGCCTGGGGCCACCAGTGATGGAGTTCCTTGCTGCTTCTGCTCTGTTCACTTGTATTTCATGTCATCTTGTCCTGCAAAAGAGGGAAGAATGCCAGTGATATTGTTGCACTGTGTTTGATTGATGTGCCTGGCACAGCTGAACAGCTGGAGGAATGAAGGGGCAGGAAGAGGTGGATGTGAGATTGGCATCATCGAAGGTGTGACTTTGAGGTGGAGTATGTGAATGTAATGCCCGAGTGCGAGAGATTGTTGCTGGATGAATGATGGAGGTGTGATGTATTGAGCAGCTCGAGAGGTTTATGGTGTGCTGGGTAGGAAATTACCTTTGAAGATACATTCATTGACCTTGATCACACGTGTGAGATCATTTAACATTTTCACCTGCGGAAGGAGCAGCGCTCCAAAAGCTCGTGATTCCAGATAAACCTGTTGGACTTTAACCTGGTGTTGTGAGACTCCTTACTGTGCCCACCCCAGTCCAACGCTGGCATCTCCACATCATAACATTTTCATGGCACTAGACTCCTTGCACTGACCTCCCTGATCACTTGCTCCCTTTGGAGGGCATCCTTCCAGGAAAATATGGCATCTATTCTGTGTATCTCCATTAGGCTTCTAGCATTGCATTCCTAAACCTGGGCACTGTCTCTCTCTGACCTTCTACATTTTCTTTGTTTCCAATTGCAGCGCTAGCATTCAACCTCCCTTCAGGGAAGTTGGAACAGTGCAGTTCGGGTGGCACGGTGGCTCAGTGGTTAGCACTGCTGCCTCACAGCGCCAGGGACCTGGGTTCGATTCCCGGGTTGGGTGACTTTCTATGCGGAGTCTGCACGTTGTCTGCGTGGGTTTCCCCCGTGTGCTCCAGTTTCCTCCCTCAGTCCGAAAGACGTGTGGTTTAAGTGCTTTGGCCATCTAAATTCTCCCTCAGTGTATTTGAACAGGCGCCCGAGTGTGGCGACTAAGGGATTTTACACAGTAACTTCATTGCAGTGTTAATGTAAGCCTACTGCGACACTAACAAATAAACTTTGAACATTTAAGCTGCTTTTAAGACCTGGAGGCTGGCTGAAACTGTGCTAGCCTCAGACACTGTTGGGCCTCCAGTTAGTACAGCCAGCCAGCAGCAGGGGTTTCCTTAGGCTCAATGCTATACTCAGGCAAATGAAGAGACAGCATGAAGTTTATGTGCTGGGACATCAATGGAACTGGGCGCGGGCGGGTTGCAGACTAATGTTTAGCCTACAGACTTCAACTTAGTGGATGAAAGAACTCTTAAAGGACTTAGAAAAAGATCAAATGGGTCAAATTCTCAATTGAAAGCTAAAAATAGGCTGTGGAGGTACTGAGGACTGATTCTTACAGTCTGGTGTGGGTAGAAAAATGTATCTGATCCCTGTTCTCCTAGAAAGTCTGGCTCCCAATTTCACCAATGTATTCTTTGGTGATAAAAGGGAATTTGTACTCACTAAGGCCTGCAATATGGGATAGATCCTGTACACGCTGAGTCTGTGTGCTATAATGAGTATGCTGCTGTTTGTGGTTTCTAACAGCACACACACCAGTGTTACTCGGAGCTCAGAATCAGATGTTAAAATGACTCGGGACAGTGCAGGAGTGCCCAGATTCCCTGATCAGCAATCCCACTACACCGAGAGTAATTCACAGTCAGATAAAAGAGGCGCTGCTGTTGTCAGCATCAGCTGCAACGGGACAATTGGCGAATATTTTTTTTATTTTATAAAAAGATTTCTGGACTTACGAGGGAGCTGCTGGAGAGGGTACTTCTGCTTTGCGCTTAGATAAAGTTGCCCTGCCTCTAACAGCCTGAAGGCTTGAGAAAGATAAAAGGGATATTTTTCCATATATCTAAAGGATACGGGATTCACAAGGGGGTTGCATTGCTTATTGAAGAAGAGTACGCAATGGGTGAAAAAGAAATTAGGCAACTTTTGAAAAAGATGCATCCCACATGAAGCTACCCACCCCCCCGCCCCCTCCCCACAACCCCAAAAAAACTACTGGCCATATGGATATTAGGGAGCAACACCAGTTTAGAAATTCATCTGGAATGACTGTAAAGGGTGTAGGGAGCGTGCGACTTTGCATGTTTGCACAGTGTCTCAGTGATCATGTTAGATTTGTGCTGCATGCCCATTATAATGACCCATTGGCTGCACACCTTTTACAAGTATGAGGGAAGTTCGGGGGCTTAAAAGGGGCTTCACTGGTGGCATTTCACGGCAGCCGGCAACAGCTCCTAAAGGGATGGTGCTCTCTGGATGCAGGTAACAGGAAACACTTGTAAAGAGATAAATTACTGTAAGACCTGTAGATCACGTCCTCCACTTTTTCAATGCTGTGTGGTAATCCCTGATCTAAGCTGTGTGCAGACGGGAGATCTTGCTATCCCAGGACAATGTGGGCTCGGGAGAAGTGAGGGAGTTTGAGGGGTGCAGAAAGCTGATGGTGGGGGGTCGATAAGGATAGGAAAATGAGGTGCTGCAGTCAGCCAGCAGAAACACAATCAGGAGTAAGAGCAAGAACGTGAGGAGACAAGCTCTGAAAAGTGCAATCTGCATCACTGAAAATGTTAAGTTGTTAACTTGTCTTAACTTACAAAGTGGTTGAGAGCAGGGTTTATTTCTTTTTAGTTGTGGGAGGCCTGGCACATACTACCCCATGGGTTAGTCACTGCTTTGCCGCAATGTTTCCAATAAGGTGGCCACCTGAGATGCTCCGAATGGCACGGGTTCCCACTAGTGACATGCAAATGAATTCGTCCTTCTGCAAATGTTTGTATTTTCAGCACAAGGTCCCCAGTGTGCAGAATCCGAGTGTAATTGCCAGGATCGCAACCCAAGCGTCCTCAGGGCCAAAGTACACATTGTCTGCTAATTTTCTCCTTTGCTCAGCCATGCATCTGCTCTAGCTATGAGGTTGAAATAAAATGCCAATGCCACTCTGGCAATTGGACGACAAGAGGCACAACTCAAACTGGATAACATTGTTATTGTCAGTCTATCAAAGATGCCCAGCTGCAAGTCAACTACTTAGAGCTGCACACACTGCGGCAAGCTTCAACTTGAGATATGGAGTTGCGTTATCTAAAAATTCCTAAGCATTCCCAACAGTAGTGCACTACTGGAAAGCAATTGCACAGAGTTCAAGTTGACCTTGACAATCTGTGGTAGCAGCATGCAAGATAAACTTTTAAAAGCAGCTACTGTTCCTTTAAGCTCTCAATTAAAATCTTAAATTTGCAACATCAGCTACAAGCAACATCAATAATGTAACACTTCTGTTACTGTTTCATTTCCTGTTCAATATCTTGTATTGCAAGAGGCTTTTAAGAAGATTTTCCTTGCTTGGTACCTTTTACAAAAATAATAATAAACTTGCCTTTATAACTACATGTGAAAATGTAAAAAAAAGTCAGGTAAATTACCATTTATTAAATTGCTACTGCATAGCTCACCTTGCCACTGGGAGTTTTTCTATTGGTTGACTGATCGCAGATCCTATATGATGGATCACATACTTAAGTCATATACATTTGTCTGGAAAGGGAATAAACCTCATGAGAATCTTCAGACTTGCCATCTGCTAACTTTAAAAGCTGCATTCCTCCACCTCTTCAAGGCTGTTGGGTGGTTGCATGAACTACAAACTGCTTCATGCTGGTTATTTTATTTTGGTTATATTTTTGGTGTGTGGGGGGGGGTGTTCTTTTTCCTTTTTAAAGAATTGAACATAATTCCAAATGATGAAATATATTTGCATTTCTCCAGGTAGTGCTAGCATCAGTCGTTCCAATCTCCAGCTGTAGCCTGGGTTGTATGCACCATTCTGCATTCCTTTTAAAGTTCTCTGAAATGCATCTCAACCCCCAGAGGAGCACCCGGTGCTGCACTATTGTGATGGTTTCATTTTCACTTTCCCCACTCACCTTCCTTAAAATGTTCGAGTAACAACAACATATTCATTATAATTTAAAAACATCTTTGAGTCAGTGTCTGTCAGGAACTGGATTGACACTGTCCAGACTTCACTTGGATTTCTAACCTTTCTCCTGCTGACCTGGATTCACATCTTGTTCTCATGTTTCATTTTTGTAAAATCTGCTGGGTATTTATTTTCCTCAGGACACAATGCCCTTACTGGTGGCAGAATGATATGGTTGGAGGATCTTGGTCTTTGCTGAAATCTTATTTCAGTGCAGAGGGTGCTTGGTTGATTTTCAGAAGATGTGGTTGCAACACTCACTACAGCATAGGAACATACGAATTAGGAGCAGAAGTAGGCAATTCAGCCATTCGAGCTGCCCCACCATTCAATCAGATCATGGGGCTGGTCTCTACCTGGTCTCAAATCCACCTCCCTACCTGTTACCCATATCCCTTTAACCCGCTTTTTATCAGAAATTTATCTATTTCCTTCTGAAACTATTTAATGATTCAGACTCCACCGCGTTATGGAGCAGCAAACTCCACCACACTCTGCGAGAAGTAGTTGCTCCTCATCCTAGTTTTAAATCCACCACCTCTTAATAGATAGCACTTTACTGATAGCATAGCATCAGTGAAGTGATTTTGCTGAGTACTGATACTGCAATTATTTAGTAACTGCAATCTAGGTCTAGAGTAAGATACCAGAGTGAAGAGGAATGGGATTCCCTGGAGGAGACTTCACCTTGTTCCTCTTCGGAGTCAGTATACCCAAAGAACACTTCATTTACTTTTCGTGACATTGACATTTCTGGTTTGGGAGAGGGCGCAGTTTGGTATTTGTGCCTACATGGGGGACATGGATTTGGAGTGGACCTAGGGTCCACCAGCTTTCCACCTCAAAAGCACACATTCAGGACAACCCAAAGAAACTAGCCCTCTCAGTGGCAACATATGTGACTTTCACATTCCTATCTGCCTTTCTGATTGTAGGTCCCTATGTAGCAGACAGAGCTGCCAGTATCTCTCATCAAGATGGAAATATCTGTTTAATGAGAATCTCTTGAAGGTGGAATTGTTCTTGCAGACTTTGAGTCATTTGTCGGCATTGACTGGAGATATCTGAAATCGGTTTGCAATATGCTGCCCAGGAAGCTTTAGCATTATCTGTGGATAATCTTGTAGTTCAAACAGAATTTTACAGCAAGTATTTGGAGATGAAAAAATTAACTTCTTAACGAGGATCCCACGTTACATTGCATATGTTTTGGAAGTGGAACAAGAGAAGCCAAATTAATTAGGTAGCACCAGGGAAACCCAGCCCATGTCTGCGGTACACACCCAGCAGGATGTTTTGCTCCCAGTGCATTATCACATGGAATGTGTCTTCGGAGATTTCTCTTTGGTCATGAAGCTTTGTCCACTGCTGTAGCCAGATTTCCAACCAGGATCCACAATGCAGATTGCGATGGACAAAGTGATCACAGCCCTTAGCTCTTATGTTCCTGTTCATTTCAGGGAGCCACAGGAGACTTTTGTCAGGTCAGCCAATTTGCTATACATTCTTGAGCAAGTCATTAATGGCCCATTTTCCAAGATACCTCAATTTATGCTCATTAACCCAAGGCCCAGACCAATAACATTATGTACGTGCAATAACATTATGTAGTGTGTCCTGATTCCCCAATATTGTAGGGACTAGACTGCATCCATTTAAAGTTTATTTAATAGTGTCACATGTAGGCTTACATTAACACTGCAATGAAGTTACTGTGAAAATCCCCTAGTCGCTACACTGTGGCACCTGTTCGGGTAACACTGAGGGCCAATGCATGGAGCACCCAAAGGAAACCCACACAGACACGGGAAGAATGTGCAGACTCCACACAGACAGTGACCCAAGCCGGGAATCGAACCTGGGTCCCTGGCGCTGTGAGGCAACAGTACTAACTGTGCATTGTAAGATTGTATGCCACAAATACAAACCCCCATGTTTGCATCTATTGCAAAGACCTTCATTCGCTAAATGGGCGGGTAATTTGTGGTGACAGGCACAGCTTTTATCATGTGACCTCACGATATGCTGAGAGTTGCCATTATACCATTTTTATTTCAACAAACCAGTGCCCAATCATTTCAATAGTAAATCGGAACATGTAGGTGGTTACAGAACAGATGACATGAATAAATAATTACTAATTTATGGAGAAACATCTGTGAGATTAATTCATTTTTCTAATCCAATTGTTGCAAAGAAACCAAATTGAATTTCATACAATCATACAGCGTAATTTGGCCCATCGAGTCTGCACTGACCGCAATCCCACCCAGGCCCTATCCCCTTGCATTTACCATAGCTAATCCCTCTGACACTAAGGGGCAATTTCAGCATGGCCAATCCACCTAACCCGCACATCTTTGGAGTGTGGGAGGAAACCGGAGGACCCGGAGGAAACCCACGCAGACACGGGGAGAGCGTGCAAACTCCACACAGACAGTGACCCAAACTGGGAATCGAACCTGGGTCCCTGGCACTGTGAGGCATCAGTGCTAACCACTGTGCTACCGTGCCACCTCCAAATCTCTATGATTTTAGCATTTTGCACCTAACTCAGAGGATCCATTTCAGTAAACATAAACAATAAAAATGGTTTAGTCCCATTTTTTAAATGGGTTTGGGAAAAAAAATTTTAAAAAATGTCTGTTAAATCTTTTTTGTTAGGTGAGAGAAATGACCCGGAGGAACTGTTCATTTCCCTTGCCCCACTGCTCAAGTCAGATAATAACATTAAGGTATTTTGTTATAATTCTTCTGATTGCATTGCAAATCTTTAAATCACAAAAACAATTTAGCAAATACAATTTTTATTATGTTCATGCCTTTATATTTTCAGACTATCCTTTAGATAGGACAGAAAGGGCCATGTCACAGCCTTCTCTCTGTCTATTGTCAATTATGTTTTGCATTACAAGCGAAAGGACTCGATGAAAATAATGATCACAAACACTGACGATTCTGAAATAGACATGGTGTGCTGCAATGGAAAATGAAATGCACACACTGGTGGTCTAGAGAGGTATTTATGCCAGAATTCTATGACTCAACTCAGTAGCGTGTTTACTGCAGTAGTCATTGGCATAACACTTGTGTGAAAGGGGATTACTGTGCAGGGTCCCATGGAAATTACTATGCAGCCTTTAGAAAGAGAATTCTGGCTGAAGGCTGCAGCAGGAGATGGTGGCAGCAGAAGGTAAATAAGGGACAGTGCTTGTCTCGGTGCGTTGACTGTCAGCCAGCTTAACTGGGATGTCGCGTGGCTATTTTTGTGCTACTTTACAAAAATTACTCACACAAGAGAACCTGGCAGAGACCATCAAACAACAAGGGAACAGCACAGTGGCAGACAAGGAGGTGCCACAATTTAATTGAGTCTGATCTGCAAACCCAACTAAATAAAATATAATACAAAAGACAGGGTGCTGGGAGCTTATGGCGGAGTCAAGTGTCTTTGGCAATGTGCCAACGCTCTCACCTTCACAACAGTGCAGGCAAGATAGGGGGCATAGTGGCAGGACTAAATTGGTGACTGAACCCCTCCCCTTTACCATGGCATCGCTGTAAAGAATCACACAGCACCTTCTCCATCTCTTTAAGTTTAAGGGATAATGCTCATCCATTCTTAACGTTTACCTTCCATTCCTCCAGATCCCCACATGACAAACAAGAAACAGAGGGAGATGATATTGAAAATAATGAAGAGGCATGACTACTTTCTTGTCAATTATAATAATGGTGAGAAAGTTGATGATGCTAATGAAGCAGTATATGATGATTGACTGAAGCACGTCCATCTGTTCCGACAGAAAGCTTCTGTTGCTATATTTTTCTGCCACGACCTTCTCAAACTCATCTGCTGCATTGATCCTTACACCTGAGAATAATTCAATGATGTTAAAGAGGAAGTGTCACCAGTTGATTCACAGAGCATGAGGGATAAGGAAAATGAGGATTTGCTGCCTCACCAGCGCAGGCTGAAAGGAAGACTGCACATGGCTTCGGTCGTGCGACTCAGGACACACCTAAAAATAAGGAAATTGGAAATTATGGCCGCCATTCTCCCAAAAGTGCTGAATTGGCAGGAAAACGGTTCTAAATCCCGACTGTTTTGTCAGATCTCACCTGAATCTCCCGACACTGCGCACTGAAGAGGTCCCAGTCATGAATCACATTAAAAACCCAGGGGAGGCTCCCGAGTCTGACAGTTCTGGAATTCTGCGCATGCGCAGTGGTCCCGTTCTGTCAGATTCCCGTTTGCTGGCCAGCCTGATCGCTGGCCACCCCGGGACCCCCGCAGTGCTGCCCCTCCAGCCCCCCCCCCCCATGGCCCGATCGCGGCCCCCACAACAATTCCCGGGCCAATCCTGACCCGGTCTCCATCCTGGAGTGCTCCGATGCACAGCCCATCACCTCCCCCCCCCAGCAGTGGCGATCCCCCCCCTCACACCGGCAGACCCCCCCCCCACCCCCCCCGACCTGCCTGGGGTAAGACCCCCCTAGGAGGCAGCTCCTCCCCTGGCAGATCACCCCACCCCACCCCCACCTGCCCCAATTGCTGTCCTCTCTCGAGCCCAGACCGATCGCATGCAAAGTCGCAGCAGGATCCCCCACCCCCACCTAGACCCCGCTCCATCCCCTTGGCACTGCCCGATGCCCAATGGTGTCCCCTGTGCATGGGCACTTCACCCCTTGGGCAGTGCTGGGGGCACAGGCTGGCACTGTCAGGGTGCCGATGCCCAGGGGACACCACCCCCGCCACCTGACCCCCTGACTGCCCCCTCTTCATTCTGGCGGGGTCTCTCACTAGTTCCCACTGGAATGAAGTACTCCTGGTGGGGTGGGAGATTCAATTGGGACCTGAAAGTTCCCGATAATGAACTGCTAGACATATTTAAAATACATATAAAGCAGATTCAAATTACTTACCTGTCTTCCCGCTGGTTTCCAGCGTGATCTGACCGGCGACTGTTCGCCGGCTCTGGGAGATGAGCATGCGTTCTCGGCCCATGCGCAAATCCCGGTTCAAGACCGTCGACACACACCTCCCACCACGACCCGCCGGAAAAGTTGCAGGTTGCGATTGGAGAATCGTGGCCCAGATTTCCAAACCAAGACCAAAAATGCAGACTGCTGTTTCCAAGAACGCTCAGGATCCGAAAGCTGATATTAGAGCAGAGATCTCACTCAAAGGTGGAGACACTGATCCAGAACCTGATGGATCAGGTTGGAGTTGACCTGCCTGATTGTGTCCCAATCCTCAGGTCAGCAGCCTTTCCTCTCAATGCACCACATCAAAGGATTGAAGGAGATAACACTGGGCTGCCCAAGACAAGCCCCAGAGATGCAGCCAGGAGTGGCTCCTTCCCAGGAGTAAATTGCCATGAGAGGAGGGCCACCTCAGTTCTATGACTTAACATGAACATCCAACCATCCCACATGATACAGGCCCTAAAGTTGCATTGAAGACAAGCATTAGAACAAGGGAAGGAAAAGCACATGTAGCATTAGGATTAGGAAAGTGCAGGTTGTTTTGCACCCGCTTTGGAATTTGTTGTGTTTTCAATCAGAATGTACAATTATGTCACGCTTTATTATTCAAGGAGGTTCAAAGTCATAGAGGAAAGGATGCATTTCTTTAATCAAGTGATTAGTAATGGCATGTAGGTTGATGGTTTGTCAAGGATGCGTAATCGATTGCGAGATTGTTCCTTTTTGTTTGAAGCTGATAACTTAAGGAAGCAAGGTTATGCTAAATAGAAAGGCCAACTTCAGTGATAAGATGTGCTCCAATGCTCTTGCAGCAATCACTGAGGAGTCTTTTGCAGAAAGTTCATCTTCATCCATGTACTTCTGCCTCTAAAGCAATATCCAAGCCCAGTGAATAGATACATAAAGTATAAATGCATTGTGGAAACTTTCAGCATATCTCACAATGGCTTACAGGATTCTTTGCCTATTGTCAGGCATAATTTGTGATTGCGAAAGTGAATGTCTTCTGTTGAGCAAGTTGTGAGATTTCTGCAGGGTTTGCAAAGCTACGAAGAACTTGCCTTGATTACACAATGAAATTACACAGAAAACAGGATGGAACTTCTAGGCTTACATCTGTAGCATTTTAAATCAAGTTTAGCATTTAGCTAAACAGAAAATCTATCAATAGGTATTTCAGTGAAAAAAACCTCCAGTATCCTTGTCTGTATCTGCATGAAACACAACACGGTACAATATGTGGTCTTTTCAGTGACTCGTAATTATTTGGTTCGAGGATGTCAATTGTCCTTTGGTACCTTAACACCTAGGCTTAATGGTCAGCAGATTAGTTGAAGGCTATTGCCCTCACACAATGTGTGTACACTTTCCAGCAAAGGGGTAAGCGGTTATGAAAAGGAATAGGAAGGATCCGGGTTGGACACTGAGGCTAACTGCGGTGGCTGAGCTGACAAAGCACCAGCCACAGGTCAAACCCAGATCATTCTTTAACCGTATGGTTCAGTACTATACTCTGTGGCACCTGTGTAGCGATTTCTTTCCAGCAGCCCTGAACATGATAGGGATGATTTGTTTTTCTCTGTCATGTGTAGCTGTTTCCCGAGACCTCAGGGAGTGAAGGAGAGAGGACAAGACCTGCCATCCCACTCCCTCTGTGCCTTTTGCAATAATGTGATTCTGGAAGCATTTTGTGCAATTGACGTGACAACACCTCCCGTATCACTTTCCCAGAATCCCGCCGGGAAAACGCCTGCCCCCGAAACACCGCCCGAACAAACGATGTGTTTCTGCAAAAGGAAGGCTGGCAACTAACACTGACCTCAGGAAAGTGCAGCTCATTTTCATTTTTTTTTTTAAAGCGGCCATCTGGCTAAAGCTTCTGTCAATGCAATGCTGCAAATTTGCGCTGTTACATTCACCCGGTTTGGAGTGAATGAAGACTCTGAGACCGTGGCTTTGCCTGCGCCATTTCAATCTGCTGAATTCAGTTAAAGTTTACTGGAGGAGATGGGGGGAGGAAATTCGTGGCCAACTTTATTTGTTAATTGAGGTTCAGGCAGTAGTAAGTGTTTACTTATTTAATGAGCACTGTTCAGTTTCTGCTGGTTATTTGTTTTGGAAGCATTACCCCCAGTAATTCTGAGCAGATGGACAGCACTGGTATTCTATCGCCTCACCTCACTCGACTGCATTTGCTCCACACTTCACCGCCTGAACCAGTTATACACAAGGCTCCATTTGGATTAAGAATCGAAAAGTTGAGCCCAGAGTGTTGCGCCTGGGTCATTACCTGAATAAAACTTGAACACCCTGGTATAAATTATTGAAAAATGAACATTCATTAGAACATGCCTGGCCTTTATTGCTTAAGATGATGGAGCCTAACATGAATTATCACTGAAAGCCAAATCTAACCATCAAGACAAAATTTGAAGTCCCCAACTCCACACTTAAGGAAATGGCTAGCATGTAAATTGAGTGGAGTACAGACTGGACCGTTGCTATGTATCCAGCCAAGGTCATAACCCTCACTCCACCGGAAGGCCTAAGCCCATGCTGGATTTAAGTTTTTAAAGTTTATTTAGTAGTGTCACAAGTGGGTTTACATTAACACTGCAATGAAGTTACTGTGAAAATCCCCTAGTTGCCATACTCCAGCACCTGTTCGGGGACAGAGGGAGAATTTAGCATGGCCAATGCACCTAACCAGCACCGGACTGGTGGTAGATTGACATTGCATTGTTTCCGGTTGACTAGCTAAAATGAACAAATTAAATGCGGGTTCCAGTATTTGTGGTTCATTAAAGAGACAAGTCTCTTGAGATGAAATGGTCATATTATATGATGACATTGCGTCAGTTCACCTAAAATACCAGCATAATTATCACACACTGGTAGTAAACTGAAATGATAGACCCTCAGCGCAACGCTTCTTCTGCCCTCTCAGTCCATTGCAGTCTCTTTCAGGAATTAAGTTTGCCTGAAAAAATCTCAACCAAATTATACTTCCCTCTTTTGTACAAATTTCAAGTACATAATCAAGAAAAAGAGGAATTCGGGGAAAGCAGAATACCGTGGGTGCCGGAAATCTGAAATAAAAACAGAAACTGCTGGAAATAATCATCTGTTCCAATGAAAGGTCATCAGCCTAAAACATTAACTCCGTTTCTTTCTCCACAGATGCTGCCTGACCTGCTGAGTATTTCTCACATTTCAGCTTTATTTAGCAAATTGGGGGATTGTGGACAATTTTAGCATTTGCACAGCTAATGTCAACTAGCAGGGAAGAAGGTGGACCAAAATGTTCCAAACAGCTTCTTGTATTTTGTGAAAATGCCTTTTTTTAATCTGAGTAATGTATTTCAAATGTAACTCTCAACATTGACTGCCTAAGACATTATGATAAATGGCTTTCACCTCCACAGTGCATCTGTGAAAAATGTGGATGCTGCTGAGTTACTGGAAAAACCCAGTATCCTGAAAAAGTTCTATTGCAAGGAAGGTGATACAGTCATCGGCATGAACATTGCTAATGTAATTATTTCATTTTAACCTACTTACCCTTCTGCTGCATTTACTGAATGATAGTTTGGATGCATTAGTTCAGCAAAATTATGTGGTTTTGTGATTTCCAAAGAAACCCGACAGTGCATTCCATTCGGCCCGTCGAGCCTGCACCGACAATGATCCCACCAAGGCCCTAACCCCGCAACCCCACGTATTTACCCTGCCAATCCCCATGAACCTAAGGGGCAATTTGGCATGGCCAATCAACCTAACCCACACATCTTTGGATTATAGGAGGAAACCAGAGCACCCAGAGGAAACCCATGCAGCGACGGGGAGAACGTGCAAACTCCACACAGTCACCCGAGGCCGGAATTGAACCCGGGTCCCTGGAGCTGTGAGGCAGCAATGCTAGCCACCATGTTGCCAAAAGTATTTAAATTAGGATGTCCAGGTAGAACATTGTTTTGAAAGTGAGCAAATCTCGGTATTTTGTTTGTGTTGGAATAAGCCCAGCTGAAAATTAACTTGTTTCTTTTATAAAATTCATATTTGGCTGTATTTAACTGATGTCACATTTGGCATGAATATTCTGTGACCCGATAGGATACTTGGAATCTATCCAAACACAAATTCTGAATCTCATCAGAGGGGACACGAGGTGGAACAACACTCTTCAAGTTGAATCAATTATAGAAACCGTCATCAAATGAAGTGAAATATCCAAGTCACAGAATTCATGTTCAAATCTATGAGATCAGTAGTAAATAACAGAGAAATCATGATTTGGAGGAAGCAAAGATCCATGGTTCTAGAATGGGTCAGAAGTCTGAAAGAGCGAAGATACTAGAAAGAGAAAAAAAATAATTTCTGCAGCACCTTTACAATGTGCCAAAGCACTTCACAGTTTATGAAGTGTGCTTTTGAAAAAGTTGTTTAAGTGTAGTCACTGTTGCAATGTAGGAAATGTGATGAGGCAGTTGCGGAGCAGAGGACAGTGACTTACTTTGGTGTTGTGCAATTCATTGCTTCAGAGGAAACTGCCTTTGAGGAAGGAGGTGTCCTGGGAGCTTGACATGTCTGCCTCTTACAATGACCTCTTAGGGATATTACATTGTATAATTCAAAAGCAACCCATTCAGTTCAACTGCCAATGTTTATGCTGCACAGGAGCCTCCTCCTAGCGCTATACATATAATCCTATCACTGTATTCTTCTACTCCTTTCTCCCTCGTATGAATGTCTAGCTTTCACTTAAGTGCATCTACGCTATTTTTATTAAAGTGCATTGATAGCTTACCATCAATGCTCATGGGGGCTGCACAGTGCTTCTGGCAATCCCAGCTTTCATTTGGAAGTCTCCCTGCACTCTCAGCTTTACGTTAATTCACACTGCAGAAGCCGTGCCTGGTGAGTAATTGCTTGTTTCATGCACATTCATCCCACCCGTTTTTGGCTGCATGCAAATGTTTAGGCTTTGCTGCACATCAAAATCCCGCCACACGGTAACATTTCAATGTCTTGTACATGAAAGTTAAAAGCAGTTTCGAACTTTACATCCATTAGCTGTGAAGTGTCTGTGGTAGAGGCTGACATTACACTTGAAACACACTGGCTTCCCTTGCAAACCAAACCCTGAAAGCCACTGCACTTCAGCAAATGTGCACATTTTCCGAGCAAGTGCAAGCATTTTCCTGTCTATTCTGTTTTGAGTTGGCTGGTGAGTGAGTGCTTCACACATCTGGTGTTGCCTGAACAGGCTGGATATCCTTCTACGACTCATTTTTCTTTTTCTAAAAAAGAATAGTACAACGAAAATTCTTAAAGGGAAATTCTTTGTACCCGGCGTTATTGTTGGAGGGTGGGCAGAGGTTCTGGGGGTAAAATGGAAGCACCACAGCAAATTACCCAAGTCTAAATAGCAGACAGGAGAAAAAATATATTCTGATTGTTCCTTAGTACCTAGCAAGCTACTGTTTTGTACAGCAAGATAGGAACCAACATGATAGAGATAGAAATAACAGAATCATAGAATCCCTACAGTGCAGAGGGAGGCTATTCGGCCCATCGAGCCACACCGGCCCTCCAACAAAGCATCCCACCCAGGCACTATCTCCATCATGCCAAGTGTTTACCCTGCTAATCCCCCTAACCTACACATCTTGAGATACTAAGGCAATTTAGCACAGCCAACCCACGTAACCTAAGCTGGAAAGAGTGATTTAATTTTTATTTCATTTTCAAAGATCTGACCTAAAATGGCTGAGTAATTCCCAGATCCACTGGAAATTACACCGAATATGGGATAGCCAGGAATAGCCAGATTCTGCCTGATCTTTAATTCAGGTTTTCCTTTTTGCCTGTCGACATTTCTGATCAGGGCCAGTGTGATCTCCTGGACTCGTTTCGATCGCCACAGGGGGTCGGAGAGGAATTTCCCAGATTTTGTTTTCCCCATATTGGCCCTGAGGTTTTCACTCTGGGTTTTCGCCTCTCCCTGGAGATCACATGGTCTGGAATGGGGGGGTGGGGGTGAGTTAATAGGTTGTGATGAACAAAGCATCGTAGCTGTGAGGGACAGCTCGGGGATAGGATATTAGGATGTAGATAGGCTGGAAAATTGGGCGGGGATCCTGGATTCAGGATTCAATCCTGGACCGGGGAGCGGCGCGGGCTTGGAGGGCCGAAGGGCCTGTTCCTGTGCTGTATTGTTCTTTGTTCTTTGTTGACAGTTTGATTTGAAAATCCAGGTTAATAAATTAAAATATTGCTGACCTTCCGTAGTGCTGCCCATTGACAAAGAAAATTACACCTTTTATTTTCTTTCCCAGTCTAATTCTTTTTGTCTCATTCTATCTGTTTTTGTTTATCTCACAGCCTTGTTTTCTTTTTATGGCTGCCTCACAAATTTCTCTATTTTTCTCTTTATTGGTGCCTATTGCAAAAATGCCTAATCTCAGGACAAACGCGTTTTAGAGGGATAACTTTCAGTTTAGAAATTGAGTTTTAAATGTAGATAAATGAAAACACTTGGTTGAGAAACTGGAAAACAGACCTGGGGTAAATACATTTCAAAGGGTAACCTCGCTGGTGGAGTGGTATGAAATACACAGCGGGATCGCAGGAAGCTCATTTTAATACATTGGCATGTCATTAGCAAGCTTTATATTAAGTTGATCTTTCTCTACACCCTAGCTATGACTGTTACACTATATCCTGCACTCTCTCCTTTCCTTCTCCCCTATGTACTCTATGAGCAGTATGCTTTGTCTGTGTGGCGCACAAAAAATAATACTTTTCACTGTATATCAATACATGACAGTAATAAATCAAATCAAATCAATTCAAACCTGCTTTTCATTCCTAAAGTGAGGGTTGGGAGAGAAAAATCTTAAACAATGGATGACCCACCTTTGAGCTTTTAGTAGGGACAAGCTGTCTACAGTTATTTTACTAAGAGATTTAGATTATTCATGTAGTTCCCAGACCAAAGAAGCCAAAGGCACCTTTGGAAACAAAGGGGAGGGGTTCTTGATGAAACTTACAATTTTGGAAAAAGGGCCGTTAACTACATTAGGGATATAAATTAGTCATGTGGGTCACAGAATCAAAGGGGTTATATTAAAGGTGAGAGATAATTAGTTTACATTTCTGTTTGGAGCATCCCAAGTATGCCATGTGGCCATGAAGATGTGCTGTGGGGTTTAAGGAGGTCCCTTCGATTTTTTTTCTGGTGTTTGTTCACAGAAGCAGGCAGCCAGTAGTTTGGTGAAGGAACAGAGAGAGACAGCAGTGTCCAAGGACTCTGAGATCCTTGCAACTTAGGGCCTTTGTTAAAGTTAAGGTACAGGTTTCTGTGGACAGTCAGGGAAGGGGCTAGTGGTGCTAAATGGGTCTAAGAGAAGAGGGGCCTCGGAGAAGGGATCAGATGTGAAGTAGTCCAACAGAGAAGGCTGAGCCATTGAAAAAGTGAACAGAGAGAAAATTCCGCTGGATGGAACTCCTTTGTGTAGGCACTGAAGGAAGAGATAGGGTCTGGAAATGGAGGGATGGGAATTGACGTACTCTGGGATCATTGTGTGATAGTAGTTGTACACATTGTTAGTTTCTGTGCAATCGTTGATTTACTGAACAGTCCTATGCAACCCGTGTTTATGTTCTTAACCTCTTCATTTCTTTTAGTGTGTCTTGAACGTATCTTTACTTGCTCAATTGATGCACTTTCTATCCTTTTATAGATGATTTCAATACATGGGGGGGATGGTGGTGGAGTGGGTAGTGTCCCTACCTCTGGGTTTGAGTCCCACCTCAAAACCCGATGGCTAAAGAGGGTGCATTCATAGCATGGCCACACAGGCTGATTGTCAACCTATAAATCCTTCAACATATATGTGGCAGGCAGTAAGAGTAGGGGAGTTTCCTGCTCAGCCAGAACCGTGTGGTAGCTACCTCCCCATCCATATGCAAGTGTCCGTGGCAAGTGTCCTCCTTGTTTTGAGGGAGAATTTCAACAGCTGTTTTATTGAGGTTTTCAACAATTGAATATGCTTTTCATTATTTGCAACATGGAGAAAGACCTCAGGTGATGTGATTAACTGAAAATGCATAATCTTGAGTTATATCACTTGTAAACTTTATACCAGTTTATACTCCCCTTCTTTCAGACATGCACGATACTAAAATATTTGACTCTCCTAATTCTTGCATTAATTTAAATCTTATATACAGAGACAATTTGGAAAATTATAAAAGTACATTCAGGAGAAAAATTCTGGAATATCACCCTGGACTCTGGATTAGATTTGTCAACTTTTTAAAACTTTTTTAAAATGAACATTTTAATATTGGTTATTATGATTTACTTTACAGAATGGTACATTGATTTGTGTAATGGGAATGGCAACGCGTGCTCAAAATCCAGAGAGTGCGATTCGCGCCAGTGGGTTTCCGAGTTGTCAGCCCCTCGCCAGTGGAGTGGTATGAAATACACAGCGGGACTGCAGGAAGCTCATTTTAATACATTGGCATGTCATTAGCAAGCACTCTCTTTGGGACCTCCCACCTCACCGGATATTCAGCAGCTGCCGGCCGGCCTGATAGTCGATATAAGTGTGAACCTGGAACCTTCAACTCCGAGGGGATTCTGAGTCCAGGGGGTGTGAGGATTGTCTGGCCTGTTCCACTGGTCGGCCTGCAAGAGAAGGGACTTGGCGTCAGTGCATTGCAGGGGATATGGAGGAACATTGATTACTCACTTGAGACTTGAGAAATGACAGCATATGTCTTGGGGATTCTCATGTTTTCTCTGCTGCCCCCAATTCACAGCAGCCCAGGAGCGACCTTCCTCCTCCCCAGCCAGCTCGAGGGCTCGCTCCTTGAAATGTGTGAGAGTTCGGAGCTCGGGCATGACTCCAACTGGTTGTGCCCACTGACGCTTGTTGTGTTCCAGTTTGTCCTGCAAAGACTCAGAGAGGGAGAGTGTAGGTGGGAATGTTGATATTTAAGATGGCGATGAGGTGTGAGAGGCATGGGGCTTGGGTAGGAGCTGGTGTATGTGGAGCATAGCAGCTACTATGGGAACATGGTGATTGTTGGAGGGATCGGGGGGGGACCTGGTGTCTAGTGTAGGCAAAGGTCAAGGTGGCTGAGTGAGAGAAAGGGTTGGGGGTGCGAGGGGTGTGCACGGAGGTCCAATGGGAGACTGGGGATAGTTCACTTACCCTGGTTGAGCGTAGAAGATCATTCATCTTCTTCCGACACAATTGCCCCGTTCTCTTCTGGAATGCGCTTGCACTGCCCAGGGCTGCGACTGCATCCCAGGCTGGGGTGGTGACTCTGCTGGAAGGATGTCTCCTGGAGTGGGGGTAGAGTGTGTCTCATCTCTGCTCCACTCCATCCACCATCTTGGTCAGGGTCCCCTCTGTAAAGCTCGGGTGCTGCCTTCTTGGCTACCATCCCCTGCAGTCGTTGTGGAACGAGTTTACATGGAGCTCCCCCAGTGCTTGCAGCAGTTAAGTCGTTGTGGGGGTGGGTGAATCAGAGGGAACACGCTGCTGGAGCAGCATGAAACTCATGGCATAAAAATTATTGCTGATGAGGCATAAGATTCGGCCCAAAAACACACCGTGGGCGGAAAATTCCATTTTTCGCACCAGAACCAATGCTACCATTTTTTGGTAAGATTTCACCCATAGTTCTATGTTCATGCTCTGACTCTGGCATTGCTTACTTGTACATTGCTCCTTCTACACTATCATCTGCTCTTTGACATGAGAGGCCTGGTGCAGGCGACTGCAACATTTGCAACAGCTATTCTTGTAAACCTCTTCTGTACTCTCTCAAATGTGTGGTACCCAGAACTGTACATAATATCCCAGCTGAGTTTGAATTTATATCTTGTATAAGTTCAGCATGATCTCCTTGCTCTTGTACTCTATGCCCCTATTAATAATGCCCAGAACACTATATGCTTTATTAATTGATCTCTCTACCTGCCCGACCACCTTCAATGATCTATGCACTTAAACACCTAGGTCTCTCTGGTCCTGCAGCCCCTTAAGAATTTTACCCCTTCCTTTATATTATCTCTCCATGTTCTTCCTACTAAAATGCATCACATCACACTTCTCTGCGTTGAACTTTATCTGCCCACTCCATCAATTTGTTTGTGTTCTTTTGAAGTTCTACGCAGTCCTCTTCACAGTTACAATATTTCCAAGTTTCGTATCATCTGCAAACTTTATCATTTATATATACATATGTATATATATCAAGAAATCATTAATGTGTATGGGCTAGAAAATTCCAAAGATTCGCAATTCTTTAAGTGAAGAAATTTCTCATCTCAGTCCTAAATGGCCGTCCACTTATTGTTGTGAGTGAGGGATGCCAAGTTCTAGATTCCCCAGCCAGGGGAAATATTTTCTCAGCTTCTGCCCTTTTGAACCCCTTAAGAATTGTATATGTTTCAATGAGACCACCTCTCATTCTTCAAAACTCCCAAAGACTATAAGGATTATAAGCCTGCTCAATCTCTCCTCATGGGATAATCTCCGTATGCTAGGAATCAGCCATTTGAGTCTTCTTTGGAATTCCTCTAGGGCACACATGACCTTTTTTAGATGAGGGGACCAAAGCTGCACACAGTGCTTCATGTGTGGCCTTACCAATGACCTATATAATTATATTAAAACATCTTCGCTCTTGTACTCCGATCCCTTTGCAACAAAAGCTAACATATCATTTGCTTTCCTAATTGTTTACAGAACCTTCTTGTTAACTTTGTGATTCAGGTCCAGGGACACCCAGATCCCCTGTAAACAAACATTTCACAGTCTCTCTAGCAGGTCTGAAGGTTGGACAGAATATAAAGAACAGCAAAGAATGGCTAAAAGATTAATAAGGATGAAGAAATTAGAGTGCGAGAGAAAGCTAGCTAGAAATGTAAAAGCCAGTGAGAGTTCCTACAGGTATGTAAAAAGGAAAAGAGTAAGTAAAGTAAGCATTGGTCCTCTAGAGAGTGAGAATGGAAAATAAATAATGGAAAATGTGGAAATGGCGGATTAATTAAATATTCATTTTGGCCTTCACTGTAAAGGGTACAAACAACATCCCAGAAATAATTGTAAATCAGGAGGTGAAAGGGAGGAATTTAAAACAATTACAATTACCAGGGAAAGGGCATCTGAGGAACTTATTAGAACTAAAATGTGACAAGTCCCCAAGTCCTGATGGACTTCATCCCAGGGTTTTAAAAGAAGTGGAAGCTGACATGGTTGATGCATTGATTTTAGCATTCCAGAATTCCTTAGAATCAGGAAAGGTCCCAACAGATTGAAAAATAGTGAATGAGACTCCCCTTTCATGAAAGGAGGGAGAGAGAAAACAGGAAACTACAGGCCAGTAAGAAGCTTTACTTCTGTCATAGGGAAATTGCTGCAAACTATTGTTAGGACTTTATAGCTAGGCACATAGAAAATCTCATGCAATCAGGCAGAGCCAACATAGTTTGTGAAAGGGAAACCGTATTTGACTAATTTTTTAGAGTTCTATGAGGAAGTAACAAGCAATGTGGATAAAAGAGGAACCTGTGGATGTGTTGAATTTAGATTTCCAGAAGGCATTTGATAAGGTGCCACATCAAAGGTTACAATGCAAAATGAAATCTCATGTTGTAGGGAGTAACATATTAGCATGGATCGAGGATTGGTTAGCTAATAGGGAGCAGAGATTAGAGATAAATGATGTTTTTTTGGGTTGGCAGCGTGTGACATGTGGAGTGCCACAAGGATCAGTGCTGGATTCTCAATATTTACAATTTATATAATTGGACCAATTGTTTTGTTGCTAAATTTGACAATGACACAGAGGTGGGTAGGAAAGTAAGTTGTGGAAAGGACAAAATCAATGTCACTTTGCAGGCTCCTTAAGTGTTCAGGCAAAAATTTGGCAAACGGGATATAGTGAGGGAAAATGTGAACTTGTCCAATTTGGCAGAAAGGATAGAAAAGCAGCATAATATTTAAATGGAGAAAGATTGCAGAACACTGAGGTACAGAAGGATCTGGGTGCCTTGGTACATGAATCACAAGAAGTTAGTATGCAGGTGCAACAAGTGATTAAAAAGGCAAATGAATGTTATCATTTATTGCGATGGGAATGGAATATAAAAGCAGGGATATTTTGGGACAGTTGTACAGGATATTGGTGAGACCACATCGAGAGTACTTTGTAAAGCTTTGGTCTCCTCAGTTAAGAAAGGATATAAGTGCATTAGAAGCAATTCAGTGAAGGTTTGCTTGATTAACACTTGTGCTGAGAGGGGGCTTTATCTGATGAGGAAAGGTTGGACAGGGTGGGCCTAGCCATTAGAGTTTAGACAATTATCAGATGAACTTATTAATACATATAAGATCCTGAGGGGACTTGACAAGGTGGATGCTAAAATGATGGGCCCGATTCTCCCATTGGGACCCGCAACTTTTCTGGCAGGTCCAGTCAGGGGAATCGCGTCGTCGGCCCTTTTCTGGGATTTGCACATGCGCCGGGAACACATGCGCGTCTCCCAGAGCCGGAGAACAGTCGCAGTCCAGACCATGCTGGAAACCGGCTGGAAGACAAATAAGTCATTTGAATTTTTTTTTAATGTAGTTTAAATATGTTTTGCATGTCATTATCGGGAACTTGCCTGTCCCAATAGAATCTCCCACTCCACCAGGAGTACTTCATTCCGGCGGGGTTTAGAATAGCTCCCCACGTTTGGGGAACTAGCAGGAGACCTTGCTGGAGTGAAGGGGGACAATCGGGGCCCCCAGGGTGTTGGGCAGCGGGGGGGGGGGGGGGGGTGCACCCTAGGCATGGGCACTCTGGCAGTGCCAGTCTGTGCCCCCTGGCACTGCCCAAGGGGCAAAGTGCCCCGGGGGCACCTTGGCACTGCCCACCAGACATCTGGCAATGCCAAAGGGACAGGGCCTATTGTGGGCGGGGCCTGGGGAGTGAGGTCCCGCTGCCACTCTGCATTGCGAACGGTCTGGGCTGGAGGGAGGCCAGCGATCGGGGCAGGCTGGGAGGGGGGGTGGTCTGCCGGGGAGGGGTGTCTACCTACCGGGGGGGGTCTGCCTCCTGGGGGGGGGAGGTGGTTTGACCCTGGAGGGGTCTGCAGGGGTGAGGGGGTGGGGGGATCGCTTCTGCTGGGGGGGTAGGCTGGACATCGGGGTGCTCCGGGATGTGGGGGAGTCAGGGCTGGCCGGGCAATTGTTGTGGGGGCCACGATCGGGCCGTGGGGGGGGGTGGGGGGCTGGAGGGGCAGCACTGCGGGGGTCCCGGGCTGGCCAGTGATTGAGCTGGCCAGCAAATGGGGAGACAGCCAGATCGGGGCCACTGCGCATGCGCAGAGTTCCGGAGCTGTCAGACTCCGGCACGAATAGGCCCCACCCCCTGTGTTTTTAATGAGATTCATGATTGTGACCTCTGCAGTGCACAGAGTGGGGAGACTCGAGTGTGAAGCTGGACTGAAAAAAACAGTCATGATCTAGAACAGGTTTCCCACCAATTCAGCATTTTTGGGAGAATCACCCCCGATGTTTCCCCTTGTGGGAAAGACCAGAACTAGGGGACATTGTTTAAAAAGAAGGGGTCTCCCATTTACAAAGCAGATAAGAAATTATTTCTGAGGGTTGTGAATGTTTGTAACTCTCTTCCCCAGAGAACAGTGGAGGCAGGGTCAATTAATATTTTAAGGCAGAGGTTGATAGATTCTTGGTTATTAATTCACAATCCATGCTAATTACCCCCAATGCCATGAGTCCTAGTTTTGTGTAATATTATGCATCATATCAAATGCTTTTTGCAAATCCAAATGCACCATATTCCTTGGTTCCTGCATATCCACCCTACTAGTTACATCCTCAAAATCTCCGACAGATTTGTCAACATAATTTCCCTTTTATAAATCTGTGTTGACTCTGCTTAAGTTTATTATGGTTTTCTAAGTGCTCTCTTTCCATATCCACAGACAAACATTACAAGGGAATCATTGGACACTACTGAGGTGCCAGAAGATTTGAAACAAGTCAATTCAGAGCCTGTTTCAGGAGTAAACTTGAGGATCCTCTATCCAACAATACCAAGTCATCATGGATTCAGAAGAGGAAGACTCTGTCTGACTCTTTGAAGAGGTGACAATCCAAGTGAACAGGGGTAAGCAGTACAATATATCTCATCTTACTTATTTGTCATAATCGTGTGCTATTTATAAAAGTCTGATGGACAATACAAAGGTGTAACGTCCCAGCAAATATCCACAAAAAACAAATCATTCACTGTGGTATTGGGTGAAACATTCTGCACATTCTTGGTGGGCCTAAAGTGCACATCAGGAGAATCTGGAACTCTCCCATAATGGATCCTCCCCTTGATGACATTTTCTGGTTATAAAGCAGGCCAAAAATATCGGAATGGGCAAGGGCAGACCATGGAAAGGTCCGTTGACCTCGGGTGCGATTTTACAGTTTTGGGACGAGTGAGGCCATAAAATCCCACCCCTTGTGTGTGGCAGTGAGTGAATGTGACTGAGAATGAGTGTGACTGAGTATATGTTTGCGAGTGAGTGTGACTGTGTGTGTATGCGTATGTGTGTGTGTAGGTGTTGGAGCGAGTGAGTGTGACTGAGTGTCTATGTGTGAGAGACTAAGGGCCCGATTTTACCATTGCGTTGTGCCAGTTCTTGGGCATGAAAACTTGGTAAAGTCGGGCATGAGGTGAGTAGTGTGATCCGCACCCGCCTCCGTGCCGCTTCCCCCTTTACCAAGGCCCGAAAATGGCCGCGATCGGGACTGCACACAAAACCGGCACAACGGCCATTTAAATGCACTTGCATGCATTTAAATTGACTTAATGGGCTGCACGCCCAACTTTACTGACACTTCCCTCTTTACCACCGCATTTGCCCATCCAGAATCAGCACGAAACAGATACATAAGTCCGATTCGGGTGCTCCAATTAGTGAGGAGGTAAGTGCCTAGCGTCCAACGGCTCTCTGCTTGAGATCAGTGGTGGTGGTGGGGGGGTCCGCTGCCACTCTGCTTGAGATCGGTGGGAGGGGGAGGAAGTGGGTCCACTGCCATGCTGCTTGAGATCAGTGGTGGGGAAGGGGAGGTCCGCTGCCACTCTGCTTGAGATCTGTGATGGGGAAGGAGGGTCCGCTGCCACTCTGCTTGAGATCGGTGGGCGGGGGGGGTGGGGGAGGAAGTGGGTCCACTGCCACGCTGCTTGAGATCAGTGGAGGGGAAGGGGGGGTCCGCTGCCACTCTGCTTGAGATCTGTGGAGGGGAAGGAGGGTCCGCTGCCACTCTGCTTGAGATCGGTGGGCGGGGGGGTTGGGGGAGGAAGTGGGTCCACTGCCACGCTGCTTGAGATCAGTGGAGGGGAAGGGGGGGTCCGCTGCCACTCTGCTTGAGATCTGTGGAGGGGAAGGAGGGTCCACTGCCACTCTGCCTGTATTTGGTGGGCAGGAAGGGGGAGAGGGGCCCGCGATCAGTTTTGGGGACTGGGGTGATAAGGAGGTCAGTAATGCTGTGGGGGTGGGGCAATGTCTGTGGGGGCCAGGGGGAGGCATTATCCTTCCCGGGAGCAATGTGGCAGGGGAGCAGCATTCTACCATTCTTTTTCTGCGCATGCGCAGTTGAAGGCGCCGATCGGAGCTGCAGGATTTCAAGCGTGTTAAGCCCCCTCCACAGGCTTGTGCAGCGCGATTCGGAATCACTGATATTTTTGCAGGCAAGTTGCCCTTGGAGGGTAGTTGACAGTCAACCCCCACATTGCTGTAGCTCTGGAGTTGCATGTAGTCCAGACCAAGTAAGGACGGCAGATTTCCTTCCCTAAAGGATCACCTGAGAACGGGTCTAGAAGTCGGATCTGAAACACTCCCAGTTTCAAGTCTGCCCAGCATTTAGAATCAAGGTGGTAAAGTAGGGCCGTAAGTGCGGAACTTTCCCATCCCACCCACCACGGGAATGGTGGCGGGTGGGGGCTGGATCATGCAGAGGTCTGTTGACCTCGGGTGGGATTTTCCGGTCTTGGGGCGAGCACGGCCGGAAATCCTGCCCTAAGTGTATGTGGGAGTGATCGAATGTGACTGAGAGTAAGTGTGTATGAGTGAGTGTGACTGAGTGTGTGTATATGTGTGTGTGAGTGTGAATGAGTGTATGTGGGTGTCTGTGCGAGAGAAATGTGTGTGGAAGTGAGCGAATGTGGGTGAGTGTGTCTGTGTGTGTGTAGGATTAAGTGAGTGTGACTAAGTAAGTGTGTGTGGGAGTGACTGTGTGTGTATGTGTGTGTGTGTTTGTCAGAGTGCGAGTGAGTGATGGAGCAAGCATGTGGAAGGCCAGTGCAAGAGACTGAGTGAATCTGTAGGGATGAGTGTGAGTCTCCTTATGCCCAGTGCCAGGTTTCTCACTCACTCTCACATTGACACAGAGACACACCCACTCACACTCACTCAGCCACACAGACTGACCCTCTCACACTCTGGCCATTTTTATTTTTAACTCTTTTTTAACATTACAATATATTGCTATGACATTGCTGTACCTTTGCTCAGCAATTGTTTATTTCCTTCAAACCTCAACTTTTCTTGAAGTTTATTGATGTGTCAAAGCTTATCTTTCCGAAATTTGCTCATCAGACCCTAGAGTGAGAAAAATATGCTCTCGGCCTGGTTTTGGGAGATTAACGACTTTAGACATGCGCCAGGGTACGTGTGCCTTGTAGATGGTGGACAGGCTTTGGGGAGTCAGGAAGCGAGTTACTCGCTGCAGAATTCCCAGCCTCTGACCTGCTCTTGTAACCACTGCATTTATATGGCTGGTCCATTTCAGTCTTTGGTTAATGGTAGCCCTCAGGATGTTGATAGAGGGAGATTTAGCAATGGTAATGTCATTGAATGACATGGAGAGATGGTTAGATTCTCCCTTGTTGGAGAAGATCATTGCCTGGCGCAAATTTCCTTGTGTGTTGCGGATGTGCGGGAAATGAAATGGATGTGATCGAGAGCTGTGTCAACAATGTTGGAGGGCAAGCCTCGGTTGGTGAGATCGTATTGGAAGCACCAAAATGGAAGGTTATATTGTCAGAACATATGCAATGGAACCTGAGAAAATGGAAGAATTGAGCAAAGTCTTTACAGGAAATGGGATGGAAGGAAAGACCAAAAGAGCTGAGACAGTTGGTATTGGTCAAAAGCCCATCCCCAGAAGTAAAGACCAAAGTGGAGGAAGGGATAGGAAGTGTTAGAAATGAACCGTGGGAAGATGTGGGAATGGTAGGAATTGGAAGTGACATTGATTATATTTTCCAGGTCAGGGTGAGAGCAGAACCCAGACAGGTTCCCATAGGGGCATCTTTTATCTGGAGAAAGCGAGTGGAATCAAAGAAAAAGTTGTTCAAAATGAAAATGAGTTCAGCCAGGTGGAGGAACATGGAGGTAGATGGAGAGTGTTTGGGTCTCCGTTCAAGGAAGGGATGGTGAGTCCTCAGACCATCCTGGTGGAGGAAAGAATTGTCAACAGATTGAATGTCAATGATGGAAAGGAGACGATTAGAGCTAGGAAACTGTACAAAGCATGGAAAACTGACAGATGTAGGTGGGGAGAACTTGGACAAGTGGGAAACAATAGTCAAGATGGGAAGAAATCATTGCTGTGAAGCAAGCATAGGCTGAGTGGAGGGTGGAACAGGGCAGTCCTGTTTATGAGTCTTAGGAAGGAGCTAAAAAGCAGGCTGTTTGGAGTTGGGGAAAGTGAATTTGGGTAGATCTCCAGAAGAGCTGAGGCCCGTGGCTGTCTTGGAAGAGAAGGCTTGACATTCGTTGTTGGGGTCATGGTCCAGGGGGATGTGGGGGTGGATGAGTGAGCTGGCGTTCAGCCTTTGCTAGGTAGAGTTTGATTTGCCAAAAAACAACAGTGACAGCCATATCTGCACGCTCAAGGACAAAGTTTGAGGTTCGACTTGAGGGAATAGAGAGCTGAGAGAGAGGTTACAGCAAGTGAAGCAAGCAGAGAAACAGAAAGCCAGTGCAGTTGGCTCCTTGCCATTTCAGCGGGGTTTTCTGGTGTCATGCTGAAGTTGTAGGAGGGGTATGGCAGGACCCCTGAAGGTGTTTAAACAAGTACATCTGTAAGTGATGGTTTGAACATTTAAAATTTCTAGTAGTTAAAGTGTTGCTAGTATTTAGGGTGGAACAAGATAAGCTTTTTTGGGCTTGGGTTCAGTGACGTTGGTTGCAAATGCAAGATTTTAACCTTCAAAGCCTTGTGATGATCTTATCAGAAACAGATGTCTACATGCTTCCACTTATAACTTGTTTTATTTTAGTTCTTCTTGATCCTGGTCCTTTGTTCTGTAAATTTACTAGCATTGATTCTGTTTTTATGAAGTATTCTGCACATGCAAAGTGTTAAGAAAGAAACAAGAATTGTCGGTGCAGTCTGAATGATTGGAAAGTGCTCAGTACCTCGGTCCTATTCTTCTATCTGATGATTTCACCAACAACTGGCATTTAAGCAGATTGCAGTTTGCACCATTCTGATGTGTCTGAAGCATCTTCAACAAAATTGCACGCCTAAATGATCTTGTATAGTGGACATTTTCTTTTCTGCATAAGCTGTACATCTGTACTCTGGTATTAGCTGTAAAAGTGGAACATACATTAAATGCTGTTTTCTTAAGCTTATGAATCCATAAAAAAACAAGTCACTGTAAACTAAATGAACATCTAGAGAGATAGGTGGAGAGAATGTCTCGCTGTTAGTGTACCGTCTACATTGTAATGCAAAATCTATGCTGCTGCTGTTCTTTCTTTACAGTTTTAATATGTGTCCTGATTGTGACAAGTAAAGCTTGCATTAAACCAATACGTATGGAGAAAGGTTTGGATTCCTATGTGGATGCATTATCCACTTTCGAAAAGTCAAATAGATTTTCTCTGTGGGAGATCATACACCCATTGTTGTTACCTATCAATAGTCACAGCCGACATACTAGAAGAACATTTAAATTTACAAAGTCCAAGTTTAAAATATTTTTATCAAAATGTTTTTAATTGCTCCAAATAAACATTTGTTTCCATTCCTCAAACTAAAATAATAAGTATATCTTAATAAAACCTGTTTTTTCACTAAATTGTCAACATCAAGGCATACAGTTTGTTAGCCAGGGGATATGTGTATGGAATACAGAGTTCTATTCATTATCCCAGTCGTGTGTTTTCATCCCACACTTTGGAGGAGTGGTACTACATCAGTGGCATTTCTAGGGACATGGTGGCATTGTGGTTATGTTCCTGGACTAATATCCAGAGGGATTAATGATCCAGAGACATGAGTTTAAATCCCACCATGGCAGTGAGAAATTTAACTTCTCAAGTAATCACACAAAATGGGGATTTTAAAAAAAACTAGCATGTAACTACCAGGTTGTCATTAAAAAAAAAACATCTTGTTAATGTTCTTTAGGAAAGAAAATTTTCCATCCTATATGTGCCTGCAGAGCCATATAAATGTGGTTAACGCTTGATGAACAGCCCTGTGTAGTGGCCCAACCAGCCACTCAATTGTATTCGAGAAGGCAGCTCACCACCACTTTCTCAAGAACAGTTGGGTGTGGGCAATAAACACTGACCTTGATACAGATCATTTCTACTTCCCTCAGCCTATGAGGAAAAATACTGAACTCCTATCATTTTAAGGAAAAATAAGGCATTTGAACCTTCTGGCTCTCCAAACTGCTACATGATCTGTCTCTATTAGATTTCAAGGGACACTTCAGTGAAGGAGCAATATTCCAGTATGCTGTGTAGCCTAGTCCCCTAGAATTGCATTTGTTAACAGCATAAACAGTGTGTGATCAATAAAGAAAGTAACACAAGGGTGATCATTAAAGACAAAAGTAGAAGGGGTGAAGATCTCACATTTTCTACAACAGTGACTAAACTTTAAAAATACTTAAATTAGATGTAAAGCACTTTGGAATGTACTGGGGTTACGTAATGCACTATATAAATGCAAGTCTTTCTTTATTCAGACTAACTACCGGAGATGTGTTCTGCCATAATTTTATTTTAACTAATAAATGCCCCGCTACAGATTTAAGGTTGAGTTCTAATACAATCTAAATGAAATTCTCTTAAAGAATGGAACAGTTGGGTATGATGTGTACTGATCTGCTTCTTGACCATATGGATTTCAGTCCCACAGTTTTAGTCTTTCCCGTCTTGCTTCTACATTTATTCTTTTTCTCAGGAAATGAACAGGAAATTTAAACTCTTCTTTCACTGCTTCACAAGAATTCCACCACAGAAGGCAAAATCATTTACTTGTTGATTCTGTCCAATCCCTCAGACTTGCAATGGACACATCTGTCATTGTAGAATTAGGCAGTTTCACAAAGTTCTTATTTGTCTAAGTAATTTTCCCATTTTTAAAAAGAAATTGCCTTTCCTGATTCAGTATGTTTAAAGACTTTTTTTTTGGTCATTGTTTTTCTCTCTTTATTCCTCTCATGAAGCTGTTGCCTCATTGTGGGGTACACTATCCAGAGCATTAGCGTGATTCCAATGTCTCCAGGCCAGTTTTCATGTGTAAGCATGAAGTGTTGGCCTGAATGGTAAGCTTTGGCCTTCTGTTAATCCGAGGCTCATCAAACCGAAATCCGTCCAATGCTCAGCCAGTATCACACAAAGGCAGTTTCCAGTAGTGCAGGAGCCCTTCTCAATTCCCCTGCCTCCAGCCCAGGGATGCTGCAACATTTATAATTGCTCACACGGCAGAAGAGCAGGTAACTCTGAACAAACCAGCGTTTGAACCTAGCACAAAAAGCAAAACACTGGAAATCTGAAATAGAGGAAGGAACTGCTCAAAGCAGGGCAGGCAGCATCAATGGAGAGAGAAACAGGGGTCTGAAATTTCAAAAGAATGGAGAGCCTGTCCATCGTTATGAAAATGGTGACAGCCGTGGAGGCTCCGATCCACATGACACCTACCATTTTTGCTGGAGTGGGGTGAATGGGGGCAGAATCTAAGTTGTACATCTGTAGTTCACAAAGGTGGCTGCCCATTTTAAACAGCTGTCTCCAGTCACGTCAGATTTCCAACAGCTAAAAAGGGGAAACATGATGTGTGCTGATTAGACCTGGTCAGAACAGGTCTACACTTTGGGGAGTTACTTGGATAGTGGCGTAGCATTTTGGAGAGATTTGGTTCTGTTATAACTATGGTCCCAGATCACCTATTGGGAAGGTCAAGTGCCCTCTGGGATTGTTAAAAGTGGATTTGAATGTGTGTAGAAAGTGCCTAAACTACTGAATTCCTCAATAGGCACTTAAGAACTATTATTTAGTTTCAGTTCAGCATGGCTCCTGAGGTCTGCCCATGCTGAATACTGGGTGAGTTGACATGGTGGATGTAAGAACAAATGATGGTAGTGGAGGAACTTGGGTTGGCACTAAATTGGCATAGGAGCTATAAAAATCTTTGGGTGAATGAGTAGGGGGCATTAATTGGCACAGAGGATATGAAGGGTCAAGGGGGTGGGTAGTATGAGTTGGTATCCTGGATGTGGTGGGGGAGTGTGTGCAGGTGAGGACTGGAGGGCTGTATTATGTTTTATTGTGTTACTGGTGCACTAAGGCCTTCCTCCCAGACCATCTCCGCAAACGCCCATGTCCGTACTCATTCCAGAACCGCCCACCGCGACTCCCATTTCACTCCCTCCTCCCACTCTCTAACCCTGACTTTCTGGGGCACTTTCTCCTGGATCCGAGTTGTGGAGCTGGGAAGTGTCCCAACCCTGCACTCCCAATGCAGCAGCAAAAATTCAGGCCAGAATTAACATTTCAGGTCAATGACCTTTTGTCGGAACTGGAAAAAGTTAGAGATGTAACAGATTTTAAGGAAAAACAGAAGCAGGAAAAGGGAGAAGGGGAGAAGAACAAAAATGAATACATGTGATAGGATAGGATAGAAAGTAGGAAAGGGATGACAAAGAGATGATGGTGTAAGGCAAAAGGAGATGGTAATGGGACAGGTAGAGAAACAAAAGGTGGGTGGAAAGTCAATGTAAATGGTAAAACAGGAAGCAATGAGAGAAGTGGATTGATACCTTGCTTTGTTTCCATAACTAGAAACATTATCATTATCATATCCACAAAAGCAAAATACTACCGATGGAGTGAAACTTTCTCCAGCTCTGACTTATTGTGCTTTAATTCCAATTTAAATTCAACCTTTCATGTTTCACTTTCGATTACAGATATATCCATGATGTTGAGCATTCCTCCAGTGACTGCTCTTGACACCTCTTGAGATCCGCGGTCAATGCCATCCTCTGTGAACTCTCTCTTCAGCAGCTGACCCAGAGACAGTGAAGGAATAGTGATATAGTTCCAAGTCAAGTTGGTGTGTGACTTGCAAGTGGTGGTGGTGTTTCCATGCATCTGCTGCCCTTGTCCTTCGAGGCGGTAGAGGTTATGGGTTTGGAAGGTGCTGTCGAAGGAGCCTTGGTGAATTGCTACAGCACATCTTGTAGATGTACACGCTGCTGCCACTGTGCCTTAGTGGCGGAGGGAGTGAATGTTTACAGTGGTGGATTGATGGGGAGGCAGGGGGGATGGGAGGGGGGGGGTCATTGAGGCAGTTGTTTCGGATTGTGTTGAGTTTCTTGAGTACTGTTAGAGCTACACTCATCCAACTCATCAAGTTGACATTATTCCTGATTTGTGCATTGTAGATAGTGGACAGGCTTTGGGGAGTCAGGAGGTAAGTTAGTTGCCAAAACATTCCCTGCCTCTGACCTGATCTTGTAACCCCAGTATTTATGTGGCTAGTCCAGTTCAATTTCTGGTCAAAGGTAACTCTCAGAATGTAGATAGTTAGAGACTCAGCAATGCTAATGTCATTGAATGTCAAAGGGCAATGGTTAGAATCTGTTTTGTTGGACATGGTCATTCCCCGGCACTTGTTTGTTGTGAAAGTAACTTGCCACTTATCAACCTAGCCTGAACACTGTCCAGATCTCGTTGCATATGAACACAGACTGCTTCAGTATCTAAGTCACAAATGATACTGAACATTGTGCAGTTTTCAACAAACATCCCCTCTTCAGACCTTAGGATAGAGGGAAGATTATTGACGAAACAGCTGAAGGCACTGGGCTTTCTCAGGACTTACCCTGAGAAATTCCTGCAGCTCCACAATTCCTGTCCTAGGATTAAGATAATTGACCTCCAACAACCACAACCATCTTCTTTGTGCCAGGTATGACTCCAGTCAGTGGAGAGTTTTCCCCTATATTCCCATTGATTTCAGTTTTGCTGGGGCTCCTTGATGCCACACTTGGTCAATTGCTACCCTAAGAGCAGCCACTCCTACCATGAGTTTAGCTTTTTGAACTTCATAAAAAAGGGATGTTCATGGCTTAAGTATTTTAAAATATTTTGAGCTATTAAAACACTATCCACCATCCATTTTCAGCATCAAGCTGATCTTTTATGGCCCAAAGTCATCATTCGCTTACCACTTTTTTGTTTCTCTTATGAGGCTCATCACCCTTTCTGCACTTCATCAGAAAATACTTCTCTGTGGACCAAGGCTGGAATGAAGTCAGGAGCCAATTGATTCTGGCAGAACCCAAACTGTGTGAGGGTTATTGCTGAGTAAGTGCCACTTGACAGCAGTGTCGATAACACATTTATTCACTTTGTTGATGATCGAGAGTTATCTGATGGAGCGGTAAATGGCTAGGTTGGATTTGTCTTGCTTTTTACATGCAGGACATATCTGGTCAATATTCCACCTTGCCAGATAGATGCCAGTGTTGTAGCTGTACTAGAACAGCTTGGCTAGGGCATGGCTTGTTCAGGAACAAAGGTCTTCAGTACTGTTGCCAGAATATTGTCAGGGTCCATAGCCTTTGCTGTATCCAGTGCCTTCAGCTGTTTCTTGATATCATGTGGAGTGAATTAAGTTGGCTTAAGACTAACTTCAGGAGGAACTTCTGGTTGAAAGGTGGTTGCAAATGCTTTATCCTTGCATTTTGCATTGATGCACAGAGGGCTCCCCGATGATGGGGATTTTTGGGGAGTCTCCTCCTCAGTTATTGTTTAATTGTCCACCACAATACAGGAGGAATACAGAGAGAGTAGGAAAGAACTCAAACGGGGAGTTAGAAGGGCAAAAAGAGGTCACGAGATGTTCTTGGCAGGCAGGATTAAGGAGAATCCTAAGGCATTCTATTCATACGTTAGGAACAAAAGAGTTGTCAGGGAGAAAATCGGACCTCTCAGGGACAAAGAAGGGGAATTATGCTTAGAACCCAAGGGAATAGGGGAGATCCTAAATGAATACTTTGCATCGGTATTCACGAAGGAGAGGGGCGTGTTAACCGGGAGTGTCTCGGAGGAGGTGTTGACCCGTTAGAGAAAATCTCCATTACAAGAGAGGAAGTGTTAGGTTTTTTAGGGAACATTAAAACTGACAAAGCCCCAGGGCCTGATGGCATCTATCCTCGACTGCTCAGGGAGACGAGAGATGAAATTGCTGGGCCTCTGACGGAAATCTTTGTCGCTTCTTTGGACATGGGTGAGGTCCCTGAGGATTGGAGGATAGCGAATGTGGTCCCGTTGTTTAAGAAGGGTAGCAGGGATAACCCAGGAAATTATAGGCCGGTGAGCTTGACGTCCGTGGTAGGGAAGTTGTTGGAGAGGATTCTTAGAGACAGGATGTATGTGCATTTAGAACAGAACAATCTCATTAGTGACAGACAGCATGGTTTTGTAAGAGGGAGGTCGTGCCTTACAAATTTGGTGGAGTTTTTTGAGGAAGTGACAAAAACGGTTGATGAAGGAAGGGCCGTGGATGTCGTCTATATGGATTTCAGTAAGGCATTTGACAAAGTCCCACATGGCAGGTTGGTTAAGAAGGTTAAGGCTCATGGGATACAAGGAGAAGTGGCTAGATGGGTGGAGAACTGGCTTGGCCATAGGCTTTTGCTACCAAATAAACCTGTTGGACTTTAACCTGGTGTTGTTAAACTTCTTACTTGGCCATAGGAGACAGAGGGTAGTGGTTGAAGGGTCTTTTTCCGGCTGGAGGTCTGTGACCAGTGGTGTTCCGCAGGGCTCTGTACTGGGACCTCTGCTATTTGTGATATATATAAATGATTTGGAAAAAGGTGTAACTGGTGTAATCAGCAAGTTTGCGGATGACACGAAGATGGCTGGACTTGCGGATAGCGAAGAGCATTGTCGGGCAATACAGCAGGATATAGATAGGCTGGAAAATTGGGCGGAGAGGTGGCAGATGGAGTTTAATCCGGATAAATGCGAAGTGATGCATTTTGGAAGAAATAATGTAGGGAGGAGTTATACAATAAATGGCAGAGTCATCAGGAGTATAGAAACACAGAGGGACCTAGGTGTGCAAGTCCACAAATCCTTGAAGGTGGCAACACAGGTGGAGAAGGTGGTGAAGAAGGCATATGGTATGCTTGCCTTTATAGGACGGGGTATAGAGTATAAAAGCTGGAGTCTGATGATGCAGCTGTATAGAACGCTGGTTAGGCCACATTTGGAGTACTGCGTCCAGTTCTGGTCGCCGCACTACCAGAAGGACGTGGAGGCATTGGAGAGAGTGCAGAGAAGGTTTACCAGGATGTTGCCTGGTATGGAGGGTC
This sequence comes from Mustelus asterias, assembly GCF_964213995.1. Taxonomy (NCBI): domain Eukaryota; kingdom Metazoa; phylum Chordata; class Chondrichthyes; order Carcharhiniformes; family Triakidae; genus Mustelus; species Mustelus asterias. Next base: position 47,532,817 of record NC_135817.1, read on the forward strand.
TTAGCTATGAGGAGAGATTGGGTAGACTGGGGTTGTTCTCCTTGGAAAGACGGAGAATGAGGGGAGATCTAATAGAGGTGTACAAGATTATGAAGGGTATAGATAGGGTGAACAGTGGGAAGCTTTTTCCCAGGTCGGAGGTGACGATCACGAGGGGTCACGGGCTCAAGGTGAGAGGGGCGAAGTATAACTCAGATATCAGAGGGACGTTTTTTACACAGAGGGTGGTGGGGGCCTGGAATGCGCTGCCAAGTAGGGTGGTGGAGGCAGGCACGCTGACATCGTTTAAGACTTACCTGGATAGTCACATGAGCAGCCTGAGAATGGAGGGATACAAACGATTGGTCTAGTTGGACCAAGGAGCGGCACAGGTTTGGAGGGCCGAAGGGCCTGTTTCCTGTGCTGTACTGTTCTTTGTTGTTCTTTGTTCACCCTTCACGGTTGGATGTGACAGGACTTCAGGGCTTTCTGATCCACTGGTTGGATTCAATTTCTCTACACTACCATCCTCCCACCCGGATGGCCTGCTAGTCCTCCACCTTTTTCTTGAATCCCCATCTATCACCATTCCCCCCCATCTGGCTAAACTTGTTCTTGCATTGGACAACTTCTCCTTTAACTTCACTCATTTCCATTCATTTCCTGCAAATAAAATAAACGATGGGAACCTGTATGGGTCCTGGAATGGATTAGCTCCCTTGGTATAGCATTTACTAACACTGCATTTGTACATTGTGGTAAGGAAGCAGGGAACACCATTGTGAGAGAAAGACTCACAGAGAAGTAATTTGAATATCAGCAGATCAGGAGCAGCGCCTCAGAATAGAACTGATATTTTCTGATGAAGTGCAGAAAGGGTGATGAGCCTCATAAGAGAAACAAAAAAGTGGTAAGTGAATGATGACTTTGGGCCATAAAAGATCAGCTTGATGCTGAAAATGGATGGTGGATAGTGTTTTAATAGCTCAAAATATTTTAAAATACTTAAGCCATGAACATCCCTTTTTTATGAAGTTCAGATTCCACAGTGTGTTCAAAGTTTTTGGAATGTTGGATAAGATGCTGTTTTGGAGAGTTAGTGGTTAGTGGATGGGCCAAATGGCCTCTTTCTGCACTGTTGGGATTTTATTAGTGTCACAAGTAGGCTTACATTAACACTGCAATGAAGGTACTGTGAAAATCCCTTAGTCGCCACACTCCAGCACCCGTTCGGGTACACTGAGGAAGAATTTAGAATGGCCAATTCACCTAACCTGCACATCTTTGGAGTGTGGGTAGAAACCGGAGCTCCCGGAGGAAAGCCACACAGACACAGGGAGAACGTGCAAACTCCACACAGACAGTGACCCAAGCCAGGAATCGAACCCGGGTCCCTGGCACTGTGGGGCAGCAGTGCTAACCACTATGTCACCGTGCTGCTCCAGATAAAAGGTGCAGCCATGGAACCCAGATGGTTCAATGGTTCAGTCTTTGACTTTTCCCTGAGGAGTAGATGGTGCAATGTTGCAGCCATTAAGTTGTGTGATTTCAGTCGCACTGACTTGGCAGTTGAGCTGTTGGTTTGGAGATTCTTTGTCCAGTAAGCTAGCTGAAACGAGTTGTCCTGTGTAATAAATTCTCAGAGGTAGAAGTCCCTTCACCAAAATCTCTTTATTTACAAGTCTGACAACAGCATACAGAGTGCTTTCAATTAGCAGTCTGCACTAGGAGTCCCAGAGGAACCGACACTCCTGGTTAAATACAAAGCAAGAGGCTGATTGGCCCATCAATTTGGCCCTTAATCAGGGAGTTCATATTCCAACAGGCCCACCCCAATTGCCTGATTAAAGTCATTACATCCTGCTTTCTTTTCAACTGTGGCTTTGCTGATTTGACTTGCTTCCAGCAATTAGAAAAAAGGCGACACTTTACCTATAAGCAGCAGGGCTACCTAGTTGATGTTCTTCAGCTGTGACCCTCACAGCACACACTAGCACAGTGGGACTAGAACATCAGACTAGCACACAGATACTAGAGTTGCAGTTAGTTTTTAACCCCCTTTCTTGTGTCATCCTGGAAGAGGAAAATCACAAACATGTCTGGGATATAACTCAGAGGATTGTAGTAGTTTCTGCTGAGATGGTAATTAGCTTCCATTATCGCCACAGGATATTACAGTTCAGTTTCTACATTGCTTATTTCTTTAAAATGTCTCTGTCTGAAAAAGGGTGTGATATTCCGTTATCTCTCTCGGGACTGAGTATAATCCACATAGGAATTCCAGCAAATGGCTACTTTGCAATCACAGCCAGTTTTAGCTTGTATGTCCTTTTTTCTTTAAAAACACATGTATTATTTAAATATCCAATATGTCTGTATGTAATTCAGGCTACGATTCATTGTCATGACAGTATGAAGGTGAACATCACCCATCGTTATCCAAGTAAGAGTTCACCATTTTGAGTTTGCATTGGAAAAGTTTTCAAATACAAACATTAAAAGGAATAGCACTGAAGTGCCAATAAGCAGCAGTGCCAATTTAAATAGTAAAGTCTTCTTCAGTAGATTCCTCACATCACCCAAGACTGCAGAGTTGATTGTACTGCCTGGTGTGACCCACCTGCCTAAATTTGCCCCACGCAGATTGCTACCAACTTCCTCTGCACGCCCTGGAACACCGAATTTCCATGATCATTGGACCAATCTCCTGATAATTTGAATATGGTAGAAGGACTTCTGCAGAGCTGTTTTATCTCTACTAATAGTCAACTGGCCCTTCTTGCAGGTATATCATAAAATCATTGAATCCTTACAGTGCAGAAGGAGGCCAACTTGACTCATTGAGTCTGCACCGACTCTCTGACAGAGCATCCTACCTAAGACCTATCCCCGCAACCCTCTAATCCCCCTAACCCACATATCCTGGGACACTGAGGGCCAATTTAGCATGGCCAATCCACCTAACCTGCACATCTTTGGACTGTGGGAGGAAACCGGAGAACCTGGTGGAAACCCACGCAGACATGGGGAGAACGTGCAAACTCCACACAGTGACCCGGGGCTGGACTTGAACCCGGGTTGTTGAGGCAGCAGTGCTAACCACTGGGCCGCCGGGCTGCCCTTATCGTAGTGCCACGCAAGAGGACAATGCCATCCTTCTTACAGGCAACTCATACAACACCACCTTCAGTTCAGCATTCTTCGGGCGTTAGGCCACTCCACCACTTGTCTGTAGATTTAGGTCGACACCTTGGATTTCTTTTCACTTTATCTCGGCCTGTCAATAATTAAAACCCATTGTCAAATGCTGCTGATTGGCTCAAGTACCCTTCTCAAAGAGTTTTCAGAATTTCTGTTACCTCATTGGGACCTTACACTTAAATTGTCTTCATCCTTATAAATTACATTGATATGTGCAATTTACTCCTCTTATCACTTGTGAGATCTGTTTAAACCTGCACCTAATGTTGCGAATAATTATGCAAATGAGTCTAGGCTGGAAAATTGAGTATCACCTGAACTGAGCCTTCAGGCGCAATTTGCACGAATTCTAAGATATTTATAGCTCAGCAGAAATATCAGCTTGTAACTCTAGTTTCATATCACGTAACATGGAACATTGCCTTTGTAAGGATAACTTTGTGATGTAGAATCCGAATCTCTGGTACTGACTGACTGCAGAGGAAAGTTCCATATCAGCAAGTCTTTTCTCACACAATAAAATTCCACAGGTAAGAACTTCCCCTGAATTCTTCTAATCTTCTGCTATAATTTGACAAAGATTCAGCTGAAATGCTGAAAAGAAATGACATAAAACGCCCTGGGTATCCATCAATATTTTATCAAAGTTATCACAGAAGGTAGGGAGAACCCACATGGAAATTCTTCTCCGCGATCTCAGTAGTTGAAGCTGACTCATGACTGCATCCAGAGATTACATATTTCAATCTCTCATTGTGATTTTGAAGCAAGGCCTCCGCTAATTTTTTTGTGTGCTATATCTGATTACCACTGTTAAGGAAGAGCTGCCTGACATTGTACGCTATATTTTTCTTCACTGTCTTGCTTACTAGTGGATGGTATAGCAGCAAAGAAACAACAACAATAAACAGGGAGCTATACACTAAATTCTGCCCTCTCAGTGCTGCTACAGTTTCCTTTCACCTCCAGCAGGAATCCTGTCCTCCCCGAAGAGACACAGGAAAGAAGCCAACTTTACTGCCTTTCCACACCGCATCACTGCCCCTTGGCATCAGTAGGTAAGGGATGGTGATACCTGTTGGGGGGATGTGATACTTACCATTTCCCCTTCTCTGTTCTGTCCATGCTCACTGGAAGAATCCAGAAATTTGAAAATAAAACCTTGATTTGATTTGATTTATTATTGTCACATGTGGAAATTATTGAAAGGGTGCAGAGAAGGTTTACAAGGATGCTGCCTGGATTGGTTGGCATGGAGAGACGAAGGATGATAGATGACCTGATAGAGGTGTACAAGATGTTGAGAGGTATAGATCGGGTGGATTCTCGGAGGCTTTTTCCCAGGGCTGAAATGGTTGCTACGAGAGGACACAGGTTTAAGGTGCTGGGGAGTAGGTCCAGAGGAGATGTCAGGGGTAGGTTTTTCACTCAGAGGGTGGTGGGTGAGTGGAATCGGCTGCCGTCAGTGGTGGTAGAGGCAAACTCGATAGGGTCTTTTAAGAGACTTCTGGATGAGTACATGGAACTTAATAGGATTGAGGGTTATAGGTAAGCCTATATATAAGCCTAGGTAGGTGGGGACATGACCGGCGCCACTTGTGGGCTGAAGGGCCTGTTTGTGCTGTATTTTTTCTATGTTCTATGTATTGGGATGCAGTGAAAAGTATTGTTTCTTGAGCGCTATACAAACAAAACATACTCATAGAGTACACAGGGGAGAAGGAAAGGATAGGGTGCAGAATATTGTATTGCAGTTACAGATAGGGCGAGAGAAAGATCAGCTTAATGCGTGTTAGGTCCATTCAAAAGTCTGGTAGCAGGAAAGAAGCTGTTCTTGAGTCAGTTTGTACATGACCCCAGACTTTTGTGTCTTTTTCCCGACGGAAGAAGGTGGAAGAGAGTATCTCGGAGGTGCCATGGGGTCCTTGATTATGCTGGCTGCTTTCCCGAGGCAGTGGGAAGTGTAGACAGTGTCAATGGATGGGAGGCTGGTTTGCGTGATGGACTGGGTTACATTCACGTCCTTTATAATTTCTTGTGGTCTTGGACAGATCATGGTAGTTTTGCCCTTTTTTAAAAGATTGACTCCCCTTTCTAATCTTTCCACAGTGTGATGGGTAGAGTCTGGGCTGCAACATTAATAACCCACAACTCTGGGAACATGGGGTGGAGTCATGATGAGGTCAGGGCAGTGCATGGCAATGCCACACTTACCAGCCCAGCAACAAAACCGCTGCGGAGGAATATTCAGCCATTTAAAAACATTTAACCCATCATGTGGGTATCAAAGATATCTCAAAGACCAAAAGAAGAAGTATTGCTTCATTTTTGTAATTCTGTGATTCTTCTGTCATATTACAGTTTCCAAAAACGTTGTGAGAAGTGTGACAGTTAACCTCTCTGCAACTTCAGCTTTTATGAAGCAAAACATGATTTGCAGCAGTTTGCTAACAATTTCATCTTCCTTTGTAATTCTAGATGTAAATTATCTGGATGCAGCAACAGTTTTGTGAGAAATGACGAAATACTCACGGAGGGTTTACCATTTCTGGTTTTCCTTCGCCGGTTGTTTGTGTGAATTGCGTGCACAGGATTGAGCAGTTCTTTAAAAAAAACAAATCACTTTTTCCACTTGAGAATGAGTGGACTGCACAGTGAAGCACGAGTTCTGAAGGTAATTCTTCAATCAGATTTTTAAATTGCCTGTAATTCAGTGCATGGGTTTCAATGTAATTCACCGTTTCTAAAGCATCCTTCATAATGTGCTTTAAATTTAGGTATTTTGACACCAACGGCTGCTGATGAACGATGCAATTAAACGTCCAGATTCAGGAAAGCTATCATTAGCTTTACAAAGTCTCATTCACTACTTACTGATCCTAACATTGCTGTCGCTCTATCTCTAGCGATGTCTGTAAGCTTCTATAATGATTCCGTAGCTTTCTCGACAGACTGTAAGGTGCACTGGTGATTAAGACCACGGAAAACTCTGCAGTTCTGAAGGAGTGCTATGTTATCAGAAATGCAATCTTTTAGGTGGGTTAAACCCAGGCCCTATTTCGCTGTTCAGGTGGCAACATTGGTGGCTGTGCCTTCAAACACTCAGACTCCATGCTTTAAAATTTCCAAAGTCCTCGAGCTTGCCACCTCCTTCTCATTTAAGACCCTTTTTAAACCTCTTTGCCTAAGGTTCTAGTCACCTCTTTCTAAGGTTTCCTTCTTTGAATATGCAGGAGAAAGAAAGATTTCATTCACATGAGGCGATTTCACGTTAGCCGTGAGCGCAAATGGCGACGTGGGCGCAAAATCCTGGGAGAATCAGAAAATGAGATTCACGATGGCAAGATCTAATAAAATTTAAAATAATTAGTGGGCTTCCCTGCCTTATGTTGAAAAATGTGAAGCAGTGGAGGGAAATGTGCCAGGGGCGCACAGGTAAGTATAGCTCCCAGGGAGAGAGGGACATGCCTGGCCACCTGGCACCCTGTCTGTGCCACGTTGGCAGGCCCTTTGAGGAGCTCCATTGTGGAGGGGGTTCCCCCTTATGTGGGCAGGCATCCCCTTATGTGTGTGTGTGTGTGATGGAGGGGGAGGTGTTTCCCTTATTTGAGGGGAGGGGGTTGGAGTTTCCTTATCGTTGGGGTGGAAGACTCTTTTGTAGCGGTGCCATCTCTATCAGGCCCCACCCTGCCAGCATGACAATGAAAACCACACCTCCAGATTTTCTGTCTACAGAGAGTCTAGAGAGAAAACTCAGCTGTGCAGCTTGAGTGATACACATCAGCGTTCTCGCCTCAGCCAGCACTCCATGCACTGAGTGCAAAATTCCACCCATATAGTGCTTTTCGTGACCACTGTGTGTGACAAAGGGCTTTACAACCAATGAGTCACTGCTGTAATGCAGGAAATGTTGCAGCCAGTTTTGCTTACGGCAAACCCCCCACAAACAGTAATGTGATCATGTCCAGATAATCTGATTTTTTAAAAAAGAAACCTCTTTGATGAAATTCTTAAATTGGACTTTCAACCAGAATGGGCTGATGGGAGAAAAACCATTTTTTTTTAAACATCAGAACCTGCTGGGCTGTTGCAAAACAGTGAAACCAGACGGGGCGAGCTAGCAAGAAGCAACAAAAAGACATTCTGTAGTCAAAAGAAGATGTCTGTGCAAATGATGCCTTGATGGTGTTACACAGAACACAATGGACCTCATCAATAAACAATCCTTATCAGGAGGTTTGCCAGCTAGACACTTGTGATTTGATCTATCCAGCCAATCAACTGTTAATGTGGTCTTCAGATGAGAGGGTTTACTGAAAGGAAGTTGAAGTAAAGAAAGCTTTAACTCTTAAGTTTGAAACAAAACATGATCTATCATTGGCTATCACTGATAGGCAAGTGAGGCCTTGATAATTAATGCAGCATCTCGTCTACCATTGAGGAAACAAGATATAAAAGAAGCTGTTACCTTGTGGTTGCAGACAAGGAAAGAACCTGATCGATCATGGAAGGAGTGCGACTGCCAAGAATGTCGAAGGGAGGATGGCAAAGAGCGAGTTTGACTCATCTTCAGTACAATATCCATTCTGTGCTCAGTGGTAGATAATTAAAGGGGACATGACCCATTTTCAGAAGAATATTCAAGGGAGGACGATGAGGAAACCTTGGGTGAAAATTTAAGGGAAAAAATAAATGCAAAATACTGTGGATGCTGAAATCTGAAACAAAAACAGAAAATGCTGGAGAATCTCGGCAAGTCAGAACCTTGACTCTGACGAAGGGTCGTCTAGACTCGAAATGTTGGCTCTGCAACTCAGCCTCCAGCTCAGTGAATCTGAGCCGAAGGTCCTTCCTGCTGCAGACACTTACTGTGGATCTGTGCCCTGCTTCGCACAGGTGTCCATGAGCTCCCAGATTCTGCAGCCATCACACATCGCCTGCCTTGCCATCTTTAGTGTGTTTAAATCATTATTTTAAGGATTAAATTTTAATTTACGCCTTTAGTTCTGCCAGTACTTATATTATCATTTCAATACATTTTCTACTTACCTTGATTGAAATTGCCGAGTTAAAATAAGTAGGAAATACTCACCTGCCGATCTAATAAGCTTTACTACTGTTAGTAAACTTTACTACTATTACAACCTTACAATTACTACAAATTATGCAAGTTTTGAAAGGTGAATGAGAAAAATATCAACTATTCAACTACATGTTTTCCTGTGACATTACACTTTGATTTTCCTCTGGAACCATAGATTGGACTGGAATGGGTAGGTCTTTTTGATGCTACTGTCTGCTCTAGATCCTCGTTGCTCCATAGTAGAATGAATTTTTATGATATGTTTGATCGAATAAAATGTAATATTTAATCTAGGTATTTGAGTGTGCTGTCATTATTTCTCATTATTCTATCTCCAAACCTGTCAAAGGTCAGAAGGTTACATCTTGCATATGAGGGATAAATACTGACCAGTAAACTGAGAATAACTCCCCTGCTCCTCAAAATAGTTCTATGGGATCATTGGCATCCACCAAAGCAGGCAGATAGGGCCTCAGCTTAATGTCTCATCCAAAGGACAGCACCTTGACAAGTGCACACTCCCTCAGTACGCCACTAGAGTCTCAGCCTCGATCTTTGTGCTCAAGTCCTGGAGTGGGACACATCAAGGACGGAATTTTACGTGCTTTTTTCTAAGTGTCAGGCAGACTGGGAGAGATCCAGATCCATTTTTTGGGTGCGTTTTCAGGCCCAATCTTATGCACTCTGTCTTTAAAATTTTGGGATAGTCTGTTTCTGGCCAGAGAGGCTGTGGGCGGGCTTAACTCGCCAGACAGCCTGTGGAGGGAGGTATTGCGCATGTGCTGACCTCTGATGCTGCACATACGCATTAACAATCACAGGGGTCTGACAGACAGAGAGAGAGCTGTCAGGCCCCTGCTACTGTAGGCAGCCTCAAGTAGCAGTCCCCCGCAATCACGGGGGCCTGCAGCCCGAGATTCCCCCCGCCCCCACCCACAGCCCCCCGCCACCCAGACCAATCACGGACCCCCTCCCTCCCCCACCGATCGCGGACTCCCTCCTCCCCATTGATTGCAGGCCCGCCACCCTCCCCCACCGATCGCCCTGCCGCCCTCCCCCACCAATCGCATGCAGAGTGGCAGTGGGTCCCCCTCCCCCCACAGGCCCGGCCCCCCATTGGCCCCTCCCCAACAGACCCCGCCCCTTTGGCCCCATTCCACCCAAAGTCCCCACCCCTGGCACTGCCCCATTGGCCCTGCCCCGGCACTGCCCAGTGGGCATTGCCCAGGTGCCAGGCTGGCATTACCAAGGTGCCAGGGTGACACTGCCAGTCTGGCACTGCCCAAGGGGCAACCCCACCTTGCCCTCGGCCTTCCCGGGAGGCCTCAATGGCATCCGATTCCTCCATCGACGCTCATCCGACTGTTCCCTGTTCATGGGAGCACCTTTCCCGGCGAGGCCATAAAATCAAGCAAGCCCGGATGATTGAGTGCGGGCTCGTTAAACACGTTAATAAAGATATAAATAAATTTAAATACATTAACCAGCCTCTCGCCCATTTCCAGCGAGAGGCTGATTGCGCCAGAAATCCAGCTGCGGAAAAATCTGCCGGTCGTGAAAACCGGCGCCATTTGCGCTAGCCACTTTATGCCCCATTTTACGGCATTTTCCCACCGCAAAACGGGCGTAAAGCAGCAGTAAAATCCCACCCTAAATGTTCATTCTCGTTTGATTACAAATCAATGAAGCTCCTTGGGTACTTTTTCGATGTTAAAAGTGCCATATAAATGTACGTCGGTGTTCCTGAGGAAGACCCAATCACACTTTTTAAAGTAGTCTCCTGGTCAATATTAATGCCTCAACCAAGGTCACTAAAACTGATGATTTGCTCTGTTATCTCATTGTGGAATCTTGCTCTGTGTAAATTGGCCGCCAAGTTTCTTTGTATCACAACAGTGACTGCACTTCAGAGTACTTCATTGACTATGAAATGCTTTGGGACACACTGTAGGATGCTATATAAATGCAAGTTCTTTTGAGTTCTCTTTAATTCCTTGTTAATATCATCTGTACAATATAACTAGCTAGTATTAATTTTAGACATTTCCTGGAGTTTAGTAAGATTATGTGGGACTGTGCCAAGCCTGTGCCAAACATAATGCCCTAATTTTAAAAAAACCTTCTGCCCTTGCTCAGCCTGTATCCCTCTGTTCCCTCCCTGTTCGTGTACCCATCCAGATGCCTCGTAGATGTTGCTGGTGTGCCTGCTTCCGCCGCCTCCTCTGGCGGCATGTTCCAGCCACCCACCACTCTCCGCGTGGGGGGCTTCCCCCGCACATCTCCCTTGGACTTTCCCCTCCTTGCATTGAATCTGTGCCCCCTTGTGGTTGACACTTTCACCTGGGGGGGGGAACCTCTGACTATCCACCCTGTCTGTGCTTCTCGTGGTTTTGTGGACCTCTATCAGGTCTCCCTTAGGCCTCTCTCTTTCCTGCAAAAACAATCCTAGATTATTCAACCTCTCCTCAGAGTCAACACCCTCGTAGGCAGCTGGGATCAAGTGGATCCCTTGAAGAGTATAGAGCATGTTGGAGTAGAGTTAAGAGAGAAATCAGGAGGGCAAAAACAGGGCATGAGATTGCTTGGGCAGATAGGGCAAAGGAGAATCCAAAGAGTTTCCACAAATACATAAAGGGCAAAAGAGTAACTAGGGAGAGAGTAGGGCCTCTTAAGGATCAACAAGGTCATCTATCTGCAGATCCACAAGAAATGGGTGAGATCCTAAATTAATATTTCTCATTGATATTTACTGTTGAGAAAGGCATGGGTGTTAGGGAACTTGGAGAAATAAATAGTGATGTCTTGAGGAGTGAACATATTACAGAGAAGGAGGTGCTGAAAGTCTTAAAGCGCATCAAGGTAGATAAATCCCCGGGACCTGATGAAGTGTATCCCAGGACATTGTGGGAGGCTAGGGAGGAAATTGCAGGTCCCCAAGCAGAGATATTTGGATCATCGACAGCCACAAGTGAGGTGCCTGAAGATTGGAGGGTGGCAAATAGTGTGTCTTTGTTTAAGAAGGGACGCAGGGAAAAGCCTGGGAACTACAGGCCGGTGAGCCTAGCGTCTGTAGTGGGTAAATTGTTAGAAGGTATTCTGAGAGACAGGATCTACAGGCATTTAGAGAGGCAAGGACTGATTAGAGACAGTCAGCATGGCTTTGTGAGTGGAAAATCATGTCTCACGAATTTGATTGAGTTTTTGAAGGGGTAACTAAGAAGGTAGATGTGGGCAGTGCAGTTGACATTGTCTACATGGACTTTAGCAAGGCCTTTGACAAGGTACCGCATGGTAGATTGTTGCATAAGCTTAAATCTCACGGGATCCAGGGTGAGGTAGCCAATTGGATACAAAATTGGCTTGACGACAGAAGCCAGAGGGTGGTTGTAAAGGGTTGTTTTTCAAACTGGAGGCCTGTGACCAGCGGTGTGCCTCAGGGATCGGTGCTGGGTCCACTGTTATTTGTCATTTGTATTAATGATTTGGATGAGAATTTAGTAGGCATGATTAGTAAGTTTGCAGATCCCACCAAGATTGGTGGCATAGTGGACAATAAAGAAGGTTATCTAGGATTGCAATGGGATCTTGATCAATTGGGCCAGTGGGCTGATGAATGGCAGATGGAGTTTAATTTAGATAAATGCAAGGTGATGCATTTTGGTAGATCAAACCAGGGCAGGACTTACACAGTTAATGGTAGAGCGTTGGGGAGAGTAATAGAGCAAAGCGATCCAGGGGTACAGATTCAAAACTCCTTGAAAGTGGAGTCACAGTTGGACAGGGTGGTGAAGAAGGTATTCAGCAAACTTGGTTTCATTGGTCAGAACATTGAATACAGGAGTTGGGACCTCTTGTTGAAGTAATACAAGATATTGGTATACCACACTTGGAATACTGTGTACTGTTCTGGTCAATCTATTATAGAAAGGGTATTATTAAACTAGTGAGAATGCAGAAAAGATTTGCTAGAATGTTACTGGTTTGAGTTATAAGGAGAGGCTGGATAGACTGGGACTTTTTTCCCTGGGGCATAGGAGGCTTAAGGGTGATCTTATAGAGGTCTACAAAATAATGAGGGGCATAGATCAGCTAGATAGTCAACATCTTTTCCCAAAGGTAGGGGAGTCTAGAACTAGAGAGCATAGGTTTAAGATGAGAGGGGAGAGATACAAAAGGGTCCAGAGGGGCAATTTTTTCACCCAGAGAGTGGTGAATGTCTGGAACAAGCTGCCAGAGATAGTAGTAGAGGCGGGTACAATTTTGTCTTTTAAAAAGCATTTAGACAGTTACATGGGTAAGATTGGATAGAGGGATATGGGCCAAATGCGGGCAATTGGGACTAGCTTAATGGTTAAAAACTGGATGGCATGGACAAATTAGGCCAAAGGGCCTGTTTCCTGTGACTGGGAGAGGCTTACTTTCTTAAAGTTCTAAAAGCAAAATACTGCGGATGCTGGAATCTGAAACAAAAAACCAATTAACCAGTCCAACAATCCTTTGAAGGGTCATCCAGACTCAAAACATTAGCTCTATTCTCTCCCCACAGATGCTGTCAGATCTGCCGAGATCTTCCAGCATTTTCTGTTTTTGTTTCTTAACGTTCTATATGTGGGTAACCACTTCCTTCAGTAATTTAAAGTTTATTTATCAGTGTCACAAGTAGGCTTACATTAATACAGCAATGAAGTTATTGTGAAAATCCCCTAGTCACCACACTCCAGCGCCTATTCGGGTACACTGAGGGAGAATTTACCATGGCCAATGCACCTAACCAGCACATCTTTCAGACCGTGGGAGGAAACCGGAGCACCTGGAGGAAACCCACGTAGACAACTCCACGCAGACAATGACCCAAGCTGGGAATTGAACCTGGGTTCCTGGTACTGTGAGGTAGCAGTGCTAACCACTGTGCTACCATGATGCCCCTAAATTTAAATAACAGAAGTACAACAGCAGCAATGACAACAACCAATGGACTGTTTTTTTCTGTAGCACATGGCTGATTCATTAATTCATGTGAGCAGATTCTTAAAATAGTTTTGTGTGACTGCACATGCATGGTATCTTAAGGTTGATGGCTTGTTGGCCAGTAACTTTTAGGTTACTGCAAGCCTGTGCAGTTTAGAGGAAGAACTGGCAGCAACAATCAAACAACAGGAGGCTCCAAAGTGTTTTTCTCACCCTGAGACAGTGAGCAGGAAGGAGGCAGCGGTGAGGGTACAGACTATGCAGAGTTTTATTTGTAAGAACTGATGCTGTCACGATGACACAATTGTACATGTTTCGAGCAGGGAGGGGATTGGATGGCAGGAATTATCATGTGCATAAATATCACACACAGCTGGTTACTGTTTGTGATCCTGGGAATTAAAAAAACATTTTTAGACTGATAATTGTTTTCCCGACAAGCTAATGCATCCTCCTCTGCCTCCTGCTCTCTCTAGAAATCTGCCTCATTGCTTAAGAGCTGTATATTCTCATTGACATCTGTAGGGTATCTCTATCATCAAGCTGGATAATATGTCTGCCTTATCTGTTTATTAACAATCCCACTGCCAACTCGCACACTGCTCGACTAGGCTTCACATTGAGAAAGGTGACCACATGCAAACGTTTCTGATACACCAGTTGCTAAAATCCTGTTCACCATCTACAGGTTTTATCTACACAGACATTATTTGCAAGTGTTTAATGCGTAATCTTGCCAAGGGCTACATAAATTTAAAGCAGTGTTGGCAATCTGCAGCCCAGGAGCTGCATGCGATCCATCTGGTTACTGAGTGCAGTCCATGAGACATTTGGAGTGGCACGGTGGCACAGTGATTAGCACTGCTGCCTTACAGTGCCAGGGACCTGGGTTCTATTCCCAGCTTGGGTCACTGTCTGTGCGGAGTCTGCATGTTCTCCCCATGTCTGTGTGAGTTTCCTCTATAGATACATCTATTTACAGTACATCCCCCACTGTTAGCAATTGTGATGCTGATATTATAAAAACCTGGAGCCTTGTTTGTCTTTTGAAGCCTTTTAAATGACCAGACTACTCCTCCATAATTGATCATAGATTGCATGGAATTACAACCTCGAAGGAGGTCATTTGGCCCAACCAGGTCCGTGTAAGTGTTTAACCCATGCCATGTTTCTATATCCTGTTGTCATTTTTTCTTCAACTACCTAACTAATCTATTTCTAAAAATTGCCGTATGTCAGCTTCTATCATTTTGTACAGAGCCAACAACACAGAGATAAAGGACCAGATATATATTGACCAGGGCATTGATCTTTCTTAATAGTACCAGAGGATCTTTTACATCCCCCTGAGGCACAACTGGTTTAACATTGCATCTGGAAGGCAGCACTTCCAACAGTGTTGTACTGAAGTGTCAGCCCAGACTATGTGGTCAAGTCTCTGGACAGGACCTTAACCTGTGACCTTCTAACTTAGGGGTGAAAGTGCCATCACTGAGTGAAGTAAGTGATCAGAATAGAGATGGGGCATTGATGAATATATAAGGTTACATTCTCACTATCCAGGGAGGAACCCTGTCCAGCAAATGATTTGTTTAACACAGAGAAAAGCTGTCCATCTCCACTGCTGAATTTGCTGCACATTGTTTCATGAGCTTTCCTGTGAGCATGTAAAGTAATATTTAACATGTAAAGTATTTAACATGTAAAGTAACATGTAAAGTAATATTTCCTGAGAGCTTAGTTAGTTTTATTAATATATAGCCGCACATTTATACATTTCTACTACTAAAATTAAATGGTAGATTGCTTTGGCAAAATCTATTCAATATATCAGCTTTGTGGTTGATCATTACGGCAACAGATCAACAGCCCCTCTTCATGGTACAGCTGGGATAGATACAGCAGACCAGTGGATGAGGCTCTCCAACAAACACGGTACCCAAGTAGCATTTTGTACTCCCGGTGTTTCAAAGTAAGGGCTGGTTAGAAAATGTCTAGTTGATGATTTCAACAAAACCAAAGCAGTTTGATTCTGATGTTTGAATTATACCATGTACATATTTACTCAGGTCTTGTGTTAATGGGTGTAGAGCATTCTGTGTAGTGCACTGTGCCCTGGCTGAAGTTTTTCCTTTTATTTAGCTGATTGTAAATTTTTCAATTGTGTTCATTAAATCTTACCCCAGACAAGAGAAACCGACATAAATTGCACACCTTTGACTTTTACTAAATATGGGTCTCAACTCAAAAGCAATTCATTTTTTAAAGTTGAAGTGATTCAAGTTTGAATACAAGTGATTAATGCTGGAGTTCTGCAGCAAATTATCATGAAGAATGATTCATCATATTGCTTAACTGTTCACGGCAGGTTGCATGCACCTAGAACAGAATAACACCAAGAATGCGAATAACAACATTCCAACAGTTTTGTTGGAACAGTACAACAGTATTGTTCTAAAGTAAGAAATTGGAGAAATGGAGAGTAGAAATCAATTGGTTCTTAAGACTTGAAGTGAATATAAAATATTGAGGAATTAAATGCTCTCTGATTTGAGTACAAGAAGAGGAGGAAGCTGATAATTTCCTTAAAGAAAGGGATATGAGGAAGATTTTTCTTGATGGAACTGCATATGATCAGCTCTTATTTTAGAAGTTGAAATGTTTACGGGAATGGAGCAGGTCTGTAGTGCAAGACACAATGTAATACATACCGGGTGGCACAGTGACACAGTGGTTAGCACTGCTGCTTCACAGCTCTAAGGACCTGGGTTTGATTCCTGGGTTACAATGACCTGGGTCATTGTCTATGTGGAGTTTGCATTTTCTCCCTGTGTCTGTGTGGGTTTCCTTCGGGTGCTCCGGTTTCCTCCCATAGTCCATAGTGAATTGGCCATACTAAATTCTCCCTCAGTGTACTGACAGACTCCAAAGTGTGGTGACTAGGGGATTTTCACAGTAACTTCATTGCCGTATTAATGTAAGCCTACCTGTGACACTAATAAATAAACTTTAACTTTATTGTTGTAAATAGTAGAAAGGATGATATGGCAAACCACAAGGTAGTGAAGAAATAATGATGAATGAGGGATTACAAGCCTAAAGATTATAGCAAGCTTGGAAAATCTATTGCAAAGGAAGAATGAGTTAGATAAGGAAATGGTGAAATGGAGTTGGGTTTTGATGTTTAAGGTACCAGACAGCGAAGATACAAGGAAGAAAGTGGAAGATGATGTATCTGAAGATTTGAAGGAGCAAGAGAGAGAAATTCAGAGAGCCAAAATTATACGTGGTGACAAAATGGGGAGAAACCAGAAAGGAGTTGGCAACAGAAGTGAGAGAAAAAAAATGACAATTTATTAACTTTTTTCTTACATGCTACCTAAGAGTTAGAGGATCCTCCCTAGATGCAAAAATAATTTCCAAACCTTGGAAGGGACTGGACATTTTGGAGCAACTATCCATTCAGATAATAACTCCTCCAGCTTGCAAAGGATATTTCTGACTGTAGTTGTCAACATGTCTTCACATTAATGCTATTTTTTTTTACTCTTTGGGGAATAGTGGGGGAAGTGGTGGAAGGATTTCCGAGCTGATTAACAGCCCATTGAGTCATGTTAACATCCCTGTCGTGACCACCAAGTCCTGGCATTGGACTCAAACCTGGAGTTTCTGGTCAAGCAGTAGGGGCTACCACCGTGTCACAAGGCCTTCCTATTCTGACTACAGTGACCAGATACAAAACATAGCTGTTGAAAAAAATACCAAAAATGAATATCTATTTCTTTAGAATAGTTAATGGCCTGAATTCTCCAACCTTGCCTGTGGCTGGGATTCTCCAGTTCTGCTGCAGTGAGTGGAGATTTGGCTGAGCACCAAATTCTCTGTTCTTACTGGCAGGGCTGGGCGGAGCCTGGAAAATTCTGGCCAATATCTTTGGTAAATTTGGGAGACCATGGAATTAAAAAGCCTATTTGACTCACTGAGTCTGTTGCTTCTAATATCAACTCTATCAATGTTAGTTGCCTCCTGAGAGAAGTGAATAGACTCCATTATTGTAACTTTGCCATGGGGATGGCAGAAATCCCATTTAAGCAAGTAAGCTGAGTGTCCATCAAAGTTATGGTGGTAAAGTGGGAATGGCTCCAAAGGAAATTTGAGGACTTGGCATCTTGCATAATGTCCCCACTTGATTAATCTTCAATCAAAGATGAAAGATTCAGGTTTTTCTAATCTTCCCTTATGGGCTCAAGCAGGCAAGAAGAAATGGGTGCCATGATGAAACAGTGGTTAGCACTGCTGCCTCACAGCACCAGCAACCTGGGTTTGATTCCAGTCTTGGGTGACTGTCTGTGTGGAGTTTACACGTTCTCCCGTGTCTGTGTGGGATTCCTCCCGGTGCTCCAGTTTCCTCCCATAGTCCAAAGATGTGCGGGTTAGGTGGATTGGCCATACTAAATTGCTCCTTCGTGTCAGGGGGACTAGCAGGGATTAATATGTGGGGTTACAGAGATAGGGTCTGGGTGGGATTGTTGTCGGTGCTTGTTCGATGGGCCAAATGGCCTCATTCTGCACTGTAGGATTCCATGATTCTATGAAGAGAGATTGAGTATTGCAGCCTCACTCAAGTTCTTGAAGTTTTAATTTCTGGTGTACTGCTAAGTTGTACAAATGTTTGCAAAAAATAATGTAGCTTTTAAATTTATGTGCTGATTATCTTAGGATGGATATTTTAACAAAATAATTGTAAAACCCAAAGGCTGATAAAGAATCATTTTTCAAAATCCATCATTCATGTGTGAGCCTTGAAGCAGTACTAGCAGCCTATTCAGCTAAATGGGACATCACAATAAATGTTGACATTATCCTCACCCAATGTCCAAATATCTGGACAGCAGTGATCAGGGAGGCAGAATCCAAGTTAATGTTCCTCTTCCCATCCGATGGGCACTGAGGTTAGTTGTAGCAGGCTTACTATCGCTCAGGCTGAGTTAGCTAATTCAGTGGATTAGCATCTAACCCTTTCTGGACTATACAATTCAGCTACTCACTGGCTAAGCTCTTTGAGGCTTCAATGCAGTATGCTTTATGGCTTTACCAGGAAAGCCAGATCTTATTTTAGTCAGTGTGTAAACTACAGTGAGGCAACAAATTTCAGAACAAAATTACAGTCATGGTGCTGACAGCACCTCCCCGCTAATGTGCTGTGTTGATAGTCATTATACTTACAAGTAATAATTTTTTTTCTGTTTTTGTTCTGTTTGAAATGCAGTTTGCACCCACACAAACTGTAATAAGATTGATTCTAGGTCATGCTTTATCTTTGAATCTAAATACAGTTTTTAAAAATCTTTAAAGTACAACCCTTGATGCTTCTCCAGAGGCTACTATCAGTCAGTACATGCTGCCTGGTGACGTTTTAAGCCCCAACCCCTGATTTATGTTGAGTTAACCGTGCTTCCTTCGTATTTCATGGACATTTCAGTTGTGGGTGGGGTTATTGGA
Source organism: Mustelus asterias (assembly GCF_964213995.1). Lineage (NCBI taxonomy): Eukaryota > Metazoa > Chordata > Chondrichthyes > Carcharhiniformes > Triakidae > Mustelus > Mustelus asterias. The sequence continues at coordinate 47,551,550 of NC_135817.1, forward strand.
GCTTACATAGAAATAATGTTTATTTTAACTCCCTTTATTATTAAAAATTGATATCCAACTTTAATCATTTATTTACCCAAGTGATGAAGAACACAATCCATAAGCTTCCTGTCTGAAATTGTGAGCAACACACTTCCCACAATAACACAAAACCCTATACCAATAAACATTAGGGTCAATTGCAGCGCTAAGATTGGCTATTCCAGGAAGTTTTCGGGTTCTCCCGAACAGCCTCCGTAACTTTGGGAAATCAGTAGCAATTGCTGAGAAAGTTTATGGTGGTCGACTGAGAACCTTCACCCAGCCCCCTGCCCTGAGGAAATTACCAAATTAATAGGTGTTGTAATTGTCATTTTGAAGAGGATTCCCTCTCTCTGGCTGTTATTTACATAGTAAGAAGTTTAACAACACCAGGTTAAAGTCCAACAGGTTTATTTGGTAGCAAAAGCCACACAAGCTTTCGAGGCTCTGAGCCCCTTCTTCAGGTGAGTGGGAATTCTGTTCACAAACAGAACTTATAAGACACAGACTCAATTTACATGAATAATATTCATGTAAATTGAGTCTGTGTCTTATAAGTTCTGTTTGTGAACAGAATTCCCACTCACCTGAAGAAGGGGCTCAGAGCCTCGAAAGCTTGTGTGGCTTTTGCTACCAAATAAACCTGTTGGACTTTAACCTGGTGTTGTTAAACTTCTTACTGTGTTTACCCCAGTCCAACGCCGGCATCTCCACATCATGTTATTTACATGACAAATAAAATGCTGAAAGGAGAGATGAGAGGCAGGCCAGATTACATCAGAGATGAACTGGCTTTATCCACCCTCACCCACGAAGCCATTTCTATATGCAAAGGCACACTACCAATGATTGTTAAAGGATCTCACTTCATTGATAAAACAATGACAATGTTGTGCTGTCTCTTAGAATTTGAACTCCAGCCAACATCCACCAACATATCAAGCAAGTGACCAATGTGCTATTTGCGAGGACAAAATGTTTCATAATTTTCCCTGTGCAGCTGTAAGCAGAATGAGAGTTTCTTTTTGGGGATAGCAAGATTTTCAACAGTCCAGGCCATTGTAAGCATGTGTTTGGCCCTACTTGCTTTTCCACACAATACTATGCCTTCATGACTCATAGGGACTTTAACTCCATCAACCTGCATGTTGTCTGTGATGATCTAAATATAAACATGAGGATGATTGGCTGCTTGCCAAGCAGTAAATATTATAGAATCATAGAATCCCTACAATGCAGAAGGAGGCCATTCGGCTCACTGAGTCTGCACCAACTCTCTGAAAGAGTATCTTACCCAGATATCCCTATCCCCGTAACCCTGCATATTTACCCGATGAATCCCCCTAGCCTGGACATCTTGGGACACTAACAGGCTAAATTGCATGACCAATCCACCTAACCTGTACATCTTTGGACTGTGGGAGAAAACTGTAGCACCCGGAGGAAACCCTTCATTTCAAAGCATTCCTTCATGGCATGATTTATCGGCTGAGCAGGAAAACCTCCAATGATGGTATCTATAAAATCTGGGTTTCTTACTTCAGCACTTGCTCATGATATTCCTGAGACGGCAATGCATTGCAGCAAATATAATAAGGAGCATGTAGTCATTAGGATCATTACTAACTCAAAATAGATTTCAGGTACGTGGGCAAATCAGATATTACAAAACCACCCGACTGGAGTCTTAAAAAATCATCGTAGTCTACTGCATGTTCCCCAGCATTGCCATTCAGAGTCATAAATCTGAAGCAGATATGTGTTAATTACTGTATTTTAGCACCAATGTCTTTAAATTTAGGGTAAAGTTAAAATAACTGGGCTGAAGTCTGTCTGGCAACAGGTGTCGGTGATAGGGCTGTAAAAGATTCAAGGAAGGCCGAGATTATTTTACTAGGAAAAGATCTGAGGTATTCACAATTGCAAAAATGGCAGAGGCAACTGTGATGCCGAAGGGCATGTTGAGAATGGATCTGTAAGTCCCAGGGAAGTTAAACATGTCAGGTTGTAAAAGGGTATATTTTGAACTGTCCACTTGATTCCAGGAGAGGATAGACTTGGAATCTAAAGAATAGCTAATTAGCATTTCTACCTGAATACAGGGCCCATGTGATTTACATTACCACAGGGGAGGGTGCATGCAAAGGAAACTGATTCTGGGAGAATTGAATGTCTACTTAAAGGACCATTGTATACATGATAATGGGATGTTTCTTGTTGTGTTAGAAGTTCTGTTCTATCATTTAAGGCATAATTTGCTTACAAAAACAGTGTTTAGTCAATAATACTTTTAGTCTGTTTGTTATAGTAAATGTTTACAATTTTGTAATGTCCTCTGTTCATTATTGGAAGTTCAAATTTCTTTTTAAATTTGATTGGTTTCTACAAGGATCATAACAAATGAAAAATCAATCAGACAAGAGGAAACTAAGATAAAGATGAGAAACATGAGAGATTCTTGCAGAGTTATCTTTGGAGACAGAAAGAACCATACAGCAAACTCTATTTGAAATGACTTTACATTAAGCCCCCATCTGTCCAGTGCATTATTGGACCTTCACATGTACACAATTGTACTGTTACCAGTGTTGTCACTGCACTCACTCTCCCCTAAAAGATATCCTCCCTTTCATCTGCTGATGCATAATTCTACATAATCCCAAAAAAATTCTCTAACAAAATTGTAATGAAACCAAATGTATTTTCCTATAAGAGATTTGTGTGCCCTGGTGTTTCCCTTTCATTTTCAGTGCTCCAAAACCTTATGCATAGCTCCTTTCCAGATGTTACCTAACTGACAGTGGCAACCAAAAAGGTTAGCTGCTGAATGTCAGTGGAAGTCTTTTGGGATTGAGGTGACTTTCTTTGTGCAGTGTTATGGGATAATTCAGCAACTGCTGCCAGCATGTTAGGATAAGGGGCAGCAAATTTAAAACAGTGTTGAGGAGAAACTACTTCTCCCAAAGGGGTGTGAATCTATGGAATTCACTACCTGAAGTGTGGTGGATGCTGGGACAGTGAGTAAATTTGAGGAGGAGTTAGACAGATTTTTAATTGGCAATGGGTTGAAAGGTTATGGGGAGAAGGCAAGAAAATGGGGATGAGGAGTATATCAGCCATGATCGAATGGTGGAGCAGGCTCGATGGGCCGAATGGCCTAATTCTGCTCCTATATCTTATGAATTTATGAACTTATGTCTGCTCTGTGGTAGTTGGCTGAGTCTGCTCGCATTCAGATATATCTTTTGTCATTTGAACTGGAGAAGTCAGATGAATTAGTCAACTTAAAGGTAGTAGTTTTGTCTGTACTAGGCACTCCTTCAGTATATCCAGTTACCTGTATGAAAGGAGATTAATGAATGGGAACAGCAGGGAATCCTGCAAAAATTGTTTTTTTCCTTCACTCCCTCAGCATGTTGAAATCAACACAAAAGCCTCTTAGGGACTGAATCAAAAGATACCTTTTGTCACGTTCATGGGAGCGACATTGAGTGAGTCTAGGACCCACTTTGCTGACTGTGCTTTAGGTGGCTCTGAAATTGCCGTGTGCTTTACATTGGACTGTAGCTCTGTCAAAAAGTGATACATGATTCCATAGATACAACGAGTGAACTCCACTATAATCACCATTATTCCTTGAAGGATACTTGGATATAGGGCAGCTCGGTGGCACAGTGGTTAGCACTGCTGCCTCACAGCACCAAGGACCCGGGTTCGATTCCCGGCTTGGATCACGGTCTGTACGAAGTCTCCATGTTCTCCCTGTGTCTGAGTGAGTTTCCTCCGAGTGCTCTGGTTTCCTCCCACAGTCCAAAAGACGTGCTGGTTAGGTGCATTGGCCATGCTAAATTCTTCCTCCCTCACCGAACAGACTCCGGAGTGTGGCGACTAGGGGATTTTCACAGTAACTTCCTTGCAATGTTAAAGTGAGCCTCCTTGTGACGTTAATAAATAAACATAAACCTAAACCTAAACTTAAAAAGTTGGTGCACCCTGTAATGACAGATGAAACAATTGGTTCTCTAATAGAATTTTGTAGGCCCCAGGCCCTGGGGGGGGTCAACATCGGGAAAGAATGCCAGATATTGGGTAGCCAGTTCCTCCTCATTCTCTGACTCCCCCTCCTGCTCATTCTCATTGCGTGTGTATTTCAAATCAAATCACTTGAAGAGGATGTGTGCATGTACTGATGTTTGCTGCAGATGGTGTGTGTGATATTAAGAGGGGAATTTTATGAGAATTTGTCAAAATGTCAGTTCTGGCAAGAAACCCGGTGTGAAACTCTCCAGCTTCACCGGTCTGTTTTCTCTCCAGATCTTGACACTTTGAAAGCCAAAAAAAAGAGTGGGGAGGCATTAAGGATGCCCCAATCACAAATAAGATATAACTCCCCCCTCCCCGATCACAAATAATAATTAACCCCACTCCATCACGGAGGTAACTGGAGTCCGTCCATCCCCCCCCATCCCCCCCCCCGCCCCTCCCTCCCTCCGACCACCACCACAGATCATCTCTGGTATTCCCTCCCTCCCACCACCAATCATTCCCAGCAACCTCATCCACACCCTCCCCACACCCCGCTTATCCCGGCATCCCCTTCCCCCATCCCCCCAATCATCCCCGGATTCCAAACTTAGTGTCAAATAAACTGGAGAACAGCTCACATGACCCCCTCCATTTACAATCTTCACCATTGTAACACTAAATGATTGCAAGTTGTTTTTGTTTTCGATGAGAACAGTGCCCTGGCATGTTGAAGGTGTACCTCCCCCTACCCCAAAATGTCTGTGACTTTTTCCAGCCATTTCTTTTGGTATGATAACAAAAATAAAGCAGCCCCTTTAATCACAGTTGCAATTTAACTCTTGCCAATATCTCCCCCAGTACACAGCATGCTTCTGCAAGCAGGCACAATCTGGGCTGGGAACTTGTAATAAATAATATTATCCCAGCATGGTTTCAATGAGTGTAACACTCACTGCTCTGAGGTACCACATTTTTCCTCGGATGTTGTGATGTGAATTGTATTGTAATACGTAGCCAGAAGAAAATCCTTTAAAAAAAAATGCTGCTTGAAGATTTGTAGGTTGAGGTGAATTTTGCAATGACCCAGATGAAGGATGCCCTCTGTGAAGGAGAGAGATAATATGTTTCCACACTGTAACAGCAGCTAATGCTATTTTTCTATTCATTCTTGGAACATGAAATGCTGGCCAGCATTTATTGCCGATCCCTAATTGCCCTTGAGGGGCAGTTAAGAGTCAACCACGTCACTGTGGCTCTGGAGTCACATGTAGGTCAGACCAGGTTAGGACAGCAGATTTCCTTCCCTAAAGGGCATCAGTGAACCAGACGGATTTTTCCAACAATCGACAGTGGTTTCATGGTCATCAGTAGATTCTTAATTCCAGATACGTTTTAATGAATTCAAATTCCACCATCTGCTGTGGTGGGATTCGAACCCAGGTCCCAGAACATTGGTTTATTTTCTAGATTAATCATCCAGCAATAATACCACCAGGCCATCACTTCCCCTTAGATTGCACTGTCCTAACAAGGTGCCTTACCTCAGACATTCTGTTTTAGATAGTTTCCAAAATCCAATAAAATCATGCTTTATTACTGGTCCTGCAAATCAAAATTAGATTGATCAGGTGTCTTTAGTGTCTCCCATTAAATAGAGATATGAATATTTCAGTTGTGTCATGATGATGGAGAAAAACCCTGGAATTATACACAAAAATACTGTACGTTAAAAAAGTCCTGAGTTTTATATTTACAAATGGACACAGATCCTAGCCATGTACAGGAGTGGCTGCAGGGGGTTTCTCAAAGGATTCTAAAATAATCCAAATACACTTCTGTGGTAAAGACAAAGGAACATTATGACTATCTCATCCAAAGAACCTGGGTATTAATGTTTAGAGCAACTAGTTTTTGTTTATTTATTAGTGTCACAAGTAGGCTTACATTAACACTGCAATTAAGTTACTGTGAAAATCTAGTGGGCTCCAGTTCAAATACACAGAAACAAGGGTTAAAAGCTAGCTGAGAGAGCTGTCCAATGTCTATCTGTCTGTCTGACTGTGTGAGAACAGCAGATGTAAGTTTGCCGCATTGAAGGTGTTTCATTGGCCAAGGCAAAGTAGCCATTCTTTCCAGGAACATCTAAAAGTCTCTCTCTGACTGTGAAATTCAATCAACCTATAGAAGGATCACAGCTGGAAAAAGAACTGAAATCTCTCTACCAAACATGAAGAATCAACTATTTACCAGGAGAGGTCGGCCACTAAAATCAACCTGTACCGGTTGCAATGCTAATTATCTACTTCTCGCAACTCAAGGAATGTTCCATATAATTTTAAATTTATATTTACTTACTACTGGATTCAATTCTTTCTTCTAATCTGTATTAATGTAAATGCATGTGTCTTCCCATTTCTCTTTAAACCTTTTAGTAGTAAATAAACTTACTTTATCAAACCTCAAGAAAGCATGGTTAAATTGACTCCTTTTTAAACATAACTTTTGACTCTAGTAAACATATCCAAACGAAAGTGAACCTTGTTAGATTAAACTGTTGTTGCGATAAGCAGAGGATGGGTTGAGTAAAGACATGGAGCTGGTTGTCCCTCCTTTCCTGTGTTTGTACAACGTAGGGGTACCCCAGCTGGTTGGTGACAAATCAAGGGGTCTCGCCTGGATCAAGAACTTTTGGGGATTCTCACCTGGAACTGGTCATAAGAGTTGTGTACTATCTACTGTATTCTTGTGGTCAGTTCAACGCGTGTGCTCATTTACCTGACAAAGCTAATATTCTTCTGCAGCAGGTATTCCTTCAACCTGTTCTGCTGTTTCTTAAATTGACAAAAATGTTCTACCTCTATCATTTTGCAAGCGTATTTTTTAAAGCTGGCTGCATTATAAGTTCCACATTGTTTTCATTTCCCTTAATGCGATTCAAATATGCTTCTGGTACATGATCTTTGACCCATCAGATTTCCTTTGCCAATGAGGTGCAAATCTTACTATTCAAATCTTCAGTCTGAATAATAGCAGTGACTTCATCTAATCTGATAAAAAAGGAAAAGGGCATTTTGAAAAGCTGTTCATGTATTTTGAGAAATATTATGCTGCACTTGACACAGAAGAAGCAGTCTATGTTCAAATGCAATAAGATCTGGACAATATCCAGGCTTGGACTGACAAGCGGGAAGTAACATTCGCACCACATTAATGCCAGGCAATGGCTGTCACCAATAAGAGACACTTTAACGACTGCCTCTTGACATTCAATGGTGTTGCCATCACTGGATCCCCCACTGTCAACATCCTTGGGGTTACCATTGAACAGAAGCTCAACTGGACTCACCATATAAACACAGTGGCTACAAGAGCAGGTCAGAGGCTAGGAATACTGTGGTGAGTAACTCACCTCCTGACTCCCCAAAGCCTGTCCACCATCTACAAGGCACAAGTCAGGAGTGTGATGGAATACTCTCCACTTGCCTGGATGGGTGCAGCTCCAACAACACTCAAGAAGCGTGACACCATCCAGGACAAAGCAACCTGTTTGATTGGCACCACATCCATAAACATCCACTCCCTCCACCACCGGCGCTCAGTAGCAGCAGTGTGTACTATCTAAAAGATGCACTGTAGCAATTTACCAAAGATCCTTAGACAGCACTTTCCAAACGCACAACTACTTCCATCTCGAAGGACAAGGGTAGCAGATAAATGGGAACACCACCACCTGCAAGTTCCCCTCTAAGCCACTCACCATCCTGACTTGGAAATATATTGATGTTCCTTTGCAATCACTGGGTCAGAATCCTGGAATTTCCTGCCTAATGGCATTGTGGGACAACCCACAGAACATGGACTGCGGCGTTTCAAGAAAGCAGCTCACCACCACCTTCTCAAGGGCAATTAGGGATGGGCAATAAATGCTGGCCAGCCAGCAACGCCCATGTCCCACAAATGAATAAAAAAAAGTAAAACACCATCCAACACCAGCCATTAGGCATTGGCTAACACCTTTATAGCCCATATTTACAGCAGTTACTTTAACTGCTTCACATCTATTTATTTACAAATCTGTCTGTTTGAAAAGACCCAAGATGGCTTTACCTGGTGATTCATGCGCTTGCTTTTGTTCTCACTTATTTATTTTAAGTTGTGTAATTCTTCAGAATTCTTGTGTTCTAGAGCAACTAGTCTAGAGGGATTCATTGTGTTTCCCAAACTGCCTGTGGGGAAATTTGGCATCTCCTCCAAATGACCGAGGTAAAATGAGGAACTTGCCTCATTACCATCAGCAAGCTGAGGAAGTACTGCCTCCATATCCACAGGAAGCTGGGAAACTCAAAAGGTCAACTCACTCCCTGCTCATGTACCTGTCAGAAGCTCATTTAAGTCCACAGCTGGATGAGGACCCACAGGGATCATCATTTGGCTTCTGTATTTTGTTTTTGTTCCTTCATTTCATGTGACAGAAGCAAGGAGAAAAATGGATTTTTAATTTAAAATGCAAACTAGTGTTATTCAGTTTCCATTCTGAAATTAGTTCTTTCCTACCACTCACCCACTTCCTCTGTTGCCTTCAATGGGAAAAATAAAAATGTGGCCGCGTTTTGCACAGGTAGATACTCTCAGCTGAATAAGTAGTTGGAAATACTCTAGACTTTAAACACGCTAACTCTACTGATCTGCCGATGTGGATTAAATTGCTGAGCTTGACATAATACAAGGGACCTGAGTTAACAGTGCATGAGTATACATTAATTCAACTCTCTGTAAATGACAGCCCTGGGAATGATGCAATTAATTCACCAGCTAAACAAAATGCTAAGAAGGATAGGTAAAGATGCCAAAATCATAATTTTTGTAGGAGTTTGATTCTTAACGAGGACAAAGATTGATCCTAGGATTTGGTTTAATCTGAGTTTAGTTGGTGTGTCCCGCAATGTGCTTGCAGCTGTTTTTGTATTAGCATTATCAATGTAAACCCTGCAAAGGTTCTCCATTGATTAATGGTCTTAAATGTTAGGCTGTACATGTCATGGATTCAAATGGGCAGAGGATGTGTGCAATGGGTTTCAAATTATAATTATTTGATAAGAAGTTGTGAATAGTGGAGGACAATTAAACAGCTAACTAGAAGATGAGGTTTCATAAATATAATGTTTAGGGTGGCACGGTAGCACAGTGGTTAGCACTGCTGCTTCACAGCTCCAGGGACCTGGGTTCGATTCCCGGCTTGGGTCACTGTCTGTGTGCAGTTTGCACATTCTCCTCGTGTCTGCGTGGGTTTCCTCCCACAGTCCAAAGATGTGCGGGTTAGGTTGATTGGCCATGCTAAAATTGCCCCTTAGTGTCCTGAGATGCGTAGGTTAGAGGGATTAGCGGGTAAATATGTAGGGAGGTTGCACTTTGGAAGGACAAACCAAAGAAAAACGTACAGGGTAAATGGTAGGACTCTGAAGAATGCAGTTGAACAGAGGGATCTGGGAATACAGGTACAGAATTCCCTAAAAGTGACGTTAGAGGTGGATAGGGTCGTAAAGAGTGCCTTTGGTACATTGGCCTTTATAAATCGGAGTATCGAGTATAAAAGTTGGAGTGTTATGGTAAGGTTATATAAGGCATTGGTGAGGCCGAATTTGGAGTATTGTGTACAATTGTGGTCACCTAGTTACACGAAGGATGTAAATAAGATTGAAAGAGTGCAGAGAAGGTTCACAAGGATGTTGCCGGGACTTGAGAAGCTGAGTTACAGAGAGAGATTGAATAGGTTGGGACTTTATTCCCTGGAGCGTAGAAGATTGAGGGGAGATTTGATAGAGGTGTATAAGATTTTGATGGGTATAGATAGAGTGAATGCAAGCAGGCTTTTTCCGCTGAGGCTAGGGGAGAAAAAAACCAGAGGGCATGGGTTAAGGGTGAAAGGAGAAAAGTTTAAAGGGAATATTAGGGGGGGCTTCTTCACGCAGAGAGTGGTGGGAGTGTGGAATGAGCTGCCGGATAAAGTGGTAAATGGTAGGACTCTGAAGGTCACTTTTAACATTTAAGAAAAACTTGGACGGGTTCATGGATGAGAGGGGTGTGGAGGGATATGGTCCAAGTGCAGGTCAGTGGGACTAGGCATAAAATGGTTCGGCACAGACAAGAAGGGCCAAAAGGCCTGTTTCTGAGCTGTAATTTTCTATGGTTCTATGGATAAGGGGGTAGGGCCTGGGTGGGATTATGGTCGGTGCAAACTCGATGGGCCGAGTGGCCTCTTTCTGCACTGTAGGGTTTCTATGATTTCTATTATTCTATGATACCCATCCTCCAAGATGGGGGAGTATGGCACATCAGTGAAACACAAGGCTGTAGCATTTGCCACCATCCTGAAAGGCTGAGTAGATGATCCATCTCAGCCTCCTCCTGAGGTCTGAGGATTACCAGTCTTCAGCCAATTCAGTTCACACAACATGATATCAAGAACTGACTGAAGGCATTGGATATTGCCAAGGCTGTGGACTCTAAGAACAGTCCGGCAACAGTACAATGACCTGTGCTCCAGAGCTTGCTATGCCCCTAGCCAAGCTGTTCCAGCACAGTTTCAACACTGGCATCTACCCGGCAATAAGGAAAGTTGCCCACAAAAAGCAGGACAAAATCAACCCAGTCAATTACTGCACCATCAGTCTACTCTCAATCTTCAGTAAAATGATGGAACGTCTCACTGATAGTGCTATCAAGAGCACTTAGACAATAACCTACTTGTAGAATCTCAGTTTAGTTTCTGCCAGGGCCACTCAGCTCCTGACCTCATTACGGTTTTCTCCAAAACATGGAAAAATGAGCTGAACTCAAGAGGCAAGGTGGCTGCCCTTGACATCAAGGCAGCGTTTGACTGGGTGTGGTATCAAGGAACCTTTGCAAAACTGGAGTCAATGGAAATCGAGGAAAACTCTCCACTGGTTGGAATCTAAGTGATAAGTTTTGCTTAGCACAAAGGAAGATGGCTGTTCTTGCTGGAGGTCAATCATCTCAGTCCCAAGATATTGCTGTAGGTGGTCTTCAGGTAATGCCCTAGGCCAAACCATCTTCAGCTGCTTCATCACGACTTTCCCATCATTGTAAGTTCAGAAGTGGGGTTGTTCGCTGATGATTACACAATTTTCAGTATCATGTCCATATGTAGCAAGACCAGTACATTCAGGCTAGGCTGAGAAGCAGCAAGCAACTTCTGGGCAATGGCCATTTCCAGCAAGACAGAATCCAATCACCATCTCTTGAAGAAGAGTCTAAAGAAATCATTTGGACTTAATTGTGTTTCTCTCTCCACAGATGCCGCCAGACCTGCTGAGTTTTTCTGTTTTGATTTCAGATTTCCATCCGCAGCATTTTGCCTTTAATTCCCCCCTTGATGTTCAATGGCACTGCCATCACTCAATTCCCCACTATCAAGATTCTGGGGGTTACCATTGACCACAAACTGGAATAGCCAAATAAATACTGTGGCTAAAACAGCAGATGAAAGGCTGGCATTCTGCGGTGGGTAATACACTTCCTGACTCCCCTAAGCCTGTCCACCATCTACAAGGCACAAGTCAGGAATGTGGTGGAATACTCTCTATTTGTCTGGATGAGTGCAGCTCCAACAATGCTCAAGTGGCTTTACAGCAACCAGGACAAAGCAGTCCTCTAGATTGGTACCCCACCCACCGCCTTTAATATTTACTCCCTCCATCACCAATATACAGTTGCAAGTGTGTACCCAATTACAAGATACATTGCAGCAGCTCATCAAGCCTCCTTCAGCAGCACCTTCCAAACCCATAACCTCTACCATCTAGAAGAACAAGGACAGTAGTTGCATGGGAAAACCACCACATGCAAATTCCCTTCCAAGTTACCCAACATCCTAACTTGGAACTATATCGCCGTTCCTTCACTGTCACTGGGTCGAGACCCTGGAATTTTCTTTAGAATAGCACTGTGGATGTATCCACATTATATACACTGCAGTGGCTCAGGAAGGCAGGTCACCACCAGCTTCTCAAGGGCAATCAGGGATGGGCAATAAATGCTGCTGGACCATTGATGCCCACACCCTGTGAAATAAAATAAGTCATCAGCTTGAATTGTATTGCAATTCATCAGAACGGTTCAATTCAGATCAACAGATGCAAAGAATGTAGCCTGCCATTCAAATGGTTTAAAGTTTATTTATTCATGTCACAAGTAAACTTACATTAACACTGCAATGAAGTTACTGTGAAAATCCCCTAGTCACCACACTCTGGCACCTGCTCAGGTACACAGAGGGAGAATTTAGGATGGCCAATGCACCCAACCCGCACGTCTTTCGGACTGTGGGAGGAAACCGGAGCACCCGGAGGAAACCTACAGAGACGCAGGAGAACGTGCAGACACCGCACAGACAGTAACCCAAGCCGGGAATTGAACCCGGGTCCCTGGTGCTGTGAGGCAGCAGTGCTAACTACTGTGCCACCGTGCCGTTGTGTATTGCTGGTAGAAATGATGTAAAATAGCTTTATTGAGGCTTATTCGTAACCTTTAGTCAAGATAAGAATGCAGCGATCCAAAGTAATTGCAGCAACAATGGATCCATTATTAAATCCTTTCATAGCTCCTGAAATCAGGAATAGCATGTACAAAATTTCATTACCAGATTTCCCAACAGGATACCCAACTGTACATAAAAAAAGAATCAAATTTCTGCTTTTCCATATCCTATCCCCTGCCAATTCTCAATTCATTCATATACTCACTGACCTACCTTTGCTCCAGATCTCCCAATGGGCTTCCATTTAAAATTCTCATTCTTGTGTTCAAACTCTTTTCATGCCCCTCTATCATTGCAACAAGCCCTAGAAACCTTCCATTATTCTGACTATGGTCTCATGTGCCATTTTCAGTTTGCTGCCATTTTTGGCCTTGCCTTCTGCCACCTAAACCCTAGACAAACATTGCTTCCTAACCTCACACCCATCCCATTCACCTCTCCTTAAAAGACACTATTTAAAACCTACATATTTAAGCAAGCTTTCCATATTCCCACCTAATGTTTCCTTGATGTCCATTTTTAATTGCTCCTCTATTAATTTCAGATATTTTTCTATGTTAACTCGAATTCATATATTGGCTTCATTTGATGAGTGGCAAAGTGGAGCAGGTGCAGAATGAGATGCCAACATATTTAGTGCTGTTGCCATTTTTCTTCAAAACGCTGAATACAACGTTGCTTAGATATGTTTATCCAAGTCAGATTCATCTCATCATATGGTTAATTATCAGGTTATCATTTATGGATCAATTGCAACCAAGGGGGACAAAAGCAGTTGTCAGAGAAAAATGTAAGAGACCGTTGCGAACCAAGATGGTATATAATTGTTGTAATAGCAAAAGTTTTTTCAGCCATGAAAGCCTTATTTGATCTTTAGCACAGATTCAAAATGATTTCCAGGTTTTGCAGTGCTGTTAGATGGTTATTTCACATCTGTCTTTTGGCCTGTGGATGATGCCCATGTTCCAGGTGTGGGATGCCCTTTATTCCACCATCCTGCCGCTACTCAAACAGAAGACGCTTGAAGACATTCTGAGTGATGCTCGGGAAAGGGAAGGAGCTATTAGAAATTTTCAACTTGGGTTTCTGGAAAAGAAGACTGGGTCTTCCAAACTTGATGGACTTCTTTTGAAGAAGTCACTAGATTAGTGAATGAGCATAAGCTGGTTGACATAGTTATGATAAAAATTGCCACACAGGATAGATGGAATTGATTCCAATTAAAAAGAAACAGCCTCAGAGGGACAAATATTTTAATACATCACACCAGAGCATCAAAAGAATGAATTGCTATTCAAATAATCCCACGCCCAATGAGCTCAGGCCCAGGGCACCCAATGGAGATGAGGTTTTTTTTAGAAAAGTGAAAACACTTAGAAGAAAGGAGAAAATGAGGAGGGGCCAAGAAAGTAGATCTTCCAAAGACATGGCATCTTTCATTTGTTGATATGGACCTAGGACATAACTAGCCTGTGTTGTAGTATGTTTCCTACATTTAAAAAGAACTGTTATCTACATGCACACGTGAGTAATATGGCACAGTGATATCCCTTTATCAAACAATGTCTTTATTACCAGACATTTCCTTTTTTGGCTTTTGTTTTAAGGAAAAATTGTTTTAGTCACTGTAAAATATAAACCTAAATATACAGCAGTTTTACTTACAAAGTTAAACAGATGTTCTAAAATATTATACAACTATCAGAAACATTTAGTTCCCCAACATCCACGGTATATAACTCCACTCTTGACAAAACAGCTTTTATTGTACAATCCTCTAAAATTTTAAATTTCATAATTTTTTTGTACAAAGTACAGAAAAAATATTTTAAATTCATTTTAAATAAAAGCAAAAATGTAAAACATGTTACATATATGTATGTATAAAGGACTGGGTGATGTCTGAGTGTGGTTATCTAAAAGTGAATCCGAGTCAGAGCCCTTCTGACCCAAGGATACAGTTTTCATTATCTTACAAGTGTACCTGACCACGACAGGTAACTTTGTAAACAATAAAGTGAAGTGCCTCAACGCAACCAAGCCTCTTAAACAGATCACGTGACAGGGGCCACAGGATCTGAAAGTGGACACCATCTTAAAAATCAGTGCTTCTTTAAAAAAAACAAAATAAAATAACAATCAAATGAATGTGTTTACATATGCAGTGTGCCAGGAAAAAAGTTCCTAATTTGGGCTACCTGCCAAAAAGCAGAAAATTACATTTACAGAAAGATAAGAAACAGACAGCATACAAAAAAAATTATAAACAGGGAGATTTCTGTTTGAAAAATTCACAAGTTCATCCAAAATGGAATCCTGGCTTTCAAATATACAAGAACATAGACAACGCTGTCATTTAGTATTCAGAATAGTGTTTTTTTTTTCCAAACACAACGATCCATGAAATAACACATCGTTTACATCATTTACACAGTTTTGTTTTTCTTGAATGTAGGCCATAATTAAGGATCAGCAGCCAATATGTGACCTAGTCCTTTAGCAGTTAATTGTACGTTTCAATCTCATTGTCAGCGTATAGGTACGTGACAGATGATCCCAACAGTTCTTGAAGTTCGCTTGTGAATTCCACTAGCTCCAGTGTTCCTTTATTGTCAATGTCATGAGTTTTAAAATTCTCTGGGTAGGTAAAAAGTTGGCTCACAGAAGCCTGTCTGTAGAACTCTGCCTCTGAAATGGTGGGATTTTCAATGTGAGGGAATGAGGAGCGAAAGACGCGGGCTGACACCTTCAGTTGCCGTAGTACATCATTTAATAGCAGCCAGTTCCGGCGACTGTCATGGAGAAGGAAAAAAAACATTGCAAGTTTTATATGAGTTTTACGGTCTCTGAATTGTAAGAATGGTCTTGCAGCATTGAAGTTCGTCTATTAACTCAACATCACTTATAAAATTGAGCTTAATATTTTCTGTCCATTTGATAAGTTGACATCTGGAACCAAAATATCTTCATTTAAAATAACAGTTTTTAAAGTGCTATTCTCAAGCTTTTAATGAATCTAACTTGTTCCAAACAAAACTTGCATGTTTCAACTAATACATGATCAATATCATGCACTTATGTCATAATGTTTGAAACATACATTTCTAATGACGCATTACACTTTACAGTTTCTGTAATTAATTATATATTTTTTAAGCACATTACCCATGGTGAAACAGAGAACAAACTGTTCCCTAAGGAGGGCATTATCACCAAAGTGTGGTGTGAAAAATGCAATGAAGAAAATGTTACAGAAACAAGTGAAAAATATATATTGAAACCAATGGGATAAAACAAGTGAATCTGTGTGTATGCATTAAGGAGTAGAATGCGATTTATATATATTTCTAAAAGCATTGAATACAACCCTTGTATTTTATATATTGCACCACAGCAGATGGCACAATTCAAATTCAATAAAAATCTGGAATTAAAAGTCGAACGATGATTGTGAAACCATTGTCGATTGTCATAAAAACACATTTGGTCCACTATTGTCAGTATGGGAAGGAAATTTGCCATCCTTACCTGATCTGGCGTACATGTGACTTCAGGTCCACAGCAATGTGGTTGACTCATAAATGCCCTCTGAAATGGAGGGCACTTAGGTTTGGGCAATAAATGCTGGCCCAGCCAGCAACGTCCACATCCAGCACAAAAAAAAATTTATGGGGATGCGCATGTTGCTGACAAGGCCAGTATTTACTGTCCGTTCATAGATGGTCTTAAAAAGGTAATTTGCCTTTTTGAATTGCTTCAGTCCATGTGGTGTAGGCACACCCACAGTGCTGTTAGGGAGGGAGTTCAAGGATTTTAACCCAACAATAGTGAAGGAGAGGTAATAGTTAGGATAGATTGTGATTGGAGTGAAACTTGTAGGTGGTGATGTTTCCCATATGTCCATTCCCCTTGTTCTTCTAGGTGGTGGGGGGTCATGTGTTTGGAAGGTGCTGTCAAAGGAGCCTTGCTGAGTTGCGGCAGTGCATCTTATAGATGGTACAAACTACTGCCACTGCACATCGATGGTGGAGGGAGTGAGTGTTTAAGGTGGTATCTGAACCATTTACTTAAGTTTCAACTTTGAACCAGCTCATATTTTTACATTAAGCTCCGTGTAGGAGTGAGTTTAGCATGTCTGTCAGAGAACATCGATGGGATTCCAAGTCAACAGAAGGGAGGGAAAGCTAGTTGGATTTTTCTCAGCGTGTCTTTCAATGTCACATATTGGCTGTCCATATATACTGACAGGTTCTGATAAACTATCTTGATTATTTGGCTATCCAGAATACATACCCCTGAGAGAGTGAGACCTGAATGTTGTAACAAGGTAAAAGAGGGGTTTCTGAAAACTCAAATTCCAAAACATCATCGTACTCCTCTTCCTCATCACTCAGGCCTGGTGGATTAGCCAAGACATCAAAGCCAGACTCTTCTACTGGTTCTGAAACCACAAAAGACACTAAAGATTATTTGCAGAAGAGAATAAACCATTCATTTGTGCCTGTCAAGTTATAATGCATAAACTTACATTTTTCAACAGCATCAGTACAGAATATATTTTAACCATATAGCAGACCATTTAAAAAAGGGTTTCTGTCATATATAGACAAGGCTTTAATGTTTACAGTATTAATTAACTAATAAAACAAATAATCCAAATAACAATAACTTTTGTGGCATTCACAACTCACATTCAAGCAAGTCATATTGTTAAAATCCCACCAGCAAGGGACAAGGTGCACTTATCAGGCATCTGGGGCCTGCCTCCCATTTCAAATTCAAAAAGCTAGTTAACATTCAAACCAACTTGTAATGAATGAGAGGAGTTGAATCAGCTCTCAACTGGCCATTGGCAGTTCCACCCAGAAAACAGCTGTTAAGCTATTCCGTCTTTAGGCTGATGGACATCCTCTGCCCAAAACAGCAACATTGCTGTCTCAACTCACATGACTGCTTTCAAGTGTTTCTGCAAACCTCAACTCAAAGATTTATGCACAACAAATCAGTAATCATTTAAATTTGAAATCTTTTGTATAGCTGTGAAAATTTCAAGTCAAAATGCAAGATTCCCATGTTTAGTGTTTTATTTCCCTGATTGAAGTCCTCTCAATAGTTATCAGCACGACACACAATTCAGATAAACTGTGATGTGGGTCCACACACACCTTTGAGCCAAATTACTTATTCAAGTTCCCTCCAGAAATGGGGCCCAATGTATCGTATTTTTATAGCCATATTAATCCACATTGCTACTTTGCGATATGCATCTATACCCACACATACCTTGGCTTACCCCATTTAGACACTTATTCCAACGATAATGTGATCTCTGCATTATCCAAGGATAAGTGGCCTCTGCTTTTTCCCTGTCAAGATGTGTCACCTCACACTTATCAAAATTCAAGTTCATCTGCAAATTATACACCCATTCTGCAAATATATTAATGGACTAGATTTTGTGATCAATGGTGATGTATGATCACTCGCTGCTGACTTTGAAGAAAGCCTCACTGAAAGATCTACTGATCTCTGTGGTGAGAATTTTATCTCTCTCTCGATGTACAACTGATTGCCACATAGTTTAATGGGAATTCCCAGTGTAGATCTGCAATGATGCCATCAAGCTGTACAAGCATTAAAGAAGTCTCGCAGAACAGCTAACCAGGAAATGAAAAACACTAACAATAGAAACACTTAATGGTTTTACAGAGTGCAAAAGGCTTTACAGACTGCAAAATAAAAATGGAAACCTATACATGGGAGTAAGGTAGAAACTGAAACATAATTAACTAATTTTAAAGTAAATATTATTAGTTAAAAAGTCTAGTAATTATAGTGGAGTAATTTAGCAACATTCCAGAAATATAATTTTTTTTTTAGGGTCAGCAGTAATTATTACTCAGATCGCTGTTAAAAAAGCTGTTTACACTCCATTGTTCATAACAGCAACACGAGAGCAAAAGAACAGGAGGTGTGTTCCAGATTCATTGATTCCACTGTTTGTTGGCTCTGTGGGGGTTGTCCACTGTGCAGTCTGTTGCACAGCAGTGAATGATTGACCACAACGTCATGATTTTTGTTTTAATCTGTGCTTGCGTTAAATCTGAAACAATGGTTAGATTCAAAGGGATAGGACTGGCAAATGTTGATGGTTTGCCGTCAAAAATCCAACAAATTCCCAGGCAGCATCATCTTATATTTTGCTGCAGTCCTCAACTTCATTAACTGTAATCCCAAAATTGTACACAAATTTTGAAATTGTACTTCTGGTTCCAGAGTCCAAACTGTTTACAAAAATGGTGAACGACAAGGGTTTCAGCATCAGTCCCTGTAGAACACCACTTCACACTTTTTGTCAGGCTGAGTACAAGTTGATGTTTTGGAGTGATTATTTGGGACAGTCTTTGTAATACATCCTTCCACCTCTAACTTTCCTCCTTTCAAATTGTATGTAAAATTTGCCCTTTTGCTGTAGAGCAGAATTCCTTTCCTGACTTGCAAGGAGTTGCATTTGGTACATGAAATTTACTTTTTCCCCCTTTCCTGATCAGTTTTCCCTTCCTTCTCAGGTAGTGCAGCAGATAGCAGAAAATGTGTTCTTCAGACAAATGAAACTAGGATTCAAACTTCGGTTTGTTGAGTTGGAATTGCAGCATTCAACTAGTAGACTAAATATACCCTTTATAATTCAATAAATTAGAGACATTCTACTTTTAGGGAACACTCTTCTTCAAACAAACAGTCACAAAAACAGATGCAAATTAAAATAAGACCCATTAAATAGACTACATATCGGCAAATTTGTTATTGTGGAATGAAATTGGTTTAATTCAATTCATCATAGCTTTATTAGTACAGAGCTTTTTACTTTATTTTAAGAATGCTGTTTTTTTTTTGCTGCAATTACAGTGTTCCCTTTCCCCGTATAGGAGTTTGCATAAGGGTATCACTCACCACACACAGAGCTGCCATAGAAATCCCAGCACAAACCAGGGTCATCACTGCTTCGACCTTGCAAGTCAGCAAAATACTCTGGAGGAGGAATAAAAACACACAAATTGGTCAAAACACTGACGGCAGATCACCTGCTCAGTGTAGTTGTGTCATACAGTATATAAAACGTTAACAAAACATGGCACTGAAATGTGCCGTATCCCAACTGTGCAGTTTGAGATTGCAAAAGGCTGATCCAGCAATGATGCAAGGCCAAAGTTTATCATCGAATCCCTACAGTGCCGAAGGAGACCATTCTTCGGAGTGTGGGAGGAAACTGGAGCACCCGGAAGAAACCCACGCAGACACAGGGAGAATGTGCAAACTCCACACAGTCAAGTCACCCGAGGCCGGAATTGAACCCGGGTCCGTGGTGCTGTGGGGCAGCAGTGCTAACCACTGTGCCACCTTACTGTTGTGAATAGCCAGTTGTAAAAATAAATTTATCGGTGTATTGGACCTGATATTAAAATGTTCATTTTGTCACAGATTTCTCTGCCCCACCCCTCACCCCCAAAACTCCCCAACCTAGCCCCAGCCCAGAATGGCTTTTTAAAAAAACTTGGTTATTCACATCGCCCAGATATTTACATGGCTTCAGTGAGTGGATTAGGGAGGGTCTGCTGCATAATGCGCAATTCCTCGTGCATTATATGCGGCTAGATGGATCAGATGAACTTTTCCTGTCTGTCATTTTTGTACGTTCACATGTAAGATATAATTACATAGAAAGTAGTGCGCCATTTTTTGTGACATTTCTGAGGCAGCTTGTTTCTTTGCTTACACTCAGCTCTCAGCAGCCTATGTCACAAATTACTTTTAGCAGAGCTGCTGGGAGGAGAAGGGGTGGCAGGAACTGAGAATCATCAGGTTTTAGTACCTAGCCCGAAAGTGAGTTTCTAAAGAGATAATGCATGTATTTTTAAGAATGCCTGAGGATATGTCCATTAAAGTATGCCTTGAGGTAAAATAACTGCATTTAGAATCCCTACTAATTCTGCATTTATTTCAAGCTAAAATAAAACAGGGTCTGTGCAATAATTGAAGTTCAGACATTTCAAAATCAACATTTCAGTTTTGTTGAATAGGACCACTCTCAGAAATAATTTTGATTCAATTCATCATTTAAATGAGACTGATTGGAATCTGAGCAGACTTTCATTGATTAATTCCAAATGAGAGTTTAGACTTTACATACACAAACACACACACACCTGTGCATGGGTTTGTGTGTATAATATATTTAACTGCTTCAGGGCACAAGAACAATACTGAGGCAACTTTGTAAATGTTTCAGACATCTACTGAGCCTGCTCATTCCTTTTGAGATATACAGTTTTCTCTGTATTTACAATGGTTTGACAAGGAAGATGAAATTTATGGAAAGGATACCAGACAGATGCATTTGCATCTTTGACAGCTTGTTAGGTCCTATCTTAATGCTGCCACCTTTCTCTATGGAGTCAGGTTATTGTACCAGGACAGTTTGGTGACTCCTGCATGTGAAGAATATGAGTCCTTAAGGAGAACGTCACAAATCTGTGCACATCCCTACAGCAGATATGCAAAGCAACCATAGGACAGGGATTGCTGTGTAGATGCCTGTTACAGTAACAGCTTCCTGAACTGGTACACCATTGGGTTCTTTCTAATAACAATTGGGTATATCCTGGCAGGATTTGGGAAGTTAATGAGGTTAACAGCTGAATTCGAGATGAAAACAAAATAACAGGCAAGTAACAAGGTTAGCAGGTGTCTAGAGAAATTGAGGTGAATTGCCATAAGAGGAAAATTGTTTACTGGATCAGTGGGGATATAACTTTTAAAGGCAAGGAATTTGAGAAATGTAGACAGCAGAAACAATAGGTGGAATATCAAAGAGACTGAACAGTATAACTGCTATCATCCTCATTGGAGAAAACGGCTAGTTTTCTATCCAACAGCCAGACAGGCCACCTCCATCTAATCTTCAGAGAGGCCAGTTCCATCTGTGCTCAGAGCCACAGAGGCCTGTTCCATCTCACACTTAGAACCGGGAAAATACATTTTCCCAGACTTGGTCCTCTAAGTGTTATTCTGTGGTAACTTATATTTGGATTTGACTTATAGAGTTACTAAATCGGATGTTGTTTTGGAAAAAAAGAGGTGCCTCGGTGAGTTCAGGGAATGTGGGTACAGTTTGGGAACCAGAGATAATTTCAGATAAAATGGTGCATTTAGTTATTAATATATTTACGTGTCAGTGTAAAATCAGTCTTTCTTGTCTTGTGTTTTTCTTTTATTTTAATAAATATTCTTTATTGATTGTTTACAAAATGACTGGACTGGTTCCTCACTGAGTTGTATTGTTTTTCACATTATTCCAAACAAATATACATCACTAAAACCAGTGCTTCAAGTTATCCTTTGGGGTTTTGTGACATACTTGCAGGTAACATCAGTGCGGTTCTTAACTATCTTCAAAATCTCCTAACCGGCAGTGTACAGTTGCATCATGCATGTTATAGAAGCCCATTTTACCCACAATTATCCATAAATCAATTCCTCCACTTGGGGGAAAAAACCCTACCGGAGAAAGATATATATTTTCACAGTCAGTTTCAATTTCCAAAATTTCATGGCTCTATTGATGGCACAAATGCATTAATGCATAGCACCATTTCCAATGTCCTTCCCTCCCACTCCATCAATATGCAGTTGGTCTGTTCACCATATGGACAGAATCATGTACATTAATACTTCTTATTCTGGCCACTTGAACAACCTGCCATTTTATAAATCCTTCCATGAGCATTCATCTTCCCAGTACATCACATTCAATGCATCAGCAGATCTGTACTTCAATGCCAAATAGGTGACCTCGTATTAACTCTGGTGCAGTGCTCCCAATGTCATTGTGCTGCAACTGCATTATCACCAGACTGACCTCTATTAACTGATTCAACAGTGATTAATAATGACTAAGTAGTAACTAAGTTAACTCATAGGTGATAATTTATGTAGCACTTCCAGGACAACACGTTAATTAATTTTAAAATCATAGAGTCATAGAATCTCAACAGTGCAGAAGGAGGCCATTGAGCCCATCGAGTCTGCACCAACTCTCTGACAGAGCATTTTACCCCACCCCTTGCCCAATCCCCATAACCCATGCATTTACCTTGCTAATCCCCCTAACCTACACATCTTGGGACACTAAGGGGAAATTTAGCATGGCCAATCCACCTAACCTACACATCATTTGACTGTGGGAGGAAACCAGAGTCACCCAAGGCTCGAACTCCCAGGTCCATGGTGCTGTAATGCAGCAGTGCGAACTAAAGTGCCACTTTGCTTCACCGTGCTGCCCAGTATATTCTGTTTAGACAAACGTGGCAAATAGTTAGAGCACAGCAAGCTCCCACAATCAGTAATTAGATAAATGACCAGTTAATCTATCTTGCAAGTGCTGGTTGTGGGATTTTTAACCTGTTTTTTTTTCCAAGTAAATAGTGAATAGGATATTTTTTCAGCAACCTGAATCCCCAGGTGAAATCCCAGTTTAACATTTGAAAGGCATCTCTAACAATGCAGCAATCCCTCAGTACTGCACGTGAATCATCCTGAAATGTGTGTTCCAATCCTGGAGTGGCTCTTGAACAGCTAATCTATCAAGTCAAACTGACAATTACAGATTTTTGTTTTTACACATTGTGGATACTTATATTCTATAACATTAATGCTTTAACGCTAAAACATTAACTCAAAATAAAGGGGGGAATTTTTTATTCAAATAAACTGTCACCATGCATTACAGTCAGCCATCTTGGGTTTCATTCAAAATTGAATTTAGTTATTGTTGTCAAAATGAGCTAGCTAATCAAAAATGTAACCGTATTTGTGATAATTTGCTAATTCAAATGACTTTCATACTTTTCACCATTGTGCTACGAAATATATATCAAAAGCAATTTCAGAGTTTAGCTGAAAAGTGCCCCACAATGAAATTAATTGAAATGCCCAGATTGAAAGGGGTTAACAATTCGAGTTTGAACGTACCTGTGAGAAACATTTCCATCACTTCACTGTGTGCCATCTTTAGAATAGTACGACCAGAGTATGTGGCCAGGGTTGGATCAGCGCTGTATGAAAGCAAGAGCCGAACCACTTCCAAGTGATCATTTTCTACTGCATCATGAATAGGCCTACAATAAAAACAAACCTTAATCTGATAGTAAAGTACAAGTGCAATTCCTACGTATATAGAGAATTGTAGGATTATAGGCAGTGAATTTTGGAACACCATTCAACCAGAAGGACATTACAGCAGAAACCAATCTCATTAGTAACTTTGCACTTTTTCAGTAAGGATCAATGAATAGCAGATTGCCATGAGACCCTGGGTGATGAATTTTATTCCCCAGGAGGTTCAAGTGCAGACTAGATTGGCTTCTGTTTAGATGCTGATGGTTGAATAGAGTGCCAACATTCCATTGTGTATATACATCCACAGTGATAGACTCAGCAGTACTCAGTACCTAGCAGGGAGCTGCACTCAACGGGAGCACAAATTGGAGAAACAGGGTTGCAGCTCAATGCAGTTGCTCAGCCAGAGCATGGAAGCACTGAATACATAGACTTGCCTAATTCGTATGACTCATTGAAATACTGAGCAGGGCATTTGCTGAGGTACTTGATGTTGAACCTCGCTGCTTTCAACATTCATTTCCTTGATCTCCATAGAAAGGTTATGGTGCAGGAAAAGGCCATTCAGCCTATTGCACCTGTGCTGGCCAAAAAAGAGAAAACAAAATAAACTGGCCGCTCATTTTAATCCCACTTCCCAGTACCTGGCCTATAGCCTTGCAGGTTACAGTCCTTCAGGTACCTTTTAGTTGAGTTGAGCATTTCAGCCTTAATCACCAATTCAGGCAGTGAATTCGGGGTGTCCACCACCTTCTGGGTGAAAAGGTTTTTTCTCATGTCCCTCTAATCCTTCTACTAATCACCTTAAATCTCAACACACTGACTTGGTAAGTAAAACAAAAAGCACCAAAAGGAGATTTGGGAAGGCAAAATACAAATGGCAGAAAAAAAGCTAAAGCGCCAAATTTCCTTAATCAAATTAAGGAATTTGCTTAAACGGTATAGATTAATTCCAGTTTTATCAAATTCTCTGGAATACTGGAAACCATGGACATCAGTTGCTTAGATAGTTAACGAAGAGTCAAAATTAAAATTTGAATCTAGCAGTTCAGTGCTCTATCTTGAGTACCCATCACACAGCTTAGTTTCATGGACTGACTGAGCACAAAGGAATCTCATCCAATTTAATGAGGTGACCCCAGTAAGCCAAGGAAATAAATACCTTGTTCCATCCTGAGCACTGCAGTTGACATCAGCTCCATGTTCTAGAAGGTGGCATACAATGCTGAGCCATCCTCTGGCACAGGCTTCATGCAAAGCACAATAACCTGCATTATCACGATGATTTACATCGCAAACCTTGTTCTCTAAACAGTAGAGTACTACTTCCTAAGAAAGAAAAAAAGATTAATGGATTAATTTGCATCACATGAAACAGGTGCCAGATTAGTTGATACAAGTGACACGAAAACCCTATTTCTTCACTTTATTTCAATTGCAAATGTATTTACAAAATTGCCCCCAATCTCACACTGCGACAGAGGCTGTTTTAATGGAATAATATTTCAACATCAAAACAAAAGCCATATAAAGCATCATGCACAAATAAATTCTAAGCGGTTTGTGAAAACAGAAATAATATTTTGGTTAGCAAATAACGAGGCTGCTTCTCGCAATATAGTAATGTCAATTTTCAAATGTTTAATCGTACAATTGAAGAGGTTGTTGGCATACAAGTTTAACACCAACAACCTCGACACAGTCTTTTCTAATAAACCAAGCAAGGCATTTGCATCCTGAGCCAGGAAACTCCATTATAGACATGTTTCTGGTATCATTGTCTCTCCTAATTTCACAACAATACATACCAGTTTGGAGCAGTCAGCTAGACAACCTAAAAACAAAGTCTGACGAACAGGCTACACTGAAGGAGTCCTGGTTCAGGTTGGACACCTGGCCCCATCTACCTTGCTGCTGCTGGAAGCCTGTACCATTGCCTTCAAGACCTATTCAGCCCTGGGTTCCCATTTCATTGTGTGAGTTTAACACTTCCAGAAAAGTGAATTATCCAGCATCTGGTTTCAACCCACCAACCTCGGTAAAAAAATACCTCATTGGACTTTGGTCTGGACTTTGGAACCCATGTGCAACAATATGTCTTTGCATGATTCAGAGGTACGATAAATTGTTCTTTTCTCTATCCTTTCTTTAATATTTTAATACAAGCGGGATGTTCTGCATTTTGAGTGTTTGTAAATAGACTAACCCTTTGAGTTCATCCCATCTCCAGTTTGCGGTGAGGCTACTAATAGAAAATTGGATTGCACCAAACCAAGGGATTGGGAAATGTGGCACCATTTATAAACAGGGAAACAAATAAAAATACCTTCCTGTTTATGGGTGGGTAGTGAGATGAAAAATTAGTGCTGTTTAAATTAGCTGTCCTCCTGTCAGTAACAGAAATTGGGAGCTCAAATCTGGGATCATTCATTTGTGTCTGACCAGAGTCCAACTTTAAGACATGAGCCAAATTTGATACAAGAATCAACTGAAAGCCCAAAACCTGATGGCAGGAACAAATTTTAAAACACAGGAACTTTTCACAGCAAATTCCTTTTCTCTAACACTAAGAAAATGTCACCAGTTGTGGGTCAAACAAGAAGACCTGAATGGTGAAACATTAGTGCCCCTTTGCACAGAGCAACTGAAAGCTATAGCTAGGAAGGTACCGTTAAAATGGTGTAGCAAAGTGAAGAGACGTGAACTGATCCAATTGAAACATATCCGACAGAACAGGCAGAACTCTCGCTGCAGAAACTTGCCCCTTGGAGAGCATGGTACTATGTTGGAGCTGGACAAACTCCCAGAGAGTTTTCAGAGTTTTTCCTTTCAGGGTAAGGAATAGACAGGGTAGATGCAGGCAAGGCCTTTCCATCGGTTTGTGATTCTAGAAACATGGGGCACAATTTCAACATAAGGGAAAGCCACTTGTGTCCGAGATGAAGAGAAATTTCTTTACACAGAGAGTTGTGAATCTTTGGAATTCTCTATCACAGAGGGCCATGGAAGCTCAGTCATTGAGTATGTTTAAGGTAGATTAATAGATTTCTGATTCGCAATAACTTAGAGAGTTATGGGGATAGTGTGTGTAAAAAGCACTGAAGTGTCTAGTCAGCCATGATCATATAGAATGCTTATTGCTGTTCCTATTCCTGTGTATCCCCCTATCCATCCCAAAATGTGAGCAAGTCCACTGTACTGCTCTGGGGCACAGGGGCCACTCAATACCTAATGTTGGAGGTAAATGTAAGCCTACCCCCACCACCCCCCAAAAAGAAAACCTGTCCTCCCTGAAGATTAAAGCACTGATCAGTGGAGTGGGAGGAGGATCAGTGTTTGCACCCCTCCATAAAGTCCACCTTGAGTGTAAACTTGTTTCAGGTCTTGTGACAGTAGGAATCGTCACTGAACTTCCAGTAGCAGGAATCAATTTCCTTGGAAATGATTTGGCTGACAGCAAAGTGCTAGCCAGTGAAAGAAAAGAGGCCAACACCAGCCAGTGGAAATCAATAGGAATTCACAAGGCTGGGGAATAGTCAGAGGTCTAAAGGGGTGAAATAAACCCCTTAATCATCGAATGAGAGCTGCTTGAATGTAACGTGGCCAAAGCCATGCCGGTAAAGTTAAAAACGGCCCAGGAAGGGCCAACATAATTTTAATTCTGGGATATTCTGTGTGTCGAATTTATCGGGAACCAGAGAAGTCCCAGAGCAGGGAAAGAGACAACGAGGGAAGTGCCCCACATAGTCAAAGAGCCGGAAGGAAGGCAAGTTATGTTGCCTTGCAAGTTACTACTATGAAAAGATAGATTTTTGTTAGATGAGGGTCTAAAGAAATATAAACCAAAGATGGATAAATGGAGTCGAAGTACAGATCAACCATGAACTTTTTGGAAGGCTGAATGGTCTACTCTGTCTTTATGCTCAGAGATCATTTTTTGACTCAAACCATCAATGACATGCTACTCTTGAAAGGTTAATAGAGATTTGAAAATGTCTGTTCACTAGCAGAATATTTTAATCATTACAGCTCTCAGTCTTCCTCTTTCAGTTTCTCCCATTTTACTTGGGATTGCCACAATGCTGGTCGATCACTCTCTTTCATTTCTTCCCGTCATTCTTCTTCCAATCCCACTGTGTTCAAATCTCTCGCCACAGCATTATTCCACCTAGTCTAGACCTTCTTTGTCTCCTTCTTCCTGGCAGTTCCATTTCCATCACTTGCTCATCATGTTTCCTCTCTCTCTCTCTCTCTCTCTCTCTCTCTCTCCCCCCCCCCCCCCCCCCCCCGCAACAGGTGACCACACCATTTCAATTGTTTGTTAGCTACTTTCTTCAATGATCCCACAATCTTCGAGATATGCTGGTTCCTGATCTTGTTACTCACACATCCATCTCAACATCTGCATTTCATTAGTATCCAGTCGCTGTTCCTCTCTAGACATTGCCCAAGTTGCTGTACTATATAAGGCTGGTCTCACTGCTGTCTTGTACATTCTTCATTTCAGTTTCAGCGATACCTTTTTATTAGTAACATTTCACTGCACTTTTTCCATATACCAAACTAACAGATTTCATTAATGTACTTGATGTACTCTGACTTTCGTGTTGAACTTATAACCATTGTGACAAACATTCAATGTAATATAGAATTAAAAAGCTGTGATAACTCTCCATGAGGTCCATTGGGAATCACTAATTGATTTCTCTGTGGGGCTCATTGAGTACGAGTTCCCCTCATAACAGGCAGTGGCCTGCCCAGATGGAACTCATTCACTGAGTCTTTTAGAAGTCAGATCCAGGACTGGACCTGCTGAACTGTAGTCCCAGGCAGGGATTAGTGTGTGTACACCACGGTAGTGGCTTTACTTTGCATTCTGTAAATAAACTACATTCCTTTCCAGCCGGGCTTCCTGAGTTATTACAATAGCCTGACTGTACCATGTCCAATGATACAATCCTACATCGGTCACCCAAGTGTAGCAACACTGCACGATGTAGTATTATAGAAAAGGTCAACAACTTGTGGCATGGTAGCACAGTGGTTAGCACTGCTGCCTCACAGCGCCTGGGGCCCGGGTTCAATTCCTGGCTTGGGTAACTGTCTGTGTGGAGTTTACACATTCTCCCCGTGTCTGCGTGGGTTTCCTCCGGGTGCTCCGGTTTCTTCCCACAGTGCAAAGATGTGCGGGTTAGGTGGATAGGCCATGCTAAATTGCCCCTTAGTGTCAGGGGGACCAGCTAAGGTAAATACATCGGGTTATGGGGATAGGGCCTGGGTGGGATTGTGGTCGGTGCAGACTCGATGGGCTGAATGACTTCCTTCTGCACTATAGGGATTCTATGATAATTTGGATGCATATCAGGATATCCCAATGTACACTGAAGCAACCGTGTGACCCTCACCCCTTAGGCCAGTAGTCACAACTTTTAGATATATTTTACCTATGTGCAAATTGGTTAGAGAAGTTTGGAACATTTAGGACTGGATATTCAAGCTGGGTGTGAACCTGATGCCTGAATCATTTCCTGGTCCCAACCCTGTGATGTTATCCTTAAATAGAAATCCTAACTGGGTCAGAGGTGAGTTCAGCACCGAACGATGGCGCTGAGCACCATTAGCAGATGAGAACTGACTCTTTCATACAATCCTCAAAAGTAGACAGCAGCCATGACTGAGCTTCCCACTACCTTGCAAAACAGAGGATGCAGGAGATCAGACGGCTAGCAGCCTCATAGCATAGACAAGTGGCAAAGTGGCTAACGTAAAGATTGTAGACATGTTCTAATAGAATAACGCTTTTTGTCAGAATATTTTCATTGGTATAAACATGATTTGATGGCTCCCCACATTGAACCCAAAAGCTATGCATGAGCGTGCACAAGACAGTTCAATTTTGCCAATCTGTGATTTCAAAATCACCTTCTGGCCCTCCTTAGCCCATTAACAAGCTCTTCAAGGAGCTTTATAGGCAATTAATTGGAGGCAAGTGGGTTCCTGGCAACCCCCACTGTCCTTGTTTGAAAATAGCAGCATGCCTTGGAGGCATCAGGACACTGAAGTGCCATTTGGGAGTGTAACTTTCAAAGCATGCCCGCACCCTGTCTCACCCAAGTCCCTAATGTCTAGAGTAAACAGAATCTCTCTGGTGAATATGACATAGTAACACTTAATACATTTCATTAACTGATGAACGGGTAAGAAAAATATGGCTCGTCATCTGGTTAATTTACTAATGTTTTGATAGATTGAGCCAGTCAGTAAATATTCATGAAGTACACAATTACGACATCATATTTGCAATGCCCTGCTGCTGGCGAAGAATCTTACTGGATGCAGGACAGGTCAGAATTCTGGAACAGTGCTCACGTTAAAGCTCCACACTGAAAATTTATCCCATGTGATGTGATCAGTACTATGATTAAAGCTGCAAAACAGTGCCCATTTCCTTTTAGAAGCAAAAGATGGCATGGCACACAGCTTAGCACAATGTAACCAAGAAGATTCTTTACTGCTACCACCTGAGAAATTCACTACTATATTAAGAACTTCAAAACACCATTGTGCTTTATCACTGATACCTGCATTTCTATTTGTGTAACCAGAGGTTAGTTCATATGCTGATAATTTATAGGTTGCTA
Source organism: Mustelus asterias (assembly GCF_964213995.1). NCBI lineage: Eukaryota > Metazoa > Chordata > Chondrichthyes > Carcharhiniformes > Triakidae > Mustelus > Mustelus asterias. The sequence continues at coordinate 47,581,973 of NC_135817.1, forward strand.
ACCTAGTCACTAAGGTAGTGAATCAACTGAAGAGCCAAAGTAAGTTTTTATTCCCTTATGACAAAGATTTTCAAATCTATGACAAGTTATGCACATTGTAAGTATAATAGGTACTGATTGCCTGTGATTGCTATTACTGCCGCTGCCACTGTGGTGTTGTGACAGCAAAAAAATTATTTTTCACTACATTGTAATGCAGAAATGTAGCAGGAATTTCTATTATTCTTTGTTATTAAATTATCTGCTTGAGTGACCTTAAGTGTCAGGGGGACTAGCTAAGGTAAATGGAGCTAAGGTAAACTAAATCCAAAGATTTAGTTAGAAAAATGACCATTTATAACCTAATCACAAGACAAAACAAAACTTAGTACATCTTGTTCAAAACGCTTTTGATGCAGATTGATAATGTCACATTTTAAATCTTACTCAGGATTTTTTCATATTTCGGATATTCAAAGTAATATTTAAAGTGAAGTATTTAGTCTAAATTTATGCACCAACTTGGTATTCTTATATAATTGATATACTCTTGAAAAAACTGTAAACTGCTACCATTTCTATGCTTAAGTATTGCATCCACCAAACTTATTATGGCCATTATAAAATGACACATTAATCCAGATGGAAATTAAACTAAACACTATAATAAAACTCAATTAATATTTTGTGACTACAGTAGGTGACAGAAAACAAAATGAAAGAATTCTTAATCATGTTACCTATTTTCAAATTCAGAACTCACCTCATAGCCTAGACGTGCTGCTCTTTGCAGTAAAGTTTCACCAGCGTTTTTATTGACAATGAGTCTGCGTGCTTCTGGAGGCATGGGGCGACTTGGAGTTGTCTCCTGTGGAGAGTTAACTGCTTGTGCAGCCAAAGGCTTGGAGAATTGCAGTAATAATGGAATCTGCAACAAACGATCAGAAGTTTTCTGCTCACATATTTTCTTTGGTGTGGAATCTGTGCCGGTGGTTAGTGCTGGGCGCTTTCTAGAATTCCTGTTCACACTGTTTTGCTGCAAGTAATCAACCAAAAAAAATTGTTAATGGGATGGAGGACACTGAGCTAGCTTGTTAGATAAGCCTATTCTAAATATCTTCTCCAAATTCTCTGCTCAGTTATGAAAAAAAAGCATTTAAAGCATTGAACAGCAATAAAGCAAAAAATTACATTTGCGTAGTGCCTTATCACATCTCTCAGAAACATCCCAAAGTGGTTTCAATACAACAAATCACTTTGAAATACAGTTATTTAAGCAAGAGATCGAGAATGCTGCACATTTTAAAAATGATATATTACTCAGTCCAGAAGTCAAACACTTAAAATGTATTCAAGGAAAGCTGCTGAAACCAACTGAACACAGGAGAACCGACAGACCTAGCAAATGGTCAGTAACAATATACTTTAAACAGGGGTCTGATCATGTAGTGGTTCTGGTACTGAACTAGTTGCCCACAGGACTCAAGTTGAAATCTCCTCATGGTGATTTGGGGACGAGCACCAAAAAGAAACCATGAAAGCACCGAACTGTCATGAAAACTCAACTGGCTCACCAACAACAATTCGCAAAAGGAATTTGCAATCAATCCTACCCAGCCTGGCATAAACATGATTTCAGTCCGAAGCATGGTGAAACTGTCTTTTCCAGTATTGTCCATATTCCAAGATAAAATGAAAAATATTGGGATACTTGTGCTTAAACTGTCAGTTGCTGTTTTGATGGCCTAAGGGTTGTAGATGTGTTTCAACCCTTTGTTGCAGGTGCTAAGTCAGCATGGAGCAAGAGGAATGTTTACAGATGCCCCGGTGCAGATCCACTACTAACAACAATGGATACAACTTCAGAATGACTTGTTTCCCTAACCACACTGACCTCGGAAACCAAGCTGAAGCTTAGAATTTTAATCGAAATAAGTCTTGCATAACTTTATTTTAACAAGAATAACTTGCATTTCTATCTTGTTTAAAAAATGTGCTTCACAAAGGAGGTAATATTGGGAGAGAGGACTAAAAGTTTGGTCAAAGAGAAGATAGAGGTGAAGAAGCAGAGAGTTTTGGTGCGTCCAGGGCATGGGGCTTAAGCAGCTGAAGGGATGGCAACCAAGTGGTGAGTTGAAAAGTTAGAGATCGCAGGACTCATGGTGTTAGGACTAGAAGAGGTTACAGTTGTATGAAATGGAGAAGGTCATCAAAGGGTTAAACACGTGGATTAGAAATTTTAAATTGAAAGTTTTGGGAGAACTAAGGGCAGCAAGGACAGCGGCAATAGGTTAGCAGCCCTGTGTGAGCATAGGATGTGAGGAGCATGAGTTTGAGAGAGGCTAGATGTTATGTAGGGTGGAGGATAGGATACAAATGAAAAACTAGTCTGTAAGTGAAAAATCATTAATAAGGTTTACAGCAGGAGATGGTCACATTTATGGTGGATGATGCGACAGTGGTAGAAGTGGTCAGTCTTTGGTGTGAGAGAGAAAGAAGTCAGGAGCTCTGAAGAGTTGAATAGGACGAGGTTGGGAATAGCTTAATTCAACCTGAGAGGTTGTGGCTGAAAGGGGAGATGGAGTTAATGGCAAGTGTATAAAGTTTGTTGTGGGGTCAATCTGATAAAACAGAAGTAGCGGGGATGGTGGAGAGGTTGCAGCAAAATAGAGCTGGGTAATATCAGTATACAACAGGAAGCTTGTCTGTGGATGTTCTCCACTGAAGAGCATGCAGATTAGGAGGGTAACAATGTTAGATCCTACTTAAAACTAACTCAGAATTATGAGCAAAAGAATGAATGGGGAGAATTATGAGAAAAGGAATGAATGGGAAACTCAGATGAAATGTTTTCACATGAAAGATTATTAGAAAATTGACTGCTTTTCCACAAATAGCTATTGAAGCTGAGTTACATCATTTAAAAAGGAATTAGAGGTGCTTGAAAAGGAAGAATTTAAAAAGATGTTGAACTGGAATTAGAATAGATATTTTCAGTTTAAGAGGTAGTTCTGGTATAGGAATGATGGACCAATTACCCTCCTTAAGTGCTGCAATTTCTACAATTCTATGAATACTTAAGGGCCAATTTTATGAATGTACACATCGCCTTGTCGATAGCCACGTATATTAGAACTCATGGCTGTGCACTCCTCAATTTTCCATTCATAAATTTGGGACATAAAATCATTGAGTGTGAATCTGGAAGAAATCATTTTGTAAAATTTGTCATTTACAATCGTTCGATAAATTTTAGTTATCAATTAAAATTAAATGCTCAGAAATTTAAATAAGTTTGAAATATCTCAAAGGCCGAGGTGGCTATCATAAAATTTATCTCCTAAAAAGGTTTTTCAAAAAGTTGTGTGGCATGTCCCGTGTAAATTGGCAATATGCTGGAAGTGACAGAGCTCATAATTGGACCGTTAGCAAATTCCCTTCTGCAAGGACGGCACGTTACCACAGTGGTTAGCACTGCTGCTTCACAGCTCCAGGGACCTGGGTTCAATTCCTGGCTTGGGTCACTGTCTGTGTGGAGTTTGCACATTCTCCTCGTGTCTGCGTGGGTTTCCTCCGGGTGCTCCGGTTTCCTCCCACAGTCCAAAGATGTGCGGGTTAGGTTGATTGGCCATGCTAAAATTGCCCTTAGTGTCCTGAGATGTGTAGGTTAGAGGGATTAGTGGGTAAATATGTAGGGATATGGGGGTAGGGCCTGGGTGGGATTGTGGTCGGTGCAGACTCGATGGGCCAAATGACCTCTTTCTGTACTGTAGGGTTTCTATTCTATAAAAAATTCCCAAAACAGACTCACGGATGATGAATTTTTAATATTGATAATTTCCTGTTGGATAATGAGATTTATTAAATTTATAGATATTAGCTTAGAAATTAAAAGCAAAACACTGCGGTTGCTGGAATCTGAAACAAAAACAGAAAATGCTGGAAAATCTCAGCAGATCTGACAGCATCTGTGGAGAGAGAATAGAGCCAACATTTCGAATCTGGGTGACCCTTCGTCAGAGCTAGCTAGATTTGCTGAGATTTTCCAGCATTTTCTGTTTAGAAATTATTGGTGGGGGATTATTCATGGATAAACTGTCTCTGGGATTATATTTTCCAGCCAGTTTACAGTAAATATTGGTTGCCGTCTATGAGCTAGCCAACAAGTACCTGAAATAGCAAATAGCAAAGTTAACTAACAAACTGCTTAAAATGTGTTTGTTATTTGATGAGAAAAGTTAGTTTGATAGGCCAGGAGCTGCAAGCTCTTCTGCAAATACTCCAGAAGATAAGGCATATGATTTGACGGACTGGTGGTTACCCTATCCAAAAGTTTAAAGTTAAAGTTTATTTATTAGTATCACAAGTAAGGCTTACATTAACACTGCAATGAAGTTACTGTGAAATTCCCCTAGTCACCACACTCCAGTGCCTGTTTGGGTCAATGCACCTAACCAGCACGTCTTTCAGACTGTGGAAGGAAACCGGAGCACCCGGAGGAAACACACGCAGACACAGGGAGAACATGCAAACTCCGCACAGACAGTGACCCAAGCTGGGAATTGAACCCCGGCGCTGTGAGGCAGCAGTGCTAACCACTGTGCCAGCGTGCCAGAAGCACTAGTGGACCATTCATGGCAGGAGCTAACTGAAAGCAGGCAAATATCACAGTCATCACATCGTGACCGAAGTCTTGAATGTGTCCGATTCACATGCCGAGCACTCAATACATAGCCCTGAGTGGTCTCAGGTTTCCAAATTCCTGGCAAACTATGAAACCCTGCATTCAACCAACATGCTCACTATTGTCATAGGGAAAATTTGGAGAAGTGCTAGGTTTGATGTCACATATCTGAATCAAGTGACAACAATTAAGGGGCAGCTTCATGCCAACTCAAGCTGCTAACCTTCATGCAGCATAACATGGGAAATGATAGGCAACTGATTTGAACACCATGAAGCACTTTTTCATCTTTGGCTACAACAGGGCCCCAACATAAGGTGCTAATGGATAGCATTTGAAGAACTGAATATGGAATTGCTTCTCAAAGTGATTGGGCAGTTATTTGGTAAATGTGGTTTAAGAAATGGGTTGCTGTGGCATTCCTTGGAAGGCATCTGCATTTAATATCCATTTTCCCTGCTGGTACCGCTGCTACCTTCTCATTACTATTTCCATCCTCCAGATCGATCATGCTTTGACCGTTCAGGCCTTCTAGATTCATGCTGAGGTCTTATTTTGTGGCAAAGCTATGGAGCATGCAGCAGACAATTATTCTGGAAATCCAGGGCATCGTACTGTAAGATTGTCTGGTCAATCCAGTCTTGCAGAACATTGCTTCAAGATACCCATGGTATACTTGATAATAATAGAGTTGTGGCATGAACTTTGCTGCACCCAAGTGCCATGGTCAGTATATGGATGTCATAAGGCATGATTGCATAGAGCTTCCTTGGTCTGCAAATTGCCATCTTCCCACTTGTCATGCTGCTGCTGTAAAATAGATCATTGGGAAAGGTTCCAGGGCAGCAGGCACTGACTTGCACAACTCTAGAACCCTTATATCCTCACAGAGGACAAATCAAATCCCTTTGGGTGATTGAGAGAGAAATCCAACACCTACTGTCACACAAAATGGCTGGTGCCAAGATGGCCTGAGATCTGCATGTAACCTGGTCTCACATCTCATCTACATACAACCAGTAAACGGTGTGCGTGTCCCTGACGTAGTTCACTGGGCGAACATATAGGAATCTTGGGCAGCCCACAGGTAGATCCCGGGAGGGCAACCCTGCCCTGGTCTGCAGTATTTTTATGGAGTTAGGGGAGAACCTGCACTCCTGCTTGTTTCACAGAAATTCAACTGCAAATTAAAAAGTTTCTTCAGCTTGTTACAGTTTTTTTTTCAGTCCGGTCAGCTTCAGTGGACGTCATTGAGGATGGAAGATTGGCTCATGCATGCTCCATCCATTTGCTCTCCAACTTTGTGCTGTGGTCCTAAAACCAGTGGTAGGACCCAGATTTTTATATTGAGTGGCTGTTTCTATTTGGCAGCCTATACGTTTCTGGCGGCGGTGGTGGGTGTTTGGCATGAACTTAACCTCTCCAAATCCCAATTGTTTTTTCCCCAAACACTGGCAAAGAAAAGTTAAATTTCATCCCTACGCTTCCACAGTGAGGGGTCTGAATAAAGAGAAGTGGTTCCCATTGGTGGAAGGATCAAGAACCAGAGGGCTCAGATTTAAGGTAGTTTGCAAAAGAAGCAATGGCGAAATGAGGAAAATCTTTTCCACAAAGTGAGTGGTTAGTATCTGCAATGCACTACCCAACAGCCTGGTGGGGGGCAGGTTCAACTGAGGCGTTCAAAAGGGAATTGGATCAATATCTGAAAAGGAAAAAAAATGAAGGGCTTCAGGGGAATGGCACCAAGTGAATTGCTTCTTCAGAGTGCCAGCACAGACAAATCAGGCTGAACAGCCTCCTCTTGTGCTGTAACCATTCTGTTATTCTAAGATACCATTCATTTATTCCACAAGATATCATTCTATTTTTCTATAAGATACTAAATGATAATGCAAGAACAATTGAGGACTCTCCAGGAAATTCAGCAGATCTATCATCCTCACATACTGCAGCCTTTGTTCAGTGATGAAAGGAATGAAGTACAAGTTCTGCTGATAACACATCTCTACCCCTGATTATAGCTGTGGACAGTTCACCCCAACATCCTCTGGAAGGAGCATGGTCCATATATAAATTGGGGCCCATATTTTTACACAAAAGGAGATGGTACAGTTGAATCAATACCTCCCTACTCAGTTACAGCCTTCAGAAGCTAATCTTGAATGCCATTGCAATGTAGCTGTGCTTGGTATGGGAGACTTCCTGTGTTGTGATATTATGCCATGAGTGGCACTTAACACAAGACAGGTTTTCCTGCACTTGAAGGAAATGGTAGAAGGTAAACACCTACCATGTTTAATGTGGCTAGAATTGTGGCTGTAATAGTCAGGAAGCAAGGAAGTGGAAAGAAAATCCCAATCTTAAAACAAAGACATAATTTTCTGCTAGCAGTCTCTCCCTTAACACCTGTTGGCAAGATCAATGCATTTATTAAAATGCATTGATACAATAATATGGTCTGAGCGCTATCAAATAACCACAGTGGCCTTAATTATTACATCAAATGTTTTAAGCGTCTTAGTGTTCAAACATCACATTCACGGTCAAGCAATACTGTTCGTGTCAGAAAACGCAAAACCTACACTGAATGCCTGACATTTCTATCCCATGTTGCAGAATTGACGCTGATGTAATGTTTTATGTTGTTCCCAGGTTACAAGGAACAGACATTTCTATTTAAAATCATATTATTTAAGTTTTGAATCAAGATTACTTTAGGTACTGAAAATAAAGGCCAAAAAGTATTTGAAATGTTCAAATGTTCTATTTTTCCATTAAAATAAAGGTGGGCCATACCTGATTAGTTAAGAACAAATTTAATTAACTACATGATGGAATTAAATACTCAGAATAATCAGACACTTGATGCTATGCAAAGCTGTATGTACAATTTGAGTGTTCAACATAAATCAATCTCTAATTAACAGTTCAGTAACTCGTATTTTCATATTTTAGCTGCAAGTTTGCATTGTGAATCACACTGACCAAGTGTAACATTTTCAAAGTTATTATGTTAGTAAAGTAAAATCTCCCACTTGTTCTTAGAAACTGAGCTACGAGACAAAGAAGTTTCTATTAAGTTGATATAAATGGAGGTGACTTGCCTATCTGTTTTTGCAGTTTAGCAAAACTCTGCATTTATTAAGTTAATAGATCAATAATGCCCAGCATAATATAGCAACCGAATCTAGGCACTATTACCATTAACACAAGAATAATTACATTGGGTCCTGGTTACTGGAACAGTACTAAATGCTATTTGTACAGCTTGAGTTATAAGCAGGTGGAAGAAATTGTACATTGTGCAGAAATATATTTGCCTCTTCCACCATTGTAAAAAAAATTTGTAATTCTTTTTAAAAATTCTGCAATGTTAAAAACAGACTCTACAGGGATAATGATGGAGGAAGACAGTCGTGGAAGAAGAGGTATTACTCCTCACTACACAGAAAGACATGTTCACAATATATACAAAGAACAAAGAACAATACAGCACAGGAACAGGCCCTTCGGCCCTCCAAGCCCGCGCCGCTCCCCGGTCCAGGATTGAATCCTGAATCCAGGATCCCCGCCCAATTTTCCAGCCTATCTACATACCAGTATCCTATCCACCGAGCTGTCCCTCACAGCTACGATGCTTTGTTCATCACAACCTATTAACTCACCCCCACCCCCCCATTCCAGACCATGTGATCTCCAGGGAGAGGCGAAAACCCAGAGTGAAAACCCCAGGGCCAATATGGGAAAAAAAAATCTGGGAAATTCCTCTCCGACCCCCTGAGGCGATCGAAACGAGTCCAGGAGATCACAATGGCCCTGATCGGAAAATGCTTCCCAACCCTAGTCATTTCCACTTCCACGAACACCATATGAATTCCCTGCCCCCGAGACAGGTTCCCAACTATCCGCAGTCTCGCTCTGTACTGGCACCAGCAAGATGATCATAGAATGAAGCCTTGAAATGAGAAACAAGGAACAATTAGCCCGCGCCGCTCCCTGGTCCAAACTAGACCACTCTTTTGTATCCCTCCATTCCCACTCCGTTCATATAGCTGTCTAGATAAGTCTTAAACGTTCCCAGTGTGTCCGCCTCCACCACCTTGCCCGGCAACACATTCCAGGCCCCCACGACCCTCTGTGTGAAATATGTCCTTCTGATATCTGTGTTAAACCTCCCCCCCTTCACCTTGAACCTATGACCCCTCGTGAACGTCACCACCGACCCGGGGAAAAGCTTCCCACCGTTCACCCTATCTATGCCTTTCATAATTTTATACACCTCTATTAAGTCTCCCCTCATCCTCCGTCTTTCCAAGGAGAACAACCCCAGTTTCCCCAATCTCTCCTCATAACCAAGCCCCTCCATACCAGGGAACATCCTGGTAAACCTCCTCTGTACTCTCTCCAAAGCCTCCACGTCCTTCTGGTAGTGTGGCGACCAGAACTGGACGCAGTATTCCAAATGCGGCCGAACCAACGTTCTATACATCTGCAACATCAGACCCCAACTCTTATACTCTATGCCCCGTCCTATAAAGGCAAGTATGCCATATGCCTTCTTCACCACCTTCTCCACCTGTGACGTCACATCACCGTGATTAGAGTTCAATACCTGAACTCTAATCACACTTGGGGCACACCTCCAGATTATAATAAATTTTACTATTTGGGTATTTGAAAACGTTCGCTTGCTCTTTGCTGAAACAGAATTTAACATGATTATGCAGTATGTAGCCTATCCCTAACCAATTAACCCTTTGGTAGCACATGGCAAAATCTCACACAACAGATATTAGAAGTGGCGCATGCCTGGTAATTGGATCCTCGGCAAGTTCTGTTCCACATTAACCGAACAAGTCCTACAGATGTGTGTACAGAATTGCTAACCAAGAAAATAAGGAACCAGGAAATTTATGCTAAAGTGTGTAATTACCATTAATTGTTTCCATCCATGCATAACTTCCACCGGATATCAAATTAAATTATTCCAAAATGTATGACACAACAAACCTCTTTATCCAACTTTGAAAGTAATTGTTTGCATAATTTTAAAAATCAGGTGAAATAAAATTTAGTATTTTGAAACCTCAAGCCATCTTAATAACTGATAGGTGCATTTCAATACAGGAAAGTTAAACACAATAATATATTTTCTCTTCTTCTGACCACTGCTAATATCACCCACAAAGGATATACGAATCCAAGACGACTAAAGTTCATCTTGCCTGTCACCTGGTGGGTTATTGTTCAAGTTGAGCCCAATCCTATACACAAGCTTTTCAGCAGTGACTAATTCAGTGATTAAGAATGAAAACGCTTGGTGATTTCTTGCTCCCTAAATTGGGGACATCACGGTAGCAATCCTACTGCTATCATGAATAAAACAACTCATCTCAGTCTAAGGACTGAATCTAGGGTTTTCCCATTTTGCACAGTTCAGTACTGCAGTGTACAGCGAGACTTGCTATTTAGCCAAACTTCCATCCATTTCTCCACGAGGATATCAGTTATATTGAAGTGCTACTTTTATATGCAAGTGAGTCAAGAAAAGTTTTACAGACCACCTCAGAGCCACAAGCTGGAGCCATTGGTCCAGGGAAGGGGCTGTTTCATATTAATGAACGCACCAATGAGGTAATGAGCTGCTTTAGATTGTAATCTGGGATAATAGAAAGATGGCTGTAGTAATTTGTAGTTATTGAACCTTTGCAGGATACTCAAGGAGAGTTTCAGTGGACTCACAGGATGCGTGGAAGTACTGAACCAGTACTAAAAATGCTTTGTGACCTTTCTATGAGATATAATAAGGCAGTACATAAATACAAGTTCGTCTTTTCAAAAAAGCCAATGCTCCCTCAGATGAAGGCCTTTAAAAAAACTCTTGCATTCCTATCTTCCTTTTGATCTGAAGAAAGGTCATCAACCTGAAATGTTAATAATTTTATTTCAGATTTCCATAATCCACAGTATTTTGCATTTGTTTTTATGATTCTTGCTGTTTTATTGTGACCCTTACTCAAGAATGGAGAAGATTTGTTTGTGTCTGTGTCTGCTACACATCATACCTCGCACGAAAATACAAGTAAATTAAGCTTATACCTTGTCTTCTGAACTCTCAACATCAGTTGAGTCATCTGCTGTCAGCGATGACCTTCTTCTATCCTGACGCATTAGGTGTTTTGTTTTACACTGGCGCTTTCCTGAAGGCTTTTCTCGTTCTGTGTTTGAATACTTTGGTGAAATTGGTGAATATAAATGATCCTCTTCCTCTCCAGCACACAAGACACCATGTTTGTGGCTTTCCTTGTTCCTCTGTCGTTTAGCTGATGATCGTGACACTGGTGTGCTGGTTTTTTGCTGTCCTTGCCAGTTGCTGCTTGTGGTGCCAGATGAAACTGTCCTTTTCCTAGGGGAGACTGGAGGCGTGGCGAAACCTAAACAAATGTTTACATAATTTTTAGTAATAGATTCTTGAAATTTAAACTTAATTAATGATTTTCATAATCTTATAACCAGTTTGTACTGTCCTTTTATGCAACTTGAATATTGGCCACATTTTATTTTTTTTATACATCATTTTATATATGTGAAAATATTCAGTGATCAGCTGCAGAATGAAGTGTTCCAGAATAAATGAACATATCATACGAGTTTACAATAATACACATGTCCATTGATAAGAGAACAAGAGTGATTTTTGGATCATCTCAGCACCCAGTTATAAGTAGGGTAGAAAATACCTGCAAATATCCAACCTGATTGGTTCTGAAACTGCCTATGGAATCACAGAACCCTACAGTGCAGAAGGAGGCCATTTAGCCCATCGAGCCTGCACCGACAACAATCCCACCCGGGCTCTATCCCAGTAACCCCACGTATTTACCCTGCTAATCCCCCTGACACTAAGGATCAATTTAACATGGCCAATCCACCTAACCCGCACATCTTTGGAGTGCGAGAGCAAACCAGATTTCACGGAGACACAGGGACGACATGCAAACTCCACACAGACAATTGTGGATTCAGTGCATTAATATAGAATGGACAATCATCAAACGTAATTAATACCGGTGATTGATTGTTCACTCATTAAGGGTTGGAAAATTCAGCACTTTTCAGTAAAGGCTGGATTTAGCTTTTTAGCAAAGAACCACATCAGTGTGTGGTATGGTAACGACAGGGTTACCGATGAGGCATTTTTGGGTTTTGTTTCAGCATTTGTGGAATAGAAAGAGGATTTTTCATATCAATGAGCTTGGGATAAATTGCTGTTAGGGTTAAAAGTGTTAGGGTTAACTTACTCACCAGGAAGTGGAAGATAATTACTATATTAGCAGCACAGTGCAGCCGTCATAGTCTAAATGCCAGAAGTTTAATATGCTCATTAGGTGTACAAAGGTAGTGTACTTTATTGTAACCTCAGTAATATCCAGTGTATAAAGTATATATAAATTAAAGGCTCTATTCCACCCAAATCATCTTGCACAACTTTTCTAGCTTTAGATGGCTGTTCAGTATGACCTTATGTAGAATTCAAACACTTTCCTTTTCCAGGAACACCTTCATTAACATTGTCAACATCAGAACCTCCTGACAAATAATTCTATGTACAGTCCCTGCATGATACACATATCTGTAATATCAACATCCATGAATACCATGTATCTCATGCCACTAAAATAGTGTTAAATATCAAGTGAATTTAACTGGTTTATCAGAAGACCAAGCATAACAAGAGGGCAAATAGTATTATACATGGAGAACTACAAAATCTATTCTCTGCATTTGAGGAGAGGTTTCTTCAAATCCCAGAAAGAGAAACTGCAGAGAAAGCAGGAAGCTCAAGATTTGTTATCTCTCATTTGTTCCTCATTCTACTCAGTTCTCACTCATTGTCCCCAAACCATGCATTGTACTGAGACAAATTGCATCATTCAGTCAAACACTACAAAGTTGCATCACAGGTAGGCATATAAATCCAGGGATGTAGGTGCTAGTGAGTTAGAAGAGTCTGGTCAGAAGTCAGCTGATGGCTATTCTAATCATGAATGATAGGTCCCCATTTTAAAGGGCCTTGCTTAGAAAATAATGATTACTATATGAAAGATTGATGGATTCATTGGGCAGTTTTCAGAAAATAAAGGTTATTGTAAGGATTGCATACGTGGTATTGTGTACTGATGCAAGGGATAGAAACTTTGCAGTGCATCATTAAGCACATGGCATCTCCAGGGCCCATTATGGCAAAGGCCAGTCTTAGCATCTCATTGATAAGGTTGGACATATTTCACTGCTGTATTGAGTCTGTTATTATGCAGACCCATGGACATATGAAGATAGTGCCAAGTAGTAGTAGCAGGTGCAAGGCCAAAAATGATGTTACTATCTACAGCACATCAACTGCCTTCTTCCACTCCTGCTGTTGTTTTGCTGGCTCTGAAACTGCCACGGTGACACAGCCTGCAACTAGGTCAGCTCATGGACCTGCTCACAGAGGTAAGGACTATTTGAATCTCAGCCACTGAAGCTGAATGGGGATGTACTAGATTAAATAATTCAATGCAAAGTGATTACATTTGCAGATTATACCAAACAGTAAAAATGGAAAAGGCAACTCAAAAATGATAGAACAATTAGAATAAATTGAATGAAATGTGTATATGAGCATAACAGGGGAAAGTGAACCTTGGTGCTGGCAAAGTCTTCAGAAACTCAACATCCAACCATTGCAGCTCAAGACAAAGCCAACAGAATGCTGAACTACACATCCAGAACAAGAGAATGCAGTTCAGAGCAAGTTGTGCAATGCTCTAGCCAGACATGCCTTAAATGTCTCATCCAGTTTTGCTTGCCAAGACACTTCAGAATAGAAAAAACCTTGAGGCAGATCTTTAGTATAAAAGGTCTAGGTTGAGGAAAGAAACTTAGCTGTTTAGTTTAGAAAGGAGGTGACTGAGAAATGGTTTTAGAGGTAAAATGATAATGAAATAAACTTGATAATTGTGAAAATGGGACAAGGATGAATCAACTAGTAAAAGACAATTATGGAGAAAAGATAAAGAAATGCTTCTTCCACAACGAGTGATCAATGTATGGAATAGACTTTCAGATAAGAGCAGTGGAAGCAAAAACCCTGGAAGCACCTGAAAATAATTGGATAATGGAGGGTATTTTAAGTCCTTTCTGGATGGATGAATTCAAATAGACAGAATAGCTTTCCCCATTGATTAGTATCTTGTGTTGAATCCACATTGTACAGTAAAATGATAGAACATTCTTTGGCTGTCCCATGTTTGCCCAAAGAATGACATTTTTAAAAGTAAAAGTTGGTGCCTCATCAGTATCATTTAGAAGAGTGCGTGCAAGTAGCTCACTACACTTGTGATAGGAGTGGTGGGATAGGAGTGGTGGGGTATGAGCCATACTGAAATTCAACACCAAAAGAGAGAGGGGTGTGCACCCAACAAGAGACCGCAGTATTCTATAGAGTAGAATGTCTCGCAGAGCTGACAAATGTGAAGCTCAGGGAGCCAGTGGCACAACAAAATTATGGAACACGTAGCAAACCATAATAATGCATGATGCTTTAACTGGATGATACTGGAAGGCTGCTGCCTGATCTTCCAAGACATTATAATTGTTGCTTTACTCTGCTTATGTGATTGATGATAACTCTCACGGTTGCATGATTTCATTATACCCGAGCTCTGCTGCTATACACAACTGCGAGCCAGGGCTGCAGCTGATATCAATGGCTTGAAAGATCTAAAGCACATTTTTGCTGGGAGTAAGTAACAGAGGTTTGCTGAATTGCCTTGAAATAAAGGCATCACTGCTGAGCTGGAGGTTGACTGACCAGTAACTAATATGAGCCTCTACAATTGTGTGCAAAAGCACTAAGGGATCCAGAAAATCACAAAATATTAAACCACAGAAATAGGCCATTCAGCCCATGAAATGAACTGGTGCATTTCCCCATGTGAGCAATTCGGTCTAATCTGACTCTTCTGTTCGCTCTCCATGCCATTCAATAATCTTTTTCTAGAAACAATCTAATTTCCTTTTAAAAACATTTATGGAGTCTCTTACAACAACAACTTGCAACGGAGAATGCCACATTCCAATCACACTCTAGACAAAGATTGTTTTTTCTAATCTCCCTTTTAATATTTTTTATCAGTCTCTAATTTGTGATCTCTGGTTACTATCTCACTTAAATTGTTAATAATCCACTGGCATTTACCCTTTCATAAAGATTTTCTTGGGTGTGAAAGGTTATCAGGTCACTACTTAATTTTCTGTGCTCCAGTAAAAAAAATCACAACTTCTGAAGTCCCTTCATAACTATAATTCTTATCTACAAGCAGCCTAATGAATTTTACCTGTACCCTTTCTGTTGCTTTATATGCTTTCTTTAATTACCAAGAATATGCATTATACTCCAACTACAATCCAACTAATGACTTGTATAAAGTTTAATATTATCTCACTGCTTTTGTACCCTATGTCTTCAGATGAAAACAAAGATCCCCTCTGTCTTTATTATAGTCTTGTTACTTTACTTGCACAGCAGCTTACAACGTCTTGTGCACAGGAATCATCAAGGATCCTTGGTTCTTCTAGTCTGCTAAAATCTTAACATTTATTTCTGAAATTGATTACAGTATTTCACATTTCTCTATATTCATGAACTTGCCATCAACTGTAGCCAACATATCAACCTTGACAAGAATGCTAATCAAAAATATTAACCTGGAAAGAGAACTTAATGAATGCCACTTTCGAAAAAAGTACCATAATTTTGAATTAAAACGATATACACCCAAAATGACCAAAAGGAGAAAGTAGGAAAGAGGAAATAGCATAAAATATTCTACTATACATTATAAAGTATAATGAGTTTGTGTCCCATTGAACTAACATTCAATCTAAAATAGGGAAGTGGTTCTTTGTCTCGTTTTCTCAGAATTGAATCAAATGCAGTGCAGAACAAATGAAAGAGTGGAGATTTTGGTTGCTATTTTTAAAAAAAAGCTAAGTTCGCTTTAATTTAAAACTTGCAAACATAGGTTAATGTGCAAGTGCTGCAGTGATGAGCTCAGTTTTAAAACGTACTCAGAAAAATTGGTTCTGGGGTTTCAATTCAAACCAGGTAGCTATTTAACCCACGTTGGACATACCAAATATGTTTTAATAGTCTGGATGAATGGAGCTTCTTAATTGATTCTTTGTACTTTTTTTATTGTATATACTTTAATATTTCCAAATTCCTTCTTTTGGACAGCTTCGTATTTAATTCTATTCTCCCAAGTCTCTCCATCATATCTGTTTTGATGATGCCACTTCTATGCTAGTGTTTCGATAGAGCTTTTTTCCACAACTGAGGATTGTCCTCCACCATAGTTGGCATTTTCTATTTCTTGCACTTCTTATCTCACACCTTCCCCTCTCTCCCAGAACAGGGTCCCCCTTCACCGTCCATCCCACCGGCATCCATTTTCAAAGGATCATCTCTGCCATTTCCATCACCTTTGGTGCTATGCAACCACTAAACACATCTTCCCCTTCCCTCTCCTCTCAACATTCTGATGCAATTGTTACCTCCATGGTACCTGGCTCCACTTTACCATCACCTCTTCCCCTTTTCATGCAAGCACAGGTGATGAAACATCCGCCTTTTCACTTTCTCCCTTTGCTCTGTCCAGGGTCCCAAACACTCATTCCAGGTGAACAGTGATTTACTTGGGCTTCTTTCAATTTAGCATACTGTACTTGCTGCTCATAATGCAACCGCCTCTTCACTGCTGAGACCAATACAGATTGGATGAGAGCCTTGCTGAACATCTTCATTTTGTCTGCAAGCATTACCCCGAGTTTTCAGTTGCGTGTTATTTTAATTCTCCATTTACTCTCTCACTGACCATTCTGTCCTTGGATAAATGAAGCTCAACGGATGGTCGAGAAACAGCATCTCTTCTTCCGATTAGGGTCTTAAATTACTTAACACAGAGTTCAACAATTTCAGGTCATGACCACTGCTCCCATTTTTTTTTCGGGCAGCAGATGTTGGCGATAGTTCTGCTGTTGCTATTTACAGTTCCTCGGGACCCAGCCTTTGTTTCTCTATTTGTCTCATTATCATCTCCTTTTGTCTTCCACTGGGTCACAGACCTTCATTCTTCCCTCTCCTGCCTCTGTACCCATTTAAAAACTGTTACATCTCTACCTTTTTATAGTTCTGATGAAAGGTCACAGATCTGAAACGTTAACTCTTGTGTTTCTCTTTTCACAAATGTGGCCAAACCTGCTGAATATTTCCAGCATTTATTTCAGATTGCAAACATAGGCAGGATTTTTCCTTGGTCATTTTAGTTCTGCTCAACAATGTCAGGCCAAGCATTACACTTTCAAAGTATTCACTTACTGATCTTATACTCAGGACAATTTAGCCAGGCAGCCAACAGCCCAAAGTGAAAGTCCCAACCTTGAGCCTTAAATCAGCCAGACGTTCTTATCTGTTTATTTCAAGCAGCTTAATTCACCAGCATTTAGCTCAGGTACTTTGTTGCAGAAGCATATCAAAATTAATTCTTCCCTTTCTTGAAAGGGCAATCAATTGGCATCACCTGATTTGATACAATTTGTTTACCACCCTCTGTTAGCCACCCTGAAGTAACGCTGACAGTGGGTCCCACAGGCAGACCCACAACCGTACTCTCAGAGCTGCATAGAGGCAAATGATCTGGAGAATAAATAGATTATGGTATAAAAATGCTTAATAACCTTCTGTTGAGAAATGGCCAGGGTGAAAGAGTCAAAAAAAAGTCAATGCACTTGGACTGAAGTACTTTTACATTTCAAAACTCCTTCACCTGGACAGTTTCATATTTAGTGAAAGACAAAAAAATGGATACCGTTAGACATTCCATTTTGCTCAGCAAATTATATTAAGTATTTTCAAAATTAAACAAAAAAAAAGACTTCTCCAGGTTCCAAATGTACCTTTTTCAATGTCACTTCTATTGAAGATCTCTTCAGACACATTTCTGCTGGACTTGGCCTCTGGTCCTTTCCTGGGGGTTCTTTCTTCGACCCTTTCTTTGACTTCTGTTTCCTTTGCAATGAGCTCTGGCTCTTTAGCCCCGGCTAATTCCTTCTTACTGAGCCGACCTGCTTTGGCAGGAGTGGATCTGTCAGGAGACACCTGTTGCTCCCAGAGTGCCCTTAGATGGTGCAGGTGTCTTTGCTTGCGGGGATGCAGCCCTGTCAGCTCAATGCACACCTTTAGGTTTGTTACTTCACTTGAATGAGAGTCTTCTGAATTGTCTGTGGATTCATCATTCATCTCCTTCTCAGTCCATTCATCTACTGTGAAAATAGTTCAGGTCAATGAAACATGCCCTACAGCTAATAACGCTATAAACAAGTCCTTAGATGGCACTAATATTTTGACCCAGTAGACAATCATTGCAATTTTAATAGCAATGTATTCTCAATGATATAAATGCATGATTTTCTGTGATCACAGTATAATGATATTGGAGAAACAAGACTTGAGGTAACTCTAAAGTTCAGTTTACAAATGAAAGGATTAAATATTTAAAGACAGCAGCAACATTTTTCTATCCTATCAAGATTCCCAATTTTATTCAAGATGTACAATCAATATCATTAAAAAGGCAAAGTAAATATTTATATGGATTCTGATTGAGAGATGATTATTTTGTAATTAAACATTTGGATTTTACTTGCATATAATGCAGCTCCTAAATTCAAGCAATGATGTGCATTTTCTTAAGAAAAGTGTTAATTTCTCATGATGGTACACTTCCTCATGCACAATGCCAACATGAAATTGTAACCTGTACTGATTTTTTTTAAACATACTAAAGTATGATCTATTTCAAAAGGATGCACTGTTGAGAGAGAAATGTTATCAGTTGTCCTTGAATATATAATTTGCTTTGTTGTTGATGAATTGATGAGAACTGATGAGATCCCCTGATGGATAAGTATACTCTTTGGTGTGGTACAGACCAGGAAACTTCAAGATCAATACATATTGTGTCACATTAAATGATCAATCAAGTTACAAGTATGGACACTACAGCTGGCCTCAGTAACCCCAGGCTAGTGAGGGAAAATATAAACAAAAACGATATGATGCTGCTCCTCAGGTGATTCCTACATGAAAAGTGTGTGCATGTGTATTGGATGAGAAAAAAAATGAGTGGCTATGACATCTTCCTTGTGGTCAAAGCCTACCAGCAGTCATTGTCTAGACTTGCAGATGTAGAATAGCTTTAAGGAAAGTCGGATAGAAATTATAAAATAAGTAAAGGATAAAAGAATCAAATAGTCAAAGATTTAAATGCTGCCACATTATTCCTTAATAATGATCAATTTTATGTTTCGATGCTATGTTGGTTCTCCTTCAGCTTCTATACTGTCCTTTTTGGCCAGAACAACCCAAACAGTGGGATTTTCCTCTCATGCTCGGCTATCATAAATCCTACCTCACAATAACTGGGGATGGAATACTCCTCTATGTGGAGGTATTCAACTATTATTCACTTTTTGAAAGTTGAGGTCTTAAGGCCTGAGCAAGCAGTTCTGGATCAAAACTTAAATATGATAAGATTATAATTCTCATCTAACCCAAAGATACAGTGAATTTGAATCTGATTTTTGCAAATTATTTCAAATGTATTTTTGAATATTTTGTATTTAGAAGTTGAGAACTTTTCTCCCCAGATGTTTTGTTACAGAATGTACCTTTGCACTTTTGGAACAACTAAGGCCACCTTGGTGCTTAGAGGGCTCAACGTATTTTAACGTCTGTTTATATTGCTGAAAAGGAGAAGGATCTTTGAAATCTTGTGTGCATATCAAACAGAAAGCTATACTTTAAATATATGCCACAGGTGTTTATTCAGCTGGACTTCTGAAGAAGGAAGTGCTTTTTAAACTCAGCCTGCTACACACCATGTGTTTTACCCATTCCAATTTACTGACTTTTAAAATTATTCCTCATAATTATAATACACATGTAACCAACAGCAAAATATCATCATTCTTACCTATGATGGAACTTCGTCTCTTTCTTTTCATCTTGAAAATTTCTGGCTCCACAGCTTGACTGATGCATTTCTCATTATATCCCTTCATCTCTGATTGTACTTCATGAGTGTTTATTTCATCCTGCTTGTCCTGTAACCGTCCCTCGCAATATTGGCTATTCTTGTCAAAACTTGACTCAGAACTGTAGTTAGCATCCTTGTGATGATATGTTTGTAGAGTTTTTGCAAAGTCCTCATTGGGCGCAGGTTCTTTCTCAGTGGTGAAACTCTCTGTGTTGATTCGGTCAGTCCAATATTCCCCATTCTTATAATTTTCAACCAATCCATCTAGGCGTTTTGCATTACCATCTAGATCATCTGCAGAAAAATATGGTTAATCAGTTCTCAGATAGATTTCCTATATTCTGTTTGATAATAAGCACGTTTTCTGAACTATTTTGTTTCTTGTGAAATAAAACAAAATTTTTAAAAATAGCAAAAGCACCAAATCAAAGTAAATTTATGACAAGCAAATGAGCCTGATACAAACACCAGAACACACAGGGCAGTAGTGACAAATTGGCAGCGGCTCTAATCATAATTTTCCAAAATTCATAGGAACAAGGAATTGTGCCAAATGACTAGAGGGTGACAAACATTCAAGAAGAGTAAAGAAATAAATCGAGTGACTATAGATAACTTTGCCTCACATCAATAATGGCAAAAACTATTAGACATCAAAATAATAAGTGTCCAAAACTGGAGCAATGCTTAGAGAGTTATAGAGGGCTGGATGAAGTTAAAGAGACAGGGAAGTGTGAATCCATAATGGGATTTGAAAATGAACATATGGCATTTAAATTTGAGATGGAGGGGAACCAGGCGCCCCAATATTGATTACCCAATACAGAATGCAGCACGGTGGCAAGTGGTTAGCACTGCTGCCTCACAGAGCCAGGGACCCGGGTTCAATTCCGGCCTCAGGTCACTGTCTGTGCAGAGTTTGCACATTCTCCCCATGTCTGCGGGGGTTTCCTTCGGGTGCTCCTGTTTCCTCCCACAGTCCAAAGGTGTGCAGGTTAGGTTGATTGGCCATGATAAATTGACCCTAGTGTCAGGGGGTTAGCAGGGTATGTGGGGTTATGAGAATAGGGTGGGATTGTAGACTCGATGAGCCAAATGGCCTCCTTCTGCACTGTAAGGATTCTGTGACTCTATGAATGTA
Organism: Mustelus asterias; assembly: GCF_964213995.1. Classification (NCBI taxonomy): domain Eukaryota; kingdom Metazoa; phylum Chordata; class Chondrichthyes; order Carcharhiniformes; family Triakidae; genus Mustelus; species Mustelus asterias. The sequence goes on from NC_135817.1 coordinate 47,602,920, forward strand.
TGTAACATAAATAAAACAAGTGAGTTAGAAATACAAATTCCATTTTAATGGTATGTAGCAGCCATTACAGAGGCCAGGATACAAGAAGGGAATAATTGAGAGCTAAATATTCTAGCAATGTCAACAGCTTACATGGTGAAGCAATTAAAATTGCAGATCCTCAAGCGACCAGAATGAGATAATATCTCATACGGTTGTGGGGCTGGATGAAGTCACCGAGATAGGGAGAAGAGAAATCACAAAGGGATTTGAAAACAAGGATGAGAATTTTAAAGATCGAGGTGTTGCTTAACTGGGAGTCAATGTAGATCAGTAAGTATGAGGATGACAGGTTAGCAGGACTTGGTGCAATTTGAGATATGAATGGTAAAGATTTAGGTGACCTCAAGTTTACAGCAGGTAGAATGTGGGAACCAACCAGGAGTGTGCTGCAATAATTAAGCCTACAGGGTTTCAGCAAATAAGCTGAGGCAGGAGTGGAGATGAAAACATGCAGTCTTAGTGTTGGCATAGATATGGCCCAATGTTCATCATGGAGTCATGCAGAACACCCAGATTGCAAACAGGGTGATCCTGACTCAAAATATTGGCTCTATTCTCTCTCCACAGATGCTGTCAGACCTGCTGAGTGTCTCCAGTATTCTCTTTCTTTCAGATTCCAGCATCCACAGTATTTTACCTTTATCTTGCAAACAGTCTGGTTCAGTTGTAGACCGTTGTCAGGAAGAAGAATAGAATTGGTGTTTAGGCAACTTGGTTGATGGTGGGACCTAAAAACATGGCTTTGATTTTCACAATATTTAGGTCGGAGGAAATTTCTGCTCATCCAGTACTGTGTAGAAAAACTGTTTGATAATGTAGACACAGTAAAAAGTCTAACAACACCAGGTTAAAGTCCAACAGGTTTATTTGGTAGCAAAAGCCACTAGCTTTCGGAGCACTCGCTGCCCCTTCGTCAGGTAAGTGGGAGTTCTGTTCACAAACAGGGCATATAAAGACACAAACTCAATTTACAAAATAATGATTGGAATGCGAGTCTTTACAGGTAATCAAGTCTTAAAGGTACAGACAATGTGAGTGGAGAGAGGGTTAAGCACAGGTTAAAGAGATGTGTATTGTCTCCAGACAGGACAGTTAGTGAGATTTTGCAAGTCCAGGCAAGTCGTGGGGGTTACAGATAGTGTGACATGAACCCAAGATCCCGGTTGAGGCCGTCCTCATGTGTGCGGAACTTGGCTATCAGTCTCTGCTTAGCGGCTCTGCGCTGTCGTGTGTTATGAAGGCCGCCTTGGAGAACACTTACCCGTAGATCAGAGGCCGAATGCCCATGACCGCTGAAGTGTTCCCCAACAGGAAGGGAACACTCTTGCCTGGTGATTGTGAGCGGTGTTGACGCTACGATAACGGATGAATGAACACCGCTCGACAATCACCAGGCAAGACTGTTCCCTTCCTGTTGGGGAACACTTCAGCGGTCACGGGCATTCGGCCTCTGATCTTCGGGTAAGCGTTCTCCAAGGCGGCCTTCATGACACATGACAGCGCAGAGTCGCTGAGCAGAGACCGATAGCCAAGTTCCGCACACATCAACCGGGATCTTGGATTCATGTCACACTATCTGTAACCCCCATGACTTGCCTGGACTTGCTAAAACTCACTAACTGTCCTGTCTGGAGACAATACACATCTCTTTAACCTGTGCTTAACACTCTCTCCACTCACATTGTCTGTACCTTTAAGACTTGATTACCTATAAAGACTCGCATTCCAACCATTATTTTGTAAATTGAGTTTGTGTCTTTATATGCCCTGTTTGTGAACACCACTCCCACTCACCTGACGAAGGGGCAGCAAGCACTTTGAAAGCTAGTGGCTTTTGCTACCAAATAAACCGGTTGGACTTTAACCTGGTGTTGTGAGACCTCTTACTGTGTTTACCCCAGTCCAACACCGGCATCTCCACATCATGATAATGTAGAGACAGTGAAAGGATGAGAGAGGTGGTTGCGATTCAGATCCAGCTGTCACCAACATACATGTGGAACATGACACTGTTTTCCATTGATGTCACTGAGAGGCAGCAGAAGGATGGGGAAATAGGAAGAGGCAAAGGATAGATCTTTAGGGGATAGAGACAATGGTCTGGGTACAAAGAGAAGCCATTTCAGTGATTCTCTGACACTGATTAGATAGCTAAGAATGAAACCAGCCAAGTGCAGTAACCCCCACAGCTGGACAACGGCGAAGAGGCTTTGAAGGATGATCGTGTGGTCAACCATGTCAAAGGCTGCAGACAGGTCAAGACATGGAAATATAGTTTGCTTATGTCAGAATGACATAGAATGTCATTTCTGATTTTGATAAGAGCATTTTCATCGATGTGGGAGAGGTGGAAACCTAGTTGGAAGAATTTAAACATGCAAGTCCAGGCTATCAGATTATAAAATAGACAGGAAAATTGAGCATCAATGTTGATTAAAGACCCAATTACAAAAGTAGAAGGAAGAGATATCAAGAAGGGTCATCAGGCAGTGGAATTGCCTGATTGGTATGCAAATATGACTTGGCTGAAGGTATAGAAAGTTGCATGTCCAATTTTACACCATTACTGTGGGAAAATAGAGACATTTAGGAGCGCATAAAGGTAGATCTTTGAAAATAAGAGTTTTCTATGTGGAATCCTAAGAGTGAATGTGATTCATTTTCTATGAACATTCATTGGAAAAAGATGCATAATTAATCTGCAGATATTGCTCAGGTCAAAAAACAGAATATATGAGAAGCTCAACAGGCCATGTAACATGTCAAGGAAACATGAGGCAGTTGAGGTTTCAAGTAGAAAACGTGCTCAGAATTGAATAGAAAAATAATGCAGATGAACAGCATTTAAGAAGCAGTAAAGGAAATCAGGTAAAGCAAAGAAAGAGACAAAACCACACAAGCACACCCGGGAAAAGACTCAGAGAGATTTTCATGTGGAGATTAGGGAATAACTGCAATGCAGAAGCGATACACTCAAGAGACACAAAAGCATAATGAGGGAAATCAAAGAAATAAAATACATATACAAGGGAGAGCATAGGAAGAGCTGAAAAGCTTTTAGTAAGTAGAATGGCAGTATGTAATGCTGAGAAAGTAGAGCAAGTTCCCACAGTGGAGGAGTCTTTTGCAACATCAAAGTCGGTGGACACTCAAGAGTGTAGACTACCTTACCGCAGTTGGAGCATTGTGAGAAGTTTTTAGGACCTCATCAGAAAAGATAATGAAACTACAGAAAAGGTGCAAGACAGGTTTACTATAACACTTCCAGGAATAATAGAATATAGTTGTAAGAGACTTGAAAAACTAGAATTGTATTCACTACAACATTCATAGAATCCCTACAGTGCAGAAGGAGGCCATTTGGCCCATTGAGTCTGCACCAACCACAATTCCACCCAGACCCTATCCCCATGACCCCATGCATTTACTCTGCTAACCCCCTGACACTAAGGGGCAATTTAGCATGGCCAATCAACCTAACCTGCACATCTTTGGAGTGGGAGGAAACCGGAGCACCCAGAGGAAGCCCACACAGACACAGGGAGAACGTGCAGACTCCACACAGACAGTGACCCGAAGCCGGAATTGAACCCGGGTCCCTGGCACTGTGAGGCAGCAGTGCTAACCACTGAGCCACCGTGCCACTGCTAGGCTGTGGTATAGCCAAAATGTTTAAATAGCTTTGAGAGGTAATTAATGAAAGATTATTTGGACTAGTTAGTAAACAGGTAACAAGTGGCATAAATTGAGGATTAGCATTAGAAACATACGAGGGAAATTGGGAACATTTTTCCGCACAAAGGTTTTATGACACTAATCATCACAATATTGCAAGAGACTTTTAAAACTGAGTCATGGCAAACATTTCAAGAAAATTATCAAGGGTACAAGGAAAGAGCAGGGAGCTTGGATTAAATCAAGTAGCCCCAGTGTAGAACGACAGCAGCAGTGGCACAAACATTGCAGGCCAAGCTTCTCCCTTGCTGACATTTCTACGATTCTATTTTTTATGAGCAGGTGACTGATTTTGATAATTATTTCAAAACTGAAAAATAATGATTTCAGATGTGGAAAGGGGCCCGCTCTCTTTTAGTTGTTGTTATGTAATGTTCATTTTCTCCAGAATAATAGTTAGCTGTAGAATGTAAAGTTGTACATTATGGAAATTAAAAACATTAGTTCCTATTTGAGTCCACATAAACACATTCAAGATTTAAGCACAGAATTACAAAAAAGCTCTGGTCCAAGCAGAATCTTTTTTGCTAAATTAATAATGTCTTAATTAGGATTAAAGTGTATGAAGACTTAATATTTCTTGATTCTTTCTCTGCAAAAGCAGGATGTGTACATACCAGACTGGTTTTGTGTTTGCACTTTCAGAAGAAGTGGAATGAAATCTCGGAACCCATTCTTTTGTTTCTTTCGGAAAGCTAATTTAAAAGAAATAAAATATAAAATACAGTTTTTGGTTGGTCAAATTGTCAATTTATCAGATACAATCATAAAACTCAGAAATTACTGTTTGTTAGTAAAGTATGAATGCTTAATGCATTCGTATAATCTTTCTGATTTATTGTTTCGCAAAAGCATTAACCTTTTTAAAATAAATGAGCTAATGCTTGTATTAAAAAATGAATGTTGCAATGTTCTTTAAATGTTTTAAAATACTTGTTTGCTAATATCACCAACAGGAATTTCAAGTGTCATTGTTCAAATTCTATTTTTGTGCTCTCATTCTGATCAATTATATCACACTTAGATGTTACAGCAAGAGTCACTGGATGGTGACCTGGAATGAGAATCCAAAAGTATTTCTCTGCCATTCAGGAGCACAGCTCATTATGCTACCAAGCCATACAGACTAAGAAGCCAGCAGTTTGACAGTTGGTGTGTGTTGTGTTAGTTAATCACAGGTGAGCCATGTCCCTCAGCTAGGGTAGTTGGAAAGTATAGGTATGGGCACATTGGCTGAGGACTGGTGGAAGCTTAAATGCAATGCTCAGCTGTGATCTAATAGTCTGTCAACACTTAATGCTTTGGCTCATACTTAAAGAATAGACATGTATTATGCAAGGACTACCAGCACCACTGAAACAGTAATGTACCATAGGTCAGTGAGTTTGGAAAGAGAACTTCTTACAACATAAATCTAACTTACTGGTGTTGCTGTAAATACAATGTTATCAGTAGTCCTCAAAATTTCTGACCAACACATGACAATCACTTGTATAACAGTGAATTATTTGTGGTTGCTTAAATTACCTAATCACAGCTAACAAGAATCATATGACACATGGCACATCCCGTAATTTATCACTATGTGGTGTACCATGGAAATACTCCATAGCATTGTTGTCATGGTAATAGTTTCAATTCACCACAGCAACCAGGCAGTTTCATTACTGGTCTTTCACTGTCAGATGATTGGCAGGTGAGTAAGTAGACTAACAGGGAATTGAAGTGTCAACCACTAATTCAGCAGCATTAATGAATGACCTTGTGCAGCAAGAACCTATTGGCTGAAATGATCACGGAGACAGACCAGCTTTCTCTACTCAGGATGACGGTCTGAATAAAGCATTAAAAACTATATGACAGTACAAGACCACTAAAATACTACCAGTGATAACCATACAACTCACTGAAATACTGGAGATTAAACACAGAGGCAGTTGGCATTGAAAAACAGTGGATTTAACAATAGAACAATAATGAATACACTAGATAATTAATTCTGTAGTCTCCGCAATCGTATTATTTCACATATCAGCTCATTTACACAATCCAAGCAAAGTTGGCCAAAATCGGCAAAAGATCAAGAAATTTCAAACACAGGTGTGTTATGACCAAAATGTTAATGGGCTTATTTCCTTCAATCTTTTTGCTAGTTTAAGATTCAGCTCACCGAGATCAGGACCTTTGACAAAACTGGCACCCCATGTGGAAATAGTGAGATTCTGTCAATTGTGCTAGTGAGTTAAGGCATTAAAGTTTTAACGTTTTCTCATGCCGTAGAATATATAATTTATTAAGCAATTCTTTACACCATTAGAACTGATAGACGATTCAGTGTAGTTCCTTAAAGTTGTTTTTTAGTGATTTTAAATCAAGTTACTCTGGACCAGATTACCAATCTTACAAAACATTAACAAATACATTTTAATAGTAAGAAAGGATAAATGCTGGCACTCTATAATGCCGTCTGATTGTTGGTCCATCAAAGATGGTATTGAATCTTGAAGTGTAACTTAACCAGCACAATTTTCAATGCAATTTCATGGTTGCATCCAAAGTGTAAACTCAACCCTCTCATTATTATTTTTAAACAGGGCCCTCCAATACTCCAACCGGATGATGTTACAGCCGGTCAATGGTTTCTACCCGACAATGATCTTGAAAGCACAATCTGAGATAAAGATGTTTCTGAAATGTCTTCATTTGCTACCAAAACCAGTGGATTCAGGAGTTTTGAAATGAACGAGACAAACATTTGTTTGCTACTATTGTACAATGTAGTTTTGATGTGGAGATGCCGGCTGGGGTGGGCACAGTAAGAAGTCTCGCACAACACCAGGTTAAAGTCCAACAGGTTTATTTGGAATCACCAGATGAAGGAGCAGCGCTCCGAAAGCTCGTGATTCCAAATAAACCTGTTGGACTTTAACCTGGTGTCATGAGACTTCTTAATGTAGTTTCAGTAGCTAAAAATTATAATTGCTGAACTTTGTTGTTTAAAAACCTCCCTCTTCTCCTTGACCATAATTGAAGTGGGCTTGATGGTATTGTGGCTCTTCTGTTTAAAACTGGGGTTTCAAAACTATTTTCAAAAACCACCATACACCTGTAAGTAAGCATGTATACATATTTGCCTTTCATCTTCCACATGAAAATAGTCAAGGTGGAGCTGCCACAGTGTTGCTAAATGGCCCGAAGATTTTTAATCTCTAGTGGGAAAGCACTTCAGACAGACACGTAGGGGTGGCAATTTTCCGAGCAAGTTTACTTTAGATGCTAACACTGCTTGTATTTAAAAATTCACTAAATTTCAAAAGTCAAAATATTATCGCAGCTATTGGTCTCAATTGCAGACAAGTTAGTAAAACAGACTGCGAAGTACTTCAAGTATCACTAACTAGCATGCTGTAACAAAGTAGTTTCAGGACATTTTTTCTTGGTCATGTACATACATTTAAGTTAACATTATTTTGGATGTACATAGAAATAAGCTACAATGTTGGTGATTTCTGAGTACTTGCTGACAAATTAGAATGCAACATATGTTAGGGAAATTAGGACAGGCAATGATAATCAATAATACAAAAAGATAGCTGTTCAAGACTCTATATTGGATAGATTCTTGGAACAGATATATAAATAATAAAAATAAATATTGTTGATTTTATTTTCCTATGGCATGGTGGCTGGGTGTTGTCAAGTGATTTCCTGTTTCCTGGGCTGGTGTATTGATTTTAAAATCAATAAATTCTCTTTCCTTGCCTTTAGTTGCCACAGTCCTAACTTCAGAAATTTCATCCCTAAAAGACGCTGCCTCACTAACTTTCTTTCTTCAAGGCACTCCTTAGAGCATTTGGTCCTCTGCCATAATATCTCCTATGTGTCTCAGTGTCAAATTTTGTTTGCTAATGCTCCTGTGAAACACCTTGGGACTTTTGTTTCATCAATGCTAGCTGTTGTTGTTGTATTGTAATACGTGTGTACATTATATGACTGCATAATAAATATCCCATACCATGGTTACATGAAACCTGATGAAGTTCCAAGAAGCACAGCACAAATATGCTGCTCAGTAAATTAGTTTACTTTTGTACAATGTGAAAAATACCAGGTTGTCAAGATCACTGAATTAAAAGCCTAATTCTCAGCATTTTAAAGCTAACAGTGTAAAGGTCCTTACTTGTCTGAATAAGTTCAAAATTTCTCAATTGTTGCTGATTTTATTGTCCAAGTAGCTATAATAGATTACTAAATTGTATACACCATAGTAGATCTGCAATGTCTATTCCAAATATAACCTCATTGGCAATAGAATAAGCAGCTCTAACCACTTCATATTTCCATTTTGTAGACATTTTGGAGAGATACTATACCTTTCATCATATCTGTCACTTTATCGTGATAATGAATAACCTGATAGCTATCAATAAGACAATGACTTCATGGGAATTTAAGTGCACTGATCAGTACTAGAGATTATAGTCAACATTTTAACGGTACAAATAACCTCTTAACATTGCAATTGCTGATATCACTCACGTTCATCAAAATTTTCCATTGAAGTATTCTCTTCTTCTGAATCTCCCTTTGACTTCTTCTCCTTCTTTCCCATGAAGATTTTGCTCTCTGTGTCACTTAATTTGCTGTCCTCTAATGAGTCTTCAGATACTCGATCATCCCGTTGCTTCATCTCGAGCTCAGAGAAACGCATCATAGCACGCTAGAACCATAAATGAAAAGATGAAATAATGACATAGTCTATTAGTAACTCTTAATCAATGGTATCAAATTTGTCTTATTTTCACCCCTATACTGTACGTCCGTTGAAAGGTTTTCTAAAACACTGAAAAGTGCTAAGTTGAATTGATGAACTATTTAATAAAATGAAAAGCTATAGTGTCCCCATGAAAAAGGGAGAATGTTGTATGTTACAAAAAAAAAATCAGTATATTTCTGTTGCACACAATCCTGAAACATGCTTGAGAGTTTCAACACAACACGAGGGAAGTAGTTTGTACACTCATCTTGGGGTCCACATCTATTGGCTCACTGCCCAAACTTTGTTCATGAAAATCATTTAACAGTTCTTTTCATTTTAGTTAAAATAATCTGAGAAAAATCTTAAGAACTGACCTCACAGTAAGCAGCAGGCTGATATAAAATACTGTCCTCTTGTGATAATCCTTCCATCTATTCAATTAAAATGATCACTCAGTGGGGAACTTTTTCATTCATTTTTACAGACATAAACCAATATTTCACAATAAGAATGAAAATCAAGTGGCTTATCACCTATCAGAAATATGTGTAAAGCTGCAATGTTTACTGAAGATCTTACAAACAATAAACACGTATAGAATGCTGAGTACAAATGTGCGAAAAAGCGCATAGAAGCATGAATTGGAAGGAATTCACCTTGTTCATACCACAGCAGGTGGACCCATACAGTTATAATGTCACTACCACAGGGGGAAGGTTTAGTTTTGTGGGCCTACTGACCATAATGTCACTAATTGGTTTTATCTCTGCATACTTCCTGGTTTAAAGATTTGGTGCAAGAGCAATAACAGCAGACAATGTCTAACATTTGAGCATGCTACAGAAATATAGAATAGGGGTGTCCATTGACATAAAATTACATATGTGTATACAGTTCCAAAAATTCATTTGCATTGAGCAGCACAACCACGTATACAAAAGACAAAGCGAAAACGTGACAGTGTACAAGTCTGTAGCACATTCCCGGACCACTCAACTTAAAAAAAAAACCACACACACAAACGTTAATTTTTCCCCATTTTCTTTTTTGAAAACGTGTTGCATTGGGATGATTTGACTATACAGAAAAAGATTACTGATAATGAAAAACAAAGGGCATTTGATCTTAATGGCGCAATATCACAAGACTGCTGGCAACATTTTTGAGACAAGCCAAAACATTACATGGGTACAGCGATCTAGTGTCACAATAATGGATTAGCAACCAGCAGGTCTTCAGTTCAATTCCACCATGACAATTTGAGAAACGGAATCCAAAATATTTGGTAATTTATGGATAAAATTACCATGAAAGCTACAGATTTGTCATTAATCCTGCAAGCCTTGCCAAGTCTGACCTACATGTGACTCATCTCCTCTAATATGTAGTTGGTCCTTAATTCCTCTGGACAATTAGGGAGGAACAGTAAATATTGTCTTGCTAGTGTCGCCAATATCCCAAGAACAATTTGGACTAATTGTTGCTATGCATCATTACTCACATGCTGATGAAATTGTTACAATAGAATAATCAGCAAGACAATTCTATACCACAGCATAGTATTGGATACAATTCAAGGCAGAAAGTTCAAGAAAAAAAAGGCTCTTCTCTCTGAATTTTACAAATTCCTTCAGTAGCTCTAAACTTTTCTCAAGCACTGAGAACATCGAGTGTTGAAAATTAAAAGGTCTTACCAGTTTTGTTCAACAATTTAAGTAAGTGGCTATGATAAACAAGTCAACAACTCACCTGTAGTGCTCGCTGTTCTCGACTAAGCTGGCTAGAGTCAGCATAGAGTTCTGTTGTGACACACTTAAATTTATCTCCCACATACCCAGCTGAGTTTGCAATTCGTTTTGTTAGGTTAGATTTTTTCGGCTTCATAAATTTAGCAGCTGCTATGTCCAAGTCATCAGTTCTGTCTTTGGTATCACTGTGATTCAATTGAGCCAAAAACTGCTCAGTTTCAGCACCAAGTTCCTTAACGGTATGTGTATTGCCCGAAGACGTGGCAACACCATCAACTATGCGACCACTTGCTGTTAGGTCAGCGATCAGAACTGTTGCACTCTCTTTACTTTGGCAGTCTGAAATAAAATTTTTGTTTAAGTTCTGATTTGGTAAACACTGACCCTGTGACGAGCTACAAATCTCTACTGCCTTATGGCCATCTTTGTCTTTTTGGACACTGTCTTGTATGACACTGGCTTCCACAGAGTCAACTGTTCTCTCACAGATTTCCTTTGCAGAATATTGTTTGTTGTTCCCTTCTAGCAGGATGCTTTTTTTAGATGCTTTTGCTTCAATTTTTCCCCATTGATCAGTGTGTTCTATGATTAAATGTTTGTCCTTGTTATCTTTGGCAACTGTTTTGCCATGATTCTTTGGATTATTACACGGGAGTTCAGCTCCAGCTGAAACATGTTGCTGAGTTGCATTTAACTTTTGTGAAATCTCTGACGGTCTCTCTCTGTTAACTGGCTCTTCACTGCATCGAAGCCGATCATGTGATCTGGATCGCCGCTGTGCTCCCTCACTCCTTTTCTCTTCTTGAGAAGTGTGTGGCGAGATGATGGGGCTGATTAAATGTTGAGTGTTGTGAAACACGGTGTATTCACCTCTGCACGTTGGCAAGCTGCTGTAAGAAAGTCTGTGCTTTGGTGCCAGGTTTCCTGCATATAAATTGCCATTAGGCAATAAGGCAGGATGGGGAAATACAAGTCCTTTATCAGGTAAGGGAAGGTGGCCAATTGGGATTCCTTCTGGTGTGGAGTAGGTGAAATATCTGTTTGGATATGGTAAAGGTGGCGAAAGAAATGTTTCATTTGGAGTTAGAAATATTGAACTTGATGAATGACCACTTTCAGTTACATGTGAAACAAAATCCTGACAACCACCTTTGGTCCCTTTAGTTTGCTTACTGGGTACTGGAGAGGACTGCCCTGTTTGGTGAATCACAGATGTTTTATTTGAGGAGTTATTCCTATGGGTCTTTTCAGAGTGGCCCCATTCAGTACTAACATTAGGCGATGGTGAAGCAGAGGCAGGTCGGCCCAATCCAGAGACTGAACATGGAATATGATTTACAGAACCATTGGAACTCCCAATCCTTGGGCACGAGGAACTTCTCTGATGGGGAATTATACGCTCTAGTGTTTTATTGCTCACCAAGATACTACTGGTTTGATGGTCTCCAGGCGAACTAGTACCAGGAATGGCCCAGGTAGAGTGCAATTTGTTGATAATAGCAGGTCTTTCAATAGGGAGATCACTGTGTGTTGAAGTTGAAAAACCTTCAGAATGAGTTTCCCTGCCAGACAATGAGGAGTTGTTTCGCCATTTGCCAGGTGCTAATGCTGGCACCACCTTATCAGTACTCTCAGCCTTTGATACCTGATCATTTGATGTCTCACCACAGCCTACTTTAGAAGACAGATCTAGAGGCTTCTCATTGCAGTCTTTGGTGGGCGTTTGTGTTTCTTGCTGTGATGGAGACTTAGTAGTTTTTTGTTCAGGCTGAGAGTTTCGTGCATGTGTTATTGTTTGTTGGAAATTTTCACCAGATTCTGGTGGTTTTGAATTTTTACTGTTTGTTGATCGTGCCGGAGAAGTAAATTCACTACTTAGGCTTAAATAACCATGTGGAAGTGGCATTGCGGGAGTAGGACCAGATATCCTGGCAAGATGTTTCTGAAATTCTGAAGAGCTCTCTCCGATTTGTGAGGAGGATAGATGAAGACGGGAAGGTGGCTTGGGAGATTGCAAGAGTGAAGCAGGATCTGTAGAAATGCTACTGGCATTTGACTTTTCACTAGCTGTAGCCCTCGATTTCTTGCTACTAGGTATCTGATGTGTCAAAATGTGTGGATCAACCTGCAATCTAGGATTACCTGTCATTATTCCTGATAGACATTTATCAGGACAATGAACCATAGAAGACATTATAGGTGATGTTGCAGCCGGTGTAATCCTTAGCGGGGAAGGAAGAGATGAAGGTATATGAGGCAAACCATAGTGTGGAGGTGGTATGTACAAGAAGCGATCACTGTGACTACAGACAGGTGAATAGGAGATGTGTTGTGGTAAGCCATAAGAATTCTGCGAAGGTATCAAGCATGTTTTATACATGTTCATTGGGTACTTGCTTGGCGAGTCCACAAATGGATACATCCCCGGCGCTGGGCTCTCCATGTATGGGCTAACCCATGGAATTCGCAAATAATTAGGACCAGTTCCATTTACTGGAGTTTGTTTACCAGCCGAGGATCCTTCTAGTCCCAATGGTTCACCTCTCGCACCAGCAGCGTTTTGTAGTCCAGTTGGTGATTTGTACAGTGTGCTGAAGCTTTCATGGGGCTTTGTGCAACCGCTGCCATTTTCTAGGGTTTCTGACGGATGTGATTTATAATTCAAATCAGATATTCTGTCAGTCATAAATCCCAGGCTGGCCATTGCAACTGCAGCCTCTTGTTCCTTTTCATTTCTAAGCCCACGTGCAGTAGGATACATAATACCATTATGGCCCCTCAGTTCTTCTTGCATGATCCCACTGGCAGCTCTAAGACGATCAATCTGTCTCACTGAGGCTGTGTCCACCTAGACAGAATTAAAAAATAATTTATTAATTACATACATTCTACTCATGCAGTTTGTGTTCTTTTCAGTTTTGGTATGTTTTTGGTCCTAGTCAGAGTTGCTGTTTTAATAAATTGATAAAATCCATTATAAGTTAGCATGCAAGATTTAAAAAAAAAACTAGGATGGGCAAATAAAACAGTCATAATCACATAGCAAACATTTAAATCATACACCTTAGCTCTTAATGGATGATGCCACTACAATATTGCTATTTATGAAAAGGAAAATAGAGCAACTGTGCTGGTGATCACAAATTCATTTGCTGTGCATAAAATATCAACATTTTCAAGTTATGATACTGCTCTCTTGCATCCCTCTGTAATCTCTTGCACCCAACAAATCAAGACCGACTCCCAACTATGCTGCCCTCTCTGGTGTGTCCCTCACATTTGCTGTCTCAAAAACAATTCGCTACTTCCAGTTCATTCTTGAGGGCAAGGCCAGTCCCAAAAGAAAAAAACTATGGATTTTGTCTCTCAGATTGAGACTAACCATGTAACAGTATATACCACTTCCTCTCTCCCCAACTTCCCCATAATGTCCCATGTATTGTCAACTTGCAGCATCTCCACCATGCCATCTCCTAACTCATCAGAATCCAATAGATCCTGATCCAGTTGTGTCCCCCCCACTGCCCCTGGTCAATTCCTGACCAAACAGCTTTCCCTTCTGATCCCATTTTCTTTCACAGCGACTGTCTCAAATAACCCATCCCTCCTCTCTAATGACATCATCTCACTAACTTCCCTCCCTCTCCAAAGTTCTCAACTATGTCATGACCCATCAAGTTCCCTATTCGAACCCCTCCAGTTTGGTTTCCTTCTTACTGCAACAAAACAGCACTAAGCAAGATCACAAATACTCAGAGACATGTGTGTTGTCCTTCTTTGTCCTCTTCAGCCTTCCTAAAGTATTTAACATGATTTACCACACCGCCTTCCTCCATTGTGCAGTCCGCTTCTATCTATCTGAATGCAATCAACACGTTTCCACCAATGTTTTTATTCCCCTACATGCACCTTCACATACAGTTCCTCGCAAGGATTTTTCATAAACCTCCCTCACTTATCTGTTGTCCCCAAGTAACACCATTTGCATGTATGGGGTTAACTTCCTTTTTATGCTTTTTGAAACTCAGATCTACCTCTGTTCTATTTCTTTTGACTCTTTTTGTCCAACATCAATTCAGTTCAGTCCAGCTGGGTATTGAGAAGACTGAAGTTCTCTCTTTTGGCACCCATTACAAATTTTACTCCTTTGCACAAAGTTCATCCGTTCTCCCTGCCTATACACTTAATTTAAATCAGCCTATGTCAAAGCTCAGATCCAGTTTGATTCTGGCCTAGACTTCAAATAATATTCCATCCGTCACCAAGACTACTTATTTCCACCTCTCTAGTATCCTATCCTGAATTAATTGCAACTTGTCCGAAGTTTATAAACTATTCTGCATTAAGTCCTGCTCATCCATCATTCTATCCTTGCTCACCTACATTGGTGCCCTCTACTCAATGCATTCATTTTTCAATCATTATTCTAATTTACAAATTCCTCCACAGCCTCACTAGATTTTATTTGCTACCATCTTCAACCCTATACCCTTTCCCACAAGTTCTGCACCTCTGGCCTGCTGTTAAGACCCCACTCTCTCCTTTGTTGCCAAATCCTTTAGCTGCCACAGCCATGCTCTTTAAAACATTCAGTAAACCATTCCACTTTTCCTCACTTTCAAAAGCCAAGAATTTGCTCATTGTTTTCCTAATATTTCCCTTTGTTATTAACTGTCCATTCCCTGATCTATCTCTTTCTGATGCACTTTAAGATTTAAAAAAATTTTAAACATCCAGTGGCTTGGATTTGCCATCGTAATGACGGTGAACTGTTAGCATTTGCCATCATTACTCCTCTGAAACAGACAGCAATTTCAGGAGTCCGTACATTCACAGTTAAACACAGAGGTCCAGAAGTTGCTGTCAGTGATATTACACTTCACTGCAGGGTGCGCTGTTGAAATTCCCCAGACTGCAATTAATTAGAAATCACTGAATTGATGAAAACATGTCCTTGTATCCTATTAGTCCCACTGTAAAAACCCTTTAAAAATTTCACCTTATTGATAGTGATGTAACTGGGTCTTTAACAGTGCACTAAGATCATAAGTCATCTTCTCAAGAGCAATTGAAAGACAGGCAATAAATGTTAGCTTGCTGGCAGTACACACATTAAATGAACAAATAAAATAATATTCTAAACAGCCACAAATTTCACTGATATTTTTACGTTTTTTAAAAACGTTTGATATTTCAGCCTCCAACTTAATCTCATATGAGCCAATCATTTATTTTTCTCTCCTTAAATTATTCAATTTAATTTTTTTTTTAAATTAGCGCATTTTACTTCCTAATTTGCTGTTTAAGAGAATACGTCAACATGACTGGCTCTTCACCCTGCTTGCTGTTGCTGGACAACTGGAGGTCCCTTTGCCTCAAACTGATATTGGGAAAGAGGAGACCCACACACAGATATCGCGAAGTTTTTGTGGGCAGTGTTCTTCAAGGTTAGTGGTAAGCATCATCAGGTCAATATCATTTCTATTTTTGCTGTTGTTTATACAGTAAAAATACATCTATCTCTTGCATGTTTAAATTATGGTTTTCAAATTTTCACGGTCTGTGGAAATGAACTATCCAATTAATTGATTATTCACACTTTAACCCAGTAAAGCATTGTTTTGAGTGGTTCAGATGGTGACATTTCTGTAAAGCCAGATGTGGAGTGCAAAAAAATCTGACCAGTAAACACCAACTAAAAACCTGCAAAGCTCATTTCACAGGCCAGGGCAAGAACACAAATTTCAAACCAGGAACTGTAACGGGTGATTACCCAGAGACCTGGAGTAATGATTCAGAGAAGCAAATCTCACCCAAGGAAATTTGTCTAGAATTCAGTTATTTAAAAATAAATCCCCTGAAATCTGTAAAAGCAGGTGACCCTGAAACTGTCAGATTGTCACAAAAATCAAACTGATTCACAAGTGTCCTTTAGTAAATGGAACAGGTCATCCTGATCCTGGTTTATATGGGCCATTGTGTTGTGGTAGCTCTTTGAAAGATCTATCCCATTTACAGGTATCTCACTTACCTGTCCCTTCCTCCTGAAAGTAATTTTCCCTGAAGTATTTATCCAATTCTCTTTAGAAAGTTACAAAATCTGCTTCCACTGCTCTTTCAGGGGGTGCATGTCTGATCACAGCAACTAATTTATTCTCACCAACCTTTGCACTTGCACTACAGAAAGCATTATTCCTGGTTGTATCACAGCTTGGTATGGCTCCTGCTCTGCCCAAGACCGCAAGAAATTACAAAGGGTTGTGAATGAAACCCAATCCATCACGCTAACCAGCCTCCTATCCATTGACACTGTCTACACTTCCTGCTGCCTCGGAAAAGCAGCCAGCATAATTAAGGACCCCACGCACCCTGGACATTCTCTCTTCCACCTTCTTCCGTCGGGAAAAAGATACAAAAGTCTGAGGTCATGTACCAAATGACTCAAGAACAGCTTCTTCCCTGCTGCCGTCAGACTTTTGAATGGACCTACCTTGCATTAAGTTGATCTTTCTCTACACCCAGCTATGACTGTAACGCTACATTCTGCACTTTCTTCTTTCCTTCTCTATGAACAGTATGATTTGTCTGCTTTGACTGTATAGCGTGCAAGAAACAATACTTTGCACTGTATTCAAATACATGTGACAATAACAAATCAAATATTGCATTCCAAAAAGTCCACATGTTGCCTCTGTTTTTTTTTCCATTGCTTTAAATCTGCGGCTCTTGTTACCAATACCTCTGCCATTGGAAATTGTCTATCTTAATTTACTGTAACTAAACATCCTTCTTTGTTAAATCTTCTCTCACGCTTATCTGCTCCAAAGAGAGCATCTATAGCTTCTCTAGACTCTCCATGTAACTGAAGAAGCTTGTACCTTTCTAGTAAATCTCTTTTTATCCCTCTCTAAGATCCTGACATCCTTCCTGAAGTTTGGTGTCTAGAATTGGACAAAATCCTCTAGCAAGGGCCTAGTTAGCACTTCATAAAAAGTTTAGCATAAGTTGCTTGCTTTTTCTCACTTTTGCCTCTTTATAAAGTCATGGATCCTGTATGATTTAAGGGGCTTCGCAACTTGCCTCGTTACCTTCAAAAATCTGTGTATACGCAGCCCAAGGCCACTCAGCTCCTCATTCTTCCTACAAAAATGTATCATTTCTTACTTCTCTGTCTTACATCTGCCAGGTGTCTGTCAATGACCTCCTGAAGTCTGTTATTATCCTCTTTACTGTTTATTACATAGCAGTTTTGTATCATCTGCAAGCTTCATAAATTATGCCCTGTATACTGAAGTCCAGGTCATTAATATAAATCAAAATCAGCAATAGTTTTAATACTAAATCATTGTGGATCCCACCGTATACTTTCCTCCAGGTTACCAGCCAACTATACAGCACTATTCTCTGCTTGCTGTCTCTTAGCCACACTTCATATCCATATTGCCAACGTCCCTTTAATCCCAAGGGCTTCAATTTTGCTAACAAATTGATCATTTGGTACTTTATCAATATGCCTTTTGAAAGTCCGTATATGCAGCATCAGCTGCTCTACCGTCATTTGAGTGAGTCAGCTGGCTTGGAGTCAGATCAGTGTCAGGGGGACATTGGGAAATGGATCAGGTCAATGGCAATGCAGGTGCAGGTCAGGAATTTGGGTGACAGCAAGATTCAGGTCAGATTCAGGATGACAGGATGGGGGTTTTGTGGGGCAGGGGGAAAGCAGGGACGATGAATTGGCAAAGATGATGATGATCATAATATTTTTATTTCCCCACAAACTGCCATTTATGAGGCAGCAGAGTCTCTAAATACTCAGGCTCATCCTCAGCATTTCTTACCACTGATTTATAGTAACTAAATAATTAAACTTCCTCGATCAACCCATGCTGATGTATTGTATGTATTGCTCCATAAATTAGCTCCCAACAAGACCTTAGCTAGCAATTAACAAGCCAAGATTTTTTGTGGAAATGTGGCTCCTGAGAGAATCAGAAGGCACTTAAAACTAAATGACTATATAGCTAAAGCAAACTTACAAATCTTTTATTTTGAGTAGTGAAGATTAAAATTGAAAAGATCTGAAAAAGTCAATATTCCAGACAGCAAAAGACCAAATCTGAACACTTTTTTTTGTTGTGATCAGATAAACAATTTAAGTTTAAGAATGTAGGAAAAAATATATAGAACTTTATTCTAAGTATTTTAGTAATTAATTTTCCTTTTTGATCCTATTGTTTTGGAATAGTAATTACTGCAATGCTAGTGTCTAATGTAATTTTCCCAACTCGTTCTGCTAAATGGTATGTGTAGCTGTTTACATTACAATAACTTTGTGCATACTTCGAGAAGTAGTAGCCAAATAGTTGAGTTTGAAAATGTATTTTAATCTTCATACAAACATGTAGTGCTCAAAAACACAACTTCAATTTGTAAATTTGTTCCAGTAAATTTAAACTTTGAAACTACTATTTAAATCACGCCTATCAATTTTGTCTCATTTTAACAGTCATAGAGGTTTACAGCATGGAAACAGGCCCTTCGGCCCAATTTCTCCATGCTGCCCTTTTTTTTAAACCACTAAGTTAATCACAATTGCCTGCATTTGGCCCACATCCCTCTATACCCATCTTACTCATGTAACTATCCAAATGTATTTTAAAAGACAAAATTGTACCCGCCTCTACTACTACCTCTGGCAGCTTCTTCCAGACACTCACCACCCTGTGTGTGAAAAAATTGCCCCTCTGGATCCTTTGTATCTCTCACCTTAAACCTATGCCCTCTATTTTAGATTCCCCTACCTGAGGCATTAACCTACGAAATATAAGTTAATTTTTCCATCAAAGTAGCAGAGAGAGAAGTGTGACACGAGTGTATTAAATATTTGGATGATGCCACCACTCAGTCATTGCTAGGAATAAACTTTTCAAAATGTTCATCACATGCTGCCTACGAATACAAGTGTTCTGTAATTCTCAATTAGAATGGAACTAAACAAGTAATTCATAGTTTAAAATATTAATTCAGATTTGACTACAACAGCCTTGTTATTACATGGGGATTTAAACAGGAAAATGCAATGAGAATAAAATGGTGTTCTTTAGCAGAAAGTGGATAAGTAACAGCTTACCACACCCAAGTTGTGGGTCATGTGATTGTCTTCCCTGATCCCAAACCGCTTCATGTTTTTCTGTGTTTCACCATCGCTTACAGAGACTTTCCTGCTACAAAACAAACTCAAGTTAATAGTGTTTTATATCTTGTTCTGTACACTACCTGTTTAACTGAATATTACATTTCATAATTGCTGGTTACTTTTAAAATAAAGAAGGTCTGACATAACTATTACCACTTTTCCAGGTGAATTCTAACCTGTACGCACACTATCTAAATTCATTGAACAAATCATACAGGGATCTTTAGAATCCAACAGCACTTTTCCCCTTCACTAGTTTTTTCTCCAGTGGGATGTAAAGCATGTAGCTTCACCTGTCCTACAGTGTCGGAATATTTATAAGGTTTTCCACATTATTTCAAAATAGTTCAATCTTTTCATACAAGCAGGATATGACAGGCAATCATTCTATGAGGGAAAACTCAACTGGGACATTGTGCCTTTAAAATAACCTAAACTCTTAGGGTCAGACCAACTTCTCCTTTCTACTTTACTCAGGAAATTTCCTCGGGGTTCTCCGAATTGGCCACTGTAACTTCAGCATAGACCAACGTAGGCCCCATTTTCTGTGGTTTCTATCCTTGATATGGGTCATACTCTCAGTTCATTTTTTTCTGCAGGAAGCATGTTTGAGCAAGTAATGTCAAGAACATGAGATGGTAACAGAAAAAAGTAGTAACAGGGAGGTCAGAAAGAGTAACAAAAGGGAAGGTTTAGTGAGAGCTTTGTACTGAATGCTGTATTTCAAAGAATAAGGTCATACTTGGAGTAATTACACTAGCAAGATTCCTCATATATTCAACTTCCAATTACAATTAGTACAAACATTGATAGTTGAATTTTGAGGCCCCAGTCCCTTCAAACCAGCCAGAAGCAAAACACCATTAAAAGGTGGTTATCATATTATTTTGCCAATTTTTAAATTTTTTTAAAAAAAGCACGCTTACTGTCCCAGTTCAACTGCTTTGAATTACCTTCAAGATGAACCTTCTATGGGCTGACACAAGAAATATGTATTGCACAAGCACAGTGAGCCCTATCCTTTTTTGGTAAGTACTAATACCATCAACTACTGGCATCTCAAACCTTAGTGGGCTGAAATAGCAATGGTGCCACTAGTGTTCAAATGTTTTCATTTAATGCTATAAATCTTCAAGAAAGAAGTCTTCCTTGCTAGTGATTGTGCCTGATCAGGTAGTTGGCAATAGGCCAAAAATCCAAGATCCACATCTTCCTCACCCGATTGGGAGAGTTAAGAGTTATGTGTGTGTGTGTGTGTGGCAGAGAGGGGTTGTTGTGGGGGAGAGGGGGGAGCGAAGAGAGGGAGCGCTAACAAATAGTACACGGTGATATTTCTGGTCAGATGATGACAATTTCCTATTACACATTGAAGTTGCACAAATGAGAAAGCCAAAATGACAAGAATGAAAACAGCCAGATGCACTAACCGTGTATTTATTCATCTGTAATCTACATAAATATGGATGTTGGTGACAAAAATATTGATAATAGTCTAGAAACCACAGGCTACATGCATTGCTCTCGAAAATGTTGCTGGAATATACTTCCTACAGCTCATGTTTCGACCCATTTTGCTTAGAGGCTGAGAAAGTCCTACCCATCTGTGCAAACCATTTTGGCACAAATGGAATAAAAACATATCACATACTAAAACATATGGCAAAGTGTTTGGACTACAAGTGTAATTCTGTTTCATTTTCATATGTTTTAACATTGTAAGAGCAATTTCCAGTAGACATCAAATAATGGCAAAGAAGTTTAGACAAACCCAATAATGTTTTTCCATCAGTGACTCACAGTGTAATTCCAGGATTTAAGGAAACTAAAGTCAAACTAGTTCCAAAAATTACATGCTAAGTAATTATCATCATAAATACATAAATGAACAAGCAAAATGTAAATCTCTTATACACTTACAAACTGTAAAATATGTTATGCCTGTTAAGTTATAATCTCTTGTTGTCTTTGCATGTTGTCTGAACCTTCTGCTTTATTTGTCTGCGTTGAGGAGCATTCCTCAATATCAGATAAGCAATGTATTGTTTGTAAATAAACTGAATGCAAAGAAACAAGGCCAAATTTCTGCAAATTCTTACTTGAACCTGCTTGTCTCCACATTCACAAGCAGTTATCGCTTCTTGAAAGTAATTGACTAAACAGGATGGATTTTATAACTTGATTCATTCGGGTTTGAAGAGGAAGCTAACTATGTTATCCTGTACAATAAACCAACATGTCTAAATAAGAAGTTTAGTTTTCACTTCTCCATTTCATGCAAGCAAACAAAATATAATCTGTGCATGTGTAGGAGTTGTATAGCAATCGCTGTGGAATTCTGTGCTCATAACAAGAATTGCACTCTCATTGTCAACACTGACTAGCCACAGATGAATCCCCACCTTAAATGGCCCAGATTTTGTCGTCAGCAGCAAAATGATGGCACTCATTGCTGACCTTGAAAAATCATTTCCCCAAAGATCTTACAAGTTCTGTGGCACTGATTTCACTTTTCCCAACATTCATTTCATCTGGCATTATCTATGAGGACCTCTGGCATTCAACAACAGTGATTTCAACAAGCAGGCTAAGCAGCCAATCACGTTGAAGAATCTTCAGGCAGTAAACCAAGAAATAATATAGTTTTTTCAGTCACCCTTTATAATTTGACAGAAAACAGGAGGATTGGGAAAGGGAAAAGAGAATATGAAAGCAAACTAGAGAGGACACAAAGACAGAATGTGAAAGCTCTTTTAGGTATGTGAACAGAAAAGATTAGGACAAACACAGGCCCATTACAGGTGTGGACAGGATACTTTATAGTGGACAACAGGGAAATGGTGGAGAAACTAAAAAGTTACTTTGCATCCGTCTTCACGGAATACAGAAAATCTCCCTGAAGTACTAGATGACCACAGGACTTGCGAAACTGAGGAAATAAAAGAAACTACTATTAGTAAAGAGGAAGGACTTGAAAAGTTAAATGGGTTGTAGGTTGATAAATCACCTGGACCAGATGAGCTTCATCCCCGAGTGTTGGAGGGAGTGGTTAGAGAGATAGTCAATGCATCAGTAGTTATCTTTTAAAATTCTACAGTTTCTGGAAAAGTTTCTGCAGACTGAAGAGCAGCAAATGTAACCCCTCAATTTAAGAAGGGAGGAAGGGGGAGAATGGAGAACAACAGACCTGTTTGTTTGATATCAATAGTAGGGAAAATGCTAGAATCCATCATAAAGGATGTGATAACTGGACATGTAGGAAAGAATGGTAAAATTGGGCAGAGTCAACATGAACATGAAAGGGAAATCATGTTTGACAAACTTGGAGTTTTTTTGAGGATATTATTTGTAACATAAAAAAGACATGTTGAAACTTTTTGCCTTGTACTCATCAGGACACTGATATACAAGGGGAAAGCAACTGGTTATTCCTTATACTTCCGGGGTAATCTGAAGTAGACTGGCCCTTTTGCAGGGCTGAAAATAATGGCCTGTGGCTCATCCATGAGTTTGTGTCATATACAGTGCAAACTAAATCTGATTAGGACGCCTTTGAAATGCCCTATTTCAGCATCAAGCTTGCATGGTAAGCAAATGGCTTGGGCCCTACATAAAAGGTTGCAAATAAGAGCAATAATGTACTGTGTGAAACTATTAGAATCCCAATGCATATATTGCCCAGTGAAGGTGGCTTGCAGTAGACCCTTACACATTTCTCAACTAGTACATCAAGGAGAGGGAGTTAATATGCCTGCTCCATTTCAAAGATGAATTTGAATGCAGGATGGAGCCCATTAAGATTTGTAAGGAAATTATTACACATTGATCTGCTGCTGCAGATTTAAATATAACAATATTATCCACATATCAGAAATATGCAAGGGGTAGGAGACTACGTGTCATTCCATCGAAGACATGTTTCTCATGGAACCCAACAAAGATGTTTATGAGAGCTGGGATTAGACAGGATTCCATGGGAAAATACCATCTATTTGGGCCCTGAAACAAAAATAAATAGTAGTTTTCCCCTTATGTCAGTAGTGTCCTGATGAGTGCAAGATGAAAAACTTTGACATGTATTTTTTCAGGAACACTCAAAGTTCTGTACTTGCAGCATTGATAGAGGAGAACCAGTGAATGTGGTGCAGTTGGATTTTTAGAAGGCTTTTGATAATATTCCACACAGGATGTTCGTAAATAAAATGATAGCGTGGGGGATTCAGAGAAATATACTAGTTTGGATTGAGAATTGGTTAGCAGACAGTATAATTAAATGGATTATTCTCAGGATGGCAGGCTGTTACTAGTGGGGTTCTGCAAGAATAAGTGCTAGGTTCACAGCTGTTCACAAGCGGTACAAATTATTTGGACGGGGGGGGCTAATTGTAATATTTCCAAATTTGCTGATGACACCAAACTGGGTGGGAATGCAAGTTGTGAAGAGTGTGCAAGGAGGACTTGGGACAGGTTAAGTGAATGGGCTAGAACATGGCAAATGGAATATAATGTGAATAAGTGTGAAGTTATTGGTGTAAAAAAACAGGAAGACAGAATCATTTGTAGATAGTGAGAGTATGGGAAGTGCAGGTGTCCAAAGGGACCTGGATGTCCTTGGTCACGAGTCACCAAAAGTCAGTATCCAGGTGCAGCAAGCAATTAGGGAGACAAATGGTATGTTGGCCTTCATCGCAATTTGTGTAGAGAGTAAAGGTGCCTTGCTGCAGTTATGTAGAGCCTTGGTGAGACTTCACCTGGAATATTGTGTACAGTTTTGTTTGTACTCGTTGGAGTTTAGAAGGATGAGGGGGGATCTTATGGAGACTTATAAGATAATGCGGGGGCTGGATAGGGTGGAGGCGGAGAGATTCTTTCCACTTAGTAAGGAAGTTAAAACAGCCTCAAAATAAAGGGGGGTCGGTTTAAGACAGAGTTGAGGAGGAACTTCTTCTCCCAGAGGGTGGTGAATCTCTGGAATTCTCTGCCCACTGAGGTGGTGGAGGCTACCTCGCTGAATATGTTTAAAGCGCGGATGGATGGATTCCTGATCGGTAAGGGAATTAAGGGTTATGGGGATCAGGCGGGTAAGTGGTACTGATCCACGTCAGATCAGCCATGATCTTATTGAATGGCGGGGCAGGCTCGAGGGGCTAGATGGCCTACTCCTGCTCCTATTTCTTATGTATGTTTTGGTCCCTTTATCCAAGGAGGAATATACTTGCCATAGAGAGAGTGCAACAGAAGCTCACCATGTTAATCCCTGGGATGACAGGATTGTTTTATGAGGAGAGATTGAAGTCTGCATACTTAGAATTGCGAAGAATGGGAGGGTGACCTAATTGAAGCTTACAAAATTCTTGCAGCATGTGTCAGATAAAGATGTTTCCCCTGACAGGTGAGTCTAATACAGTAAGAGTTTTAACAACACCAGGTTAAAGTCCAACAGGTTTATTTGGTAGCAAATGCTATTAGCTTTCGGAACGCTGCTCCTTCGTCAGATGGAGTGGAAATCTGCTCTCAAACAGGGCACAGAGACACAAAATCAAGTTACAGAATACTGATTAGAATGCGAATCTCTGCAGCCAACCAGGTCTTAAAGATACAGACAATGTGAGTGGAGGGAGCACAGGTGAGTCTAATACCAGGGGACGTAATCTCAGGAAAAGGGGTAGGCCATTTAAGACTGAGGTGAGGAGGAATTTCTTCACTCAGAAGATGGTGAATCTTTGGAATTTGTTCAAAGGGCTGTGGAAATTCAATTATTGGTATGTTCAAAACAAAACCGATAGGTTTCTGGAGACATCAAAGGATAAAAACAAAGGGACTCAAAACGAGTGGTGAGGATGACACAAAGAGTCTACAGAGGGATATAGACAGGTTAGGTATGTGGGCAAAAAACTTGACAGGTGGAATATAATGTAGGAAATTGGGAAGTTATGCACTTTGGTGGGAAGAATAAAGGAATTGAATATTATTTAAATTGAGAAAGACTGCAGAAATTTGATTTAATTTATTATTGTCACATGTATTGGTATACTGTAAAAAGTATTGTTTCTTACGTGCTATACAGACAAAGCATACTGTTCATAGTGAAAGAAACAGAGAGTGCAGAATATAGTATTGCAGTCATAGCTAGGGTGTAGAGAAAGATCAACTTAATGCAAGGTAGGTCCATTCAAAACTCTGATGGCAGCAGGGAAGAAGCCACAGCACACGAGGGATCTGAGTAATAGGTCGCCCATTTAAGACAGAGGTGAGGAAGAATTTCTTCTTTCAGAGGGTTGTGAATCTGTGGAATTCTTTACCACAGAGGGTGTTACGTTCAAGGCCAAGATAGACAGATTTTTAATCAGTGAGGAAAGCAAGGGTTATGGGGACAATGTAAGAAAGTAGAGTTGAGGACTATCACTATGATCTCATTGAATGGCGGAACAGATTCAATGGTCTGAATGGCCTACTTCTGCTCCTGTGTCTGATGGCCTTTTGGACATAGCACGGGAAAGTGGTGTTGATGTAGATGTAGATGATTAGCCATGATCTAATTGAATGGTGGAGCAGGCTTGATGGGCCTACTCCTGTTCCTATACAAAATGGGATTAAGGTAGAAGCCGAAAAATCAAACATAAAAAGAAAAAAAATAAATCTATGGAACTTTTAGCATGAAATGGGGAAATTTGACATTTCACAAAAAGGATGAATTTTTCAGGGCCAGAGAGGTTGTTCAGCTGGAATTATAAATTAGGATGTCATTATAAACCAGGCTACATCTTATTCAACAAGGTGTAACATTTTCAAATGCTTTTACAGCAAGAATAATAGTGTAATATGTGGAAGTTCATGTCAAATCAGTGATTTCTAGCTGATTTCTTTCTGTGAGAACTTCCACTAGCATACTCTGTAGAGAAATATGGAAATACTGACAGCAACTTCTGGATATGTGTGTTTAACTGTGCATGTACTGACACCAGACGGTGCTGTCAGTTTCACAGAGTAATGATGGCGAGTGTGGACAGATTTACCATCATTACAATGGCAAAATCCGAGCCAAAAAGTAGTTTTACTTAGTGCCAAGCAAAAATGTAACTTGTCTTACCCATCTTCATTAATTCCACACATGCGGACCCTATCCGTACTCATCCAGCTGTGAAGGTTACCATACAGGGGGGTTGCAGACAGCATGGCGTCTTTTTGATTGGTGCTTCCCTTCTCCACAATTTTATTCTTTAATTAAAAAAACTGTTATTAATATATAAATCTATATCAAACACCCTTATTACATAAATAATATAATCAATTTCGATTGTGATAAATCTATATACGTTTGGACAGGCATTGCAATGTTTTACATAATTACATGTTACATTTGTGTTTCATTTACATTTCCAATTTCATACTCTAAGAGTTATAGTTACAAATATTAGTCAGTCAGGGTTAAACATCTTAGTATGTAATGGTCCAGATTAGCAGACAGTTTGAAAGAGCATGTATTTCATCTTTGTATCTTTAAAGTATAATAAACAATAAATAATGTAGGTTATTGTACATTTAAAGTCACCAAAATGAAACTGCTATACTAATGATCACAGTCCTCAGACCACATCATTAATATTACTGGTTACCAACAGCAAGTTTTAATTTGTATATGGCAAGTGATCATTAGTGATCCTTTGATCTACAAAAATCAGTGTTGCAGGTCATAATCAGTACCACGTTAACTTATTTTAAGTAAGTGCATGAGATGGCTTTCCCACAAGTCTTTGCCTGTTGCAAAATTATTCGAAACAATTGTGTACTTCTACTCAGTGCCACATGTGCGGTCATTAACTGTCGTACTTACTCTATGCAAAGGCAAAAGAAAGAAACCTGCTGAACCAAAATTCCACTCCAAGTATACATGCTCATTTCAGACCTAGAACATATTTGTTCTAATTTTACATTGCTAAATAGCACTTAACAGAATACAATGAGTGCAATGCCAACTTTGTGTGAAATTAAGTGCATTGTTCACTGAAAGCTTTATCAGGCATGATTTATGCAATATCCCTCAGATATTTCAGAAACAGTATTCAGCAACTTCTTGCGCAATTTCCATCAGAGGTCTGCCAGACTTTTTGTAGAGTTTATACCAAGGACCAACATTTATTTACCCACATCCACCGGCATTCCTTTAGAGCAATGGGAATGGTAAATCTGATTAATTTTTATACTTCTTAGTCTAGGGTATCAGGTCAACTCTCACTCTCGGGACTTGCATCAACTCCACTGTCACTTGGCTGGGCACCGTAAATTCAGCACAGCCCTAGAACCCAACTTGGTGCCCTCCTGTGCCCCCCCCCCCCCCCCCCCCCCCCCGGCCCAAAGAACACGACAGTTTCCTAAAAAGGATTTTATTTTTAATTCTCATCTTCTGAAGTGGTGATTTTAAAAAAGGTATATTGCACCCAAGAAAGCAGGGCATCAACCAGTTCAGCATGACCAGGGAACAAACCTGAGATCTTTCTGTGAACATAGTTCAGTTCTACAACATATATAGTGCTTTTGCAACAGTGGTCTTCAAAAGTGAACTGCAAAGAACTGAGATTGAACATCAATATTATTTTACTCTGGTAATTTCAACAGACGTTTTGAATACTTTAAGGAAATTAAGTAACATAATGTGATTATGCTGCATCTTTCCTGGGCCTGTGTGTGTTAGGCTACTGATGATAGCTTTTCTCCCCTGCATTTGGGCTTGAAAAGTTGTTCCAACCACTACCTATGATGTAATCAGTAAAGCAAATGATATGGCCTCAGTAACGGCATTTTTTGCAATTACCAAAATATGCTGAGGACAACAATTTTGCAATAGAAGTCCCAAATACAAATGCCAATTACCGCGCATTTCCAGCAACAAGAAACTCAATTGCTGCCATAAATCTCTTGTACTCGTGATCCAGTATTTCCGACGTAAAATGTCACCATGTGCTTCACAATTTTTTCCACATGTATTTACAGAATACTCAAGTCAACATTTTAAAGTTTGATTGAAATGCATCACATTGGCAGTTGCACATAACATCAGTAAGATAGAAGTGACACAGGGCAGAATTTTATGGCTTTGTCTGGGGGGGTGTGGGGCTGGAAAATGTGGCGAGCCGTTCAAAACTCCACTGACTTTGGTGGAACCAGAAGTACCACCGGTAGTAGGGGCCATAGAATTTCACCCATGGTTCTTTTCCCTCATCAAAATTGGTTTAGTGAACACTTTTTGTGCAAAGAGGACTCCATTAAAAATGTTAGTGAATTTATAGAAAAGAAGGTAATAAAATAAAAAGCAATAGCAAAATAGTGCGGATGCTGGAAACCTGAAATACAAACAAAGTGCTAGAAATACTTAACAGGTCTATGGAGAAAGAAACAAAGTTAAAATTTCACATCCAAACTGAAAGTTGAAATGTTGGTCACTTTGTAATTATATTTGACTTTTTTTTAATGAGGTTGGATTCTCTGACTTTGCCTGCAACTGGGATTCTCCAGTCCTGTTGCAGTGAGCAGAGACTTGGCTGACAGCAGCAGCGGGGTGTGAATAGCCAATGGTGACATATCCTTTAACATAGGCTGGAATTCTCCAGTCTCTCAAGCCCCGTTACTGCCTCCAGCGAGAACGGAGAATTTAGCGATCAGCCAAATCTCCATTCACAGCAGTGGGACTGGAGAATCCCAGCGTGGGCGAGGTTAGAGAATTGGTTATAATCTCTTGGTGGCACGGTGGTTAGCACTGCTGTCTCACAACGCCAGGGACCCGGGTTCAATTCTGGCCCTGGTCACTGTCTGTGCAGAGTCTACATGTTCTCCCAGTGTCTGCATGAGCTTCCTCCCGGTGCTCTGGTTTCCTCCCACAGTCCAAAAGACGTGCCGTTTAAGTGCATTGGCCATGCTACATTCTCCCTCAGTGTACCCGTACAGGCACTGGAGTGTGGCGACTAGGAGATTTTCACAGTAACTTCATTGCAGTGTTATCGTAAGCCTACTTGTGATACCGATAAATAAATTTTAAAAATATGTACTTCATGCTATTTCCCAGACAATAAATTACCTCGAAATGAAGTCACTTTTTATGGAGGGAAATGTCACTTTGTACTTGACAAGATCCTACAAAAAACAATGACACAAGTGGCATTGAGGAAGGAGTGATGGGAAGGACAATGGAAAAACAACCTATCCCTCTTCAGACAGTGAATGGAATCTTAAGCATCCAACTTAAGCACTAACACTGAATACTACTATCCAAATACTGTCATGTCACCCTAGATTGTGTGTCAAGTCCTGGAATTGAGCTTGACCTCATGGTCATCTATCAGATAGAGAGAGGATAATACAAAATGAATGTCTCCAAAAATAATTAAAAGCTCACTTCTAAGATTCATAATTGTGCTCTCCTAAAATAGTTAAACAAGTATATCGAGCAGTGTAGTTGGGAATAGAAATTTGGGTGTGTCCCAACCTATGGTAGATGGGTTGTGTCAAGTATCCATTGTTTCCACGCTAGCTCATTTTACTGTGATGAACTGTCTCATTCTACACTGTAGCACTCAATGTGCTTCTAATGCACTAGAATTGTCAATGGCACCTCCATATGGATGGATGACTCTCCAGCAATTTTTACCATTGCTGAGAGTTCCTCTATCACAGCAACCCTGTGACCACTCTCACCAAGTTGAGAGGTTTTAAATCAAAAAGAATGGAGTGACTGATCATCAACATTGGCTGCATTTATTTCCATAGCTACAGCAATGAAGCTTTGTTCTGACTGCACCAGTGTCCAATTGATACTGAAAATGAACTTCCAATAAATTTTTGAAACTTAGCAGTCACTCAGGCTCAGATCTGGGTTGACTGAGATACTAGTTGATGGGCTGTGATGGGCCATCCGAGTTACATCTCTGTCATATGGACCAGTAACGTTCCCAGATTGATCTTCAGGTCATACATTAGCTGCAACACTCTGCTTCAGGTAGGATGATCAGTGCTTCTAATTGCAAGCCAACAGCTCCTACTGAAATGCACACTAGAGACATTCGGTAAGGACAAAAATTGGCCTTGGTTGTGATGTTCCTGTGTGTGATAGTCTAGCAGCATTCAGCATTAAGGTGAACAAATAAATAATGGGAACTTGTGCAAGTACCAGACGTGATCACTGTCTGACACAGAAGTTGATGCCTTCCTGAGAGTAGAGGGAAGATATTTTAATACAGCTTTTTAAAAATGTAGAGCAGTAAATACAGACAAAGCTACTTCCATTAGGCACCAAAACCTACCTAGATAAATGGTTTCACCAGCACTGGCACTCTGTTGACAACACAAACATTGGCAGAAAGCCTGCCATCTTTTACCGCAGCCTAACTCTTGGCCAGCCTGTGCAGAGTGGGCCATCAGTGCCACTTCTCTTTGACTGACCATTCCAGACCATCTTCAGCCATGAGGAAGTAAAGGTCAGGAGAAATAAAATTGTAACCTGCAGCTCGAAAGCAGTTTTGATGATGTTATTCCCAGTACTCTGAAATGCACCCACGGCGTAAGTGGAGGCTGATTCCACAATGCTGAGAGCCAAGGCAATGTTGTAGAACTACTTCAAGACGTGCTGGAGGAACTGACAGGGAGGAGTTACTGAACTTGACAGTGTGAGGGAACTGAATTAACATTGATTTACAGTTATTAACCCAGTCTGCTTCAAGGACCTTGGCATTTTAGCTGTGCATGTTAATTAAGCTCTTTCACACTGTCGGGCTAGGGAACGTCACCTAGCCAGTACCCCCACAATGATCTCATCAGCAGTCAATGTTTCAATAAAAATTAAACTCAACAGGGGTTGACAGAAACAAATAGTAGGGTTTCAAAATAACATTTTCTGCAACGAATACACTCTCCTTAAAATGAGTTTTTGCACCAAGTAGGTGGTTAAAGAACAAGGAGCACTTATGCTAAATTCTAAGTAAAGCATTCAGACTTAAAACTCTTCCCGTTACCAATGAAAATGGTCACTGCAAATCACAAATATATTTCAATTCATGTGGCTACATCCAAGAAACAAAAACATATTATCACAGCAGTACTGCAGATGCTAGCTGCAGAGAGTGAAAGTCTGGAGTTTTGTTAGGTGTGAGAGTTTGAGAGAAGTTGGGGAGGGAGGTATTGCTGTGTCTGGTTTCCCTTACTACGTCCACAGGTCAGAGGGGCAGGAGCAGAGAAAGGCCAGAGAACTGGGTGATAAGTTGCAGCAGTCCAACAACATCCTGTGAACACACCCCCTGTAATATCACAGGTAAGTGTTTCGTAGGTGAATATTTCTCTCTTCTACCTTTCTGGACTTGCTTTGAGATTGAAGGCTAGGAAGAAAAAAGTTGGGTGTGAAAACTAAGTATCAGTAAAATTAAAAACAAATTGAAAATCTAATTAAATAGAATAGAGCTGCAGGGCCAGGTGAAGTGTTATAGCTGCAACCTGTGAGATTTGGTGGACCCCATTGTGCTTAATAGCAACCACATCTGTAGCAAATGTTGGTTCCTCAAGGAACTTTGGCTCAGAGTCATTGAGCTGGAGGCTGAGGTTCAGACATTGCGACACATCAGGGTTGAGGAAAGTTACCTGGACGCTGTGTTTCAGGAGGCAGTCACACCCCTTAGATTAACCACTTTGTATTCAGTCAGTGGTCAGGGACAGCAGGGTGTGACTAAGAATGAGGAAGGTAGAGTGATCCAAGAGAGAGCACTGCAGAAGCCTCAGACCATATCCTGTCCAATAGGTTTGAGATTCTTGCACCCTGTGTGGATGAGTGCAGGGACCATAGGAAGGATGAGCAAACTGACCACGGCACCGTGGTACAGGGAGCCATTCAAGTGGGGGGGAGAAAAGACCGACATAGTCGTACTCTCCTTGTGGGGAGGCAATGGCCTAGTGAGATTATTAATCCAGAAACTCAGCTAATGTTCTCAGGACCAGGGTTCAAATCCCGCCATGATGGTGGAATTTGAATTCAATAAAAAAAATCTGGAATTAAAAATCTACTGATGACTATGAAACCATTGTCGATTGTCAGAAAAACCCATCTGGTTCACTAATGTCCTTTAGAAATGGAAATCTGCTGTCCTTACCTGGTCTGACCAACATATGACTCAGAATCACAGTAATGTGGTTGACTGTCAACTGAGCTCTGAACAAGGACAACTAGAGATGGGCAATAAATGCTAATGTGGAGATGCCGGCGTTGGACTGGGGTAAGCACAGTAAGAAGTCTCACAACACCAGGTTAAAGTCCAACAGGTTTATTTGGTAGCAAATAAACCTGTTGGACTTTAACCTGGTGTTGTGAGACTTCTTACAATAAATGCTGGCCAGCCAGCGATGCATATGTCCCATTAATGGATTAAAAAAAAGTTAGGGATTGTATAGTCAGGGAATAGACACTGTTCTCTGTAGCCAGGATCAATAATTCCAAAGGCTGCATTGCCTGCCCAGTGCCAGGATTCATTAGTTTAACAATACATATGGCCACAGCTGATCTGAATGGGATTTTGGGTCACTGCTAAGTTGGTCAAGACCTATTCAGGGAAGCTATGAGCGCATGTTTCATTCAATGATGAAATGAGGCTCCATTGCTCATTTCAGATGTGGATCTTTACCAGCTCCAACTGGTATTTCTAGTTCCAGAGTAGCTTAACCAGTAGCCCTTAAAAGGAATCACTAGAAAGGCCCAACAATTTTTCCAATTATATACAGCTGTAGTGTTCTGCTTGACTCCACACAAATCAACTGACTCCACATAAATCAGCCCACTCCACCATCTCCATTCTAGACTTTTATCTGGGCCTTGATATTGCTTGAAGTTTCTAAGACTCTACAGCTGAGATTTAATTTTTATTTGTTCATGGAATATGGACATCGCAGTACTTGTTGCCCATCCCCACCTGCCCTCGAGAAGGTGAGCTGCCTTCTTGAACCGTTGTAGTTCTTATGGTGTAGGTACACGGATAGTGCTATTAAGTAGGGACTTCTAGCACTTTGGTCAAACAATGATGAAGGAACAGTGATATGGCTCCAACTCAGGACACTAAGACTTGGAAAGAATCTTCCAAGTGGTGGTGTTTCCATGCATCTGCTAGCCTTGTTCTACTAGGTGGAGGAGGTTGTGAGTTTGGAAGGCGCTGCCTTGCCAAGTTGCTGCTATGCGTCTTGTAGATGGCACATCTGCTGCCACTGTGCTCTGGTGGTGGATGGGGTGTAAATCAAGCCAGCTGCTTTGTCCTACGTGGTTTCATGCTTCCTGAATGTTGTTGAATCTGGTCGCATTCAGGCAAGTGGGGAATGCCAGACTCTCTCCCTCCTATACCTGGTTAGACAGGAAATACTCAGGGATGGCATCAGGACCTGGGATATTGACTGAAATGTAGGATTCTAAGGGGTATCTTATGTTAAGTTGTCTCCTTGAGTAATCTGTGGGACAGCTCTCCCAATTTTGGCACAAGTCCCAGATGGTAGTGAGGGGGCCTTTGCAGGGTCAACTGGGCAGAGTGCGCTTTCATCCTGTCTGGTGTCTAAGTCATTGCTAAGTGGTCCATCAGGTTATATTCTTATTTGAAATTTTTGTAGCAGTTAAATACAATCAAGAGACTTGCAAGTCAATTTCAGAGAACAATTATGAGACATTAAGAACATTAAGGTGAATTAAATGGGTTTTAATTACAAACCCGTAATTTCACATTCATCATGACTGATGCTAGCTTTTTTGCCAGATTTATTTAATACACTGAATTTAAGCTCCCTAACTGCTATGATGAAATCTGAACTCATGTCTCTGGATCATTTGTCTAGGCCGCTAGGTTACTAGACCAGTAATATAAACACAACGCTACTGAACCCTCTTTTATTGGATACAACAAAGGCTACGTGCCAACAACATCCCAGCTGTGGTGCTGAAAACTTGTGCTCCAGAGCTAACTGTGCCTCAAACCAAGCTGTTCCAGTCCAGCTACAACACTGGCATCTACCCAGCAAAGTGGAAAATTGCCCAGATTTATTCTGTTCACTAAAAGCATGAGAAATGTTATCTAATCCTTTGCCACCCCTATTAGTCTATTCCCAATCATCAGCAAAGTAATCTAAAAGGTGTTGTTGGCAGTACTGTGAAGAACACTCACTCAACAATACTGTTTTCACTGATGCCCAGATTGTGCTCCACCAGGACCACTCATTTCCAGACCTCATTACAGCCTTCGTCCAAAAATGGACAAAATAATTCTTACCCTCTTGACACCAGCAACTTGCCTCATTCATTCTTATGAGGTCGGTGAGCAAATTTACTCTGGTCCTCAAGGTGTTAATTTCCGCTGCAATTGTGTCTGCTTTGGGGCACTAAAGATTGTCAGCCCCATGGTGTTTTATACCAAAATCCACTTCAGCCGAAAAACATGTTGGAGAAGCAATCCCAATCAAATTCCATTTGAGTTTAGGCTATGTGAAAAGTTTCATTCACATTTGAAAATGTTGACAAATTGACAAAGCAAGATTCTGTTATGTAAAATGTTTGCAGCTGACTGTTGGTCAAGATCATTGAAGAATATTTGCACATACACATAACAGGAACTCTGCAATGCAGAAGGGATTTTAGAACAACATGTGTCTTTTTTAGGCTCCCCTCAAGCAGATATTGTTAATTATACAGTGATTTAAATACAGGACATTACCCGGCTTCAGTGCTGCGTGATTAATATTGAGGACTGCTATTTGCAAGTAAAACAGCAGGCAGCAGCATCTTCCATCATAACTACGTAAACTGCAGCACTAGTCACTACTGTGAAGAAAATCTAACATTTAAGACACTGTAGGCTCTAGGGTTGCAGTAATACTGGATCGCTGGTGCCTATCAAAACACAATATGGTCTTCCACATATGTGGATATGTTAGATCAGTAAGCTATCAATAAGCTCGGATAATGCTGGTCACTGCAACATCACTTCTATCTAACAGCAGTAAACTTCAACACTGCTGCGGAATTATTTTTTAAAAAATAACATATTTCCTTTCTTTCACTTTAGTTACTAATATTTGTCATGAAGTCCATTGATCTGTGTGTCCCTGGATACTAAATTAGAAGTCTGTGAGATTGCAATATTTAAGGTACAGGGTGTTCCGATGCACTTTTGCATTAGTTTCTGTCCAGTAACAAGGGTGGGACCTCAAAGTGTTTTGATAGGTCCCCAGATCAGTTCAAGGGTCAGTGAACAACCAGTTTCAGGACAGTCAGTTTCAGGGGAGTCAGCCAGTCACAGGCACAGGGACACAAACAGGATTCAGCTAAGTTAAAGAAAGAGCTGTGGGGAACATACTTTAGGTAAAGAGGGCCATTGGGACAAAGGCACAGCTTTGGAGCAGTGGTGCTTTGCTTGGCATGGCCATAGATTTGAAAGTGTGCATGTCAACTAGTGTTTGCGTGTACTCAGAAATCCAGGGAGGGGGGAATCTTGGAGCCGAAACTCTGAGGTGGGCCATTTTTAAAGCCATCTGAATGGGGGAGACTTTTGGAGAGAATTCTCAGGCAGGATCTTCAAAAGGTGGAGATTGAAAAACTTTGAGAGAAAGAGAAATTTCAATGAGATTGTTTGACTTGGTGTTTACTGATGTCTGTGTGGGTTCTTGAAAAATCCATGGACTCTGTCTTGGTTGCATCTGTTATTTACTCTGTAATGTGGTTTGTTCAACCACAGTTCATCTGGTAATTCACATGTACCTCACACTTGTCCTGAATGTTGGAGTAAAAAACATATTTTAAATTGCTTTATCTTTAGGATATTGTATGGTAAAGTTTTCCTTTTGTTTGTTCAAAACCAGTGGAATCTTGTTGCTTTATTACAAACTCAGGTGTCTTGAATCTCAACTTTTATCTACTTTAAAGGAAATGTCCCTTAATGGATCTAACCCCAGCGATCTGGCCAAGGATCATAACATATTAAGTATTTACTGAGCATATCAATATAACAGTTATTTACAATGTTGATATTCAGTTGAGCGTATCATGATATATATTGAAAAGTTAACGTTTAGAACAGAATGTTACACTCCCACCACCCCCCCCCCCCCCCCCCAAACGAGGTGGGATCGGGGGTGGGATGCATAAAATTGAATGGACGTGGTTCCCCCAGGGAAGCCACCCCCCCTAAACCCAAGTACAATTTCACACTTGAATGGGCAGGGTCTCAGACAGCGAACCTGCCCATTCACCTATTAAGATGCTCAAGTAGCCCAGTCTCAATTTTTAGGCTGGTGGAAATGGGTGCAGGTAGTATGGAAAAGTGACATCTGCTCTTTTCCCCATCTCAGACGGGAAGGAGGGGTGTGCCGCCCCCCCTCCCCTCCCCTCCCAGACATCCTCTACCTTCCTGCCCCTGGGACCTATCTTTCCAAAAGGTCCTGAAAAGTTAAGTCCTCGGCAGAGCACTGCAATACCGCTTCTGGCCACTGCTGCGCTGTGCCTGGCTGGGTTGAAGAGCTGTTGGCCAATCTGATTGGCTGACAACCCTCGGGTGAGACTTCCTGCCGAGGGCAGGCGGAAGTCCACCCACTGCCAATCAACACTCAATTGAGTGTTAAATGGCTGTGGGAGTTAGAGAGTCAGCAGCCAATCGCTCACCATTCTTAAAATTCTACCCTTAAAGATCATCAAAGGGGGCATTTAATAGGGTCAATGCACATCATCAGAATAGGATGAAGAGAAACTCAAAGGAGGAGTTAACCAGAGAGAGTGTCATAATGGTTTAACAAAGACACTGCCAAAAGATTTGAAGCTGAGAAAGATTTCAGTGGTATGTGGCAGATTTACAGAGCAGCAGTTTACAAAGTAGATTACAAACAGTTTACAAAATGGGTCGGATGAAAGAATACACAAGATAGAAAATCCATATACAGCAAATTAAAGAAAAATAGATGTTAGAAGTATTTTTAGAGCTATATGGTGCAGCAGAGGCTGGAAATCTCAGTGTAAAAGTTGTAAAATTCTTGAATAGAACCGGTTCACAATATTGAGAAGCAAGAGCAAGCAAGTCACATTCATTTCAGATTCTACTCCATGATTACTAATGCATGCTGAGCTCTAGTTTTTATGGCATCAGGTGGGAACATGATGCTGAACATTCAATTGTTAATTTAGCCCCCATTAGGGCATAATTCTTCAGGTGCTGGTGTAACAACAGCAATATTGATTCTGCCATGCATTATGCATGTCAATGGAAGTGACAATTAGGGTAGCTGTGCTGATATCACCCATTTTATGTTATTACGCAAAAGTCAAACTTATCCGTGGTAGGTTATTGCATCACATGCTGTATTACTGGACACACAGAAGAGAAGGTGAATTATTGCATCTCAGTTAACATGACAATACAGCAAAAGAACGAGTTTCAGAGTATTACTGAAATACAGGGAATGAAGAGAAACAGTCAGGACTCCCACACTGGTCAGCCTCCAAAGACGGGTTGCTGCAAAGCGTACACATGAAATGGTTGGCTCAGCTTTGATGCATTCTACAATCAACTAACTTTCCAATGCACTGGGCAGAATTTTTCCAATGGTGGGGTTTCTCGCCCTGACACCGAAGTAGTTGACAGGAAATCTATTCATACCAATGCAAACTGCCTCACAGCCTCAGAGGAGGCAAAATGCGAGACTTCAGTCAAGAGCAGAAATTCCACTTGAGAGCGCTACTGGCAAATCTGATTGGAGCCCCCAGGAATCCCAGACATTGGGAGAGGTACTTGATCTCAAAAAGCAGGGGGAAGGGGTGGGGGTGGTCAGTAACTAAGACATCCCCTCCCACCCAAGACCCAGCAGAACATCTTGCCTGGCATCACCTCATCCTGATTCCCTCCTGCCACATTCAAAATTGAGGCCATTAGTCAACCACTTAGCGGCCTCAACTGGGATGAGGGCAGACCACCTTAGCCTTGCTCTGCCCTGCCCCCATATCATTGCGGACAGGCGGAGAATAGGCTGCCCAACGGAGGCCTGTAAAATTCTGCACCTAAGATCAGGGCTCATGTCCAAAGAACAGCCACCAAGTAAGATTTTGGAACTGGGCTATATATCCCAACAAGTCACATCTACAGTACAAATAGGGAAAAGCAGAAAAATCAGAAGGAAATTTGGAGTGAAGAGGTAATCATTGTTACAGTTAATTATGTGCAAAGACTGATTTTACGTTCAATCACTAAAGTACTAGGTGAACAGAAATTCAACTTCTTTCATCTTTCAACAGCAAACGAAAGGACAAATGAAATGTTGTTAGTTCATTCAATAGGGGGAAATGCAACTATAACCAAAACATACATTGCTGCCATTTTTCTGGCCATGATCAGGCCAAGTTATCAGCTTGATCACAATATGCAATGCAGTCTTGGTAGGTGAGCAACCAGAATTGTGACCTGCTAAGCTATGCAAGCTAGCACATGGTCTTATGCTTCAAAGGGAGCACCCTGCATTGTAAAAAGGGAGGAGTCCAACACACAGGAAACTAACATCTGTGTATCTGCTTCCATTTGGTGCACTTGTATGCAATATCAATAGACCAAAAGCTTGCGTGCTCGGTATTTCAAGTTTATGCAGTAGCATATTATATGCTTTCATCCAAATAATTCCATGCAAAACAAAAGGAGGCTTTGTAGCTTTCTGATGAAACATTTTTAATTTGTTTAAAGTTGGGTATCAGTAAAAATTGTATCAATAAGTGACAGACAGATTTGCGCTGTACAGTGTTAGGTGCGGTTATGGAGGACAAGACAGGCAATAGGTTGGTGATGGAATGTGGTGGAGCATCTTATTATTAATCTCAGGTTATGGTGACTTGACAGAGCCATTTGGCCCAACTTGTTTTGTGTTCATGCTCCACATGAGCTTCCCTAAACTAATGGCCTCGTCCCTCCCTGCCCTATAAAGAGGTAATCCCTTCTTCCTCATGTATGTATCAAGCCTCTTCATTAATACATCAATACTTTCTGCTTCGATTATATCATGTGGCAGAGGGGTCCATGTTCTTACCACTTTCTATGTAACAGAACTCTTCCCAAATTCTTTGGTTTTATTTGTTCTTTTATTCTGGAGCTTCATTGGCAAGGCCAGCATTCATTGCCTGTCTCCAATTTCCCTTGAGAAGGTGATCGTATCACCTGCAAATTTGAATGACGTACCTCCAACTCCTCAGTCCTAATCATTTAAATACTGTTCCAACAATATGGAAGCCTGCAGGTGACCACTTCCCACTTTGAGCAAAATTCCTTAAGTCCTATACTCTGTTTTCTTAATGTGTAGTCATCTTTCAATTCATTCTACTTCCTGGTACCTGTTAAGATCAGTTAACATACCTCCCTTTTAGAAATATGTGTATTTTTATTATAGTTTTCATCTCTAGATGTGTTTTTCTTATCTCATCTTTTAGCCAACGTTCTAGTATTTTTGCTATTCACAACATTAAACCACCTGATCTCAGGTTCCCTGGATCAGTTCCAACTCCGAAAGTTAGAAATTGCACATGTTGTCTACTTTATTTTTCTATTGATTATGTCTGGATACTAGTATTTCAGATGTCTTCTCCCTTTGAATGTGTGTGTGTGTAATCCATCTGAACTTTAAGATTTGTCATCCTATCGTACTGATTGTAATATTCCTCTTGACCACTTCTACTATGCTCATTTCCTCTTTGTCTCAGAAGGGTATATTCAATGTTACCTCCCATGAGATTATCATGCTCATCCTTCTGTAACCCTATCGCCATTTTAATTCTCCACTTGCTACTTGTGCATCTATAAAATGCTTCATTAATTTATTTTTATATTCTTTGATATTGTTATTTCTTATTTCAAATGATATGAAACTTGGCAAAATAGCGGGTAATAATTAGTATAGTTATAGGCTTCAGTATGGTGTAATAGGCAGAAGCATGACAAAAGAAGTTTGATGCAGAAAAGTGTGAAACAATAATACTTTGGGAGGACTAATATGGAATGAATTATACCAAAATTGTATCATGTTGAAAAGGTTTGGGAAAAAGGCTTTGGTGTACATATACTAAAATCTTAATAAGGTGACATGGTAAAGGTGATTAGAAAGATGAGAGAGTTACTCGGATTTAGAAATAGATGAAGAGAAATAGTAATGTAAATAAATCAAGCTAATTTTTATAACTTTCTAGTTACACCTCAACTGGAGCATTGTGGATAATTCTGGTCACCCATTTGAGGAAAGACGCAAAAGCCAAGGATATGGAGGAAGATTACTAGGATTTTTGCAGAGATGAGGGACTTCGGTTATGAGGAAAGGTTGGAAAAGGTTAGGACTGTTCTCCTTGGAAGCAACCTAACAGAGATTTTCAAAATGATGAGAAATTTTGGTAGAATAGATAGGGGTAAACCATTAATTCACTCCGGTGAGTGGGTTAATGTCTGGAGGTCATGGATTCAAAATCATCAACAAAATTCTAGAATTAAGATGAAGGGAAATGCTTTGACTCAAAATCATTGGGATTTGGAACATTATTTGAAAACTAATGTTAGAAGCTGTGTCCATAAATAATTTTAAAAGGGAGCTGGACTGGTACTTGAGGGTAAGCAATTTGCAGAGTTATGGACAAAAAAAAGCAGGAATGCTGGACTGAGTTTGATTGGCCTTCGGAAGAACCAGAACAGCACAACAGGGTAGAATGGTCCATTTCTGTGCTGAAAGTTTCGACAATTCTCTATTGGCATTCCTAATTTTTAAAAATCTCTGCCCAACGTTCATCATATTCCCTTTTGTAATCCAATCATTTTATGCCTTTCCCTTTATCTTTACCTGTAGCTAACAATGGAGTCTTATTCATGGCTTATTTTTCATAAATTTGAATTTATTCTTATTGAACTCTCCATCAATCTCTTTTAAATATTGCCCACTGCTGTTCCATCTCTGTAAATACTTTTCTCTTGTTTACCTCCATCCTGACTCCTTTATATTTGGCTATTTTCCAGTCACACAGCAATGTTCCAGTCGCCCACAGCAACAGTCAACTGCAGCCAGAAATGCTGCTGAAGAGAAGTGTGCCAATGAAATTCAGGAGGTAAATAAGTGGAACGGAGAGGATTATTAAAGTGCTGGGGGGGGTGGGGGTGTTAAAAAAGTCTTAGCCTCAACTTAAGGGGGGGGTGGGTGGGAGGTGTGAAGAGGAGAAATGTCAGCATGAACTATGGCACAGGAGCAGAGAACCACAATGAGGGAGAGAAGACGTGTCTCTGCAAACTTGGGGGTAAAAAGGTAAATAATACCTCTGTGTGACAGTACCAAGCATGCAAGGCAGTTTAAAACAATTACCATTAAGTTGAGAAATGAGAAGCACCAATATATAGTCACCGTAATTCAGAATTACTCTCCAGGAAATAATGAAGGCGGTTCTGTGATTTTTGACACTATCAAGTGTTGGAACGGTACAGAGCTGCAGCTTAAGTTATGACTTATGTCCACAACCCATTCAATTTGACTGCATGTCATAATATAAATTTGGAACTTTCTGAAGCTCAAGTAAACCTTTTTGAAACTGATGGTCAGCTTTTGCTCGGCATAAAAGCATGCTGGTCCCAGCTGCTGCTAGTATCCAATCTACTGCTTTGTTCTGGGATCCCAGTCTCCGCTGCAAATGGGAATTCTTGATCATGATTAATCAGGAATTCCTGCCAGCAGGAAAATACCTAATCCTGAACTGAAGCAGAATCAGACAGGCATTGCTGCCAGGACCGGCAATGATGGACACATCAAGGAGGTACCATTAAATTTGATGGGGCATAAAGTGGGGGCAAAGGGTGTAGATGAAGTTTGCCTCTGTGAACCAGGGAAAAGAAAGGAAGGCAATGCCCTTGAGAAGGAAGTACAGTTGCTGTTGAAGTAACTTTTGTGCTACCCTGATTTGTATGTTGAAGAATATAACAAATTGTCACATCTTTCCTATAATTGTTTTCAGATTTAAAGCATGGAGTACTAGTAAACATTTAAGAACTGTTTAAAATGGACCATTCATTGCAGAAGTTCAAAACATTTTCAAAGGAAGCACATTTTCAAATCTGCCTTAAGTATCTGCACTGTGCAGGTGGAGCAGTTGAAAGTCTGAACATTTTAATTTTCATGTCTACACCTTTGCAAGTTACACTTATGAGATACCATGGCTATGTTTTCTACATCAAATCCAGGGACACACAGGGTAGGAGCATAGCAAAGTGGTCAGAATGGAAAATGTAGTCTTTGCAGTGTATCAAGGCAATTCTTTTTAGCCGCCCATGGTATAACAATTACA
The DNA here is from genome assembly GCF_964213995.1 of Mustelus asterias. NCBI lineage: Eukaryota > Metazoa > Chordata > Chondrichthyes > Carcharhiniformes > Triakidae > Mustelus > Mustelus asterias. The sequence continues at coordinate 47,645,729 of NC_135817.1, forward strand.
GATATAGACTATACCTTGAATGTGAAAGCGAACTATTGAACTGTATTCAAACACCATTTAGAAATAATAAAACAACATTCTTCAGGAAGGTCAGTTTTTTGCACTCACTATGCCCTTATTTGTTTAGGTTCAAATTTGTGAAACAAAATAAATCACAAACAGAACTGGAATTAAAAGATAATGTGAGAGTTGCCTTATGTTTAGTGGTGCCTTCATGTTCTTTCACAGATGCCCTGTCTCTATTTGAAATAGAAAATACAGAGCAGTGCATTGAACATAATAGATGTTTCTTTACAATTGGCTGTAATTTTTTTTATTCTTTCACAGGATGTGAGCATCGTTGGCTAGGTCAGCATTTATTGCCCCTCTATAATTGTTCGAGAAAGTGATGGTGAGCCACCTTCTTGAACCGCTGCAGTCCAAATGGTGTAGATGTGGTGTAAATATGGAAAATTATTTTGAAGCTGGATGCTAAAACAATTATGCTTTTTTGACAATCCTTTTTTCACCTTACACGGAATTGCAAATTGCGTGAGTTCTTTGTCAAACACCATTCAGTCAGCATTATAATAGTGACAACTTATAATGGTGCTGTACCAGGAGTTATATCTAACAGTAATATTATTCCAAATGCTTTGGATATTTCTCACTAGCTCATTAGGAGATACCTTTACCCAAGGTGATTTACACTAGTGCAGCACCTCACTTATATATCAGACAGATTTCAGTGCAAGATTAAAAGTTAGGATATTTGGGGATGAGTTCTTTTTAAACCAGGGACTCCTCCAGGGACATTGAACCTCATCTGGAGAATGACCCTGGAAAATGGGATGTGTGGATCACCCTATGAGAGCTAAGGTGAAGTTTTTAATGATTACAGCACACTTTCTCATCGGTTCTGGAAGGTAATGAATAGAATATGAAATGCCGCAGTTTTGGCAAAATAATAAAATCATAGAATCCTACAGTGCAGAAGGAGGCCATTCAGCCCATTGAGTCTGCAACCAACCACAATTCCACCCAGACCCTAAACCCATGCATTTACCCTGTTAATCCCCCGGCACTAAAAGGCAATTTAGCATGGCCAATCACCCCAACCTGCACATCTTTGGACTGGGATGAAACCGGAGCACCTGGGAAATCCACACAGAAACAGGGAGAATGTGCAAACTTCACACAGACAGCGACTCAAGCCGGGAATTGAACCCAGGTCCCTGGTGCTGTTAGTCAGCAGTGGTAACCACTGTGCCGCCCCAGTGTTGAGAAGCTGTAGGCAAAGGCCTGACAAAGACCCACAAAAGGTCAAAAGACGGCAGTGTGTTGCTCATCTTGTGGCAAGTTTCCGATTAATCGTTTCGGTGTCTCTGGTAAATATTTTGGTAACTTTCTCACAAACTAAGCACATAACTCAGGTGTCAGAGGCAGAATCCTGAAGGGCAGTCAAGGGATGGGGCTGGTTTTCAAGATGTGGAGATGCTGGCGTTGGACTGGGGTAAGCTGCTGGTTTTCAATCCAGGCCTTTTTGTCAGGAAAAGAAATATATTTTCTCGGTTTTGTCTTTCTTTTGAAGGCTGGGGTCTTGTGAATGCGTTGGAAAGAGCACGTTGAACCTCGCTAGAACCAGAGTCGGAAATTACATGTAGATTTTTAAAAATGTGCAATATCTGCAGTCAGATCGTTGTGAAATCCACCAACGTGTAGAGTTTCACAATCAGACTATATGCTCACAAATGAAAACTCGTCCCATTTGCCGGAAATTCTGACCATTATTGTGGAGTTAAAAGGTGCGTCTCCAGTTGTGGCCACGATTCTCTATTTTTACCCCCCTCTGGCGGAGACCTGACTCCGGTTTCCAGTATATTGGGATTAAAAGGTCGGAAAAGTTGATCTGGAGTCCTGATTAGATGATGTGTGAACTCTCTCAGGCGCCTTGCGAGTCTTTGCCGAGGCGTTTTGTGTGTGTGGTTTCAGGGAAGTATGCAGCCCATCCCCACGTGATGAGGGTTATCGCGCTGATCTCCAGGGGGTACAAGCTCGTTAGGATTAACTGAGATCGTGCCGCTCCCCCGGGGCATTTGACAGAGGCGACTCCACGTCTTGCAGATATAAAAAAAAAGCGCTGCCTTCGCCAGGAGCGCACCAACCTCCAGAGACACGGGAGGCAAAATTAGACACACCGAAAGCGACAGAGAAAAGAAACAGACATCGAGATAAGAGATAGAAAGAACGCGGAGGCTGAATAAACGATAGAGGAGGGCGAGGGTGGCGAGGGGGAAATAAAACAGTCGGGGAAGGCGGCAAGGGCGGAGAGGGAAGGAAGACAAAGGCGAGAGAGTGAGGGGGGGGGGGCAGGGAAACATCGGGAGAGGAAAGGGAATCAGCAGCAAAAACCGGGGAAAGGGGAGGTGGAGAGAGTTTAAAATGTTGAGAGATTAACCAGGACGAACAATAAGGCATTGGAGCCGAGCTGAAACACTGACAATCAGGTTTCTTACCGGGGAGGGAAGGGGAGGGGACATTACCTGCGGGAAATCCATAACTAACAAAGTAAACTCACAGATAACCCACCGCCACACACAAAAAACAATCCTGTTTATATCAACAACGACCCCATTGTGCACCATTCTTGCGGCATTAAACAAAAAGCGCCAGAAATTCGCATCAAATAATTTATGGGGGTTTGTCCCCAAGCACCAGATAAGATTATTTTAAAAAAAGACCCTCCACCTTTCAATCCAAGCCCTCTCAATGTTCAGTGTGAAATCCGCCCCGTGTTTCTCTGTTTAAAAACGCTGCAGCGCGTCCCTGACCCTCGGCAGCTACTAAATCGATATTAAAAACGTCAACCAAACAAGTGAAATTGCACCCGATCTGAAACCTGTGGCATGGTTTGAAAGTGATTCACACTGTTGCAGGAACCAATGAAGACCAGCTCGCCTGATCAGCTGCAACGGGCAGAGATCGCGGGGTGACTGACTATTCGAATGGCGAAATCGACAGCAGCTTTTAAACCGCATTTCGATCGAGTTTTAAAAAGAAAACTTTAACGGCGGGCTGAACTCTGAGTGAACCACTGAAGCCACGAAGACGGTTGCCCCAGAAAACAGCGGCGCCAGCAATCATTTCATTTCAACAGGAACAGGCTTTAACTGGGTGACCTCTTAAAACAATAACAGGGCGAGGGATTTCAGTGGGGAAGGCAGTTTCATTCATCTGAAAATGCACAGTTGTTATTCACTGGAATTATCCTACGTGACTTCGCCATCCATAGCCAATATTAAATCTGGGAAGGTTTCGTATTTTTCCCCCCTCTCTTTCTCTAGCTGCATCACTACATATTAGTTTTCTCTTCATAACACGCGTGGGCAGATGGTACACGACTCCTCCTTCTGGTGGTAGGTTACAACGTGGAAATCGAATAGATTCGGCCATATAACCAACCAGTAAATGAAGTTGAGTTAGTTACAATAGTTTATTTCATGGTAGTTGGCTCAGACTCAGTGGGACTACCACTGGAGTTTCTAACACCGCGACGATTGAAATACAATATTCAGGTCACCTCTTCGCCAGAGACACGGACATCATGCCACGGTTGGAAAACAAAAGCACAGCAGATCCTACGCGTGAAATGCAGAGTTGCTGGCGGACACGGACATCTCGCCTAACTGGGGTCAACGGTTACACCTAAATGCTCAGATGGATAACCACTCCGAATCACAATTCAGTTGCGTAGCTAAAATAACGCATTGTTTGTCAATATTATCAAAATGAAGATATACGAAGAAGAGTCAACTCGACAGGGAATAGTGATTAGGGAGATCTTTTCGCACTCATGAAAGATCACCTGTATTCCTCCCTCCCTGGAGGTTTTCCCTTTTATACACAAAGCGCCGAGTCATGTCTGGGCCTAATAACTCATGAATGCCGGAGGAGGGTAGAAGTTACAAGACCAATATACCAGGAGTTGACAGTATTTTGTTTCCGTATGCTACTTCCACCAAGTTATGGATTCTTGTTGATACTGCATACCCATTAGATACACAAATATACCCTTACTTTGCATTTTTATACAAAAATCCGAAATAAGCATACAACACAGGGACTGTTTTAGTGTGATCTCGTGACACAACTTGTAAGTGGCACCAGCTGGAGAGTCAGTTTTGTAAATAAACCAGCGATCTCTCCGTGTCTGTGGTATAAGCAGATGCACGGATGCATGTAGATATGTATTTATACACAGACGAATATTTTAAGATGAAACCGGAACCTATGGTCTTGTGCCGCATTTTATTAATCTGCCAACTGGTGTGTTTTAGTTAAGAGATCAGTGACCGGCTGTATGACAATAGTCCAGTTATTCGGCAGTTGTTTTGCGTCAATACACGCCATTTGAGAATAAAGGTGTATTTACACTGAAGCCCCTAGTATGGGCCCTGTGTCATTGGAACTTGAAATACAGCTATCAGTATCTTCCAGTCAGGAAAGCTCTGGTGTCAGGAAAGCTCTGGTGACAATGTTTGGTTCTTGCCTAGCTGGAAGTCTAACCGTCATGTTAGGAAGAGAGCTCTCGGGCCATCCTTGAATACGAACACGGACAGAACAACAGTCCAACTGGCAAAAAAAAATGATAGCGTTGAAAGGGCAGGAAGGTGACAATTTCCTTCCCTGCTCTAAACATTTAAATTTGGGTCGGGTGGATTTACAAACTGAACACTTCGCATTTTAGATTTGACACCAGGGTGAACATACAATCCGTGCAGTGACAAACCGAATCAGCGTGAGACTTCACACCAACGTTAAACTTGCCGTGTAAATGGACCTGAAGACTTCAGCTACAAACCAAATCCATGGCAAAGCATGAGGATTTTGAGATTGCATCGGGGTGAGAACGATAGTTTAATTCTGTAACTGGCCAGCGGACCCCTATGCATGGTAAAGATAAAGTGCACAAACACCTCTACCGCGCAGCCTAGGCAATGGCCAGTTTACAATGCCCGGCTGGACGTTTAATTCTGCTCCTTCACACAGAGCTCCGTGTTGTATATTTACACGGATCTTCGGCGAGCAGTTAAACTTTAAGCATGTGGCCAGCTGCATCTGCATTGTCTAAACGTTTCAAATTAATTGCAGACAAGCTTCAAGTATCCAGGAGATGTAAGAATACCAAGGGTACTTTTGACATCTGACTTGACACCACGCTGAATCTACATTCCAGGAAGTCTCAATCGGGTTTACTCCACTTAGGTCAGCGCACGGTTACCGATTTACGTTAGTACTCGTGCTAACCAGAAACTTATGTGAATAAATGCTAACGTTCCAGTGTAACTGCACTCGATAACTGTATAGATCTCGAATGCAACTTCGACCTAATTTTGATCTATCGGTTTGTGATTATTTTAAAGCAGGAAACAATGCTAACGACTTCCGCATTAAGGCACCACACATTTGGCCTTCTGAGTACATTTGCCCAAGATTGAAACATTCTTCCTCTATTTAGTCAGCGCATATGTGGAACAGGAAAATGACATATAGAGCTAAATATGACAAGCACAATTTAACTCGAGACAAAATGAAAAAATAAACTAAAAGCACTGCACATTAATTTATACAAAGAAGCCAAGCACAGACGAACATTTTCTGGAGCAAGCAAAGTTAGAAAAGCATTGAAAAAGTGTGCATAAGAAAAGTGGGTAAACGTGACAAATGATTACTAAGTTATAAACACTTTGGCATGAATGTCAGCCAAGATATGATCTGCCAACACTACAAACTGTCCAGATACCAATTAACTGCACAGCACTAATTAGCACTAACCATTGTCATCAGCGATAGCAGTTTTAAAAAAATATTTTCTAGGACCCAACCACCATATGTTTTTGTGCCAGCTTTTACTCACCACTCCTAACTGGTAACCTGTAAGTCGGGTGGAATCGGAACATGAATCATTTTGAGCCTTAGGGCTTACGGGAAAGGGTAGGTATGGAAGGATTGTGATTATATTACTGGACCAGTAAACTAACTATCCACAGATCGGAGTTCAATTCCACCACTGGCAAAGCGGATGTAGAATTTAAATTCAATTAATTAAATAAAATCTGGAATAAAACAGATAGTGACCATGAAATTAACAGATTATGGTAAACACCCAGTTCACTAGTGTGCTTTAGAGATGGAAATCTGCCGTCCATATCTGGTCTGGCTGGTATGTGATTGGTAAATCGGATATATGGTATTTGCTACCAAATAAACCTGTTGGACTTTAACCTGGTGTTGTGAGACTTCTTACTGGCATGTGACTCCAGAGTCACGGTAATGTGATTGACTCTTCATTACCCTCTGAAATGGCCTAGCAAGCCACTCAGTTGTATTCAAGGTGGCTCACATTCTGCACCCTCTCCTTTCCTTCCCCCCTATGTACTTTATGAATGATGTGCTTTGTCTGTGTAGCATACAAAAAACAATACTTTTCACTGTATACCAATACATGTTATAATAAATCAAATCACCAGCACCTTCTCAATGGGAAATTGGGATAAGCAATACATGCTAGCCCTACCAGTGATATCCACACCCTATGAACAATTTTAAAATACAATATTTTTTATGGATATATTTTCCCTATGAATTCATTAGGCGATGAAAATTAAGACCTCATAATCCAGTGATTCAAGAAGGATTATGTAGGGGTTGGGGAAGGGAGTGCTGAGGAGAGCAGCAAGGGGAAAGAATGATGAATTCTGTCTAACTTAAGTGATAGATACCAGCCATTAAGAATGGAACTGAAAGGCACTTTTTCTAATTTCAGCACCAAATGTCAACATCGAGCACTGGTAGGTCAGGTACTGTTGTTGGTTTTATCTTCATACAGTACTTGACACAAAATTGATTCCACCAGGTGTAGCATGCATGTAACTGACATTACTGAGATTCAAAACCATTGCTTGTATTTTTGGAACAAATTTAGATATAATGCCAAAATTAACTGCACATGCAATTATCACATGCTAACCACGGATTAATATTTGTAGTGCATGATATTAAAAAAGATACAGTGTACATGCCATGCAGTGAGCCTTACAAAGTGGCTAGGTGACTTATTCTGAGTAGTATGGATATGTGACATTTAAATATAATCCAAACTATTGTAAATAACAGGATTATATTTAATGACAATCCCAATATAAATTAATGCTAGTCTAGATGCAGCAGCTATGTACTAGTTTCTATCTAGTCTATGCTAGTTTACATGAGGATCACTGGTGAATTGAATCTCATGTTACGTACAATGGTTTGATTATAAATTGACAGACTAAATTCAAAATGGACAAATAGATAATTGGGACTAGTATATTATAGGATTAAGGCAGGCAACATTGAATTCCAGTGTTAGGCTGATTTAGGGCACAACTGGGAATGGCTGTTTACATCATAACCCCCATGGTAAATAAGAGCGGCACAGGGCCTTATTCACATTGCTCCTTGGCAAATAATCAAGTGTTTTGTCTTTCTACAGCTGCTGGGTGAAAAAGGTCAAAGTACAGATTATTTTACCAGTTGCTGAGCGAACATCATTTATTCAGCTTTTTTTTATTTCCCAAGATATCACAACATGGAGTTCTGCATTTATTCCTTGCGTCGTTGGAACTGCAGTTTCGTTATGTAGCATATTTTAATGGAAACAGTGGCATATCAATTTCATATCTAGCAGACATCAGCCTGTAGCTTGTGCACGCATTATCATAGGTTTTACTGATGGCACCTTTGTGCACGTGTTATTTTTTAACCAGCTACATCAAGTACATGCAGTAATGGCATTTGAAAGTGTGATATCTACAGTTGGACCTACCTCACATGAAGTTGATCTTTCTCTACACCCTATGACTGAAACACTACATTCTGCATTCTCTCCTTTCCTTCCCTATGTATGCTTTGTCTGCATAGTGCACACAAGACAATACTTTTCACTTTATACTAATACATGTGACAATAATAAATCAAATCAATGGAGGTTATCCCACCTTCCAGTAGGTAGATGATGAACAAATAATTAGTCAAATTTTGAAAGGTCTGATTTGTTTTATTGGTGGGATCACAGTGTTATTTTACTTTCTGGCTGATATCCTTTTATTTGCTGTGAATTCTGCAAATTGTCACGTGGCTACATAAGGAGGAGGATAGTGTTCACAAAAAGTCTGTCCTCCCTCCCAGAATTATTAATAAAGCCCCCCCCCCCCCCAGTTCTGGGAAAGATCTGGTACAATCTCCCCTCTAAGAACAGAAACTATTATTCTGACGTACTCTCAGTTTCAAATGCCTTTAAGATTAACCACATTGTTTAGGATGGAGCATTATTCTCAAACGGCTGTACCAGGAGGACGATGTGAAATATAACAAACACACAAATAGAGAAATCATCATCATTCATAATTAAAACTAACAGCATAGGCAGGTACTTTTTAAAAGGTGGCAGCATATCTTTTATTACAGTTGATATGAGCCTCCCCCCCCCCCCCCCCCCCCAGCGTCCATTCAAAAAATAATTAACACGTACAGCACCTTACTCTGAACTTTCCCCTGGGACCAAGCTGCACATCATATTACACTACTGGCGAAGAAAAGATGATGCCATTTCGGGAGAGCATTTGTAAATAATGTCAACGTGCGCACTTTTTAAAATCACCATGCCATTAAAAGCACCAACACCGAATCCTGCCTATCCTATCTATGTACGGAGCAGCACCTCGCGTTACCCTGCACGAATTGTTTCCCGGCCGTTTGTGTTTGGATGAATACATTGTGGGCAAACTGGTAGAATTTGGGACCGATCCACCCTGGTAATTATTATACATGGCAACTCATTCTGGGCTATTTGACAGCTGAAAGCGCTACATAACCTCGGGAAGGAGAAGTCTACCCGGACACATCACGTGCTGCCCACTGAGGAATGACCTTGAGGGCTAGTCCATAAACACATGTAACCTTTGTTCTAATCTGCTAGCGGGATCAAATTGCCGGTTTCGAATCAAAAAAAGAGGGGGACACGCCACTGCAAATTTCACTCAGGATCTGACCGATCCATTGAATGAAAATCCTTTGCTCCTAACCAGATAAAACTCGCTGGAGGAAGAAAAGCATTTCTCCCATTAACAGCCTCCTCCCGAAGTTTCACACAGTCAGTGAGTGAAACATTGACTGGTGCAAAACTGCCGATTCTTGCCCGTTTAAAATGGCGGCAACCCTTAGTTAGCCAGAGTCTTATTTATAGAAGTCCATATTTCCAATTTGAGAGAGAGGAGGCTAGATATTTCCGCGGGCCACTAGGCGAAGCAAAAAAAAAAGTTGCAGTTGTGCAGAGTTGCACAGGAAGGCTTTGCTCAGGCGGATGGTACAAAGCAGTGTTTGTTTTTTCTTGAATAGATCATTAGCTGCTTTTGCCACTTGGGTTCTTTAACATCACGGAGAAGCGGAACTGGAAAGTCCGAACGGGCGGGCGCTGTTTGAGCTGCAGAATGTAACACACCGAGTCTACATTGCAACAAGCCCCGGCCAGCGAGAGAGTGTGTGTGTGTCCCCAGGCCGAGCTCTCCCATTGTAATCAATAAACCAGGTAGACCCCCGCCAGTGCTGTGCTTATTGATGGATTTGCAGCGCTCTCTCCTAAATATTTCATTAGCAGCCAGTCTCAGGCTGCCCTGAGATGGGATTAAGTTTAACGACAGGACTTTCTCTCCATTCCACACACACTCTCCCGCGCCATTTTAGACGCAGCTCCTGCTCGCCAGACACAACGAAGCTCAGCTCCGTGGGGACTGAGTTCATTTTCTGGCTGCGCTCCGCTCCCTTGCCTCTCTCTCTCTCTCTTTAAACAGCACAATCGCGATTCCCTCGCTTCCCGTGAATGTGTTGCATGCCCCTTTTAAACAGGATAATCAGATTTACAAAGAAAAGCTGGTTGGCCCCGGAAAGCAGAGCTGCCCGTCACGAGCGCCCTAAAACAAAGATGAATTCGAAGGGACGTTAGGAGATATTGATCGCGGATGGTTGATTTCTGCATAATTGTAGAAGGCAAGCAACTCGCTGTATTCCCCTTTGACGGAGCAACAGCTTAGTCGGCAGGATCGATTAGCGCAAATCCCCGGGGGGAAACCCGAGAGTAGTCTGCAGGACCCAGCCAGGAATATCGAGCAATCCCTCCCTTATAAAAGCAAAGACCTTTAGGTGGGATTGCTTTAAATGTCCCGCTGCTTTCTCCAGCTAATCTGAGGGAAACATAAATGCAGAGAGTACAATGTATCCAACAGATTGTTTCGGTGGAGAATGTGTGCTTTAATTGGAGGGGTTGGGGGGGGGGGAGAGATGGGGGGGGGAGAGATGGGGGGGGGGGGGGGGAGATGGGGGGGGGGGAGATGGGGAGGGGGAGATGGGGGGGGGAGATGGGGGGGAGGGGGGAGGAAGGGGATGGGGGGGAGGGGAGGGGATGGGGGGGGAGGGGATGGGGGGGGATGGGAGGGGATGGGGGGGGAGGGACGGGATGGGGGGGGGAGGGACGGGATGGGGGGGGGGGAGGGACGGGATGGGGGGGGGAGGGACGGGATGGGGGGGGGAGGGACGGGATGGGGGGGGGGAGGGACGGGATGGGGGGGGGGAGGGGACGGGATGGGGGGGGGGGGGGGAGATGGAAGGGGTCCGTTCAATTACATGTCAGATTTTTGTTGGGACTGGCTGCAGTTTTCCAAAGGAGATGAATTCGCCTCCACCAACATGTTACTGCCAAAGCTCGAAACCGAGCTTGTGTTTTATTTATCTCACCCGCCCATTAAACCTCAGTGACTGTTGGCAGAGCTGTGATTCCTCCCACTGCCTCCCCATTAGCTTCAGCAGAAACAGCAGGCTGGTCAGACTCAGCAGAATCGCTTCTCTTCCCCCCCCCCCCTTTCCCTTTGAAAAGGTTAGCAGAATCGCCACAGCTTTCCAACACCAATCGGGAGAAACGGTTGCCTTATCAGAACTGGCAGAAACTGCAGTCTGGTCAGAGTTAGCGGAACCGGCGCCGCTGGCGATCAGAAGTACAGTTGTATCGAGGTTAGCAACGCCAGCTTGGTTTTTAAGTTTAGCAGAACTGGCTTGGCGGAAATGGCATGGGAATTGAAAGAAATGTCCCAGATTCAAGTAGCCCAGCTCCACACCAAATTCATCAGGTCCTTCCTCGCATTCAGAGCCTGTTTTAAAAACTGCCAGGCATCAGCTGTCCACGTTATGAAGTCTTAGAAAGAAAATCCCCCGCCCCCCGCGCACACACTGAAATATCTCGCCTCATTATAGTGTCGTGCTGAACCAGTTAAAACCACTCCATGCTCAAAGTTCATTGGTTTTCGACTAAATTCTGGAACAAAAGTGCTGAAAACGAATCCATTTGCTATAAGATGATTACCCACACTTGGTCTCTCCATAACCACCTTACCCCCCCCCCCCCCCAAGTCTTCCCCTCGAGTCAAACATCGTTTCTTATTCTGACTGTTAACCTTTTATCGCCGAGAGGGTTCACAATGAGCAGCCAGCAACATCTAGGCCGCGGACATGTCGGTTCTTACAAGCTTGGATCATATATATATAACATTAGTTTGATCAACGGAATGTCCCTAAGTAAATTTGTCTTTCTGAAATGTGTGCTGGCTTCGCTCTACTTGTCGCAACTTGGAAGACAATGGATTAATGAAACCCGCACACATTTTCATTAGTATTAAAATAGCGCATATCATCGAATCCTACAGTGCAGAAGGAAGCCCATCGGGTCTGCAGCGACCACAGTCCCACCCACCCAGGCCCTAGCTAGTCCCTCTGACACTAAGGGGCAATTTATCATGGCCAATCCACCTAACCAGCATGTCTTTCGGACTGTGGGAGGAAACCGGAGCACCCGGAGGAAACCCACGCAGACACGAGGAGAATGTGACCCAAACTGGGAATCGAATCCGGCTCCCTGGCGCTGAGAGGCAGTAGTGCTAATCACTGTGCCACCGTGCCGGTGACGTCCTTATGAGTAGATTTTGGGTTGCTCTTTTTAAAACGCGGAGATTGGAGTCATGTGAGTTCAATGACTGTTTGAAAGCTGCAGTCTAGATCACCAGTAAGGACCATATCCAACTCTGGAGGGGAACTATGAGGACGGGGTCACTATTTTGGATTTGAGACAGCAGATTGTACCACTGCATTGTCAACCCGATTTATAAGTCAGCAAAATGCACCGATGTGCAAAGCGCTCTCCTGAATAACTGACTTGTCGTTCCAGCCAGGGAGCGTAAATAGGAATTTATAGCTTACAACCAGGCTTTTGGGTTCAACAGGTCTAAATATACCAGTGTGCGCTCCACATGAGACGCCTCCAAACCTATCAATATAAACTTGTATTCCTTTCTCCCTCATCGTGTACTCACCTAGCTTTCCTTTCAATGCATCTATGCTACTCGCATCAACCATTTCATGTAACGGGTAGTTCCACATTCTCACCACTCGCCAGAAGTTGTCTCAGATTAATGACTAACTTATATTTATGGCCTCTACTTTTGGCCTTCTCCACAAGGGGAAACTGGCTTCTCCGTCAAATCCCTTCAGGATTTTAATGGCCACTTCTTCCTTCCCCCCTCCCCCCAAGAGAAAAGTGCCCCAGAAGAATGTAGTATCCACGCTGTACCCCAAACTGCACCACTGTAGCGCAAGTTTGGACTTCTTACACAAGGAATAGATACTGGATGTCAAAACTGAACTGCACACGGTTAATTTTGAAAAAGGACAAAATAACTATCAAGGGTATTTATCTGCTTTGTTTAATGTTTGATATTTTGTCCGGAATCCTCGGTTTCTACACAAGAAGTGAGAATGAATAACCCGCCTTCTGCGCTGCTGTGTACACACATCGCACATCCTCACATCCCCGTAATTGAAATTGAGACATTGTGGTCGATAGTCCATAATTTCCTGCTTTTTTTACATCATGGATTACAAAGAAGAATGTGAATATTAGGCAGTTCTTTGATCTAACCCTTCGATTGGTAGGTCCAATGAATTAGTGCATGTCTGCTTTAGGCTTTCAAAGTTGTGTTTTTCATTGATCTTTTTATCTCTTGAGGACTGTACTTTTTCGGCTTCCCAAAGTAACAAGACACAAAATATTTACATTCTAACAAATAAAATTGACATTGCTTCAGGATTTTTCCGGAATTAAGACGAATAACATTTAAAAAACACCGATCTACACAAGCTCTCGGTTATTAGCTGAAGAGAAGGCATTGCTTTTGATGAGAGGGATGACCCTCAAGGGTTAACCCCCTATTTCAAAACTGTTGTTCTAAGATTCAAAAATTGAGGGGCTACCTTTTATATATAATAATCATACTGGCAAAGGACTGTTACCTCTTTTTAAAAAAAGCGAGCGGGAGCTGGCATTAAAGGCGCTATCCTCGAACAGATGTCAGATTATTTCCACTGGTCTCCCAGGATCACCGCTGTAAAAAAAACAGACTACACATTCTCCCATTTGAAGACCACGAACCCGCCCAACAACAACATCATTGTCTGTTCTTATTGCTTTAGAGTCTACAGCGGCAGCTGCGTTCTCTAATCACGGTATCACCCCATTATATATATTTGAGCAAACACATCACAACAGGCCCAGGACTATAGTAAACAGGGGCCCAGATTTCCTCGCAGTGTTTTTCACCCCAAACCTAACTAACTAACGAACCAATTGCAACAAATTAGGATGGCTCTTTCCAACTGTATTGGCCGAGATTTTTTTTGTACCGCCCGAAGACTACATAAATAAAGTTGCAGTGTAATTTTTGCGCATAAGCAGGCCCACTGCATTTCAAATGCTCCCATTCCTCCTTCCTTCAATTTACTGCGTGTCATGCAATGAGCGGATTAAACAAAAAACTCAAGCAATAAAAAAAAATGTATTTGCAACCACATTCCGCATTGTTCTACCGTTATCAATGCACTGGCTTCCTCGATCGCAATACAAAGCACCACCTACACCATTGCTATAATATTCCTTAGGTATGATTTTTTTTACATCCATAAACTGGTTACTAGTGTCTAATTCAATTGTTAGTTAATTCATTCCGTTCTTTAATAGAAAAACATGTCCTAAAAATACTTCTCTAAAGTTTTGATCGCACACACTGCAAAAAAACAGTTTAATATGAGTTTTTAAAAAAATCTCACCCTCTAAGTGAATTTGATTACAGTCGGGCATTCTAAAGCTTGTGTGACCACAAAACAACACGATGTGTTTGTAGGATGGGGATGATGATGGCATATGAAAGAATGTGTCCAGTCTGGGTTCACAAGTCCACTGCACCTAATGCGCTGGGATTGCGTCAATGAGCCTATCTTTTTACATAAACAAGAACGTTCTTCCTATTGCCTCACGTGACTCATGTCCCTCTTGTAAACTCATCCTAAATCTTCCACTTTATATAAAGCATCTGTTGAGAATACAGAGCCGGGCAACACGAAAGGTGTTCCCTTGCCCACCGTGGTCCGTTTTCCTTCCCTACTATGTTCACGAAATGGTTCCAATACCGTGGTTCAAAGGAACTAAATTTATTCCATGCACGTTTTTGGATGCGTTTTGGAAACAATTTGGATTGCATTTTAACATAAAGGCGCTCCTCCGCACCAAATCCAATTTTACCAAGATTGCCATCCTTCAGTCTATTTTCCAATACTTGTTCAATGCATATACAGTATTGCAATATTAAACTGTACGGTACTGACCTAGTGCGATGCAATATGAAATCGCTGCAACTTAAAAGTACATTTGGCATTATCTTTTAAAACTGTGCTCATTTTTTTGAGTTGCAGAAGACAAAGGATACTGGTTAGCCAACTTCAATGTCTGGACTTAATGCCATTTAGCCCATAAAGTTAAGCCTCCTCTCTTGTACACTGTTTGTAATTTGCTGAGTATTACCATAGTAAATGTTATGAACGGTCGCCTGCATTACGTGGCTATTTCAGTCAATCACCGTTAGAACACAACTCGATATTCACTGCGGAGGCATAGGCAGCTTGTATCCTCCAAAGAGCTCAGCGATCCGTGCCTTCTCGGCCCTTTTTTCACAAAGGTTTTATTTTAAACTGCTCGCGCTCTCAGGTTTCAGGGCTAGTCTCCCAGGGGAGGCAGGAGCGGAGTGCGCTTCAATCAAACCCTGACTTCTCCTCTGGGAGCACAGCCTGAAATCTGATCTCGCCCACTTACTGCCTGCCTCATTCCACGCGTTTTCTTTGGGCGTAATAACCTTTTCGTTTATTATAAACACGGTTGGGAGGGGATGCTGGATATTTGAACAGGATGTGTCGATTGTGAAATCGGTGTCTAGTGTGCTTACGGCGCATCCTGGCGGGTGAAGGGGCGACCGAAGCAAAGGCCTTGCCAAGTAAATAGGTAACCAAACCATCCCGTAATTAAATGGTTTCGTGCTTTTCAGAAGGCCTCGCCAGAGGCCACATTAGCGAGCTGCTGCCGGTTTAAAGGTAAACGCGGTCGTATCATGGAGAAGGAGGCGATTCTGGGAGGGCAGTCACGAAAACAAGATTGCGCTTACTCACCTCACTCTCGGTCCAGATTGTTAACGCAGTGGATGAGTTCAACAAATTCTGAAGCGCATTATATGTTTGCACAACTTGTCTGTACCGTGATCTAAGATAGAGAAAATATTGAAGGGCACCGGGTACAACACAAGCAACCAGAACGTGTTTACCGTACTAAGGAAATCAGGCTTGTCCCCAAATGTTTTTCTAAACTCTGATATGCCTTTAGGTTTTGCTTAAACATATTATATTCCTCGCGATGAAACCATTACCGAGAACTGCGCAGCCATTATTTATGAAGCATAATTCTGCTGTGACACATACAAATCAGCAGAAACTGTTAAAATTGCAATGTGAATTCCTAGATCAAAACAGTTCCAAAGTGCTACATTGATTGTGGAGCTTTGGACACCGGGTGGTCGTGAAAGGCGCTATATAAATGCACGGATTTCTCTCGGAACTGGGCAGCGCAAGACGTTAGGCAGTGTCCAAGTTAATCAAGTTACAACCACTGATCAGATAACAGAAGTATTTGTTGAGACAGAGTCCAAAATAAGAAAAACAACCTGACATTTTAAAAAGTGAAAGAAGATTGTGATAACCCGTGTGTCACATGAGGACTGATTAAACGTTACACACGTGACGTTTCAATAATGTGTCTTTTAACAAATGCTAATTGAGTGGCTGTGCATTACTGGCATTTTGAATTACTCCATTTACTTCGCGTCAACAAAACGTGGATGAAATAATTCGGGACAATGCGGATCTAGGTTCAGATTCACAAGTCCCCCTGCTGTCTTGTGGTCGCCTGTTAATCTAATCTGATTTCAAATTCAACGTGACCACAATTGAACTATTTGAGATATCCTCGGAACACGTGTCTGCACATGACGCAGTAAATACCCGCCCCCATGGCAACATTTGATAGCAATTTCTATTTAGACTTCTTACAATTTACTAGTGTCTGGAGTGCAAGGCGAGTATATTGTGGCGAAATAATTCATACCAAAATCCCTTTCAGTTCAAATACGGGTGCTTATACGCGGAAATCAATATTTAAGCAATTTAACATTTTACATATAGGCGCCTAAACGTGTTAAAATTAAGATTCTAAAGATGTAAACGTATTCAACATATGGCTTATAATAGTCATCTTTTATGAATGCATAGATCTAAATTCATGTATACTTTTAAACAAGGCGCATGATCACATTTTCTTTGCACTTTCTACGACGTTATCAGTTATCACTGCACCCACAAAATCCAATGCAACTGCCGTATGGAAAATACAGTCCCAGATTTCCATGATTAATATGCTAACTTTAAATCTTTACAAGGTTGCCGTTCTTTAATCAAAGTGCCACAAACTTCTAGATGTTTGTGTTCTGTTCACTTTCTGCTGTCCGAAGAGTTGTTCCCGAATCTGCTACTGTTACCACTTCGAAATGCACAGCTAATTTTGCAACAGGGAGTAGTAGTTTTCAATCTAATGTTCGTGGGTGAGATAGCGGGTGCAACTTTTTTGCATTTCAATAGAAAACAGATCAGATACTGAAGTGTTAAATATTTTGTTTGTTTCCTGCTTTAAGGGTGATTCTAAAGCCGGCCTGCATTCACTGCGGCATTGTAGAGAACAATGCAAGGGGCAGTTACAAATGGTCAATGCAGAACGATCACAACAATTGTCTTTCATTTATCTGAGCTTGCCGCAAGGAGTTCTACCCAGCACTCTAATTTGCACCTACCAGAGTAAGGTACAAATCTCTGCTTTAATGCTACGTATGGAGATAGGTTTTTTTTAAAAAACACGCCCCATAGAGCAGATCCACTGCAGGTCTCCTTGCTGGTGCAACTTTGTTCGGAATATGATACTTTGTCGAACGTTAAATGCATGCATGGGAGACAAGACTGGGAGGAAGAAGATAATCTTGTTAAGCAATGTATCGAGCTCGAGCGACAGCTGAAAAAAACCCGCAAACATGGCTTCAGCACGCGTTGAAATGCAACTTAAATATTATAATTGCGTGGAGAAATAAGAGAACTTCAAATAGTACAGAACTCCCGAGTTGGACACTAGAAAAATGTTTTTCCCATATCTTTCTAAATGTTGATTTGTCACAAAACCCAACTGGGTGACGGTATGTTTTAATTACATTTATAACATCTAACTTGTGTATAGTACTGGTCACAGCAGCTGTTTCAGCATTATGCATTCCCAACAGCTGTTCTGATTAATTGTAGTTTACGAAACCCTTCTGTGGCATGTTGTCACCGTCTTACATCGATAACCTTAAGCGTTATTGATAAACAATGCGCACGTGATGGGTTAATCATAAAAAATAGCTATGAAGTTGAAAAGGAATGATTTCAAAATCTGCATCCTATTCCGGTTCAGCATTGTGTTCAATTAATTAATTTTAACACGCCAATGCCTAAACGCCATCCGTTGTGAAACTTTTGGGGGGAAAAAAATCGAGCTGACCTTTAGCTGGCCTCGATTTGCTTAAAAACAATTCGATGCATAAGTTTAAGAACCCAAAAGCTAGTCAACAATTTACCAAGATACAGAACCCCAGTGCAATATCTACATGAGCGCGGAGGTGGTGAGTCCATTGATCGACTGCCCCCGTATGAAACTCGACCAATGAACGTTCCTGCTGTCTAATTAGAACTAGATTTCAGTACACTAAAAATGATTGATTACAGCATGTATTATATCATTATGGAACAATGAATGTTTCCACACAGCTAAGTAAAGTTCGGTGGTAAGCATTCTTTTCCCTGTCCTCCGGTTGCCATTCATTACACCTGCAGCGTTCTTAGGTTGATTTTGGCTTGGTAAACGGAGAATTAATTCCAGCAGACCCGTCTGTGTTTTAATGTGATGATGTTCTTATGTATGACACTTATTCTTAACCAATAATTGGATGGATGTCAGCTTGCGGGCCCTTACATGGTCGAATGGGCCCGTGCTCTTTTTAACGCTCTGATGGGGAGATTTTATTCTTGTAGCCAAATAATTGCAATCATAAATATGCAACAGGTTTCTAATATCAAAACACTTTTACCTTAGAGATTTTTAAAAACTGAAAATATTGCTATTTTGCCTTCTCTGGACATGTCATTGGTTCGTGTTGAATTTAATCAAACGTAGCTTGTTTAAATACCTCTAATTATTTGACATTTGTAATTTTAAAAATTTAGATTGGTCATTAATATTTTTACATATATATAACTCCTGTTAAATCTGCTCGAGTACACGGACAGTGACAGGGCTGATTTAATCTCAAGTTAGAAATATTGACCAGAAATCGACAGCCTGATGTTTACAAAATGGGACACTGCCGACACTGGGGGGTGGGTGGATGGGGGAGAGACAGCAGGCAGATGAGAAATCCCGAACTGCGTCACTCATCAACCACGTGCAAATAATAAAGTAAACAACGACCTCTGGAAGAAGGGAGTCACAAAACACGCAGGACAGCGAATAGTAAGCCTTGCATTTTAATGGCAAAGTCACTCAAGCGTTCATTCACTTCGATTTTTTCTCTCTCCATTCATTAAGAGCAAAAAAAGGGTTAACTTGTGACTTGCTGTGTTATCTGATGGGGTGTGTCCAACCATTTGGGGGCAATAATGGGTGGTAAAAATCCAACCCATGGGTGTTATATTACTCCCACATGCTGACACCAGATGTAACAGACGATGCCATAAGCTCCAAAATCTCGGTATCTGACTGAAAATGACAACCTGTTAAAAAGGCAGAACGGTCATATGATCTGATTAAATGGAGATCAGAAACTGTGGAATCACTGGAATGTTTTAAGTTTGTATGTGAAGTGTACAACAAACGCCGGGTATTAGATCTAATGCTTGAGCACTCCAACTTGTTGAGTGGCTCTAACGATGTGGTATTTTTGGTTCTTCCTGCCGACCGACTGAGAAATATATAATTATACCTAATTAATGGCCTTAGTGGTAAAGCCAAGTTTACCATCTATTTTCTTGTACCGTGTTTGTAGCTTTGGGCAACATATGGTACTTTAGTCAATTTACATGTACAATAGTTAAATTCAAGTCCCAGTACACATCATATACAGTGAATCAATGTATCGCATTAAACTGAAATGCATTATATGGTCTTAAACTAGTGACTGGAGTTAGAAGCTGCAAAGCAGAAGTGAATGGTTTTGCGTTTCTAGAAAATACACACAAATGTCATATTTATATAATAACATAATTCTGACCCTGACTAATCCTACCACTGTCATGTACAAATCTAGTATAGATCTTTCCGAGGTATTTAATATTTTCATTCAAGCGTTTGCCTGAGCTGTGCATTTTCTATTCTAATTGGGATGGTGCAGCCAGGCCTGTTATTGCTGAAGTTGCCATAACACTTTCAAACACCATTTAAATAAACGAAGAGTAAGTGTATATAATGTTCTGAAGCAAATCGATTGTTCCAATTTATTTATCGGCGTCCTTTTAAAAAAACAGAACGCACAGAATTTGGTTTGGTTTCGGCGGGGTGCGAGAACAGAGAGACAGGCCGTCTGGCGTAGGGTGTTTAACGTGGATACATCCTGCTTTAGTTCTACGCACTGTATTGAGCTTTGAGTAAAAGTGTAAACCACTTTTGGGAATACCCATTGATAAAAGACGCTGCACCTTTTAACTAAACTTAGATTAATGAAAATGGGACATTGTCTGCAGGTTTAATTTAATCATAAACAAATCGCGTAGCAATATAAAAAGTTAGGCTGAAGCTGGAATGTAAATAATGAGAATACCGCTGCGAGTTACAGAGGAACTGAAATCGGTCCGATATCGGTAGCTTGAAGGTGTTTGTTTACATCTAACAGCATGGGAGACCCGAGTGGGAGACTCATCAATTTAGTCGCCATTGACCAAGGCACCTTGTGCGAATCCAGCGCCAATAAACAAACACCATTAGCGAAGCCTGAAAGATTATAACATTTACTAATAACTGAAAGGTCTATAATCGATATATTCTCAGGTTCCTGACAAGAGAGATCGGTGCGCCAGTGTTTAACAAGCTCGCAGCCCAATGATAAATCTGCTCGGGGTTTTTCCCCCTTAAACTGGATATTCCGATCGCGCAGATGCGCAGACGGTGTTCACACAAGTCGGCGAGCAGACAAAAGGAAATGATCCGTCACTACTGTTGCCACTTCTACCTCAACCAGCTCTTTTCATTCAGTCGAAACCTCAGCGTTTTAAGAAGTTCGCGGAAAAGGTCCATTTGCTGAACCAAAGTCCCCAGTAGACATCCGCTCGGTGTATTAACACATTTAAAAAAGATAACACGTGCGGGCGCACTTAAAGTTCAAGTATATCTCATTCACGGTGTATCAAGTTAAGATGGGGAAAGGCGCTCCCGGTAATGAATACACGTCCATATATGCAAACACACCCTGTACCACATCTACAGCACGAAATTCGCACTCAAACTTTCATCGTTCACAGGGTTGCTGCAGGCTCCAGTTTACCCGCCCCCCCCCCCCTTCAATTTTTTCCCCTGCGATTATCATTCTCTCCTCCCTGAGCTTGCGGGGAGCCGGCCACTGTTGTCTAGACCGATCGATCACTTAGACAAGAGACATACAATACGGTCAAAAGCCTTCAGTCAGGCAGAGCTGGCAGTTGCCACACGGGGTACATGTCACCTTCCAGGTAACCAGCTAGAACTAGAACAACCTTCACCACTAAATCTCACCTACAGAACATTTTGGCTCGACTGCTAAAGTGACCATTAGCACGTTAGGATGACAAAGCATTGTTTATGGAGCGATATTCTACAAGACGAACATGCAGCAACATCGTTACCTTGAAAAGGTGCTCTGGCAATAACCTTAAATGGCACAGCTCGAACATAAATCATCAGCGTGTGAGCCATAAGGTCCTTCGCTGTAACTAATTTCTCTCCGGTAACTTAGCAGGTTGCAATTATTTGTCAAATATGCCTATATATGAAAATAATCCGGTTTTAAACCATCAATTAACTCCTTTAAAAAAAAAGACCTACTTACTTGTGCTACTGCAGAATAGGCACGATGTTTATAAAGAACACCTTTCCAGTTAGGATTTATTTTACCTGCGCCGATTTTTCAGCACAGATGAACGCAAATGTTAAATTAATTCAAAGCATTTGGTGAAATCCTCCGAGCGGAATTCAGTGGTTAAAATCCTAGTCCTCGCAGTGTGGGGGGAGGGGGGATCTTTTTCCTCGGTTCAGCTTTGCACGATTATCCTTAGCGGGGGGAGGGGGGGGGTTCCTTTGTACGGTGGGGACAGAGCGAGATAGAATGAGGAAAAGCCTCCAGTGCGAACAATATCGACGATACTTTACAATTCTTCAACAACAAAAAAAGCGATGTCGCTGTTAGCCGGACAGCGCTGACTCGCTACAAGAGCCGATGTGGTTTCGGCTGGATCAGTGAAGAAGTTGAGCAGGAAAGCAACGCGATCCCAGTTTCCAAACTTCCCTTCAGCATTGGCAAGAGAACGCGGCAGGGCAGCGATATTCCCAAGCTAACAGCGGGAGACACCGAGGATCCAACTCTTCCTCACACCCACAAGTAAGTGGGGATCGCACACTGGCAGAAGGAGTCGCCACCCAGACAGCCTCCGACAGCGCCCGGCGCGATTATAATAAAAAAGAGAAAAGCCACCACTCCTTCCAAGAAAATAAAACCTCCTCTTACCTGATTGCAACCTTGCCCCGTGTTTGGGCCGGGCTCTCACTCCGGGGTCGATCTGCATCCACGTGCCTTTTATGTTGCTTGTGTGTGTTTTTAAATCGCCGAGGCGGACCGAAGACTTCTGTTCATCTGCAGATCTCAAAAATGTGCGAGGCGAGGCTGTAAGCTCGCTGATAGTCCGGATATCCACTCGAGAAAACAGATCCGCTGTGAAGTCCACCCACCCACCAAAAAAAGTCAAAGGAAAGGCCTTTTAGTCTCTCTCTCTCTGAGCCTTGACCCTTTGGCTGCAGAGTGTTGTTCCAGCGCCGCGGCTGCTGCCTCCAGTGTACTGAGCTGTGTGTGTGTGTGTGTGTGTGAGCTCTCACTGCTCACTGTACAGGTGGCGATCGCTTGCGATTCTCTGGCACGGAACACTTCGCAGCGCCATGTTGGCTCCTCACCCTATACAGAGCGGCCAAACCATCCGGTCTATCGGCTCCTTCCCACTCCCATCTCACCCCCTCCCCTCCCCAACTTGTCGAACCCCGGGATTCTCCCCTTGCGGAGGGGAGGCGGCCTTTAAAAGAGCTCCCACCCCTCCTCCTCTCCCCCACCCTTTGCTCTCTGGCAGATCACTGGAGCAGACGTGGATCAGCGTCTACGGAGCAAACTGATTTTTTTTAAATTTC
Source organism: Mustelus asterias (assembly GCF_964213995.1). NCBI lineage: Eukaryota > Metazoa > Chordata > Chondrichthyes > Carcharhiniformes > Triakidae > Mustelus > Mustelus asterias. The sequence goes on from NC_135817.1 coordinate 47,668,719, forward strand.
CGATCCAGCCCTAGCGTGCAGCTCCCCCTCCGAGACTGAAAAAAAAACTCTTTACCCAGAAGGCCATCGTTAACTTCAATTACCATAAATATCAACCTTTGGCTCACAGCTTCTCCCCCCCGCAATTCCCAAAAATCTCCAAGCCATCATCAGCACGGGAGACACAAGCCAGTGTAACACCGGGGAACCGCTCACTCATTCATTGCCGAGCGGTTCTTTTTTTGTTTGGAAAAAAAAAGACGCTCTGTGTCTCATCAGAGCACAAGGCTGCATCACGTGAGATATAAACAGCGAGGGTTAGATAAAAGTTTCGGTCGTAAGATTCACTCGGCTCTTGGCTGCTGTTCAGTGCTTACTGAAGTACGTGGTGAGAATCACACTGCGAACACCACACATTACAGACTTTAGCGGGGTGGTCCTCAATATGGAAACATGAATTCAGTGCTGTGTGTTTTTCCTGCTTATTGCCCCACCGATGGGCAACTTGATGTTAATGTATTCAGCCCGGTGCTTAAATCTATATGCACAGAGCCTGCCGGTGTGTACGAAGTTATAATATCCCCCCATGATTTTATAATTAGATGAGTAATTCGCGGAGTTACGGCTGGAATCAACTATATTTCATGTCGACTTGAACCAAGTGTTCAGTGTTTTTATTACATTAATTCAAGTTCAACCTGACTTCTATTTCAACACTGACTTTTAGCCTCTAGTCTTCAAGGTATTTGGTTTGACTGTACTTGGCGAAGAATCCCACCTACCGAAATAAAAACAAGATGCCAGCTACCCTATTACACTTGTTTGAAATTTACAGCATAGTGCAAATATGTGGCACGTCACTATCTCGGAATACAAAGTAAGTTTTTTTTAATAGCTAATAGGCTGGAGGCAGGAGCAGGAATGATGAAAGGTGCAATTACAGCGCTGATACACAGTTGAGTTGGAGGGTCTCTCCAGAGATGCACAGGCGCTTCCTTTGCCAGTCTTGGGAGTTGACCCGAAGGTCAGGATGCTGTGTGCACATCTCGCGCGGGAAATTTCCCATCAAGGACCCACTCCCATGTACACTACCAGTAACACACAAGAGACACTAGATATCAATTCACATGCAATCACAGTCTCACACATACTCCTGAAATGAATCTTAAACTCACATTTCCCGCAATCATATACACACGCACATTCTGGGACTCTCGCACACCTTTCTCGGGCACTCAGTTGTGCAGACACCCGCCCAAACAATTGCGATGATGAACACGCACTCAAACAAACTCCCTCCCAGGCAGTGCTGGAACCACACTCCCGCAAGCGCAATCAGTTTCGGAAACCCACATTCTCTCACCTCCTCGCAAACAAAGCCTCTCCTCTCTCACACACACACACACACACTTTGTAGCACTCACACACTTAGCATTCTATCCTTCAGCCACACACTTGCCCCAGTTACATGGGGGTTTGTGCTCAGAGGCACATACACATTCTCGAATCCTCCTTCACACATCCCGAAATTCCTCACAACACCACAGTCACACAGCGCTCCTTTCTTCACTGTACCCGTCACACACAAACAGACACACACACTCCCTTCCGCACATTCTCGCAGCCTCAAACATTTGCATCGACTCTCTTACACAGACACACACACACGCCCACAGCCTCCCTTGCAACCACACACACTAGCATTCCCTCCATTACACGCTGCTAGTCAGAGCCACAGTTACACATTCCTCCCCCGCAATCTCTCTCAGTCACGTATAAGCAATCACACACACACACTCGCACTAACAGTTCACAGCAGCTGCTTCTCGGCCTGCTTCGCATAAGCAGAATTGCTCTCTGATTCTCCGAACCAGGGCGGAAACAGGGCGATGTGAGACAGATTCACTGTTCCCACGGAAAACGACTGGGCTTCGACGCGCGACCACAAGTGAGCTCCGTTGTTAATTCAAAACGTATTTCACCCCTCTCCCGACTTTAAGATCGCCCCCCCCCCCCGCCCACACACCCCACCAACACGCTGTTGCTACGATAGCCGTCATCCCAACCAAATAACCGAACTGGGAATTGTTTAAAAATGAGAATAGTTACGGAATATAGATCTGCACTTTAGGGTTGAAAACTTCGGGAACAAATATTGATGATAGGACATCGCTCTAGACATTGGAACAGCGCACCCTGAAAGCTGCACTTCTGGCAAGAGTTGATAGCCTTTACCCCCATGCGCTATTTACACTCCGTCATAAATTCCTCTGGGAGGGTAACAGGAAAATCACTGGGGTTGGATTTTGAAATTGACCAAACCTTGATGATCTGCAAATAATGTTTTGATCCCCTGGCATCATTTGAGATACTCCATACCCACCGGTCCGAGGTGCAAGGGGTTACTTTCCAAGTATCGAGAATGTACAGACAACTGGCGGGGGCGGATCACCAACACCCCCCTCCCCCCCACCACACAGACACACATCTACCCCTCCCCCCCACACACACATACCTCCCCACCCCACACACACACCTCCCCCCACCCCACACACACACCTCCCCCCCCACACACACACACACCTCCCCCCCACACACACACACACACCTCCCCCCACACACACACAACTCCCCCCACACACACACACACCTCCCCACCCCCCCCCCACACACCTCCCCCCCCACACACACACCTCCCCCCCACACACACACACCTCCCCCCCACACACACACACCTCCCCCCCACACACACACACCTCCCCCCCCACACACACACCTCCCCCCCCACACACACACCTCCCCCCCCCACACACACACCTCCCCCCCCCACACACACCTCCCCCCCTCACACACACACCACCCCCCCCCACACACACACCACCCCCCCCACACACACACACACCTCCCCCCCCACACACACAGCCACCCCCCCCACACACATACACACACACTCCCCACACACACGCACATCCCCCACACACACGCATCCCCTCCACACGCACACCCCCCCACACACACATACACACACCCACACCCCCCCAACACACACAAACACACACGCACCCCCCCCACACACACACACCCCACACACACCCCCCACACACGCATACACACACCCACACCCCCCAACACACACAAACACACACGCACCCCCCCACACACACACCCCACACACACCCCCCCACACACACACGCGCACCCCCCACACACACACACCCCCCACACAAACACAGACACCCCCTCCACACAGAAATACATCCCCTCACACACACTCCCCCGCCACAACCTCACACCCCACCACACCCAGACCTCCCCCCCCACAAACACACAGAAACACACACCTCCCCCCCCACACACACACACCTCCCCCCCACACACACACACCTCCCCCCCCCACACACACACACCTCCCCCCACATACACACACACCTCCCCCCCACACACACACACCTCCCCCCACACACATCTCCCCCCCACACACGCACACACCTCCCCCACATACACACACACCTCCCCCCCCACACACACACACCTCCCCCCACACACACCTCCCCCCCACACACACACACACCTCCCCCCCACACACACACACCTCCCCCCCCACACACACACACCTCCCCCCACATACACACACACCTCCCCCCCACACACACACACCTCCCCCCCACACACGCACACACCTCCCCCCACACACACACACACCTCCCCCCACACACACCTCCCCCCCACACACACACACACCTCCCCCCCACACACACACACACCACCCCCCCACACACACACACACCACCCCCCCACACACACACACACCACCCCCCCACACACACACACACCACCCCCCCACACACACACACACACACACCCCCCCCCACACACACACACCACCACCCCACACACACACACCACCCCCCCACACACACACACCACCCCCCCACAGACACACACCTCAACCCCACACACACCACCCCCCCCACACACACACACACCTCCCCCCCCACACACACCCACCCCCACACACACATACACTCCCCACACACACGCATCCCCTCCACACACACACCCCCACACACGCATACACACACCACCAACCCCCCAACACACACAAACACACACGCACCCCCCCACACACACATCCCACACACACCCCACACACGCATACACACACCCACACCCCCCAACACACACAAACACACACGCACCCCCCCCACACACACACCCCACACACACCCCCCACACACACACCCCCCCACACACACACGCGCACCCCCCCCACACACACACCCCCCACACAAACACAGACACCCCCTCCACACACAAATACATCCCCTCACACACACTCCCCCGCCACAAACACACACCCCACCACACCCAGACCTCCCCCCCACAAACACACAGAAACACACACCTCCCCCCCAAACACACACATCTCCCCCCCCACACACACACCTCCCCCCCACACACACACACCTCCCCCCCACACACACATCTCCCCCCCACACACACACACACATCTCCCCCCCGACACACACACACATCTCCCCCACACACACACACACCTCCCCCCCCAGACACACACACCTCCCCCCCACACACACACCTCTCCCCCCCCACACACACACCTCTCCCCCCCACACACACACACATCGCCCCCCCACGAGGCACACACCTCCCCCCCCCCACGCACACACACACCTCCCCCCCCACACACACACACACACTCCCCCCCACACACACACATCTCCCCCCCCCACACACACACACACCTCCCCCCCCACACACACACCTCCCCCCCCACACACACACCTCCCCCCCCCACACACACAACCTCCCCCCCCACACACACACACTTCCCCCCCCCCACACACACCTCCCCCCCCAGACACACACACACACCTCCCCCCCCACACAAACACACCTCCCCCCCCCCACACAAACACACACACCTCCCCCCCACACACACACACACCTCCCCCCCACACACACACACACCTCCCCCCCCACGCACACACCTCCCCCCCCCACGCACACACACACACCTCCCCCCCCACACACACCTCCCCCCCCACACACACACACACACACACACACACTCTCCCCCCCACACACACACCTCCCCCCACACACACACACACCTCCCCCACTCCACACACACACACACCTCCCCCCCCCACACACACACACACCTCCCCCCCCACACACACACCACCCCCCCCACCCACACACACTTCCCCCCCCCCCACACACACCTCCCCCCCCACACACACACCACACACACACACACCTCCCCCCCCCCACACACACCTCCCCCCCCCACACACACACACCTCCCCCCCCCACACACACACACCTCCCCCCCCACACACACACACACCTCCCCCCCCCACACACACGTCCCCCCCCACACACCTCCCCCCCCCACACACACACCACCCCCCCACACACACACCTCCCCCCCACACACACACACACACCTCCCCCCCACACACACACACACACCTCCCCCCCACACACAGACCTCCCCCCCACACACAGACCTCCCCCCCCCACACACACACACCTCCCCCCCACACACACACACACTTCCCCCCCCACACACACACACTTCCCCCCCCACACACACACACTTCCCCCCCACACACACACACACTTCCCCCCCACACACACACACACTTCCCCCCCACACACACACACACTTCCCCCCCACACACACACACACTTCCCCCCCCCCACACACACACACTTCCCCCCCACACACACACACACTTCCCCCCCCCACACACACACACATCCCCCCCACACACACACACACTTCCCCCCCACACACACACACACTTCCCCCCCACACACACACACACTTCCCCCCCACACACACACACACCTCCCCCCCACACACACACACCTCCCCCCACACACACACACCTCCCCCCACACACACACACCCTCCCCCCACACACACACACCTCCCCCCCCACGCACACACACACACCTCCCCCCCCACACCTCCCCCCCACACATCTCCCCCACACACACCTCCCCCCCACACACCTCCCCCCCACACACACACACACCTCCCCCCCACACACACACACACACCTCCCCCCCACACACCTCCCCCCCACACACCTCCCCCCCCACACACCTCCCCCCCACACAAACACACAAACACATCCCCCCCACACACACACCTCCCCCCCACACACACACCTCCCCCCCACACACACACACCTCCCCCCCCACGCACACACCTCCCCCCCCCACACACACACACACACACACCTCCCCCCCACACACACACACACACCTACCCCCCCCACACACACACACACCTACCCCCCACACACACACACACACCTACCCCCCACACACACACACACAACTCCCCCCCCCTCACACACACACACACTCCCCCCCCACACACACACACTCCCCCCCCCCCCACACACACACTCCCCCCCCCCCACACACACACCTCCCCCCCACACACACACACACACACCTCCCCCCCCCCCACACACACACACATCTCCCCCCCCCACACACACACACATCTCGCCCCCCCACGCACACACCTCACCCCCCCCACGCACACACACACACCTACCCCCCCACACACACCTCCCCCCCCCACACACACACCTCCCCCCCCACACACACACACCTCCCCCCCCCCACACACACACCTCCCCCCCCACACACACATCACCCCCACACACACACACACCTCCCCCCACACACATACACCTCCCCCCCACACACACACACCTCCCCCCACACACACACACACCTCCCCCCACACACACACACACCTCCCCCCACACACACACACACCTCCCCCCACACACACACACACCTCCCCCCACACACACAACACCTCCCCCCACACACACACACACCTCCCCCCACACACACACACCTCCCCCCACACACACACACACCTCCCCCCACACACACACACACCTCCCCCCACACACACACACACCTCCCCCCACACACACACACCTCCCCCCACACACACACACCTCCCCCCACACACACACACCTCCCCCCACACACACACCTCCCCCCACACACACACACCTCCCCCCACACACACCACCTCCCCCCACACACACACACCTCCCCCCACACACCTTACCCCACACACACCTCACCCCACACACACCTCACCCCACACACACCTCACCCCACACACACCTCCCCCCCACACACACACACCTCCCCCCCACACACACACACCTCCCCCCCACACACACACACACACACCTCCCCCCCCCCACACACACACCCCCCCCCCACACACACACACACACCTCCCCCCCACACACACACCTCCCCCCCACACACACCTCCCCCCCACACACACCTCCCCCCCACACACACCTCCCCCCCACACACACCTCCCCCCCACACACACCTCCCCCCCACACACACACACACACACCTCCCCCCACACACACACACACACACCTCCCCCCCACACACACACACACACCTCCCCCCCACACACACACACACACCTCCCCCCCACACACACACACACACCTCCCCCCCACACACAAACACACCTCCCCCCCCACACACACACACCTCCCCCCCCCCACACACACACACACCCCCCCCACACACACCCACACCGCCCCCCACACACACACACACCGCCCCCCACACACACACCTCCCTCCCACACACACACACCTCTCTCCCACACACACCTCCCCCCCACACACACACACACCTCCCCCCCACACACACACACACACCTCCCCCCACACACACACACACCTCCTCCCCACACACACACACACCTCCCCCCCCACACACGCACACCTCCCCCCCACACACACGCACACCTCCCCCCCACACACACACACACCTCCCCCCCCACCCACACACACACACCCCCCCCACACACACACACACACCCCCCCCCCACACACACACACACCGCCCCCACACACACACACACCGCCCCCCCACACACACCCACCCCCCCCACACACACACACACCGCCCCCCACCCACACACACCCCCCCCCACACACACACACACCCCCTCCCACACACACACACACACACCTCCCCCCCACACACACACACACCTCCCCCCCACACACACACACACACACACCTCCCCCCCACACACACACCTCCCCCCCACACACACACACACCTCCCCCCCCACACACACACCTCCCCCCCACACACACACACACCTCCCCCCCTCACACACACACACACCTCCCCCCCACACACACACACCTCCCCCCCACACACACACACACCTCCCCCCCTCACACACACACACACCTCCCCCCCCCACACACACAACTCCCCCCCCCCACACAAACACACCTCCCCCCCCACACAAACACACCTCCCCCCCACACACACACAGACCTCCCCCCCACACACACACCTCCCCCCCCACACACACACACACCTCCCCCCCCCACACACACACCTCCCCCACATACACAAACACACCTCCCCCCCCCCACACACACACACACACTTCCCCCGCACACACAAACACACCTCCCCCCCACACACACAAACACACCTCCCCCCCACACACACACTCCCCACACACACACACCTCCCCCCCCACACACACACACACCTCCCCCCCCACACACACACACACCTCCCCCCCCACACACACACACACCTCCCCCCCCACACACACCTCCCCCCCCCCCACACACACACCTCCTCCCCCACACACACACACACCTCCCCCCCACACACACACACCTCCCCCCCCACACACACACACACCTCCCCCCCCCACACACACACACCTCCCCCCCCCACACACACACACTTCCCCCCCCACACACACACACCTCCCCCCCACACACACACACACCGACCCCCCACACACACACACCTCCCCCCCCACAAACACACACCTCCCCCCCACACACACACATACACCTCCCCCCCACACACACACACACCTCCCCCCCACACACACACACACCTCCCCCCACACACACACACCTTCCCCCCACACACACACACCTTCCCCCCACACACACACCTCCCCCCCACACACACCTCCCCCCCACACACACACACACACCTCCCCCACACACCCACCTCCCCCACACACACACACACCTCCCCCACACACACACACCTCCCCCACACACACACACACCTCCTCCACACACACACACACCTCCCCCCCAAACACACACACACCTCCCCCCCCCACACACATACCTCCCCCACACACACACACCTCCCCCCCCCACACACACACACACACCTCCCCCCCTCACACACACACACACACCTCCCCCCCTCACACACACACACACACCTCCCCCCCTCACACACACACACACCTCCCCCCCTCACACACACACACTCCCACCCCCACACACACACACACCTCCCCCCCACAGACACACACCTCCCCCCACACACAAACACACCTCCCCCCCACACACAAACACACCTCCGCCCCACAGACACACACACCTCCCCCCACACACACACACACCTCCCCCCGCCACACACACACACACACCTCCCCCCCCCACACACACACACCTTCCCCCCCCCATACACACACACATTCCCCCCCATACACACACAACCCCCCCCCACACACACACCTCCCCCCCCCCCACCCACACCTCCCCCCCCACCCACACCTCCCCCCCCCACACACCTCCCCCCCCACACACCTCCCCCCCCACACACCTCCACCCCCCCACACACACCTCCCCCCCCCCACACACACCTCCCCCCCCCACACACACACACCTCCCCCCCCCACACACACACACCTCCCCCCCACACACACACACACACGTCCCCCCAACACACACCTCCCACCCACACAAACACACCACCCCCCCCACACACACACCACCCCCCCCCACACACACACACCTCCCCCCCCACACACACAGCCACCTCCCCCACACACACAGCTACCCCCCCCACACACATACACACACACTCCCCACACACACGCATCCCCTCCACACGCAGACCCCCCCACACACACCCCCCCACACACGCATACACACACCCACACCCCCCCAACACACACAAACACACACGCACCCCCCCCACACACACACACCCCACACACACCCCCCACACACACAACCCACACACACACCACACACACACGCATACACACACGCACACGCCTCAACACACACAAACACACACGCACCCCCCCACACACACACCACACACACACACCCTACACACACACGCGCACCTCCCCCACACACACACCCCCCCAAACAAACACAGACACCCCCTCCACACACACTCCTCCGCCACAACCACACACGCCACCACACCCAGACCTCCCCCCCCACAAACACACG